>NC_087243.1:2151742-3636842 GCF_034640455.1 Diachasmimorpha longicaudata
GTTCGTTATCCTTCGCAGCGACATCTACACACGGCGATGGCGTCCGGCTGCGTTTGGCGGGACTTCTCGTGACGTACGACGGCGGATCCAGCGACATTCGTTTGCCGCAAGGAGGTGGTGAGCACTGGAACTCCTGGAGTTGGAGTTCAAGTTCTTCGGCGAGTTTGTGCTTGTGGGGTGGACTTGAGGTTATGGAGTCAGTCATGATGAAGGAGGAGAGCCTCGACAGTTTTCCACTCCCAGAGTGATCGCCGGAGCAGCCGGCCTCCAGGAGTTGCTCCTTCTTCTTGTGCTCCAGGTAGCTCTTCATCGAGGATGATGAGTTTGATGAAGATGTCGTTGCCGCGGCCACCGCTGCAGCTGCCGCAGCAGCTGCTGCTGCTGCATTCCTGTCTCGCTGATGGTAGATACCAGCGAATATCAGGATGTTCAGGAGGAGGAGAAATATTCCAACTGCTATCGTCACCGTTAGGGCAGTTGTGTAGCTCTGGTAGTGATTCGAGGCGAATTTACGGAGAAGATTGTTCGGACCTGGTGACAATTTTGGATGGGCCTGCTGAGTTGGATAAATCGTTGGATACGTTGATGATGTTGTCAGGGGTAGTGATGATGTATTTGATGTGCATTCAGTTGTCACTGGGCTCATGGACTTCGGCGATGACATTGAGGCTTCCGTTGGCATTGGGGCAGTTAGAGGGGGTGGGGGAAGGGGCAGTGCCATTGTCTGCTGTCTGACAGCGCCCTCGTACATGCGCGGATTGTCCGCCAGGTGGTGATGGCGCATACTGATCTCGTAACCTGGACGATGAAGCTGGGGTAGTAAATTCAACCACAGGGCCATTTTGTGGCCACGATAATGGGAACGCATCTCCGGTGATTTACTCGCTTCGAGGTATAACTGGTTTATTGAGTCGTACGAGTCCCAGAATGGAGTGATCTTCGTCAGGGCGTCGGCGTGACCCTCGTTTGGATCGCTGGAGACGAAAAATGGGGTTTTGTGAGATGGGGTAATGGGTGGTCTCGAATTATTTTCCCGATTTTTTTTTAGGGGATGATGTGGGGGTGGATTGGGGGAGAGAGTTTTTATTGGGTGGTCGATGGGGCGGGAGGGGGGAGGGGAGTGTTGGCGGAGTTGGTCGGACTGACGGTTAAGTTTCTTCTTGGGAAAATGTAATTTTTATTTTCTTGGGGGAAATGGTCTGTTAGTTCTTTGGAAAATATCGAAGATTTTTTTAGGGGGAAATTTAACCCTTCATTTTTGAACGTTTTGAAATTATTTTAGGGTTTAAACTTTGCAAATCTGAATTTAATTTAAATTTTTAGAAAATCCCCAGAAAACTTTTTGCAGAAAATTTTTTTAATTTTCTGTATTGAATTGTTGAAGATTTTTTTTTATGTTAAAAATGTATTTTTCAAGTTATTTAAAATGTGTTTAACAAGATATTCTTGAGAATGTTTAAAGAATTATATTTCTGCAGGAAATTTAATCACTTCCTGGCGCCATTTCGATCACAAACGGCGCGAAATTTAACTATGTGATAAAACGAAAAAAGCCACTTTTGACTACCGATCAGTTTTTGAAAGATAACTCGAAATCTAGGCGAGATACCAAAATTTTTAATAGAACCTTTTTTGTGGAGCGAACTGAGAGCTACAAAAACTGTCATAACAAAAATTCCGCTAACTCTCTTAGATTCGGAGATATCGCCCAATAACTCGAGTCAGAAATGACGCCACTTCTCCTTTCACCACTTCGTTACTGAATTAATTCAACAAAAGGAAAAAAATTCCCGGAATCTCCCCCTTCGCGCTCGTCTTTTCACCCCCAAAGGACTTCATCCCTTAGCGGCAGACGTTTCCCCAAATAACAAAACGAAAAGCTGAAAAAATTCCGAAATTTCAGGCCCAAATTTCGTGATATTTTCGTACAATTTCCTGCGACTACATCATTGGACGTGCGGTGAATCTATTAAACAACAATAATCACTTCGATAAACAATAAACATATTACGGATTGCAACAATAAACACGGATTCACTTCGAGCCCCTCATGTCCACGTTCCCCATTATAATCGACCGCAGCCATTGACGCGTCTGGCGGCGGAAATATTAATTGGCCGTCGATAAATCAATACAGTCGGTAACTACGCGACCTTTCGTATCAGCTGAGAAAAGATATTTCACTCGAAAATTATGGAAAAAGTCTAATTTTTATTGAATATTTTTCTGCGTGAAGGGGCCGTCGTCGTCAGGACGTTGACGTACTCCTCGTTGAGGATCACGACGGGGTGAGGGGAGGGGGGGAAGGAGAGGGGGTGAGATATGTCCGGCTGATAACGACGTTTTTTTCCCAGGAATACGCGGGAGAATTCACCGGAAGGGTTTACCGTTGGGCGTAACTGGGGATTTCACAAGGGATTTTCATCTCCTGGATTTTTATTTCCGGGATGTGTTCTCTGGTTTGCATAAGGGGATAAAGCGCTTGGGTTTGTCGGAGGAAGTTTTTCTCCCGAGATAAATAGTAGGGAATGATAATGAAAGAATTGGACTTATTGATAAAGTGGGATAATGCAATGGTAAATGGCCAGACTCGACTGTTCCGTTTCTACTTAAAAAATTGCAATATTATAATTTAGTAATGGAGAGAGGAAAGTTAATGTTAAAATGGAAAATATGAAATATTTAAAGAGCTAAAAAAGAAATTTTAAGGGCGAAAAAAATTGGAAATTTTATATTCAAAGGGCGAAAAAAACTAATTGGTCCGTTAATTTAATAAAATTAATTAAATTTCTGACGTCACGTCAAAGAAAAAGTGACGTTTTACCCCATAAATTGTTTTTTTTTTTCGCAAATTGTGACAAAGAAAATCATTCGATAATTCTGAGAAAATAATTTTTCATTTTTGATTATTATTAGAACTAATTGTTTAAATAAATATTAACAATAACAATAATCAATAAAAATTAACAATAATAACGATCATAATAACAACAATAATAATAATTAATAATAATAACCATAATAATAACCATAATAATTAATAACAATAATAATAATCAATAGTTATAATAATAATACGATATAATTATTAAAGAGCGGAAGTCTGGTCTGAGGGACCCGCAATAGCGAAAGCCATCGGGCTGGACTCGCACGCAATCGAGCTCCACATAGAGCTGACTACCCTGAGGACCTGTGCCAGGATAATCCTGCAAAGAGGGGACAAGTGCAAAAAGATCTTCATCTACTCAGACAGCAAACGCGCGCTGAGGGCAATACTCAAAAACAAGTGCTGCTGAAAATTAGTGGGTGAATGCGTAGAGTTGATGGAGGAAATCGCCGTAAACAATCGGCTAGAGGTGGCTTGGGGTCCCGGCCACGTTGGCATTAGAGGCAACGAGAAAGCCGATGAGCTAGCTAAGAACGGGTGCAGGGGGGTGGCTCTCAGGGGGGAGTGGTGCACGTAGGCGTGCACACCCACGTAGGAGATGAGAACTGGCCGACAATCGGCCGATACTGGCCCAATGTCGGTCAATACTGGCCGACAATCGGCCGATACTGGCCCAATGTCGGCCGATACTGGCCCAATGTCGGCCAATACTGGCCGACAATCAGCCGATACTGGCCGACAATCGACCGATACTGGCCCAATGTCGGTCAATACTGGCCGAGCCTCGGCCCACTGTTGGCCGTTCGTCATCTCCTACTAGGGCACTGACTTTGTGAAGGACCTAGTTAAGGAACGTGCGGACAGGAGGACTGTGGTTAGGTGGGGCTCGGAAACGGGCGCCCGACACACAAAATTCCTCTTGGAAAGACCCACTAGGAAGATTGCAGAAGCATTGTTGAGCCTACACAGGGGTAACCCACGTAGGAGATGAGAACGGGCCGACAATCGGCCGAATGTCGGCCAATACTGGCCGAGCCTCGGCCCACTGTTGGCCGTTCGTCATCTCCTACTAGGGTAACCTCCGAGTTGTAGTGGAACTTATCACTGGGCATTGGCTCCTGGCTCTATACCTATCAAGAAATAGGCACAAGATGCAGCGGACTCGATGAAGGCAGATGGGCCCTTTTTGGGATCTGCATGCACAGATATACATGTCGACAGGGACGGTATCAAGGGACTATACGAATTTGCGCGTAGGGCATAGATACTCGAGACCATCGACTAGACGGCTGCCTAGGGCAGAGTGTAAAATGGCCGAAAGGCTAATTACACTTCTAGATTAATCAGGACCGTCTAGCGACGATAAAAGTCAAAGTCATAGACGTCAAGTACATAATAATTAATATAATATAACATAAGAATAATAATAAACAAATAATAATAAATATATAATAATATAATAATTATTATTATTATAATATATTAATAACTAATAATAATGTGATAAATATAATAAAAAACATAAAAACTTGATAAATTCCATAAAATTTAAATTAATAAAAAAAATAATAATAATAATAATTAGGGACACACTTACCCTCGCCGAACGAAGTTGGAAAGATATCGTACAAGCATCCTGGAGAGATTCTCATCCTCAAGGGTAAAATTCTCAAGGTCATTGTATCGATTGGGCTCATTCCGGAGTAATGGAATGCCGAGTAGATATGGAAGCTCTTCGCCTCGTTGACTGGGACGATCGCCGGGTTGAAAGTGAAGGAAAAAACCACGACCACCAGATGTTGAGTGAAGGGAGGCTAGCTTGAGGAGTGGAGCTGCCACTTGGCCATCGCCGAGAAGTGATAGGAGGCCGTCGCGAATGGCGGCGGGACTCTGCTCACTGCGCTCCCAGTCCGTGTATTCATTTCGAAGGGTTGAGTATATCTCGTTGAGGTGGTAGCGATACGTGTTGCGGACGAATGTCCGGAGGATGCGGTCCCGTCGGCTCTCGTTGAGTCCGTTCTGGAAGTGATGGGGTGAGAAGTTGAGTTGGTGAAATATTATTGAGAGAAGTTGAGGGGGGTAGAGGGTAGGGGGTAGGCGTTGGGCGGGAGCCGACGGTGAGCCGACGTAGGGCCGACGTTTCTTCGACAGTTAAGTTGGTGAAATATTATTGAGGGGAGTTGAGGGGGGTTGAGGGCTGGGGGTAGGCGTTGGGCGGGAGCCGACGGTGAGCCGACGTAGGGCCGACGTTCGTTCGATAGGTCGCCGCGGGATCTGGCTTCGGCGTATGGTCGAAAGGATATATCGAAAGTGGCTCCCGCTCATTCCTCATTAGTCACATCTCTTTAAGGCGCCTCATTTCAATTAAAAACTCGCTTAATTTCAATTTTTAAATAAATATAACGCGCCCTCGGTGCCATCTGATCGTAAAAAAAAACTAAATCGAGACTATCGATATCTCGAAAGTCTCTCCCACTCATTCCTCATTAGTCACATCCCTTTCAGGCGCCTCATTAGAATTCAAAATTCATTCAATTTCCAAAAAATTCAATTTCCCAAAAAAAGTTATTTAATTCCTCGAAAAACTGAAAAATTCTATATAATCGAAGGAATCGCCGTTCGACTCATCGAAACCCTCTTCAAGATCTTCTCTCAAACACAACAACTGCAAAAAAAATCCTAAAATAATCACATAATTATTCCCATTAATCAAAACTCAAAAAATTGTTGGGAAAAAACTTTTCAAAATTTTTTAATAAAAAAAATGGAAAATCAATAATTTTTTGACATATCGAGACACGATGTGAACCCATTTGTTGTAGTGCTCAACGAGATGGGAATACATGACCTAATGTCAGTTTTTACGGCCGGAAATAATTTAAAAAATGACCCGCAATTTATTATGGAGTAGGGGAGGGGTGACTAGAGCGTCAATTACTGTAAAAATACAAACTTTCATGTCATCCTCGCTTAAATCCAGCCAGGCCTCGTTGGTTGTCAGCCCTATCAATAAATCACGATCACCAAGAGTAGCAAATTCTCCCCCAGGGCCAGGTACTAAGGGTAAAACTCCAGCTGATGAGGCAGTGGGTTGGGCAGTCTGGAATCATCCCCTTGACATGAAAATCTTCACAAAAAAAATGATCGAATACAGAGAGAAAAAAAACTTTCAATTTCCAGGAAAATCCCTCGATTTTAGAGAAATGGACTTCCAGTGATATTTTTAATGATAAACGCTGGACTTGAATAGTATGAAGACAGTGAATCGTTGGCAGTGAGAGAAGTGCAATAAAAATTATAGGAAAATAATGAAAAGTGGGAGATGGAATTGAAGTTTTTATTTATTTACTTTGTCTCATGAGGTACATAAAAGTGGCTGAAGATTCAAAAATTTTGTGTAAAAAATTTGGTGTCACAAAATTTTTTACACAAAATTTTGTGTCAAAAGACATTGGATGGTCCCCTTCTTTCCCAATACATCCCCCCCCCCTCCCTATTTTCATTTCCCTGTCTCATTTTCTCCTAGGATTTATCCTTCCTAGGACATAACAACTTAGTGATGTCCTGGGGGTGAATAGTACAGATGGCGCTATTAATCAGCTATTTTAATCCTCGAGTTTTTGAATTATTATTTCAAGATAAAATTTCAATGCCGTTGGAAAATTTTGGGAAAAATCCAAAAGAACAACCATAATGACAAACAATGAACAAGGGATGAATAAATTGACTGACGTGAGAAAAACCGTTGCACGAAAACATAAATGTCAAGTTGTTGAGTTCTAATCTAATTTATTCCCCTCAAAAACTCGGCATAAAGGCTGTTCTTTGAAAAACCAAAGCCTAGAGACAAAAGTCAATTCAACGGTCACGGTCCCAAGTCATGAAATTTGAGCACTGCTTATTTTAAAGGTTTTCTTGTTTACATCTTCAACACACGTGGGATCCATTGTTCATTGTCTTGTTGGACAGGGAGAAATCTAAAACTCTCCAAGAGGAAAATTTGCGTGCGCCACTTTTGGGGACTGGTGGGGGTTACTGGACCCAACCCTTAGGAGTTCAAGTTGAGATAAGTTAGTTCTAATACAAACATTCTGCCAGCAGCTTCTCTCCGTTAGTCTCTTCCATTAGTTTTCAAGAGCTTGATAAGGATCAGTCATAAGAATAACTTTAATATAAGGATCCAATTTAACATTTAGTTTTTACCAAATAAAAGTGTTAGTGTGCTCTCCTAAGCAGTTGTCTTATTAATTTATTATTGAATCACCCAATAATTCAATTGACCTGAACCTGGAGAAATCGACTTCGATGGAGTCCTCATTAGAGGTTAAGCTGCTGACAGATCCACCTTCAAAATTTGACGCTAAATATTTTCAATGGCGCCACTGTCCTACTGGTGACATTGACAGGACATAACAAGTCATGTAGACCATTTGGTGACACTGTCATCAATCGAAATAAACTCACCTGCATCGCAGCCAGAGGTAGAACAGCCCCGTCAGCAAATGGTGCAAAACCGGAAGTGAACCTCGGGGTGTCCAGTTTAACAGCCAAGAGTTCCTTCACACTCCTCGTCCTGAGACAACTAGCGATATCATCAGCTTCGACGTTACCATCGCATCGACTCTGCTCAGCTACTCGTTTTTTAATTCCCAGTGGATCACGTTGAATGGCCCAGGGTGACAGTGCAGACCCCCCCAGGAGTACGACACGTTCGACAAGCTCTTTAGCCATTGGTGAGACAGCCAAAAAGTTTGCCAACGCTGCGCCAGTACCATGACCAAGGACACTCAAACGCTCTGGATCACCGCCAAAGGCCCCGACGTTCTCCCGGAGCCAGTGGAGGCCAGCAACCAGATCCATAAGGCCATAATTACCCTGGGCACTACCTTTCGTGCTCGTTTTGAGGAAACCTGGGGGTCAGAGGTGACGGTGAAGGGGATGATTTGATGGTGGGGTGGTTGGGGTACTAAATAAGTGAACGATGAGATTTCCTGAGATTGGGGGAGGTAAATGGAGGAGTTAAATCATCGATAGCCCCTTTTTTGTAAATATTTGAGGGTTACGGTTCCCGAGATAGTAAAATTCGTAATTTTTCATGGAAAATTTGACGTGTAATGTTGAATTTTGGGGTTTTCCCCAAATACAAAATTCACTCGTTCCAGAGTTTTTATATTGAAGACTAGAGAAAATGTTTTATTGGTTAGTTGTCGTCAGAGCCTTTTTCTTGGGACTTTTTATTACTGAATGTTCCGACGCGGAATGTGTGGAACGTGTAAACAGGCGAATCTTACAGAGTTTGGGAATTCCCCTTTGGGGGTTTCCCCCATTAAAAATTCTCTGTCCTCGCGTTTTCCAAATTCTCACATTTTCCCCCAACACCTTCATCAGTCCAGCCATAAAGGTGAAGACAGGCTAAATTAAAGTTTTGCGTTTATGGTTCACATTTGGTGATCAAATGTATAGATTTTACCATTTTACCACTTTCCACTTTCATGTTCTTTATGCCTGGATGCCTTTATGGCTGGGTCAATCCTCACACCAACTTTCCTCAGTCTGCCATTTATGATCCCTCACAAAAACTAAATAATTCCCCGTACCTAGCATCGCCTTTCCTGACCCTCGGACCCTTTGGGCCTCATCCCCCATACTCTAAGTACCTCCTAATTTTATTTTCCTCCGTGAAAATTCCTCCAATCAAATTGCCTTTCCAATCCGCAAGTAACCAATCACGTCTCCTTTCATTCAGTCCCAGCCCTTGCAGAATTTCCTTTTCAAATTTCCTTACTTTCCAAACAGACAGTTCCGAAAACGAGTTCATCGTGAACACATCAATTTTTTCCTACTTGCGAGTTCTCATCCATTAATTTTGTACATCTCACATCACCACTATCTCTAGAAGACAAAAAAAAACGTATGCAAATTGAAAAATATTTATTCAAAAATATTTAAATAATAAAAAAAATTAAAATGTCGCTATTCAAATCCTAAAAAAAAATTATAAAATAGACATGCGATTAACAATATTTAACAACATTACCTAGCACCCCGAGACGAAAATTAATAGATACTACGATGATCCTCCCGTGCGCGGCGAGGGCAGTGCCGTCCAACGAATTCCCCGTCCCCCACGTGTACGAGTCCCCGTGGATGAGGAGCACTGCTGGCAGCAATTCCGTGCTACTGCCTGTAACGATATAAAACAGAGCAAGAAAAAAAAAATCCCCCGAGAAGAGCCATAAAACCCCTCACCCCCTTCCCCCTACCCCATTCCCACCCCACCCCACCCCACGCGGTTACACGTATTCTTCATTTATTTAACAGTTTGATCGTTCCCCGAAATGAGAACGGTTATTGCGAACGAGTTTAACAGAACGTAGGGAGGCCCTCACAGGGTGGAATTTAGGGGGTGGAAATAGACAGGGACAGGACGACGATACGTCCACCTGTTGCGAATATAGATCCTGACGGCTCGTGGCGTATCCGGCGAAGGGGTTGACCGTCAAGATTCGCCGAAGAGGGGGTTAATGCAGTTTCCAACCCCCAACCGCACAGTCAAAACTTCCCCAACTTTTTAATCTCTTGTTCACCCCTTGCAGTTTTAATTAATCCACTTTCCTGGGGTTGCGTGATGACACGAAGTTGATATTTTTTATATTATAATTGATAATTGTAGAAATTAGCCACCACTTCATCCCCTACACGTCTCGACGCGCCACTCATTCCTTTCAATTTCCTGTTCATTTATCGCTCGACGCGCCTCAGGCCCGAAACGTATTAGGTGTGTGAATAAGTCTTTCCCGTTTTTTGTAAGAGATGCCGCCACCAATACTGTGCGAGTATTCAATGGTTACATATGTCATAATCAAAGCTTATTCATCTGTCAATAATTCCACACTAACACATTAGTTGAAATTTTTTCGCATCATAAATTTTTGATATTGTGAAAATGTCGAAATTTGAGCCGAGTCGACGTCATTTGCGGGAAGTTTCACTTTATTGGTTCAATTTGAAGAAATCTGCTGCCGAGGCGCATCGATTGCTTCAGGAAGCTTATGGAGAAGGTTGTGTCGATGATTCAAGTGTTCGCGGATGGTTTCGACGCTTCAAAAGTGGTGATTTCGACGTGGAAGACAAGGAGCGTTCCGGCCGGCCGCAAATCTTTGAAGATCAAGAATTGGCGACTTTGCTTGATGAAGATTCGTGTCAAACGCAAGAAGACGATGGCCAATACTTTCAATAATTCATTTGTAACCATTTTTTCACAATAAAGGCTCAAAATTTGAAAAAAACGGGAAAGACTTATTCACACTCCTAATATAATAATTTCTTCGAAACAGTTGTAACAACTCAATTAACAGAAATTCCCCGCACTTTCCCAAACACTCGAAAATTTCCTTTTCCTTCATCGACATCGTCCTCATCCCCAAAATTGTCTTCATCCCTTCCAGGTGTGCCCTTTCCAGACAGACCGAGCTTCCCTCAGTCCTTCAACTGACCCTGAAAAAGGCCGGGGTTTTTCCAGTCCCAAAGACCAATAGAAATCACCTCATCTTCAGTCGAATTTTTTTCCTCCTCTAGTTTTCGATGACTTTTCCACTCTCATCGACGGTTTCTTTAACCTACTCCCTCTACCCCTTCTGTGTTTACAATTCTCTCTCACCAAAAATCTTACAACAAATTCAGGATTAATCTAAACTTAAAGGTGTAAACATCAAAACAAAAATCCAAGTGTATCCGGAATTAAAATAAACTGTAATTTATTACATATTCATTCATGTGGGTGTGTGTGTGTGTATGTGTATGTATGCATGTGTGTGTGTGTTTTTTTTTTGAGTTTTCGGGTAATCTTCAAAAGATTCTGGACATATTAATTGAATATTAATTTGTGTGTGTGTGTGTGTGTGTGTGTGTGTGTGTGTGTGTGTGTGTGTGTGTGTGTGTGTGTGTGTGTGTGTGTGTGTGCGTGTGTGTGCGTGTATGTGTGTTTTTTTTTGAGGTTTCGGATAATCTTCCAAAGATTCTGGACATATTAATTAAATATTAATTGGTGTGTGTGTGTGTGTGTGTTTTTTTTTTAGTTTTCGGGTAATCTTCAAAAGATTCTGGAAATATTGATTAAATATTAATTCATGTGTGCGCGCGTGTGTGTGTGTGTGTGTGTCAATAATTATTAACACTTTCGATATTCATCGATCCTTCCTCATCTCGTTACTTCCTCCCTCCAATATCGTCAACTCATAAGTGATACAAAGAACCAATTCACCGCGTCACGTTTCCTCCAAAATAATTTTGAATAATCAAACTATCCAAATTTACAACTCGGCAAGAATCAAATCAAGATTGTTGTTCTCCGGCGAAATACCTCGTGTCTTCTGGAATTTAATTTCCTGTCTCCTTTCTCGGTTCGTCTCCTTTTCAGTCACCGGTGAGTGTTGAATAAAAATTCAATTCACAATTTAATAATAAATCATCACCTCATCCCCAATCTCCATTCAGCCGCGTGATAAATTGACGCTTTTGTATTTATAAAAGAATTCACGATGAAACGGTGAAGAATATCCGTAGCTTTGACACGAGACCACCTCACTCCCGCGGTGCTTGCAGGTTCTATTATCGTTGAATCGAAACGACTACAATGCACTACGGAATTGAAGTGGCAACGCGTCGTGAGATAGTGCCGGCCTCCGAAATAGAAAACCCATGGGAGTGAGGGTGAGGTGCGGCCGAGGGTGGAGAAGGTGAAAACGCCTCCTGTTTCCATTGAGATTGTGATTTCACTGGTGATGATAAGATGTTATCGTATGTTCCATCATTCGGTTGTGTTCGGGTCGGTCGACTTCGGGGGGGTTGGGCCCCAGTGAGATACGGTCCTGCGAGGGTGACCTTGAGAGGTGAAATAAAATCCTGTGTCGAATGTTTCTATGAGATGGTACAGTTGATGGCTTAAAATGGTTCCTGTCAGTGGGCCCCTCGGGCCCTTCGGCCCAGGCCTCGGGCCCTTTTCGTGGGCTTTGGGCCCTTTCAGGGGATATTCAGGTGAATTGTTTCAAATGGGATAGCCTCGATACAGTTTATCGCATTACATTATATTCAGGCCCATCAACTACAGGTGACTGGGCCCTAGTGCGCGTCGATGTAAGGGCTCAAAATGTTTCCTGTCACTGGGCCTTTTCAGGAGATGTTCAGGTGAATTGTTTCAAATGGGATAGCCTCGACACATTTTCTCTCATTCCATTGTATTCAGGCCCATCAACTACAGGTGACTGGGCCCTAGTGCGAGTCGATGTAATGTCTCAAAATATTTCCTGTCGATGTGGGCCCTTTCAGGAGATGTTCAGGTGAATTGTTGCAAATGGGATAGCCTCGACACATTTTCTCTCATTCCATTGTATTCAGGCCCATCAACTACAGGTGACTGGGCCCCAGTCTGGACTATCCATTTTTTCAGTAATTTTTCTTGCAAAAATCATATGGAGAATAATCATATGGAGAATTATTATGTTCCCCTTCCTACCTCATCCAAAATCCTATCCAACGATTTCCTTTGACGTCACAAGAAATGTGGAACGCTATATAAACTTCCCGTCTTGAGAAGAAAAATGATGAATGTCCAGACCGGGGTGCGAGACAATCTAACGTCTCAAAATATTTCCTGTCTCCGGCCTCTTCAGGCGATATTCAGGTGAATTGTTTCAAATAGGACACCCTCTACACATTTTCTCCCACCCCAATACATTCAGGCCCATCAACTATCGTTGACTGGGCCCCAGTCCGAGATAATCTAACGTCTCAAAATATTTTCTGTCTCCAGCCTCTTCAGGCGATATTCAGGTGAATTGTTTCAAATAGGACACCCTCTACATATCTTCCCTCATCCCATTGTATTCAGGCCTCTCAACTACAGTTGGCTGGACCCCAGTGAGAGACGAACTCCTTGCGGTTTCTCCTTTCGCCGCTCGATATCATTCATCCGGGCACGCTATGAACCGAAAATAGAAAAGCGGGTGGGGCGCTGCGGGGGCGGCGGGGGAGGTGGAAAATGTGATGGTGGTGGTGAGGGCGGGGGGGGGGGGGGGAGGAGGGAGAGTAGCGGCAGTGAGCCGTCACCCAAACTCTTCTCAATGCACCATATTATGCGCCTTTGAAAGCCGACCATATCTCCACTCGATGCAGAAATTCATCAGCTGAATATTTCGATACAGAACGAGAACAAATATACAACAAATATAGTGGATTTCAGTTGTGAACGTACAGTCGAGAGTTTCATTGGGGATCGATAAAAAATAGGGGGAAAATATCACTTTTATATTTTATAATTTTTTAATTTTTATAGTTGGGTAATACCATAGGAGTAGGGGATATTTTTTTTAAGAATGAATTCCACGATTTTTGGTGAAAATGGTTGGAGTATTGTGACGTGAATGCGATTATGCGGGAGAAGATATCGATTATGTCGTATGA
This sequence comes from Diachasmimorpha longicaudata, assembly GCF_034640455.1. Lineage (NCBI taxonomy): Eukaryota > Metazoa > Arthropoda > Insecta > Hymenoptera > Braconidae > Diachasmimorpha > Diachasmimorpha longicaudata. Next base: position 2,165,091 of record NC_087243.1, read on the forward strand.
CAATGTCTATGATTTGAAGACCAGAGGAAAAGAATGATATTACAATTTGGTGAATATTGAACGCGAGAATCGTAGGAGGTGAGGAATGGATATAGGCGGAAATTTGGGGAATGTTGGCCGACCGTCGGCGGAGTGTCGGTTGATCGTCGGCGGACTGTCGGCAATGGGTCGATTTGGGGGGCTAGGAATGGCCGTAGGCAGAAATTTGGGGAATGTTGGCCGACTGTCGGCGGATGTTGGCCGACCGTTGGCGGACTGTTGGCAATGGGTCGATTTGGAGGGATTAGAATGGCAGATGTTGTACATGATCTTAGATCCGTTATCATTGATGAGATTGATTAATTTTTCAAAAATTGGGAACTCAAAATCTGAGAAATTAATACAGGTCAGGCATTAATTGTATTTATTTGTAATTTGTAGCTGATAAACTTTGTGAATGAGTTTCAAATGGTTAAGAAAAATAATAATAATGAAATATTTATTTTGTTTATTTTGTTTCAGAGACCAAATGGAAGTGGAATTAAGTCTTGACTGTTGGCCAGGTTTTTAAGAATATCTTGGAATCTAAAAGTGATAAAAGAAGATTGTTTTTCTCTTCGTGTAGTGCCAGTTGAGGAGTATAAAAAAAGATGCAACAAAATTCAAAAAATAATAAAAAATTTATGAAAAATAAATTTGAATTAAATAGCGAAGGGGTAAAACGAGATAAGTTGACTTATTTCTGAGTCGAGTTTTTAAACGATATCTCGTAATCTAAGACAGATATCGAAATTTTCGTAATGACATTTATTGTAGTAGTTGATTCGCTTCACAAAAAAGGTCCTAATAAAAATTTTGCTATCCGCCCTAGATTTCAAGATATTCATCAAAACGTGGATGACAGTCAAAAGTAACTTATTCTGTCAGTCTTTAACGTTTGTTCTTTGCAAATTAATAATTAAAAGTATTTTAATTACCGAAAACCCCAGTTTACTAATGATTTCGTTCGTCAGTAAAGGTTTCTAAAAATCTTTCTTCTGAGTAAATTCTGCTTAATATTCCTTTTCACAGTAAATTTTTCTTAAAATTACTTTCCACAGTAAATTTTACTTAAAATTACTTTTCACAGTAAATTTTCTAAAAATTCTTTTCTCCAAAAAAATTCCAAAACACCCCCTTCCCCACTAACTTCCCAAAGAATTCCGTTCCCCCTAAATTCCCCCATAACCCCAACCAACCCCTTACTTCACCATCACCCCATTTCCACCCTCCCACACCAACCCCCAATACATTTTCTCCCGTTTCCTCTCCCTCACACCTCATTTCTCCCATCTTTAAAACATAAAAATCAATCAAAGAGGGTTGCACCAAACGTCCCCCTTGACATCCCCCAAAAAATTTCCAATTCCCAAAAAAACCCCCAAAATCCTTGAACACCCCCAAATCCACCCCCACTCTCACCTCCCACCTCATTTTTCCAAACTTTAAAATATAAAAATCAATTAAAAGGGGTAGTACCGAAACCTCCCCTTCAACAACCCCCAAAAAATCCCCAAAATACTTAAACATCCCCAAACTCACCCCCACCCCACCCCCTCACCTCATTCCTCCCAAATTTAAAACATGAAAATCAACTAAAGGGGGTAGTACCAAAACCACCCCCTCAACAACCCCCAAAAAATTCCCAAAATAATTAAACATCCCCAAATCCACCCCCACCTCACCCCCCACCTCATTTCACCAAACTTTAAACTATAAAAATCAACCAAAAGGGGTTGCACCAAAACCACCCCTTCAACAACCCCCAAAAAATCCCCAAAATACTTAAACATCCCCAAACTCACCCCCACCCCACCCCCTCACCTCATTTCCCCCACCTTCAAAACCTAAAAATCAACTAAAAGGGGTTGCACCAAAACCACCCCCTCACCACCCTCCCAAAAACTCTCCCTCTCCCAAAAAATCCCCAGAGTCCTCCAACCCCCTTTCTCACCACCCCACCCCCCCCCTCCTCCCACTTTTCCCGCCGATTTTCAAAATAAACCATCTCCCCTCCTCGGGAGCACGTCTAAATATCCGGTCGAAAATATCCAGTCCAAAATATCCAGTTAAAAATATCCAATTTGAAAATATCCGATTGTAAAAAACCCAATAGCAAATATATCCGCGAACATTGGACCTGTTTGTAGATCCAAGAAGGTGGATTGGAGTTAAAAATAAATTTGTCTAATTTTTGTATTGGATTTGATAGCATTTGGATATTTGTGTTTTGGATATTATTGTTTTGGACATTTTTCATTGGAGATTTTTGTTTGAGTATTTTCGACTGGATATTTAGACGTGGAACCCCCCTCCTCACCCACCGACCCCTAATTTCAACCCCCTCAAACAAATAATTACTCACTGTGTGTCCGTGGCACGTAAAGATTAAGATAAAGGCAGTCCTCGCTCTGATTAACGAGGAGGGGTGTAATCCTCTCGATGTAATCGCGTCGGTGTCTCGATATCGTCGGATCACTGACACCTGGTACCTTCTGCGGGCACGGGGATGGCATATTATCAGCGAGTCTTGTACCCCGCCATTGAGTAGGTGTAACCGGTGGCATAAATCGTAATGCACCGAGTGGTGGTGTTGCATACGGCACCCCCAGATACACCTCAACCCCTTCACCGATAGCTGATCGAGCGACAATTCCCCGCAACGTGCCGTATCGCGTTTTAACCTGTCGAGTGCTGTATTTGAGTTGTTGTTGTTGCTGTGTGTGAATCGATTGGTGGGACTGATGCTGTTGGGACCCATCAGCATCTCCATAATTGATGATGGACATGATGATGATGATGAGTTTAATTTTATCGGCGATTGCCGACCTGGACGAGATCTTCTCACACCTGCCGATAGGACTCGTCCAGGAGGGGCGCGTCCGCATCGCGTCACCCCACCGCGAGCCGCCCCCCCGGAGCACCGCATCTGTAATAGTCTTTCCCTCGTATTTTATCCCCCCCAGACACCGTTTCAACCCCTTCACCGATTGTCTCAATCCTCGTCACGTCGGCACCAGTTATTTCCGCGAAGTTGACGCTTCCACCCGCACCCTTTACCCCACCATTCGTGAAGTTGATGCTTCCACTGGCACCCTTTACCCCACCGTTGGCGAGCCGACGATACGATTGACCAGTCCGCCTGTCACATTGGCAGTTGCCCCACCTCCTGAACGGCAGCTCTGGCAACCGCTCGCAGACCCGGAACCGTAAAACCGCCGACGAATTCCCGTTCGTCCGCTGAACGACAATCCCAGACGCCGATGACAACGTCATCCACCAGAATTCCATCATCTGTCCACCTCTACCAGTAAAACCACCCCCAGACGACGATGTCAACCCACCCCAATATCACATCATCCACTATTATCACCCGGAAAACGTCAGTCCAGCTGATTCCGTGACGACGTCCGCGGCATCGAACGTCGACTAATGTACCACATCTCACCCTCCGGTTACCTTATATACCATCCACTTGTACGCAGATTTGTCTCGCGCATAGCCACCCCCCACACACCCCCTCGTTGCACATACACACCTCACCCCCTGGCGGACAAGTCCGCCGGTTGCAATTCAACCCCCCATCGTCTCTCGTCACTATCTTTTTCACTTCTCCTCGTTATGAATCACGTGAAAGGAACGTTTTAGGGGGTGAACCGTCTCCCAGGCACCGCAGGACACAACTGCCGCGACAAATTCACATCCCTATACTCACGGTATACAACTAAACCAATCCCAGGGATGAACGTATACAGTTTAGGGTGCCAGTGCTGCTGAGGATGTGGATGATGGGGTTGATGCGCCGACGCCGGAGCCGGGGCTTTTCTACTCACATCAACTCACCAATACTCGGGGAATATATTTTCGTCCGTGTGTGGTCGTGGTGGGGTGGGGGAGGGAGGGAGGGAAGCAACCCACGTCGATCGATACCACCACGGCAACCCTCGCCAATCCCGGTCATCGGCGCTCTTCACGTCTCCTCTTCCATCGCACATCTCCGTCACCTTCTCGTATTTCTGGGAAGGATTCACCACTTTCCTTTAGTCACCATCACTTCCTTGGGTAGGAGCATCCACTTGGTGGGGTATATCCACCCCCTGGGGTCTCGGCCCGAGCAGGAGACGGGGATGTACGTGGGGGTTATCAGGGTTTTTTCAGGGGAATCGTCCGGATGATCGTGAGAAGAAAAAATTCCCCATCTTTTGTCGTGCGGGTCTTGTTTTTTGGGGGTGAGGGGTAGGGGTGGAAGGGGGGTGGGGGTTACCTTGAGGAGACGATGGTAATCTGGGGATGATGGGTAGGGGATGAGGGAGAGGGAAGAGGGGGTTGAAAATTTTGAGGGTTTTAGGGGGTGTGAGGGGGGAGATGGTTTTTGGAAAAATGTCTGGGAGTTGAATTTTGGGGGACGTTGGAGATTTTTTTTTTTAACGAAATGTTGTTTTGTAATGGGGTTGTTGAAGTGTTTTGAATTTAATTTGAATGTGTTTGAAGAATTCGGTTTTTAAATAAAAATTAGGGAGATGAAAATTGGTTTTTAAGGGGAATTAAGTTGGGCCGAGGGTGGGCCAGGCTTCGGCCGAGGTAAGGTAATAGTGGTTCTAGACTGGCGGCAGAGCTTGGGGATCCCTAGTAGGAGACGACGAACGGCCAACAGTGGGCCGAGGCTCGGCCAGTATTGACCGACATTGGGCCAGTATCGGCCGATTGTCGGCCCCGTCTCATCTCCTACGTCGGCAACTCCTCTCAATAATATTTCACCAACTTAATTATCGAAGGAACGTCGGCCCTATGTCGGCTCACCGTCGGCTCCCGCCCAACCCCTACTCCGTGCCCTCAACTCCTCTCAATAATATTTCACCAACTTAACTATCGAAGGAACGTCGGCCCTATGTCGGCTCACCGTCGGCGCCCTCCAAACCCCTACCCCCTGCCCTCAACCCCCCTCAACTCCTCTCAATAATATTTCACCAACTTAACTATCGAAGGAACGTCGGCCCTACGTCGGCTCACACAAACATAACGTCTAAGTCATAATCGTCTAACCTCGCGTCTATCGTCTATCGTCGCTCAAAACCAACTCTGACCCTGTCTCTCTTCTCAAACCTGCACTGGGCCCTAATGGCGTCACGTGGTACTAGCATCCCTGGACCTCGCTGGCTGCAACCATCTCCGCCTGTCACATCTGGGGGCCTCATAACCCCACAAAATATGACCCTCTAAGTGCTTTTATGGAACAGGCTTCCATTCTTGTACCAATCCATGTCTATTTGCGGGGTTTCCTCACAATTAGCGACTACACTACGACTTCAATATAATCTTATAGCCCTAGTACCATCTTAATAAAATACGGAGGACATCTGTCTATCATATTCGACACATTATCATTTTTACACTCGGGACATCCCCATAATTTTTCCCGATACTGCACTTATTTTGTTCCTCATATTCCAATAAAAGATCCCGACGTTTTTGCATTTTAATAAAGCGGAGTCATCTTGACGAATAAAACATTTCATACCGATATCATATCAATAAAAGGGAGATAATGTCCGGAGTGTGCGTCGCCTCTGAAATCCGGGGAATAACGAATTCCTGGGGGACATTCCTCCATCATGAGGTAATCGTAAACCTCGTGCCCTTCGGACGTTAGGTCATCCCTGCGCCTCAGACGTGATGCATTGCGCGTCATGTGTTCGGTCACGAGAGTTAATAGACGCCCATCATCTCCGAATGAGGATCACTTGACCATCCTGATGACTTTCGTTATCAATCATTTAATTAAATCATCGTCTGCATCGGTTTATTTATTCCATATTTACCCTCTGTTCGGTCTTAAATATTTGTTTCGTGTCAAACAAGCGAGATATATTTCTTACTTTCCAATTTTTCAATTCCCATTTTCTTTTCTACAATTAAAATTTTTTCCTTGAGCAAATTCTTCAATAAATCTATAAAACTTAAAATGTTCAAACATTCCTTAGAGTCCAATAAAATCATAGAATTCTTTCGAATGTCCCTGGCAGGAGATGAGGAATGGCCGACAGTCGGCCAACTGTCGGCCAGCATTGGCCAAATGTCATAAAATCATAGAATTCTTTCGAATGTCCCTGGCAGGAGATGATGAATGACCGACAGTGGGCCGACATTTCGCCAATGCTGGCCGACAGTTGGCCGACTGTCGGCCATTCCTCATCTCCTGCCAGGGGTGTTCGGAATATTGCTCATTATATTTTTCAGTACCTTTTTAATCGTTTAATCGCTCTAATCGTTTTATTGACGGTAAACTCTGCGCGTGGGATTACTTATAGATTCTTTTCCCCGAATATTATATTGTACACTGCACTTATCATTTTCCAGCCTACTACAATTGTTTTATTAGCAGGATTATTGCCTTCTTCTCCTCGACCCTCAAATATTTCAAATTCATTTTCCCACTCCTATAATTTTTCATCGTCGGTGTTGTCGCGATCATCATTGTAGGAACATCTCGACGCAGATCCGTTCTCTTCTTTCCGTGTTATAGTCCACCTTTCCTTTTTGTAAATACGAGACATAGTCGCGCGCCACCGCGCGCGATTTGGTTAATCTTAATTGTTGTGATATTTTTTATTTAAGTCACATTTGCGGTGAGCGCACCTTATTTTAACTACTGTATGAGTAGAGCAGTTGAATTATAGGGATATAAAAAGTCAATGTAATATTTAAATTCAAAATAATTATACCAAAATGATCCTGAAGTAATCGCGTATGACGTTGAACACGTCATCATTTCGTAAACATGGATCTTTAAAAATTGCTGATATATTCACAGCTGATCTATTTCCCACTTGTAGGCAACATGCAAAATTTTAAATGTCTTGAAGCTGTAAGACGACTTGGAAAATACAGGAGTTTCGATAAGATATAGATATTCACATTTGATGAGTAACTTGTTTCATTTCCATTTTCTAACTAAGTTTTTATTTTCTACTAATTAACTCATCCTTTGACTTGATTTACTTGATACTTGTGTACTTGTGAAATTCAAATTTTGCCGCTGTGAATGTATCTACCAATCACGAATAAGTGTTACGGAATTTCGATATGTTCGATTCGATTCGAGATTTGAGGTGTATGTCCTTTTTACAAAAGGATGTTAAATTTCGAATAAAAAATATTGTGTGTCAATTATATCAAGTTCTACTCGATTAAACATTAACACATAAAACAACTACACAAAGAAAACCTCAGGGTGGAGTATATATTCGAAAATATCAGTCTGTAGAGGATAAATTCCTAGAATTTACAACTCTAGGAAATTCAAAATTGAATGTGATATTTGAACGAATGTAAAACAATGTTATGGAACTTTGGAACCGACCGTTGAAGATCATAAATTTTTTGACGTGTCAAAAAAAAGGCGCAATCTCGAATTTTAAGGTTAGGTCTGTCACGTGGATTTAGGAAAAAGAAATAGGGAAATGAGGAAATTAATGAGAGAAGCCTTTGTGCAGTACAAAAGTTAGTCACAACCATAATCAAGGGAAAACATTAATTAGGAGGAGCGATAAGACAGGGGTTTAATATTAAATTGTAATTAACATCAATTGTTTAAGGGTCAGTGATGATTATCAGTGAGTGGGGACATGAAATGTCCATTTTCGGAGAAACTTCGGGTCATTCATTTTCGAAATTACTGCGTCATTAAGACTGAAATCGGGGAAATCACGAGATTTCGTCGATTTCGGGGGATTTTGATTTCTATCACTTAAGATCGAAACTTGTGACGTCACATTTTATTACTCTGAGGACTGAAGGTGCGATCGAATCGCACTTTTCAGTCCCTGAAAGACTAAATATTGTCGGTCCCACGAGAGTAAAATATTTTCGAATCATGTGATGACATGACGTCATTTGTGGCACGTCATGGAATGATAAAAACACGAAATCTCTTAATTAATTTTTTCTCTTTCAGGGAATGAGTGCGATAACAAATTTAAAATCTTTGAAAAATCAAATCAAATTTGAAATTTTTGAAAAATGAAATCAAATTTGAAATTTTTGAAAAATCAAATCAATTAAATTTGAAAAATTTAATGAAATCGGCGATCGCTATGTAATTAGATGTCTAATGAACGGCCCTTCGATTATTTTATTTGCGTTAACATTGACTTTGAATTTTTTTTTTATTATAAATTATTTTTATTTGTAAATTTTACCGAATGCGTCACTAATTTCCGGACAATTTAGTGACAAATAAGCAAAACTAAATGGTGGGTTTTAATTAATAATCAGTAACAATTTTCCTGGATTGTTTTATTAGCAATAAAATGAACTTTGAAAATTATTTTTATTGAAAATGATTTCAAAACTATTTTTATTCGGTATTAAAAATTCTTTTAATTAGTATATTTCACGTAACAATTAGCAACAATTTCCCCAAAAACTACTGATCACACAAATTAATTAAAATCATCAAATTTCCAAATAAATATCTTTTCCTTTATTTAATTCTCCCAAAAATTAATAACAAAATTACTAAAAAATCATTTTTATTCCCCATTAAAAATTATATTTCACAAAACAATTTTCCCAAAAATTCCTCATCACAAAAATCAACTAAAATCATCAAATTCCCAAATAAATATTTTTTCCATTATTTAATTTCTCCAAATATTAATTTAAAAAATACTTAAAAATCATTTATGTCTTCAATTAAAAATTATATTTCACAAAACAATTTTCCCAAAAATTCCTCATCACAAAAATCAACTAAAATCATCAAATTCCCAAATAAATATTTTTTCCATTATTTAATTCCCCCAAAAATTAATTAAAAAATTACTAAAAAATCATCTTTACCCCCCATTAAATCCTATATTTCACATAACAATTTTTCCAAAAACTCCTCATCCCCTAACTCAACTAAAATCACCAACTCCCCACCCCCCCCCCTCTCCCCAAATCCCATAAAATCAAAAATTCCCCCATCACCAAATTCCAACCGAATAAAAACCAAAAAGAGAAACGCACCACCCCCTCCCCTCCCCCCTCCACTTCAACGACTCAGTTAATCACTTACTCACTCAACTGTCCTAATGACCCTCATTACAGTTCCCCATTTCGACCACAAACTTTCCGCCCCCCAAATCCCAGACCTGCAGTTGTCCATCAGCAGCTGTTAGTGCTCCATCGAAACCTAAAAATCAAAAAAAAAAAAAAAAAATCATGAAAATTACTCAACTCCTGTTCCTCCTTTTTTTATTATCATTTAATAATGAAAAAGTGGAGTCAGGGGTGACATCTCGAAGTGTCTCCCACCCTGGGGTGAATTGGTTGGATCAAACTCGTCAGATTTACCTGAAGTACCCGGACGAAGTGAATATCGGAATTTGCATCGCAAAAAAAATTTTGAAAATTTTCAATTCCGTCGAAACGCAACCCCCACCCCCTGGGGGAGGGGTGAGAGTGGGGTCCGGGGGTGGAGGGGTTGATAGTGTCAGTGGACCAGTGGAAAAGTCTTCAGGAAATCTCCCGGAGTCCGCGGAATTAGTGACGTCAGGGGGTGGGGGTGGGGGTGGTGAGGGGGTTGGGGGTGAGGTATTTAAGGGGGTGGGATCGGAACGTGTCGGGAGAAACAGCGACTCGTCGAGGATTAAAGGAATTGATGATGGCATCCTGGAGGTGGAGCTGGTGAACCGAGTGAAGGACAATCCAATCATTGAGGGAGTCATTAACGTCTTAATTAGTCTATCCCGGGTCATTCGGGCGATAGCGTCGATGATCAAGTCGTCAATAATTCTTTCCTGCGGTTGGGATTACGTTCATGACAAGAGTATGGACTGGATTTACGTGAATTATGGGGTTTATTAACTGAACAGGTGTCATCAACCTGGAGTTGATGGAGGTGTCATCAACCTGGAGTTGATGGAGCGGGGGATGATGGGGTGAGATGGAGGGAAGTGAGTTGTGGTCATGAAGAATTATTTTAGAGGAGGAAATGAATGTGAGAGTGGGGTGGAAAGTGAGGGGGGAGGGGTGGGTTTGTTGGGGTTGAAGGGAGAATTTAATTGGGAGGTTGAGGGTGGGGTGTCATCAACTGGGGGGTCAGATGGTGGAGATGGGTTCAGGGGGTCGGGTGGGGAGGGGAATTTTAGGGAGGGTTGATTGGGGGAGAGTGTTTTAAGGAGGTTCAAGGGTTGAGGACAATTTCAAGGGTTGAAAATGATTTGAAAAAGTTTCAACTGTTGAAAATCATTTCAAAGAGTGTCAACTGGTGAGAACAACTTCAAGTGTTGAAAATAATTTCAACGAGTGTCAACTGCTGGGAACAAGTTCAACTAGTGAAAATAATTTCAACAAGTTTCAACTTCCGAAGAGAATTTCAACAACTTTCAACTGTTGAACATAATTTCAACAACTTTCAAGTGTTGAAAATAATTTCAACGAGTGCCAACTGCTGGGAACAAGTTTCAACTGTTAAAAATCATTTCAACAAGTTTCAACTATTGAATTTCAACCAGTTTCAAATGTTGAAAGTAATTTCCAAAAGTTTCAACTCATAAAAACAATCTCAACAAGTTTCAACTGTTGATAATAATTTCAACAAGTTTCAACTATTGAATTTCAACCAGTTTCAAGTGTTCAAAATAATTTCAACGAGTTTCAACTCCTGGAAACAATTTTAATCAATTTCAACTCCTGGAGAATGTTGCATTGATTTTTTCGGAGTTGAAAAGGCGAGTTAATTGTTGTTGAAACCAGTGAAGGTCTGGACAGTTTAACCGCAGCCGTGGGAACTTTCTCTGTGGAAAATTCACTAAAATTGACATCATCAACTGAAGATACTCCTCTTCAATAGAAATAATCCTGAATCAACGAGTGTCAACTCCTGGAAACAATTTCAACAAATTTCAACTCCTGAAACAATTTTAATAAATTTCAACTCCTGGAGAACGTTTCATTAATGTTTGGAGCATTGAAAGGACAATTAAACTATTATAATGTGGTGATTTTAATAAAAGTGACATCATCAACTGAACTTTCAACCCACGTCAATACTATCAACAATTTTCAACCCCTAACCAATTTTTCATTAATGTTTTGAGGTCTGAAAGGACAATTAAACTGTTAATTAAATTGTTATAATTTGGTGATTTTAATAAAAATAACATTATCAACTGAAGTTTCAACCCCTGTCGACACTATCAACAATTTTCAACCCCTAAACAATTTTTCATTAATTTTCTGTGAGTTGAAGGACAATTAAACTGTTAATTAAATTGTTATAATTTGGTGATTTTAATAAAAATAACATTATCAACTGAAGTTTCAACCCCCATAAACACTATCAACAATTTTCAACCCCTAAACAATTTTTTATTAATTTTCTGTGAGTTGAAAGGACAATTAAACTATTATAATTTGATGGTTTTAATAAAAATGACATCATCAACTGAAGTTTCAACCCCCAAACAATTAAAGAAATCCTTGGGAACAGATGGAGTACCAGCGAATATCTGCATCGAGACTCATCGCAATTCAACGGATAAATTTTTCAATCCCTCGACTACCCCCACACCCCTTCCACCTGTTGCACCCTTGACAATCGGTAGGGATCAGCATGAATTGGGCTTGAGCTGCTATCCATGTCCGACGTGACTGGCTCCATCGAAATGACGTTCTACCCTTCGACAAATATTTTAATATTTATTTTGTAGTTTATTTTATTTTAGTTGAGAAAATAAACTCTAGAGAACACATCCTACGAAATCACGGACTTTTTAATATTCATTAGTTTTTTAGGAAAATCTCAAAAACTAGGGACGATAGCAAAATTTTGATTATAACCTTTTTTATGCAGCAAATCAAGTTCTACAACAAAAGTCATTACAAAAATATCGCTATCTCTCTTAGATTACAAGTTATCGCTGAAGAACTAAACCCGCAAAACCAGCCTCATTCTACAAACCCACTTTGACTATTGATTAGTTTTTTCGAAAAATCTCAAAATCTAAGGAAGATAGCAAAATTTTGATTAAAACCTTTTTTATACAGCAAATCAAGTTCTACAATAAATGTTATAACAACAATTTCTCTATCTCCCTTAGATTCAAAGTTATCGCTCAAAAACTAAACCCTCAAAACCAGCCCCATCCTACAAAACCACTTTTGACTGATTAGTTTTTTCGGAAAATCTCAAAATCTAAGAAAGATAGCAAAATTTTGATTATCACCTTTTTTACGCAGCAAATCAAGTTCTACAACAAAAGTCCTTACAAAAATATGGCTATCTCTCTTAGATTACAAGTTATCGCTCAAAAACTAAACCCTCAAAACCAGCCTCATCCTACAAAACCACTTTTGACTGATTATTTTTTTCGAAAAATCTCAAAATCTAAGAAAGATAGCAAAATTTTGATTACAACCTTTTTTATGAAAAAAATCAAGTTCTACAATAAATGTTATAACAACAATTTCTCTATCTCTCTTAGATTCAGAGTTATCGCTCAAAAACTACCCCCTCAAAACCAGTCCCATCCTACGAAATCGCTGACTGTTGACTATTGATTAGTTTTTTGGGAAAATCTAAGAAAGATAGCAAAATTTTGATTATAACCTTTTTTATACCGCAAATCAAGTTCTACAACAAAAGTCATTACAACAATTTCGCTATCTCTCTTAGTTTCAAAGTTATCCCTCAAAAACTATCCCCTCGAACCCATCCCATCCCATAGAACCCCACAGTCGGCACCTCAGCGTCCCCCGACCTTCCCCCACTCCTCAATCCCCCCAACCCCCATTACCTCACCTCCCCCACCACCCAACAATCCCAGAAATCATCGGAACCGATCGCACTCCCCACAATCATCTCCATCGAGGCCCATCGCACCCCACCACCGGAATCCAACTCATCAATTTTTCAATCACCCCTCGCACCACCTGTTGCACCCCCGCAAATCGAAACGTATCAGCAGGACTTTTTCATCCCTCCCCCCCCACATCCTGGGCCCCATAAAAATGACTTCTGTCATTCAACAAATATTTTATTGCCCCTCGTACTGAATATCTGATGCAGTGGAAGCTGGTGTTCACGTAAAATAAACAAAGTTGAATGAAAAGTTTAAAGTGGACGATCTTTCAGGGGTTGAAACCCCTAGACGATGTTTACCGAAGGGTATAAATCATTCAGAATCCTTCAGAGTTGCTTCAACAGGGCAATGGAGGGGGGGAGGGGGGGGGGAATGAATCCCGTGGATCAAGGGGTTGCCGGGGGGTGAGTTGGAGGGGGTGGGGGGTGTCTTCTGGAAAATGGGGGATGAGTCGAATGGGAATGAGGTCTTTTATATTTCTGGGTGATGTTGTGTTTAGGGGTGAATGGAAACGAGTTATTAATTCGTTATGAGACCAGTGATGGCTTCTTCAATTGGGGGTGGGGGGTGGGGGGTAGTTTTTTTTTTTTTTTTTTTTTTTTTTGTTTTTTTGTGGAGGGAAAAATGAACGGGTGAAAGGTTTCTCGGGTTTCTCCATTAGGGGTGTTTGAGGGAGAATGTATGAAATTATTTAGCAGTCAATTGCACCCCGTTAATGAGAAAGTCTTGTTCGGGGGATGATAGTCGGAAAGGGGATTTCTTTTGGTTGAGAGTTCATTTTTGTAGATCATCAAGTCCCTTTTTACGACCGGGGGAATGGCTATTCAAGGGGATGTTTGGATTTTCAGGGGGTGGGGGGTGGGGGGGTGGGAGTTTGTGGTGAACGTCTTTCCGGAAAAGTTTTTTTCGTTCTCGGGGAGGGGTTAGAGGTATTCAGTCAGTGGAGGGATAGTGGGGTGGGGTGGAAGGGGTTCGAGGTTTTTTGGGGAGGAAAGGAGTTGCGGGGGGGGGGGGGTAAATTTAATTTTGTTAATTGAATAGTTTTTTGAGGGGAATTTAGAGAAGATTTTTGAATGGATATTTTGGGGATTTGGTGACGCGGAAATTAGATTTTTTAATGAGTTGTGTTGAGGATTTTTTAATTAATGGGAAGAGATTGTTTGGGGGTTTGTGGGGGTGGAGGGGTGGTTTGATGATTTTTTAGGTGGGGGGAATTGGGTGAGAGGAAGGGGTAGAAAAGGGGAAACATTTGAGTTATTGAAATTATATTTTGGATGAAATTATCATTTTTTTTTTAAAGAAATGGAAAGGGAGGGGTCGAGAGTGATTTTTGTTCTAAAAAAAATGATTTTTTTTAAGTGATTAATAAATATTAATTACAATTTGTAAACACTCGTTGTTTTTTCTTAAATATAATTGAGTTTATTGAAATCGTATTTTCGATAAAATTATAATTTTTTTTAAATAAATGGGGAATGAGGGGGAGAGAGAGATTTTTATTGTAAAAGAATTGTTTGTGAGAAACTAATAAAAACGATTATTCATAATTTTTAAGAATTCGTTTTTGTTTAGTTTAATCCAATTTATTAAAATTATATTTTGGATGAAATTATCATTTTTTTTTTAAAGAAATGGAAAGGGAGGGGTCGAGAGTGATTTTTGTTCTAAAAAAATGATTTTTTTAAATTAATAAATATTAATCACAATTTGTAAACACTCTTTTTTTTTTCTTAAATATAATTGAGTTTATTGAAATCGTATATTCGACAAAATTATAATTTTTTTTAAATAAATGGGGAATGAGGGGGAGGAAGAGATTTTTATTGTAAAAAAATGATTTTTGGGGAATTAATAATAACAATTATTTATAATTTTTGAAAATTCGCTTCTTTTAAAATTGAATTCAATTTATTGAAATTATATTTAAGACGAAATTATCATTTTTTCAAATAAATGAGGGGGAGGGAAAGATTTTTATTGTAAAAACAATGATTTTTCGGGAATTGATGATAACTATTATTCATAATTTTTTAAACTTCACTTTTTTTCTTCAATATAATTCAGTTCATTAAAATTACATTTTCGAAGAAATTATAATTTGTTTAAAATAACTAAGGAACGAAGCTCAACGACAGAATTTTGTTGTAAAAAAATGAACTTTTCGTGGATTATTAATAAATAATATTCACAATTACTGAAAACTCTCTTTTTCATTTAAATAAATGTGGAACGAGTCTAAACAATTGATTTTCATTTTTAAAAAACTACCTTCTTATAAATTATTATTAAATATTACTCCCAATTATTTAAAACTGTCTTTCACTCCTAAATACAACTCAAATTCCTAAATAACATTTTCCCCAAAATTATAATTTATTTAAATAAACATTAATCACCTCTAAACAATTAATTTTCATTTTCCAAAAACTGCCTTCTTATAAATTATCAATAAACATTACTCCCAATTATTTAAAACTCTCTTTCACTCCCAAATACACCTCAAATTACTAAATAACATTTTCCCCAAAATTATTATTTTTTAAATAAATATTCATCGCTTCTAAACAATTAATTTTTATTTTTAAAAAACTGTCTTTTTATAAATTATCAATAAACATTACTCCCAATTATTTAAAACTCTCTTTCACTCTCAAATACAACTCAAATTCCGAAATTACATTTTCCCCAAAATTATAATTTATTTAAATAAATATTAATCGACTCTAAAAAATTTATTTTTATTTTTTTAAAACTGTCTTTATATAAACTATCAATAAACATTACTCCCAAACACTTAAAACTCTCGTTCCCTTTCAAAATTCCAATTTATCCAAATAAATATTAATCATCTCCAAAAATCCATTTCTTTAATAAAAAAAATTACTTCCTCATAAATTATTAACAAACCCCACTCCCAATTTTTTAAAACCTCAAAAATTCATTCCGCAATTATTCACAACCCCTTGCGGGTGGTTTTAAAGCTCATGAAAATTCTGGGGTTCATTAATCCCCTGGAATTCGCTAATTAAAAATAAACGACTGGGTAAACAGACGTTGGGGTATAAAATAAAAACATTTTGATACGTTTGCGTGGAGGGGAAAGGGGGGGGAACTACCTGTTGAATGTATTGAATAATGAAATTGATTCCACTGGTGATTTTGCGATGGTTTTTGGTAGTTTAAAAATAACATCAGGGGGTTGTTGTCTGTGAAAACAAGGGATGAATATCGCATCGAGGGAAATGAATCCGATGTTTTGTTTCATCGAATTTATCGACAAAATGTGAGGGCAGAATAAACGGATTTAAACAATAATTAATTCATGGAACGACAAATTGTTGTATTGTTTTTGCTCTCGAGGGAGTAATTCAATTGTTTATCACTCGATCGACCCTACGGTTAATTAATTAATAATTAAAAGGTTTGAGGAAACGTGAAACGTAATTTTTTGGAAGGAAAACAGCGAAAGAATTTTAATTTAATTAAATAATTAAGATTGATAAATGATAATTGGGGGAAGTGGGATTTAGATTTTTGGGGGAATTGTTGAATATTGTTTACATATTTAACGCTATTGGTTTTATTAATAAAAACGTTGGGAATGTTAAATAAATAAAATGTTTTGTTGAAGAAAAAGAGACGATTTTTTGTGTTTATGACGTGCAAAAGTTGAGTTGAAGGGGTTTAAACACATCATTTGTTAAATAATTAATTTGTTTATGAGGAGGAGATATGATAGGAAGTGATGTGAACGCATTTGTTGAAGAAAAACCGGTTTCTAATGTGTTTTTATTAATTGAAGAATGGATTTAAAAATTGAATATTTTTATTTGAAATTTTATCTTCGTGAATTTAATTAACAAATGAGATTTATAATCATAATTACGGGTGTTGTTAACGGTATAAAATTATGAAGATGGATTAATGGAAAGAGAATGTTTTATTTTAACAATTTTATTGGTAAAATATCGAATGTATAGAAAATGAAAATATAAACAATTTTTGTTTCGTTGAAATCGAGACTATCGACTCCTTCATCACGAATATATTTATTATTAATATTCTTATTAATACGAGGTCACGTAAAACCGTTATTTTGAATTGTTTATCAAAATGGAAAAACTCTAGATTAAAAAAAAATTATTTATTTAAAAAATTCCCAGAAAACGAGAATTTTTTGCATAAAAACGTGATCTTGATACGAAAGTGAAATATAACTTTGTTATAAAAAAAATATCAAACGAATTTAATTAACAATTTAAGATTTAAATATTGTTAGTGGAAGGAACAATAGGTTTTCTATGGATTAATGAATGAAAATTAAATTAAATTAATATAAACAAAAAAATCAATTCAAAAACTGAAACATTTCCATTAAAAATGGTATGACATCTTCATGAATTCAATAAACAATTAAAACGCAATAATTACAGATATTATTAACGTCATAAATTTATGAATATTAATAAATGAGAATTCAATCTATTATTTTAACAATTTTATTATTAAAATATCGAATGTATACAAAAATCAAGATATAAACAATTTACATTTCACTCAAACCGAGACTATCACTCCCTCATCACTCAGAATATATTTATTATTTCACATATTTATTAATAAAAAAATTAATACGAAGCCGTTTCTTTGAATTATTTATCAAAATGGAAAAACTATCGATTGAAAAAAAATTTATTCACTTAAAAAATCCCCAGAAAACGAGAATTTTTTGCATAAAAACGCGATCTTAATACGAAAGTGAAATATAATTTTCTTTAAAAAAAAAATATAAAACGAATTTAATTAACAAATTAAGACTTAAATACCGTTACTGGAAGAAAAATGAGCTTTTCCATGATTCAATCAATGTCAATTAAATTAAATTAATATAAACAAAAAAATCAATTTAAAAACTGAAACATTCCTTTAAAAATGGCACGACATCCTCATCAATTCACTAAAATTTTCCCCCAAAAAAATCCCCAGAAACGACAATTTTCCGCCCCAAAACCCCGCCCTCGACATCGATCAACAATATCCGTAAACAATCCCCGTTAAACAATCACTTCGTCGTAATCCACGACGACTCGATGACGGAGAGATTCCGGAGATAACATCTTCCTGTTGCCACGACTTCGGTGAACAGAACGAGCTGAGGTCTCAGGGGGTGCAGAGCCGACGAGGGGTGAATGGCAACCGGTTGTCTCGTGCTCAGCTGTAACCAATCAATAATTTATCGAACGACCTTGAGAAGGGATTTTTAGTAATTAAGGCATAATGAAGTTGATAATTACGGTAACGTAAGTGTTGTCTCGTTGGAGTTCAGCGAGATTATCGGAGAGGCCCTCGAGTAATGATTTTCTTAATGACTCGGTGTTGGTACCGCAGCTTCCACTCTCCAAATTAGCCCTCTCTGCTAATCCAGCGAGTTGTTTGCGCACCTCGGTGGCGTATTCCAAGTTCCTGGGGTGGAGAAAATTGTCGTGACACCAGAGCTTTTTCTGGGTGGCGGTTGTGTAGCCTCGGTATACGTTGAGGAGGGTGACGTGGTCGCCTTCGGGGGAGGAGAATCTGTGGGATTGTCGAAGGGGTGAGATTATTCGGTTGTAAGAGGGGGTGAGTGATTATTTTGGGGGTTTAAAAGAGGAAAAATGGGATTTTTTGGAGGGTAAGAGGGGGTGAGTGATTATTTTGGGGGTTTAAAAGAAGAAAAAAGGGATTTTTTGGAGGGTAAGAGGGGGTGAACGATTATTTCGAGGGTTTAAAACCAAAAAAATGTGACTTTTCGGATGTAAAAGGGGGTGAACGATTATTTGGGGGGTTTAAAGCAAGAAAAAGGGATTTTTCGGATTTTAAAGGGGGTGAGTGAGTATTTCGAGGGTTTAAAACCAAAAAAATGGGATTTTTTGTATTTTAAGAGGGGGTGAGTGATTATTTTGGGGGTTTGAAACAAGAAAAATGTGACTTTTCAATTGTAAAAGGGGGTGAATGATTATTTTGGGGGTTTAAAATAATAAAAATGTGACTTTTCAATTGACGAGTTGATAAACAATTTTTTTTTTTAAATAGAAAAATTGAAATATGGCGGATGTTTGATGGGGATGGGGGGAGATTTTTGGGTGGGGGTGGTGGGGGGTTTTGAGGGGGATGTTTTGAGAGGTGGAACGGTGAAATCGGTTCGATTGTTTTCGAGATATTGGAGAGAATCGATTTTGTTGAAATCAAAAAAGTCGACTCTGTTCCTAAACAAATTGAAAACTGGAAAAATTGATATCAATAGGGAATGATATTTTGATTGATCGAGGTGGAGTACTTCGAGACCAATATTTCGAGAGGTGGAACATCGAAATAGGTTCGATAGTTTTCGAGATATTCAATAAAATCCATTTCAACCTGATCTGAATTTACAGAAACTAATTAATCAATTCAATCGTCGAGTATCGAATATCGTAATTTCACGTTTCAGACGATTCCACCCAATTTCCAATCAAAATCCAAAAATCAAAAAATCCCAAAATCCAACGATCACAAAGTTCCCACTCGCCAGCAAAAACTCGAACGAAATTTTACAATTTTTTTCTTGTTAAAGACATTATTTCATGACATGAAATAAATGCTGATTCGCTGAAAGACTCTCGTTGGGTCACGAGATATCGATCATTTAAAGAGGGCCTTTTATCTCATAGTTTTCGTACTTTTTGCCCCATCATTTGCTCGTCTCTTCTCTTTCCCATTTCATCATTTCGATGGTACGACGTTAAACGTGAGAAATAATTCTTATTTATTTCCTCGACGAAGACAATCTCCATCGATCATATGTTTCAAAATTAATGAACATTCCCCACCCCCACATAAACTCAAATCAAAAAAATATTTTTGCCAAATCTTCATTTACTTGAAAAAACAATTTAATTATCAAAAATTTAGGTCGAATTACTCTCAGAGGAGTTTAATTAAATTTTAATGACGATAATCTCATTATTCTTGAGGATGAGGATGTTGGAGGGAACCTCAGATGACCTTCCAATGAACTCCACAAATGATTGTTCATTTTTTTAAATTTTTAAATAAATAATTTCGTAGAATTTTTTGATGTTCAGAATTTTTTAAGGAGTTCACTGAACGTTATAACTAATTTCTTAATTTTTTAGAGCAGTATAATTAACATAATTCAACCCCAATGAGTACTTAGTCGATTAGACAACTAATTAATATCCAAAAATAATTTTTTTTCCGAAATAAATAAACAAATAAATTTTGTTTTCAATAAAATTCCCCTCAGGAAGTGGTAAAACGATCAGTTGAATGACCTCCAGTTATTGGCCGATAACTCCGAATCTAACAAAGATATCAAAATTTGTGTTATAACAAAAATTGTAGATCTCGATCCCCTCCACAAAAAAGGTCTTAACAAAAATTTTGTTATCTCCCCTAGATTCTGAGATATTCCGAAAAAACAAATCAAAAACAAAAAGGCACTTTTCTTGTTTAGCCTCTTTGCTGTTAATTCAGCAAAAGCGGTTTTTCTCGATCTGGAAAAGCGACTTTTCCCGGTTTTTCCGATTTTTCCAAGTGCCTCCGAGAATCTGACGTCTTACATCCTGAGGGCATAAAATAAGACCTTTCAAATCGAATTAAATCTACTCAACTCCCCTCATAAAACGCACACGTCGACGAAGGGAATTTCCCGGAAAAGCTCAGCTTTTCAAAATAAAATTTCCTCGTTTTTCCCCTTTTTCCACTTTATCATTTCCCTATTCGAACGTTAAAACCGGAAAATAACTCATTCATTCCTTTACTGCGTGAGAATTCAGTTCGTCGTACCCGTAAATTGTGAACGAGTGAAGTTTCCGACTCGTCAATTGGTTAATAACATTAAACGACTCGTAACTTATCAAATGAATAATAATTTAAATAAATTATTTAAACATTTAGTCACCGATTGAATTATCTAGGTAAAAATCTTATTAACAAATTAGTAATTACGTACGCAAATGAAGAATTGATAATTCGATCTTCAAAATTGTTGAGAAATTATCGATTAATTATTGAAGTCGAAAAAGAACTGAAGTTTAAAAATATAAAATGGAAAAATATAAATAAACTTTTAACAGTTTTTTTTTTATTGTGAGAGCTCGAGTGAAATAATCCCCAATAAAAAAACATAAAAATCATTTTAAAAACTCCCTTAAGCCTTCACCCTCTCCCCCCCCGAATCCCGCACATCAAAAACCCGTTCCCCCTCGCCACCCCCAAAAAATCCGCATTAAAAACCCGCCCCCAAAAGCCCACATCAAAAATCCGCATAAAAAAACTCACCCCCTCCCCCAAAAATTCACCCCCTCCTCGCCTCAAAACCCGCATTTACCCCCCACCCCAAAAACTCTCATCAAAAAACCACCCCCCAAAAATCCACCCCCACCCCTCCCCCAAAATCCTGCATCAACCCCTCTAAAAAAACCCACCCCCTCACTTCCCCAAAAACTCACATTAAAAAACCCACCCCCTCCTCCAAAAAAACTCACATCAAAAATCCACCCCCACCCCAAAAACTCACCCCCTCCTCCAAAAACTCGTATTAAAAAACCCACCCCCTCCCCCAAAAACTCACCCCCTCCTCCAAAAACTCGTATTAAAAAACCCACCCCCTCCCCCAAAAACTCACCCCCCAAAAACTCACATAAAAAAACTCACCCCCTCCTCCAAAAACTCGTATTAAAAAACCCACCCCCTCCCCCAAAAACTCACCCCCCAAAAACTCACATAAAAAAACTCACCCCCTCCTCCAAAAACTCGTATTAAAAAACCCACCCCCTCCCCCAAAAACTCGCATCAAAAAACCACCCCCTCCCCTCCCAAAAAAAATCCACCCCCTCCCCAACCCCTAAAACCCCACATCAAAAACGACATCTCCACATATCTCAACCCCTTGAACCCCCCCCCCCCCTCCCATCCTCATCCCCATCCCCCAAAAGCCCGCATCAAAAACCCGTCTCTTCCTCCCCCCAAAAATCCACCCCCTCCCCACCCCCTAAAAACCCACATCAAAAACGACTTCCCCGCATACCTCACCCCCTTCCCCCCCCCCCCATCATCATCCCCATCCCCATCCTAATCACTTACCTAGCCCTCGCAGCCTGCGCCTGTTCTCGTTTAGCCGGTGGTTCCGTAAACACCGACTCCCCCGAAAGCACAGCAACAACAGTTAAAGCTTCATCAAGGCACTTGTACTCCACCGCAGCAATAATAACTTTAGTAAATCTTGGATCAAGTGGAAAAAGTGACATTGTCCTTCCCATAGTAGTGAGTTGTGGTGGTGTACCCTTGACAGCACCAAGTTTTTCCAAACATCCAATGGCACCATCAACAGCATCACCAGGTGGTTTATCCATGAAATCAAAGGTAGTGATGTCAATTCCAATAGCCAATAGTTGAAGAGCAACACCAGCTAGTGAACATCTCTGAATTTCGGGTATCGGCATTTCCTTCATTTCGTCAAGGTCATTCCTGGTGTAGGTTCTGTAGCATTTTCCTGGGGATTCGCGACCAGCACGACCAGTCCTCTGCCAGGCCTGGGCCCTGGAGATCTTCTCGACTCGGAGAACGTCTAGACCAGTCGTTGGATGATGGGTTCGGACTTTGACGACTCCAGTATCGATTACATGTCTTATTCCTCCAATCGTCACCGACGTCTCAGCGACGTTCGTTGATAACACGAGTTTTCGCATCCCCGGGGGTGAGGGTTTGAATGCCTCAAGTTGTTGATGAGTCGGTAGGGCTGAGTACAGGGGAAATACCTTGAGGGGTGGATAACGTTCCCCTGTTTTCTCCAGTTGTTTGGCGACTTGTCTGGCCGTCATCACCGCAGCCTCGATCTCCTCCTGACCCGTCAGGAAGACGAGAATGTCCTCGTTCGCTGGTGCCTCTCGATGGATCTTAAAGGACGTCACCAACGAGGCGAAGGTGTAGTCATCCTGATGACGTGTTGTCTGATAGATGCTCACTGGGTACTGTCTGCCCTCCAGGTACACCACTGGGGCCTGGAAGGAAGGTCATCACGAGGTTAAAATTCGTCAGTTTATTTTTGAAAGTGAAACTTTTTTGGTGACTTCAGAAAGGGCTGCGTTAGGTGTTTAAAGGGGGTGGGAGGGGGAGGTGGGGAGGGGGTTGAAATGGAGGTGTGATGGAAGGGAGTGACTGGATTCGATGTTCGGGAGGAAGATATGAGGGTAAATAAGGGAAGTAAATGGTGGGTTATGTTGTGAGGGCGATGTGAGGCGGTTCGTGGGGAGTGCGAAGGTGAGGATCGGAAGGAGGGGTCAGCCCTTTGTGGGGATTGAGAAAGGGAAAAGGTTTTTTTTAATTGGTTATAAATGTTTCTTTCATTTTATACGAATTTTGAAAAAATTTTTGGAGGTTAAATGTGAGAAAAAATATAGGGGGGGCCAAGCCCCCCCCTGCAGAAATAACGAAAAGGAAAAATGAATTTCTTTGTAATAAATCAGAAACATTTCTCTCATTTTATACCAATTTTAGACAACTTTTTGGAACGTCAAATATGAAAAAAAAATACAGTGGGGGGGCTACGCCCCCCCAGGGGTAGAAATTAAGAAAAGGAAAAGTGACTCTTACAAAATCAATCATAAATATTTCCTTCATTTTATACGAATTTTCAACAACTTTTTCAAACCTCAAATATGAGAAAAAATACAGTGGGGGGGGGGGGGGCTAAGCCCCCTTCACTGTAGAAATAAAAAAAATCAAAAGTGACTTTTTTTTTAAATCAATGATAACCATTTCTTTCATTTTATACCAATTTCGATAACTCTTTGAACCCTCATCCACCAAAATGTGACGCATTTCCTTGAATATCACCAGCAAGTCACTCCCTCCCCACCCAGGACCCCCTCCCCCCCCCAGGACTCAATTTTTTACCTGAAAATATTTCCGAAATTTATCCGCGTCCATCGTCGCCGACATGACAATGAGCTTCAACGGCGCCTGTCCCTTGAGCTTCCGGAGATTCTGGGCCCGTCGTGCCACCCCCAGGAGTACATCCGTCTGTACCGAACGCTCGTGGGCCTCGTCAAGAATAATAATAGCGTAGTCAGAGAGATTTTCATCTCTCATGGCCTCCCTCACCATCATACCATCAGTGAGGTACTTTATTCGTGTGTCGGTAGTGCTGACGTCCTCGAAGCGAACGCAGTAGCCCACTTGTTTGCCTAATTGGACCCCTTGTTCTTGTGCCACTCGTCGGGCGATGCTCACTGCTGCTACCCGACGGGGCTGGGTCACTCCAATGCACCCGTATGAAGGGAGGAGACCAGAGGCGAGTAGGAGCTGAGGGATTTGGGTGGTTTTTCCACTTCCGGTTTCACCGATTATTATGAGGCTGTTGTGTTTACGGATTTCTTCTAGTAATCTGGAACATTTGAAAGGGTTTTGGTTAATTTTTTTGGAAAGATATTTAAGGGCTGATATATAAGGGTTTTTAGGGATTTTTTGGGAAGAATAGTTAAGGGCTAATATATAAGGGTTTTTAGGGATTTTTTGGGAAAGATAGTTAAGGGCTGATATATAAGGGTTTTTAGGGATTTTTTGAGAAGAATAGTTAAGGGCTAATATATAAGGGTTTTTAGGGATTTTTTGGGAAAGATAGTTAAGGGTTAATATATAAGGGTTTTTAGGGATTTTTTGGGAAAGATAGTTAAGGGCTAATATATAAGGGTTTTTAGGGATTTTTTAGGAAATATAGTTAAGGGCTGATATATAAGGGTTTTTAGGGATTTTTTGGGAAATATAGTTAAGGGCTGATATATAAGGGTTTTTAGGGATTTTTTGGGAAAAATGTTTAAGGGCTGATATATAAGGGTTTTTAGGGATTTTTTGGGAAGAATAGTTAAGGGCTGATATATAAGGGTTTTTAGGGATTTTTTGGGAAATATAGTTAAGGGCTGATATATAAGGGTTTTTAGGGATTTTTTGAGAAGAATAGTTAAGGGCTAATATATAAGGGTTTTTAGGGATTTTTTGGGAAAGATAGTTAAGGGCTAATATATAAGGGTTTTTAGGGATTTTTTGGGAAAAATAGTTAAGGGCTGATATATAAGGGTTTTTAGGGATTTTTTGGGAAATATAGTTAAGGGCTGATATATAAGGGTTTTTAGGGATTTTTTGGGAAAAATATTTAAGGGCTGATATGTAAGGGTTTTTATTGATTTTTTGGGAGAAATATTTAAGGGCTGATATATAAGGGTTTTTAGGGATTTTTTGGGAAAAATAGTTAAGGGCTGATATATAAGGGTTTTTAGGGATTTTTTGGGAAAAATATTTAAGGGCTGATATATAAGGGTTTTTAGGGATTTTTTGGGAAAAATATTTAAGGGCTGATATATAAGGGTTTTTAGGGATTTTTTGGGAAGAATAGTTAAGGGCTAATATATAAGGGTTTTTAGGGATTTTTTGGGAGAAATAGTTAAGGGCTAATATATAAGGGTTTTTATTAATTTTTTGGGAAAAATAGTTAAGGGCTGATATATAAGGGTTTTTATTAATTTTTTGGGAAAAATATTTAAGGGCTTTATAAAATATTTAAGGGCAAATATACCAGAATTTTTATTAATTTTTTTAGAAAAATAGTTTTGGTTTTTTGGGCTACGCACAGCGCAATTGCCCGGCTAGCTCAGTCGGTAGAGCATGAGACTCTTAATCTCAGGGTCGTGGGTTCGAGCCCCACGTTGGGCGATTAGTTTTGGTTTTTTGGGGATTACAATAAAAAATTTAAAAGTGAAAAAAAAAAAAAGAATGAAAACTCTTTTTTTTTGTTTTAGATTTTTCGTAATTTCAGATTTTGAATTTGGAGATGAGAAGTTAATAATGAGGGATATTTTAATTGTTAATTTTGAGAGTATAATAAGCAATTGGAGTAAACAACAAATTGTTTTTAAACAATATTAATATAAATATTTTTAGGTCAACGAAACGTCAGAAATTGAAATATTTAATCAAATATTCAGCTAATTGTCCCTATAATAAACAAATATAACGATTTAATTAATTTGTTATATTTTTCATTGAGTGCCTGACCTCTTAATTGAATTACATAACTAGTATTTACAATATAAAAATAAGAAACAAATTAACTACTTTTTCGTGCACTAAAATCATTTTAGTGAAGAAATATTTCGTTTCCAGTTCAAGTTTCGCA
This sequence comes from Diachasmimorpha longicaudata, assembly GCF_034640455.1. Lineage (NCBI taxonomy): Eukaryota > Metazoa > Arthropoda > Insecta > Hymenoptera > Braconidae > Diachasmimorpha > Diachasmimorpha longicaudata. Next base: position 2,191,170 of record NC_087243.1, read on the forward strand.
AGTTCTCACTCCAATTTTTTTAATGTTTTGCTATCAATCAACACTTTATTCGCTGTCACGTCCATAAACTCTCGCAAGTTGTGTTTTCCCCATAAATTAATTAACATAAAAAAGTAACATAACAGTTAATGAACATCGTAAATCCTCGTGACTTTTCTTTACCCGTTTTTAACGTTCCCCAGGCGAAACATTTCACGTTAATTTTTAGAAAATCACAGCAAATATTTTTTTAAAATTCTGAAATCTATTTCAAGATCAACGTTTCAATTTTGTTATTATTTAACGACAAAACTTCATCAACCCCCAGAATTTTTCTAGTCTCTAAATTAACTTTATCCAAAATTCACGAAAATTACTAAAAATTCAGGAACTTAATCGCATTTTTACGAAAAACTACAAATTATTTAATAAAAAAAAAACAAAAAACCGAAATGAATTATGTTATTAATCTTGTTACTATAGATATTAGAAATAAAAACAATTAAATTGTTTAAATTAACTGACTGTGGGCCTGAGAATAAAAAATACGGAAAACTTTAATTAAAATTATTTTAGAAATGAGAAAAATTGTAATTAATTAGACTCATCTCGAGAGAAAATATTTTTAAAAATTCTGAAATATATTTCAAGGTCAACTATTCAATTTTATTACTATTTAATCATAAAATTTCACCCCCCAGAATTTTTCTAGTCTCTAAATAAAATTTCCAAAAATTCAGGAACGTAAACGCATTTTCACGAAAAACTACAAATTATTTACTAAAAAAAAAACAAAAAACCGAACATTTTTCATACCGATCTGCCCCATACTTCCCCAAAAATGCATAAAAACCCTGATAAATAAAAAAACATCGCCACCAACCCCTTAAAAAAAATCCTGAACACCAAAAAAAAATAAAAGCAAAAACAATAAAAAAAAAATTGAACAAAAAATTTCACTGAATTTACCCAAAAAAAAAAAACAATCAAATTCCCCTCGGCCACTCCGTTTCCCTCCCCTCTACACCCCACCCCTTTGAGGGTCACATGACCATAAATAAATAAATAAATAAATGAATAAATAAATAAATAAATAAGTAAATGAATGAAAAAATAAATAAATCAGTGAATCAATAAATAAGCAAATTAACTAATTAATTAATTAATCAATAAATCAATAAATAAATGACTGAACGAATGAATAAATAAATAAATAAATAAATAATCCCTCAAACCATCAATTTCCCCCCCAATCCTACCATAATTACCATCAAACGGTAAAAACACCCGAAATTTCATAATTACCCCCTAATTACCTCCCCCCGAATCTTCTCGATTACCTCAAGGTTATGTAACAACCCTCAAACAACTCCCACCAAACCTTAATTATCCCTCCAATCAACGCAATTACTTTTTTCGATGTTTGTAGACCGGCAGTGACTTTCTCTCCAGTTGAATATTCCCGCCACTTTTACTCCCCTCACCGACGCCATTAGCCTGCCCCACCGACGCCTCGTGTTTTGCGATTTTGTTGGACGATCCGCCATCGAAGAAATTCACTGTGTTCGGGCGTTTTGGGGTGAGTTTTGAGAAACTTGAGATGTTGTACTTCGAGTCTGTACTGTCGTGCACCCCCATGACACCCTAGAACACCCCTGAGGCACTTTTGATGAATAATTAACGGTTTTATCGCACCAGAAAACGATGTCGAGCCCGGCCAATGTGGACAGGACAAACACGTGTTGAACACTGCGACTGCGCACAGCTGTTTCTCCCCCTCCGACGCCTCCTGACGTCGATGGTGCGGTGGGGGGTGTGTGGGGGAGAGTGGAGTGGGGCCCAAGGGGCCCAAGGCCCACGAATTCGATCGATTTTCAGTCGATTTTTGGACGAATGGAGTGGCAGAGTTTGTTGAAGAAAAAAGGCGGGAAATGTTGCAGTATTCAAATGTAATTGAGGTTTTTCTGGATTTTTTGAGGGTAATTAGGGTGATTTGATTGATTGAGGGGGGGAATTGATGGGTGAGATGTTGAGGGATGTTTTTTATTGCGGTTGTTGTTAATTATAAATGTTTAAGGAGTTTCTGGAATTATTTTGTTGAAAATAAAATGATTGATTGGCTTTTTGGGGGTTTTATGATGCGGTTTGGGGGGGGTTTGGTGCGGAAAATTGGGGTGGTTTATTTTAGGGGAGTTGGGAGGTGAGAAAGTCGTTTGGAGAATTTAAAAGTTATTAAAAATCGTTGTTTTAAGGTTGAAGTGGATAATTTTAGACTGAAAGTGATGATTTTAAGGGAATTTTTTTGATTTGGGCGGTATAAAAATTTGAATAAAACTGGGGAGGTAATGTTTTTTATAATAACAATCTTGAGGATGTTATTGACTCTTTCCATCAAAATTTACGTTTTTTTTTCATTTTTCGGGGTTTTTTTTATTAAAAAAAATAAAAACAGAAAAAGGAACAAAATATTCGGGAAAATCGTGACAAAACGCAAAATTTATATTTTTGGCGTTAAACCGATTGATAATTTACTAGAAAAATTTAAAAAATGTGAAATTTGAGTAAAATATTGTTGAGGATATTTAATTAATAACAAAATCCAAAAAGTTCTATTTTTTTCTGTCAATCAGATCAATAATTTGCTAGAAAAATTTAAAAAATCTGAATTTTGAATAAAATATTGTCGAGAATATTTAATTAATAACAAAATCCAAAAAGTTATATTTTTTGTCTGTCAATCAGATCAATAATTTGCTAGAAAAATTCGAAAAACTTGAATTTTGAATAAAATATTGTTGAGAATATTTAATTAATAAAATAATCCGAAAAGTTATATTTTTTTTCTGTCAATTCGATCAATAATTTGCTAAAAAAAATTCAAAAAACCTGAATTTTGAATAAAATATTGTCGAGAATATTTAATTAATAACAAAATCCAAAAAGTTATATTTTTTTTTCTCTCAATCAGATCAACAATTTGCTAGAAAAATACAAAAAACGTCAATTTTGAATAAAAAACTGCACATAATATATAATTAATAATAAAACCCAAAAAGTTATATTTTATTCTGTCAATCAGATCAACAATTTCCTGAAAAAATTCAAAAAACGTTAATTTTGCATAAAATATTATCGAGAATATTTAACTAATAACAAAACCCAAAAATTTATATTTTTTTCTGTCAATCAGATCAACAATTTCCTAAAAAAAAATCAAATACATGAATTTTGCATAAAATATTGTCGAGAATATTTAACATCTCGATTAATAACAACCCAACCCCCCAACCCAAAAAGTTATATTTTTGTCTGTCAATCAGACCAAAAATTCCCTAAAAAAACTTTAAATAAACTCAAAATCCCCAAAAATGCGATTAACTTCTCAGAAACTCCCGATCATTTCCATATTTTCCTTTAAAAAAAAAAGACCTCGAAGACGTTCACGTGAGACCGCATACGACGTCTGAAATGTTCCAACAAAATATTTATTCTATAAATAATTAACATCACCAACAACAACAGTTCAGAAGAACAACGTGATACAACATTTATTCCATCAACAAATTGGAATGATAAACGTTTTATTACAAAACAGAATTACAGTACACACTTGCACTCCACCGAATTTCCTATAATCTCTATATTATATCTAATTTCATTATGACTTATTGTTTATAAAATGCATCTCCATTAATTAATTTGCTAATGAGTTGTTCGGGGTGAAAGAAGCCGAAGTGACTCCGACGGAGTCACTCAGTCCCTTTCCCAGTTCCTACCGCATTAATTATTCATTATTCAATATAATTTATCAATAATTATTGTGCGTCACTGCTCCTTCATTAACAATAAGATTTATCTATGAATAATTACAGATTTCCACAAAAACTGTTGTTGTGAATTAAATTTTGCCTCCACTGGAAGAAAAAAACGAGTAAATTCATAAACAAATTTTAATCGACTGAAAAAAATTCGTTTTAAAACTGCAAAAATAAATTTAATTCAAATTTGTAGTTTGTAATTGTTAATAATAATGATAACATGTCTCAGAGAAAGAGAAAAGGAAAGAGAGAAAGAGAGCGAGAGAGTTAATTAATAAATATTTTGTTTTATGTCTTGAATTTTAATTATTATTTTTTTTAATGAATTAATTTCTCGGCTGTGAATGTTAAATAATTTAAACAAAAGCTTATTATCTGTTAATTAACGTGAAGTGATCGTTTTTTAATGAGATTTTGTTGTTGATAGCGAGGATTTGAATGTTTTAAAGTTATTAAATTAATTTTTACACCAAAAAATCATTATTTTAGTGCATTTTGAAGTAATTATCACATTATTCTAATTATTTTCAATATATTTCCCTTAAAAACCACTCGTTTGACATTTTTTCCTCCAAATCTCCCCTTTAAAATCCCTTTTCAAGGTATTAAATCCCCTAAACTCAACAAAAAAATTATCAAGTGGATTTATTAACCACAAATTGTTAATTAACGAAAGAAAAAATTATTATGCCTCATTTTCCATCGAATGATCGACATTTGAAGGAAAATAAGTCCCGAACGATCTTAATTTTTTGTTGTTAATTTTAAACTCGAATTCCCTCGTTTTAAACAATTTTATCAACTTTTACATCTCAAATTCAAAATATAATTTCATTAAAAAATTAATTTCTTATCTCTGACCCTTAAATAATCAAAACAAAACCTTTCTATCCGTTAATTAACGTAAAACGATCGTTTTTCCCTGACATTTAATTATTTAAACCAATAATTCAAGTTTTTCCAACTAATTAAATCAATTTTTACACCAAAAATTCGTTACTTTACTCCCTCTTCAACTAATCACGACATTTTTCTAATTATTTTCAATATTTTCCCTTAAAAACCACTGGTTTGACATTTTTTCCTCTAAATCTCCCCTTCAAAATCCCTTTTCATAGCATTAAATCCCCTAAACTCACCAACAAAACTATCGACTGGATTTATCAACCACAAATTGTTAATTAACCAAAGAAAAAATTATTACACCTCATTTTCCATCGAATGATCGACATTTGAAGGAAAATAAGTACCAAACGATCTTAATTTTTTGTTGTTAATTTTAAACTCAAATTTTCTTGGTTAATAACAATTTTATGAAATTTTACATCTCCAATTCCAAATTTTATTTCATTAAAAAATTAATTTCTTGTCTCTGACCCTTAAATAATCAAAACAAAACCTTTCTATTCGTTAATTAACGTGAGACGATCGTTTTTTAATGACATTTTGTTGTTGAGACCGAGGATTTAAATGTTTCAAAGTTATTAAATTAATTTTTACACCAAAAATTCACTATTTTAGTGCATTTTGAACTAATCATCACATTATTCTAATTATTTTCAATATATTTCCCTTAAAAACCACTGGTTTGACATTTTTTCCTCCAAATCTCCCCTTCGAAATCCCTTTTCAAGGTCTTAAATCCCCTAAACTCAACAAAAAAATCATCAACTGGATTTATTAACCACAAATTGTTAATTAATCAATGAAAAAATGGACCTGATTCATTCTCCCTTCGAAATAACAAAAGACAAAACAACACAAAGCGAACTTTAACCCACAGCAACATTTTTTGTCCCTTGAAACTCGATAAAATATATCTGACAAATGAATCACCGCATATTATGCTCTTACGTTAACGTTAATTCTATCAATGTATCACAGATTAATTATGCCACGCTGCGACAAGGGAGGGAAGACACAGTGAGCAATATCGATTATCGTCCGATACACGTGATATTAGTGGATTATTAAATTAAAGGGCCTAATTAACGACCGGTCATCGTAGTGCTCTGTACGCAGTGACTTTACCGGGCCCTGGGAGCTAAACAAAATAAAATTCATTACGTCATAATAATTACTGTACTCATTAATGGAATTTTTTAATAATAATTAAGGACTAGGGTTAAATTAATCAAATTACCGTCGCTCCAATTCTGGAGAGATAGCGATTTCGTATACTTATGTCGGATTGGGGCTGTAATAAATCGTCGGCTGATAAGTCGGATGTTGATTCGTTTGATAAAAGTTTTTCACGCTCGAGTCTATCCACTGTTGGTCGACTAGCCTCGTAGATCTCTCGTTGTTTTGGTGTCATGTTGAGATAGCCTCCGGTTTTTGATACATCGTTTACCCATATTATCACGCTTGTTACTAGTGATACTGAAAATAAAAACAATGAAATTATTTAAATTTAATGTCGATGGATGTGAGAATGAAAAATATGAAAAAATCTTTTAGTAAAATTATTTTAGAAATGAGGAGATTTTCGACAGATGGTTTTTTATATTTTTTATGAACTAATGGGGTCGGAGAAAAGTTTATATAATTGTTTATTACTCGTTAAAAATAATGAAATTATTTAAATTTAGTGTCTATCGATATGAGAATAAAAAATATTAAAAAATCTTTGAGGAAAATTATTTTAGAAATGAGGAAATGTTCGACAGATCGTTTTTTATATTTTTTCTGAACTAATGGGGTCGCAGAAAAGTTTATAAAATTGTTTATTACTCGTTAAAGATAATGAAATTATTTGAATTTAATGTTTGTGAACGTGAGAATAAAAAATACGAAAAACTCTTCTAATAAAATTATTTTATAAATAAGAAAATTTTTAACAGATCGTTTTTTATATTTTTTCTGAACTAATGGGGTCGCAGAAAAGTTTATAAAATTGTTTATTACTCGTTAAAGATAATGAAATTATTTGAATTTAGTGAATGTGGACGTGAGAATGAAAAATATTAAAAAATCTTCGAGGAAAATTATTTTATAAATAAGAAAATTTTCAATAAATCGTTTTTTATATTTTTTCTGAACTAATGGGGTCAGAGAAAAGTTGATAGAATTGTTTATTACTCATTAAAGATAATGAAATTATTTAAATTTAATATCGTTGGACCTGAGAATAAAAAATATGAAAAACTCTTCTAATAAAATTATTTTAAAAATGAGAAAATTTTCAACAAATCTTTTTTTATACTTTTTATGAACTAATGGGGTCAGAGAAAAGTTGATAGAATTGTTTATTACTCTTTAAAGATAATGAAATTATTTAAATTTAGTGTCTGTCGATATGAGAATAAAAAATATTAAAAAATCTTCGAGTAAAATTATTTTATAAGTAAGAAAATTCTCAATAAATCGTTTTTTGGATTTTTTATGAACTAGTGGGGTCAGAGTAAAGTTCATAAAATTGTTTATTACTCATTAAAGATAACGAAATTATTTAAATTTCATATCTTTGGACCTGAGAATAAAAAATACGAAAATCCAAATGAGGAAATTTCCAACAGATCCTTTTAAACATATTTTTTATGAACTAATAATTTATTTATTGAAATAAATAAATTAGACTTTCATCTTCACATCTGAAAGTTAACAACTTTAACAACAAACTTCAACAATGACCCTTTAAAAACGACAAAAAAAATTAGAAGAAAAATCTCTGGAGCCGAAATACGAAAAAAAATTTCATTTCATTTTCATTTTTCAAGCTCCAAAAATTCATTAACAAATAAATTATTATTTATCTCTCACCCCCCACCAATAAACAACAACCCCACCCTACAATAAATCACAATAACAAATTAATCCCCAGAAAAACCATTTGTTCAAATCTCCAACGAACTCGAACCTTCGATTTATCTCAAACTCTCCTCCAATTTATTCTTAACAAATTCGACCATTAAAAATTATTTAAATATAAAACCCACTCTTTACCATACCGTAAACTACTTCCCCATCCCCAACAAAAATTATTTAAACCCCTGAAACCCCTGAAGAACCCAAACAAACGCTTCCACCGAAAAAACTCCTCCAAAAAAATGAATTTCCCCTTAAAAAAATTGATTTACGTCAACAAAAGACGTCAAGACATCTTCCCCGACGTGTCCACCCCCCCAAGTCCCTCCCTAACCCACCCCGGACGTCTCTCCATCCCCCCCTTCACGTCTACCCCCCGGTAGACGAAGAATAAAATTAATTTTCAACGAAAAAATAATATTTACCCCACAACCATCCGAGGAAAAACATCTCCAGCATGAGGTACCCTCCCCTATCCACAATCATCCCCGCCAGGATCGACACCACAGCCAACCCCAGGTTCTGAACAGCCTGAGCGATGCCGTAGGCTGTCCCCAGTTGATACTCGGGGATGACGAGGGCAATCAGAGGCCACAAACTGCTCGCCAACATCGAATAGGACAACCCCATTGTGATCATGCAGACGTAGGGGTTGACGTAGGTAAATGCTAAGAGTCCATGAGCCACGATGGTCCCGGTGATGCTGAGGAACACCCAGAGGACATTCTTCCCGAGTCTGTCCACCACGTACCCGAAGACAGGCGATGCAACTGCTGAGATTGAGTAAATCAGAGAATTTACTGTGTTGGCAGATGCTGCGTTGAACTCGTATTTTCTCATGAAATAAACCCTAAAAATTAAATTGTTTATTTATATGTTATTATTTTGTTGTTAAAGGGGGAGGGAGTGGACCTGGAATTGGTGAATTGTTGAATTGTTGATGGGAAAATGTTGTTGAAGATTTATTTTTGGTTTTTTTTTTGGTGAAAGTTGATTTAAATTGATTTTTTATGGAATGGGGATGATAATTAATTAGTTTTGGGGGATGGGGTGGTGGAATGGGTAGAGTGGAGTTATGATTGTTAATGAGATTAGAGGGGAATTAATTAGAAATGAGTTTTGTTGGAAAGTTATTTTTTTAGGGGAAATCGGGGGAATTTTGTTGGTAAAAATTTGGGATTCGATGGAAAAATTGAGGAACTGTAGTTTGATTGTGATAAATAAATTATCGAATGTGATGTTAATTGATAGTTAATTGTGGTCGATTATTTGTTTCATTGAATTTGAGAAATTGGCAATAAAATGCAAATTTATCGCACCAAAAATTAATAAAATTCCCCATTTTTTGTTGAATTTTCACTAAATATAATTAAAATTATTAATAAAATTAGAAGTGAAGTAATTAACAATAAAATCCTCATCTTGAGGAGTTCGTTCCAAAGTTTTTCCATTAAAAATCCAACAAATTTCGTCATTAAAAATTAATAATTCAATAAAAAAATAATGAAAAACCGCAATTTCTCTGCAATAAATTAATTATCAAATCTCCTATTAATTAACAATTAAATATTTCCCTATAAATAACTAAATTTCCCTCTTTCTAATACTCAACAAAAATTTGTTTCATCAAATTCGACAAATTGACAAATAAAATCCAAATTTATCGCTCCAAAAATCAACAAAATCCCCATTTTCCGTTGATTTTTCACTAAAAAAATTAAAATTATCAACATTTAATTAACACTTAATCAATATTTATAATCAGGAAAACCCTCAGGATCCTACGTACTTTCCAAGCGCGATGAACGGGAAGATAGCGACGTAGTAGGCGATGCAGATAACAGCAATCAGCCAGAAGATGCCATTAAAATATTTGACATCTGTCAATCTGATGACCTCTTTCTCTTCACCGTGACCTCGACGGAGTAACGTCTCCGTTCGTTTGTCCATGAGCCCCAGGAACACAGCGCAGAGCATCGAGAAGACGCAGGTGAGCGACGCCAGGAACAGAACAGCTCCGATGCACTGGGCACCCGAATAAGTTTGGCCCACGTAACCGTAGATCGGCTCCATCACCAGGAAGTTGACGGTTGACCCCAGTCGTGCGAATGACAGCTGAAGACCGAACACCATGTTCAACTCTTTGCCCTTGAACCAGAGGACTGCGTAACTGTTTTGAGCTACCGCGAGAGATTCGGCTCCAATTCTGAGGGCAGAATAATTATTTGAATTGATGGTGAAGGAGGAAGTGGTGGGAAGGGGTTGGAAACACGTGGGGATGTCGGTTCCTGGTGGAAATTGTAGAGGGTGAGGGGTTCAAAGGGGTTTCGTTGTTATGGGGTTGAGAGATTCGATTTTTTTTTTCTGAAAATTGGAATTTTTTTGGGATAAAAAGGTGATTTTGGAGTTTTTTTTTGTGTAAAAAAATCATTTTGGAATTTTTTTTAGGATAAAAAGATCATTTTGGAATTTTTTTTAGTATAAAAAAGTAATTTTGGAGTTTTTTTTTGTATAAAAAAGTCATTTTGGAATTTTTTTTAGTATAAAAAAATCATTTTGGAGTTTATTTTGGTAAAAAAAAAGCATTTTGGATTTTTTTTTTAGTATAAAAAAGTCTTTTTGGAATTTTTTTTAGGATAAAAAAGTCTTTTTGGATCTTTTTTTGGTGTAAAAAAATCATTTTAGAATTTTTTTTAATATAAAAAAATTATTTTGGAGTTTTTTTTGGTATAAAAAAATCATTTTGGAATTGTTTTTAGTATAAAAAAATCATTTTGGAATTTTTTTAGTATAAAAAAGTCTTTTTAGAGTTTTTTTTGGTATAAAAAAATAATTTTGAAATTTTTTTTAGGATAAAAAAATCATTTTGGAATTGTTTTTTAGGGAGGGGAAGGGGGTGGTGATGGACTTAAATTTGTTGTTAAAATATTGAAGTTTTTGGGGGAAGTTAAAGTAAATAATCGTGAAAAATTGTTAATTTAGAATTAATTAGAAATTAAAGTTGAAATATCAGGATGTTGTTGCTCCCTAAATTTAATTCAATCTCTGACGCCTTAAAATTAATGATAAACTGTTAATGCAAAGATAATAAGTAATTATGAGTCAATATTTTTAATTAACTGAAGACTGACTAAAATTTTTTATTAAAATACTCAACTTTTCATCAGAAATTAACGTAAATAATCGCGAAAAATTGTTAATTTACCTCGTCTGTTAATCAACCTCATTAGATCTATTAAATTTATAATTAAAACAATTTTTAGTGGACAATAATCTTTGGGTTTTCCATTTTTTCGTCAATAAAAACGTTTTTTCAATGAACAATTGACCCAATTCCACTGGAAAAATTCATAATACAATTGTTTATTTACTCAAAAATGCAGACGTGGGGGAGGAACAATCATCAACAAACAATAATTGATGAGCAGCGTCTACGATAAAAGTAAAAAAACTAAATTTTTATCAAAAAATAACCGAAAAAAACTGTTTCGCACAGAATTCAAATTCATTGAGCCCATAACAACCGAAAAAATCTGAAAATTTAAACATTTGTCAGTAAACAAATGATTAAAAATTACGATAAACCCATATACCCCATTTGCTCTAATTAATTTATAATTACGACAATTTTTAGTGAACATTTTCCCCCAAACGAATCAATTAAAAAATCTTCGATAAAATCCTCGTTTGTTCGATTAAATTTCTAATTAAAACAATTATTAATGGACATTTTTCCCAAAATGGCGTCATAATGATGTCACAAATACAATCTAAAAGTCGAAGAGATGTTAATTATTAACAAATAATCTTCAGATTTTCAATTTTATCGTCAAAATCATTTAAAAACATTTTTTCAATGAACAATTAACCCACTTTCACCGAAAAAATTCACAAGTCAATTGTTTATTTCCCCAAAAATACAAACGTAGGGGCAGAACAATCATCAACAATCAATAATTAATTACCTACCCCTACGACAAAACTAAAAAACAAATTTTTTCGTCTCCAAAAAAAATTATCGAACCAAAAAATCGAGAAACAAAATAAAACTAACAATTTTACCCCACGTTTTCTTCCAACTCCTTCAACACATGACAACAATTATTTATTTACAACAACAATCAGACCAGATTAAAATCGTCCTCGACATCCAGGACTGCCCCCACATCAGGACCAAATTTTCTAAAAATTCCAGTGACCACCTGACTCATTTTCCCCCAGAAATCCCCTAGAAATCCACCAAAAATCGTCTTCTCCAGGCAATCCTCACCCAAAAATCAGTCTTCCTATCATCATCGTCCAGAACCCGTTGAAGATGGCACCAGTAGCGAAGATCAGTTGTCCAGCAAGTGCCAGTCCCATGTAAATAATCGTCCCCAGACGAATTCCAAAGACACTGTCCAGCAGAAATCCCCCAATGAAGCAAAAAACGACATTTGGCCAGGAGTAGATCGAGTACAGGAGGACAAACTGACTCGTGGACATCCCCAGGTCGTTCTTGAAGTAATCCTGGAGGGCAGCTGGATTGTCATAACAGAAATACGATCCAAACCCTAGAAGACACATGAGCCCAAGCCCCAGAAATCTCCAGGGCAATCCCTTAGGATGGCAGCATCCATTGTTCGATGAATCTTCATAACTCGATGTGCTCTGACTAGCCTCTGGTGTCTCCATTACCCCACCCTCCATGACGCCCCCAGATGTCGAACTCACTTGGACTTCGTCAACCGAACGTTCTTTGTTATCTGGCAACACTCTGCATGCCTTAAAATCAGGTCATAATCTTTTGTGACAATGAAATCTGGTCTTTGTTGGGCACTTGCTGATGACTTTGTCTTTGTTCAGAGGTTTGAGGAGCAATTAACCCTTCTAGGGAGCACTTTGGACACTTTGGACACTGAATTTATGGGGTTTGGGGGTGAACTGGTGGTTTTCTCCAGGTTATCAGAGGTTTTTGGGGCTTTTGGGGGACGTTGGGGGAGAGCTGACAGGAGGAACGAGTTTGTGGGGCAGGACAAAGCACGAAACTGATGATATTCACTTCATTGTGTGACACAATCGAGATTCCCCTCCAACAAACGACGATATCTGGTGATTCAGACTGTCAGGGAGCAGACAGACAGTCCAGAAGAGGTTTTTATTATTCAGTTGGTCATTCAATGAGGTACGGTATTGTGGTTATTGGTCTGGGGGACCAGCTGGTGATATGGGAGGATTGAAAGTCTGAAAAATGGAAACCTGTTCGGTGGAATGTCGGTAAAATGGAGGAGAGGTGGGTACAGTAGTAAATGATGATTTTATGGTGGGGTCTGTGGGACCGACAATGGACGAGCATTTTTTGTTGTTGAAAAAGGGTGAATTGAATTGTTTAACGCAATTGTTGGTGTTGTTGATAGTTCTGAGAGTGAAAGGTCGAGTTCAATGTAATTAATTTGATGATTTATGTGTTAATTTTGATGAATTGTTGATTATTTTTGTATTTTAAAACTTTTATTTGTTCGTTTTGTTATTTTCATTTCATATGATGTATCAACACCTCAATCTTTACCTCAATCTTTAATTATTGAAATTTATTGCAAATTAATTTGGTTTTTCCCTCATCAGTCTCATCATTTGTTAATAAAAAATTGAAAAACCACATTAACGTGCCATTTTTAATCACAAAAATTTTATTTCCACATTTTCCCAGAAGTTTTCTTTCATTTCAAGACCACAACATTAATTAATTAATTGAAAAATAACTATAAACAAAATTGTTCCTTAATAAAGTGCTTTTTCATTGTAAAGGACACGTTAATTAAATATAATTATTAAACAATATGTGAGGGGAATTGTTTAACACAATTGTCGGTCCCATTACCAGTTCTGACAGTAAAAACTCAATTTTAATGTAATTAATTTAACGATTTATATATTAATTTTGATAAATTGTTGATTATTTTTGTATTTTAAAACTTTTATTTGTTCGTTTTGTTATTTTCATTTCATATGATGTATCAACACCTCAATCTTTACCTTAATCTTTAATTATTGAAATTTATTGCAAATTAATTTGCCTTTTCCCTCATCAGTCTCATCATTTATTAATAAAAAATTAAAAAACCACATTAACGTGCGATTTTTAATCACAAAAATTTTATTTCCACATTTTCCCAGAAGTTTTCTTTCATTTCAAGACCACAACATTAATTAATTAATTGAAAAATCAATATAAACAAAATTATTACTCAATAAACCACTTTTTAACTGTAAAGGGCACGTTAATTAAATATAATTACTAAACAATACGTGAAAGGTAAATAACCACAAGTAAATTTATCTCGGCATGTTTAATTTAAAATATATAAACTGTACATTTATTTAATATTCTTATAAATTTTCATACTTTGTATATCATGTACTTCTTAACTTACTTCATAATAAAAAAATGAGCATGATAAATTAATAAATTTACCATTAATGTATTTGATACAACAGTGACACTTGAGCCGCGACAAGAGATCGAATCATTAATTGTTTCACAATGAAAATTTTAACAAATTCCTCGGACTCCTGACGATCTCTAGTCCACGCGATACCCTATTCAGTCCAATGATGTGAACGTTATAATTCTCTTTAAACAATTCATTCAGAATAATAAAACTGAAATGCTCGTTTAGTTAACAAAACAACTAGAACAATTAAAAATTAATAATAAATGTGAAGCACGTCATTCCATGACATATTACTTTGGAAGACAAAATCAAAACGTTGTGATAAACATTGATGAACTGGCGTCTCTTTTTTTTCCTTAGTTTAATTACTAAAATTATGCCTTCGTTATCTTTCGTCATTTTAATTATCGCGTGTGTACACGCTTTACCCTTGGAATTACGTATTACTCAATTTGTCACGGAAATGTGGAATTCCTCGGCTGGAATTCCACTGGAAAATGAGATATTTGTCAATCAGAAGTAGAATTAACTCTCTAATTAACAATATTTCATTTAATTAACAATATTCTCAATCATATGGAGCAGTAAAATGTTGGGATTAAGAATATTACGATGTGAGAATATTCAATTGATTGAGAACATCATTTTTAATTAATAATTTTCGGTTTTTATCGAGTCGTTCTCTGTGATATTGTTTGTTAACGTTTTTTGTCAACAAAAAACAGTTTTTCCGATGGATTTTCACGGCGTATGATAATTACGGTGTGTTAGAGAACAAATATTTGTGGAATCAAAGTTTGATTTGAAGAAATTAAATGTTTTTTAAGAAATTAATAAATTAAAATCGTGATTTATCGTTCGTGAATTTTGTTGCTCGATAAAATCGATTTTTCATTCGCTTTTTCTTTGTTTTCTGGTTACAAATCATTAATAAAATGTTTTTTATTAATTAATAAACACGTTTGACTCTTGAAATTCGATATAACTCAGTTTGTTGCATAAAAAAATGTTGAATCAGACCTTCATCAAATAAACAATCAGATATTTCGACCTGGAGAACCAATTAAATCCCCCACCACCGAATGTTCCATTTAATTAACAATAATCATCATCAAGAATATCATCATTTCACGATATATTCACTCAAAAATAATAATTTTCTCAAAACCTGTCGTCCCTCCAGTGTTTTCTAACCTCAAAAAAACCTTTTTTATAAACTAAAAAACACTTTTGGCTCTTGGAATTACGTAAAACTCAGTTTGTGACATAAAAAAATGTTGAATCAGGACTTCATCAAATAAACAATCAGATATTTCGACCTGGAGAACAAATTAAATCCCCCACCACCGAATATTCCATTTAATTAACAATAATCATCATCAAGAATATCATCATTTCACGATATATTCACTCAAAAATAATAATTTTCTCAAAACCTGTCGTCCCTCCAGTGTTTTCTAACCTCAAAAAAACCTTTTTTATAAACTAAAAAACACTTTTGGCTCTTGGAATTACGTAAAACTCAGTTTGTGACATAAAAAAATGTTGAATCAGACCTTCATCAAATAAACAATCAGATATTTCGACCTGGAGAATAAATTATATCCCCCACCACCGAATATTCCATTTAATTAACAATAATCATCATCAAGAATATCATCATTTCACGATATATTCACTCAAAAATAATAATTTTCTCAAAACCTGTCGTCCCCCAGTGTTTTCTAACCTCAAAAAACCTGTTTTCTAAATTAATAAACACTTTCTTTGTCTCTTAATTCCCCAGAACACGTCACACAAAGGATCAGTACGAAAATGTTATCCCTAATCAATGAAAATCCTCGTCCCCCCAGGAATAACCAACACCCTTCGATTAAAATACAAAAATTCACATACACATTCCCCTCTGTACACATTCCACATAAATAATCCAAAGTTATTTCCACTCCACGAATATTGTATTCCATCGTTCCACTGTATTAGACAATCGTTTTAATACTGCAACACGTGATTATTCCCCTCGAAGGTGGTGCATTCATTGTATCTGAGATCGAATGCACATTAAACTAGGTCCTGATGACGTAGAGCCTAATAGAGGGGTAAATTTCAGCTGCCCTGGTACGGCATTTGATCGGGAAGTGGTGATGAGTGATTCTGGTGAGGATTCTGATGGAAGTGAGGGTTGGTACCGTCTTGGGACATCTCACTGACCACTGGCTCCTCGTATTTTCCACGTTTGAAACGCCCATACAGAGATGAGTAGGGTAAATTGTAATGTATTGCTGCTTGATTGATGCTCATGTGACCCAGTCTGAAAAAATAACAATAATAAGTTCATTAATTGAGGTTAGAACTGGACAATCAGGTGATTACGATGTTGAGAGGAAGTGGTGAAGTGTTAAAATGATGGGGGGGGGGGATGTGGAGATGTCGAGAGGATGTGGTGGTGGTGAAGTTGACATCAGAGGAAGAATTTTGATGATTTTTTGGTGGGGAAATTGGGATTTTGGAAGAGAAATTGTTGGGGTAGAAGTGATTTTTGAGAAAGTGAATGGGTTATGGTGGGGGGAAATGGGATTGATAATTTTGGGCTGATGGTAAGTCATTTGAAGAAGAGAAGATTAAACATCAATTTTTTTAATTAATTAATTAATTAATTTCGATCTAACAAAATTGTCTGTCAAAAATTTTTTATCACATGAAAATGTTCATGAAATTTCTAGAAAAAAAATCATATTTAAAAATCTAAAAAAAAAAACATTAATTACAATTTAATTAATTAAAAAATCAATTTATTCTGCTCCTGAATAGTGATCTTTCAATTTAAAAAAAACATCTCACGTGTTTCCATTAAAGATCACTAGTCAACTATTAATTAATCTCAACTTTTATCTGATAATATGTTTCAGAGAAGATTAAACATCAATTTTTGTCAATTAATCAATTAATTAATTTCAATTTAACAAAATTCTGCGTCAAAAATTTTTTGAGGCATCAAAATGTTCATGAAATTTCTAGAAAATTCATAAATGATCATTTTAAAAAATAAAAAATCCTTAATTACAGTTTAATGAATTGAAAAATCAACTTATTCTTCACCTGAATATTCATTTTTCAATTAAAACTATAATCTCACGTCTTTCCATTAAAAATCACGAATCAACTATCAATTAATTTCAACTTTAATCTGACAATATATTTCAGACAAAATTAAACATCAATTTTTTTAATTAATTAATTAATTAATCCCAATCCAACAAAATTCTGTGTCAAAAACTTTTTATCACATCAAAATGTTTATGAAATTTCTAGAAAAAAAATCATATCTGAAAATCTAAAAAATACAAACCCTTAATTACAATTTAATTAATTAAAAAATCAACTTATTCTTCTTCTGAATATCTATCTTTCATTCAAAACTATAATTCTGTCTCAAAATTTTTTATTTCATCAAAATATTCATGAAATTCTTCGAAAATCCATAAACGATCATTTTAAAAAAATAAAAAACCCTTAATTACACTTTATCTAATTAAAAAATCAACTTATTCTTCCCCTAAATATTTATCTTTCAATCAAAACTACAATTCTCTCTCAAAACTTTTTATTTCATCAAAATATTCATGAAATTCCTAAAAAATTCATAAATTCATCATTTTTAAAAATAAAAAACCCTTAATTACACTTCAACCAATTAATAAATCAACTTATTCTTCCCCTAAATATTTATCTTTCAATCAAACCTACAATTCAACCTGACAATACATTTCCCACAAAACTAAACATCAATTCCCCTCAAAAACTACGAAAAATTCCTCTCAACCTTCAAATTATTCACTAAATCCCCCTAAATCTCCCCCTTAATTACCCCCACTCCCACTCCACCCCCTCCCCTCCCCCCACACCATTCATTCCTCTCAGACATTCAGAAAGCAATTGGACTCATCTAAATTCTAATGTAATGAAACCCTTAAAAAAAAAAAAAAAAAACTCACCGCACCGCCTCCAGTGCCTCTGTCATGGCGTCCTCACTCCAGGGAGTTGGATTGCTTCTGCTCAATTCAATGCCCTCACGCTTACATCTACCGTAAAGGGTCCCCGTGGGTATACCAAACTCGGTGGAGGCCCTTTGGACCGATGTCTGGCCGGATCTGATGGCCTCCAGTGCTCTGTCAAGATCGGCTGGTGACCAGGTTGTTGGACTGGCGTTGAATGGCGCTGCCAATCGTATACCCTCCCTCCTGGCTATTTTGTACAATGTACTGGACGGTATTCCAAACGCCTTTGATGCTTTATTCGCCGATATCGTGCCGGTTCTGAGGGCCTCAAGGGCATTGTTGAGGCTCTCATCGCTCCAGGATTTTGTTGGGCCGTCTTTTTTTGGTGTGTCAATGCCCAGACGATGGGCTCGCTGCCACAACGTCGTCGAGGGAATTCCAAATGTCGCTGGAGTAAATTAATTAAAAATAAATAAATAAATAGATAATAAATTAATTAATTAAAAATGTTGTACTGGGTTGATGAAGATGACATTAAATGTTGAATGTACAAAATCCTTTGATAATTCTTTTGTATATTTTATTCCGAAAAAAAATAGACTATAGACTATAAATAGACTATAAAAATAGAATATAGGAAATAAAAATAAAAAATGTTGTATTGGGAAATTTAATTGTCTTAATTATTTTTAAAGTTGAGTAATTGGATTTATTGGATTTTGGGTCCGTTTGGGAGCTGCGGGGACGTTTATTTGGGATTAATTGAGATGGAGAGGTGGGGAAACAGCAGAAAGATTGTTAAATTCCAAATGTCGCAGGAGTAAAGTAATTAAAAATTAATTAATTAATTAAAAATGTTGTATTGGGAAATTTAATTGTCTTGACTATTTTTAAAGTTGATGAATTGGATTTATTGGATTTTGGGTCCGTTTGGGAGCTGCGGGGACGTTTGTTTGGGATTAATTGAGATGGAGAGGTGGGGAAACAGCAGAAAGATTTTTAATTGGGTTTTTAATTAGGAAAAATTAGAGGAAATGTCGGTTGTTGAGAAAATATTGAGGTTCAGAATTTTTTTTTAGGGGAAAATTAATTTTTTTTTGAGTTATTTGGGGGTTTGTTGATGAAACGTGGGGTTAATGACTTTAGTTAATTGGAAAATTAACTTAATTAATTAATTAATTAATTAAATAAATTTAATTTCCCCCAAAAATTTCAAAAAAATCATTTCCTGAAATTCCCCTCATTAAAATATCCCAATATTTCAAAAAATAAGAATTAATTAACTAATTAAAATAATTAATTGAAAATAATTAATTAAATAATTAAGTGATTGATTTTTTTTTTATATTGGGATATTTTAATGAAGGGAATTTCAGGAAATGATTTTTTTGAAATTTTTTTGGGGAAAATTCGATTGAAATTTGGGGAGAATTCGTTTTTTTTAGGGAAAAATGAGATTATTTTGTCGTATGATAATTAAGAATATTAATTAAATCATGGTGGGTCAACTTTTGGAAGGTAATTTAGTTGAGTTATTGTAATGAACGATTTTGTTTATGTTAAATTGAGGAGTTTTAATGATTAATGATATTTGGGAGTCATAATGTGAATAATTGAAATATTTTCAATTTATTGTATAAATTAAATTGTTTATCAGGACCACCGAATTGATTATAGTTTTGTTAGACTGACAAGACGTCGCAGATGTTTGAAAAATATGATGGAATTCGGTAAATTGTTACGAAATTTTATTGATCCGCCAAAGACAGTTAAGTAAAATTTTCTAAGACTTTTATCAAGTTCTATTGAACTGTCAAATACAGTTGAATAAAATTTTCCAAATCTGTCACCAAATCTTAGTCATCAATCAACTGCAGTTGACTAAAATATTCCAAAACTGTCACCAAATTTTTTTAATCTGTCAAACGCAGTTAAATAAAATTTTCCAAAACTGTCACCAAATTTTGGTCATCTGCCAAAGACAGTTGAATAAAATTTTCCAAACCTGTCACCTACAGTTGAATAAAATTTTCCAAATCTGTCACCAAATTTTCTTCATCAATCAACTGCAGTTGAATAAAATTTCCCAAAACTGTCATCAAATTCTATCAACCTGTCACCTACAGTTGAATAAAATTTTCCAAATCTGTCATCAAATTTTCTTCATCAATCAACTGCAGTTGAATAAAATTTCCCAAAACTGTCATCAAATTCTATCAACCTGTCAACTACAGTTGCATAAAATTTTCCAAATCTGTCATCAAATTCTACCAACCTGTCAACTGCAGTTAACTAAAATTTTATAAACCTGTCATCGAATTATATTAACCTGTCAACTGCAGTTAAATAAAAAATTCTTCAAAACTGTCACCAAATTCCATCAACCTGTCAACTACATTACACCAAAATATTCCAAAACTGTCACCAAAATCCATCAACCTGTCACCCACACTCAACCCCAATAAACTCCCCCAACCCCACCCTCACTACCCCACCCCCTCCCTCCAACCACCCCACATCCTCCCGTATCATCCCCAAGCCCCCCCCCCCTCCCAAAACTCACCAGAAGCTTTCGTCAAACTCATGTCATGATTTCTAAGCGCCTCCAGTGCAGCGTCCATATCCTCCTGCGTCCACGACTTTGATGTACCATGATAATGTCCAGAACCCCCCGAGTGCCCCCTAGAATTATTCTCCCCCGAGTCCGAGTGCACCGAACTACCCGACGGCATCAGGCCCAAAAGCTCTGGTGTTATCATCATCATGTTGTCACTTTCATGTTTGGAACTGACACTTGCACGATCCGACATATGACTGTCAATGTCAATTGTGTCTGACGAGTCCATCGTGTGGAGGGTCTCAAACTTTATCTTGACACTGTCGCAGTTTTGAATATCTGAAATGTCAAAATTTTGTTAATTGTTTAATGAGATTAATGAATTATAGGGTGTGGGGTCTGTAATTAGGGCAATCGGTGATTGACAAATGTCAACTAGTCTCGATTGTTTATTGTTGGTTTTTTAGAGGGGTGAGAAATCAATCTAATGACACAGTGCAATTAATTATTAATTTATTGAGGAAAATGTTCTCAATTAAAAAAAGTTCATTAACGAATTTTTTGTTTTTTCGTCAGATTTATCTGGAATTTTTTTATTTTTTTGATGTAATCGGGAGGGGGGGAGGTGTATGATGATTTAAAAGGTGTAATTGGGTAATTATGAGACTCATTACTGGGTAATTAGTGGGTAATTGGATGATTATAAGAATTGAAGGAATTGGGGGTTGAAAAATATGTTTTTAGGGGTTTAAAAAGGAGAATTGGGGGGGATTTTTGTATTGTTTATTGAGGATCAGTTGGTTCCTGAAATATTTAATGGAAATTGGGTCGTCAGGTGCAGGGGGGGTCGTAATTATGAATTCAGGTAATTAATGTGATGAATTCAGGAGCGAAGAGGTGAAGCGAGATTAGTTGACTCGTTTTTGAGTCATATCTCCGAATTTAAGGGAGATAGCGAAAATTTTGTAATAACATTTTTTGTAGTACTCATTTCGGTTTACAAAAAAGGTTCAGCAAAAATTTTGGTATCGTCAATAGGTTTCGAGATATTCATCAAATACTGAGCCCAGTCTCAAGTAATTTCTCTCATTTCTCGACTTCGCTCCGGATTTTCATTTGTTTATAAAAATATTCTTAAAGTGGTGACTTTATTTAAATTTATTTGATTGTCTGCAACAATTCATGGGTTCGACATGTCAACATATTTTTCTACCAATCAATTAGTCGTAATTATTAATTCAGGCAACTGATGTTCTGAATTCAGACGCGAACTGGTAAAACGCGATAAGTTGACTAATTTTTGACTCGTTTTTGAGTCATATCTCCGAATTTAAGGGAGATACCGAAAATTTTGTAATAACATTTTTTGTAGTACTCATTTCAGTTTACAAAAAAGGTTCAGCAAAAATTTTTCTATCGTCAATAGATCTCGAGATATTCATCAAAAACCGATCCCCAGTCCCAAGTAATTTCTATCATTTCCTCACTTCGCTCCAGATTTTCATTTGTTTATAAAAATATTCCTAAAGCGATGTTTTTATTTAAGTTTATTTCATCACCTCCAACAATTAATTTATTCACTCCATCACCATATTTTTAATTAATTAATTGCTGATTAATCAGTTGTTTTCACAAATATTCAATTAAAATTCAATTTTCAGGTGCAAATGACACTAAAAATTATGCAAATAACAACAATTAATAAATAATCCCGATCTCCCCAATTAAAGCCGCCCACCTACTTGTGGATATTTCAATCAGCAAATTCTCTGACGTCTTTTAATTACCGTAATAACCAGAAAATTATCTGAAGTCTTTTAATTACCGTAAATAACTCGATAATCGTATCAACATTAACAAATAAACAATTACGACCCTTTAAATCCTCATTTTACCTGTAACATGATCTGAGTCTCGCAGGTGCGTGACAGTGGTGCCCACCAGGGTGGCACTAGGTGGTGTTGGTTGGGTTTCCGGTGGTAAATCGACATCTCCTGGATCAGGATGATGACCATAATGTCCTAGTCCTGTGTGACAAAACATATTACCTTTTTATTCAAAGTGAAAAATCTCTGTTCCGGGTGGGAAAAAAATTTTGTAAATCGCCCCACATCCGAGTACACCCATACAATTAATCAATTAATTAATTAATTTTTATTTATTTATTTTTTGCTTTATTTTTAATTAATTAATTAATCTAAATGACATTTTTATTCATTAATAATTAAAATCAATTTCCAAAGTTTATTACCTGAAATGGAAATAATTGTTGAATTTTAATTAATTGGATTTGATCATTTTTATTGATTAATCCATTTAATTTATTGAGTTTTATTGATCAATTAATTGGATTTATTCATTTTTATTGATTAATTAATTTATTCGTCATTTCAATATTTTTTAAATACAGTTTTTAGTCGAATTAAACATTCCACAGTCATTTTTCATTTTTAATGAATAAATTTGAACTAATTTTTTATGTTAAATAGATTTTTTTATGTAAACAAATATTATTTTGAGTCGAATCGCAACTTTACCCTGCACTGAGAGAGAAATATCGTGGATTTGACTAAATATGTCGGTTCGAAGACAGATTTTTTCGTATGAAAATGGAATTCAACAAATACTTCAACGAAATTTACATTTCAAATAAATAAATATTAATAAAATAACTGTTAACAGACCAACAACATTCTTAACACGAAAGAAAATAATCCAAATTGAAGTAAACATTTAATACAACAAATACTTCAATGAAATTTATTTTTTTAATAAACAAATTTTAATAAAATAAATATTAATAATAGATCAACAACATTTTAAACACGAAATATATCGAATGGAGTTGAACATTTAATAGAATAAATTTGAATAAAATTTAAATTTCATTTAAAATTAAAATTTTAATAAAATCTTAATTAAAATTAATTTAATTAAAATAAATTTTATTAAAATTAAAATTTCAATAAAATTTAATAAAATCAATAAAATTTTAATAAAATTTAATAATTTTAATAAAAAATTTATTAAATTAATTTTAATAAAACTTAATAATTTTAATAAAAATTTTATTAAAATGAAAATTTTAACAAAATTTTAATTTTCCATTAAATTAATATTTTAATAAAATCTTAATTTAATTTAAAATTAACATTTTATTTAATAAATTTTAATGGATTTGTTTTTTTTTTTTTTTTTAAATTCTTTGTTACAACAAATCCATTGTTTCTCCCGGTGTAAACCCTAAACCTTCAGTTTTTCCAAATTTTAAAGGACAAAATCAGGGTTCGGACACTCAGGTGTGGGGCGAAATTCTCGGCTCACAGATTGGCTTACCGTTATTGTTGTTTGTTCCGTTACCGTTGTTGATGTCTCGTTGGCAGGATTCCAGGACTACTGCCTCAACCCCACACTCCTCATCCTCCGTCGTTGTCTGCCAGTCACCTCGGTGATTCTACGGACCCAACATCCGGTACAAATTTAACTTTAGGATTGCATACGTCCGACCGAGCGACGTGAATTTACGCCGATATCGTTAATCACGAAAAGTTTGAATTTTTTATATTAATTTTTGGAGTACAAAAAAGATAAAATTTTTATTGGATTTTAATTAGCAAAAGGGGACGAGCGGAATCCTGGGGAAGATGTTGATATTTTTATGGGAATGTGGGGGTAGAATTTTGGAAGATTTTTGGAATTAAAAATAATTTTTTTGGGGGATTTTATGGAGGGGGTGTGATAATTTTGGATGAAACGGAATTTTTTTTTGGGAATTTATGAAGAAGATGTCAAGACTTTTCATGGAAAGGAACGTTTTAGAGGATTTTTTGAGGCAGATGTTGATGTTTTCGATGAAAATTAAGTTTTTGGGGGTTTTTTGAAGGAGATGTGAACGTTTTTTTGGGAAAATGAACGTTTTCGGGGGTTTTTTGAAGGAGATGTGAAGGTTTTTTTGGGAAAATGAACGTTTTCGAGGATTTTTTGAAGGAGATGTGAACGTTTTTGGGAAAATTAAGTTTTCGAGGATTTTTTGAAGGAGATGTCAACGTTTTTTGGGAAAATTAAGTTTTCGGGGGTTTTTTGAAGGAGATGTGAATGTTTTTTGGGAAAATGAACGTTTTCGAGAAGTTTTTGAAGGAGATGTGAACGTTTTTTTGGGAAAATGAACGTTTTCGAGAAGTTTTTGAAGGAGATGTGAAGGTTTTGTTGGGAAAATGAAAGTTTTCGAGGATTTTTTGAAGGAGATGTCAACGTTTTTGGTAAAAATTAACGTTTTCTAGGATTTCCTGAAGAGGATGTTAATGATTTGTAGGAAAAGTCACATTTTCTACGATTTTTTTGAAGAAGATTTGACCGTTTTTTGTGAAAATGAAGATTTTTTACGATTTTATGAAGAAGATATGAACGTTTTTTTATAAAAATTAACATTTTCTAGGATTTTCTGAAGAAGATATGAACGTTTTTTTGTCAAAATTAACATTTTCTACGATTTTTTGAAAAAGATATGAACATTTTTTGTCAAAATTAACATTTTCCAGGATTTTCTGAACAAGATGTGAACATTTTCTATGAAAATTCACGTTTTCTACAATTTTTTGAAGAAGATATGAACGTTTTCTATAAAAATTAACATTTTCCAGAATTTTCTAAACAAAATGTCAACATTCTCTCTAAAAATTCACCTTTTCCCCAATTTTTCAAAGAACATATAAACGTTTTTCACGAAAACAAAAAACTCCCAACCCCCAACGAACCCCAATCATCCCCCAAATCAATCCCCTCCCCCCTTCAACCCCCAAAATTCATCTCAATAACTCACATTTCTTCCAATTTCCCAATTTTAATACCAAACAATTTCCCAAAAATTCAGAGTCGACTCCTCCTCATCAACTTCTGACTCCCAAATCCCTGGAAATCCTCCCCAACTTGACTCCAAATATTTCCACCCCCACCCCCTCACCTCTTTATTATTTTCTCGACCAAAGGTAAAATCAGTGGCACCACTACCACCCTCGTTACTCTCGTTTTTGTACTTGTCGTAGCGCCTGGAGTCTGCACTCCCTGTTATCGCTTCAAACGATGTCCTCGCTCTTTTGTACTTCGGGTGGTGTCTCTTCAACTTCGTGTAGTTTAATCGAGGGGTAGCAGGCTCTCGTGCTGGTGAACTCAGACTGACTGATGCTGATCCCTCTTTGCTCTCAGGCACCTCACAGAGGCCCTTGATCTTCAATTGATCAGCCGTTTTTAGCAGAGACTGGAATATGAAATCAATGAGGTACATTAACACCAACACAGCAATTTTTTTAGCAACAAATTACCCCACCGTGTGTCGAAAAAAAAAAACAAAATTTTTTTTTTTTTTTGACAATTGAATTTTTCGAAATTTGGGGTGGAAAATCGGTTTTAAATGGGTGTGGGGTATTTAAGTGGGGAATTATATGTTTCTCGAGGGGTGGAAATGAGTTTTTTCGATTTTTTGACAGATTTTAAGAAGAAATATTGAGATTTGGGGGAGGAATTGGTGGGAAGGGGTGAATAGAGAGGTCTTATGGGTGTTGATTAGTATTTAATTGATATCTCGGAATGTAAGGGGAATAGGGAGGTTTTTGTGGAGAGCTTTTTTGTAGCGGTAAATGAGAGGAACAATAAATGTTAGAACGAAAATTTTGGTATCTGCCTTAGATTTTGAGATATTTCGCAAAAACTTGGGGACGTTCAGAGTTTTTTTGCTTAATTTCACGTTTTTTATTGTTTTTTTTGGGAAATTATCGGCCGAACTGATGAGAAAAAGTTAATTAGCGTCAAAAGAATGTTTAATTGGCATAATTAAAGGTGCGCAATTACGTTTTATTAATTTTTTGGTAGATTTTATGAAGAAAATTGAGGTTTTGGGGTGAAAAATTCGGTAGTGAAGGGGTGAATGGAGAGATCATTTTGGTTATTGATTAGTTTTTAATTAATATCTCGGAATGTAATGAGAATAGGGAAATTTTTATGAGGACCTTTTTTGTAGCGCCAAAGAAGAGGAATAATAAATGTTATGACGAAAATTTCGATATCTCTCTTAGATTTTGAGATATTTCTCAAAAACTTGAGGACGTTCAGAGTTTTTCTGCTCAATTTCACGTTTTTGTTCGTTTTTCTGGGAAATTATCGGCCGAACTGACGAGAAAAAGTTTAATTAACGTCAGAAGAGGATTTAATTGACAAAATTAGATTAATTAATATTTTGACTCGAAAAACATCACCTTAAATTGTTGTTAACCACCAAAAAATGGTCTCTAAAAATCAGAACCAAATAAATCCATCAAATTAACAATTTCCGTCATTAGAATCAAAAACAACTGAAAAGATCTGAAATTAAAAAACAAAAAATCCCCTAAAAACTCAAAAAACATCAACTTAAACTCATATCAACCCCCAAAACCAACCCCCTAAAATCAGAACCAACTAAATCCATAAAATTAACAATTTCCTTCAATAAAGTCAAAAACAAACCTAAAAAATCTGAAATAAAAAAACCAACAATCCCCTAAAAACTCAAAAAACCTCAACTGAAATTACTTTCAACCCCCAAAAACCATCCCCGAAAATGAGAAAACCACTAAATCCATCAAATTAACAATTTCCTTCGCTAAAATGAAAAAAAAAACCTAAAAAAACTGGAATAAAAAGACCAAAAATCCCCTAAAAACTCAAAAAATCTCAACTCAAATTACTATCAACCCCCAAAAACCACCCCCGAAAATGAGAAAACCACTAAATCCATCAAATTAATAAATTCCTTCGCTAAAATAAAAAAAAACCTAAAAAAACTGGAATGAAGAGACCAAAAATCCCCTAAAAACTCAAAAAACATCAACTTAAACTCCTATCAACCCCCAAAACCAACCCCCAAAAATCAGAACCAACTAAACCCATCAAATTAACAATTTCCCTCAATAAAATCAACCCCCCCCACCTAAAAACCTAAAAAAACTGAAATTAAAGAACCAAAAATCCCCTAAAAACTCAAAAAACCTCAACTCAAACCCCCACCAACCCCCAAAACCCACCCCCAAAAACCCGACCCCACCAAACCCATCAAATCACCTAAACCCCCACCCCCTCTCTCCCCACCTTAAACCCCACCCCCTCATCAACCCACACCATTTTAATTCCCCTCCCCCTCGCATCCCACCCCACCCACCCCCAAAAAAAAATTCCTAAAACGTAAGAAAAAACGAGAAAATTAAATCGCAGAGAGATTCAGTTCCCTGTGCTCCGGCTCGTCGGCGATTTCCTCTGTTCTTTAATCAACCCAGGGGCTGGTGCGATTACGCGCCCCCCCACCGAACTCGGGGTGAAATGAGAAGGGGGTGGAATGGGGGTTGAAAGGGTGGCTTTGACTAGGGAAATACTGTGGGGACTACCCCACACCGCCAGTGACGTCGAAGGGGATGTCCTCCCCAGCGTTGGAGATGGCAAACCCCCGCCCCCCCTCCCCCCTCCGGACAAGGGGGTGGGGGGTTGTCGCAACCCCAGAGCGGTATCGACCACCCCCTCCAGTCTGATCCCACCTTTTTCCCCCCCATCACGATTGTTATGCCTACGTCCACGGCTACTCTCCAACCCCATCGTCACCCTTGAAATTCATTCCCGATAAATCTCCCGGATTTCCACCCCCCTTTCACCCCCTGCAAAAGTCATTACAAATCAAATGACAGGAGGGATGAGATTGGGTGGTAAAAACTGAAGGTGAAACTGTGGGATGGTTTGGGTGAGGGTAAGGTAAGGGCGGGTCAATGTTTTTAACCCTCGAGGGGGTGGAATTTTGTTGGTGGGGTAGGGGTTCCATCCCTGGTAGGAGCTGCCGAGGATTGACAGGAGGGGAGGGATACGATTGGGTGAGTATAGACTACTGATTGGCATTCCCTGGGGTGGGCCGACGTTGAGCCGACGTTGGGCCGACGGTGAACCGACTATTGACAGGAGGGACACGATTGGTTGAGTGTAGACTACCGACTGGGGTTCCCTAGCATGGGCCGACGTTGAGCCGACGGTGCGCCGACGTTGGGCCGACGGTGAGCCGACGATTGTCAGGAGGGATACGATTGGTTGACTGTAGACTACCGACTGGGGTTCCCTAGCATGGGCCGACGTTGAGCCGACGGTGCGCCGACATTGAGCCGACGTTGGGCGGGCGCTGAGCCGACGATTGCCAGGAGGGGGACGATTTGTTGACTCTAGACTACTGACTGGCATTCCCTAGGGTGGGCCGACGTTGAGCCGACGTACGGCCGACGTTGGGCGGACGCTGAGCCGACGATTGACAAGAGGGACACGATTGGTTGATTCTAGACTACCGACTGGCATTCCCTAGGGTGGACCGACGGTGAGCCGACGTACGGCCGACGTTCGTTTGATAAGTCGCCGCGAAGCCCGGGGGTGAGCCGAGTTCATGAGGTTCTGGAGTGGATCTGGTTTCGATAAATGGTCGCACCAAATGGAGTCATAAAATTATGGAAAAGTGATTGCCTCGGCCCAAGCCTGGCCCACCCTCGGCCCAATTGTTAATCCCCACTTGAAGACCAATTTTGATTTCCCTAATTTTTAGTTTAAAAACCGAATGGTTCAAACAGATTAGAATTAAATTTTAAACAACTCAACAAATGCATTGCAAAACAACATTTCAAACTTGAAGACCTGAGGACCGCAATTCAGTCAATTTTTGCAGATTATTTTTTAACAACAATCGATCTGAAAGACGCTAATTATTTACTTCCAATACATGAAAATGATGGGAAATATCTGACCTTCAAATTTCAAAATTTTTTGTACGAATTTATGGACTTAAAATTTGGATTATGGACAGCACCCTCTTCATGTCAATTTGTTGTTAATTTTTGGTAAAATATGGATCAGATAAATATAAAATAATGTATCGTTCTTAGCTACGATTATTGTTATTGAATGATTAACAAATTTTCAAAATCGGGTGTTGGTTTATATAAATTTTTGGAGAGGTTTTATCAATTTTTGAAAAAGTTCATTGAGACAGCGGGAAACTCAGAGGGAAAAATCAGGACTTTCCATCCACTTTTGTTAATTAATTGAAAAATCCTTCAACTTTCCAAAAACTATTAAAATACTACAAAAATATGGCAAAACATTTCCTAAAATCCTTGAATTTTTCTGAAAATCCTAAAATACCGTAAAAATATCGCAAACGATTTCATAAAATCCTTTAATTTTCCAGAAAATCCTGTAATTTTCCAGAAAATCCTAAAATACTACAAAAATATCGCAAAGCATTTCAAAAAATACTTTAATTTTCCAGAAAATCCTTCAACTTTCCAGGTAAATCCTAAAGTCCTTTAAAAATATCGCAAACCATTTTCTAAAATCCTTCAATTTTCCAGAAAATTGTTCAACTTTCCCGGTAAATCTTAAAATCCTTCAAAAATATCGCAAACCATTTCCTAAAATCCTTCAATTTTCGAGAACATCTTGTTATTTTTGCAAAAAATCCTAAAATACTACAAAAATATCGCAAACCAATTCATAAAATACTTTAATTTTCCAGAAAATCCTTCAACTTTCCAGGTAAATCCTAAAATACCATAAAAATATCGCAAACCGTTTCCTAAAATCCTTTAATTCTCCAGGAAATCCTTTAATTTCCCCGAAAATCCTAAAATACTTCAAAAATATCGCAAACCGTTTCCTAAAATCCTTCAATTTTCCATAAAATCCTCGAATTCCCCCAAAAATCCTAAAATACCACAAAAACACCGCAAAACATTCCCTAAAATTCTCGACCTCCCCCAAAAATCCTAAAATACCACAAAAACCCCAAACTTCCCCAAAAACCCTCGACCTCCCCCGAAAATCCTAAAACCCTCCTCAAAATCTTAAAAAAATTCCTAAACCTCGAATGTCCCCAAAAACCCCTAAAAAATCGTCCCTCCCAAAACACCAGCTCCCCCCCCCAAATCCCCAAAAAAATCATAAACCCCACCCCCTCCCCCTCCCCACTAACCCCCTCCAAAAAACCCATCGCCGTCACTCTGCCGACATTAGTACCGAAAATTCGCCGGGACGCATCGGATACGTGAGGGATTGGTGATCCGTAGGATGGGCTCAGCGACGGCTGTACACCAGGACGAGAGAGCGCGACAACCCCAGGGTCTGTTATACCAATAAAGACAGTATCACTATACGTGTACAGACGTGGGGAATAGGGAGGAAGCAGCCAGACGAGTCAGCGGAGTAGGGGAAAGCCCACCATCATCCCAACCTCACCAATCAATACTTGGGGTTCAAGGGCATCGCCCTAGCAATTATTAACGCAGACTGACGAACTGATTATACGATATCGGCGTTGAATTTTTCCCAAAAAAAATCCAAAAAAAAAAAACGGCCCTTTGTGATGGTGAACTAAAATGGGACTTACGTCGAGGGGCCTTACGGTGTTTTTTGAAGATTAGGGCTGTCATGGGCATTAGATCGCACGACGAAGAGTTGGGCTAGTCCTCTCCCCACCCCAACAGGGGCCCAAATGAGGTGGAGGGGAAGGGGGGGGGATGGGGGTAAGGCCCCGGGCGGGGACTGAAGGACAATTTTCTTTCCATCGCCGACGACGACGTCTTAAATAAATATTTCTATGGGATTTTTTTTGTTTCATGTGTCAGGTCGTATGTGTACGGGCCCAATTTGGTGAGTCCCCGAATTTTGGGACCAAATTTGTTAGTGATTTTGTTGAATTTTAATTGATGGAATGAGTGTGTGGAGGTCGTGGTGACCTTCACCGTAGGTTATTTTGAGGATTTAATGTTTTGGGGACGATGGGACTCACCACGGCATCAGTCCCAATTTATAAAAATCGTTTAACACCTCAGATGTGTTCCAGATCGTGTCCAAGTAAGTCCCCATTTTTGTTGTTGGCGGATCCCAAATATTTGGGGCCCAATTTTTCGATTTCCGCCCCTTTTTTAAGAATCAGGCCCCGTATGGGACCCACCCCCCCACTTTCAGCACAAGTCACCGCTCATTTTCAAGTCACTTCTTCACCTTTCAACCCCTAAAAATGAAAAGTCCCATCACAAGGACCTCCCCTCCCCCCTCAGGGCAAATCACCCCATCACATTTCAACCCCTAAACTTTTAAAGTTTAATCCCAGAAAAATCGATTTTCTGAATAATAAGCCACCCCCTCACCTCCCGAATTAAAAATTAAATTGACATTTCCTCAAAATTTCTATTAAAAAAAAAAAGAAATTTTTACCCTTAAAAATTATTTCCAAAAGACTTCAACCCCTTCGTTTTTCTCCACAAATTTCGGGCATTCCTCTACCCAAAAATGGGGTTTTAGGTGGAGGAATCCAAAAATAGAATTTTGGATGGAAATAGGAAATTCCTCGACTCGAAATGAATAAATAATAAGTAAATAAATAATAAATAAACAAGAAATTTCTGTGAATTCCCTGAAACCTCTTATTTACAGAAATTTCAGTCCACCGGGAATGGGCCAACAGTCGGCCGGGGATGGGCCGACACTCAGCCGGGGATCAGCCAACATTGACCGACAGTCGACCGGGATTGGGCCAAATAAATAAATAGTATATAATAACTGAATAAAAAATAAAAAACAGGAAATTTGTGGAGGAAATAGGATTTTTGGGTGACCGAATGCCCATTTTAGGGCCCCAAAAATCATCCCCAAAAACTATTTCTCTCCCCCTAACAATACACATCCCCCACCCCCATCAATAAACAAAACAAAACCAAATTATAACCCCTGGGATATGGGCAAAACTAAATAAATAAATGTAGCAACACAATCAACCCCTTCAACTTGAACTCTCCATCATCACCACCAGGAAGTCCCGACTGACCCAAAATCCCCTTCTCCCCTAAATCCTGACAATTTGAAAAACCTTTGAAAACCCAAAAAAACAAGAAAAACCTCACGACCCCAGAAACCACATTTTCCTTTGAATTCCACATGTGCTAAAGACCCCAAACTCTCAACTTCATCCCCAACCTACCATAAATTAGTCCCTCCAAACTTTTCCAAACCCATCAACGGTTCCACGTCTAAATATCCAGTCGAAAATACCCAAACAAAAATCTCCAATGAAAAATGTCCAAAACAATAATATCCAAAACACAAATATCCAAATGCTATCAAATCCAATACAAAAGTTAGACAAATTTATGTAGTATCGCGAATAATTATGGGGAAATCCCCATAATAGAAATAATAATATAGATAGATGTTTTTCGTAAGATAGTCTAGAGCCATAAGTTATACGATAGTTTTAGCGTAGGTGCTATTTGTGGGGTTTCCCCACAAATAGGCATAGATTGGTACAGGAATGAAAGCCTGTACCATAAATGCACTTAGAGGGTCTGTGGGTTTATGAGGGCCACAGATGTGCCAGATGGAGATCGGTGCTGCCAGCGTGGTCCAGGGATGTTAGGACCACGTGACACGATTAGGGCCCAGTCCAGGGTTGCAAAGAGGGACAGGGCCAGAGTCGTGTTTGAGCAGTGTTAGAGGATAGACGTTAGACGTTAGACGTATTTTAGATAGACGAATAGTTAGAGGGTTTTGGTGTAAGTGTTTAAGAGTGAACAGTGAATTAAGAATAGCGAATATAGTGAATTTAGCATTAGAATCATTTGTACACTTTTCATTGAAAATATACTGATTTATCTTTTAAAAATTGGATATTTTTAACTGGATATTTTGGACTGGATATTTTCGACCGGATATTAAGACGTGCTCCCCCATCACCTGACGGCCCATCACTTGCGTTCAGTTCGGAGAGCACCCGATGCATAATCGGAAGGTCCCGGGTTCAAACCCCGGTCTGGACTATCCATTTTTTCAGTAATTTTTCTTGCAAAAATCATATGGAGAATTATCCTGTTCCTCTTCCTACCTCATCCAAAATCCTATCCAAAGATTTCCTTTGACGTCACAAGAAATGTGGAACGCTATATAAACTTCCCGTCTTCCCGTCTTGATGATGGCTTTGGAAACCCATAAACCTCCTCAAGACATTTTTAAACTCAAACCGAACATTCATCTTCAAATTTCCCCTCCCCCTCGACTAAGGGGTAGCACCGAAAAATAGGAGGACATCACCAATCCCATGTCCAACAGGTGTAAATCCCTGAAAAGACCGAGAGACTGAATACGAAGGTCGTATCCACCAGGAGGAGGCAAGGGGGAAGTGTCCTGGAGGGGGGAGGGAGGGTGGTTGTGGGGAGGAAGATGTTGCCCGAAGGAGATGACTCTTTTTTTTTTTTTTATCCATCTTGCGGGGGAAATACTCGGAATACTCGAACATACCAGTATCCACTGGAGGAGGATAGAGGTAACTGTGGAGTACTTGAGTATTACGAATACGGCGTTATAACGGAGTTGATAATGTAACGGGGCGAGGGAGGGGTGGAAAGGGGGAGGGAGGGAGGGAGAGGAGGGAGGAGACGTCTCCTTCGTTTTCTCTACCACTTTCTTTTACCTACTATCCTTCGTACAATTCCACGTACGGGATTTCCTTTTACTGAATGAAAAAGACCACGTGTTTACGAGGGATGAGGGTCAATAGTGAGAAAGGGGGACAGTTGTGAATTTCGAGAGAATTTAATGTGTTAATTGTTGATTGGAGTGATAGGGTATGGGGGGAGGGGCATTGGGAGGAGATGAGGAGTTGCCGACAGTCGGCCGGGGATGAGCCAACATTGGCCGACAATCAGCCGGGGATGGGCCGACAGTTGGCCAGGGATGGGCCAACATGTGCCGGTAATCCGCCGGGGTGGACCGACAGTCGGCCAGGGATGGGCCGACATTGGCCGAGAATGAGCCAGTATTGGTCGACAATCGTTTGGGGATGGTCAAGCATTAGCCGACAGTCAGCCGAGGATCAGCCAACATTGACCGACAGTCAACCAGAAATGGGCCAAGAGTCGACTGGAGATGAGCCGACAGTCAGCCGGGGATCAGCCAACATTGACCGACAAACGACCGGGAATGGGTCAACAGTCGACTGGGGATGCGCCGACAGTCAGCCGAGGTTCGGCCAACATTGGCCGACAGTTCACCCGGAATGGGCCAACATTGGCCGACAGTTCACCCGGAATGGGCCAACAGTCGACTGGGGATGGACCAATAGTCGACTGGAGATGGGCCGACAGTCAGCCGGGAATACACCAGCATTGGCCACTGGGCCAGTATGGACCGATCATCGGCCATGTTTTGATCTCGCATGAGGGGGTGGTGTTGATATATTAAGGGTTGGCAACGGGCCAGGGTGAGAAACTAAGAAAAAACATGAGTAGGTGAGACTCAAGTGCAAGAATGTTTACGAATGTGAAGTGAAGGGGGTTGATAATGCGAGAGGACGGGGGTGACGCTCTTCAGACGGCTGTACACGAGCTTCCGGGGGTTTTTTGACACTCGGTAAGGGGCATTTACGGAGGGGGGGGAGGGGTTAATAAGGGTCGCGATGGTCTGGTGGAGAAAATTCAGCGGTTACCGAGGCCATTTGCAAAGGGATGAGGTCATCGTCTGGTCGGATTTTATGACGAGATCTCTCAATTGATGAGACGGAGGTCAATTTAAGGGTCGAAAAATAGATTATAAATAGGGGATGGGGGTGGGTGTTGCATTCGATTTTATTGGGGCGATTTTTATTCTTCGAGGAATTAAAATATCGAAAATAGTCGATCGGGGGTTGAAACTAATTAACCGACTTTTGGGACCTATTTTCAATTGTAAGTTAATAATTTATTTTGGGCCTTATCTGCGCTACATCCCTTACGTCCGGAAATACCCCCACAAAAATCAGCTGAGGGTGAAATTAAAATAATCGACTATTTCATTCCCGATTTTCCAAAATTCAAAATTCAGTTTCTCCTATTTTTTGCGTTTCCACCCCTCGATAGGGCCCAGGGCCCAGGGCCTCAAGAAAGGGAAGATCCGGAGGGTGAATTTCCTACTTAAAAAAATTTTATTTTACCCCCATTTGGGGGAGCAGATGGGGTAACGACATCAGGAAGACATTTCCGGAATGAAAACGTCTTTGTCCTGCTAGTCATTGCAAGTAGGGCCCAGGGGTTGTTTTAATAGTAAATCAGATTAATAGGCCCTGGGAATATTCCAAAAACCGCAGGGTTTTCTTCAAAAAACGGCACCAGGGGGTGACTTTTAATTTAAGTCACCCTCGAGAACCCGAAAATAACAAGTCATGACTATTTAAACTAAAAACTACTATTAAAATTCCAAACTGTTAACTATTTGAGTTCATAAACCCCCAGATTTCAGTTCATCTCCTATTCCCTTCTGATTTAATCAATTGTTCACCCCCTTCCCCCTCCGAATGAAAGAATTCATTGAATGCTATTTACGTCCGAGTTTACCCCATCTCTTCGAAATAATGAAGTCATTCATTAAAACATTTGCATAATAAATCGTATCCCCATCAATAATCGATATCTCGAGACGAGTTCATCGAGATTAATCGAAGTATTGTTCGATTGTTAATAAATAAATTTTTGAATACAGATTTATTGTCAAGATAAATCTAATATTTTATTTATGAAACAGTAGATTCAATAGGCGAATGATTAGAGAATTTCTGAGGTTCGATAAACAAATTATTTATGTTAAATATTTGTTTACTTGAGGGAAATATTTATTTATTTGAGGGAAATATTTATTTACTTGAAGGAAGTATTTATTTATTTGAGGGAAATATTTATTTATTTGAAGGAAATATTTATTTATTTGAAGGAAATATTTATTTGTTTGAAGGAAATATTTATTTACTTGAGAGAAATATTTATTTACTCAATCATAACATGATCATATTATTTATAACTTTAAGTGAACTCAAGTAATAATTACGAACATTAATTAGCTCCTCAAAGATTTTCCCTCAAGAAAATCCCAAATTCTAAAAAACTAAATAATTATTATTACATTATAACAATCGAAATAATTACCCCCTTTTTATGTACGTTAAACCCTGATTACTAATTAAACTAATTAAACTCTGTCAAAAGCTCCCGTTCCTAACGAACCCTGACAACAGATGCATTTTGGAAAAAATCTGCCCCGAGAAAGTCCCCCCGAGACCCCCTCCCCTTTTTATAAATAAACATTACCGAACCCCCGAGACATAAAAACTTGAAAACGATTAATAAACTTAATTCAAGGTCACGTGAAAACCGCTCATCTTCTAGAATATTATAATAATCACATGATTCATCCGCGAAAAAACACAAAAGGTGATTTTGGGACTTATGTCCTAAGGCCCCGGGATTGGGCCTTCTCCGATGCATCACCCTCCATCAGAGGTAATTACAATTAATCAACAACCCCCGAAATTAATTAAATCACCAAAAATATTTTTCTAAACATTTTCGTCCACTTCGAACGTGCATTTCATCCCTTAAAATCTCATCCCCATCGCATCAGCAACCTGCGATGTTCCACCCCCTCCCCCCACCCCGCCCCCCTCAAAAAAACCCCCCGAACATCACAACTAAATTCATATATCCACCCCCTCATCACTAAATAATCAATACCCCCACTATTACCGACAGTTATCACTCACCTCAACCCCCAATTTCACCCGCCATCAATGATCGACTCACGAGCCCAACTGCCCACTAAAATCCCAGACCATCTCCAAGTGCAACATAAAACCCCAGTGCTAAACAAAAAAAAAAAACTGGCGTCTCGACGCTACTCGTTCACACACGTGCGTCAGACCCGTCGGGTTCACCAAAGCCACCGCGAACAATTCAAATGTACCGAGACATTAAATTTATTTCAATTCCACAAAACACTAGCAACGTTCACCAACTCCACCAGCATATCAACCCTCATCCCCCCCCACACCGCCGAAAAAAAAAAAAAAAAAAATTCAAATTCCGAATTGATCTATTTTAACTAAAAACTCGGCCGCTGTAATTGTTGGCGGGTACCTCGGGTCACCTCCGTGGCGAAGCCCAACGAAAGTGAAATGGCATTCGGTGAGGCTCACTAACCGAAGGGATCGGGCTGAGGACGCCAGCCTGGAAGAAACAGAGACAGATGTATATTTGGGATGAGGAGCGGGCGGTGACGATAGTGTTGGTAGTGGTGTACCATAGACGGACAGCCGGTACTCACAAGCAAAGAGGAGGACAGACCAGTGAACCGGCGTTTGGTGTGCGGGGAGTGGTGGGGGGAGCTTCGGGTAGGCGCGGGAAGGGGGACATCGGACGTTTGGCGCGGGGTGGGGGGAAGACATCGGGCGTTTGGCGCGGGGTGGGGGGAACATCGGGCGCTAGGCGCGCGGGGAGTGGGGCTTCGGGTGGCGCGGGGAGGGAGACATCGGGCGTTTGGCGCGGGTGGGGGGGGGGGGGCATCGGGCGTTTGGCGCGGGGAAGGGGGACCTCGGGCGTTCGGCGCGTGGGGTGGGGGTAACATCGGGCGATAGGCACGCGGGGAGGGGGGATCACAGGCGCTCGGTGAACAGGGTGGGAAGGGGGGTGAGGAGGGTGTAAAGAGGGACCCACCGAGATGCCGCGAAATTTGCCGACGTTAACCCAACGGTGATGAAATAAGACAGAGACAGAGAATTAAAAATCGAAATACAGACGCATTTGTGCGTGTCTTAATGCAACAGAGGGACCTAAACCTGAATATCGAATAAGCCATAATGGGGGAGGGGGGACAGGACGACAGGGGGGCTGGGGGGGCTTGAGAATCTTTTTTTTTTTTTTAAATGCAGATAGAAAATTCGAGTTCGTATTGTGCGTTTAAATGCACCCGATAAAGACCGAGAAATGGAGTGAGATGTAGACGGTTGAAACGGCTATGTCGCGCCATTGGTGGACGAGGCGCGGCCAATGACGAGGATGAGATGAGGGAGATGGATGCGAATTGTGAGGCGCGAGACGAGGAGCGGTGGCAGGGGGGGGGGGAAAGGGGGGAATTGAGGAGGAGGTCTCAAGCCCTGTGGAGCCCCAAAGGTATGCGGCTGACAGAGAGGATCGATCTATTGGAACGTGGATAATCTCGAGAGGTGGGCGGCGGCGGGGAGGGTGGGATGAAGGGGGAGGGGGGGAGAGAGGGAGGGGGTTTAGCCCCCAGTGTTGTTTGGGATCCGTCTGCACGGGTATAGTCACTCTCTTTGCTGATGCATTTTTATTTTTACGCTTTCAAAAACTCATGGAAAAATTTTCTTTTTCACAATTTACTCAAAAAATGTGGCGGGGGGGGGGATAATTTAAGATTTTAAATTGATTATTATTATGTTTTTTCGTGGATTTGGGTGCGGTTTGAGGTGGGGAATTTATGAGGAATTGTGTGCAAAAATTTTTTCGGTCGAAAAATCATGGAGTCGGAAAGCCCCCCCCCCCCCCCCCCGAGGGGGGAATAGGGGGGGGGTTGGGGTGGGGTTCGTGGGTATTCGTCAAAGAGAGATGAGGAACAAAGATTTTAAAGTGGAAAAAGAGTGAGAGAGTCGGTGGATTGACCGTGAGGGGCGGTAGGAGGGGGGGGGCGGAGAGAGAGAGAGGGGGGGGGGGCAGGAAAGAGGCAGTCGTGACTGCAGAGTTTGCGCGGACAAAGGGAATCTGCGGCTCCAGTCGTCTCTACGCACACATATAACCCCAACCGATGCGCTTGCAGAATCCGCGTGGTACAGTCTGGTATAAAAGTTTAGATTTTTTTTTTTTTTTTTTTGATGGGTTATAAACTTCAATTGATGATGATTAACAAAAATTTTGTATTGACGATGGCAATTTGTCGGGAGTAATTGAGAGCAATAAATGAAAAATCGATTATTGTTAGTTGAGGAGTGACGCGAAGTTGTTGACGAATATGAAAATTAGTTGATGGGGTAAATTAATTTGGAGGGGAGGAAAAAATAGGGGGTTGATGCATAAAAAATGGGGGATGGTAGGTGGAAATGGGGGGGAGGTAGATTGGGAAAGAAAAGGAATGAAAAAAAAATTTTTTTTGGGGGAAATTTTTGAATTTGTTAATTTAATTTGTTGATTAGGGGAGAGGGAAATGGAGGGGGGTAATTATTGGGGTGGTTAAGGGGGAGGGATGGGGGTTGTTAGTTTTGGGTATCGATAGAAATGTGAGTTGATGAGGTAAGGCCCGGGTGGATGTGCGCGCGCATCCGTTTGGAGGGGGAGGAGAGAGATGAGATTGAGGTTAAATAACTTTCGGATTTTTTAATGAAAAAAGGACGTGTCGTAGAATATTGTTTGTTATATCAATTTTGTGGGGAATGTTGTTGTCTATAATGGGGTATTTTTTTAAAACTGAATCGAGTGACTTTGGGGCCAGATACGGAGGGTTTTGTCATGAGGCCCAACAACAATCGAGACTTTTCGAGGTTTTTTTCGATATCTTCGGGATCGATATATTTGAGACATTTCGATATGTGATCCGGGAGGATTTTAGGGGAAATGTAAGGGGTTGAACTATTTTTGGAAAATTTTTGATTTTCCTAAAGTGATGAAGACGGCACATAATTACCAATCGTTCAAGGTCAGACGTTCAGTTGTTGGATGAGTAACATTTTGAAGGTCACGTGGATTAAATCAATTGATTTTAGAATTTTTGGTTCTGATTGAATTTTTTTTGCTTGAGATTTTGGGATTTTTTTAGTTAACATCCTACGATTTATTACTTGATGTTTTTTGCAAGAAATAATTGCATATAATTGTTAATGTTCTTCCGAAGAAATAAATCAATCGATTTTATAAAAATTTCATCAGTAATTAATTAATCGTTTGATAATATCGTGTTTTGGCAGTTGAGGGAAAATGAACGTAACGTTCAGTAAAGTTTGTTGACTTTTCAATAAAAATTATCTGGGGTTCACGTAATTATTATTAAAAATATTGGATTTTCCCCAAATGATCAAGAGACCACATAATTACCAATCGTTAAAGTAATTTTTACCGAAAAAAAATGTCTTCTGCGTAAAAAAACCGAAACCAAAAATGACAAATGAGTGAAGACTAATTTTCGTTCGTTATTCATAACAAATCAGCAAGAATTTAATAACAATAACCGAAAATCTCCTGTAATTAATTAAAATGAAAGTCACTTCAATGAAATTCACTTCAAATTAAAAATTCTCGTTTCAAAAGTTTATTTTTCCTCAATTTAAACTGCATTTTGTTGTTAAATTCAAATATCCTCTTCTATTTTATTTACATCACGTCATTCAGACATTAAAAAACGTGTTAATGAGATTGAAATCAAAGAAAATATTGAAATAAATAATTAACAGAACCAAAGGCCGAGTTCCGCATCCCCAATCGTCCTTCAGAAAAAATTCTAATAAAAAATTTCGTCACTAGCAACAAATTAAAATCGTCTCCACCTGTTTCCCATCACTCGATAAAAACCCCATAAACCCATTGAATTACGTTAACAATTTAATTATCTCTCCACACCTCTAACGACCTGTCCCCACCAACAAATAAATCCCATCAATTATTATTATTCACCTCTCACCAATCGCTCGACAACAAACCCCTGAAACCATTAAACAATTGTTCCCCCTTCTAATACCCCCTCCAACAACAAATAAAAATAATCCCATAATTAATTACCCAACTCCCCTCATAAAACTCCAAATTCCCCCAAAGCCAGCAACTAACCAAAATAATAATCGTCAATAATCGATAATTACTCTTCAGACTAATTCAGTCCACCATCAACTTATAAAACTACAAAATTAACTTGAAGCATTACAAAAATCTGAAGTAACAAAAATCCTTCGTAACCATAAAAATTATAAAAATAAAAATCATTATCAAACCCCCAATGTAATTATTTAAAAATCGATATCAGGCCCAATTACCCCACTTCAACTATCCTTCCCCATCCCAATAATAATTAATCCAATCAAACAATCATTTCAACAATTTATCACACCCACTTGCTGTCACCTGACCCCCCAACGGGCCCTTAAACCCATTCTTTAGTCTACCTCAACCATAATGAGTCCCAAAATATTTTCATTGTACCATCGACGACAATCGCATCCGCCCAATCGATCAATCGATCAATCCCATCCCCTCCCCTCGAATATCTGCAATAAAAAACCTAAAATCAATAAAAAAATCGAAATCTCAAAATCACCAAAAAAAAAAATCATAAAATCACCGCTGCTCCCTCTCACATCTAAAAATCAATGGCCCCACCATTTTGGGCCCAATTCTACTCACAATTCGACTACAACTCCAGGGGTACAGTCCCAACCGAAAATACCAAAATTATCCTCCCGGATAATTTTTTTTTTCTCTCAACTGCGAGTGGAAAAAACTCGGCGAAGTCGAACCAGAGACGTCTCGTGTGTCTGCCACGAGGGTTTTACGAGTGGTAAAGAGAGTTCAAGGTCTCGTGAAACGGTATTCCCACTGCGTCTAGTTCCTTTCATCCTCCTCACCCCTCCCCACCCCCTCTCCCCCTGGTTTTATCGCCTCCACCGTATGTTGAGTACGTGGGGACAGGGTATGGGAGGTTTACGTAGGTGTTCCTGGTCAGGTGTCCGAGTTTCTCACCACATCAAGTATTCAGAAATGAGGTCAGGTCATCGTCATTGGTATCATCATCACTCTAGTTGTTGTTGTCCCCCTGAATATCACACTGTTATCACCTGGCCATGACGGCTAGTCGTGTGGTGAAGGGGGGGGGAAGGGGCCCATGAGGGGGTGGGGGGTGGGATCAACCCCCCCTGGGGAAAACATTCAGGTATTCGTTGATGAGCGATGGAAGATGCAGAAGGAGAAAATGTTAGGAGTTGAGTTATCGAGCGTGACAAGTCGAGAACGAGGTCATTGGTGAAGATCCTTTATCGTTTCTCTTCTTTCGCTTCCTCAAAATCCTCGACTTTTACTACCGAAAAAAAACTGTCACGACCTCATTCGCATTTTTTATCACTCAATTCATATGAAAATTGATTCTGTTGATGGGGAGGGGGGCAGTGAGAACCTTTTTGATATGTATATTCTGGACTGGATTCAAGGTCACTCGAAACACATGAAAATTTCCCTTAATCGCGGTAAATAGTCGTTTGAATGTCGGCCGACTGTCGGT
The DNA here is from genome assembly GCF_034640455.1 of Diachasmimorpha longicaudata. Lineage (NCBI taxonomy): Eukaryota > Metazoa > Arthropoda > Insecta > Hymenoptera > Braconidae > Diachasmimorpha > Diachasmimorpha longicaudata. Next base: position 2,233,876 of record NC_087243.1, read on the forward strand.
GTATTGTTCACCTAGCCTCCTACGATCGTTGGCGCGACTGCCGACGTTCGCCCGACATTCCGCCGACTTTCTGACGAATGTCGGCTGACTGTCGGCGGAATGTCGGCGACGTATTTCCAGCGTCTACGAACCAGGATACATGATGTGACGGTATTCTCGAGCTCCTAGTGAGCATCTACAACCCCGTAATCGTAATTTTCTGACGTAAAACGGTTTTATTCGATCATTTATGGTGTGATGTCGGCAGTAAATGCACAGATCGTCTTTGTTTCATATCCAAAAATGTCTTATGACTCGTCAATAAATTCCCTCTCACCAATTCTGTCAGTTTTTGGGGTTTTTTCGGGGTTAATTGACGTAATTTCGAAGAAAAATTTTGAATTTCTTTTACTCCACCCAGAATTATTCATCGATTATTTTAATGTGATTTTGTTGTGCCTCCGAGGGTCTCGAATACACCGGCTATGCACACGATTCCACCAACACCCAGGAGGCGTTGCGTGCCAGCACGTTGCGCCCGGCTGAGTCGAGGGACAAAACGAAAAGAGAATGAAAAAAAAAATATGAAACATCGCAGCCAATTATATTCGAATGTTGTCTTTCACTGGATTTCATATTTTTCCATCTGCATTTTGCATCGTCGAGGGGATTTTTCGTAATAGAGTTTTCATTGTTGTAACAGGGAAATTGGAAATTTACTGTCAACTGGTGGGTAAATATTCAATCAGTCGATCCGGAGGGGGGGGGGGGTAATTTTATTTATTTATTTATTTATTTATTTATTTATTTATTTATTTATATATTTATTTTATTTTTTTTTTTTTTTGAAATTTTTGTAGATGAAATTATTGTTAATGAGATGAAAAGAGTTTTTGGAGATTGAGAATAAGAAAATGAGGAGAGAAATATTTTTGATGGAGTGAGGGGACGGTTTTGGGGCATTTAATGGGGTTTAAATGATGTTTTGAAGGGGTGGGGGGAGGATTTTGAGGGATTTTATGGAGTTTAATTTTATTATTTTTTTTTTTTAATTTTTGTAGATTAAATTATTGTTTATGAGATGAAAAGAGTTTTTGGAGATTGAGAAAAAGAAAATGAGGAGAGAAATATTTGTGATGGGGATGGGGGAGGGTTTTGAGGGATTTTATGGGGTTTAATTTTATTATTATTTTTTTTTTAATTTTTGTAGATTAAATTATTGTTAATGAGATAAAAAGAGTTTTTGGAGATTGAGAATAAGAAAATGAGGAGAAAAATATTTTTGATGGGGTGGGGGGAGGGTTTTGGGGGATTTTATGGGGTTTAAATGATGTTTTGAAGGGTTGGGGGTAGTGGAGATGAATGGGGGATATTGAGGGGTTTAGGGTGATTATTTAAATAAATGGAAATTAGTAAAAAGTTTGAAAAATTAGGTTTTTCGTTGGGGAAATGGTTTTAGAATTGTTTTTTGGTGGTTTGGTTTTGGCGGTGTAGGGGATGAACGGTGGGGGATGGGAGAAAATGGTTGGGACAGTTTTTTTAGATATTTGGGTCCTCTATCTTTTTTGTTCGGGGCATTTTTTTATATATCTTGTGGTTGGGGAGATAATCGCGAGATAAACGGTTTGGGGGCAGTTTTTGGGACGACTCGCACCCTCGTCGGGACGGGGGTGGAGATTTTGGGAAAAATTAGAGCTGTAGGGGGTGAAGGGTGGGACGAAATTATAGTCAACCCCTTTTCGGGTGAAGTTTTGGTGAAAAAATTAGATTTGGGACTTTTTTTGATGAAATTAACCTTCGTTCGTCGTTTCGTCTCCTGAAGGTCTAATTTTTGTCTAAAATTTCGCTCCCTATTGTTGTATTTAATAATTATTAGTTATGATAAAGAAAAATTTTAATCGATTTGCAGATTCGCAGGTAAAAATTGCAAAGTCAAGGTCAAACCCTCAGTCATTAAATGAGTAACATTTTGAAGGTCACGTGGATTACATCAATTGATTTTAGAATTTTTGCTTCCGAATGAATTTTTTTTGCTTGAGATTTTGGGATTTTTTTAGTTAACATCCTACGATTTATTACTCGATGTTTTTCGCAAGAAATAATTGCATATAATTGTTAATGTTCTTCCGGAGAAATTAATCAATCGATTTTATAAAAATTTCATCAGTAATTAATTAATCGTTTGATAATATCGTGTTTTGGCAGTTGAGGGAAAATGAACGTAACGTTCAGTAAAGTTTGTTGACTTTTCAATAAAAATTATCGGGGGTTCACGTAATTATTATTAAAAATATTGGATTTTCCCCGAATGACCAAGAGACCACATAATTACCAATCGTTAAAGTAATTTTTACCGAAAAAAAATGTCTTCTGCGTAAAAAAACCGAAACCAAAAATGACAAAGGAGTGAAGACTAATTTTTGTTCGTTATTCATAACAAATCAGCAAGAATTTAATAACAATAACCGAAAATCTCCTGTAATTAATTAAAATGAAAGTCACTTCAATGAAATTCACTTCAAATTAAAAATTCTCGTTTCAAAAGTTTATTTTTCCTCAACTTAAACTGCATTTTGTTGTTAAATTCAAGTATTCTCTTCTATTTCATTTACATCACGTCATTCAGACATTAAAAACCGTGTTAATGAGATTGAAATCAAAGGAAATATTGAAATAAATAATTAACAGAACCAAAGACCGAGTTCCACATCCCCAATCGTCCTTCAGAAAAAATTCTAATAAAAAATTTCGTCACTAACAACAAATTAAAATCGTCTCCAGCTGTTTCCCATCACTCGATAAAAACCCCATAAACCCATTGAATTACGTTAACAATTTAATTATCTCTCCACACCTCTAACGACCTGTCCCCACCAACAAATAAATCCCATCAATTATTATTATTCACCTCTCACCAATCGCTCGACAACAAACCCCTGAAACCATTAAACAATTGTTCCCCCTTCTAATACCCCCTCCAACAACAAATAAAAATAATCCCATAATTAATTACCCAACTCCCCTCATAAACCTCCAAATTCCCCCAAAGCCAGCAACTAACCAAAATAATAATCGTCAATAATCGATAATTACTCTTCAGACATCGAAAATAATACAAAACTCAATTGCCATCTCCCAATACCTCATCCAGACCTTCTAAAAAATTTTGCTGCCATTGAGAGCCCCTGGGAGCCTAGCAAGCACCGCCAGAGTGTACCCTGATTGCCGAACAATGCGTCCTAACGAGATGGGGGTCGAAGACTGTCCTTTTATTGATTTCAACCGAGGGACATAGGCGCGAGAGGCACCAGACAGCTTCGCCAGCGGCCATCAAACCTTTTCCAATAATCACTTATTCTTCATTAAAAAACCCTTAAACAATTAAAAACCCCCCCAGAGGGGGGCCACACTCCCCAAAGCCCTAAACCTCCACACGAAGCTGCCCTCCAGGCGCCTGAAATCGCCAAATATTTGGTGGAGGACGGGCTATTGTCTTTGTTCTAATTAAATGTTGACCTGGTGTATCGACACCGGTCATTCCTCGCGCAGTTTCGTGTCTAGGGGTTTTTTAGTAATGGATGGTGTGTGTCTAACCTCTTGGGCATCAAACAAATCCAGCGAAAGGTGTCTGGCGTCTCGGTGAAGATGTCCAACACTGATAACACGATTTTTCTGGGGTTTTTTCACTCTCACGGGGGGTTCACGGGGCGGGGGGAGGGGTAATTGTGGATGAAATTACTGTCCGGGTGATTATTTTCACTGAGAGCACCGGATTACCTATTTACGAGGCAAAACTGAGGAGAACCGGGCATTCGGTGGATAAAGACGGGGGAAAAGTCACAACAACTGGAGACAATGAACGAGACGCCATCTTGTGAGGTTGAGAATTATCGTGCGGTGGTGGAGATGAGATCGATTTTATCGACGGGAGGTTCGTGGGGTAATGGATGGAAAATGGTGGGGTAAAGTAGATTTTGATTTTTTTGATTTTTGTTATTTTGAGAAATTGTTGATGAGAAAAATGTTTTTGATGTTTGGAATTCAATTTTTGGGGTTTTGAGTTCAGAAAGAAGTTAATTAATGGATTTTGTTGGTGTGGAATAATTATTTTGAGAAGTTGAGACTAAAAATTGTTGCAAAATTGTTGCAAAATCCAGGGAAATAACAATTTCTCTGGATTTTTGAGTTATTTTTTAATATTTAGACCTTAAATAAATTTATTTCAATCAAAAAAGTCCTTTTCGTGATTAAAAAAAATGTTTTTTGAGTTTCCAGAGAATTTTTGAGTCATTTTTTGATATTTAGACCTCAAATAAATTTATTTCAATCAAAAAAATCCTTTTCGTAATGAAAACAATTTTTTTTTCAATAAATTTATGCGATAATTATCTCACTAATCAATTATAATTAAAAAAAAAAGGTTATATAATTTTTTTATGTAGATTTTCATGCGATGGAGTCGACATTTTCGAAATTTGTCAACAACTTGAAAAAGAAATTTAGAAAAATGTTTAAAAAATCGCCTCTAAGACAATTGTTATCATAAATTATTTATGTGATTTCCCGACATTTCCAATCGCTAATTTTCATTAAATAACCCCAGAAAATTTCGTTAAAAAATTCTAATAAATTAAAGATTGTCAATTTGAAAAAATCAACTGATCCATAAAATTTCTCCCCAAATCTATCGATTTTTAATTAATATTTATCATCACGTGTTCAACATAATTTCCCCCTTAACTTCATATTCGTTTAATCAACTTTTTATAATCATTTTGCTTGCGATACGTCCAAAATTCAATTTGTTTATCACACGTGAGCCTGAATTACTAATTATTCATTTTTCATTAAACTGTCTCATCAACAATGAAAAATTAATATCGATAATCGAACATATCGAATGTATCGATACGTAAAAATAAGGAAAAACAATAAACAACATATTAAATAACTTAAACAACACAAAATAATAATTAAACAACACAAAATAATAATTAAACCTCCAAAGTAATGTCTCCAATATTATAAATTAAATCACTAATTTTTATTAAACAATAACGCGACGTCTTGTTCTTATAAATTGCAATTCCCTTCCCCTCCCCCCCCGCCCTCGAGGTTTATTGCTGAATATAAATAATTAATTCTTTAAAATTATAATTAGTGATCAGAATTAATTAATTATTCAGCCCAAAAATTTATGGTCTTTCCCTGGGCCCAATCGTCAATTCCTCCTCCCAATAAGGTAATTCCCTACCCCAAAAGGACTTTAAAGGACTTCTCCACCACCAGTAACTCCGATCCCTCCCTTACCGACCCCTCGTGTTAACGAACCGACGGAGAAACTCCGGAAGATCCCACAAATAATATCGAGCATCAGCGGGAGAGCGTGACGGGCCCATAGCGCGGGTAAAACGAAAGGAATGTTCTCTTGGGCTAGATTTCTCTCACCTGGAGTTCCGCCTGTGACACGTCGATCTCGCCCTTGTAAACAAATTCAATGATAAACTTGAGATCATTGAAACACACGTCCTGGGGCATTATAATAGTCGGATGTTTGCAGGGATTAGACAGCAGCAGTTTTTTGAAGTACGAACTGCAGGCCGAGAGTACCACCTGGGGAATTAAAAAGACGTGAGTTAGAAATTGTTTAAATATTCAGAAGAAATATTTTAAATAGTGAGAAAGTAGAGGATTTTTTTATATTTTTTTAAATTGGTTTTTTTGTGGGGAAATGTTTGAAATATTTGGGGATAATATTTTTAAGTGGAATGTTTAATGTTTTTTGTCAATTGTAAAAGTCAACTTGGGCCCAATTCAACATGTCAAGTCAACTTTATATGTTTTAAGACAAAAAGACTTGAATTATAAGAAGAGAAACAGAATTTTTTTGAAATATTTTTTCTTTTTAATCTGTTTTTGTGGTGAAATATTTAAAATATTTGAAGATAATATTTTTAAGTGGAATGTTTAATGATTTTTGTCAATTGTAGACGTCAACTCGGGCCCAATTCAACATGTCAAGTCAACTTCATATTTTTTTAATACGAAAAGACTTGAATTATAAGAAGAAAAACTGATTTTTTTTTAAAGATATTTTCTTTTTAATCTGTTTCTGTGGTGAAATATTTAAAATATTTGGAGATAATATTTTAAGTGGAATGTTTAATGTTTTTTGTCAATTGTAAAAGTCAACACGGGCCCAATTCAACATGTCAAGTCAACTTCATATTTTTTAAATACAAAAAGACTTGAATTATAAGAAGAAAAACAGAATTTTTTTGAAATATTTTTTCTTTTTAAATCTGTTTTTGTAGTGAAATATTTAAAATATTTTGAGATAATGTTTTAAATGGAATGTTTAATGTTGTTTATCAATAGTAAAAAGTCAACTTGGGCCCAATTCAACGTATGAACTCAACTTGATATTTTTTAACACAAAAAGACTTCAATATAATCGAGTTTAACGTGAATATGTAGCTCATATGTGTAGGTCACATGTAAAAGGGGAAATTTATGTTGCGGTTCACATCCAGTGACGTCACAGGAAGTTGATAAGTAAAATTTATGGATTTCGGTTGAAGAGAACCAGAATTTTTTTGAATATATTTTTTAAAATCCTTTTTTGTGTAAAAAAAAAACAAAAATAATATTTTAAATGGAATATTTAATGGTTTTTATCAACACTAAAAGTCAACTCGGGCCCAATTCAACTTATCAACTCCATTTCATCCTTTTCAACACAAAAAAAAATTCAATAAACGAAGAGACCCAGATTTTTTTTGAAATATTTTTTTTTTAATCTGTTTTTGTGTTGAAATATTTCAAGATAATATTTTAAATAAATTATTGAATGTTGTCTATCAACCCTAAAAGTCAAATCAGGCCCAATTCAACCCATCAACTCAAAATCATCTTCAAAACCTTTATCTACATTAAAATATTCAAAAATAATCTTTTAAATACAAAACTAAATATCATTTATCAACACAGGACAATTCAACACCAAGAAAATTCAACACATCAACTCATCATCAACCCCTTCAACCCCAAAACCATCAAAACCTCCCCCCGACGCTGATCCCTTCCAACTCATTTTACGGAACGTCAATTTACACATTTTTACATCAAATCAGCACACGATAAAATTACTGTAAAATTCATGTGTTGAAATCCGTTCAACATCTTCATATTAAGGACTCCCACGAAGAAGGAGTCAACGAGTCATGAACCCCACGACTCCTGACGCAATTAAAATCGCCTCATCCCCCAGAGGAAGACGAAATCCAAATAAATCGACCCAATTCCCCTTCACTGAAAAAAAACTCTAATTTTCCCAATTAAAATATTAATTAAAATTTTTCTCATCATAAATTTAACCCACATTTCCCCAGAACCTCCCACACTTCTCACCCAAAAAATCTGATCTCCAAAATCCTGTTTTTCCCCGAATCTAAAACCGATTTTACTCATTCCCTCCCCACCCCGTACCCCAAATCCACAAAAATCACTTCTGATTACCCAGAGATAACGGAATTACGTCACTCGTTGCATCCACACGCGATAACAATCCACAAGTCGAGATATCGCGAGATAGTCCCTGCAATACCTCCATTACCCCATCCTGGTGCTCACAAAAATCATTTAACTCCACCAAAAGACCCAAATTCTCCCCAAAAACGTCCATTTCAACCCCAAAGGGCCTCCAAACCCCCCTAAAGCTCCCTGCATCCCCTCCCCCAACCCCCTGAACCCCCTCACAATACCAAACCGACGTAGAACTCCCCCAAGACCCCATTCCCCCTTAAAAACCCCAAATTCGACCCACCAAAACGCCCCCACCACCTCCATCACTCCCCAACCACCCCTGTGACCCCCATTCCCCCCATCTCATCTCCTCAACCATCCCCTGGAGTCCCAAAGTCTCACCCCCACGTCCCCAATCATCTCCTGAAGTCCCAAACCCTTCCCCCAACGTCTCCAACAAAACAAACAAAGAAAAACCCAAAATCCTTTGTTCTCCAATCCCCAATTAATCGCCATTTTCCTTCAAAATCTTTCGAAATCGAAACTCCTCATCCCCCAGCCCCAACACTCCCTCACCTCCTCCCCCCATTAATCCCAATTAATCCCAATTAACCCCACCATAATTAACAACAAAATCCTACCTTGTGGGCCTTCAACGAGGCCTCATTACAGGCAAGTGTGACATCAACAAAGGCCTCAGTCTGAAGCAACTGATGAAAAACCGAGGTCATGTTCGACTGGTAGTTGTTCCACCGCAGGCAGTAGTGCTGCCCAGCCATCCCTCCGCTGGACAAACAAACAAAATCCCCAATAAATAAATAATCACAACCACCAACCCCACCACATCCCCAACAACCTCCAATGGCTGCCACACCATCGAAGAAACTCAGTCATAATTAACATCCAAAAATCCCAAACAAAGGAAACGTCGCAGAACCGAAGGAACGCCAACCCATCTGAGGATCCAATATCCTTCGGTGGTCGGTAAGGTAGGGAATCCCGGTGAAAAACCTACCAAGAATCGATTACCCAGGACGTTTCACTTCTCCACGACTTCACCAGTATTTAACTCATGCAAAATCTCAGGGAATGTGACGATCAGGTTAAACACACGACACGTCGTACCCAGAATTATCACTTGTGGACTGAGGATGACACGACATCGAATGGAATCCTGGGGCGTTGGTTTTGTATTCAATAATTTCACCTGCTCCCAACTGTTCTTTATCTTTATCTATCTGCTGCGAGTCTGTACACCGGGTATTGGACGTTATCTGCACGTAGACACCCGGACTTTTATCAGGTGCTTAGACACGACGACGATAACGTACAGTCTAAGCTCCATTTTCTTCCTCTTCTTTTTCGCCGATCGTTCCCTCTCATTTCGTGTCATCTCTCTCCTCTGGTGTCTCATTATTTTTTTTTTTATCCGGATGCTAATTTTTTCCTCTTTCCTCGTCTTCTTGACGTGGTGCGACTCGTTTAACGTTTTTTTTTCCTCGTTTTGCAGATGAATTCTACCGACGTCTCAGAATGTCTCAATTATTCATTGCCAGGAGGAATTGGATCAATGACGCCTCAACCTGGTGGATATACACTTTTTTCAGCTCTTCTTCATCGTCACCTCTCACTTATTCAAATTCCTGGGGATTTTTACAACGACGGGAGGTTGGTCGTCGGTTGGCGGACGTCTGGGGGATCGGGGAAGTGGGTTAACTGGTGACCGGTGGGGTGATAACGAGAGCGAAGTGCTAACGATGTTTCAACGTGCGATTATTTTCTGGTGGTAGGTCCTCGTCGTCGGTGGGTAATCGATCAGATAGTTTTTATGGGGATGATGATCAGGGGGGAATGTTATGGACGAAAATATGGTGGAGGGATGGGGTGGAGGGGGGGATATGGTGGGGTGGAGGATTGGGAGGAATTAGTTGAGTGTTGTCTTTGTGGGGGAATTGATTTGTAATTGTAGTGGATTTTTGGTGTTAGGGATTAAACAAATAAGTCAGGAAATATTTAATGTTGATTATATTTTTGTTTGTTATATTTTTGTTCGAGATTTTTTTGTTTGGGATAATGATGATGACAACAATATCACAGTCCAAATGATTATAAATAATTATTTGAGTCTAGTCTTTGTAGGAAGTTGATTTCTAATTGTAAAGGATTTTTCTTCTCACGTATTAAACAAATAATTCAGGAAATATTTAATTATATTTAATTATAATTTCTGTTTATGATACTTTTGTTTGTGATTTTCTTGTCTTCATAGTTTTGTATCTGATAAAAATCATGAAAAGCGCGAAACGTGAGACAAAATAGCAATCAACCACTTGTTCAGTCAAGTTTTGTAGAAAAAATTAGATTTTGGAGCCTAATTTTTCTGATAAAACTAACCCTCATCCCTCGCTTCGCCTCCTGGAGGTCTAATTTCCTGGAAATTTCTGTCTGTGTCCCGCGACTTCCTGACCATTCGGTGAAGTCATAATTCGTCAATTCTAATTCCCTTCCAATTATGTGATGCCCTAAAGAACGATTAGACGATATTTCTGATGAATTTGAGAGTGAATTCCTGTACGATTCGATAGCTCAGTTGGATAATCGCACGTTCCGTAAAACCAGAAGACCCGGGTTCGATCCCCGGCCGAGTTAAACCAGAAATTTTTTCTTTCTAATTCTAATTCCCTTCTAATTATGTGATGTCCTAAATAAGGATTAGGCGATGTTTCTGGTGAATTTGATAGTGAATTCCTGTACCATTCGATAGCTCAGTTGGAAAATCGCACGTTTCGTAAAAGCAGAAGTCCCGGGTTCGATCCCCAGCTGATTTAAACCGGAATTTATTTCTCTCTAATTCTAATTCCCTTCTAATTATGTGATGTCCTAAATAAGGATTAGGCGATGTTTCTGGTGAATTTGATAGTGAATTCCTGTACCATTCGATAGCTCAGTTGGAAAATCGCACGTTTCGTAAAAGCAGAAGTCCCGGGTTCGATCCCCAGCTGATTTAAACCGGAATTTATTTCTCTCTAATTCTAATTCTCTTCGAATTATGTGATGTCCTAAAAAATGATTAGGCGATGTTTCTGGTGAATTCTAGAGTGAATTCCTGTACGATTCGATAGCTCAGTTGGAAAATCGCACGTTTCGTAAAACCAGAAGACCCGGGTTCGATCCCCAGCTGAGTTAAACCGGAATTTATTTCTCTCTAATTCTAATTCCCTTCAAATTATGTGATGCCCTAAAATAGGATTAGGCGATGTTTCTGGTGAATTTGAGAGTGAATTCCTGTACGATTCGATAGCTCAGTTGGATAATCGCACGTTCCGTAAAACCAGAAGACCCGGGTTCAATCCCCAGCTGAGTTAAACCGGAATTTATTTCTCTCTAATTCTAATTCCCTTCAAATTATGTGATGCCCTAAAATAGGATTAGGCGATGTTTCTGGTGAATTTGAGAGTGAGTTCCTGTACCATTCGATAGCTCAGTTGGATAATCGCAGGCGCCGTAAAACCAGAAGACCCGGGTTCAATCCCCAGCTGATTTAAACCGGAATTTATTTCTCTCTAATTCTAATTCTCTTCGAATTCCAAAAATGCTAATACATCTAATCTAATCCTAATTTTCCGACAACAATATTCAACATCACTTCCCCCGATATTTCCTCAAAAAAAAATCAATTCCCCCGAGAACAGAGGAAAGCATTGAAAAACCCGGAGTATTCGCTTGAGTTTTGCGCCCTGAAAGACCTTCAAGTTCCCCGATCCCCTGCAGGGTAGGAGCACTAAGCCCGCCGTCGCTGTCCTCCTCTTCGCAAACGTAAAAAAGGAGAAACGCGCGAATGAGAAGGAGTGAGATAAGGCACTAAGGAACGTCGATAACGTTGGAAAAACGTAAAAGTCAGGAATAGGTGGAGAGTAAGAGGTGGGCGGTGAGGTGGTAAAGGGTACGGGGGAAGTAAAAAGGATGAAAAATAGACGGAGAGGAGGTGAAGCCCCGTGGCCTCGGAAACTTCCACTGGGAAGGAAGAAATGAGGGGGGAGAAGACAGACGAGAAGAGGTATAAAAAGAGTATTAAAAAAAAAAAAAAAAATACATAAAAAGAACGGAGGGAGGATGAAGGATGAAGGAGTTTTGTGGGAGTTGGTAATGGAGGAAGAAGGAGAGGATATAAAGAAGTGATGGGGTCAGAGGAGTTGGGGGGACGGGGAGGAGGAGGATGGAGGGAGTGAGGTGATGGGGGGATAAAGAGAAAAGAGAAGCTCAGAAAAAAGGGGCCACGAGAAAATAGCGTCTTTCATTTATATATTTGTGTGTGTGTGTGTGTGTGTGTGTGTGTGTATGCGAATACGTAGTATGTGTGTATATGTTTGCACGCACGTGTTATACGCATATGTTGTATGTGTGTATGTGTGCACGCAAATATATATACACACACACATACAACATATATTTGTTGTGTGTGTGTGTGTGTGTGTGTTTGCACGAACGTGTTATATGCACATGGTGTATGTATGTGTATGTGTGTATGTGTGTGTGTAATATTTCGATGAGAAAGGGACATCCAAATACCAAATGTTAACTGAAGTACAAAGGGAAGAGGAAGGGCACCCATACATACACAATATATATGTATACATGTGACCCTCGTTTTATTTTTCTCTTCCACCCGGCTTTCTCCGTAGAACAGAACGACAACCAACGGAAATGCGTGAGAGGGTGGCGGCGGCGGGGGGGTGAGGGTGCGGGGGGGTTGTGAGGAAGATGAAGAGGAACCGTTGAAAAGGGCGAGGGGAAGAATATTCGGTCCTCGTTGGAGATTTTTTTTCCGAATTTCTCGGGTGGAGATGTGGATTTTCTTGGTGAAGAGACGAAATACAAGGGAAAGGGAGAAAGGGATGAGAAAGAATACAGACGATCCTTCGAGGGAATAGGGAGAGGGAAATGCTTTTGAAGAAGTTGGAGGTCTAGCATGAGACTCACGGTTTTCCTTTTGGATCGAACAGTCCAATGGAAAAACCCTTCGTCCCTTCGATTTCCTCGCCCTTCGCCCATTACTTTCTTGTCTTGGGGCGGACAAAGGATTCGCTGGTGCCGGTGCATCAGGGGGTTGGGGATTAATGATTTAAGTATCGAAGGAGTTTAATAATTTTATTAGACAGTCGGCCGGGGGTCGGCCAGCATTAACCGTAATTGGTCGAATGTCGGCAGAATGTCGGCTCGGGATCGGCGAGCATTAATTAAGACCGATTTCAGTGTCGGCCAGCATTAACTGTAATTGGCCCAATGTCGGCAGAATGTCGGCTCGGGATCGGCAAGCATTTACCGATTAATCAAGACCGATTTCAGTGTCGGCCGAGGATCGGCTAGCATTAACCGTAGTCGGCTCAATGTCGGCAGAACGTTGGCGAGCACTAACCAAGACCGATTTCAGTATCGGCCGGGGACCGGCCAGCATTAATCGACACTGGCCCAATGTCGGCGGAACGTCGGCGAGCATTAACCGAGACCAATTTCAGTGTTGGCCGACAGTCGGCCAGACATCGGCCAACATTAACCGACACTGGGCCAGTGTCGGCTGACTGTCGGCTCACGTCTCTCACCAGAGATGGGCTATTTATGCTTTCATTTTTGAACCTAAAGAGGCTCCAACGAATAATAATATTATTTATATCGATCGAAATATCGATATTTTTTCAAGTTGAGGATTGCAATTGTTTAAATGTTCCAGTGGAGCCGTTAACTAACAAATTTACCGACCCACATACGGTAAAAACGAAGATTCCTTCAACGACATTTACCCCAAATACCGGAGTTAGAAATAATACTTTCTACACGAGTGACAAACAATTCTCCCATTCGCCATTCGCATCTCCCACTTAATTTTTTTACAACTGCACCAGTGGAGCTATCGTACAACTTTCATCCGGCGGTAACCGCTCGTCTGCGAATTGACAGAATAATTATTTTTGATTTACTCAGTTGGACGAATGAAATGCAAATACTTAATGAACCGGGCGAGAGTTTATTTTATGGAAAGTGGAAAATCGATTCTACGGTATCGTGGGGGAATGGATTTGTTTAAATAACCGAGGAGAAACGGTGGTAATAATTTATTGTTTGTTGATACGAGAGCGAATGCAATTATTATAAATTAAAAAATTGCGCGAAGTGGGATTTCTATAATTTGACTTTTGGATAATTTTATAAGACTTCTAAGACCGATCAATGAAACTCATGAATTTTAACTTAATTATTATTAACAAATAGAAAAAAAAATCTGAAGCTCTTGTTTTTCACAAAAAAATTCAATAATTTCCTTAAAACTCATTCAAAATATTAAATACATCTTATCCCACCTTAAATCATAATTATGATTAACTCTAAACAAATATTCCAACTAATAAACAACAACATTAATTAATTTATAAACAAAAACAAACGATAAAAAATTACGAACTACAAAAATAAAAGAAAATCATTCTTAAAACTCAAAAACTCTCATATAATTTTATAAAACTTTAACAACCAATCAATAAAAATCATAAACTTTACTTCAATTATTATTAACAAACCCAAAAACATTTTTAAAAAATCCTGAAAGCTCTTGTTATCCCCCAAAAAATTCAATAATTCCCTTAAAATTCATTAAAAAAATATCAATCACACCTCATCCCACCTAAAATCTTAATCATCAATTACCCCTACCCCTCCTCCCGCCCCTTAAAACCCCCTAATATCCGTCAATTTACAACCGAAAAAATGAAAGCGATAAATAATCAGGAAAATGGCTACGGAAGCGTGTCAAACTAGTCCTAATTTCCGTCCTCAACATTCCCGGAGCAATAATATACCGTAAGGTATAAGAGTACCGCTATGCATTCCCCCCCCCCTCCCCCTCCCCGCGCCCGTCCAGAGTCTGCCCTTCGTTCACCTCCTCAGGATAAACCCCAACAGGTACCCGAAGCATTTCACCTCGCATCAGGCGTAACATTCTTCACCTGACGCCTCTCACCTGTTTCCCCTTCTCCCAAACTAATTTCCTTCATCTCCGATCGTTCGTTGATAAAGATGAGGCGCAATAGTTTTATTGTACGTCAAGGACGCAAAGTCATGGGTTTTCGGACGCGGTGCGAAAGGTGTTTTATGACGCGTTGGGAGGTAAAGTTTATTTTTTTTTTATTTGAAGGGAAACGTGAGGGGGAAGTGAGGAGGTTTGGGTGGGGGTGGGTGAAGGGGGATTTTTTAATTTGGGGGGGGGAGGGAGGGAGGAGGGGATTTTGGGGGGTGGGAAGTTGGGGTTAGGGGCGACGGTGAAGGATTTGGAAGTGAGGGATTTTTTTTTTTATTGTGAGGAAGGGAAGGGATGAGTTTTTATGACGAGGACGGGAAGTGGTGACTTTTATGATGGGGTGGGAAGGGTTTAGTTTCATCTGGTGAGGGGGAAGGATTCACTTTACTCTGGAGGAGGGGAATTAGTCGGTTTTTTATACTGAGGACGGGAAGTGATGAATTTTTATGACGAGGACGAAAAGTGGTTACTTTTATGCCGGGGGTGGGAAGTGTTTAGTTCCGTTAGAAGATTGGAAAGGATTCAATTTTCTTTGGAGGAGGGGAATTAGTCGGTCTTTTATACTGAGGACGGGAAGTGATGAATTTTTATCACGAGGACGAAAAGTGCTCACTTTTATGATGGGGGTGGGAAGGGTTTAGTTTCATTTGGTGAGGGGGAAGGATTCACTTTACTCTGGAGGAGGGAAATTAGTCAGTTTTTTATTCGTGAGACGGAAAGTGATGAATTTTTATCCCGAGGACGAAAAGTGATGACTTTTCTGCCGGATGAAGGGTAGGGAAAAGTGAGGATTTCACTTTCACGGGGTGAAGGGTCATCCCTCTAGGGGAAATATGGTGATTTTTTGGACTCCTTCACCTCAGAAAAGTGAAATCTTCACTTTTCCCTACTCTTCATCCGGCAGAAAAGTGATCACTTTTCGTCCTGCACCAAAAACTCAATTTCCAGTTCCAAAAATCACAATTTTCCCCCCAAAGGGATGACCTCCCACCACATGAAACCCAAATCCTCACTTTTCTCTACCCTTCACCCGTCCGAAAAGTCATCACTTTTCGTCCTGGACCAAAAACTCATTTTTCAGTCCCAAAAATCACAATTTTCCCCCTCAGAGGGATGACCCTTCATCCCAGGAAAGTAAAATCCTTACTTTTTCCTACCCTTCACCCGGCAGAAAAGTCATCACTTTTCGTCCTGCACCAAAAACTCAATCCCCCGTCTAAAAAAAACCCCATTTTCCCCCTCAGAGGGATGACCCTTCGTCCCAGAAAACTGAAATCCCCACTTTTTCCTACCCTTCACCCGTCCGAAAAGTGATCACTTTTCGTCCTGCCCCAAAAATTCATTTTCCAGTCCCAAAAATCACCATTTTCCCCCTCAGAGGGATGACCTCCCACCCCAGGAAAGTGAAACCCTCACTTTTCCTACCCTTCCCCCGTCCGAAAAGTACCAACTTTTCGTCCCCCGTCTCAAAAAGTGATGAAACCCTCACGAAAACACAATCCCACCCCCGTCAACCCCTTTTCCAATGATGAAAGGAAGACGAAGAAGGGTCGAAGACACGAAAAATCGCACCCTCAAGGGTTGATGCCTGTCGAAAAAAAAAATTACGTATCATAAGGGTCGGCGGGGGAGGGGGGGGGGAAATAGGGAAAATGTCTATTGCGCAGTACAAACCTCCGGATACAGTGAAGGGTGACGTGATCTGGTGTTCAAGGTCGCGCGTGTTAAGACGCACTAGTGAGAGCGAGGGTGTGACTAGGGTTTTTTTTTCGCCCTTTGTTCAGAGCCCTTTGCCACAGGGTACATAACCCTTGGGCTTTTAGTGGGTTACGGGGGTCGTTAAAATAGTAATGAATAATGGGAACAAAAGGGAGGATGAGATTGAATGGAAGAAGAGGGGGAGATCTATTTTTTTTTTTTTTTTTGTTGATGAATTGAAGGGAAAAAATGGCGTCGGGAATATTATTAATTAATGTTTGGGAAGATGATGATTTTTTCATCCCTTAGACATCCAAAAAACGTTGAAAACGCAAATTAATGGTGGGATATTTTTTTTAAGGGGGAAAATGGAATTTGAAATTTATTTTTTGTTTTTCAAGAGGATTTTTTCATCCCTCTGTCTTTTAGGGGTTGTTTGAGGAGTCTGAAGGACGGTAAAAATGCAAAATTAACCCCGAGACATTTTTCTGCCGCTGAAAAATGAAATTTGAATTTTATTTTCCTTTCCCAAGAGCATTTTTTCGTCGCCCAGACCTCCAAAAAACTTTGGAAAACCAAAATCGACCCCCAGACATTTTTCCGCAACAAAAAATAAAATTTCAACTCTATTTTTCACCCCCCCAAACCTCCAAAAAGCCCCTAAAAAACACAAATTAAACTCCCAGACATTTTCCCCCGTCAAAAAATAAAATTTAAACTTCATTTTTCATTCTCAAAATCATTCTCTCATCCCTCAAAATTCCAAAAAACCCTAAAAAACACAAAATCAACCCCCAGACATTTTCCCCCACCAAAAACCAAAACTTGAACTTAACTTTTCATTCCCAAAATCATTTTCTCATCCCCCAGCTCTCCAAAAACCCCTAAAAAATCAAATTAAACCCCCAGACAATTTCTCCCACCAAAAAATAAAATTTCAACTTTATTTTTCATTCCCAAAATCATTCTCTCATCCCTCAAACCTCCAAAAAACCCTCAAAAACACAAAATCAACCCCCAGACATTTTATCCCACCAAAAAACAAAATGTGACCTCTATTTTTCATTCCCAACATCATTTTCTCATCCCCCAGCTCTCCAAAAACCCCAAAAAAACTAAATTGAACCCCCAGACATTTTCCCCTACCAAAAAATAAAATTTCAACTTCATTTTTCATTCCCAAAATCATTTTCTCATCCCTCAAACCTCCAAAAAACCCTAAAAAACACAAAATCAACCCCCAGACATTTTCCCCACCAAAAACCAAAATTTGAACTTGACTTTTCATTCCTAAAATCGTTTTCTCACCCCTCAAACCTCCAAAAAAACAAATTAAACCCTCAGACATTTTCCCCTACCAAAAAATAAAATTTAAACTTCATTTTTCATTCTCAAAATCATTTTTTCATCCCTCAAAACTCCAAAAAACCCTAAAAAACACAAAATCAACCCCAAAACGATTTCCCCCCCTAAAAAATAAAATTTGAATTTTATCTTTCATTCTCAAAATCATTTTCTCATCCTCCAGCTCTCCAAAAACCCCCAAAAAATCAAATTAAACCCCCAGACAATTTCTCCCACCAAAAAATAAAATTTAAACTTTATTTTTCATCCCAAAAATCATTTTCTCATCCCCCAGCTCTCCAAAAAACCCTAAAAACCAAATTAAACCTCCAAACCAAATTTCCCCCACCAAAAATCAAAACTTGAACTTTACTTTTTATTCCCAAAAGCATTTTCTCACCCCTCAAACCCCCAAAAACCAAATTAAACCCCCAGACATTCCCCACCCCCCCCCCCCCACCCCCCCAAAACTAAAATTTCAACTTTATTTTCCATTCCCCAGATGATTTTCTGTTCTCCTTCTGCATTCAAGACAGGATTTTTATCTCCCTGAAAGGATATAGAGGAAACCAGTACACCATATCGCATGTGTGTGTGTGTGTGTGGAGGGGGTGGGTAAGAAATAAGAGAAGAAAAGGGGTGGAAATGGGTTTCTCTTGAGGGGTTCCCCAGCTTTTCTCGTCTCCACGAAAACAGCCCCAGTGGATCCCACAGTGAGATGTTGCGCTCGTGGAAAAGGGCGGCCGGGGGGTGGTGGGGGGGGGGGGGTAGGGGGATGAGAGTGGAAGTAGAAGGAATCGAATAGAAAGGAAAATGCACACACGTATACAACGGAATAGGGGAGGATCCTGTGTGTGGGTGGGTGAGAGCGAACGGTGGATAGGAGAGTTCCCTTTGTGAGGAGCGGTGAACGCTGGCGAAGGGATGAAAGCGTAGGGTGAAAAAGCTCGGGGGGAGGGGGGGGGGAGGGGAGGGGGACAGATGGCCGTTATACCTACGACGGACAATGAGAAACTCGAGAGATAAGGGGAATGCGCAAGAGCACGAAAGAAGGGAAAAAAGATGGCGAGGGAATGAGAAATAAAAAAAAAAAAAAAAAGGGAAAAAAAATTTTTTTTAATGAAATAAAAAAAAGGGGAGGAAAAGAAATTAAAAATTTTGTTGGATGTTTTTTTGGATTTTTGTATGTTATTGAGATTAGAAACGTCAGGTAAATGGGTTTCCCCCACTTTTTTTTTAATTAAAAAAAATTTTTTTTTTAATTAATTTTTTTTTTTTTTTTTTTTATACATTTTCTTTGTATCAGTTGTACGAGGATGTGGGTGGTGGGTGAATGTGCAAGAGTACGAAAGAAGGGAAATAGGCGCCGAGAGAATGAGAAATAAAAAAAAGGGAAAAAATTTAAAAAATTTAAAAAAGAGGAAAAAAAGTAAATTAAAAAATTTTGTTTGATATTCTTTTTTTGGACTTTTGTATGTTATTGCGATTAAAAACCTCAGGGGATGGAAAAATTTTTAATCAAAAAAAATTTTTTTTTTAATTAATTTTTATTTTTTTCTAAATTTTGTTATAACACTTTCCTTTGTATCAGTTGTAACAGGATGTGGGTGGTGGGTGAATACAAAGATCACAAAAGAAGGAAAAAAGCCCCCAAGAGAATAAAAAATAAAAAAAATTAAAAAAAAATAAGAAAAAGAAATTGAAAATTTCCTTTAATATTTTTTTTTTCTACTTTCGTATGTTATTGCCATGAGAAACCCAAGGAAATGGAAAAACGTCAGTTTTGAACCGATTTCCCCCAAATTAAAAAAAAAAAATTTAATTAATCAATTTTTCTTAATTAATCAATTTTTTTCTTTCTAAATAACACTCTTCTTTGCATCACTCGCACCAGGATATAGGTGGCTGGTGAATACGAAGATCACAAAAGAACGCAAAAAGCCCCCAAGAGAATAAAAAATAAAAAAAAATAAAAAAAAATAAAAAACCGAAATTGAAAATTTCCTTTAATATTTTTTTTTTTCTACTTTCGTATGTTATTGCCATGAGAAACCCAAGGAGATGGGAAAATGTCAGTGTTGAACGGGTTTCCCCTACTTTTTTTTTTTTTTTTTTTTTTTTTTTTCCTCTTTATAACACTCTTCTTCGTCTCAGTCCTACCAGGATGTGGGTGGCGGGTGAAAGGCGAGAGGTGGAGGAGAACTCGTTCGAGATAGAGGAAGAGAAAGAGACGATGCGGGGGGTGCGGGGGGGGGGAGGGAGGGAGGGAGGTAGAGAGGTAGAGAGAGGGAGATAACTATAATGTACCCATATTAGACGGTCTATGAACAGAAAGTAGGTGGGAGAGGTAGAAGGATCAAGGATAAAATGAGAGCTAAAAAGTTGTCTTGAAAGGAGAATGAGAAACGTTAAAAAAAAAAAAATAATGATGAAATGAGGGTAAAGAGTGTTGAAAATAATTTTGAAATTAAGTAGAACAAGTCGTCGTGAGGAGGACTTGAATCATCTCCTGGGGAATGTCCAGGATATGATAATGAAAGGAATAAGTTGAATTGATAATTGAAATTTGAAAAAGTATTTTTAAGGTGCGATGTTGGGGGTTTTTCGGGAGAATTGATAGGGAAATAATTAAGGATATTAATTAATTAGGAAAAAAATTATTGGAAATTAAAGTTGATGTGTGATGTATATAATGAGGTTAATTAGGTAGAGCAGATGAGTGTAATGAGTGTATATGTGTAACAAAACATGTTGTGATTTGATGTAACAAATTGGGATTTGAGGGTTTATGGGAGGGTAAACCAATTGTTTAAAAATTTTTTAATGGAAATGAAGGAGTGGGAGGGGTTAGGGGGGTTGAGGGGGAGGATGTTGGGGGGGGGGGTGTGAAATAAAGAAGACGTTTGTGATGTGAGAGGAAGGAGTGATTAGAAAATATTAAATTGACTGAGCGAATGAGCAAAATAATTTTATTTGGAAATGAGCGGGTTTTTAATGATTGAAAATTGTAAATAAGTATTGGATTTGTTTAGGGGAAGTGACTAAATTTAATTGCCGATCGAACTCTGTAATTAAATGATAGAAAAGAATTCTAACTGTCGGAGCGAATGAGCAAAATGATTTTGTTTGAAAATGAGCTGATTTTTAATGATTGAAAGTTGTAAAAAAATATTAAATTTGTTTAGAGGAAGTTACTAAAGAGCGAAATGTGTGATTAAATAATAGAAAGAATATTCTAACTATCAGAGCAAATGAGCAAAATAATTTTATTTAAAAATGAGCTAATTTTAAATAATTGAAAGTTGTGAATAAGTGGATTAAATGTCCTGCTAGGCACTAACTAAAGATCGAAATGTATAATTACACAAAAAAGAGTTTTTGTAACTACAAGAGCAAATGAGCAAAACACTTTTATTTAAAATGAGTTCATTTTAAATAATTCAAACTTGTAAATAATTCTGAAATTTATTTAGATCGACAAACTAAAAATCGAAACGTACAAGTAAACAACAAAAAAACATTTCTAACTACAACAAGAGTAAATGAGCGAAACAATTTTATTTGAAGTGACTTATTTTTAAACAATTCAAACTTGTAAAAAAGTGTTAAATTTCTTTAGAGCAACTGACTAAAGATCGAAATCTGTAATTAAACAACAACAAAAATTCTCTAACTACAAGAGCAAATGAGCAAAACAATTTTATTTATAATAAACTCATTTTAAATAATTCAAACAAATAAATAATTTTCAAATTTCCTCACATCAACAAACTAAAAACCAAAACCCACAATCAAACAACAAAAAAAAATTCAACTACAAAAACAAATGAGCAAAACAATTTTATTAAAAATGAGTTCATTTAAAATAATTCAAACTCATAAATAATTCCCAAATTTCCTCACATCAACAAACTAAAAATCAAAACCCACCATCAAACAACAAAAAAAAATTTCCAACTACAACAAGAGCAAATGACCAAACTAATTTTATTTATTATTCATTACTTATCATTATTTTATTTAATTATTAAAATAAACTCATTTTAAACAACTCAAACTCATAAATAATTCCCAAATTTCCTCCCACCAACAACCTAAAAACCAAAACCCACAACCAATCAACAAAAAAACCTCCAACTACAAAAACAAATGACCAAAACAATTTTTACTTTGTTCCTTTTATCATAAGGTCTTATTCACCGGTGGAATGGAGGAACCGGAGGGACATCCGGATGAGTAACGGTAGATGTACCACTATTGCACGTAAGACCCAGAGGTGGAGGCGAGAGGCAAAAAAAAAAAAAAAAAATACAAGAAGAGATAAAAGTGCCTGAGTCTGTGTGGAGGGGGGGATCGAGGGGGAAAGAACCGACAGAACAGACTACAGGAGCCACAAGGAGCGGCGGAGGGTCGGGGGGAGGTTGGGGAGCGAGTGGATCGCCTGGAGGGGGAGAGGTACGACGCAGTGAACGAGGTGATGAGGGGGAGGGGGGAAGGAGGAGGGGGTGGAGGGGAGGGACAAAAGAGAAAATGACAGACACAAGAAAGGCGAATCTAGAGAGTGCGATACACATAACGATTCGATTGGAAATTCACTAGATATGAGTCACCCCCCCCCCCCGACCCCCCTACAGTTTCAGTAGTTAGACATCATAATTTTCATGAATTATTTATTAATGATTTTTTTATAAACAAATAGGAGAATAAAAAATTGCTGGAATGATGATTTCACGGCGTGGAGGACTGAGCGAGGTGAGCGAGCAAGGCCAGTCGTGAGGGAACAGTAAAATTGTGGAGAATGTGTACGTCGGGCCAGCGTTACTGGCCTAGATTCAAGCAAAGACCTGCTTTCTAGGCAGCATTTCTCTTTATCAGGAGAGAAGGCGAACGGTATACAGGGGAGAGGGTAAAAGTTGTGTGAATGTTGAGGGAAAATGGAAAAGAAAATATTTTTTTGAAATGGTGGGTTGATGTTTTGGTGGAAATTTTGGGGATTGGGATTGAAATGAGGTGTTTTCCGGGGGGGTTAGGGAATTATCCGATGGGTGAGACGGAAAAACTCGGAAAAATGGAAAAAACAATATTTTTCCAGCTCAATATTTGGCGTAAATTTGAAAAATAAAAATTGAAATGAGGTTTTTTGAAAATGAAATGAGGTTTTGAGGTGTTTCTTGATGGGTTTGGGGGATTATCGAATGGGTGAGATGGAAAAACCCGGAAAAATGGAAAAGAAAATATTTTTCCAGCTCAATATTTGGCCTAAATTTCGGAAATTAAAATTAAAATGAAGTTTTTAAAAAATTAAAATGAGGTTTTGAGGTATTTTTCGATGGGTTTGGGGAAATTATCCGATAGATGAGATGGAAAAACCCGGAAAAATGGAAAAGAGAATATTTTTCCTTGAAATCTCACCTCAATATTTGGTGTAGATTTCAAAAATTAGAATTAAAATGAAGTTTTTCAAAAATTGAAATGAAGTTTTTAAAAATTATAATGAGGTTTTCAGGTGTTTCGGGGGATTATCCGATGGGTGGGACGGAAAAACCCGGAAAAATACAAAAGAAAATATTTTCCCTCTTCAAAATTTGGCCTAAATTTCAAAAATAAAAATTAAAAAGAATTTTTTTTTAAATTAAAATGAGGTTTTGAGGTATTTCCCCATGACTTTGGGGAATTATCCGATGGGTGGAACGGAAAACCCCGGAAAAATGAGGGAGAAAAGTGGCGGGGGGTCGAGGAACCCGGAAAAACCGTGAAAAATCCCAAAATTTGACGTGTTTTCATCACCAAAGGGGCGATTTTTGGTTTTTCTACCCCTCAAAATTCATGGAAAAAATGGTGGGAGGTGTGATCGAAAACCCTGCTAAGGTATAAGTCCCAAAAACCCTCGGCACACCCGAAAAACTCGCTAATCACCGATTTATCGAATTCCGTAATTTGAATTTTCGCGCGTCGCCGTGTCCCATGTCCCCTTGTTTTTAATACCAAAACAAATCCACGTTCTCCCCCATTCGTAAACTGTCAAACCCACCGTGACCAGTTAAAAGCGCGCGAATTGAGGTTATAGTCCCAAATTTTTCGATAATCAATTAATCGATTAAAAATAATCGATTTAAAAATAATCGATTAAAGATAATCGATAAAAAATCGATTGAAAATAATCAATACGAAATTGATTAAAAATAATCGATTAAAAAAAAAATCAATTAAAAAACAATCGATTTAAAAATAATCGATTAAAAAAAATCGATTTAAAAATAATCGATAAAAAATCGATTGAAAATAATCAATAGAAAATAGATGAAAAAAAAACCGATTGAAAAAAAAATCGATTAAAAAACAATCGATTTAAAAACAATCGATTAAAAAACAATCGATTTAAAAATAATCGATAAATAATCGATTGAAAATAATCAATAAACAATTGATTAAAAATAATAGATTTTAAAAAAAATCAAAAAAAAAACAATCGATTAAAAATAATCGATTAAAAAAAATCGATTTAAAAATAATCGATACCAAATCGATTGAAAATAATAATCAATAAAAAATAGATGAAAAATAATCGATTGAAAAAAAAAATCGACTAAAAAATAATCGATTAAAAACAATCGATTTAAAAATAATCGATAACTCGATCCAAAAAAAATATATCAAACTCATCCCTAATTTCTCGTACCTTACCATGACCCCGTTGACAGCTGATCTCGAATATCCTACCCTCACACCAACAAATCCAATTCAAAACAATCCCGGCTCGTTGGGCCCGCACAAGTCCCCAAAACCTCCCAAAAATCCCTCGAAAACCACAAAACAATACACCATCGACAAACACCAAAATCCCACCAATCACCTCAATTTCACTGTCAAACGTCAGCTGTCATAATTCCCTCATTAAAAATCCACCGACACTCCTCACACCTGTCAAATCAATCCCCCCAACAAAAAGCCCGGGAAATTCAACTGCCCTCGATAACCTCAATCATTCACAACTCAATTTAAACATAAAAATATTGACTTAAAAAAAAAAAATAATTTGTTGTTGTCAAGATAACGCACACGCGACGCGATGCGAACGTCGAGTGGACGTGGATTTTAGCGCGCTGTGAGGACTCGCTGGTGCGGGTATGATTTTTACTCCACACTAGGTGGCGGTCGGTGGGGGGCAGGGGGGTGGGGGGGGGGTGGCGAGGGGGGAAGGGGGTCTTTTGCCGGTGGATATGCGCTCGCAGCGCAGACGGTGGCGCAAAGCGATTAAGCGATTTTGTTGTGGACCTCGATATTCCTCTTCCTCACGAGAGGGGGTGGGTGGGGGGAGGGGGGGGGGCGGGTGGACAGGGGGGGTGGGGGGCACTCTCTTCCCGGCTTTCCACTTCTCCCGCGTTAAAGAAGCTCCTTTCGCCTCTCCCGCGGGTTGCGCAGGCCATCGGGAAGTGGTGATACCCCGACTGAACGAAAACCAACGCCTACCCCCACCCCCCCCCGGGGGGGTCAGAATCGTTGGGAGCCAATGGGATGCGTGGACTACTTACGGGATCAGGGGCGAAGTTGAGAGGATGGGATTTTTCTCGAAATTTTCCGGCGATTAAAGAGGATTTTTGAGGGAAAAAAATTGAGGATTTTTTTTTTGGATTTGGTTTTGGGGGTGGGGAGGAATTTTGAGAAAATTTTGGTGGGGAAAATTTTTTTTTTGGGGCGGAAAGGGAGGGGGGATGTTGGAGGGAACGGGGGATTTAGCGCGTGGTACGGTACTGGCAGTCTCGACCCCACTCTTGGGAGGTAGATGCGCAGTGACGGGTTTACGGTCGTTTGCGGTGGATGTGCGCAGCGTCTGCTCAATCTGGTCCTTCACGATATTCCGTGCAATAGTCGGTTGGCACTTCGGCATTCGTCGTCGATCGTTACGTACGGGAGAGAGGATCGCCATTGTGTTGGAAGCATTCACGACGCTCGGGTAGTGCACGCTGAGGACCCGGACTTTCCACCGGAGAGCGTAGTTTTCCTTCAAGAATTTTCCTCTTGTGATATTTAGACTGTGCCAACATTAGGTGAGTCAGACAATTTATTAACGATGATTTATGGTATCGGCGGGGGGGAGGGAGGGTCGAGGGGTTGATTTTCCGGTGACCGAGGCAGTCGGGAGAGTGAGCGTCCCTTTTTCGTTGGGCTTTTCCGGGGATCGTCGGCCCCAGAAAAATCATTTTCCGGGTTAACTCAGTCGTTTTTATCGTTTTAACGCACGTTCTCGACGTTTTTTCCGATGATTTTTATGGTATCTCGAGGGGGGACAATGGGGAATGGCCTTTCCCACGGAATTTTCGCCGAAATTTTTCGCCATTTTGTACTCCCGAGGCCACATTGGCCGCCATTACTGTACGTCGATCGCCGTTTGCCTATAGTATGCAAATTTTTGTAACTAAATCTACCGACATGTGATTATTTTTACGTCGCTCAGCGTTTTTTTTTATTGTTTATTTTATGACACGTTTTATTCATAAGTTGAATCGATAATTCGGAAAATTTTATTCGTTCGTTGAATTGGAAATAAATTTTTCCGATGAAAAACCAACGGTTTTTGGTAATTTATTTTCTTACATTTTCGTCGGTTTTGTCGTTTTCTTCATTTTTTGGACCTGAATTTCCCAAAAAAATCGACAAATCACTTCACCCTCCGCTAAATAATTAAACACAATTGTTAATAAATTATTTACGTCGTCCAAAATTCACCAAATTTTCCCCAGTAAATAAAAAAAAAATTGTAAACTAGGGAAATTCGTCAACAAAAATTGTGTTTAATTTTTTTTGGCGACGTAAATCTCAATTTTTATTTCTTTTCTTGGAATTAATATTTAAAAAAAAAAAACGGGGTAGAACGGGCCGACTTTGTGGAAGCGGCGACGGTTGGGTTGCCGGCGTTGCCACGACTTTTTTTTTTTTTTTCCTCCGGAAAGCCCAGGAGAGAGGAAAAGAGGGGGTATTGGACGGTTGATGGTGGGGTGAACCGGAGCAACGTTCAACGTACGTAATGCCATTGTCGTGAAGGGCATCGTGGAACTAACACACGTCGTGAAATACTAACTCCCCCCCCCCTCCAGGGTGTTGTTCCTAGTGTAGCGTCTACCTCGTTTGTGATATTAGAAACGTTTTTTTATACCCGAGGATTTTTTGGTGAGTGAAAAATTCAGTTGAAATCCGCCATTTTGGGGAGAAATGTTGAATAAATCGTGATAATTCGATAGAAATTTTTTTTTTTGTCGTTCGGGCGTCACCGAATTCGCCGATTAATCGATATTTAACCGGTGATTTTGATGGTTATGGCGTCGTGATTAGTACGAATGTGTATGTGGGGATGAAATTAGGGGTAATTGGTGGGTATTTGGGGTGAATTGAGGTGTGAAAATGTAATTATTGGGGTGAATTTGGAATTTTATGATGAATTTTCGCCATTTTGTACGTGTACGATTCTGTTGGCCGCCATATTGGGTGCCCCCGTTGCCGCTTTATTCCAGGGGAGTTGCGATGGGGGAAGTGAAGTGGTCAGGGGGGGTGGGGGGAGGGTGAGGGAAACGTTGAGTACAAAACCCAGAGGTGTTTCCCCTCGAGGAGGTGCGCGCGCTCGTTTGTCTTCACTGTATTTCCCCCCCTCTCGCCCTCCCCTCCTTTCACCATCCCTCTAAACCCCCTTTCCCCTACCCCCCACCACCCCCCTTAGTTGCCATTTTTCCATCCACATTTTCTCGTCTACGTGCCAGACATCAGGCGATCGACATAATAATCTAGGGTCCCTAGACAATTTACCGACAGAGTAAATTTTTTGTTTTTATTTTATTAATCATTGGTATAAATTATTTATTTAATTTTAGGGTGTAATTAGTCATGTGGTGGGGTTAGACGAGTGTTGATAATAATTATTATTATTATTTGATGTAGTGGATTTATGGAATTAAATAATTAAATAATTGATATTGTTTGCTCTGGGGGTAAAGTGGATGGGGAATTGGTGATTAATCGATGGTAATGTTTTTGTTTTATTTTTTTTTTTATCTGTGACGCAATGGGCGGAGGTGATAATAGTATAAATAGATTATGCAATCGTTTGGGTATCTACTTTATCAACTGAGGGGGTGGGTGGGGTGAAGGGGAAGTGTGTGTGTGTGGGGGGTGGTGGGGGTATGGTTCAACCCTTTGATCGATTTTCCGTGAGTTTGCGCAGTTTATGAATTTGTCGATTGATTTTATGTACCATCAACACACACACACATGCACACACACACACATGCACACACACACACACACACACACACACACACGTTCTCACACATCTACATTCATATTCCATTACACACACATTCATAAGCATTTACACACACACACACATACACACGTTCTCACACACCTACATTCATATTCCATTACACACACATTCATAAGCATTTTCACACATCCACACACATACATACACACAAATTCATATCCATTTACACACACACACACAAATTCATCTCCATTTACACACACACACATTCATAATCATTTATACACACACACACACACACATATCGTTTTTGGAGGGACGTCTCGAAGGGTAAAAAAAGGGTGAAACAATTTTTGTCAATTATTATTATTATTATTATTATTATTATTTCCAAATTTTCAATAATAATTAAAATATTTCCTGCGCATCGTCATCAAATTTCTCGAATTTTCTCGAAATTGCTAAAATTTCTCGAATTTTCTCGAAATTGCTAAAATTTCTCGAATTTCCTCGAACTTACTTAAATTTATCGAATTTTCTCGAAAACTCGACAAACCACAACCACTCAATTTATACCTTCGCCCCTGAGCCAATCGTCCCGCACCCAAAAAAAAAAAAAAATCTATTCTCCAGCTGCCGCAAGCCCCAGGGCACATTGGCACATGGCCCCATCCCTGGATAACATTCCCAACATTTCATTTTTTTTTCCCCCATTGGAGTTCTCCATTTCCCCCCCCCCCCCTTTTGCTTTCGGGCTTACCAATGCGCCGATGTTATTGCGCATATGCCGCTCGTTGTATTTGGGGTTGCGCATGCGCAGTGCTTGCGCGTCGTCCTCCCGCATCATCCCCACCATCTGGTTATATCGTTACCGTTAGGTAGGACACGCACAAAGGAAAAAGGCCAGACCATCCGGACGCGCTTGCATCATACAGCCATTTTGGAAGCTTGGGGTCGCGTCGTTGAGCTTTTTAACTCGTGGTAGATTAATTAAGGATATTTGGGTGATTAATATTGGTGCTGATGGTGGGGTGGTTGTGTGTTAGGTAGCAGTGACGACTTTGATTGACAATTTTAGTGATTATTTTTTGGTTTTTTCTTTGTTCCAACGGATTAACAGAAACGAGGGAAATCATTGAAATATGGAGGACGATCAGCAGTTCTGCCTGAGGTGGAACAATCATCAGAGCACGCTCATACAAAACTTCGACACACTCCTGGAGAGCGGTACGTTGGTTGACTGCACCCTAGCGGCGGAGGGGAAGTACCTAAAGGCCCACAAAGTGGTCCTCTCCGCGTGCAGTCCATACTTTGAGGTGAGTTAATTATTTTCATAAATTACCAGGTGATAATCGAGATTAATCACCTGGGGTACGTTGGGTTTATTGATCGACCTGTTGCCGACAATCGACGCCATGAAATATCGATTAGATGTACATTAGGACGTCGTAAAATGACGATATTGCGAATATTAGAATTGGAAATTGGGACTTTTGGGGGGGGGGTGGGGAGGTGGGGAAAATGGTGAAAGGTACAACGTACAACGTTGATATTTTCAGTTCTTTGTGACGTTGGGTGCCCTGGAGTTAGATCAATACCAAATAGAGTGAATGAGAGAGATGGGAGGATTGATGGTGAAACAAAATGGCGGTGGGGAATTGGGATGAGGTGAAATTCATGGCTGGGCGCAGATGAGGAGAATAAACAGGGGGAAAATGGGGAGAGGGGAGGGGGGGGACAAACCCAAATCCCCTCCTGGGGTCGTATGATCAATACAGGGAAAGCAAAATGGCCGATTTCCAGGGCACGAGCCCTGGGATGGTATGTTGAAGTTTGCTAAGTCCTTTTGGGGAGGGGGGTGGAGGGGGATTTGTGGAGTTTTCCGGTGTCAGAGGCTGGGGAGATCATCTGGGGGTGGGTTAAAGTCGTGGGGATGGGGGAAATGGGGATTTTGGGGGTTTGGGAGATGTTTTTGGGGTTAAAATTAATTAATTTGGGGGAAAATCTGGGGAATTGTGAAGGATTTGGGAATTTTTTTGATGAATTGAGAAGTTTTTGGTGGTAAATGTTTGTGGTTTTGGGGATTTTAGTTAATGTTAATTAAGGGTATGACGTAAATTATGGGAAATAATTTAAAAAGTCATTAGAGATAATGAGATTGTGAGTAGAAAAAAAATGTTGAATTTGTAAAATTTCTTGGGAATTATGAATTGTTTTGTGATATTAACAATTTGATGTTGATGTTTTCTAAATTTTTTTTTGTTTTGTTTATTTAAAGGGCCTTCTCAGCGAGCACTATGACAAACATCCTGTCTTTATCCTGAAGGACGTGAAATTTAAGGAGCTAAAGGCCATGATGGACTACATGTACAGGGGAGAAGTTAATATATCCCAAGACCAATTGGCAGCACTTTTGAAGGCGGCCGAGTCCCTACAGATAAAGGGATTATCGGAAAGCAAGACTGGGGGTAATCACAGCAACAGCACCAAAACAGATACGAGACAGAAAACACAACCGCCTGTATTGTCAGACATTCCACATGCGTCTTCCGGTCTCACAATTGAGAAGAACAGCAAAGTTCCTAGGCAGAGTATAGCACATGTTTCAGTTGCTGATGTACCAGAGGATTCGGCCAGTCCACAATTACCCAAAGGCGTTTCCTCCAGGTAATTGTTATGAATTTTGGGGTGGGGATGGGGGGGGGGAAAAATGAGGGGGTTGAGAAATGTTTTTTTTCATGGGGAGAAAATGATTTTTGAAGGAAATTAATTTAATTTGTTTATTGTTTGGATGGGATTTTGGGAGATTTAATTTTTTGAAATTTTGAATTATGAAGTGAATTTAATGAATTTTTAATTTGGGAAAATATTTGTTGCTGATATTGAACAAAAAATTTGAAACAGAAGATATTTTTTGAATCGTCAAAACGTTTATTAGAATAAAAGTCAATTGTTTATTATTTTAATGGTATTTTAATGCACTAAATTGTTCAAAATTGCAAATTATGAATTAAAGTTGATGAATTTTTGATTTGGGAAAATATTTTTTGAATCGTCGAAATGTTTATTTAAAAAAAATCAATTGTTTTCCTATTTTAATGCACTAAATTTTTCAAAATTGTTAATTATGAATTGAACTAAATGAATTTTGGATTTGGAAAAATATTCGTTGCTGATATTGAACAAAAAATTTCAAACAAAAAATATTATTTGAATCGTCAAAACATTTATTAGAAGAAAAGTCAATTGTTTATTATTTTAATGGCATTTTTAATACAATAAATTCTTCAAAATTAATAATAAATCAAATCAAATAATTGAATCAGAATTATGAATCGCAAAATATTTTTTTCGATCGCAAAAATCAAATATTTATTACAAACAAATTATTTCTTATTCTGATATTGTTTGATGTTATTGGAGCAACTATTTCTTCAATTTTCACTAACAATTTCTCCCAAATCATTTTAAGGTGAAATTCAATTGTCAAATTTTTTGTAAAAACCAAAAATTGTACAAAAAATCTCTTGAAATTTTCCCCTAAAATAATTCATCACCTCAAAATAACTCATTTCTCACCCCTAAACACCTCATTTCTCCCCCTCTCTCGTCCAACTACATCACTTAAAAAACAATTTCTGAACCTTAACCCTCTAATTAACAACATAACATTATCAACTTCAAAACCAAATCCTTTTTCATAAATAAAAAAAAATGAATCTGAGGCTGAGGCTGTTTGCAGTTAATTGCAATCAAGAAAATTCAACCTTAACAAACCAATCAATTAATAATTAATCATTAATAAATTATTAATTGTTTAATTAATCATTAATAAATTATTAATTATTTATTACAGGGAAGGCTCCCAAAGTCCTGTTGCCAGAAAGAGAAACAAAATAAGAAGAAGAAGTGTTGGTGATGATACATCAATGGACAACCACGAGGCATCAAACTCTAGTGATTTACCCCAACAATTGGGAATAACGTCACTTGGTCTTACGCCTGTTGATGATAAATTGCACTCTGATGGTGGGGATGGCAAGTCAGCACTCATGACACACTTGACGAAACCTGCCGACGACATGCACCAGGTGATTATTTTCAAAATTAATTAATTCCAAAATTATCCAACGTCTAATGGAGATTTGCTGACATTTGCATTTTATTCTTTCGCTCGTTGGAATATTAATTCGTGTTAATTATCCTACTGTCTCTGTCGATTGATTACGTGACGTTGCAGTGTGGAAAGACACGAAACAATTACTCCATGGAAAATTAATAAATTAATTAGTTTAATGAATTATGATTTATTGATTAATTAATTGATTTTTTAAATGAATTATCGATTTTATCTTTAAGATTCCAATGGAAAAGGCTGAACCCACGGATAACCTGATTGAGCCAAAGTCCGAGTACCTGGAGGACCCTGAGGAGAGTGTTGAAGACTTGACACTTGACGATGACATGAATGACCTCAATGAAATGGAACAAGATAATAACAGAGCTGGACCCTCGTCGCATGATCCAAGTCAACATCCCGGTGAGTTAAATGACATGTCATTATGTCTATTATCATTATCACATGAAATTTCCCGAAGAAATTCCGTAGAATTGTTATAAATAATAAAACGATGGCAAATAAATCGGTTGATCGATAGAAAATTGAAAAAAACAATTGTTTATTATCGATTTAGGGAGTACAAAAATATTCAGGCACTTTATTACTAATATTTATTACCCCCCCCCATTGCTGAAATGATTCGATAAAATTAATAAACAATTAACAAAAGGATAAATTTTCATTAAACAAATGATAAATTCAATAAAATTCAGAATAAAATCTGTTTTTTTGAAACGTTTTTAACCGAATATTAATTTATTATTATTCTTACAATTGTTTAATTAAAATTTGATGTTTAGGAGTTGATATAGTTGTTAAGGAAGTAAATAAATATTAGTTGTAAATTGTTAAGTGCCAGATTAAATTAAACGAAAGGGATTTTTTAACGTATTCGTAAATAAAATCGAAGGAAACGAGTAATAAATCGTAGACTAGAGTTTGGGTTTCCTCGTTGCAGGTGGGGGGGCGCGGTCATCCCAGGGTGCACCCCACTACGTTGAATTTAAAAAGAAGCAACCGAGAATACCGCGTCCAGAAGTCGATGTTGCTTCACTTTTAAAATCACTTGCTAATAAACAGGGGAGAAAATATAGTTTAGATTCGGTTAAGATGTCACTCGACGCTATTCTCCATCAGGGAGTTAGCACTACCCAGGTGTCAGAGATGTACGGAATTAATCGTTCAACATTACAATTTTATCTTAAGAAACTTAATGTTCGACGACGACGAATGCAGTAATTAACATGATTTAATTAATTTAAACGAATGAAATCTGTAACGAAGTGGTGAAGTGAGATAAGTTGACTTATCTCGTGGAGGGGTGAGATATTTTTGCAATTATCTCGGTTTCTGAGGGAGATAGCGATATTGTTGTCATTATCTTTATTGTAGATCTTGAGTTGGTCTACAAAAAAGGTTATGAGGAAAATTTTGATAGCTTTCTTGGATTCAGAGATATTCAGCGGGAACTGAGGACTGGATAAAGGGGGTTAGATCGTTTTGTCACTTCGGTACTGAACGTTTGTTATTAATAATTTAAATGTTATGAAATTTTGGATATTATGAAATTTTAATAGGTGGATAAGATAATGTTTGTGTGGAATGTCATAAACATTGAGTGAAGTTATTATTTAATTCGTGATTTAAAGGAAAATTCGTTAACAATGAAAAAATCGACTGAAATATTTTTCGGTTTTTTAGTTAATTATAAATATTTTTTAACGATTATTCACGATAAAATTTCATTTTTTATTTTGTTGTTTGGAATTTTCTTCGAGTTCTTTTTGTGGAAAAATCCAGAACGAAAAATTTGTTCGGAAATTTGGAATTTTTATATGAAATTTGAGAAATTTTCCTTGAATTTAATTGACGAATAAAGTTATTATTTAATTCGTTATTTTAAAAAATTATTAACAAATGGAAAACTGCACTGAAATATCTTTAGGTTCGTTAGTTAGTTATAAACATTTTTTATCGATTTTTCACGATAAAAATCCATTTTTTATTTTAACGTTTCGAATTTTCTTAAAATTCTTTTTGTGAAAAAATCCAAAACAAAAAGTTTATTCCAAAATTTCCAATTTTGACATTAAATTTGGCAAATGTTTCCCTAATTTTAACAGACGAATAAACTAATTAATTAAAAATCAAGAAACTACTGCGATATTTTCCATTTTTCACTCAATTTTTAATTTAAACCAAAATTTTACGATAAAATTTTGTTTTTAATTTCAATATTCAAAATTCTCTTCAATTTTTTTTTCAAAAAACCGTCAAATCTTCTCCCAAATTTACCCAACGATAAACATCTCACCCCCCAATTATCCAACTCCCTAATTAATTAAACAAATACCTATTGCGGCTGTGAAAACCACATCTTCAAACCTAAAATTAAAAAACAATAAAAATTAATTAAAAACGAATCCAATTAATGTTAATTATACATTTATCACATACAACTGATTGATTTGCCATCGTAATGTACTACCCTCACCCCATAACACTAATAACTTCCATTTCAAATTCATTTTAAATAAATATCTTATCACGTTCCAAAAACTAATTAAACATTTTTCCCTCTCGATATTCATTTTTCCTCGATTAATTCGATTATCGTCCACTGATTATTTATTTTATTTTCTCTCCCTCGGGAATGTCATCAGGTCTTGCAGCGTGGCATGTCACGGGTGATCGAAGTAATGCGGGTGGCGTCGTTGGAACTGTTGCTGGTGCCCCTGGAGCTAATGACGAAGTTTTTTTGGCTGCCCAGGAGGCCGCACAAGCTCATCGCGACTCTCAAGGTAGGCTCATCCTCACCATTTACCAGACGCCGATGTCAACCGTAACAAAAGGCATATTTTACCCTCGTTTCCCCCAAAAAAAAACAAAGAAAAAAATTTTTTTCTCTCAAAATTTCGAAAAAATCGTCTCAAATTCAAAAAAACTGACGTCCAAACCTCGATTTAGACGTCATAAAGCCTCTAATTAGTTCGTTAAAATATATTAATTAATATTGAGTCTGATAAAGTGCTTAGACAAATGAGGAATAAATTAATTAATCAAAATTTACGATAATTAACTCATTATTTAAGAAAAAAATTGATATTTTCGGGGGTTTCGGTCACGTTACATTGAATTACTCATTTGCTAATCACTTCGGTTTAACATATCAATGTTTAATTAACTAAAAATTGCCTATTGCGCAGGTTTACGAGGCTTTTCATGATTTAACTGTCTGGCAACGTGGGGCAAACGTGATGTCGGTGTTCAAGCGTGGCACGGTCTCTGAAAGATCAAATTTAATCACATAAAATGCGTTTTTTTTTATTATTTAATTTGTTTAAAATACCTCTGTCCAGGGCACGTTATCCCCTATTTTATTTCATTCTAACATCAAAATTTTCATTCATTAAATACATTTGTGGTGAAAGGTCGAGTTAATTAATTCTTAAAAAATTATATCTCGGCCTTTCAACGTACAAATACCTCTCTCTCCTATCACTCGACGATACCGCCCCCCCCCCTTCACCCCCTCGTCGAAGCTCTTGAGAAACTTCCCCAGTCCCCACATTAAATCAATTTCTCCGGATGTGTCGAGACACTTCAGAAATAAAAAGAAATAATTTGCAAAAAAAGGGTGGGGGGGACCTGGGGAATTTTCGTGGTGACTTCCACGAAATGTCGATGGCCTTGGGACCCATTCACTCGTCTCACGGACCCCCCCAGGGGGGTAAAGGGGGGTCATTTCAACGCACAATTTCGTTTCATCAGTAAAATGTGAGAGTAGAAATCGTCTCGTAACGAATCCGGGGAATAGTCAGAGCGTGAGAATGAAAATAAATACAATTTCGATAGGACAACTGTCGAGAGAAAGATAGAAAGCCAATTACGATGACCCAGATTAATTCCCAGAGGCCGATGAACCTCACTGATTACCCCAGCGACTGTTGCGTAATTGTTATTGGCTTGACTTATCAATAAGATTGAAACGATATTCGTGAAAAATGTAATTAATCGTATGATATTATCAAATTTTTGGTAAATTCATCAGCAGATGGTGGTGGATGAGGCTAATGAGGGTGAGTTTGCATCTGCCTAGCGACTACAGCTGTCGGTGGCAGATGCAAAGTCCCCGGATGTCTCGCAGATGGCACCAGAATTTTTATAATCGAAAAAAAAAAATTAGAAAAAAAAATTAGAAAAATTAGAAAATTTTTTTAAAAAATTAGAAAAAAATATTTTTTAATCCCTTCCGCCGACATTTTGAAATTTGATGGCCAACCGGGGGCTGTCCAACGTGGGATGATTCACTCCAGGTAATTTGGGAGAGAGAGGGGGCGATCTCTCTGTCAATGCGGTCGTTAAAACCCGGAATTAACAGCAGTAAAAATAATTAAATAATTAGATCTCATCGACAGCCGTTTTTTTTTTTTTATCTCACGGCTTAATATCGCGGATTAATTAGTTTATTTGATTTTAAAAAATATATTTTATTCGGTATTCGCACGCATTGATAGACCGGTCGTTGTTTACACCCTCAGAGACTTGTTACCTTGAATTTAACAGTAAAATAATCATTAATTAATTTCGGTAATGAGTCAAATAAAGGAGACGATTATTTCTAGCTTCGTCAGTGCCCTTAATTCATTTGACAAATTTTATTTAAATTATTTCACTGAATTATTTCATTTATTATTTATTTATTACGACCGATGTTGTGCCACGTTGTTGACAGTTCGTAGAATTGATAATATCAATTTACATGTTGTGATAATGCGATACAGTGAAAAAGGCCGATGACTGTCATTCTGTCATCCTCCTCGTTCATCGTCATCGCCATTAATTTTTCCCCCCCTCACCCACCCCCCCAAGAAAAAAAAAACAATTAATCCCAGAAAGAAACAAGAAACCACCTCTCGTAGTCGTGTTCGTGTTTATTTTATTTTTTTTTAATTTCCTGTTGGTAGTTAATTATCAAAACGTAGTTGAAAATTATTAACGAAGTGATACGTCTGATTGATATTGACATGTTTTTCACACAAAAAAAATTTTTTTTAATACATTATTTGTTGTTATTTTAGACGTCTGGTGCGTACGATCGATTCTCTCTTCAATTATTTAATTAATAAATTGTTCGAGGGATTGTTACTGCTCGGGGATGATTTTTCATTCTTCAGTTTTCCCAGTAGCACGTGGGGAAAGCCTTCACACTATCACTTTAACATCTACACAATTGCATTCTGTATTTATTTAAAAATAATCGGGCTTTATTTACGTGTTTTCCAAGGGTCGATCGATCGTACGTTTTATTTGTTTATTAATTGTGTGAATAACATTGATTTATTGATTATTATCGGAGTATCGATTGTTCACTACGTTGTGCCATTATTATTTTCGTAATTCGTCTTGCATGTAACGCTTCCTTCGGTAGTGTAATTATTTATTTATTTATTAACTCATCTTCAAGTGTACGTGTGTACGACTCCCAAAATTCCTAATTTTTCATATTAATCCGACGATAATTATTTATTGTTATAATTATTTAATGAAATTTTGTGAGTCGTACGTGATGTACACTCAGTGATATATTGTTTATATGAAAAACATTATTTTTCACTAACCCACGTGTACATAACTCGCTTATTTGTTCGTAACGCATTACATCAAATGTTTGATTAACTCGATTCACTTTATTATATACCTGATAATGATAATTACATATGGTTAATCACATATGTACATGAATGGGAGCAAAAAACATTATTTATTGACCTTTAATTATGGTAAATTGTTACAAATCAATGATTAAAAAATAAGAACATTTAACCTCAATAATTTTAATGAACGATTAAGACGTTATGATGTTATAATTATGACGATATTGTTATTGTTATCATCACAATAATTTTTTTTTTCACTCTTGTCACTTGTGTATCATGTCATATTCATTATTATCATTATATTCAATGTATTTTGTGTATTTTATTGGATATTCCGAGTGTTTAGGACAGAAGATTATTTATTTATGAAGACGAATGCTGATGTCACTCGGTCTCGACGATCGGGACATTTTCTCGTGTCGTCGGGGCTTGGAGTGAAGTCCTGGAGTCAGAAGAGAGAAGAATGAAGAGAGAAGAGACTTTTGTCGAATGTATTTTGCGTTTGACTTGAGTTCAGAACAACTTTCGTCGAGTTTTTCGAGGTTTTAACGTATGTTCACCTTTTGTGAACAGGTTAATCACCTCCTGGGTCATCTTCGTCGAGTCATCGAGAGGTAACTGGTAAAAAAAAGGTATACAGGTGATTGTTATGATTATTTACATGATAATGTGGTATTTTATGTGCAATTATTGATGATTTTTATGGAAATGTTTGATATCTCGTGATATTTATTTATGAAAATGTTTATTATCTCGTGATATTTATGAAAATGTTTAACATCTCGTGATATTTATTAATAACAAATTGAAATTGACGTTTCAACCTGGGGTCAACGTATCACAGTCATTGGTAATACGAATGTGGTCTTGACTCGTCGATGAAATATCACTTCACTTTGATTATTTTATTGTTTAACTCATGTTTATTCAATTGTTTATGCATTTTAAGGGTGTGAATGAGGTTAGGAAATTGTCGAAGATAATTATGAACTCATTTGTGTGAGTGAATGAATATTTTTTCACTTGAGAATGTCGTTGTCGACACTTGAGGCTTCGCCTTAAGGTCTTCTCACTGAACAAAGGATTTTTGATATTTCAATTGTTTTATCCCACATTCTGCTGGAGGCTCTTTGTCTGGGCTCGTGGGAGGTTGATTCAGCTCTTTGTTTGGGCTCCAGAGGTTGATGCAGCATTTTTTTGGCGCAAATCTCTTCCTCAGGGGCTTTTTAACGAACGACAAAGACAAAGAGGTCACGAGAACACGAGATTTTTTAGGTTAGTTTTGCTGCTGAGAAGTGTTTATTGAGATTTTTGTGTACCTCTGGATGATTCAGAAGATTTATGAAGAGGATTTACACCTGGAGTCGTCGGCCATTTGCAACACTTGAGGGTCTTGATCTCCAGTTCCTCTGGGGGAGGGCTTCACCTTCAATCACCTCGAGAATTGCTTTTTGTTCTCGGGGAGGTTTTGGGTCGTGTCGAGGGGATAATCGAGACGTTCAAGTGTGAAAAATGGGGGATGACGTCGTCGAGAGCCTCGAGGGGATGGGAAGACTGATTTTTTTAGTCTTCTCAGACCTCGAGGGGGTCATCGCTGTCTTCATGGAGTTGGTAATGTATTGGTAACAGGGTAAAGGTTTCAGTTGATTATGTTGATGATTTCTGGTGATAAATTGTTTAGAATAAGGATTCGTTCGTTAATTAAATGACGAGGGGACTTATTACATCTGGATAATGATTTTTTATGTATTTTATGGTGTCATGTGAAGCTCCTGACAGTTTTATTAAATATTTATCTTCGATTATCTGATGTCAAAGCTCGAAGTCCCATCGAATCCCATTTTATTCGATGATCGATCAGAATTTTGGGCATCAGATCAATCGAACAAAGAATTCATCATTTTTTTCAGATTTTTTAACATTTAACAGTCAATTCTCTGATGTCAAAGTTTGATGGCACATTGAATGCCTTTTCATTCAATGTTTTGCTTAATTTTGAACAACAGATGAATTAAACAATTAATTTATTAATAATTAAGTGTTTCTGGACCTTTTGAACATTTTTCAGGTCAACAATTTGTAACTCCAAACCTCGATTTCATTAATTTTAACATTTTTCAGTTGAAATCGCGAATATTTCACGTGTTTCATCCACAATTGTTTAAATATCTCACGTGTTTCATCCCCAATTGTTTAAATATTTCAGCTTTTGGTATATTTTTCGCCCTCTGGGGCTCGATAGTGAAATTATTACGATGAAATTACCCTTTCAGCTGGTGCTCCAACAGAATTTATCAGTCAATGACACGAAAATAAGAAGATTTTGTCGAGGAATCAAATCGCCAAAGAAAAAAAAACTAAAAATTAACAAAAGGTAATTAACAAAGATCGTAAGTATTAATTTCTTGAGCGTTGTATCGGCGCTCAGGATGCATTATTATCATTATTGAAATTAAATATTGATAATTAACCTCCAGTTGTCGTCCAATTCCCCAGTTCCTCAAACCTAACCTCAAAATTTGGTGAAATTTCACGTATTTCTGCTGCCAAATGTTGTAATTACCTTTCAGCCTCCACCAGATGATCGATAAATCACCCCCTGGATGACTGTGAGTGTGAATCCAATCAATAAATAATCAATAATTGTACTCCACGATCGATCGATGAAAAATAACTGATAAATATGTTGTCGTCATTTTCTCATGGCCAGAGCAATCGACGATTCACTCATTATCTCTCGTTTTTCACGATCAACTCCTGGTGAAAATTATTATTAAACTAATTATCCAGTACCTGACGATGATATCGTGTACCTCGTTATGTAGTTCGACGTTTTGTGTGACTGTGATGATGTGCAATTGACAATTTTACCCCCTTTTGGCGTTCCAATTCTTTGTCGACTGGTGTCAGCTGATGGAGATGATGCCACAATCACTGGAGATTCGATTATTTTACCACGAGATATCGACGTCGCACCAGTTGGAGATTATTCCGATGTCCCTGGAGATGATGCTGTCAACGATATCGTCATTACATCCGAGAACTCTACGTCACGTCAAATGTAACGTACCATAATCACTTTATTAATTGTTATTTTTTGCATTTTTTTATTAACTGAGTTTTGTTTACGTCGTGATGTAGAGTTCTCGGGGGATTAAAGTCCTCTTTAGTCGTTGGAAAATAAAATTTTGCTGTTTTTGGTTAACACACACTTTTCGTAGTTGTATGAGACGTTGCGCAAGGTGTTGTGTACCTCCAAATTCAGCTGAATGACAATTTTTTTTAATTAACAATATCCTGTCGGCCATTTTATATCGTATTAATGAACAGACGAAGCCGATTGAGTCGATTATTATTATCATGATATTGAATATGAGGTTTTTTCTTGTCTTTCAACCACAATTATCGTTAATATTTCATAAATTATTCATTAAAGTTATTAAATAGTTAATCAGGCATGAGTTGCAGTGATGTTCATCAATGATTTTGTTAATTTAAATTGTTTATCATTTTTTAAACGACACAATTTATTCGTGATTCGCGAGTGGGGGGAGTTTGTACCATAAAATTATTATTGTATCCCATGTAATTATGTTAAATAAATTTAAAAAAATTGTTTATTGAATTTTTAACATGTGATATTCACTTGCGAAACGCTGAATAAATATCCAGTTGTCCTTTGTGTCAATAATTTGATTAAATTTTTGAAATATTTGAGGGAATTAGGGGGTTCTGGGGAATTTTAGCACACGATTGTTCCCTTTGGGGGATGTTTTGGGGTCTGAAAAATCACATCCAGTTGCTTTTTTCAGCCCCACGTGTGTGGGATATACCTAATCTCGTCTGCAATCGGTGCGGTCGCATTTACAAAAGGTACAGCTCACTACGACGTCATCAGAGGGTTGAATGTGGCAAGGAACCCACCATTAAGTGTACCATGTGTCCATACAAAGTTTATTACACATCCACGATGACTTTGCACATGATCAACGTACATGGATTCAAAGTCAGCAAGTAGATGATTACCTGCAGCTCTGGGGGATGTCATTAACATTTTTTTTCAATTTTTTTTTTGATTTTTTTCGATTTTTTAAAATTTTTTTTTGATTTTTTTCGATTTTTTTTTGATTTTTTTTGATGAAAAAAAGGATTTTTGAGGGGGTGGGGGTGAGCTGCAGGTGGGGGATGAGCTTTTTCAATCGATTCAATTATTTGTAATTTTTTCGAATCGACTGGAGTCAACTGGAGATCGACACGAGGATTGACGGAGATGATTTATTGAATAAATTGATTTTGTCAAGAGACTTTGATTTTATTCTTCAGATATTTACCTCCCCCAGCTTTTCAGGTTCATCGCTTCTAACATGGGAACATCGACTGGAGGTCGTTGAGCATTTTTTTTTCATTGGCTAGACGTTTTTGTCGATTCATCAGAGATTACTAACGGGGGAATCCCCCTGGATGTCCACCAGCAAAGATCAGAAGGTCGTCCATCGTCTGGAAGTCAATTCAATTCTTTTGAATTGATTTTTATTTTACGTTTTATTTTTCAGAAATGTTTGTTGTCTGATCTTTGCTGATGGACCTCGGGCTTTTCTGTTTAATTGGTAATTTTTTTTAATTGAGATAATTAAAGGTTTTGAGAGTAAAATGGGGGGTTTGGTATATAATAAATTGTCGGGTTTTTTTTTTCTGTTAAATTATTTGTTGGAGACTTTATTTTGTTGGAGTAGTTGGAATTATCCTGGGGGTGATTTTGTTACTGGTGGATGCTTCCAGCTGGCGGTACCAGGGATCCTGTCATTAATCATCCAATGGCTGATTATCGAAGGCTCGTTTGTCCGAGCTGTGGAAGAAGCTACAAATATCGTGGTGGCTTGATACGACATATCACCGAGTGTCTCGCTGGTGATAATCAATCTACCCCATCGTCAACGCCACTTGTCCAGCTACGCAATCAGCTCACGGTCAAGGACGTCAGAGTCCTGTATAAATTTTGGAAACGATAGTCATTTGGGTGATTTAATTGATGGAATGATCGGTTGGATGGTGGGATTAATT
Source organism: Diachasmimorpha longicaudata (assembly GCF_034640455.1). NCBI lineage: Eukaryota > Metazoa > Arthropoda > Insecta > Hymenoptera > Braconidae > Diachasmimorpha > Diachasmimorpha longicaudata. The sequence continues at coordinate 2,276,586 of NC_087243.1, forward strand.
GTGAGTGGTAGAGTAGCATCGCATCGTTCAGATGGACATTTATTAATTAATAAATAAATAAATGAAAATTTTGGGTCATTTATTTTGTTGTCACCAGCCTTGTGTGAATGGGGTGTGAGTGATGGGGGTGGAGAGGACACGGAGGCATCTTCTACGGGGGTGGAATCGTTAATTTGTATAAATAAATTGACTAATGTGAAAGTTGTTGATATTTTTTTATTGTTGGGAACAGCATGTAAATAACAGCTTGATTTATTTGAGACTCTGCACAGAATTTTTTGGGTTTTAGAATTTAGGGGACGATCAGAGAGAGTTAATTGAGGGGTAATTAGGGTGGGAGAATATTCTGAAGATTTAAATAAATAATTCTGGGGGGAGGTGTGAGGGATTTTGTTGGTACTTGTTTATGTCGTTCGACTAGTGCTGGGGAGTGTCGTAAACAATTGACAATTGTTGATTTATGGTATTGTTTATTGTGGGGTTAATTAGGGGGGAAATAGGAGGAAATTAAAATTTTTGGGAGATTTTGCGATTTTGTTGAAGAAAATTTTATTGTAAAAATGAAAATATTTTGGGAAATTTTGATTTGATTGTTTTATACGTTTGTTGAAGATTATTTAGGGTCTGATAATAATTATTGAAGTTCTGGGGTTTTTAATTGAAATTATTAATTAGTGAAGGGTCAGAATATATTTTAAATCTTTAAATAAATAATTCTGGGGGAGTGGTGAGGGATTTTGTTGGTAATTGTTTGTGTCGGGGGAGAAGTGGGGAGTGTCGTAAACAATTGACAATTGTTGATTTATGTCATTGTTAATTAGAGGGGAAATGGGAGGAAATTAAAATTTTTGTGGTTGGAAATAATTGCGATTTTGTTGAAGAAAATTTTATTGTAAAAATGTGAAAATATTTTGGGAAATTTTGATTTGATTGTTTTATACGTTTGTTGAAGATTATTTAGGGTTTGATAATAATTATTGAAGTTCTGGGGTTTTTTAATGAAATTATTAATTAGTGCAGAGTCAGAATATTTTTTAAAGCTTTAATTTAATAATTATGGGGCACTAATAGAATTATTTAATTACTCGTAACGTTTGTTAATTGTTTATGTCGTTCGACAACTGTTGTCGCTGTTGTAAACAATTAACAATCGTTAATGATGATTAAATGAGTGGATTAAATCGGTTTAATTTGCGTTATCGTTTTTTAAAAATTAATTCATTATAAAATATGAACAAAACTGAGATAAAAAATTTTAAACAAATAGAAATTTTTATTAGACTTTGTTGCAAAATAACTGCCATTTTTTCGAGGAAAATTTGCAATTTTTCGCAAAAATATTCAGATTTTTTCTATAAAAACACAAAAATATTTTCTCAATTAATTGAATTTAATTAATTAAACCGTTTTTATTGCTTCGCTCCTTAATTTTTATACTTTTTTCTGTCGCCGCAGGGAAAATCCTTCAATTTTAATAACAATTATCAAATAAAAATTCCGAATTTTGTTCATTAAAAATATTAATTAGTGCAGAGTCAGAATATTTTTTAAAGCTTTAATTAATTATCGTACACTCATAGAACGATTTAATTCCTCGTAACGACATTTGTTAATTGTTTATGCCCCTCGTCAACTCCTGTCGCTGTCATAAACAATTACCAATCGTTAATGACAATTAAAGTCAATTAAAGCGGGTTAATTTCCCCATTAAATTTATTTATAAAATATCAACAAATTACAAATTTTTCTTCGATCTTTTGCTGCAAAATAACCGATTTCCACCTGAAAAATTCCAAATTTTCCCAAAAAAAAATCAGATTTTCACAAAAAAAAATATTTTTAGATCAAATTTTAATCAATTAATTAACATTTTAATTAATTGAACCGTTTTATCACTTCATTTCTGACCTATTTCAAGGGGTTTTCGTCAAGTGCAGGGTAATGAGCTCAGTTGGGAGCTAATTATTATCGTTGGGCTGCTCTAATTAGCTTTTGTTTATCGTGGATTCATTGTCATCAAGAAAAAACGTGCTTTCGGCGATAATTGTTCGTTAACAATGAGGTGACAGGACGACGCGATAACTTATAAAACTGGTAAAAGATTCCTCCGTGTGATTACAGCGAGTCCTGGGGGTGTCGAGGGCGTTGGTTCACCTGGTGAGCTGCGTTTCAGGTGTGTCATGTGTGGACGTGGATATCGGTCTCGTTCGTCTCTGACTCGTCACTCGAGGTACGAGTGCGGTGGACTCGGATCACGTTACACCTTCACCTGTACGTTGTGCGGAAAGTACTTCTGTCGTCCGGATCATCTCAAGCAGCACATCCTCAATATTCATGGTGGGACGGTGGCTAAATAGTCTTCGGGGATGATGTTAATGTGGAGGATAATTATGAGGTGTCAACTGTAGTTTGAAATTAGAGATCAGGGAATTTGTTTTGGAGAAAAATATTGGGGAAGTTTTGGAATGAATTAGGGATTTTTGCAGTGAATTAGGGATTTTTGCAGTGAATTAGGGATTTTTGCAGTGAATTAGGGATTTTTGCAGTGAATTAGGGATTTTTGCAATGAATTAGGAAATTTTTTAGAGAAGATGAGAAGTTTTGCAAACAAAAGTGAGGAGATTTTGTGATAAATTAGGAAATTTTTTAAAGAAAATGAGAAATTTGGCAAAAAATGAGGAAATTTTGCAAAAAGTGAGGAAATTTTGCAAAGAAAAACGCGGACGTTTTACACCAAATTAGGAAATTTTGCAACAAATTAGGAGATTTTGCAAAAAAAAAATGAAGAAATTTTGCAAACAAAAATGACGGAATTTTGCAACAAACTAAGAAATTTTGCAAAAAAAAATGAGGACATTTTGCGAAAAAAAGAGGGAATTTTATAAAAAAAGAGGAAATTTTGCAACAAATTGGGAAATTTTGTAAATAAAATGAGGAAATTTTGCAAATAAAAATGAGGGAATTTTGCAACAAATTAGGAAATTTTACAAATAAAAATGAGGGAATTTTGCAACAAATTAGGAAATTTTGTAAAGAAAATGAGGGAATTTTGCAACAAATTAGGAAATTTTGCAACAAAAAATGGGGAAAATTTGCAAAAAAAATAAGAAAATTTTGCAACAAAAAAGCAAATTTTATAAAAAGAAATGAGGAAATTTTACCAAAAAAAATTAGGAAATTTCGCCACTAAATTGACAATTTTTACAAAAAAATGATGAAATTTTCCAAAAAAATTTACTAAAATCCTGAATTTTTGAAAACTGCAGTTGACATTTCTCGTTTTCCTATCCCCCGAACACTTCCACGAACCTCATCGTCTCAGAACCAAAGAACTGGTGAAATCCAACTGCCAAAAGAAGATGCCAAAAACACCTGACAAACACTTTTCCACCCCGACTACTAATTATTTAAAAATCTCCCAAAACCCCGCAAAATCCCCCATCCCCCTTAACAACATCCCATATTTATGCAACACCCCCCCCCCCCCAAACTAATCCCATCCCCCCCCAACTATTCCCCAACTATTCCCCAAATATTTCTAAACAATCAAAACCAATTTTGTGACATCAACTCTCAAAACAAAATAAAATTTATAAAATTTTCACTTTCGTCTCATTCAACCCCCTCCCCACCCCCTCCACCCCCAGGACATCGAAGACCAGCCCCCCAGGCACCACCAGGAGCTCCCCCCCCTTCCCCAACTCCCCCAACAGTCAGAAGTCCCTAAAATCCCCTAAAAAAAAAATAAATTAATTAATTATCGCTAATTATCGTCTTATTTGCATTATCGTTCGCCTGCTTGTCATAGACACCACCCCCCCCCCCCCCCCCCACCCCATTTCGCCAACTACCCTGACGTACCTTCTCTTCAAATTCCAGATTACGATTTTTCAGTCAATCACTGGTCATTAACCGACAGAAGGACGCGATATCGTCGAGGTCACTTTCCCTGTCCACGTTGCGGTAGAAATTACACAGCAGCAAACAACATGTCACGTCACCTGAAGTACGAGTGCGGTAAGGAGCCACGATTCAAGTGTCCTTACTGTGGATCAAGATCAAAGCAACGAACCAACACTTACCGTCACATTCGCCTTCGTCATCCTGGTTTGCGTGTTTACTTTGTAGAAGTCTGATAAATTAATTAAAGTCACATTCCACGAAAGAAAGTGTCACTGGACTGAGAATCCCATCTCCTGGTAGTTCCTGATGATCCCGAGGTGGAGTGAGTTGAAGTATTAATTTGTAAAAATGAGTTGATTGACTCGATTGATTGATTAATTGATCTGTGATGTGTGATGATGTGTATTGAAGATGTGACCTGTTGGATCGAGCCACCTCCCAGGGTTACAATTAAATTAGGAGTTTGTTTTTAATGTTAATAGGGAAGTGATAAATCGAGATTAATCGATACATATCGAGATAAATCGATATTAATCGAGATAAATCGATACTAATCGAGATCAATCGAGATTAATCGAGATTATTCGAGATAAATCGAGATTAATTGAAATTAATCGAGATAAATCGAGATTAATCGAGATTATTCGAGATAAATCGAGATTAATCGAGATAAATCGAAATTAATTGAGATAAATCGAGATTAATTGAAATAAATCGAGATTATTCGAGATAAATCGAGATTATTCGAGATTAATTGAAATAAATCGAGATTAATCGAGTTTAATTTATATAAATCGAGATTAATCGAGATAAAGCCAGATAAATCGAGATTAATTGAGATAAATCGAGATTATTTGAGATTAATCGAGATTAATTGAAATAAATCGAGATTATTCGAGATAAATCAAGATTAATTTATATAAATCGAGATTAATCGAAATTGTTCGAGATAAATCGAGATTAATTTATATAAATCAAGATTAATCGAAATTAATTGAGACAAATCGCGATTATTTGAGATTAATCGAGATAAATCGAGATAAATCGAGATTAATTGAAATAAATCGAGATAAATCAAGATTAATCGAGATAAATCGAGATTAATCGATTTTTCTAGCCTTCAAGATTCAGAACATTAATATCAACCTGTAGGAAATTGAATTGTTGTTAATATTCGTTGTATCACTCCATTGCAATAAAAATATTGCTATTTCCCTTCCATTTCGAGATATCCACGGTACAATAATCGATCTTCAACGTCTACATATCTCGATCCCCAGGTGGAGTGAGTTGAAATATTAATTTAGCCCCTGTTGTATGTGCTTTCAGACGTCCTGGCACCTGGGTGGCACTGCCTGGTGTGCGGTAAATCGTACAAACATCGGCGATGCCTTTGGAGACATCAGAAATTCAGCTGCGGTAAAAGGAAGCGGTTCCAGTGCTTTTATTGTCATTTTGTGACACACGTGAGGTGTAATACGTATTCACATATCCGGAGGGCACACGAGGGCCTGGAGGTCCGGTGCATCGACCTTGGGGACCAACTCCTGAAGGAGATGTAGATTATTTTATTGACGAAACGATATTTTGTTGAATGTTAATTTAATTGAGAGAATTTATTTATTAAAATTGTATTTCTGGGGGATTTAGTTCCTGAAGAGGTGAATCAGGTGAATCAGGTGTCTCTGGTGAAGGTCTCATTGCTCTCGAGGATGATGATGTTGGAGGGAACGTTCAGGAAAATTTGTAAATGATTTTATATTTTTTTTTAACTTCTAATTTTCTGGAGAAGAAAATTTCCTGGAATTTTTTCGTGTTCGTAATTGTTGAAGGGGTTCAGTGAAGATTATGACCAACTTAGTTGACATTGAAACAAATAGTTCCCTGGAGTAGCTGGACATGCTGGAGAAACCGTATTGTCTTCTGGTACCACAGACTATTGACAGAATTCATTATTTTGTGAATAATAAAAATGATTTGAGAAGAACGAGCGCCATTTTATGACACGATGTTCACGTCCAAATCCTGGATTTTTGTGGTCTCCAGGTCCCTACGTTCCAGATCACCAATGTCTACCCTTTTCAGGCACTTCGACATCCAGTTGGGACCCTCAGGTGTCACTCGATCACATCAACAGACCTTTGATGGCATGAAAAATTCGTAATAGTGAAGTGATAAATCGAGATTAATCGAGATAAATTGAGATAAATTGAGATTAATCGAGATTAATCGAGATTAATCGATTTTTCTAGCCCTCGAGGGTCAGGACATTAATATCAATCTGTGGGAGCATTAAATTGTTGTTAATATTTGTTGTATAACTCGATAGCAATAAAAATATTGCTATTTCCCTTCGATTTCGAGATATCCAAGGTACAATAATCGATCATCAACGTCGACATATCTCGATTTATCATTTAATTACTGAACTGCAAACAAAGAAAAAATATTTTTGTCGAATGTTCATTTTATTCTGAAAAATATTTGTTTTTTCCAAAATTTGATTTCTCCCAGTGAATTACTCCCCAGGGGGTAATTCACCCAAATTAAAATTATCATAATTATACTATTCCAGAAGATGAGGACTTACTACGTGACCTTGAGTGACCTCCACCAACAATTATTCACTTAAAAAAAATAATAATTTTGGAAAAAGACTTTCAACGAATCATTCAACACTCACAATTACTCCAGAAGTTCCCTCGAGGTTATTAGCACCATTTCTAATTAATTAACGCCCCTCGAACCTAATTAAACTCACCAGGAAGTCCCTCGAGTCCAGAAGTACCTGAACATTCGATAAAAATAATTTATTTCCTCAAATTTTCCAGAAAATAAAAACAACTGAAGAAAAATTAACAATTAATCATTCACAGGCACCTCTAGCCCATTAACTCCCTCAGGAAGGGCCCACAGGGGCCTGAAGACCCCCCTCATCGATTCCCCATCAACCCCCAACCAAAACCCACCCCACAGACACCTGAACTCCCCCCAAAAATCATTTCTAACCTCAAAAATATCTAAAAACATTTCTAACCTCAAAAATATCTATTTTCTGCCCCAAAAGCAACTGAACTCAGATGTCTCCCATAATGCACCATAAAACCCTCTTCAACTGTCCCCTGAATCATCCCCCACACCCCCCACAGTCTCAGGATTCTCCATTCACCCACTTCCTCACATTTCTTATTTTCCAGATGCTCTCGTGCTGTCAAAGGATCCAGCAAGACAGTACGTCTGCATCTACTGCAGGACAGCCTACACAAAGCCCCACATTCTGAAGAAGCACATGATGTCCACCTGCTACTGGAACCCCCACTCACGTGCCTCCAACAACCCCAAGCCCTTCCCCTGCACCCAGTGCTCATCCAGCTTCAATCATCAGTCCCTTCTGACACGTCATATGAACGTCGACTGTGGGAGGATTCACCGATGCAACAGATGTCTATCAACCTTCAATCACCTCAACAGCCTCCAGAAGCACAAATCCAGATGTGAAGGATCATCCCCACCATCGTAACCTCCGAGCAATAAATACCAACGACAGTTAGTGATTTTTATTTTGTGTTGAAGCATGTGATGTCCCTCGTTCCATTAAATTAATTAATAATTAGTTATCAATCGTCTGAATGACTGACGTCACGTTGTCTGTTGCAGTTGGAGGGTGGACGTACCCCAGGGACATGGACGATGGCTGTCTGGACCCCTGTGAGGACCAGGGGAAGTGCCAGTTGATGAATCAGAGGGTGGGAGGTGTCAGGATGGCGCCTGAAAGTGATTACAAGTGTTGGAGATGTGGAGCGAGGTACAACAGACTGTCGAACCTGAGGGCACATGTTCGTGATGACTGTGGGAGGGTTCATCAGTGCGAGGAGTGCAGGGCCATCTTCAAGCAGAGGAGTGGGCTGTACCATCACAGGAAGCGATGCAGAATGTTGAAGACGTTGGATCCATCAAAATTTTTGTAAAAGTAAATAAAATTCTGTGGTAACGTCAGTCGATCCTGATCTGCTGGAGATTAAGTCCTGAGTTAATCCAATCGATTTCTGATTGATGTCATCTGATTGTGGATCTGATTGACAATCAGATGTTGATGAAACACTTTGACATGTGATTGTGGATTTGATTGACAATCGGATGTTGATGAGACACTTTGACATGTGATTGTGGGTCTGATTGACAATCAGATATTGATGAGACACTTTGACATGTGTTTTAGGAGCTTCAGTCGTCAGCAGGTGCCATAAAGACCTTCAGGATCTTCCTGGGAGGGAATTATGGGCCTTTGGAGGGCACCAGGAGTCGAGGAGAGGACATCCTTCACCTCTGGACGACGTGGTACAGCTTTCAGGACGATTCAGGTGCTGAAATCCCATCTGATGTCGACTTCTGGGGGATTTGGGACACACAAACGATGGAGATGTCACCCCAGAAAGCTGAATAACCTCTGAATACAAGTCAATGAATTGTCTAACAATTTTCTAACCTTATTTTTCATGAATAAACGATATTACGATAAAAAATCTGTTTCGTTTGACTTTTTCGTCGGTCTCTGATTGTCATTTTGATAAAAATGGAGATGAATTCTTTCAGAAAAACTTTGACGTATGTTCCAGGCGCCCTGGACGTCGATATCTGCTCCAACGATCCACTCGATCCTTCAGATATCGAGATCCTGAAGGTCGAGGGGTGATTTCAGTCCCTGAAATCCTTTGTTTACAAACTCTGTGCCACTGGGTTCCTGGAGAATCAGATCCTGATGCATTTGTTGATCGATTGTGGACGATTTCATCAACACCATCACCGTGGGATTAGGTTTTCAACTCCTGGAGGACTCGCAGGACACAAACGACGCAATTGTCCTCGAAAATGGCGTTCCTAACCTCAAAATGTTGATTAACATCAAACTGACGCTTTTCAACCCCAATTTTTCATTAATAAAAATCACTGTCATGAGATCTTCGTCCAGCATGATCGTCCCCTTAACCTCAGCATGTCAATCCTGACTAATATTGTTAATTCGTGCATTTGTTTAATGGATTTAAGGGACATCTAACCTTTTTGCTGAACGTTATCATTTCTTGCTGTTGCAGATGCTCTAGAGAAACCTCTAATCAATCTATCGATCTCTCCACGAGTGAACGAGAATCGATGTGAATTCTGCAAACGATTATTCGCCAGTGATGGCTTGTTGGCATCTCATGTTCGATTGTATTGCCTCTCCAACCCCATGTTGAAGTTCCTTCGCTTTTCGAAGATTCTTCAAAAATAAATATCATCTTGTCCAGCAGTGCGAACAATGTGGGAAGATGTTCAGGTACTCCAGGAGTCTCAATCACCACCTGAAACGTAATTGCACCCCCAAGAAGAGGATCAACCCCCCGGTGCACCTGGAGGGCTACAAAATTAAATTTGAGAATCCAAAATGATTTTTTTATTTTCCCTTCGAACTGTTACAATAATCATTAAAAATAAAATGCAATAAATTAATAACAACAATTTGTGACGTGTAAAAACGTCGAAGGGTCGCATTAACTTGCAAATTAAATATTTTTTATGGTTTTTAAACAATTTATTTGTCTTAAAGTCGTTAAAAATAACGTCGACATCAGTCTCATGTCACATATCCAATTGTCAACATCAACTGACGGATTTGGAAAATTAAAAACGTTAATTAACATTTCGTCCGTCAACTTTCATAGCTGTTAAACAAATTAATTAATTTCTGGGGTACATTAAATTGTTAATAACATATTTTCAGGTACAAGTTGACATTCAAGTCAATAAAATGAATCGATTTATTGATAAATTCGTCGATAAAATTATGAATAAAAAATATAACAATTGCGATGAATAATTTTTGTTGTCATTTAATTTAACTAACAAACAATCAACCAACCAACCAACCCCCCCACCCCTCATGCACTTGTCAATAATAATCAGACGATCGACTAATTTGGAAAAAAAATCAGCAGTAGTTTGAAGTTAACAACGACGTCCACGATATTAATTAATTAATTAGCACATCCTCTCGATGTAAGACGTCACTGATCTTCTGAGGGTGTCAGCCATCACCACCAGGAACCCCTTCCTCCAGTAAAATTAAGTTATCCACCTCCATCAATAAATAATCCTTAACAAATGGTAAAAACAGCAACTGAGGTCGTTATATTTCACTTATTTTTATTTTTCCAGATATCAGACGACGGATTCGCAATCGCAACTCCCAGAGGATCATCCCCAGGAAGAAATCCTTGACGACGTCGAGGGTGGCATGCCCCAACTGTCTCGCGACCTTCACATCCCAAGGATGTCTCAATTATCACACACGTCACAACTGCGGAAAGATGAGACAGTGCACATACTGTGGTATCGTCCTGAAGAGGCTCCAGGACATGAAGTATCACTTCAAGAAATTCCACCCCACGTGCCCCTTCGAGGTCTCCATCTTCTACAGCGATTGACATTTTTAATGAGTTGATGATGTTCCTGATGTGTCCGTTGATACCCTAAATGTTACAAATGAATAAATTCATGTTTTGTCGATAATTCCAGAAGACGACGTACCATGAGTTGCATGACTGTCCTTCAGCTTTCGTCCCCTAGAATAAATTAATCGTTGAGTTTAACTGGCTCCAGGAAGTGCTAATTATCATTTGAAAATTTTTTTCTATTTTTTTTTTCCAGGAAAAGGGTCACTTCCTCGACGAAAAAATCGAAAGGATCAGCTGGGGAACGAGAGGTATCCCTGTCCCAACTGCATGACAGACTTCAAGTACCTCTTCGACCTGACGAGACACCAGAAGTTTCGGTGTGGACAGGAGGCCAGGTTCATGTGTCCTTACTGTGGACAAATGTCCAAGGTCGTGTACAGCCTCTACAGGCACATCAGGTCCAGGCACAGGGGTCAAACTGTCTACGTGGTGAACGCCAACAATGGCGAGAAACACGTGGCCAGGACGTAGTCCTCGATCTCCATCGATTTTTGATTGATTTTAATAAAAAATCTTCCTCATGACATTTGTGATTTGTTGGTTATGTTTTTATTACTCACTCGTGAACAGTAATTTTCGTCTGCCCCTGGGACTTCCGACGATTGACAAAGGACTTTGGTTTTTCAGGTGATCGATTGGTAACTAAATACCTGGGGATTGGGTCCAGGTACCCCTGCCCCAGCTGCAGGAGTGTCTTCGGCCAGAGGAGATCACTCGCCACTCACTTGAGATACGAGTGTGGACAACCACCACGATTCATGTGTCCTTATTGTCCGTTGGTATCGAAGAAAACATCCAACGTGCAAAAGCACATTCGTCGATTGCATTCTGGGAAACCAGTTGTCGTGCATGATATGTATAAAATCCCCTGTTGAAGTTGTTAATATATTTTTTTAATAAAAAAAACATCAACTCGATGAGACAAAGAAAAACAAAGAAAGACAAAGAAAAATAAAGAAAAACAAAGAAAGACAAAGAAAAAACTTATTTTCGGATGTTCATTGTTTTCACGAATGCAAATATTAATATTTATAAACTCCCCTGCTGAAGTTGTTAATATATTTTATATTTTTTAAATAAAAAAAACATCAACTCGACGAGACAAAGAAAGACAAAGAAAAATAAAAAAAGATAAAGAAAAATAAAGAAAGACAAAGAAAAACAAAGAAAGACAAAGAAAAAAACCCATTTTCAGATGTTCATTGTTCTCACGAATGCAAATATTAATATTTATGTGAAGTTTATTTATTCAGTGAGTGGATTTGTTGATTGACTTTATTGATCATTGACTTTCAGATCACTGGGATAATCCCTACACCATCAGCATCAAGACATTTCCACCGATTGTAGAGCCCAAGAGATTCCCCTGTCCCAAGTGCTCCTGTGCCTACAACAGGAGGGACAATCTCCTGATGCATCTTCGTAACGAGTGTGGAAGACTTCCAAAGTTCAAGTGCCCGTACTGTGGATATCGTTCGAAGAAGACGTCGAATGTTCGGGCGCACATCAGAAATGTTCACAGTGGTTCACAAATTTATGTGATTGACATTGAGAGAGTTGAGCAGCAAAAGATGAGAATGAATTTATAAAATACAACTGATTATTAAAATAAATAATTCACTACGTAATTCGTAATTATAAAATTAATCAGCAGTTTATCCTCATCATTGTCACCCCCAATTTAACGAATAATGAGCTATTGTTATTAATTATTGTTTATGTTGCAGTGATCAGAAGAAGAAATGATTCGAGATTTTGAGGTTAGGATTCCCATTTGCTAAAATGTGTTAACAAAGACGAGATAAATAATCAATAGAACGTAATAAATGTCAGGGGTTGATTATCAATACCCCAGGGTAGTTTCGAACACGCCATGTTGGGGGATAATTCCCTGAAGATGAGATAAAACATTTTTTAAAGAAAATTTATATCAGAAAATTTCTGCATTTTCTGATCATCTTCAATTAAATAAATAATTGTGATCGTCTGTTAACAAATATTCGTGTTGCGTCCAACAGACAACTGACGATTAACAACAATGAATAGTTTATTAAAATAACAACATTAATCCCCAGATTTCCTCAACAATTTTCAATAAAAAAAATCCCATTCTCTGATATCAAAATTCTAAATTCAGAACAACGAACCCAATTTCAACTCCAGGATCTTCAAATTCTTCACCTCTCGTTGATGAACATTTATCAACATTTATCAACATTTATCCTGTACTCCTGACCAGCCTCTTCACCGCAGGGAGTACTTAAAAGCTAAGCATTCGCTTGAAATTTCTACCCACAAAAAACCTCTGAAAATTACTCGAAAATTACTAAAAAAAATTTATTTAAAATCTCGTACTAATGCTCAACGTTTACCAATAATTTTTCAGGAGTTCCACCAAGTCCTGATGCCCTCGAGGATCATCGTTATGTGTGCCCAGGTTGCGGCCTCCTCTACAAGTCCCAACACAGCCTTGACACACATTACAAATACACATGTAGCAAACCCAAACGTTATGCCTGTCCATATTGTCCTCACAGGCAGCGAAGACTCTGGAATGTTCAACAGCACATCCGGAGTATGCACAAGAGAGGCCCCAACGACGAAAGATCGATGAGAGTTTATGTTCTCGATACATTGCTCATGAAATACATAAAATAAAGTGTCAAACGATTGCTAAATCGATGAAAAATGTACAGTGAATTATGGTGGGGTGGGATGGGGAACGTGGTAATCATCACCAGGTGATGTTAGCTAACCTCTGACTCACCAATAATATCAATGAATCGAATAGCTGATTCTGGAGACAATTAATTCAACTGTAAATATTTTTTTATTTTCATTCCAGGAGACGTCGAGGGAATTTGCTGGCCCCAACGACGTAGCCGTCGTCCAAGTGTCCAATCACGTGATCCAGGTGCCAATTTTCCCTGCAACAACTGCCAAAGTGTCTTCAGCAGACAGCACAACCTACGGTACCACGTGAAGTTCGAATGTGGACAACAGCCACGTTTTAATTGTCCCTATTGTGTTTACCGCACCCGACACTCGTCCAACGTTCGCGCCCACGTACGAAAAATCCATCCTGGCCTCCAGGTGTACGTTGTGGACGTCGCTAGTGTGTGTGAAACCGACGCCATATCATTCTCGTAACTCCAGCACACCCTGATGTCATGATGTGTACGAAAAAAATGAATAAAAATCACTCTCCCTTCAGATTAATTAGTGATAATCTCTATTCTAAGGCGTAATTAAGGCATGATAATTAATCACTGTACGACCTGGACTGTCGGCCAAGGAAAATTGATGAATTGAGATGTTGTCTGTTCCAGCAGATGCCACGTGGACGAGACAATCAGACAAATGGGAGAGAGACGACACCTCCAGGAAGAGGAAATTCCCCTGTCCCAAGTGCAGCTCTGTCTACAGTCACGACTTCTCCCTGAGGCATCATCTGAGGTACGAGTGTGGACAATTACCCAGATTTGGCTGTCCCTATTGTCATTACCTCTCGAAGAGGGTCTCCAATGTTCACGTTCACGTGAAGAGGGTCCACAAGCAGCCGAATCCCTACGCCGTCGATTACTCGAAGAATCTGACCAAAGTCATGACGTCGTAATCAAGATTATTGTTACAAATCGGATAATAATGATAATAAAATTTTGTTACACATTTAAATGCTCCTCATTATCGTCAAAGTCGATGTAATTTGCTGGCATGAGTACAAGGTCATCGCTGATTTTATTATTAAATTGTTCAGGAGATGATGGAGATGTCATTAACGTCGTATTTTTTGTTTTCCAGAGATGTTTAATAATCACCTAACGTCCCTCCAGGATCAGACTGGAGAGTATCTCCTCAGGAATATGAAGAATGGACCTGGAGAGGTTATATCACCAATGAAAAAATTCGTCTGTCCCAGTTTATGTGGCAGCTCATTCAGCCACAGCTACAGCTTAACTCGACATCTGAAGTACGAATGTGGACAGCAGCCCAGGTTCAAGTGTCCTTACTGCGATTTACTATACAAAAGGACATCCAATGTCACTCAGCACATCAGGACACGTCACGTCAACTGCGAGACATACGCCATTGACGTTATTGATAATAAAATCGTTGGAGTTGTGTGCGAGGCGAAGAGGAAGAAGTCTGGATGCTGATTGATGAATTTGTGAAGAGACTGGAGACTGGGGAGATGTTGTTTATTATTAATTATTAAAAATGTTGATGATTGTTCGTCAGGAATTTTGTTGACTGATTATTGTCCCACTTTGAGTTGATGATTTTTGTTGTTAATTTCATTTTTGCATGTGCTTTGGCGATGGATTGAGGGGAATTCCTGACGACTGATGATGGTTTTCGTTGTTTTTTCAGGTTATGGAGGCGGTTGCACTGGGAAAAATGGAAGTGGCCACGTCTGTCCAGCTTGTTTACGGTCCTTCAAACACAAAACGAGTCTCAATCGACATCTTCGTTATACATGTGGAAAGAGGCCTCAGTTTAAGTGCGCGTTCTGCTTTTATCAGTCAAAATGTGCTAGTGATATTTACAGACACACGAGGACAGCACACAAAGGACGACAGGTGTATGCGATAAACGTTATCAGTGGGTCCATCAAGAAACCGTGAGGACCATGGTGGTGGTGGAGAATTAATTGTAATTAAGGGGGTGTAATGAGGAGGGGAGTGATTGAGGATTAATTGTTGGAATGAATAATAATTTTCTGAGTTTTTCTTTCAGTTTTGGTTGTTTTAACGCGCGATCCTGTCCACATGGTGATGGGTGTGATGAGTTTTAGGGGGTGTGGGGGTGGGGGAGGGAAGGTGATGGGGTAATTGGTGATTAGGATTTTAGTTGTTGATTAGTTGCAGAGGATTCGCTGATTTTTTTGAAGTTTTAGAATTTTGAGGGAATGAAAAATAGATTTTTTGGAGGAAGATCGTTAGGAGACTTTTGGGGAGCTTCAGATCATCGAGCTGTACTACTCATTAATGAATTATAATTAACGATGAGTGGAATACTAATTACGAATTAGAGTTTTTGGAATTTAATTTAGAGGGAACGAGAATATTTTCATTTTTTTTTTGGTTTTGTTTCTTCTCGAATCGTTGAAGATGTCCTGGAGATCAGTAACTGATGACTACGATGAGTCGATTCAGGAGTTAATGAACTTATGATGATAATTTTATCGAAATTGATGGTTAAATAAATTAATTATCACTAATTCTTAATTAATTGTTACAGAAAATTCGGTGATTTCCTCAAAGTTTCACAAATTTAATTAAAAAAAAATAGATTTCTTCGAGGAAGATCATCAGGAGACCTCTGGGGACCTTCAGATCATCGAGCTGTACTACTCATTAAGGAATTCCAATCAACGATAAGTGAAATACTAATTAAAAATCAGAGTTTTTCTAATTTAATTTCGAGGAAACGAGAATATTTTCACTTTTTTTCGGTTTTGTTCCTTTCAAATCGTTGAAGATGTCCTTGAAGATCATCAACTGATGACTACGATGGATCGATCCAGGAGTTAATGAACTTACGATAATGATTCCATCGAAATTAATGGTTAAATAAATCAATTATCACTAATTTTTAATTAATTGTTACAGAAGATCCACTAATTCCCTCAAAAATCCACAATTTCATCAAAAAAAAAATAGATTTCCTCGAAGAAGATCATCAACGAACCTCTGGTGACCCCCCACCATCGACCTGCCCTCCTCACTAATGAATTCCACTCAACAATAAGTAAAATACTAATTAAAAATCATAATAATATCAAATTAATTTCGACAAAACCCCAATTTTTCAATATTTCCTCTCAATTTTGCTTCCCTCCCCCTCTTCCCCCTCGTATACCTCCCTGCAGTTCAATACCTGGTGACGGAGTGCTCTCCTCATCGATCGATCCCCCCACCCATCGATCGATAATCGAATCTCCACTGCCTTCATCACCACTAACATCTGCTGAATTGTTCCAGACAATAATATCTGGAATAACGATTCCCTGGCACCTCCACCACTGGAATTCCCCCACCCACCGAGAAGTCGACCTCGTAACCTCTCTGGACACACCAGGAGCATCTTCACATGCCCCAATGACGGCTGTCATCGTAGCTTCTACTGGAAGGGCAGCCTGACATGGCACGTCAAGAACGCGTGTGGCCAACAGCCCAGATTCAAGTGTCCATATTGTGATTATTGTTGTAAAGTTAAAAGTGACATTAGAAAGCACATCAACAGGGTCCACAAGGGCTCTGAGGTATACGTCATCGAGTTGGTGGACACCAGACGCTACGAGGAGCAGTAGAACAGCCCCAGGACACCCTGGAACCCCTGAACTGTCCCAATGACGACTGGAATTAATTGTTAATGACAAGTAATAAATTTAAGAATTTTTTGTTTAACATTTACCTCGTCATTCCTGGACTGTCTCATTGTTTATTGGTGTGACAACATAACCTGCACTTGTTAGTTGTTTATTGGGGTCTGGAGATGTTGGAACTCATCAGGAAATTTTGGATTTCTTTGTTTCAGTGAAGAGGAGGTACAGAAAGAGGAATCGAATGTGTGAGTCCAGGTTCTTCTGCGACAGGTGCCTCAGTTCTTTTCCATCGAGGCATAATCTGACGAGACATGTCAAGTATGGATGCTCCAAGGAACTCAGATACAAGTGTTCTTATTGTGATATGAAGTCACAGGACAAGTACAATGTTTATAGACATGTGAGGAATCAGCATCAGGGAATGGTCGTCAGTCTCAGTGATTTGTACAGCAATTGTACTCGTTATGCGAAAAAATGTGGTATTTACCTTCGACCCATTGTTTAGAGGGTAATTATTATCGTTCGGTGATGTACTGAGTTATTAATAATATGTTTTTTTATAAAATATAATAACAAATTGATGAAGTGAAGTGTTTTCATGATTTTTAAGGCATTTTGAGGCGTTTTGAGGTTAGGATTCGATTCCTTTGTCTGTAAATCGTGGGTTCCATCTCGTTATCTGGGGATATCGATTGTGGGGAGGATCGATGGAGTGATATCGAGATGTAGAATCGATTGTTAAGCCCAGACTTCGGGAATTATGGTACTGTAGGAGTTATGGGTTGACGTCGAGTTTTGACGAAATGTGAAGAATATTTTGGGGAAAAAGACAGGTCAGGATTGTTGTTATCGAATTGTTGTTTAATTATGGAGGTTTAATGATGGGGTTTGGGGTGTTTTATGTTTCAGTTGTTGCTCCTGGTGATGGCATTCACGAGGAGGATTTATTTAACTTGAATGAAGACATTTTGAGGTGCCATGAGGAGCTGTTGATTCACAATTATTTTTATTGTGTTGTAAAATCACTGGATGAGGGGATTTTTATTGTTTTTATTGTTTAATTGTGATAATGATTATGAGTTCTAGATGATCGAATCAGCGATTGATGATTAATTAGGGAAATAACAACAGAAAATTGATTTTATTTAATAGAAAAATTGATAAAAATCTGGAGTTTTCACACCTAAATTCCTTCATTTTATTTATTTATAATGTTAATATG
Organism: Diachasmimorpha longicaudata; assembly: GCF_034640455.1. Classification (NCBI taxonomy): domain Eukaryota; kingdom Metazoa; phylum Arthropoda; class Insecta; order Hymenoptera; family Braconidae; genus Diachasmimorpha; species Diachasmimorpha longicaudata. The sequence continues at coordinate 2,294,533 of NC_087243.1, forward strand.
AATGTTTATCGTTTTTTATTCTTTAATTATAACATTCATTATGAGTTCTAGATGATTGAATCAGCGATTGATGATTAATTAGGGAAATAACAACAGAAAAATGATTTTATTTAATAGAAAAATTGATAAAAATGTGGAGTTTTCACGTCCAAATTCCTCCATTTTATTTATTTATAATATTTATCATTTTTTATTCCATCACCACAACCATGATTATGAGTTCCAGATGACCAATGGGAGCCACCCACCACCAGGAAACCCATTTCACTCAATAAAACTCCACACGTTTTCACTTCTGATTGTTTACCCCGCATGATAAACTCTCACTACCGAGCAATCAGTGACAATTGACCCGCTGAATATGACTTTCAGGCTTCGTAGACATCACCCAGGGTTGGCCCAAGCACAGGCCAGTCGAGTCTGACAGCCACTGGAATCCAAAAACTGGAAAATTTCACTGTCCCACATGCAACAGTGGATATGGTCGTCGTGACACTATGATCGCTCATCATCGCTACGAGTGTGGAAAGGCACCACGTTTCAAGTGTCCGTACTGCCAGCTCTGCAGCAAGAAGACGTCCAATGTCTATCAACACGTCAGATCAGTCCACCCCAACGAGCCTGTCACACTCCAGAAGCTCTACTGATACAATAATTTCAGTTTTACCCTAAAATTATTGTTATTTTCAACGATTTATTTGTTTTTTCCAACGAAATTCGTTGGAGGTCCTAGAAGACGTTGTCCTACACCATCTCCAGAGGGTCTCCAGCCAACCCAATCCTGGAGTCCTCTTTAATAATTAATTTTACCAAAATAATTTCCAAAATTGTTGAAAATTTCTTTTTATTTTCATTTTTATTTGTTAAATCCAACGAAATTCGTTGGAATTTCCTAGAAGACATCATCCCAGACCATCTCCAGATGATCTCCACCCAACCCCATCCCTGAAGTCCTCTTTAATAATTAATTTCTACCAAAACCATCGAAAATCCCATCTCATAATTATTTTTATTTGTTAATTCCACCAAAAATTCGTCGAAACTTCCTCGAAAACGTCTCCCCAGGGCCCTCACCCCCCCTCCCCCCTCATTCTGTACAGTTTCTCCGACTAATAATGTAACAATCGAGCTTACTATTTACAATAAAAAACCTGTAAATTATCAGTTATTGTACGTCGAGAGCTGCACGTTTAGGAATTGACTAGACAATTAATCTCGATATTAGAGGACTTTCCTGACGATTATTCCTCATCTGACGTTTTGTACATTGATTTCAGAGGCTGCACAGAGACGTCTCCAGCGCTGTATCATGAAGAAACGTCTGATACCAGGTGGAAGGAAGTACCAGTGCCCCAAGTGCGCTAAATCCTTCTCCCAGAGTTATTCGATGTATCGACACTACAGATACGAGTGCGATTCACTCCCCAGGTACAGCTGTCCCTACTGCAACTACGTCAGCAAGTGGACCCACTCCATCTACAATCACATCAGGAAGATACACCCTGGAAGGGAGGTGACGGTGAATCGACGATATTAGGAATTGTTTATACGGTTAGAGAGCAATAAATAATGATATCACGACATCAGAAGATTCAGAAATTTATTTCTGATTTTGTTTCCTTTTGTTTAGACTAAAATTAATAATTTTATTTTTTTATGTCATTTGTTATTGTTGCAGAGGAGGGGAACGAGGGATTAGTTGTTATTAATAAATATTAATTATCTAATTAATATTATTTAATTATTTAATTAATATTTATGGAAGTGGAAACTGATTAAATCTGGATTTTATTGTGTTTTAGGGCTCCAGATGTTGTTATGGATTTAATGTTGTTGTTGTTATGGAATTAATGTTGTTGTTGATTGATTAAATTGTTGTTAATGATTATTTGTAGCTCCAGGAGCCGGTGGGAGTGCAAAAGGCTGATGACGAAGTCTGAGAAGAAAATGATTTTATTTTGTTATTTTTATGGAAATTTATTAATTTTTATTTGTTTATTTATTTATGTTTTTGGGTGATTGCAGGGGCAGGTCATAGAGCATCGATCAATCGATTCAGTGATCGATTTATTATTTACATTTGATGATAAATGAAATGTCAGGGATTCAATTGTCTGAGAGTTTTTTGTTTTTATTTTAAGATTAAGTTAAAAAATTTCTAGTTTCACTGGAATTTGTTAATTAATCTCAATCGATTTAAATTACTTTCAACTCTCGATCAATCGAAATTCTGGTGAAACCATTATTTATGTTTTTTTAATTGAATATTAATAATTGATTATTCATTTGTCTGAAATTTTCGAATAATTTCACACAAAATAACGAAAAAAGTGAAAAAAATCCATTTTAAATTCTTTAATCACTAAATTTAATTAACTTAATTTGTTTATTGTTGTTAACTCTCACGAAATCACTCGAGAGTTTCCAGTTTTTAATTATTTTTCGTGAACTTCACCAGGAAATCCGTTGACATTTCATCAAAAAACCGAAAAATCTCTTCTCTCGATCAGTTTTTCTGTCTCTCGAAGACGATTTATCCCCCAGATGACGTATCAATCATTGATTATTGATTTCGTGTTGTTCCAGGTGACGACGGGGATGACCTTGACCCAGAGTACGTGATAACAGGATCAAAAAATCGGACTAAAGACAGAATTCTTTCTCTCTCAGACGTTGGGGCTGTTGATGACGACCGGTACAGCTGTCCCAGGTGCTCCAGGGCTTATCGCACCCGAGGGGGGATGGTGAGGCACCACAGACTGGAGTGCGTTGATGTCCCCAGGTTTCAGTGCCCCCACTGCGAGATGAAGAGCAAATACACTCAAGCGATCTATCGACACATCAGATTGAGACACAAAGGACTCGAAACCGGCCTCATAACTCTGTTCTGAGGGACTTGAAATGAACGAAGTTGAATGTTGTGATGTTTATTTTCTATGGAACGAGTGATCTCGACGATAATTAGTTAAAACAATAATTTTATAAATAATTATTCACGAAATATATTGATTCAATGGAGATGTCCAGGAGTTTTGCGATAAATCTAACGCATGCGGTGGCTTTTTGTATTTTCTCACGCCTCTCACATCGGCCCACACACGTTCGACAAACAAATGTCAATTTCAATTTGATAATAATTTTTTTATAATTTTTTTTATTGTCAAATTGTTCACTAGTGAAGTGGCAAAACGATAGCTTGTTGTCTCACGCCCAGTTTTCGGGGGATATCTCCGAATCTAAGAGAGATATCGAAATTTTGGACATGACATTTATTGTAGCTCTCGACCTCCCCCACAAAAAAGGTCCCATTCAAAATTTTTGTATCTCCCATAGATTCCGAGATATTCAGGAAAAACTGGGCCTCTTGGGTCACCCCTTGAGTATCGATTCTTTTAGTGATTATTCGACCTCGAAGGGATGGAACAGTCGATATATTTGTTCTAATGATTGTTTGTATCGATTGCAGGGTTTCTATCGAAGTCAGACCGAAGATTCAACTGTCCAAGGTGCACCAGGAGTTTTCTCTCCAAGGATTGCATGCTACGTCACTACCAGGCACATTGTGACTTCCAGGAGACGAGATTTCGATGCTCCTATTGTGATTATGGATCCAAATACAGTTCAAATATTTACAAACACGTGAGACGTGTTCATAAACAAATGCCGTGTTTCAAACCTGATAGAATATATATGCACTGACTCGTCACTAATTGTTTATAATATTTATGGTACAGTCCAAAGTGATAAAACAAAGGAACCTCACACCTTCACAATTTATTTATTCTGTATTAACATTTAATAAAATAGTTATTTTGTTGTCAACTGAAGATCAACTTTGAAGACTCGAAGGGAGAGGGAATTAAAAGATTCTGCAGTTAATTGGTCATTAATTAATTAATTATTCAGTCGATGAGTTGTTTGTCATTCGTCGATTTTTTTGCTTTTTCACTATTTTTTTTCTGATTTTGAAGACTTTGAAGTCATAAAACGATGAAGTCAGGGTTTTATGACCTGGAGGACATCTCTGAAGATCGATCATTACATCTCTGAAGACTCATTATCATTAATTACTAATTATTTTCAGGAGATGAGTAAGTCTGGCATCATAACCTCTTTATCTCATCTTTTCTCCATTTTCAGAGTCCAGACTTCAACACCTGGAGACTCCTTCGAAGACAGGACACCTCATGTTGAATGTCTTTGATGACATTCAAGTAATTAGCTCTTCATCATCATTAAAGTACAACAAGACAATTATCTTTAATTATTTTTATTATTCTGATGGTACAGTACAAAGTGATAAAACAAAGAAACCTCACATCTTCACAATTTATTTATTCTGTATTAACATTTAATGAAATAATTATTTTGTTGTCAACTGAAGATCAACTTTGAAGACTCGAAGGGAGAGGGAATTAAAAGATTCTCCTGTTAATTGACAATTAATTAATTAATTATTCAGTCGACGTGTTGATGTTCGTCATTCGTTGATTTTTTTTACTTTTTCACTATTTTTTTCTGATTTTGGAGACTTTTAAGTCATAAAACGATGAAGTCAGGGTTTTATGACCTGGAGGACATCTCTGAAGATCCATCATCACATCACTGAAGACTCATTATCATTAATCACTAATTATTTTCAGGAGATGAGTAAGTCTGGCATCATAACCTCTTTATCTCACCTTTTCTCCATTTTCAGACTCCAGACTTCAACACCTGGAGACTCCTTCGAGAACAGGACACCTCACGTTGTACGTCTTTGATGAAACTCAACCAATTACCTCCTCATTATCACTAGAATAGATTAATTCCACTTTCACCGAACCACATAATATTCTGCATGAGTTTCCTCTCACATTAATCAACTGAAACCTCAGGATCGACAGCAACTGGACTAAAATATTCCCTCGAATTTTGTGTTTCAGATCGTAAATTCACTCGGCGATTTCGTCTCGACAAAAGATTCGCCTGTGCTAATTGTCCCAGTGCCTTCTCCTCAAAACACAATTTGAGTCGACATCTGATTTACGGTTGCAATCAAGCTCCTCGATTCAAGTGTCCATATTGTAATATGAGATCCAAAGAGGTCTCCAATGTCTACAGACACGTGAGGAATCGCCATATTGGAATGCCAGTTCACCTCATCGATTTACCAACAAATTGTATTCGTTATGCTCGAAAGGGAGCGGTTTTCACATGACTGAGGACTCAATAAATTCTATTGATTTTTGTAATATCGTACCCTGATATGTTATTGTCACATGTCACGTGTTTTATTTATTGTTATTAACTTTTGGGGAGGGTTATGGGGTTGGGAAGGTCCACTGACTTGTTGAGGTTAGAGTTTTGAGGGGTGGGAGGGAGGAAGTTGGTTGGAGTTCATTGTTTTGAGGTTATGTTGATTGTCTTGTTGTTTGTGAGAGGAAATTGGTGACGTAAATGTTTGTTTTTTTATGAAAATTGGTTAACAATTGGGGGAATGGGAGGTTTGTTGATTTGGGAGGGGGAAGATGTTGTTTATTTGATGGTACAACGTCTGATTTGGGGTAAATAAGAAAGTTAATTAAATAAAAGGTGAACATTTGTTTGCTTTCAATATTTTTTAAAATTAATTTTTAACTCTCCTTTTGTTTATTAATTATTTTCCTTCTTCTGTGATAAAAAATGAAGAAGTGAATAACATAAATGTTTGTCTTTTTATTTGAAAAAACGATAAACAATTATGCAAACATAAACATTCTTCATTTACCTAACAAAAAACATTATTCATTCCCCAAAAAAAAATTCTGTTTTTGTTTAAATAACAAAAATCAAATTTCCATTTAATTAATTCCCAACTCCCCTCGTCTCATCAACCAATTACCAAAGGTAATAACCTTTCCCTCATTAATTTCCCCCAAAATCTTCTGCTTCCAGACCCTCCATCAAAGCGATCAAGATCCAGGAAGCCATCAGAAGCATCACGATCCAAGAAGCCATCAGAAGCATCACGATCCAAGAAGCCATCAGAAGCATCACGATCCAGGAAGTCATCAGAAGCATCACGATCCAAGAAGTCATCAGAAGCATCACGATCCAGGAAATCCTGGAGCTGTCCCACATGCCACAAGAACTTCACCTCGAAGTACACAGCGATGACTCATTATCAAAACGACTGCAGTCGAAAGGTCTTCTACGGTTGTCCCTACTGCGACGTTAGGAACAGCAAATCCTTTCAGATACGAAAGCACGTGGCGAAGGTTCATCCTGGAAGACAGTGTTCATTCCTGGAGTTTCATGGAACTGGTCAAGCTCCAAGTTACAAGTGCTCTTACTGCGCCATGAGCTCCATGAAGAGGTCCAACGTCTACAGACACGTGCGAAATCATCATCCTGGGATGTTAGTTCAGCTCCTGGACGTACCAGCCGACTGTGTACGTTATCCATCAGCTGAGGAGCCACTTCCAGATGACAACGAATGAATATCCTGATGAATCTCCAACTTTACCTGGTGATTTCCCCTGCGTTCGTCTGATTTTTCTGGTTTTTTGCTTTGATCCTGGGGGCTGGACGTCCTGGACACGTCTAGGCAGGTGTCTTCCGTCCAGATGTCGACCTTCTGGAGCTTCCAGGGGCTCCAGAGGACTTCTGGACGTCGAAAAGGTCCTGGGACTGTCCAACATGTCGTAGGAGCTTCAGATAAAATTTTTTTTTGGGAAATTCGTTGAGGTACGACAGGAAATTTGATCCAGGGAACATGACAGCTGTTCTGGGAGGGAAAGGACATCAACATCATCAAGGGGAGACACCTGGTGCAGTGGTAGAGTTGACAGCTGGGGGAGTCATCGAATTAAGAGGTTCCACCGAAGAGATTTGATAGAAATGTCGTGATCGTGTCATGAAATTTAAGATTCGGTGGAATTTTGACAGACGTGGGGAGCTGTCACCCTGGATGGCATGTCCAGGTCGTCAATTTGGGTGTCAACTGGGGGTTGTGCGGTTGCTGAGGGCGAATCCTCGTGATTGATATTTAATAGATGACCTGGATATGAATTAATTAATATTCAGTTCGGTTTATTTGATGTCACGAACGTTTTTGTTTAATTAGCATCAGCTCCTGACGTTAATTAATTAATGTTTAATTTGGTTAAGTTCATTTTCGTTGATGTCACGAGTGTTTTGATGGTTGACATCAGCTATTTTTTAGTATTATTATTACTGTAATTAATTAATTAATATTCAGTTCAGTTCAGTTCGTTTTCTTTGAGGTTACGAATGTTTTTGTTTAATTAGCATCAGCTCCTGACGTTAATTAATTAATGTTTAATTTGGTTAAGATCATTTTCGTTGATGTCACGAGTGTTTTGATGGATGACATCAGTTATTTTTTAGTATTATTATTACTGTAATTAATTAATTAATATTCAGTTCATTTTCTTTGATGTCATGAACGTTTTCGTTTCATTGACATCACCTCCTGTCATTAATTAATTAATGTTTAATTTGCTTAAGATCATTTTCGTTAATGTCACGAATGTCTTAATTATTGACATCAGCTGTTGTTTAATATTATTATTACTATAATTAATTAATTAATATTCATTTAAATTCAGTTCGTTTTATTTGATCTCACGAACGTTTTTGTTTAATTAGCATCAGCTCCTGTCGTTAATTAATTAATGTTTAATGTGCTTAAGATCATTTTCGTTAATGTCACGAATGTTTTAATTATTGACATCAGCTGTTGTTTAATATTATTATTACTATAATTAATTAATTAATATTCATTTAAATTCAGTTCGTTTTCTTTGAGGTTACGAAGGTTTTTGTTTAATTGACATCAGCTCCTGTCATTAATTAATGTTTAATTCGATTAAGATCATTTCCTCTGATGTCAGGAGCTTCACAAAAATTATCTGACTCGTTCCATATTTTTAAGTGACTCAAAATGGTCGCGTTGGCTCGATAAAATAGGGTTCGGGCTGTGATGACACGGTTTTTTCTACTGATGAACCTGAATGTTCATTACATGACCTAAGTCACGACTTTAGATTAAGGAATCACATGTTCGTGAATTGAAAACATAATCGTAATCAGTTTTTTCTGGATTTTTCAGTTGTAGAAAACAGGAAAAGCTCATATCACACGTTATAAACAATAAAATTCACCATAAAAATTCAAAAATCATTAGATTAATGTCAAAGGACGTTTGTTATTCCAAAAACGGACCTTTTTGCCCTTTACTAAGGCCCTTTTTACCATATTCACACGACTGAAACTGATTTTTCTATAACAAAAAACAGGAAAAGGACTCGATATCACACGTTATAAACAATAAAACTCAACATAAAAATCCAAAAATCATTAATTTACTCCCACATAACCTTTTCGCCCTTCACTAAGTCCCTTTTTAACATATTCACACACCTGAACCCCCCAAAAACTGAAAACACAATCGTAATCACTTTCCTCCTGATTTTCCCAACAAAAAACAGGAAAAAAACTCGATATCACACGTTATAAACAATAAAACTCACCATAAAAATCCAAAAATCATCAACTTAACATCAAACAACATTTGTCACCCCAAAAAAGGACCATTTTACCCCTTACTAACCCCCTCATTAACATATTCACACCCCCAAAACCCCCAAAAACATCCTCCCCCCCCCCAAAATTTCCTCTTCTAATTTTCTAAAATTCATTAATTACCCTCTCAATCGCGATTAAATTGACCCTCCGATCTTCTGAATTTCCAGACACCCCAATAGACCGCATCAGGTCGCGGAGAACCTGGAGCTGTCCCAGATGTCGTAGGGCCTTCAAATCGAAAACCGCAGCAGACTTCCACTGCCGATTAAATATCACCCAGGAGTCCCTTTACACCTGTCCCTACTGCGATAAAACAGACAATAAAATCGTCAACATACGTCGTCACGTGGCCCGGTGGCACCCAGACAAACAAGACGCACGTTTCAAGTGTCGTTACTGCAGCATGTCATCGACAATCAGATCCAACGTCTACAGACACGTCAGGAGTCGTCATTCTGGTCTTCCAGTGCAGCTCATCGATTCCATGTCCAACTGTATTCGTTTATCTCGAACTGAAACGACTTCTTCGTGATGAATAATCAATAAATAATAAATAACATCTTAACAATTATTGAATCCACAAATTTACCATAATGTTCGCTCATTTGTCATTGTTTTACCATTAATTAACAGTAAATTAATCGTGAAATGATTGACTAACGATTTTTTTAACATTTTCAGAGATATCAATCGTTCCTCTTAAATTCAGGGGACCCTGGAGCTGTCCCACGTGTCACAAAGGCTTCAGGACGAAAAATGCTGTGGAGATGCACTACAGATACGTCTGCAGTCGTGATCCTCGTTATGGATGTCCTTACTGTGATAAAAAGGATAAAAAAGCATTCAACATACGACGACATGTGGCCAGATGGCACCCTGGAATGCAGGGATTTAGCATTAAATTTTACTGATTCGAGATTAACAACAATTCCTGGAGTTTTATTGAACAATAAATATTGAATACTCTTTGCTACCTCGTTGGTACCACCTTTGTATCATCCCCAAGTGATTTATCCATCGCTAGACAACATTATTATTCATTTATGGTTTTATTTTTTATGCCTGAATACGTTAAAGTCTTTGTTCCAATCGATCTAACCAGGTCGTTCTTCCTCATTGTTTAACAGGTGCTCTAGGCCTACCACATCATGATGGAGGTCTTCTTGATGTCCTCAGGACCAGTCTGGAGTATCTCGATGGTAGTCGAGAGGAAAGTCCACTCTGGAATCCAGTTAAAATGGCGTATCAGTGCCCCAGGTGTAATGCTGGCTACACATACAAGAAAACACTCCAGACACACCTCAAATACGACTGTGGCAAAGAGCCCAGGTTCAAGTGTCCATATTGTAACAAAAAGGACAAGTGTTCGTCGAACGTTTACAAACACATACGAATGAGGCATGACGGTTTACCTGTTATCGTTCACAAAAATTAGCCCAATATTTTCTGACAATTTTTCGTTATTTATTTTGATGATTTCCATTGTCATTTTGGATATTTGATGTTAATAAACGCATCACCTGGAGCATCTCCACTCATTCTGCATCTTGAAGATTTATTATTTAATGTATCACTGTCCTGTGTGTCACCCACGTACTCAGGTTGAATTGTGAGCGGCCATTTTGATTAATTGTTTTGTGGATTTTATTGCAGATGGCGGAAGGTACTGGCCAGACATCACGTCAGCAACGACTTATTTGTGTCCTCATTGTGACGCTGGGTTCAGACGTATGTGGGACTTGGTGAGGCACAAGTGTGGACAAACACTCAAGTTCGCGTGTCCTTACTGCCCGAAGAAGGATAATTCGTCGTCTAATGTGTACAGGCACATCAGGAGGTGGCATCCTGACAGGCCAGTGAACGTGAAGAAATTGTCGTAGGGAATTAATTGCTGTTAATTTGAATAAAAAAAACCCCTAAAAATTGAAATTTCGTGTTTTTGGTGTCACCAGGACGAGACATTTGTTGTTAAACACGAGAATCCTGTTGTGAATGTGTCCTGAATGAGGTGGAGTCCTTAGATTTCCGGTTTTTACTGTGCCCTGAGGGATAATCTCGTCAAGTGCTCGTGTTCCAGGAAAATTCATCATTTTGTTGGTTATAAAACGTGAAAAATCACTCTTTCGACTCCTGACGTTCACTAAATTGTTTATAACAAATTAATCATCGACGAGGATACAGAGGACATCATCTGGAGGCATCAGGTACCCTCCAAGGTCCTCCAAGAAGACGATCATCCCTCATTTTACCATAAAAATCACTGAAATCAGGTCGTGATCTCACGATTTTACGACGTGTTCCAGCACCTGGGGCATCATCAGACGTCTAATACACGTTAAAAATCCCCATAACAACACTTGCATTGCATTTTGTGTACGTGTGTACTTGCAAGATCATCATGCTGAATGATTTTAATGACCTAACCTCAATCATAACCCTCGTGACACCTCAGGGACAGACGACCAACTAACGACTGAATTTTCGTTGATGTTCCAGGACAATTGGAGATATCCTGGGGGGACAGGAGGTCCTGGAGGCCGAGGAACTGTGATGACACCGAAAAACAATTTTTCTGCCCCAATTGTCATCGTGGGTACAAACACAGATCCCATATGTATCGACATCGTCAGTACGAGTGTGGAAAACCACCGAGATTTCAATGTCCTTATTGCGACGCCAGGAGCAAACACAAGTTCAATCTGTACTCACACATTAAAAATCATCATCCTGGATGTTCACTGTACGCCATTGACACACTTCCCCCCACCCAGTGATGAGCTGTGACGAGGAGTCCACTGTTTTGTGTAAAAAATTCTAATAAAATTGATATTTTGAGGTTATGAGAGCATGAAAATTATTGTCTGAGTCACAGGACGAGGAGTTAATTAAGGATTGGACTAATGATGTACCACTGGCTTTGGTGTTTCAGGGAGAAGGAGATCATCGCAAACGACCATTATTTTTATTGCTGAGGGGGAGGGGGAGGAACGACATCATTGTCCTAATTGTGGAAAGAGTTACAAACATCGGTGTCACATGCAGAGACATTGGAAATTGGAGTGTGGAACACCTGGAATATTCCAGTGCCCTTATTGCAGTCTTTTGCTGAAGAGGAAGAGCTACATGTGGTCCCACATCAAGCAGCGTCACCCTAGTTGTGAGGTTTACTGTATCGACAGCAAAAGCAAATGGAAACTTATGCCAAAGTGATGGGATTTATGGTGTGATGATCAGGATTTCTCGTGGTGTTTCGTTGGTGGGGGGGGTTGTGGGGGTGAGGAGGAGGACTAATTAACCTGATTTGAGGGATTCATCGGGTCTTCAGGGTGTGGAGGTCGGTTCTGGATCATCTGGAGAACGAAATTCGTGGAAAAATGGGACCAGAAGATGAGTCAGCTCTGATTGTTGGTCAGTGTTTGATGAATATCTCCGAATGGGGGGGAGATAGAGGATTTTTCATGAGGACCTTTTTTGTTGGGCGGAGGAAGGGCTACAATTAATGTTATCAGAAGAAATTCGCTATCTATCGTAGATTCGGAGATATCCGGGTTTAAAGAGTCCGGGAAGTTGGGGAGTTGGGGACGACTTCGTTATTGAAATGAATAATGTGTATAATAATTAAATAATTAAATAATTAATTAATTTAAGTGTGTGTAATCGACTTTAGCGACCTGGCAGTCATTTTTGACAGCAGTTTCCTGTCAAAAGTCCTTCAAATCGGTGATTATTCATTTATTATCGTAATTTCTCGATTTTTTCATTCTCAGGTACATCGTCGACGTTTCCGTCACTAAAAACCCTGACGACGTTATCACCGACAGTTAAAAACACCCTGATAACCCCCTGGAATCGACTAAACATCATAAACTTCCCCAGAACTCGTAATTAAACCAGAAATCTTCGTCGTTATTAATCAATTTAATTACAATTTCCAGAATTTTGATTCCAGTGAAAGTCTTCACCTCGACGTCTTCTCCACGAACTAATCACGAAATTGAATTAATCAACGGCCTTGAGTGTTCGTCAAGGTCGTCTACATCCCTGGATTATGGATTTTTTTAATTAATTAACGTAACTCTTGTTTTTTTTTAATTTTTCAGTCGATTCTTGGGAGCACTGGGAGGTCGTCGAGGACAACGATCCCCTCTCCGCGAATAATGGACGTTACTACTGTCCTAATTGTGGTAAAGACTATGGTTATCGTCATAATCTTCAACGTCATGTGCTACGAGAGTGTGGAAAACTTCCTAAGTACCAGTGCCCTTACTGCACCTCCAGGAGCAAGAGACAGGACAATCTCTACGCTCATATAAAGGCTGTTCATCCTGGATTCGATGTCTACGCCATTGATACGGGTATCGATAGATTGCAAAATGTCGATTATGTAAGAGTCGATAATTGAAGATAAATAAACGTTTCGTTTGGTAAATCGAGAGGTGAATTTTTTTATTTATTAATCCAACGTATGTTCAGCCAATAATTTTAAGGGATTTTCGTGGCCTTGATGAGGTAATTAATGATGGAATTGTTGATGTTGCAGGGAGATCCTGGAAGACCTTGGAACCTGTTGCTGTCAGCTATACGTCGATGAACGAGAGATCGGAGAATCGTCATCACTGCGCTAAATGTGGGAGAAGCTACAAACGTCGGACTCATTTGACTCGTCATTATAATTTTGAATGTGGGGTACCCAGGAGATTCAGGTGTCCTTATTGTCATCAGGACTCGAAGCAGAGGAGCCAGGTGTGGACGCATATAAGGAAAATGCATAAACGATCGATACTTTATTGTATTGATATTGAAACACATCAGAAGTTGTATCATCCGGGGGTGAGGAAGAATTAATCGAGTGGTAATTGATTGAAATCGAGTCCTGGAGGGGGGGGGGGATTTTAGGGAGTTGGGGGGTTGTTTGGTGGTTTTAATTGATAAATATTTTGGAGATTTGAATATTTTGGAGTTTTTTTTTTGACGAATTTGGACGCATTTGGGGAATTAATTGGGGAAATTTGTTGAGGGGAGTTAATTAAGTTTTAATTGGAGTGATTGGGAGTTGTTTAGAGTGAGTGTGTGTGATTGTTGTTATTATGAATCGATGAATCGATTGAGTGGTGATGTGGGATTTGTAATGGAATTATTGTTTAGATCGAGAAAATATTTATGTTTTTACTGAATATTCAGTTAAAAAATAGATATGATTTTGGAAAATGATTTAATTTTCCCTCATTAGTTAATTAGGAACCTGATTAGTTAATTATGAAGGTGAGTGAGGCCCTTCGATAATTTTGAAGATTAAAAAATTCCGGGAAATTGTTTTCTTCGAATATTTTTAATTAAGAAAATGAAAATAATTATTTTAAACGTCAGTGGCACCTCCTGGGGCGCGTCAATCGTCGAAATATTTTCGAAACATAATTTCGATAAAGTTAATAAATAAATACTGGGGTAATTAATCCTCAGCTAAATAAATATTCCCCAGAAATATTTTTTCTCATCCAAAAATCAGGAAACGACGAAATGATTAATCACAAAACAATATTTTTCTTGTTATTTTAAAATAAAAATCATTTCTCTGAACTACTGACACCTGATTCCCCTGAAATTTCGTCCTGATGACACCGTAACACTCCAACCACCGACTGTTCCAGGGATAAACAACTGGAGAACACCTGGACACACCCTAATAACTAACAAACAATTTTTCTTCTCATAAAAATCGAAAAAAACTTCTCTGGAATTCTGGGGCAGTTCTAATGACTTTTTTCATCACGTTAATCAGTTTTTTATGTTCAGGACATGTCTGGAACATCTGGCAATATCATTCCTGTTGATGATTGTTGCAGAGCTCCTGCCAACCTGGGAATTTGTCGCTGTCAATCCCGAAAGTGGAGAAATTGATAATCGTCATCGGTGTGGAACGTGTGGAAAAAGTTACAAACGACGAACTCATCTTCGTCGTCATAATCAGTATGAGTGCGGTGTGCCCAGGAGGTTCAGATGTCCTTACTGCAGCTCAGACTTTCGTCAACGCTCCTGCATCTGGACACACATCAGGAAGCTCCACAAACGTTGTACACTTTATTGCGTTGATATTGGAACAAACAAAACTTTGTATTACGAGAAGAGACCGAAATACGATTAAAAAAAATAAAATAAAACATTCACGTTAATATTAACAAAACGAAACGTTAATATTAACGTGAATGTTTCATTTTTTTAACGTTAATATTAACGAAACGAAACGTTAATATTAACGTGTATGTTTCATTTTTTACGTTAATATTAACGAAACGAAACGTTAATATTAACGAAACGAAACGTTAATATTAACGTGAATGTTTCATTTTTTAAACGTTAATATTAACGAAACGAAACGTTAATATTAACGTGAATGTGTCATTTTTTTACGTTAATATTAACGAAACGAAACGTTACTATTAACGTGAAGGTTTCATTTTTTTTAACGTTAATATTAACGAAACGAAACGTTAATATTAACGTGAATGTTTCATTTTTTTAAACGTTAATATTAACGTAAAAAAAATCGTTCGTTTCGGTCTGTTTCGTTTCGTTTTATTCACGTTAATATTAACGTTTCGTTTCGTTAATATTAACATTTGTTAAGGGCTAATAGTGTGTGTGAAGGGGGTGAAACTTCTTGTGGACATTCAGAGAAATTAGGGAAGGGAATGGGGTACGTTTGGGGGTAAATAATTGTTGAGACGAAGATTTTGTTAATTTGTTATTGTGTGAGGAGTTGATTAATTGTCGGTGGTATCTGGTGGATTAACATTTGTTGTATTTGCGATTGTTTATGTTTCTGGTGGTTGTTGTGATGATTTTTCTGGGGAATATCGAATGTTAAAGGATTAATGTTCGATATTTTCTGAGAATGAGATGGGAATTTGTTGGAGATTTAGGGGAATCCCCTAATTATTTCTGACGTTGAGAGTGAAGAAATGTAATTTTTATAATTGTTTATGTTTCCTGCGGTTGTTGTATCGATTTTTCTGGGGATTAAGGAACGTTAAACGTTTAACGCAACATTTCCCGAAGTCTTTTAAAAAGTTTCACTTCGAAAAATGAAGTTTTAGTGAGTGTGACGTCACTTCCGGACGAAAACGTCTTCTGGAATCGAGTTTTCGTTGGGAATTCGATGAAAATTGAAGACTTTTCGATGTTTTTGTTTAATTCTCATCGATTTTTATGGAATAATTCAACCAAATCGTTCCACCAATGACTGAACTCCTCGATCTGGGGGAACACGAACCGGGGAATCCCCGAAATACTTCTCAGAGTGAAGAAATAAAGGCGATAACTTCATAAAAAAATTGTGTTTCATTAGTTTACGATCGAATGACGAATTGTTGCATCGTTACGTACTTTTTGTTAATTAACATCGTCAACAATTTTTACGAATATCAATGAATGTTGTGACTGTTCCAGGGGAACTCCTGGTGAACTGGGAATTTATTTCCGTCGATCCAGGAACGACTAGTCGTCATCACTGCGCGACATGTGGAAGAAGTTACAAACGTCGGACACATTTGTATCGACATTTTAAATACGAATGCGGTGCCTCCTGCAGATTTCGATGTCCTCACTGTCATCAGGACTTCCGTCAACGCTCCAGGGTGTGGACGCACATCAGGTCGCTTCATAGAAACGCCGAACTGTACTGCCTCGATACGGGAACAAACGAGAAGTTGTACTACGAAATTAGAAATAAGAGGGAGATTTGCACGTGAAGATGATGTCGATGACAATAAAGTGATCTCCAACGAGTCCAAGACTTTACCGAGTTTCCTTTCGTTGATTGACGTCACCTCGTTATCCACATAATTGTTAATAAGCTCACGTAGGAGATGATAAGTGGCCGACAGTCGGCCGATACTGGCCCAATGTCGGCTAAATACTGGCCGAGCCTCGGCCCAATGTCGGCAAATGCTGGGCGAGCCTCGGCTCAATTCCGGTTAATACTGGCCGAACCTCGGCCCAATGTCGGCCAATACTGGCCGAGCCTCGGCCCAATGTCGGCAAATACTGGGCGAGTCTCGGTCCAATTCCGGTTAATACTGGCCGAGCCTCGGCCCAATGTCGGCAAATACTGGGCGAGCCTCGGCCCAATGTCGGCAAATACTGGGCGAGTCTCGGTCCAATTCCGGTTAATACTGGCCGAGCCTCGGCTCAATGTCGGCCAATACTGGCCGAGCCTCGGCCCAATGTCGGCAAATGCTGGGCGAGTCTCGGTCCAATTCCGGTTAATACTGGCCGAGCCTCGGCCCAATGTCGGCCGTTCGTTATCTCCTACCAGGGTATGTACTTTAACATAAAATTTTTATCGAACTCCTGATGACGTCATTTTTTTTTTGGTTTTTTTCAGGTGAAACTCGTCAGGAGGTGGAGTTTATTGCGGTTAATCCTGACGCTGGTAATCGTCACGGGTGTTCAACGTGTGGGAAGACGTACAAACGACGAACTCATCTGATTCGTCATCTGAAGTACACGTGCGGTGGAGATAGGGCTTTTCAATGCCCTTATTGCGATCAGGATTTTCGACAAAGGGCTCGGATTTGGATTCACATTAGAAATCATCACAGTCATTCTGTTCTTTATTGTATTGATAAGAAGAGTAATGAAAAACTGTATTACCCGCTGAGTCATAAGGGCTAGATGAGGGAATGAATTGGATGAAGGGATAATTAAGGGATGATTTTTGTAGGATTTTAAAAATGTTATTCTGAAGGTTTTTTTTATGTTGAAAAGGTTTCGGTTCGAGTCAGGAGGTTTCGACGAAAGTTTTAAAGAAAATTATATTATATAGTATAGTATATAGTATATTATGTATTATATAATATGTTATATATTATGTTATGATATGTAATATAATCATTATATGATTATATTGTATAATATATAATTTATGGAGCGCTATTCAACTTCGTCGAGGCTCAGAACTCGTGATAATTCAGTAATTAATTTTGTGAATAATCAACAGGCCCTGGAGAAGGGCTCGGGTCGAGTCTGGAGACTTGAAAGTGATGACTTTGGACATCAGAAAGACGGAAAATTAATGAATCACGCGTTAATTACCGGTCACTAGTTCAGGAATCGATATTCATTGTTGAGGTTGACGATAGTGTCAACGATAGAAAGGGGAATTATTCGAAAATCGATTCATAACTTCGAACTGTGAGTAGAGATTGCGACAAAAATAATTATCAAATTATTACCAAACGCAATTTTTACTTTTTGTTTAGTGATACCATACGCTGGTAATGAGGTTTTATTCTAATGAACCCATTAGTTCATGAGTTTTTTCATGTTCACGATTCATGAACACTTGATTTTCGTCAATGGGGCGGTAATATCTTAAGATTTTCGAGGCTGACGTTCCTGAAAAATCACTAGTTTTAATTTTGATGATAAGATCGTGTCTAATTATTTTGCGAAACACTTAAACCTTCGATTGATTGAATTAGAAATAAACAAATAAGTTCTTTAATTACGACCACTGGTTTTTCATTTCCTGATTATCTTACAGAAGATGAAGTTATCGATCTATCGAACACATTAATTAAATTAATTACTGATTAATTGTTAATTAATTGTTTCAGGATTTCTGCAAATGAAGTGATCACAGGGATTCCCAGTCGTATTTCACACTTTCTCCCCCAAAAGGGTGAATATGAACATGAAATATCTCGGAAGAAAATCAATGAACATCAAAGTAACACCACAAATATGAAATGTGAACATAAAAAAACACTGAAAATCAATTTTTTATTCAAAAAATGGAATAAAAATCGGTTTTCTAAGGTGATCACTAGAATTATTATTCCATTTCCTGATTGTTTGCGCATCTACTCGCGTGCACTGGTGCCATGACAGACGAAAAATGACTGCCTTCTTGTTCATTGTTTCAGGACTTGTCACGGTGCAGGTGAGTCTTGGTGGTGTGAGTCCAGGATTGACGAGGCGTCACATCTGCGGGACATGCGGAAAAAGTTACAAACACCGGACCCATTTGATGCGCCATCTGAACTACACGTGCGGTGAGGAAAGGGCCTTTCAATGTCCTTATTGCGATCAGGACTTCAGACAACGAGCGCGAACGTGGATTCACATAAGAAATGCTCATAACAATTCTCTGTTGTATTGTATTGATAAGAAGAGAAATCAGAAGGTGTTTTTCTCGTCGAGTCACAAGGGATAAGTCCAGATGATGTTCACTTCCTTGAAGATGAGATAAGATAATCTGACGACCAGATGTTCATCAAGTTCAACTTAACGATTGAAAAGTCATTAAGTTATGACTTTTTAAGTGTAATGAATGCAATAAAAATGGCGGAATAAACGGGACATGTGATTACGAGCATATTCATTAATTGATTATTGTCGTTTTAGTGCGTGATTGGATTTTAATGAGGGAAATGTATCTCATTGGAGGTGAGGCAGGACTTTCTGTTGGTGAAAGACTTGTGAACAAGATAATCATTGTTTATTGTTTCTCCTCGATTGTGAAATTAATCTTTTTGAAGGAGATGAAATGAGAATATTAATTGATAGTGATTTAAGATAATTTAATGGGTATCGAACACTTTTAGAAGCCCTTCTATCTGATTATCTTCCAGATAAAACGATCGATTTGGAATTTGCGTTTGTGAATATTGATTTATTGAGTATTCACAACTGCGTCAAAAGTGGAAACTCGATAATTTCGTCAAACTTTATGTGCATTAACATTAAAACGAGTCAGAAGTTACATTATGACACCACAGGTATATCACGTGACCACATAGGACCAATTGATATTGAGTTAAGATAATTTATTTAAGATAATTTAAGATAACTGAACACTTCTAAACGCCCTTCTACCTATTGAATGTTCCAGACGAAACGATGGAATTGGAATTTGTGTCCGTGAACATCGATCCCTTGAGTATTCACAACTGCACCAAATGCGGAAAGACCTACAAACGTCGGACCCATTTGCTTCGTCACCTCAAGTACGAGTGCGGGGACATCCGGAGATTTCTCTGCCCCCACTGCGGACAACTCTTCCGACAGCGCGACTGGATCTGGATCCACATCAAGAAACATCACAAGTGTTCAGTGCTCTACTGTATCGACACAACGACAAAGAAAAAATTGTATCACGTCAGTGTCAGCGATAGGGCCCAAGTGGACTCCGACGATTGAAGAGTCGAGATAAAAACCAGTTCCCAGGGTAAATCTCGATCATTTTGACTGCGTATTCCAGCTCTGTCGAGCGAATTTACCGAATTTTCTTCCAGAAAATCAAATGAATACGTTATATATCGGTCTTAGAAACGTTCAAATGCGTTGAAAATTTGTATAAATCATCTCACCTGTTCACTGTTACAGATGAAACACCGCAGTTGGAATTTGTGTCAGTGAACATCGATCCATTGACTATTCACAACTGCACAAAATGCGGAAAAACCTACAAGCGTCGAACCCATTTGCTTCGTCACCTCAAGTTCGAGTGCGGTGACATCCGGCGATTTCTGTGCCCTCACTGCGGACAACTGTTCCGACAACGCGACTGGATTTGGATTCACATTAAAAAAAATCACAAGGATTCAGTCCTCTATTGTATCGACACAACAACGAAGAAGAAATTATACCACATCAGTGTGACCGATCGAGCACAAGTTGACTCGGACGATTGATGAATCTCAATAAATACGAGTTTTAATAATTAATGTTGATTGTTACAACTTTTTTATGTCTCGGAATGAACTCAGTAGTTCGAAATTAGCGCATTTATTAATTAATCTAAGATAACTTCGGAGATAATGAATATTCATTAAAGTGAAGAAAATTCGTTGAATGTTTCAGATGATGCGCTGGAGTTGGATTATCTTTATGATCATCGCAACTCAGTCTTGGAATTGGATTTTGTCGCGGGGAGTCGAGATCCCCTGAGTATTAACTGCTGTTCGACCTGTGGAAAGAGCTACAAACATCGAAGTAATTTGCTGCGTCATCTCAGGTTCGAATGCGGTGAGGGGAAGAGGTTCCAATGCCCCTATTGTCATAAGCTGTTCAGACAAAGGGGGGGGATATGGCTGCACATGAAGAGTCGCCACAGAGATTCTGTCCTCTACTGCATCGATACCATAACGAAGGAGAAGTTCTATCACATCGCGGCGAACGACAAAGACGAGAGGCGACAGCGATGAGTGAATGACTGAAATAAAAATTTGTGATCACTATAATGGGCCTTATTATTTACCAATACCGATGAGCGAATTTTATTATCTGTTAGAGGAGGTCAAAGACCTGCAGAAATCATCGTCTAAGAGAAAGTTGCCGCAGCCGAATGTTTATAATAATATATTCATTTGTTGAATGTTGCAGGGCCAACGTCTACGAAGTGCGTAATTTCGATTTTCTGATTGGAACGTTTTTATTGGAGCTCTGAATATGAAGTCGTGAAGGTATTTCAAGAGTTTTCCTGCAGGAAATTAATTGAATAGGACACCAGGTCCTGAAGACGATGTTTTATCACGAGGATGTGATCGATAACGTGAAGGGACATTAAAAACGATCGACAGCATGAAATAAAAATGACTTTCTACGTTAACAGTTTAGGATTATTGATTAATCTTCTTCTAGTTCTTAGTCACTTAGTTAACTTTTCTATAAGACACTGCGGGAACATATGTTGTATATAGTAAATATATTATATAAGTTTATGAATCTATCGGACATTACAAAAATCATTATCGAATGTTCCAGGAAAACCACTGGCTCTCATCTTCGTTCGTCGCCATTTTCGCCTCCGAAATCATCAGGAACATCCGGAGGAAGAGCCTTTCAACGGTCAAGGACGACTTCCTGAACCTCCGAAGAAGAGTAAATGTGAAGGGACAAAGAGATTTCGGTGTCCGCACTGCGGTAAATTGTTCAAACGACTCGACAGAACCTGGTCACACATCGACAATCATCATAAATACCATATCCTATTTTGCATCGACACCGTAACGAACCAAAAGTTGTTCCCTTCGGGGAATCCCCTGGAGAACCCGCCGGGGAATCCCCTGGAATAATCGTCAGGACAGATTCCACATGATGACGATCACATGACGAGAATAAGATCGACTTTCTCGAGCTGACGACGCGAATTTAGGATAATTTCTTCATCGCAGGGAACCGATCGTTCGTGATCACCATTTTGGGACTTCCCAGGGGGGAACCCCGTGGATTGGGACTTATTTTCTGTTAATCCTGACCCATCGTATCCTCATTATCGAGGAAAAAGTGGAAAATGTCATTAACGTCAGCCGCATTTAATTATTCACTTGACATTTGAGTGCGGAATGGCGAAGGAACTTCCAGATCTCATTGTACCAGAGCTTTGGAATGTTAAATTTCTAGTGACTAAATCCAATTAATTAAACTAATTATCGACGAAGAGTCTTACTGTGACATTTAATTTTCATTTAATAAATTCAACAAATGTGAAGGATTAAGAATATTATTGAAGTATTAAATTTTAAGGGATGAAATTTAATTAATTTTGACGATGAAGATATTGATTCAAGTAATTAATTTCTGCTAATTAAATGCAATTAATTTCAACGACGAAGATCCTCATTAAAATATCCAATTCCTACTAATTAAATCCAATCAATTTCTACGAAGAAGATCCTCATTAAAGTCGTTAATTCCTACTAATTAAATCCAATCAATGTAAAGGATGATGATCCTCACTAAACTATTCAATTCCTACTAATTAAATCCTACTAATCATTTTTTTTTTTTTCAGATAAACTGAACACACAAGCGATTATTCATTCCATCACATCGAATATTTAATTGACACGTAAATTGTTTAATGTTCCAGGTGGAATAACTCCCAGATGGGCATTCGTGTCAGTCAATCATGATCCACTCTATCCCTACAACTGCTCCCAATGTGGAAAGAGTTACAACCGTCGAAACAACTTGACTCGTCACCTGAAATACGAATGTGGAGTTGCGAAGGCATTTCAGTGCCCTCATTGCCAACAGACGTTCAGACAACGATATCTGGTCTGGATTCACATTAAAAAAATCCACGAACGCTCTAGACTCTTCTGCATCGACACCAGAACCGGGGAAAAGTCGTTCTACGAGGCGCGTCATGACGGGGGAACCTGAGGAGGACCTGGGGGACATCAGGTTTGCGTTTAGGGATGTTAATTCCAGGAGAAGGTGGGGTTGGGGTTGATGGGGGGACGTGGGATTTTTTAGGGGATTTTCTGATTGTGAATGATGTGGGGGAATACCCGAACAGGAGATGAGGAGTGGCCGACAGTGGGCCGACATTTGGCCAATGCTGGCCGACTGTCGGCCAGACAAAATCGATTCCCTATCAGGAGATGGGGAATGGACAAAACCCATTCTCTAACAGGAGATGGAGAATGGCCGACAGTCGGCCGACATTTGATCAATGCTGGCTGACAGTCGGCCAGACAAAATTCATTCCCTGACAGGAAATGAGTAATGCCCGACAGTCGGCCAGCATTGGCCAAATGTCGGCCCACTGTCGGCCATTCCTCATCGAGTCGGCTGACTGTCCGTCATTCCGCATCTAATCGGCCGACTGTCAGCCGACATTGGTCAAATGTCGGCTCACTGTCGGCCATTCATCATCTAATCGGCCGACTGTCAGCCAACATTGTTCAAATGTCGGCCCACTGTCGGCCATTCCTCATCTAGTCGGCCAGCATTGGCCAAATGTCGGCCCACTGTCGGCAATCCTCCATCTCCTGTTAGGGAATGGATATTGTTCCAGGAGATGAGCTGGATGAGGTGTCCAGGGAACTCTCGTGAACGGATCGTTCATTTGCTGATTGTTTGATGTTCCAGGATTCGATGGCGGGTGGGAAGTCCCGCAGGTGCAGTCGGCGTCGTCCTGGCCGCATTATTGCTCGAAGTGCGGAAAGAGTTATAAACATCGGACACATTTGATTCGGCATTTTAATCACGAGTGCGGAGTGGGAAAAGCTTTCCAGTGCCCTTATTGCAGTAATATGTTTAGACAACGTGCGCATATATGGAGACACATCAGAAAGCTTCATCCTCGGTTTAAGCTCTTCTGCATCGACACGAGAACGCAGAAGAAATTGTTTTATTCGATGAGTTATAAGAGATGAGGAAATTAAAATTTGGAAAATTACTGAGCTTTTATTTCTCGAGCTTTTATTTCTGGGGAATGGAATTTCCCGGGAATAAAATCATTAAACTAATAAAGGGTGAATTAATAAACTAATAAAGTTATAAACTAATCATTGAATTATCAATTTTATCGATTTTTTACTGCTAATTAACAGTAAAAAAAAACGATGTTTAATGTGTTCTGAGCTTTACTGTCACCTTCATCAAAAGCTCTGAACTTTATCTTTTCATATATCGACACGACTGATTTTTAATAAAAAAAATCAGGTTCATAACTTCAGTCGTGAGTCCTCCTGAAGTAGATCACTCAAAGCTTTTTACAGAAAATCGAATGAATGAATGATTTTATGTCCACCGGATGTTCGTAATTATTTATTTAATCAAATGTTAATTGTTGTTCCAGGAATACCCGAGTGGGAGTTTATCGCTGTGAACTACGATATATCGAATCGCCATCACTGCCCGACGTGCCAGAGGAGCTACAAACGTCGAACTCATCTTCTTCGTCATCTGAAGAACGAGTGCGGAATAGCGAAAGCTTTTCAATGCCCCTATTGCATGCAGAGCTTTCGACAACGGACCCACATCTGGACCCACATCAGGCAGAATCACACTGACTCCGTCCTTTACTGTATCGACACACGAACTGGAGAGAAATTGTATTATTCGTGGAATCACAAGACATGAAAAGCTCCAGGAGGCGAAGGACTTCCTTTCAATAATAGAAATAATAATTGAGGAATCAGGTGGTCGACAGGGCCCAACTGGCCCAGAAAAGGACAGCCAGGGCCCACCGGGTGAAAAATATAATTTTGCTAATTACGTCATCTCCTGAAGAAGAAGAAGAAGAAGAAGAAGAAGAAGAAGAATTAGAAAGAGGAAAATTCTAGATTAATAATTAATGGCTTTTTAATTAATTTATTGGCAAAATTATAATTTTTATCCTGGGAAATTGAACTTATAATTAAAATTAAGACGTTGGACTACGATTGGAGGTCTTGATGAGGAATAAAGCTCTTGATGATAATTTTCTGTTAATTTTTTTAATTAATCTAGACCTAGTGCACGATGGGCTGATGTGCTGCCTGGAGATGATCCTAATTATTGACTGTTTCAGGTGCCCCAAGGAAGTGGGAGTTTATCGATGTGGATCAGGGACCAGGACATGCTGGAGATCATCCAGCTGTCGATCGTCATCACTGTCCACAGTGCGGAAGGAGTTACAAGCGACGAACTCATCTTCTTCGTCACTTCAAGAACGAGTGCGGTGAGGCGAAGGCCTTTCAATGTCCTTATTGCAATCAGGACTTTAGGCAGAGGACGAGTATATGGACACACATCAGACATTGTCATCAACATTCAGCGCTTTACTGCATCGACACGACGACGAAGGAGTTGTTGTATTATTCACTTCCTCGGAGGGGATGAGGTTTTGATAAAATTCAAGTTTTGTTGTGATTGTTGGGATTTTTAAAAATTATTTTCGTGGATTTTGTGTAGAGAATTGTCTGTTGTTTAATTGAATCAATTTTAATTAATTGATTAATTAATTGTTTTGTAGTGATTAATTGTTTTCAGCACATAAACTCGTCTTTTGTTGACCAAAATAAGAAAATAAAAATTATGTTCTTGGATTTTATGTGAAAAATTGTCAGTTTTTCAACTGAATTAATTTTAATTAATTAATTAATCAATTTTTTTCAAGTGATTAATTATTTTTAGCACATGATCTGATCTTTTGTTCATCACAATAAGGAAATAAAAATTATTTCCTTCGATTTTATGTAAATAATTGTCAATTTTTCAACTGAATCAATTTTAATTAATTAATTAATCAATCTTTTTCAAGTGATTAATCCCCCTCCCCCCTTCATGAACTTACCCTTCATTAAATCAGACCAAAAAACCCCAAATTAATCCCTTGAACTCAAACAAAGAATTATCACTTAGTTAATGAATCAATTTTAATTAATTAATCAGTTGTTCTCGGCTCATTAATTTAAATTGACCGAATGTTATCCGATTTATTGAATGTTCCAGGGGGTGTGAATATGACTTCTTCGAGTCCACAGTCAACGCGTCATAATTGCGAAATTTGTGGAAAGAGTTATAAGGAGCGACGTAGTTTGTATCGTCACGTGAAGCTCGAGTGCGGGGTCCCCAGGTCCTTTCAATGTCCCCATTGCACGAAACCCTTCAAAAGACGGTCCAGCGTATGGGAACACATCCGACACAGACACAATTGTTTCCCAGTTTATTGTATCGAAATTAGTACTCAGAGGAAGTTGTATCCGTCGGTAAGTGCGAGACTGCCCTGTGACGATAATTAAGAGTTAATGAATACATTAAAAATGGGGTTCCCGATGTGAAAATAAGAACTACGACTCGAATTTCTCTTTTATTGTGACCCAATTGAACGACTTTCGATGACTTTATGGAGCTGTCGACGAAAGACATCGATATATCGATCGATCATTGATCGAATCATTCCCTCCAAACGAGATTTATCGTCTGATCTTCACTTTAATGAAAGTGAATGATTGTTAACGACTTTAACGTTCAGTGGAATCGAGCAGATGTCAATTTCCAGTGAAAATCGATTTGTGAATCGATTGTTGAAGGAATAAAAATGAGTTTTATGAGGTGACCTTGAGAATTATCTTTTTGTTATGTTAATCACTATCGACTTCACGCAAATTATCTTCACTAGCGTCTGTGGAATTTGAAATTGAAGGTAATCACTTGTGCATCGAACGTATATGAATACAATTCCAATTGTTTAATGTTTCAGGAGGAGATTCAAAGTGGAAATTTGACGATGTGAGCCCTGTCATCTCGAAACGTCACGATTGCTCGAAATGTCGAAAGAGTTACAGCTATCGAAGTAATTTGGTGCGTCACATCAAGTTCGAGTGCGGATTACCACGTGAATTTCAATGCCCCTATTGCCAACAGACATTCAGACAACGGACCAGCACCTGGAAACACATCAGACACAGCCACAATCGATATTCACTTTACTGCATCAAGATCAGCACCAATGAGAAGCTGTTTCCCTGGAGTCGGAGGAAACAGTCGTAACAATCGATTGGGAAACGATTAAGTGACGTCACGTGTTTGGGAGAAAAACGAAAAAAAAAAAATTGAGGAGGTGATGAACATGATGATGAGGAGGATGAGGATGAGCTGGATGATCGGGACTGTCGTTTTACTTTCTTGACAGCTGTCATTAGACGATAAATAAAGTTTTGGTCTCGGTAATTGCAGCGAGTGAAGAGATTATTGATAATCAGTTTAATCCCAAACGTTTAATTTTTCAGGAAAAATGAAGAAGTCGATACGGATTTAGCGAGAGGTCGAGGGTGTTCGATATTGGAGACACATCGAACGGGATCATGAAGTCTAGGGGTTTTAGTGCATCGTCAACAGGAGAAAATAATTTTTTTTAGTGAATTGTGACGGAGATAATCGATAATTAGTGAATATTCAAGATAATCGATAATTTTTATGACTCGATGAAACGGTTTCCTCTATTTTCTTTTAATTAACGTAATTAAAAGGAAATTGTTTTAAGGTGACGAGGAAAATTGTCAGTTTGTTTTTTTTGTTAATTAATTCAGACGAAAGAGAAATGTTTTTGTGAAAAATTGACTTCAGAGAAGTTTTTATTTGTAAAAATTATATTTCTTCAATTGATTCGTCTCCAGGAGCTTCATTAGGCTTCACTAATGACAATCCTATTGCTCGTGAGGATGACTATGTTGGACAGGACCTTCAAGGACACCCGCCAGTGATTTTTCGGATGGGGTTAACCGAAGGTTACGATATACAACAATTTAATTAAAATAATTCAAACTTAATTACAATTTGATTAAAATTGATGAATTAATTCGCTGTAAATTTCTAATTAATCTTTCAAATTAACAAATAAATTTTATATATTTTTTATCAGTCGCAACTGCCAATTTTAAATGGCAAAAGGTCGCGTCCAATTTGCTTCGTGTTTTTCTTTTAAATAAATTAAATAAATTTTTATTTCAGCCTCCGGATCTGGGACTTCAAGAAAATTCTGTATCGAACATCTGCGAACACAGTTCCAACATTTAAACGTTGCAGAGAAAATAAGGAACAGGGAATTTATTTATTTAATTACCGCACGAAAACAAATAAACAAATTCTCGAAATTTCCACTGAAAAATTCATTTAAATTTCTTCTCAGAATTAATTTAATTAACAAAATTATATTTATCGACATCATTTGCGTCGTCATCTTCATGTCGACTGTGACAGTCTCCCGATTG
The DNA here is from genome assembly GCF_034640455.1 of Diachasmimorpha longicaudata. Taxonomy (NCBI): domain Eukaryota; kingdom Metazoa; phylum Arthropoda; class Insecta; order Hymenoptera; family Braconidae; genus Diachasmimorpha; species Diachasmimorpha longicaudata. The sequence continues at coordinate 2,322,597 of NC_087243.1, forward strand.
CAAATTACCGTCAATAAATCAATATCAGGAGCAATAAACAATCACCGAACCCTAAAATAAGTAAAAATCTTCGATCTTCGGTTCCATTTCCCGGACGAGATAACGAGATAACGATGAGCTCATCGCATTGACGACGATAACTGTAATTTTATTTGTTTATTAAGACCATTGTTCAACATTGCATTGACATTTGTTAACTTTACTGCTGTCGTTTCATGTTTCAGGGGAAATTACGAACTGGGAATTTGTCGCTGTTCATCCTCACACCTCCAATCGACACATTTGCAACACTTGTGGACGAAGTTATAAACATAATAATCATTTGGTACGTCATTTGAAGTACGAGTGCGGAATGACGAAGGCCTTTCAATGCCCTTATTGTGATCAGGCCTCGAGACAACGAACCAACATCTGGAAACACATCAAATATTCTCACAGCCATTCGATACTCTACTGCATCGACACCAGCACCAACAGAAAATTGTATCATCCATCGAGTCGTGAAATGTGCCCTTATTGATGATACCATAAAGTTTATGGATCTGAGATAAAACGGGGATTCCCCGGACTAATTATTGTGGAATAAAAGGGTTTTTTCGCTCTAAATTTGTCATTTCACTTACTTTTTCGGTTTAAATTAATGATCGGTGGGGGTGGAAGGGGGGAGGGGGTAATTTTGTTAGTTGGATAGACTTTGGATAAAGAAATGTGGGGAATTAACTTTGGAAAATCCGGTTTAAATGGGGGGTGAGGGATGATTTGTGGAGGGATGGGGTGAAAGATAGGAGTTGACGAATTTCGGAATTTGGTTTTTGAGAAATATCTGGGAATCTAAGGGAGATAGCGACATTTTTGTTATGACATTTATTTTAGGGCTTGGTTTGGTCTACAAAAAAGGTTCTCATGAAAATTTTGGTATCTCTCATAGATTTCGAGATATTCTTCGAAAAACGGAGAGATTAATTTTAATGAAATTGAATTTTTGTGGAATGATAAAGAAAATTTGTTTTGCGTTGAAAAAAAATTGTTTAAACAAATACGTCTTGACTTTGCAAAATTACGAGTATTTTGCATTAAAAAAATGACAATGTTCCCCAACAAAAATAGAATTTATCTTTAATTTCCTTTTTCGAAACTCAAATTTAGGCAATTCAACTAAATTTGAGGTGCCTTAATTAGTTAATTAATTGATTCATCATTTTTTATCCTCATATTTCGATGCAAAACCCTTCGACCAATCGATGATTAATTAAATCACAAGTTTCTCCTCCTCGATCTGACTTTACTGCATCGTATCCTCATCTTCTCTCCCCTAAAGTCGAATTTGTTCGCAGGAGTGTGACGTGTGCAAGAAGAAATAAGTGAATGAATAACTAATTGTTGCATCGTGATGGTGACAGTGTTGTTGGGTGACTTATAAAACGTTAGAGCATGAACTAACGAAACGATTTTCGGTAATTGTTCCAGGAGATTTGTCCGAGAATTGGGACTTTTTTGCTGTTCATCACCAGAACTCAATGTTGGAGCACGAGGTGATGAGTCGCCATCACTGTCTCCAATGTGGGAGGAGTTACAAGCGAAGAGATCACTTGAAACGTCACGCCAGGTACGAGTGTGGGAAACCGAACAGATTTCGTTGTCCCCATTGTCATCAGGACTATCGTCAACGGGCCCAAGTCTGGCAGCACATCAGACACCTTCACGGGGACTCAGAGCTTTGTTGCATTGACAACGAGACTAATCAAATATTTTATTACCTGAGGGCTCACAAAAGTGATTGAACGACTCTATTTTTGGATAAAAAATCACGTGATAAATACGTTTCGGGGTTTATTAATTGCTCAAGGGAATGATTAATTTAAAAAACGGACATTCGATTGTTAATAAGACGACAAAATGCGAAAATCATTTGAGGAAAAGGGAAAGTAAATGAAAATAATTTTTTTTTTGGAAATAAAAACAAAATCAAGAGAAATATTTGATGTTCATAAGGACCAAATCCTTATTCTGAGTTTTTTAAATTTGTTTTCAGGTGAAATGGGGGTGAGAACCTCTTAAATAATTAAGAATCAAAGTGATGAATGGATTAACAACAAGTTTAAGCTGTTTTTCATTAACAAAACAGCTTCTGACATTCATTTGAACCAAATTATCTCCTCAATTACTTTTAATTTATTTCCAGGAGTTACCGTCAAGGGAATGATTAATTAAAAAAACGTATATTCAATTGTTATTAAGACGACAAACCGCGAGAATCATTCGAGGAAACGGGAAAGTAAACGAAAATCATTTGTATTTTAAAAATAAAACCAAAATCAAGCGAAATATTTCATGTTCACAAAAACCAAATTCTCATTCTGACTTTTTCTAATTTATTTCCAGGTGAAATGGGGGCGAGAACCTCTCAAACAATTAGAAACCAAACTGATGAACGGATTAACAACAAGTCCCAGCTATTATTAACAAACAATAATTTTGTTTCATCCGAACAAAATTATTTCTTCAACTTTTAATTATTTTCCAGATGAGGCTCTCAGACTCGTCTAAAGAGGTGATCGGTTCACGCAACCGGATGTCATTAATCCAGATCACTTATTAACAATTATTTTGTTTATTGTTCCAGGCGAATCCTGGGAGAACTGGGAGTTTGTCCCTGTCGTTTGTCCACCTGTTAACAGTGAATCAAAAAATCGTTATCACTGTCTTCAATGCGGACGGAGCTACAAACGTCGTGATAACTTGAATCGTCATGCCAAGTACGAGTGCGGAATGCCGAATAGATTTCGCTGTCCCCATTGCCATCAGGACTATCGTCAACGGGCCCAGGTCTGGGCCCACATTAGAAATCTTCATAAAAATTCGGATCTCTTTTGCGTCGACAATGAAACCGGGGAAATGCAATATTACACCGGAGGTCACAAGAATGAGTGACCTTGAAGAAGATGTTCAGTGTTGGATGACAACGTGAACAAGTGATACATCACATTAACAATAAGAGTTATGATAAATAAATAATTAGGGTAACGAGTAGATCCTAAGGATTAAGTCATTACACTTCCTTTGACTTTTTTTATTATCCTACGGGCATGATTTATTGTTTTTTATTATTGTTTAGTTGGGGTTGATCTGTTGGGACTTGACGTCACGTTTTTATTTTGTTTCAGGTGTATTCCTGGATGAGAAGAATCTACTGTACGCTGACAACGATAGAATTGGTGCTTTCAAGTGCCCCAGCTGTGATAAAGTTTACAAATGGAGAAAGTCAATGCTCGCGCATTTCAGACATCAGTGCAAAAAACCACCGAGATTTGAGTGCACACATTGTGAAGTTAAAAATTATCAGAAGGGACATATTATGAGGCATCTTATCGTACATCATCCAGCGTTACCACAGATATATTATGATGCAAAGACAAAGACAAGGGTCAATCTTCGACCCATTGGTCATCCTTTTTAATTAACATATCCACTTGGGAATCACTAATGAAAAATCAGTGTTTTCAATTTTAAAATACTCAATAAAATATTAATTTTGGTATTATTGGGACTTATGAGACTGTTGACCTTGACCTGTGGGTTGGGTGGGGGAGGGGGGGGGGGAGAAAGTGGTGGGGAAAATAGGGGGTTTGGTTTAGGGGAGAATTGTGAGGGAAATTTCGAGTGTTTGTTGATGAATATTTTGTTAAGTGTTTCAGGGGACTTGTAGGGGCATTTTTTTGGAGGGGCCTGAGAGGTGGGGGGGGTAGTTTGGTAGGTTTTGAGGGGATTTTTGAATTGACGTTTTTGGGTGGGGGTGATTAATGAAAATTTGGGGGTTTTTATGTTCGTTGAAGGCTGTTAAGTCAAAAAATTTATAATAAAATTGAAAAAATTTGTAATAAATTGATTTGTGCGATTGGGCCTTATGAGGTTGGGGGTGTTGTCCGTCTGGGGGTGGAAAAGGGGAGAAAGTAGTGGGTAAAATAGTGTTTTGGGTTTAAAGGTGGAATTTTGAGAGAAATTTCAAGTGTTTGTTAATGAATATTTTGTTAAGTGTTTCAGGGGACTTGTTCGAGGATTTTTTTGGTGGGGCCTGAAAGCTCAGGGGGTATTTTGGCAGCTTTTGAGGGTCTTTTTGACGTGACATTTTTTATTGGGATTAAATAATGAAAATTCAGAGTTTCTAATGTTCGGGGACCGCAGTAAAATGAAAAAAATCAAATAAATTTACAAAAATATTCAACAAATTGTTTTCGTCTTGAATCCGAACGATAAAAAATAATCGATCACTCGTTAACGAATGGTCTTCAAAATGTTTCAGATTATTCACGAGGGGGCGACGTCAGCCGACGAACGCGGCCTCAAAAAATTCCGCTGGAGGCGAAAAACTTCGTTTGCAACCAGTGCAATCGTCGATTCACAGCTAAACGGAGTCTAGTCCGTCACCAAAGATACGAATGTGGCCAGAAGCCGAAATTTGAATGTCCTTACTGTACCTTTCGTAGTAAACACGCGTGGGATGGAACAACTCATGTTAAATATCGTCATCCAGATCGTCCCATCTACGTTTTAAAAAAGCAATAAAATGTTCGATAATGTTCGATAATCGTCGATAATGTTCGATAATCGTCGATAACCTTCGATAATCGTCGATAACCTTCGATAATCGTCGATAACCTTCGATAATCATCGATAACCTTCGATAATCATTGATAACTTTCCATAATTTGTGATAATTTTCGATATTTTTTGTCGATAATTTTCGATATTTTTCGATAGTCTTCGATAATTATCGATATTTTTCGATAATGTTCGATAATCTTCGATATTTTTCGATAATGTTCGATAATAGTCGATAATCTTCATCGATGTCTTCGATAATTTTCGATAATCTTCGATATTTTTCGATAATGTTCGATAATAGTCGATAATCTTCATCGATATCTTCGATAATTTTCGATATTTTTCGATAGTCTTCGATAATTATCGATATTTTTCGATAATGTTCGATAATCGTCGATAATTTTCATCGATATCTTCGATTATTTTCGATAATCTTCGATAATTTTCGATATTTTTCGATAATCATCACTTCCTAATTCTTTCACCCCCCCATCTTCATCAATGTAAATGCTTCAAGGTCAAATAAAAAAATTTCTCCCATCTCCAACTGTTTCATTAAATAATCATCTCATCAATGCTCGTTTCTTAATCGTGCACAATGATAATTCACCATCGCTTATTTGTCCACTGGAAATAAATAATGTACAACGTCCCATCAACTATCCCACCCCACCCACCCCCCAGGTCTCTTCATCCCCCGCTGATCCTAGTGTTTTGTTTATATTTTACAGATCTCTTCATGATGGATTCAATAATGAATATCACTGATCCCGAGATCATGGACACACAGTACCAGCAGATGGCTCCCCAAATGGGACCACGTCAGACCCTCTTCTACTGTCCCAAGTGCCTCCGCGGCTTCACCCTGAAGAGCAATCGTAATCGTCATTTCAAGTACGAATGTGGCCACGAGCCACGATTCAAGTGCCCTTACTGCGACTTGCGCAGCAAACAAACTTCACAAATTTATTCTCACGTCAGGAGAAAACATCCTGGTGAGAGGGTGTACTTCGTCGATATCAAGGGATAGGTCTAGGGACATTAATCGTATCTTCATTGTTAATTAACACCTACGACTCTACCGGGACTCACCACGATGATAATAAAAGCGATGATTGTGTAACGGTTTCTCGGTGAGAGGAGCAACAATAATTATTAATGTTTTTCATGCCTCATGTTATGTGATAGAATAAACAAATTTTTCGCACCCGTTAAAATCATTCACGAGTGTCATTTTTACCGAAATTTTGTCATTCTGAGTTGTAAAAGCGTTCGATGGTGGGGGGGATTTATGATTTTTTATGATCTGTAATCGATTGTATGATTGAGGGAGAAGATGCGATATTTTCGAGGTATCGATTGTCGAATTTTCGAGAATCGATTGTTTTTTAATCGATTTATGAAAATAATCGATACAGCATATCCAGTCGAATGTTTAACCTGCCTTTTGAACTATCGAATATCGATTATTATTAAATCGATTATCGATTATTATTAAATCGATTATCGATTATTATTAAATCGATTATCGATTACTATTAAATCGATTATCGATAGTCGATTATCGATTAATATTAAATCGATTATCGATTATTATTAAATCGATTATCGATTATTATTAAATCGATTATCGATAGTCGATTATCGATTATTATTAAATCGATTATCAGTAGTCGATTATCGAATATCGATTATTTTTAAATCGATTATCGAATACTATTAAATCGATTATCGATAGTCGATTATTTTTAAATCGATTTATAAAAATAATCGATTTTTATACACCTCGTATCCGATCGTATCTTCAAAGTGATGGCCGCACAACACACGCCTTATTACACTAATCACGATAATTATCGAACTAACAAACTCTTGTCTCATGTTTGTTTCAGATTATTATCAACCCGGTCACGTGGAACAATTGGATCAAGCTCTCTGTCTCGATCCTGTATTCAACGAACCCCAGAAACGCATGTTGGGTCGTCGCAGTCTCATTCATCAGAAACGTTTCTTCTGTCCAAAATGTCTCATGGGATTTACGATGATGAAAAACCTCAAACGTCATTATTATTACGAGTGCGGATGTGACCCGCGTTACAAGTGCCCCTACTGCGACTCCAAGAGCAAACAGACCTCCCAGATCTACGCACACATCAGGAGGAAACATCCTAATGAGAGAGTCTACTTCATCGATCTCATACTTTAATTGGAGGGACTGAGGGAGTCTCTTAATTAATGAAATTATAAGATTCATCAGATGTTGATGTAGAGCGTACACTGAACAATTGCTTTTGCCAAATGTTTTAATTAGGGGTTAATTAGGGTAATTAAATTGTCTAGAAGATGATGATGTTGGTCCTAACATTCACTGAAGTCTTTCAGAAATTATGGAGATGACAAAATTTATGGAAATTTTTTTTTAGAAAATTATAAATAAAAAATTGTTGACGGATTTCGTTGGGGCCAACATTGTCATCCTCGAGAGCAGTGAGATCATCACTGATGACACCTGATTGACCTCTTCAGGATGAATCGATCAAGAAATATAATTTTGAAAAAATAAATTGGCAAAAACAGTTTTTTTCGTATGAGAAATTTGTCATTTATTCCTTCGGTTATTTTCGATTAATTAGCTTTGATGGGTCTAATTGATTGATTATATCTTGTTTCATTGTTAACATTCATAGATAATTAAGCCCACATAATAACAAAGTTTACTGTGAAGTATTAAAGGGCTTTCTAATTAAATTTTAAGGTTCCAAAAGTGGAAATTTCTTTATGAAGATTTTCTCGTTCCTCGATTATTATCGATTAATCAACTTTCATTTAGATAATTATTACTATTTCGTTTCGTTGTTAACATTAAAACAGATTTATGCTCCTTATCAGGAGGACGTACCCTAATGAGAGAAGTTATTTCGCTGATTACACGTTAATTGCGTTGGCTCAGAGTAATTTTAATTATTTAACGAAATGTGACGATTAATAAAATGTTGTTTCCATAGACTAGAGGAGAGTCGAGTAGAATCGATACTTTACATCTCTCTGAATGTTACAAATCAAAAATTGACTCAGAGAAAAAATGATAATTTTCGAAGAAAAATTAATCAATTTAATCAATAATTTATTGACATTTAAATAAATATTTTGAATGTCCATTTTGCCCCCCTCACGCCTTATGTAATTAATATAAAATTTAAATAGTCAAGACCTTTCCCTGATTATTCACTAACGATCGACCGATCGATTTTTAATTGATTTTTGTTCAATTTATTTAATATTCGCTGGGATTCGGATAAATTAATTTTGTTGTCTTCACGTTACGCTGAAGTCGAACGACTCAGCTCGAAATATTTACTAATTAATGGTTAATACATGATAATTAATAAAAGAGTTTTTAATATAGATGAATTAAACCGACATAAAAATGAAAATTTATTGTTAAATTCTAGTGTTTGGTTTTAATCGTTTCAAATGAATTTATTTTCATTAAATGAATAATTACTAATTGAGTTTGTTGTTTTAGATGGGGTAAACGAGAACCGAAATCACAGGAAATATCACGTGACTTCAAATAAATGGAAATTTGGAAATATCTGAACTTCAATTCCAATAAATTTTCGAGGTCCAGAAGGTGCGATGAGCTCTGAGTTTAGTTCAGCGAATAATCGATTAAAAAAGGGTTCGAGTGTCAACGGACATACGACAATTCCTTTCAACTAAATTCCCCTATTTATTGAACCAAAATTGAAAGAATTTCAAATTTTCAGAGAAATTGACCTGATTTTCGATTTTTAGGAATTCCCTGATGAATATTAATGAATTAATTACTGCCGAGGCGATGGATTTAATTAATCGATGAAAGAGAGACTCAGACGGAGGGAAAAAACAACGTCCAATAGCTGTTATTAATTAATTAAATTGTTATTAATAACAACTAAATTGTTAAACATAATAATTGCGTTGATTTCCAGTTGTTAATAATAACAATTATGTTGTTTTTCGAATTATTAACAATAAAAATCGTGTTGTTATCGATCAATTCACTTGTTAAGAATAACAATTTTATTGTTTTCGAATTATTAACAATAAAAAATCGAGTTGTTATCGATCAATTCACTTGTTATTATTAACAATTCAATTGTTAATAATAACAATTTTATTGTTTTCGAATTATTAACAATAAAAAATCGACTCGTTAGTAATCAATTAAATTGCTATTAATAACAACTCAAATGTTAATAATAACAATTTTATTATTTTTCAATTGTTAATAATAACAACCGAATTGTTATTATTAACAACCCCATCAACCCTCATTTCAATCTTCACTTTTTTCCTCTTCATTCCCTCAACTCATCATCACTTCAATCAAAAACATTTACAACAAATAAAAAAAAAAATAATTCAACATCCAATAAAATAATTACAATACACCAATTAATTCCTCCAACTGTTCCAGATGCCGTGGATTCATCCAAATCTCCCCGACAATCATCAAAATCATCACCAGAGCTCATCAAAAAATTTATAAAAATCTTTTAGTTAATAAAATCCAAGATGCTCGTGGATGTTATAGAAAGGATCGTAATAAGGAACCCCTAGACTAGTCCATCGGCATGCTTCTGCTTAACAAATTTCCACCTCTTTTTATCCCCCCCCCCCACACCCCCTGCCAACCCCATACAGGAATTCCATCAATGTAAACAATCAGCTCATCGATCCATAAATCCTAAAATAACAAAAATCCTTTTATTTCTGACATCATCACAGATATGCTGTCCTGTGTCCTGGGATCAACAAAGCAACGCTCCATTCTACCACGTCCTGGCTATCCAGTTCTACCAATGATGAAGGACTTGGCGTCTATATGGCTGGCTAAACAACGCACCCAATTCCCATATCGTTGTGAGCAGTGTGGTAAGGGTTATCAGCATCGTGCTACCCTGGTGAGGCATACGAGACACGAGTGTGGAAAGGAGCCGCAGTTCAAGTGTCCATATTGTGCACATCGTACTAAGCAACGGGGGAATCTTTATCAGCACATAAGGACGAATCATCCTGGGAAGAATGTCTTCTCGAGTAGTATTTAGCTGGCGTTATCAGATGGAGTGAATTATCTTGATGAAGATTTCATTAATTGTTAACGATTTTGAGTAAAAAGAGGGATAAAGATGAGGAAAAAATTTTGAGGAAAATTGGTGGATGACTTAACGTTAAGTGGTTTGTTAAGAGAATGTGAGTGGATGATTTAACGTTATTTATTTTGTTCAGAGAAAATTAGTGAACAACTTAACGTTATTTTTTTTGTTCCCTAAAAATGATTGAACCACTTAACATTATGTATTTTGTTCACAAAAAATCACTGAACAATTTAACGTTATTTATATTGTTCAGAAAAAATCAGTTAACGACTTAACGTTATTTATTTTGTTCACAAAAAATCACTGAACAATCTGACGTTATTTATATTGTTCAGAAACAATGAGTGAACGACTTAACATTATTTATTTTGTCGACAAAAAGTGATGAAATAATTTAACGTTATTTATTTTGTTCAGAGAAAATGATTGGACCACTTAACGTTATTTATTTCGTTAAAAAAAAATCACTGAACAGCTTAACGTCATTTATTTTGTTCACAAAAACCCACTTAACAATTTAACATTATTTATCTTGCTCAGAAAAAACCATTAAACGACTTAACGTTAACGTCTTTTCTTCATCAAAAAATTACTGAACAACTTAACATTATTCAATTTGTTCCCTAAAAATGATTGAACCACTTAACGTCATTTATCATACCCATAAAAAAATAATTATTCCGATAAAATAACCGAACAACTTAACATTATTAATTATATTATCCCAGCTATTCACAAAAATCTCATAATTTTATTATTTATTATATCATAACTCGTCAACATCGTTAACAATCGATGATAATCTTCTGTTAAAACTCTTCCCCTTCGACTCAACTCCAACAAATTATTTTATTGTAAACAATTAAATTAAATTAACGATAGTTCGTTACCCACGAGACTTGTTAGTCCATTACTCCTGTGAGATAATAAAACGTCTGATGGTTATCATATTGTGGACATGTTTATTTATCAACAAACAAATTGGTAGATAACTTTCAGGGAAGTGGAGGATTGCATGCGGCAATTGTGGCATTTACCGTGCTATTGGGGTGGCGGGGGGGCGGCGGTGACGAGGGGGATTTTTAATTCATGGAGAATAGGGACTAATGACATTGTTCCCTTGATTTCAGGTACCTGGTCAGGCACTCGACGAATTGTTCATCCGGGAGGACCTGGGTACACCAGGGGCACCACTGGATACCCACCGAGGACTAGAAGGGCTAATGTCTGTTTGGATAAGAGACCTGGATGTTATTACTGTCCCAACTGTGGAAAGGGATATCGATGGCTGAGGAACATGAAGAATCATCTCAAGGTCGAGTGTGGAAAGGACCCGAGCGAGTGCTGTCCTTACTGTCCACATAAAACGAGATACAAGAGGAGCCTTCAGAAACACATTTTGAGAATGCACTCTACTTAGATTAATTGCTGATTATTTCATTAAATTATGATATTAGTTTGTTGTACGGTTTTACGAGAGGTCTTTGATTATTAAAAAGTCTGATGTTTTGCTCAGGATTGGTGTGACGTCATTGATGGGTACCACCTTCGTTGAGTGTTAATTAGATTATTAAATTAGTTTGTTAAAGAGGTTTTTGGTAATTAAAAACGGTTAAAGTTGTGCTCAGGATCGATCTGATATTTTTGATAGATTTTTGTTAATTAAAAATGTCTAATGTTGTGCTTAGGATTGATCTGACATCATTGACATGCCCCACCTTCATCGAGTCTTAATTAAATTATTAAATTAATTTATTATGAGGCTTTAGAACACATTTTTATTAATTAAAAACGTTTAATGTTTTGCTCAGAATCGATCTGACATTATTGATAGGTTTTTATTAATTAAAAATGTCTAATGTTTATCTCAGGATCGATTTAACATCATTGACATGTCCCACCTTCATCGAGTATTAATTAAATCATGAAATTAATTTGTTATGAGGCTCTAGAACAGATTTTTATTAATTAAAAACGTCTAATGGTTTTCTCAGGATCGATCTGGCATCATCGACATGTCCCACCTTCACCTGGTGATGATTAATTTCCCTAATCAATTTTCCAATACTCTTCAATTATTATTTATTCATCTACAATATTTTTTTCATTCCAGATCCTGTGAATTCTCCTAAATTTCATGGAAGGACATTCGCTCGTCGTGTCATCATAAAATTACGTGCGGAAACCATCGAATTAACACTCCACAAAGTGATTAATTCGAGTTTAATGAGACACCAAATCAATCATCGACAGATTAACGAACCTGTTCCCATCAATTACACCAGATAATTCGTTAATTACGAGTAAACAAACTGTGATATGAAGAACAGATAACGAATCTCTCCATTTTTCGGAATTTAAATCGATTATCGTGGGGTATCCCAACGATCCCCTAATTAATCGATAATTCCACAGCCATTTGGACTAATGAACATGTAATTACCGCCCCCCCTTCACCGGAAACTCCATCGACGCTCCTCAAATCAATTCGAGGGCCATAAACCGAAAGGAAAATGAAGGAAATATCGAAATATCTCGATATCTCGAACCAATATATCGATTATTATGACGCCTTCGATATTATCCATCAGGACACGTTAATTACTGATTTATAACTCGAACATATTTTCTTAATTTCCACAAAGTCACGAATTTCTTTCAGGAAAATTGACTCCTGCAGGACGAGGTAATGAATATCCGTTTTATCTTCTTCATTAATTTTTGTCATTTGGAGATATAATCGTGAGGCATGCGCTTCGATGTTAGAGGCTAGCCAATCACGTGCCACTTCCTTCGTTCGGGGGAATCCCCTGTTTCTGTGGTACTAACACGGTGGGATTATTTTTTCAGATGCCCCGCTGTTCCCCATCGTGAGGCCCCGCCTCCACGTCTGCCCCAGGTGCGGACAGATGTACTCGTGGGCCTCGAACCTGAGGAAACACCTGAAGATGGGATGCGGTATGGTGACATGTGAGACACACTTCGCCTGCCAGTACTGCCCCTACAGATCGAGAATCCAAGCGAGTTTCCTCAAACATCTACTCTCGGTCCACAATATCAAGTAAATCAGACAAAATCAGACCCAAAGAGACGAAAATATTGTACGAATTGTATTTTTTATTTATGAGTGGAGAGGAGGATGATTAAGGTGGCCAGTAATGAAGGCTTTGATGTGAGTTGTGGAGTGTCAAAGGATGGATGTTTATTGATTTGTCATTTGTGAATAGGGGGGATGGGGTGAAATGGAAACTGGGTAATTGGGAGAGTGGATTGGGGAGAAGGAAAGTGGGTGAGTGGAGTCGGTGTGGGTTAATTGGTTTGATTGAGGGGAGGGGGATGATTAAATTGAAGAGTTTTAGGAAAATGGGGATTGAAGGGGAGAATTTTGAAAAATGGTGGTTGGATTTTTGTGAAATTGTGGATGAATTTATCATGAAATGAAAGGGTTTTGTTGAAGTGGTAATTTAGTGGAGGAATTTGGAAAATGTAATTAATATTTTAATAAAATTGTTTTATTTTGTGTCGAAATTCATCAAAAAATGGAAGAATTTTATTAAAATGTTAATTCACTGGAAGAATTCTAGAAAATGTAATTAATATTTTAATAAAATTGTTTTATTTTGTGGAGAATTTCATCAAAAAATGAAAGAAATTTTATTAAAATGTTAATTATATGGAGGAATTTTAGAAAATGGAATTAATATTTTAATCAAATTATTTCATTTTGTGTCTAAACTCATCACAAAATGAAAGAATTTCATTAAAATATTAGTCAACTGGAAGAATTCTACAAAATGTAATTAATATTTTAATAAAATTGATTCATTTTGTGTCTAAATTCATCACAAAATGGAAAAAGTTAATTAAAATGTCCATTAACTGCAAGAATTCTAAAAAATCTAATGAACATTTTAATCAAATTATTTAATTTTGTGTCTAAACTCATCAAAAAATGAAAAAAATTCTATCAACATATTAATTACCCGGAAAAATTCTAAAAAATATAATTAATATCTTAATAAAATAGTTTCATTTTGTGTCTAAACTCACCCCAAAACAAAAAAATTTTATCAAATTCTCAATTACCTTCAAGACCTCTAAAAAATTCAAGAATCATTTTAATAAAATTCTCCTTCTTCATCAAACAAAATTCTATCACCGAACCACCAAAAACGTTTCCAAAAAATTAATCGCCAACAAACTACTCCACAAAACAAAAACAACCCCCCCCCCTCAAACAATTAATTTATAATATTCATTATCCACTTTTCCCCCCATTTTTCTCTCCCAAAATAAATTCAAAATGAAGTTTTCATCCCCAAATTTCTTTCGACTCATCAAACCATGTACTTCGCTTCGAACTATCATGTACCATGTAATGATCTCATCATTAATAAATTTGTGTACATAAAACGAAGGTGTCGGTGGTGCTGTTCCAATAACACAAAACATAATCGTTCAATCGCTCCACAAATTACCCCACAATTTCCACTGATTAATTAATTATTTGTTTCAGCCGATTGGCCGGTGTATGGTCCTTGGATGGAGGATTGGAGTGATGCTGATAGCATTGGAGATAAGGTCCCACTCCACCCAAAATGGCGAAACAAATTATTCTGTCCAGGATGTGGTAAACCCTTCGCCAGTTACGATCACCTCTCCGCTCACAGGAGACGATACTGCGGGGTAGAACCGAATATCGTCTGCGGATATTGCAATCACCGGTGCAAACGCGTGTGGGATATGAAGGTCCACCTGACTGGAGTCCATGGAATACCAAAAGCGGACATCAACATCGAGAGGGATATTATTAAATTAGGGAACGAATAAGTCTGACTGAAAATGATAATTAAAATTAAATTTTTGTTAACGAACCTGTGAAGTTTATTTTATTCGTGTGACTGATGGACCTGGAGGAGGGGGGAGGGGGGACGTCTGGAGGATTTTTCCAGAGGAAACTCTGATGTTGATGTGGTGTTAGATGTCAAGACATCCGAGGACTCGTTAAAATAATAATTTTCAAAATATTTATCTGTCAACAGTTCGACTGAGGCCAAAATCACGAGGTCGTTACCACAAATTTTACAACGACACGAGACTAATTAAGGCGATGGAGGCAGTTGCCCAGGGTATGTCCCTCAGAAGTGCTGAGACAGCCTTCAACATCCCCAGGACAACCCTCCAGAGATACATCAAGCGAGGACTGCCCCACAAATTTTTCACCCCTCAACCGTTTTGGTAAATTGTGTCCTGTACCCTAGGAAGTGATTAAATAAATATTTTTATCATCCAAAAGTTCTTAATTATTATATAATGACCATCATCACCTGCCGATCCACAACTAAATGACCAAACTGATTGATAGGTTTTGGATTCGCTGAGTGCCACGACCCCAGGAAAATCCGATCATTCGATTAATTGTTTTTCGATTTTTTTATTTTTCAGACTCGAGTGTCGGTGGCTTCGTCGGGCGGCCGAGGGTCACGTACACCTGCAGGAATTGTGGGAAGATCTACAACTACTACTCGAGCTTGGCGAGACACCTGAAGCACGAGTGTGGGGTGGAGCCGAAATTCCAGTGTCCGTTGTGTCCGTATCGGACGAAACATAAGTCGAGTTTGAATACACATTTGAATGGGAGACACATGAGAACGATAAATGATTTTTGTGTTGTGTCTAATGGTCAGAGGAAGGATCATAAATCATGGGAGTGAAGGTAGTTTGAAATTGTTTAGTGATTTGGAGGATTCTATGATTTTTAAACGATTTATTTCGACCATAATGACGATAAATGATTTAATTATATCGTAATTAATGTTTATGATTTATTAAATCATTTTTGTGGTGTGTGAAATGGTCAGAGGAAGGACCATAAATCATGGGAGTGAAGGTAGTTTGAAATTGTTTAGTGATTTGGACAATTCTCTGATTTTTAAATGATTTATTTCAATCATGAAAGCGATGAATGATTTAATTAAATCGTAATTAATGTTCATGATTTATTAAATCATTTTTTTTGTTGGGTGGAATGGTCAGAGGAAAGACCATAAATCATCGGAGTGAAGATACTTCGAAATGATCTAGTGATTTAGACGATTCTATGATTTTTAAATGATTTATTTTAATCATAATGACGATAAATGATTTAATTAAATCGTAATTAATGTTTATGATTTATTAAATCATTTTTGTGGGGTGTGGAATGGTCAAAGGAGGACCATAAATCATCGAAATGAACACAATTATAAATTTTCAATGATGTGTACCATTAAATAATTTATAAATCATTTATTCAAGTCATAATAACTGTCCATAGTTTATCAAATAATTTATTAAATGATTTTTGTGTCATATGAAATGATCACACGAAGGACCATAAATCATCAAAATGACCACACGAATACCATCAAATTTCGTGTACCATCAGATTCGACAAAATTTACATAAACTCCTGACAAATGTGCAATAAATTTTAATAAATCACGTTTACGGAGTCAGATTTTCGTTCTTCTGATGACATTATAATGTGAATATCAATCACTAACTGTCATCGCCTCATTTGAACACCCTTCGCTGTCAATAATGTACCAAAAATGGCAACTGTTATGTCTTTTCAGGCTGCCAACATGATCCGGTCAGCCGGTGGCCGGCATTTAGATGTTCACGATGCGGCAGATCTTACAAAATCCAGACGTCACTGCGCCGTCATTTGATGATCGAGTGTGGAAAACCACCGCAGCACAAATGCCCTTATTGTCCCCATTACAGCAAGTACAGATCAAGCATAACAAAGCACATATTACACATTCACGGTGGGCCCCCACGTCCCTAAGGCCCCACTCACTGTACGAAGATCTGAATAAATTTTCCGTCAGTGAATAGTTAAAAACTATGAAACTAGGTGTAGCATGATTATTTTGTCTGGTTGAACGACAAACTTTGTGTTCGGATAAATGATTTTTTGTGGTTTCAACTAATTCGAGTGTTCGACAATTTTCAGGTTTCGTTCATCCCACGTTTCTGAGGCGCTCGGGGACTCACAGGAGGATGAGGGGACAGGGGAGGCATTACTGCCAGAGCTGCGGTCGTCGTTATCACGCGGAGAAGAATCTGAGGAGACACGTGGAGAAGGAATGCGGAAAAGAACCGACATTTCAATGCTCCTATTGTCCTTATCGATCGACGTACAAGTCCTACCTCGAGGTCCACATGTCGAAGCACAAACGACAGGGCTTCAATCCAAGACCGAGTTGCATAAATCCGTACGATTTTGCCCCGTGAAAATGTCACCCAGAAGAGAATAGATAATAAATACCTTCGAGTTCTAGTCTCTAATGATTCGCTGTGTGATTTTTTGGTTGAATTTGCAATATTTTCGGACGAATTAAACTATTCACAATTAATGAATATACATTTGTGTGACTACGACCCGACCCTCGTTCCTCATAAACCATTAATCACCCTCTGGCACCTAATTAGCAAGTAAAATAACCCGTAAGTCGCCCTAAATCATCATCTGACGTGCCCTTTGTTCCAGGGAAGGGGTACGACCCAGCGAACTGGACAGTCCCCACCCTCCCCTCGACCTCGAGAGACCCGGGGCCAGCGTCGGACCGTCGACTGCGTTCCACGACCATCAACGACGACTCCCACAACTCGAAGAACCGAATCCGTCGATTGGGCCCTAGGAAGTACGTCTGCACCGACTGCGGCTCGACGTTCGCCCTGAAGGCGTCACTAGCGCGTCACCACTCGGTGGAGTGCACTCGCGATCTGAAGACGTCCAGGGGCCCGAAGGCCCAGGTGAAGATCAACACAGTGAACATCCTGAAGTCGGTCAAGGTCATGAAGCCTCAGCCGCCAGTGCGATTTATCCTCCCAAAGCCGTCCCAGCTGATCTCCAGAGACATCAGGGGGGATTCGGGGACTTCGTCGGGCCCTGGGCCTGATCCGGCTGGCAAGAAGAAGAAGAGAAACTACACCTGCAAGAGGTGCGGCAAAATCTACGCATTCTACACCTCCCTGTGGCGCCATCTTCATTACGAGTGCGGAATGGAACCTCAATTTATCTGCGGAATATGTCATTTACGGTTCGCTCAGAAGAGCAATCTTGAACGTCATCTCCGGAATATGCACCCAACAGCTAACCTCACGTTACCTTGAGTGAATAATCGGTTTAAAAGGTAAATCGATGTCGGGAACATATAAAAATTGTTATAAATATTACACCTGCATGTGCACTGGGGCTTGGGATGTCGATTACTCGTTCTAATATCGCATTAATCGATATTCATTAATCGTGAATAGCTTATTTATCGATATCGATTTTCTCTGTCGATTTGCAGTTGGGTCGAGGTCGAAGGTCTACAAGAGACGGTCCAGACCCTTGAACGAAAGCCTGGATGAGCGCAATCTCAAGTGCCCACACTGCGGAAGGGTCTACAAGGCCAAGAAGAACCTCATGACACACATGAAACTTGAGTGCGGGGGACAGAGGCATTTTGCCTGCGTCGTTTGCCCCTCGAAATTCACCCAAAATATCGGCCTTAGACGACATCTTATGCAGCAACACAATATTTATCTGCCGCCAAAGTTTACGGTGCCGAAGAGAATATTCGCGAAGGAGAGAATACATTAGATTTGTTTAGTTGTGGAGAATATTTATAGGATTTTTAATTTATGGTATGAAGTGCGGGTGTCTTGTGGAGATTTAGGTTGAATTTTTGTTGCCCGCGGTGACGATAATTCGCGCGGCGAGTTTTGATGATTATGACAGACTGATGATGTATATGAGGTTGTAATAAATCCCTTGAAGGTTTGTAATGAAATGGAGGTTCAGTGGTTTCCGTTTTTTGTTGTGTCTGAGGGGATGAGGGTCAGATAATTCATTGGAATCGAAAAATGTTCGTTAATTAGGTTTTTTTTAATTATTCACAACTTTCGGGAAATTGTTCGTTTGTGAATTTTGATGTCTGAACTGTTTTGGTTGATGTTAATTCATTATTATTGTGGTTTTGTTTAGAATTTGGGAGTCTATCTGCTGATTTTTGGGAATTTTGAGACTTTTGAATATTCGCACTGACAATAATTAATGTTTCCAACATTTTGAGAATGAAATATCGAACTACTGGTCGTTGTTTCCTTTAACATTTCAGCTCAGGATGACATACGATCCACCAAAATAGTGAAATGTTAATTAACAATCTGGTTTTTTATTATTCACAACGTTCGAAAAATGATTTTTTAATGAATTTTGATGTTTGAATTGGTTTGGTCGATGTTAATTAGTCAATATTGAGGTTTCATTTATAATTTAGGAGATTATCTGCTGATTCTTGGGAATTGGAAGATTTTTAATTATTATCACTGACAATAATTAATGTTTTCAACATTTTGGAATGAAATATCGAACGACTGATCGTTGTTTCCTTTAACATTTCAGCTCAGAATGACATACGATCCACCAAAACCGTGAAATGTTAATTAACAATCTGGTTTTTTATTATTCACAGCGTTCGAGGAGTACTTCATCTCCCAAGTTCAGCACCTGAGCTACATGAATCGAGACCCTGGGGACCAGTTCGACCCTTATCAACCTTCGTTTCCTCAACCTCCACGACGTTACCCTGACCAACCCAGGAATCTCCAGAATCAGGCGATTTCCTGCATCTGCGGAAAGACTTATTCCCTGAAACGTAATCTTTTGAGGCACATGAAGTACGAGTGCGGGGGACAGAGAAGATTTTCCTGCAACATGTGCCCAGCTAAATACAAACAGAAGTGCAAATTGACGCAGCATCTGCTTCGTCATCACAACTACGTCGGTGGAGATAACCCGGATCCTCATCTCGTTTGAGGAAATATTAATGTGGCTTTGCTCGCAGGCAATTAACAAAAAAAAAAATTAACTGCGGACGTGTTAATTTTTGAAGATTAACAAAATAAATTCCACTGAAATATTGCACGAGTTTGTTAACTCCTTCTGTAAGAATAATTTATATTATCTTCGTGAGAGATTTAACTGGGAATTTTCGTTGCTAATTATTATTCATAAAATTTTTTTATTTTTGTTCGCAGTTCTCGAGTCTCTCCACGTGTGCCCTCAGTGCAATCGAAGTTATACTCAACGATCGAATCTCCTTCGACACATGAGGTACGAGTGTGGGGGTGGACGGTACTTTCCGTGTTACTATTGTCCAGGAAGTTTCACCCAGAAGACGAGTTTGCAACGACATCTGGCGGCGAAACATAAAAACCGAACGATATCATTCGATTTTATGTAAATAATTTTTTTTTGTAAATAAATGGGTTGAAGATACTAATTAATGATTAATTCTTAATTAGGGAATGGTAGATGTGAACGTTAATTGAGTTTCAGAAGATGAATTCAGGATAAAATTTGTTTGTTAGGATAATTGTTAAGGATCAAGTGATTTTTCTGTTTTCTCTGTTTTTAGATTTCGCTGAGGACTTCGGTGATGAAGTCCAGCAGGAAAATTACGGTTCACTGGATTTTAGTGGACACTTCGAGGGAGACTTTGAGGGAGTTTAGTTACCCCACCCCCCTCGTCCCCAGAAGCCCCAAATCCTGAGGGAAGAAAGGGATTTAGTCGCATTTTCCTGGAGTTTTTAAATTTTTTGTTTTTATGAATATGAAAGTTTGAGGCAAATTGTTCAAATAAAATCGCGGGGAAGGGGTTAACAAAAAGGTCAGGGGTCTGGTATAAGTTATTAAGGATTAATAATTAATTCCCTGACTAATAATTAGGAATATTTAACGAAAGACAAATTAAGAGAGATAAATTAGGATGAAGTGATGAAACGAGATGTCACTTCTGACTATCGACCAGTTTTCAATGAATATCTCGAAATCCAGTGAAGATACAAAAAATTTGATGAGAACCTTTTTTGAAGGGCGGATCGAGGGCTACAATAAATGTCATGACAAAAATTTTTCTATCTCTCTTAGATTCGGAGATATCGGTCAAAGACTGAACGATCAACTTCACGTTTTTATGGGGAAACAATCATTGACAGATCAGATTCATTTCTGTTCTCAGATTTCAACTTCTTCGAGGATCAGGAACTGCCCAGGAACTTCGTTGACTCGTCCTCAGGTGACAACTTCCGTCATCAGGATATGTCTTCCTTCAGTCAGTGGCGGAAGACTGAGTCAGGATTTGCTTGCATTTGCGGAAAGACTTATAGGTACAAAAGGACTCTTGCCAGGCATATGAAGTACGAGTGCGGAGGGGAGACAAAATTTTGTTGTCATTTGTGCCCAGCGAGGTACAAACAAAGATGTACATTGTCACGACATCTTCGTAAACATCATAACATAGAAAAGGAGCGAGATCCTCTGCTTTAAGGATTAAATTTACAGGAAATTTCTGTAAAAATGTTGAAGTGATAATTTAAATTGTGAAGAATTAATCAATAATTTTTGGAAATAAATCAGAGGCTTGAACAGATGCAATTGTTGTTGTGTTCATGGAGTTGTGATAATTGTTTATAATAAATGAAGCAGAAGATGTGACAACGAGAACAAAATATTTTGTTGTCAATCGCAAGGAAATTTTTAAAAACAATTTCGAGGAAGAAGGAGTCGAAATTTGCATCACCTGTCAATTAAGAAATTACTGAATAATTAACAGACCACGTGATTAATGAGATATTTGTAAAAAATGTTGAGAAATCGTTTGACAAACGTAAAAGTCAAAAGATTTTCAAGAAAAATTGTTTAAATAATTATCCAACACAATCCAAAATGACATTTTTCTGTTCACAGATTCAGAATCTTCAACAATTCAACGTCAAAGCTTTAATATACCCGAAAATACACACAATGACATGCTCCGTCATTTGTTAATTCCCAGACAACAATAAACAGAATCTCAAGTCAATTATTAACAAATAAAATTCATTTCTGTTCACAGATTTTCCGGACTTTTTCGTCGACCAGAGCCGTCACCACAGCTACCTCGAGCTGGACTCCACCGAGCACTTCGATCACGACTACCAACAACTACCCCATTCTCACCCCCATCAGCACCGCACCCCCTCGTCAGCCACCGCCTTCTCCTGCGTATGCGGTAAAACCTATTCCCTCAAACAAAATCTCCTCCGGCACATGAAATACGAGTGCGGAGGGGAGAGAAAATTCTGCTGTCACTTGTGCCCGAGTAAATACACCCAGAATGGCACCCTACGACGTCACCTCATCCGTCATCACAACGTCCTCGTCGGCAAAATTCGAGGGCCAACGAACAATTCACCAGTAAAATTCTAATCTATTAAAAAATCATCAATAAAAGTGACAGAAAAATCACACGATTTGGTTCGTTCCTCCCCCCAGACTATTCCCGACAACATCCCCCCCTTCATTAATTAATAAGTAATTAATTAATTAATTAATTAAGAATATTTTTTTGTTCCCAGTTTTCATCGATTTGTCTTCTCACGTCTGATTGAGATGTGTTCGATGTTCCAACGCTCCAATCGCTTCAGATAAAAAAAATATATGAGGGGGAGGGGGTGGGGGGGGGTGGAAGTTTGTTGGGGGGTGAAAGGAGTCCAGGAGGTTTCGCCCAGAAACCGATTTTACGACGTCATTTGACGAGAAATGACGAGAGAATTATTTTGGAGAAACAGAAAAATTGTTTTTTCTATTTTTTTTTTTTGTTTTTAGGAAAATGATGCGATATCTGTTGATTTTTTATAAACAATATTGATAGTTTATTTAGGGTAGGACTGTAGATGATGTGAAGAACAAAAAAATTCTGAGAAAAACGACGTTTTATGGAGTTTTTTCATCGAAATACGAAAAAATCTTTTGGAGAAATAAATATTTGTTATGTAATTATAACAAATAATATTTAATATAATATTTGTGCACAATTTTTAATGGAGTCTATCAACATTCGAGGGGAGACGAGCGGTTGGGCGGGTCAATAGCAACAATTACGTAAAAAATATAATTTAAAACTATTTTCACATTTTTTAAATTATAGAATTTAAAAAATGAAATATAAATTACGAGATTATCTCGTAATTAAAATTTAATTCTCATAATGAAGCTCGAAGTACCTACTAAATAAAACATAAATTATTATGTTAATTAAACAACAAATCGCACGAATTTTTAAATTAAAAAAACGATTTATCGAACCACCAGAATTTCCAATAAAAAATAATCGAAAGTAGAGCTCCAGAAATCGAGTGTTTGGGGCCCTTTCAGGCCCCAAAGTGGAAGAAAATTAATTTACTGTCGATACTTTAGTCCGTAAACATCTTCTCGCAGGAAAAAAAAAATGTTAATAAACAAAAACTGATCGTTGGTGAGGACGTTAAACCTGTTGCATGTGGAATGCTTCGCTTGATCCCAAAATAACAAAAATCTCGTGAAAAATAATAAAAATTCTATGATGACCTTGAATCTATGATAATCCTTATCTCTATTTTCCAGAGCCAGTCCTCTTCTCCGAGGGATTGGACTCCCACCAGCTTCGCGAATGCAAACAGACCCTCCAGTGCCTGAAGTGTACGAGACAATACAAAACGTGGAAGAGCCTCCGCCAGCACATGAATTTCTTCTGTCAAATGGAACCGATCTATCCCTGTCCCTATTGCGATCACAAAGCGAGAATGACAACACTCCTGAAATATCACGTGCAGAACGAGCACGGAAAGGATCCCCTGGAGATCCAAATTCTTGTTTAACTCGACTAATTAATTGCATTAAATATTGAAATAAATCTGAGTTAATTGAGAAACTGTCAACATTTTTAAGAGTTTGGGTATTCACTAGATCAATTAACGACAATCAGAGTCAGCAGGATCAAGACCTGATGCAATTGTCCAATTGAATTGAATTTAATTGTCCAATTGTTTATCCTGTGGTGTTCATGGAATTGTGATAATTGTTTATGATAAATAAAGAAGAAGATGTTTATGTTCACAGGTTTGGGAGCAGAAGATGGGGAAAGGAGACGACGAATGTCATGACAAAGGGAGGAAATAGTTTGTTGTTAACCGCAAGAGAATTTTTAAAAACAATTTCGAGGAAGATGAAGTCGAAATTTGTATTGAGTGACAATTAAGGAATTAGTGAATAATTAATAGACCACGTGATTAACGAGATATTTGTGAAAACTCTTGAAGAATCCTTTGACAAACGCAAAAGTCAAAAGATTCGCATGAAATATTGTTTAAATAATTATTCAACACGATCCAAAACGACATTTTTCTGTTCACAGATTCAGACCCTTCAACAATTCAAGGTCAAAGCCTTAATGCACCTCAATTAAACAAATAAATAAATAAATTCATGAGGTTAATCTGAGTTAATCGAGTAGTGGATTTTCCATAGATCAATTAATCAAAATGAATCATCAGGATCGTCAGCTCTGGACTAACAAACCTGACGATTGTTTCAGGTTCGAATTTTGGAAATTTCCCCTTCCTCCAGTATCCACTGGCTCCAGGACGACCAGAATCACCGGACCAACGTCTCCTCGCCAGGACCGAGGTCTGCCAGAGGTGCGGTAGAGGATATTCCCGACGTTACAACCTCCTGAGGCACTTGAGGACCGAGTGTGGAGTCCCCAGGGTCCACCGTTGCACCATCTGCCCTTACAAAACCAATCGAAAAGACAGTTTATACAGTCACATGCGACGACACAAGCAATAAACAATAAAATCCATAAACATTGCGTTGTTCCTATCGATCCTGTGTCAGTCTTCCCACGAGAATCGATTAATTAACCCCCAGACCACTGACAATCAATTAATCATGAAGTGATTGAGTCGTTGGAACCTGCCCTATTGATGAAGACAATTATTTGTTTCAGAGGCGCCCTGGAATCACCGAGAGTTCATCAACATTCAGGGAGCCCTATCAGCACCGGTTCCATGCCCATCACGAGTTAAAAATGAACCAGGAGATCCACATACCCCACCAGTGCCCCCGGTAGCACCTGGTTACAGGCGTCCAACGTGTCCTCACTGTCACAAAATTTATCCCCTGAAAAGTTTGTTGAAAAAACATTTGCAAAATGGGTGTAAACAATCACCGAAACAGTCACCATTTTCGTGTACCTTTTGCACGTACAAAAGCTGGTACAAAGCAAACTTCGAGAGACACCTGAGGAATCTTCATCAGAACAGTGGAGCACAGAAATTTGGATGTCGTCTGTGTAATTTTCGGAGTAATTACAGTTATTGTTTGACGAGACACATGAGAAAGTGTCATAGAAGTGATGTCAACGTGACGCAGTGAAGTGGTGTCATTTTGTTTATTAATGTTATTATCATTTTTTTATGAATAATTTACTTGGAGTTTAACGAAGTTAAGGAGAAGAGATCGAGAGTTCCCCTTAAATTTTAATTATTAACGGTCTTTGTTGTTAATTAATGACTGATGTTAATAGTTAAAAAGTCTCGTCAACAACTGAATTTTCTTAACAATAAAATCCGCAAATTATTAGCAACAATAGTCCCAAATTATTACTAATTAGAGGTCTCGACGAAGTCAGAAATTTTCATCTAAAAATTGCTGTCATTTTGTTTATTAATATTATTACTATTTTTTTATAAATAATTTACTTGAACTTTAACGAAATTAACGAGAAAAAATCGAGAGTTCCCTCAATTTTTAATTATTAACGATCTTTGTTGTTAATTAATGACTGATATTAATATTTAAAAAGTCTCTTCACCAACTGAATTTTTTTTAACAATAAAATTCACAAATTATTAACAACAAAAGTCCCAAACAATTCACCAACGACATCAGAAATTGTCATCGAATTCATGTCCACATCTCTCGATGATTAATTAAAATAATTATGACACATCATCAGGAGTAATTTTTCCTTTCTGATGACCAACAAAATCCTTAAAAATTAATAAAACCGTTGGAGTAATTATTCCACAAAAAACATTAATGTTTATATTGATATTCGACGCCTCTCATCACCTGGACTCGCTGACCTCCACCTGAAACCTTCCAGTTTTCGTTCTGGTGCACCTCCTCTTGGAACAGATATTTTAATAATTAATTATCTGTTGCAGGACCATCAGAGGACAACGACGAGCCCTTCGACGAAGGTCCTGAGTACCTGGACGAAGTCTCCCTGGAGGAGATGGAGCGACTCCTGGAGGTGCCTCCAGGACGTCAGGAAATCTTCGATAAACAGGTGGAGGAGGTCCACCTGCTCGAGGAAGAGGACATCCAGGTCCACGTCGAGGATTCAACGACTTCCAGGACATCCAGGACATCCAGAACCCGGACAATCGGGCCCTGAGGCACCCCAGGACGTCCAAACATCTCCTGAATCATCACAACGTGAAGAGGATCAACAAGGAAACGATGAAGAGGGTCAGGGGGAGGGGGATGGTCCCATCGAGGGGGTGAAGAGGATGAAGAGGAGGTGATCGTCGTGGAGGTCCTGGGGGGACAGGACGAGACGTCATCGTTGGAGATTCGAGATGATTTTCGTCATTTTTGGGAGAGAACGATTTTTATCGCACGCTGGGGGGCCCTAAAAGGCCCCTTTTCGAGGGATTGTGGGGGGAGAAGTCGTTGGATACTCGTGGGAGGGGGAGGTTTTGCATTATGGGGTACGTCGACGACTCCCAGGGGGGGTGCGATCGTCGGAGGATCCGAAAACGATTTTTTGGATTTTTTGAGGAGTGAAATTTGTTAATAAAATATTGTTAATTTTTTTTATTTTGATGAATGTAAATTAGGGGGTTTTTGGGGTTTGTGCGAGGGGAAGTTTGGGGGCTGTTGGGAATTTTGGAGAATGTGTTAACGAACGAATTCTGCGGAATTTAATTAGTAATTATGAAAGATAATGAATTTATGGGAGAAATCGTGATAATTAGATGTTATTTCTGTGAAAAATGGGGGTGAAGTTCTTATATTTTATGATGTGATGAGTCAAAAGGGGGTGGAATCGATAGTTCTTCAATGCGATTAATTACCTAAAGGATTTTAATCATTCAAATTGAATTTTTAATTATTTAAATGAAATTTTTAATTATTTAGATCGAAATGTTTTCGTTTCCACTCTTTAACACGTGGTAACGACGAATTAATTGCCTAAACAATTAACCAAGTGATTTACAACAGTGACGTCTGCATCCACCACTCATGTCAGGTCCTGTCAATAAAAAAATCACCCCCCAATCATCAGAAACCACCCCCGACACCCCAACCAATAAATAATAAATTCATCTGAGTTTTTCCACTTTAGATCACCACTTTTTCCGACTCTTCACCACTGCCATCAGCTCTCCACCCTCCATCACCTGTCAAAGCCTGAATCATCCCTTCGAAGCTGCCCTTAACGATCAAAACCGAGGAACCAAAAATCAACTGAACTCAAATCGAAGAAAAATCGCCCTCAAGACCATCATCACAATTTAACACGACCTTCAGGAATTTACCTTCACCTCCTGTCAACAAACTATTCCCCCAATCCACCCTCACCCCTCCCCCCCAACCCCCAAATCCACCCTAATTAATTAAGTTTAGCTTAAGAGCTTGCCTGGACAATTTGCCAAGTGCCCCAGCTTTCCCCCCTCCCCCACCACCATAAATCGTTTGCTTTCGAGTGCTTTTTACCTGAATGAAGTTCAACGTCTCCCCCCAGCCCCCCCACAACCCCCTGTTTTTATTCTGCCACCCTAATTTAATTAATAATTAATTAAATAAATATTCTCTGGGCTGAAACCCCAGGAAAAAATCTCCCTCAAATCCTACAACAGCTGTTTAATCACATTGTTATTATTTTTTATTAATCAATTGTTGTTATTTTTGTTATTTCTAGTTGCAGCATACCGCAAGATGTACATGGGCGATCAAATGCTCGGCTACACTTGCACGAAGTGCAGTAAATTCTACAAGATGTGGAGCAACTATTTGAAGCACAAGTGCGAACCCCCACAATTCAAGTGCACCCTCTGTCCATTTGCTGCCTTCAAAGCGTTCATACTTCACGCACATCAGGCTGAGCAGCACTTCAAAGTCCCCTCGCCCAACTCCTAAACGGCCAGGTCGGCTTCCCCGGAGTTAATTAAAAAAAAAATGCCTTAAACAATGTTCTTCGTAATTGCAAAAATAATTTTTACCCAGAGCTAATTATGATTTTCTATCCCACCGTCTCCTCGTCACATTTTTTTTTATCTCCATCACAGAGAGACCACGTGTACCCTGTGTTACGATCTGTGTTCACCGAAAGCTTCTGAAGGATCTCACCCTGATCATAGTGTTGCCCTCCCCCCCACTGAAGAACAAATTAAATTTTGCTAATTAATTATTCTAACGAAGTGGTGAAACGAAGTGAGTGACTGTCGATAGTATTTTATCGATAACTCGAAATCTATGGGGAATAGAAAAATTTTTGTAGATACCTTTTTTGTGGGGGGGATCGCGCCCTACAATAATTGTTATCACAAC
Source organism: Diachasmimorpha longicaudata (assembly GCF_034640455.1). Lineage (NCBI taxonomy): Eukaryota > Metazoa > Arthropoda > Insecta > Hymenoptera > Braconidae > Diachasmimorpha > Diachasmimorpha longicaudata. Next base: position 2,350,806 of record NC_087243.1, read on the forward strand.
TATTTCGCTATCTCTCATAGATTCTGAGTTATCGATAAAAAAGACGCATGTCAACTTCTCTGGAAATCCGATTGGCAAAATTCTATTTTTATCTCAGTGCTAATGAATGATTAATTAAATCAGGAGCATCTCGGTGAAGATGATTGACAAGATGTCTAATTACCCGAGATCAGCTCCTGTTTCACGATAGCATTTGTACACTCATGTATTTTCGTAAGTGCATTAATAAAGCGTCAGAGTAATATTTGATGAGGATTCACCCTATTGACAGCGTTATATTCACGATGACAGCTTCTAGAGTCAACACAAACCTCTCCCTCTACCCAACAACAATCCGCAAATGTCAATCAATGAATCTGTCTAATTAAAAAATTATTATTACTGTTCCAGGACACGGATACGCCTGTTCCAACTGCGCTAAAACCTTCAAATGGCAAAAATCCCTTCAACGACACGTCCGAGAGGAATGTGGGAAGAAGCCCTACCGATGTCCCCACTGTCCACGTCTCCTAAACCTCCGAAACAGTCTGATACGACACTTGATGATCAAACACGGCCAGGACTATCGAATCAGAGCTCAGCCCTCAGCGAGGAGCAGATTTCGCAATCAGTCTTATTACCTATGAATTAATTAATTATGGATAATAAACGGAGAAATCGACGCACCGAGTTTCCTTATCAATCTGTCATGTCCCTGTCATCTCGTAACACTCGACAATAATTTATTGTTTAAATATTGAGGCGAGAAGTACCGATTATTAATAAAAATGTTCGATATTTTCAGGCGACGATTGGACTCCGGACGATCGAATCAACCGGATCTTCACGAGATGGGGGAGTTAATTGTTGTTATAATGAGATGTTTCTATTGTTCCATAAAAACAAAACTGCACTGCAATTTACTTAAACACAAAAACCCGCATGCTAATGAATCCCTGTCGATTAAAAAAGAAATATTTCTGTAAATATAACGAGTTATCGATTATTTTTTTGATAAATTCTCTGCATTTACAATCTAACTCGGTTATCGGTGTTAATTTATTAATTAAGTCTATCACGATGGCGCATTATTTATGTAAAGAACTGATTATCTTGATGGTACAGTAAAAATCTGTAATTTATGATTTTTTGTATTTTTATTATTTTTCAGAAGATCGTCACGTGTGCCTCGCGTGCTCGAAAATATATAAATGGAAGAAATCACTTCACAGACACATTAGGGAATCACCAGAGTGCTGGCCACTGCTACTCAACTCCGGTTACGAGGAATACGTTAAGCAGATACAATACAAAATGGCATTTGTTACGAATAAATAAATAAAAAACATTTAAACTATTTTTTAATACGAAAGTAGCTGTTGTCTGCTACTCCATCGTACATTAACGTGGCAACAAACCACATTTTTTTTTTGTAAATAATAGAAATAAAATGGTTTTTCTAGACGAAATGTTGATACGTCTTCGCAGAGAATATTATCGATACCAATCGATTGATTAAATTAATTCTGTCCAATTTTTTATTCCAATATTTCCCAATATTCTACGATATTTCGAATGAACGACTGATGTTTATCTCGTATTTCACGAGTTTTTAATTAAATATTAATAATCAAACATTTAATTTTATTTCAGATTACCTAGCAACCGAATATTTCGTCCGAGTGACATCGCACACATGTCCCCAGTGCAGCAAAACCTATGCAAATTCCTCAACACTGCGACGACACCGACGTTTAGAATGTGGAAGACCACCGCAGTTCCACTGTCCCCACTGTAATTTCAGTTCAAAGCGAAAATTCAATCTTAAAATTCACATGAACACCAAACACCGCTACTAGATGATCCCCCATCCTGCCCCAGTGACTCCAACGTACTCCCCCAGGGGTTGAAAATACCTCGAGATGATGTAAAGCGAATAAAACAATTGATTATTGAATTTTCAAACGACTTTGCAACTTTCCCACTCGCTCCCAGTCACATTTTCTGATTGTCGATGATGATGTCGAGGTTCGAGGGGTTGAAGATCCACTAACGAGACGATTTAAATTTTTTTCCAGTGGAGTACGACGAGGGGGAGCTGGGGAGAACAGTCTTCAGATGCAAAAACTGCTGGAGAAAGTACCTGTCCAAGGACTCACTGACACGTCACCTGAGGGTGGAGTGTGGCAAGACACCGCAGTTCGCCTGTCCCTACTGCGATCATCGCTCCAAGTGGAAGCACAATCTCCATCAGCACGTCCTTCGTATACACAAGATCAAGCTCCTGTGATTGATGTTCAATAAATAATAATTTTGCAATCGAATTTGTTGATTTTCCTCGAGATTTATATTTTTTCCTGATTCCCAGGGTCGACGACACCCTAGAACAGCTACTAACCGACCATCTGCTATTTGTTTCAGGTCTCCGAGAGCCCCTGGTGATGCTGATGATGTTGGAGATGCCACCGACGCTGGGGAATATCGAGAAAAATTTTTAAAAATTTTGTCACAAATTATTTTCCTATTTTTTTGAAAATTAATTCCTAAGTTTTAATTTTAATTTCACGTCAGTCGGGGTTGACAGGGCTCACTCATCGGTTCCAGGGGTTCGAGGGTAACTCGATAAATCCGGAGATAATTAATATTTATTAAATTAATGATGAGTCATCGTATTTATCGATTTACCTCGTCACCTCGATTTTCCATCTCTCTTTCTACTCACAAAACTGGCAAAATTCGTTATCTTGGGTACACACACACACAACACATCTATTTGGGCTATTGGCTGATACGTATGTGTTGGGTTGGTTAAGGGTACATTGTTTTTAAAACCCTAAAAAATTTAAATAATCGAATAATCGCGATTACACCATCATAATTCCCACAAAATTCCCAATAATTTTATCAGTTCTCCCTTATTTATTTATTTAATTATCGTTTATTTTTTTTTTTTTAATTTCTCCCCATTTCGCTTGTTTACGGCGGCTGTTACAGGTATGGGAGCATTGCTGTCCCTTCTCCGATCCGATTACAACAGGGGCGGAAGGAATTCCAGCAAAAAGGGCAGAACGTTGATGACAAACGAGAGCCGGAGCAGCAGATCAACTGATGGAAGTTTCAGTGAAACTTCTCCAGGACGTGCTGGGGGTACCAGAGAACCTCGTGAGGTCATATTCCCGGACTCGTTCGAGGTCCTTCCTCAACCTAGGGACCTCACTTATGTTGGGGTACCTCATGAACAGCAGAGAAAGTTCAGATGTCGTTTTTGTGGAAAGGGATATCGATGGAAGAGCACCATGAGACGACATGAGATGGTGGAGTGTGGGGGTAAACCACCCGCATTCCAGTGCCCAGCGTGCCCTTATAAGGCTCGACAGAGGGGCAACCTCACCGTACATTACAAGAGACATCATCAGAAAATTGAATTCGATGAGGTTTCCCAGGGATCCAGGGAATAGATTCAGGTCCAGTGACTCCACTGATTGACGCGATTCGTTTTATCTGATGCTCTGCTGGGGGTGGCCAGGGGGTGGGGGACATTCGGGGGGGTTGGTTTGGGTCGTGGAAGGGGTGGAAATAATTTTTTTTGTATTTAAGGGAGGAAATTTGGGGGAAAGTCTGGGAGTTTTTATGGAGTGGAGAACTAGATCGGTTTGAACTTGACTCGAGTTTTTAATCGATATCTCGGAATCGAAGGGTGATAGCGAAATTATTGATATGACATTTATTGTGGGGGATGAATCGGGCTACAAAAAAGGTGGTTATGAAAAATTTTCTATCTCCCCCAGATTTCGAGATATTGAGGAAAAACTGGGGCTGGGAAAAGTGAATTATTTTGTTTTGGGACTTGGGGGTTGAATCCGGGGGTGAAAATTGTTCGGGGGATGATTTAAAAAATTGAGGTCGGTTTTATGGAATGTTAAGGGGTGATTCTGAAGGTGAAATGATTTTTTATGACCGTCATTTTTTATTGGGAACTAATTTTCAAATAAATGAAATCGTCGAATGTTAAACGTTAGAATTCGTGAATTAAAAAAATTAATTAGCAAAGGGTAGTTTTAAAGGGTGATTATAATCGAATCGAAAGTACCTTTTGGGGAATAGGACGTTTGTCAATTATTAATAATTAGTAAATTAAAAATTATGGGGTCTTAATATTTTATAATATAACATTAACTGTTATTTCTCCTATTTAATGAACGATTACTTAATTGATTAATGGATTACTTAATCGAAGACGATTGGGTTATCGCACCATTAAGCAGCAATTAAGTAATTGTGCAATTACTTTATCGATACTTAATCTACAATTAATTAATTGCTACTTAATCGTACGAGTATTTCATCGTATCATCTACTTTATATAAATTCACGTACACTAAAATTATCGGGTATTTATTTATAAATTTGTTGCTTAGGATCGTTTATAATTTTGGGAATTAAATTTTCGGAGGGTAAAACTGAATTTATTATTAATTTAATGAAAAATTTGGCGGGAAAAAATTTGATAAAAAAATGAATTGACGAATTATTTTTTCATAAATTTATAGAAAAAAAAATTTGAAGAAATATTTAACAATAAAAAGTTATGTTTTGTCAAACGGAGACACTCGGTTTCATCAGGAGATTATTATTAATAATTCATCGTAATATTGTCAATAAAAATTATGACAAATATGATATTTTACTAATAAATTTCCTCCGGGAGTTCTTTAATTTATTAAGATAATTACGCGATATTTAATGCAAATTCGAGGGTAAATTTCTGTATTTTTCACCCCCTGAATTGTTTAAAACAAACTTTTTTTTATATTTTTTTATCCGCAAAATTTTCCATAAAATTCAGTTAAAAAATCTCAAATACTGCGCCCTAATTTCCAACATTTCCGAAGTAATTCCGTCATTTTTTCATTTGTTTTCAATAAAAAATTAAAAAACTACCCCCAAAAGTCTCTCGAAAACCCCCAACTCAAACAAAAACTACAAATAATATTTTTAAAAAATTAAATTGGGGCCCAAAACGTGAGTGACATTTTCCACGAAAATACTCTCGACATTTCGTTAATTACCTCTTCACCCTAATTAACGACTGTCCCCATATTTCCCTTATTACCCCACCAATGGTATCACCCAGCAGAGCATCACCGACATCTTCCAAGCTGAAGTTGCTCAAAAAAATCGTTCAAACCGTCCAACGCTTGACATCTGCTGATCTCCACAGCAGAATCAGCCAACGTCTACCTCATTATCCAACGCCTCCCCCCCCCAAAAATTTCCTGTGTCGAAATTTGAGATTAATCACAAGACAATCAACGACTTCATCGACAATCAGTGGAGGCCACCCCTGACATCCCTCGAAATTGTTACCCTCTTAAATAATTAGAAAAAAATTCCTCGAGCTATTAAAATTAATTAATCTATAAGAAAGAAAAATCTCGTTAATTTCTGGTGCTTCTGACCCCCTCACCCCGTAGAATGTACCGCACAAGAAGCCCTGAGACACCCCCAAAAGCGATAATTTCCCCCTAAATTTAAGACCAAGAGTCAAGACCCTCTTGACCCTAACATCATTCCAGTATTTCTAATATTCCAATTCCCATTCGTTAAACCTCGACATTAACAACAAAAAAAAAATAAACAAAAATAGGGTTTCAACCCCCGAAGGAATGTCCCTTCGTTCCCCCATTCACTAAAAATATTTGGGAATTTAGAAGGTCCCCCCGGGCGATTAACGGAGGGGACAGTATTTAGTTCATCAGTATTTAGCGATTAATTCGCTATTTGTTAAGTGCCTGTTAATAAAACTCACGCGTTGGACTATCGAGAAATAACGAGTGAAAATAAAGAAAAACCTCCCCCAAAAAAAATTCAAAAATCATCCCCTTCGATGACTCGACATCTCAAAATTTACCACATGAAAATCCCCCACCTCCCCAGATCGATCGCCAATTAATTTCATTCCAACTCTATTTTATTGTCAATAAACAACAAAATATTTCATTAATTCACTCATTTTTTTTTGCTCAGTCGATCCACCGTTTCCCCTCGATCCTCGCCGTTACCCACGACTCCATTAGTCTCTAATAGCATCAACTGTACTTCATAATTAACAATAAGAAACAATTTCAATATAAAAAAATTCTCCTGACAATAAACCTCACGTTAACGATAAAATTAATCTAACGAAAATAATTATTGTAATCGAAATTATTCCGAATATTTCCCGGATAATGTAAATCCTATACTTAATTATTTATATATAAGTGAGATTGTTAAGCTCGACTCTCTGAATACGTTTTTCACTAATGAAAAATTTAAGTACTTGTAATTAACCGTTAAGTCGGCTCCAACTCCGCTATTTAATCATTAATATTATTATTATTTTATTGGAAAGGTTTATTAAATCGTATTTCGAATAACAAATGATTATTCTTATTAATATTATTGATTATTGATACCATTAATAAATGAAAAAAACATTTGTTGCGGGTTATTTTGTAAAAAAAAATCATCAAATTGTTGTTATTTTCTGTCCAGTCCCTCGATTATCGCGATAATCATCGATTCCCTCAACTAATTAATTATGGAATTTTTTTAATTGCAGTTTCCTGGCATCACCAACCGGCATCTGATATTTATCCTTGTGATACCTGTGGAAGACAGTACCGGAGACTTATTTCCCTCCAACGACACAAGAGGCTGGAGTGCGGAAAAGAGGCCCAATTCGAGTGCATTTTGTGTCACTCAAAATTCAAACACAAACACAGTTTACTAAGACATTATAACGTCCATTTAGCGAGTCGCAGTGGTGATGCTAAAGTTGATTTACTCGCCGAAGTCAACAGACACGGATGACCCTAAAAAAAAGGCCCCCAGCTCGACTGTGATGAGGATGATGCCCTAAAATCTCCTCAAAAGACACGAAAATTATTTTTCATCGAAATAAATTTATGTTCCCCATAAATTCGTCTCCAATAATTTATTTATCATTTATTATTATTTATTATTATTTATTTAACAGATGTAAACGTCGATGGACACGACGGAGGTGACAACAGCCTCGAACATTTGTTATAATTAATATAAATTTTTGTTTCAGGTGTTTGGAGTCATTCAGGGGCTGAAGGGCTTCGTGTCGACCCTGGGTACCCTGGGAGGTACCAGTTCCAGGGGGACCATGAAATTAATCGGGGGATGGAGCACCTGGGGGATCACAATCATCAGCGGAGGGTGAATCAGAGGATTGAGCACAGGGGCCAGAGGGTATCAGCTGCCTTCAGGTGCCCCAATTGTCACAGACTCTACAAAAGGTCCTCGTGTCTCAGTCGACATCTTCGAGTGGAGTGTGGAAAGGCCCCGAATTACCAGTGTCACATTTGCAAAGGGCGATTCACCCACAAACACAATTTAACTGCCCACATGAAGCTCCACCTCCAGGAGCCCAGTTTCAACTGCATAAAATGTCATAAAAAATTCTACCGAAGGGACAAACTCGTCAAGCACATGGTGAAACACGACTTCTACGGGACAACATGATTTTGAAAAATAATACAAAATTTTTGGGGTGAATTTCACCCGGTGATATATTTTTCAACCCCTCACCAATGGACTGGACAGAATTTTAATGTAAAAATTGCACATATCGAAGGGTTCCCTAATTTTTAAAATTAAAATTAAAATTTTAACGAACTCTCCATGACAACTATCTCATGACAAAAGCATTTCATGACAAAAATTGTTCATGAAAATTTTTTTATATCAATAAAGTGAGTAATGACGAAGTAATAACTGATGAGATTTACCATTTTCCAGGAAACATTTGCATGAAAATAAATCCAATCGACTTCAGCCCTTTGTTATTAGCATTATCATCCCTCTGGGTGTTTAAACAATTGAAATATTGTTGTTGCATATTTGTGACTTGTATTTTTTTATTTCAGCGAGTGTCCAGAATCAACGAGTGTACCAGTGTGAGAAATGCCTTCGTTCCTTCAAGTCCCTGTCATCCCAATCAAGACATCGTGGAGCTTGTGGACGTGAAAAAAAATTTGGCTGCGCCCTTTGCACCTTCAGGGCCCACAGAAGGGAACATATCAAGATACACGTCCAGAGAAAACACCCGGAGTTTGAAAATAAAAATTGGCGACAGTTTGTTATGCTCAACGTCGACATGGGAAATACTTTCTACGAGGATTACGCTCATTACGAGTCTTTCTAATGATTAAAATTAATTTTAATCCCTATAAATTTAATTTTCCCTGACACCCTTTCATTACTATAATTGCAAAGTTGATTTTACCGCATTATTTTAGTTCAAAATAATAAAATTGGAGCTTTAAAATTTATTTATAAAGTTCCTGAGATGTTGGACCGAAAAATCAACTGAAAAATCTTCGAAACAAATTTTTTTTGTTCCTAAAATCACGAAAAATTAACGAACTATGAACAATTAAATATGTCGGACTTATCTTTAGTCTTTAGTACGTCCTAAATAACAAAATGTATTTAATATTTTTCATAAAATTGTTGTCTTTTATCAGTTAAAAGACTGCAATGACCGAATGGCTGAATTCTGCTGGATATCACTGTACCATATTTTTTTCTACTTCAACAAAAAATTGTTGACGACCCGCCATTTTAACAGTTGCAATATTTTATTGCAAATATATTTCAACTAGAATAATTGCTTCCCCCCCAAAAGTCCCAAAAACCCTCCCCAATTTTATTTTTCTCCCCTGCAACAACAACTGAAATTTTATCAGTAAATTTATAACGTGAGGCCCTTTACTATCGCTAATTCATCCGACTAATTACCTTAATTACATTTAATTATGGAGCCCTGAAACTGCGTCAATAAAATTATATTTTTACAAGTTCAACTGAATTTTTAGTTCAATAACGAATGTGAATGTTGGTGTCTGTATTTTTTAGGAAAAAAAGAACATGTGGATTGTCTGATTGATCAGAATTGTCCTCCAGACAGTTCTGAACTCCAGGAAAGGGAACTCACCCCCTTCAGGACCCATCTAACACCTCGATTTTCATTCTTTCAGGTCTGAGGGGGCCTCGTGGGGACCTTCGAACTCCCCAGCACCTCCGAACCACCAGAAATGTCACCCTCCAGGGCATGGAGAGGACAACCCGGTCGTTCACCTGCATCAAGTGCAACAAGTGCTACTCGAGGAAAGACACTCTGCAGAGACATCTCCGTTGGGAGTGCGGGAAAGAGCCCCAGTTTCAATGTCCCATATGTCCCACTAGATTCAAACGAAAACCTCATTGGAAATCTCACATCAGGTCCCAACATTTTGAAAAAATGGCGGATATGGAGGAGTTTATCGAGTCGTACATGCCAGTGGTCCCTGATTAACGATCTGAAGTCAAGATTTGATGAGAGATGTTGATTAATTAATTATTTTGTTGATTTTTTATGCTTCAAAATGATGTTTTTGAGTTGAGTGAAGTTTATCGTGGAATATCTGTATTAAAAAATATTTTTAATAAATTTTAATTGTTGGAAAAGTGCAGAAGTAGTTGAGGAAATAGTAAAAGTGTTTTGGGACTATTTTCAAAATTTGGGAGACAGAATTTGTAATTTGAAACCGAAAAAAAAATTGGATTTTTGTTTTAGTTTCAGGTGATGAATGTGGAGGGTCTTGTGGTGCTATCGACGTCAATTGCTTTTGTTTATTAATTATTTTGGAGGAAGATAATGTTGATTAATTAATAATTTTGTTGATTTTTACACTTCAAATGATATTTTTCATTTGAGTGGAGTTTTTCGTGAAAAATTTGTATTAAAAAATATTTTTTATAAATTTTAATTGTTGGAAAACTGCAGAAATAGTTAAGGAAATAGTAAAATTGTTTTGGAACTATTTTCAAAATTTGGGAGAAGAAATTTGTGATTTAAAACCGAAAAAAAAATCAGATTTTTATTTTACTTTCAGCCACCGACGTCACTTGCTCTCGATAATCAACTAATCTCGATAAATACGATGTCGATTAATTAACAATTGTAATCCCTCTACTAATTCCAACCTCTATTTCCCCCAAAATTTCCCTCAAAAATACTGAATTAAAAATAAAACCAGTCGACTAATTTTGGCAGCTCTTCAAAGTTCAAAAAAACGTCTCCAAAAATAAAAACAAAACCGAAAAAATCGTCAGTCCACCATACGATATTTTTAGAAAACCTCTAAACATCGATTTCCCTTTCAGATCAATATCACCTCAATATTTAATGAAGATATTAAATCCATTGGATCCGTTTCGATGAACAAACCAAAAATTGACTGAACCAAAGAAGAAAAAAAAATCCAGAAAAATAAAAGGTCGACAACGTGACCCATTTGGAACACATCTAAACCGCCATTTCTTTTTCAGGTTCCAGTGGACCCAGCGGACACCCAGATGGTACGGACCACCCCGGACTCCCCAAAATAGCCGTAAGAAAATCAGAAGAAAAAGGAGCCTCAGCATTCACAATATCCCTAGCCGTTAATCGTAGCTAGTTGACATGACCGAAAATCACAAATTGGCAAACGTTAATTATAATCTAATTCTCCGAAATAATAAAATTCACCTCCACTTTCCTTTAAACAAACAAAACCACAGGAAAAAAAAAAACTAGTCCTAAGTAATGTTGACGTAATTAATTCCACTCGAAAATCTAATCTATCTCCCATCCCCTTCCCCAATAATGATCTATTCAAAATTGAAAAAAAAAACCGAAAAATTAATTAATATAATCACTGCATAAACCTGTCGTCCTCTTTCACCCCCGAAAGAGACTTCGCATGCGCACTAACTCTCCACCCCACCTTCTGTACATAAACAATATCTTCTAAGACAAAACAAACCCAAAATCCAAAAAGAAAAATCGAAAAAAAAAATACTTTCATTGCTTTGCGCAGTGGGGGGACTAGTCTTAAGGATTCTTGCAGGACTACCTCCCCCCCCCACCAGCCACAATTTACGCTCTTCTAATTAAATTAAGACCCGAAACGATAAAATAAACTCATCTAGCTTTTGGGGCTCTAAAGTAACGACCAACAACATCAAAAGTCTTATCGATCTAATAAATAAATTTCTATCGATCACTCGATGCTCGAGTGCTCCAAATCGTCCAGAACTGTTCGATAAAACCGACCAATCGATAAATCAATCGATTGCCACCCCCCAGAGCCTCGAGGATCGACTGAATATTTCAGATATCATCGAGACACTTCCAAATCCCCCAAAAAATCCAAATCAATGACCTCCACATCCCATCCCCAGTGGATCAGCTAATAAATATTGAATCCCTGTGTTCCAGCCGAGGACCTCAGCATCACTGGCCTTAAGTGGGCAGCTGCCTGGCAACGCTGGAGTGTACCATCAATAATGTGGCGTTCTGGTGGTGGATTGAGCAAGAACTTCAGTGGCAGTGGATCACCAGGTAATCCCGAGGGCTTCAACTGTCCCGCCTGTGGACGTATCTACAAACTCAAAAGTAGTCTACGTAATCATCAAAAATGGGAGTGCGGTAAAGAGCCACAATTTCAATGTCCCCATTGTGTCTATCGTGCTAAACAAAAAATGCACATAGCACGTCACATGGAGCGAATGCACAAGGAGAAAATATTCAAACAGGAGTTGGTCTAGATGACAGCTCGAGGTGGGGGACAGAGCCGGTGGCTGGTCTTCCGGGCCCTCGAGTGACCCTCCAAGTCGTTGTGATTTTTACCCATTTTTTTTTAAACAATTAAGAATCATTTTCACGACGCGAACATTAACGATGATGGGAGGATCAGCAATGAAAGTTCGAATTCCGTGACTGAGTGGGAGATACTTTACGCGTATTACTAATTAATTATTAATTAAAACGCTGATTGTCAGCTGACAGGACGGGGGATAGAATTAAAACGAGTCGTGAGGTACATTAAACCCTGATTGGTGGGTTTCGTTTAATTAACGCAGATGTTAGGATTTTTATGGGGTATCGTAGGGTAAGGGGGTGGATTTCGTCGCTGGTGTACGACGCTTAAGCAGCAAAACGTCTCGTTTCAACTACGATACGATGACAACAAACATTCGAGCTTGATTTTTTTTTTAATTGATTAATTTAAATGCGATTTTTTAATTAATTCGCGATAATGTACCGACTCAATCTGAGAGACTAAACGCGTTGTCCTGTCTCGATCTGGGGCTGTCCCCCAAAAAAAAAAAATTTAACTAAAAATTTCCAAAACGTACTATACTAGGCTTTAAGAATATTTAATACTGAATCGTACTCTTCAACCAGAAGATAATATTTGTGTTGGTCTGTGAAACTCGACAACGTCGAGATAAATTATTTTATATAAATTGACGAGTTATTCCGGTGATGACGGATTTATCAAACTAATGAATACTCGAATGGCCTCTGGCAGGTTCTCATAATTCGTCCGGTCATGTTTGTACTATTTAGAGTATTTGAAGTTGATGGAGTGTTAAAGGAAAATAGGACAGCCCTTGGTGACACAACGACCGTCCGGCCGATGATAAAAACAAACATTTTAATGTTAAAAGACACCGGAGCTCTTCCATAGCAACCATTCTGGTCACACTGGTTCCATATTTTTTAAAAAAAACGGACACGATCGCACACGTCTGACGCCTGTGGGGACTTAACAAGTGAGAATAACAAGATATTTTATTAGATCGACCTGATGATCATTAGCGACCTGGTGCACAACATTCCACGTACGGAAAATTTAATGAAAATATCGAGGAAAATCGATAGAAATTTCTGGGAATTTTTTACAATTTTTTTTGGTGAAAAAATCGATAACTCGAATTTCTGAAATTCATAAATCGATTTCAGATATTTTCTGGGGATATTTCTCGACTTTGATTTTATACTTTTTCTTGTCTATTGATTTTTCCTTTCGAGAGAAGGAAAATTAAGGGAAAAAGGTTCAGTCGAGGAATTTTTTTCTGTAAAAAATAAACTTTTCGGTGAATATTTTTGGGAAAAACTGTTAGAAATTCAGTAGAATTTTCTATGATTTTTTCAGTGCGTGTCAGTAACGTACATTGAGCATAAACAAATGAGTGAATGAATAAAAAAATTTTTTATAGTGACAAAGAAATATTTTTCATGAATAATCGAATTAATAATCAAATTCCTGGAAATTAATGAAAATATTTCTTTGCTATTATCGAAAAAAATATCGATTCTGTCCTCACTCGATATGTCACTCAGTGTATTATAGTCCATTCCGTGTTCTCCTAATCATCGCCCGCCATGTAATAACTTTACCACAACATTTCCATTTTTTCTTTAGTCAATTCAAAGTTATTTATATTTTTCTCAGTTACGTGTGAACGATTAATATCTCCATTTATCAGAGAACATTAATCACCGAACAGACTGCCACAATTAACTGCAGATTCCTACGATGCATTTATGTATATTTATAGAAAATGAAAGAGCAAAGGAATATATATTATATAAATACTTGTAGATAGCGATTTAAGGGATTTTTTCCGTTAAGATATTCCTCCAGTTCACGTCTCTCCCCTCGAACTCGTGTTCGATTAATAATTTTTTTTTTTATTTATAACGAGTATACGAAATAGAAATATTCACAGGCGCTTGATCAGGTCGATTTAATAATGAGTATATATATAACCCACCGATTAAACTCGAAATTTCTCAAACTGCGACACAACTGAAACTCTTTTAATCGTAGACTCGTATCACGGGGGTAGTTATTGAGGGGTTGTACGACAGTTGAAAGTAACATACTTTTATCATCACATTAAACATTGAAAGACTGATATTTAGATGCATTAAATCATTATGCTACAATTGCAATATCTATTAACAATTTTCCATTTCTGATTTTCGGGTTTTGCAGACGTTTTTTTTTTGGGGTTCGAAGTGAGGGGTTGAAAAATTGGTGGATAATGTTGAATATATTTGTTGTTTATATTCGAGAGTTTGAGGAATGAAGTGGATTTTGTTGTTTTAAAAGAATTGGATTTTTAAATATTTTTTAATGTGAAAAAATGAAAAGTTTTTCACGATTTTTTTTTATGAAAGTTTTTGTTATTTTTTATGGTATGAAAAAACGTGGGGAATGTTTCCTATTGTGATGTCATGTTTAACAATTTGTTTGTGTTAAATATGAACATTTAGGGGGAATGTTATCAACGTTTTTTTTTATTTTGAGAGATGATAAGACGTCAGTGAGTTATCGTGTGTTAAGATCGATTGAACGACGATTTTAATAGTTTTTTACAACTCTTATGTTTTATTATTATTAAAAGACGAAGAGGAACGTTTGTTTATCGGTGAAAATGGAAAAATTGAGGGGAAAATATGTGAAACATTGTGTTCACATGACATTTTTATTTTTCCAAACAGTAAAAATATTAATTGTTTATCATTTTTCACGATAGAACAAAATATTTCTCATTGAAATGTCATATTTCACGATTGTTTAACGTTAAATATGAACATTGATTAGAAAAATATCCAGAATTTTGTCTATTTTAATTGATAATAAGACATCAGTGAGTTATCACACCTTAAAATCAATCAAATGACGACTTTGATCGCCATTTTTTAATGATTTGAGCTTTTTTATTCCAATTGTCAGTCAAAAACGTTTGTTTATCCATAAAAATGGAAAAATTCCCTGCAAAATATCTAAACAAATTACCTCCACACATTTTAGTCCTCTCAAACCATCAAAACCCCCAATTTTTATCAACAAAAGAATAATAACTCGAGTCGAACATTTCTTTATCACAAAAAAACAAAAAAATCTTCATTCCAACGACTAAAATTTAACGAAAATGTGGAATGTCATTATCCAAAAATGTCATCCTCATCATGTTCTAATCTCCCCAACCGTAAAATATCGATATCTGATCAACGATCAGAGAAACTCACACTCATCACAAGTCAAATTGTTTCCACCACTAATGACTCCCCCATTTTCCAAATTCATTATCCCAACGACTGCCTCCAACATCGTCCACTTTGTCTTCATTCTCGTCAGTCTCTTCGGCCAAAAATATCGTCTGCATTCCCCCCCAATCACCAATTCTCTCCTACAACCCCTCACCACCCTCTACCACTGACTAAAAAAGAAAATAAACTCAGGAACTCAGTGACAAAATAAGTTCCCTCATCAACGCCCTCAATTGTATTGCGGCGACAACCAGAAGCTTCACGTCTGAACTAGACGCAACAAGTATTATATCAAATAGAAGAAAGAAATAATCGTGATTACTGATCAATCACATTGACTATACATATTAGTAGTGATAAGTCCAAGTGATCGTGTCCAAGTGAGAATTTTCGAGTCATCGAGTGTTGTTAAAAATAAATAAACAATAAAATCAGTGAGATATTAATCCCATATTCCTACGTCAGACTATTCACGTGCCACGATCTGCCCGACTTTCCATAAAACCGTAGACAATATTAATGAGACAGAAGTAAAGTAACAAATTTTAATAAATAAAAGTTCATATACTCCTTAACGGTAAGTGATAACGCGAATGAAAAAAATGAAAAAAAAATAATTCACTTGTTTATTTATCATTTTGGTTGTAGAATCCGTCATTTTGAGGTTAGGAACTAATATTTTCACGAATACAATGCAGAGTTCAATGGATTGTACCCACAATGTTGACCCTGTCTTGCCTGAGTTTGTTTATCACAAACAATATTCAAAGTGTCGAGAGAAAAAAAAAAACATGTGGCCTTGAAACACTAGAAATAGACGAGATGTGAATCACTAAAATTAATTATCTGTTGGGAGAAACTCCGTCAGATAAATTTCAAAACAAGAGAATCCGATGAAGTGATGACCTTGAAATTAATCAACAACTCTCGCAATAATAATCGACCAAGAAAATCACTATCGACGATTGGTGAATGCTGAATGCGATGGAGAGTTGTCCTAAAATTGATAAAAACTAAAATATGATGGATAAACAAATAAATAAGGAATAATATTAGTAACGACAGGGGGAGATGAATACAAATAGCTATTAAGTAGTTTATACATAAAGTTTATAAGCAATTAATTACTAGAAATGCTGACTAAGGTTTAACAACAAAAAAATAGGATACGATAATGCGGTAATGATAGTATCAAATTGACTCTGCATTAGCTATTTCCTTGATAGGATTAATTAGAGTTTAAGTACAGCCTCACGAGGCCTTTGATAATAAACATCGATGACGGTAGATCATCATCATTAGGACACGTCTGAATGTCAGCCCCAGGAATTGGCATTTTCGTAATTAAATGGAGAGTTATGATTTTCAGAGTGTCATTATCGTCATCGTACGTCTGGAGATTATTAAATGTAGGAATTAAGCGCTAGATAACTTTAATATTTACATATTAACTTTTTATTGATGAGGAAATGCGCCTTAGATCGATGAGAGAGCGGAAGAGCGCGTGTGAGAGACGAGAATGATAAAGAAAATTAATGAAATAGTTTCAATGATAAGAGACAGTCGTCACATCACTCGGTAAAATTTTGCAAATATTTATAACATTTATGTTCTGCTCGACGATTTTTGACGTTTCTCACGTGCCTCGTCATCGGGCTTTTCCAATTAAGATAATTGGGCGATTATTTCAAATTATCATTTCATTAAATCGAGACATTTTAATTGGCTTTTTCCTAGTTCTAATTATTGTCGAAGGTATCACGAGGTTTCTAATGTAGGTCTTTCATTCTTCTGTTGGTTGCTGATAGATATTTTTTTTTTTCTCTTTTCTAATTAGGGATTTACTTTAATTCGCTTTATTATTATGTTTTCAGGGTTAATTAACGGCGCAATGTATGTGCACTCGCTTTATCATTATTGGTAATGAAAATTAAAGAACTTGTTGTTGTTCTTGCTCTTTCGCGGATTCGCTCGATTTATTGTATTTTGTCGAAAATGTGCCTTTGAGGGAAAAATTTGGCGAACAACATTAATGAGGTATCGGATTTTTTTTTTTTAATGAGAGAAAGAAAATATAGATATATATATATGATCCAGAAATTTAATGATTTTTTTTTGGATGATAAAATATGTGAAAAATTGATTCGTTGTAGCTTTATCATTTGCATTTATCGATTGGTAATATTTGCCACAGCTTTTTATTCTTTCTTTCGCGCTCCATGTAATCGGGCTTATATATTTTTGAATTTACATTTATTCATTAGATATTAAATTTAATTCATTTAGATTTTTAAACGACGGGTCGTCATACATTGAACGTCGATAACAAAAGAAAAATCAAATTATTTCTTTCTCACGAGGTTTTTTTTCTTTTCTTTATGATAACTTGTTTTTCTTATTTGTTCTGGGGGGTGTCGGCTTTGATAACGGGCTAACCGAATGGAAAAAATTAAAAATGATAAAAAAAAAAAAATTTGAAACTCAAAATGAACAAAAAAAATAATGGGAAAATTGGTGGGAGACGATGACGCTATAAAGTGATTTTCCAGACTAAAAATTTCTGATTAATTTTCACTTTAATTGTAGGACCTTTTTTTATGAAGGACACGTCTTTCGTAATTGCAATTGTTTTAAAATTCTTTCATCGATTACGAGATATAATCTTTTATAAATTTAATCGTGTAGGAAGCCTCGATTGTGTTCCTTTATGACACAATGTAACATCGTGATATTTAGAAGCTAAATTTATTTCGTAAAGAAATGATAAACGAGAGAAAAAAAAAATCTAAAAAAAAATTTTTTTAAACGACTAACAAAATTCATTGGGATGAAAATTAAAATGGTGAATGGAGGGGTTACGAACTTTACACACATGCCATCCAGGTATTTGAAAAGTACAGTGATTTATTTTTGTGTACTATATATTTCTATTAATCTATCGTCAAACGAAA
Organism: Diachasmimorpha longicaudata; assembly: GCF_034640455.1. Lineage (NCBI taxonomy): Eukaryota > Metazoa > Arthropoda > Insecta > Hymenoptera > Braconidae > Diachasmimorpha > Diachasmimorpha longicaudata. The sequence continues at coordinate 2,368,683 of NC_087243.1, forward strand.
GAGACAAAAAAAAAATTGATAAAAATTTCATTTACGATGAAAAATTGATTATTGCTCCCAATTGTTAATGGGAAGGGGTACCACGCGTTGGCTTTGATGAGGAAAAAAAATTGAATGAGTCCACTAATTACGTGTGAATGACGTATGACAGTTTAGGCAAAATTTATTACAACTACCCATTAGACATTTATAAAATATATTAAAAATATTATATAAAATTTTCTGTATTTTTCGGCCGAACTGCGAGCAGTGTGAGCCTCTTTGTTATAATAAAAGAGTGGTATTTTTTGGTATGCATGAACAAAAAAAAAAATTTTTGTATTGAAGGAATGAGTTAAATCGTGTGATTAAATTTGGAAAATTGGAAAAAGGAGACGAGAAATGTGTTTAAAAAATGTAACATAATCTATGACGTACTGGAAAATATGTGAGTAAAAACAGGGGGAAAAGAGGGAGAAAGAAGGGGAGGGAACATACACATCAATTATTATTATTTTAACGTTAAAAAATCGTTCACAAACCGATGGAAAAATCCAAACAAGGGCATGCGTGTCCTCTCTAAAAACAGATTGTTAAAATGCAATAATTGCAACAATTGAGACACGAAAAAATTTAAAAATAATTTCACAATTACCAGAGGACAGTAAACAATGTACTAAAATGAAAAAAATTGTGAGAAAATGGCGTTTGATAATGCGTAGATATAAAAAACCGTGAGAAGCCTTGTGTTAAGTGCCTTGAAGTACGATTTAGATTTTAGGCTCTAGAACCAACCGAGAAGAAGAAAAAAAAATTAACAAAAGTTATAACAACGAGGCGCTGAGCTGCACTCAGCTGTGAACAGTTTTTTTTTTTAAGGTATTATCGTCAACCGAGTGTCATCGAGTCATGTTTAAAAAAAAAATAATCAACAATATCATTCCCAGAACATTAACAAATACTATCAATCACTCATTCGTCCAGATAAATCTCTCTATCTGTGTCACGTTAAATTAATTTTATGTGCAATCATTGTAACTCTCTCATCGTACTCATTTTGGCTATTTTTATGTGAAAATAAAAATTTTTTCTTGTGACAATTGGACCCGGTGGACCCGGATAAATTGTTCACCAGCGATTAATGCCGAGCAGGTTTTCGGTTGTTCGCTCGTTCGGCTGTGCCATTAATTCCCTTATAAATTAAAAAAAAAGAGTAAAAAAAAAATTGCCAATATTTTGTTATTTATTATGTGGCACAAAGTAATTAATGGACGAGTGACTGATTGATTGTTCGTACGATTAAGAAACTAGACGTCATAGATCTGGCTCTGGGTATGATCAACAAAAAAAAAAAAATCAACTGATATAGCTTTCAAATTATTTATCAACACTCGGTGCACATCTCGAGACCAGTGATATATATTTTTGTTTTTTATAAATTATTTATTTACGCTGATGACCCGTAATCTCGTTCTACTGCCAATGGTAATTCTCAATGTTTCCTTAATTCACATTTTAAACTTCTCACCGCACTGCCCCTAATATTATTTTTATTATAAATATTTTTACGATTACGATTTACGAATTATCCCCCTCAAATACTAGATTTTTCACTTATTCACCCCCCCACACCCAGCCCTCCCCCACCCACCATCCCACCGCAATGTGATTCCCGTATCATTTCGATGATTTATTTATTTCCTGTGCTTCAATTACTCTCTAATATCTACGTAATTAAAACATTCACGTTCAACATTATCAGTACAATCGTCATTAGGGATTATAGTAATTTCTCGAGGGCTCAAAAGTGTCGTTTAAGTATGATTGTATCACACTAAGCTAATTATTAATGATAAAGTTAATGTTAAACGGCATATTTGTAGCTGCACAGTTAATTAACACGATACATTAAGTACAAGAAACAATTTAATCTCCATTTGTACAGAACATCCAGAAATGACTCGAAATATAATGAAAAAAAAAATAAACCGCTCAGCGCCTCAACAAACAAATAAAAAACAATACAAAACACGATAGAGAGAAAAGAAAATGAAAAAGAAAAAAAAGAGTAACTCGTAATCATAATTCTTTCGCCATGTATTTGCCAACGAACGATTATTATTTTTTTTTGTCTCCATTTTATAATTAATATTATTTAGAAGAAAAAAAACAACTATTAACGAGTATGACATAATCATAATCTTTCTAGATTACTTTTATTTTTGCTTCTGTTTTTTTTTTTTTTGCAAAAGAAAAAAAGAACCGAAACCAACGCCACAATGTTTGTACCGAAATTATTATGAGTATACTCAGAACAACAAATACTTATTTTATAACTCGAGACGTTGAACACTGAAAAATGTGTAATTAATTGCTTCAATAATATTATTGGCTTAATTTTTTAATTACCGTGAAACGATAGCTTGCTTGAATCCTCATTACTTTTTTTTTGTACGATATGTTCAAACATATTTTCGTTTTAACGAGTCTTCGATGCAAATATTTATCCATAATATTAACGATTTTTCATTTAAGACGTATCGTTTCGAGATCAATCGAACATTCCAAAAAAAAAAAAACAAACGAAAGTGCTTGAGTCTTTTAATTACTTCTCCTTAATTTGTCAATTTGTAGAAAGCCTTGTATTCGAATTAGAGCAAAATAAAGTCTAGAAAGACAACAAACTGCGATTAATTATTAACAAATAAAATCCACGTGTTATTTTAATTTTCAGGTGACAACGAGAGACGAACCTCATGAATTTGTTAATTAAAAAAATCTCCCCCTTCCGCATACTAATTCATCTGTTTATTTTTTTCAGGGCATCGTATCGAGTCCTGGACCACATCAACGAGGAGCCATCGATAGTCGGTGGTTTAATTAATGAAATTCATTAATATTTAATTAAAAACCAACGCACTAACATATTCTGCTTTCGAGTTTCAGATATTCGTTATTTCGTCGACGATGAGGAGAGACGAGTCGTCAGGATAACAGAGTAAGGATCACAATACCTCCCCCCCAAAATCATAAATACTGTTCATGACATGAGAAAATCATTCGCATCCTTCATAGCATACCACCAGAATCATTCCCATTTGCTCGTTGTTGTAGCTTGAGACTTGATTGTTTGGCATGGCCCGCGCCGTCGATAAACAATAAAAAAATAATAACGAGATCCCTAGAGATTTATCAATATCCCCAACAATTCGATACCCCACTAACATCTGTACTTGAATTTATCGATTCCAGGATTCTTCGCAAGTATCAATTGGAATTCCGATGGCTCACGACGTCGTAACAACACCATCGCTGATGTACCAGCACCACTGGCACCCCAACGTCGTCCACGTCTTCACCTACCAACACGTCATGTCAGTCGTAATAACAATCGACCATTGACTATTTCAGCCCACGACAGACGTCACGATTGTTCACGATGTGGTAAATCGTACAAGAATGCGTATATTTTGAAGAGACATTTGTTGTATGAGTGCGGTAAGGCCCCGTCATTCAGCTGTCCCCACTGCGCCTTCAGTTCAAAATACGAGAGAAATCTTAAAGCGCATATTAATCATCGTCACGTCCTGGCTAAATCACAATCAACTCCGGTTAATCAGCAGGCCTGAATACTGTTTTAATTGCCAAACTCATCACAGAGGATTTTTTAATTAATTTAATTATGAAATGATTTTGAAAAGATGAAAACTAATCAATAATTTCGATTGGAGAGTTTTTGTTGATTAAAAAACACGTGGAATTCTGTAGAATGGGGAATTCCTTTTGTTTAAAAATATCGTGACATAAAAAATTATAAAAAAATTTCACATCAAATGAAATTAAAAAAATTCAATGCAACAATTTTTTAGAAAATTGAAACTTCACGTGAATGGTCTCGGGATCAGTTGCAGTGAATGTTTTTTTTATGAATTTTCAGTTGGTTTTAAACAAAATCAGGTGACGATATCCTCATGACATAAATAATGAATTATTAATGATAAAAAGGAATATTTAACTCTGTGAAAAATTAGGCAAATGCCAAAGATGAGCTTTCATTTGAATTATTACCCCATAATTAATCTTAATTAACTCCGGGAAATTATAATTAGTCGCGCCTAGATCGCTCTGAGAGTGGTAGACACTCGTTGAAACATTCGTGCCATAAAACGACTGAGAAATTTTTACTTTTGCGATAATAAACGAATAAATTTTTCTTTATTCGGGGCATAGTGCCAAAGCAGGGAGATATCCATGACAATATTGTACGAGAAAACACCAAAATTTATTGCTTAATTTACTTTATCGCTTTATTATTCAACTGACGATCGTACGAGTTAGAGTAGAAGTTTAGAAACTTATTGCTCGTGTTGGAAGAGCCAATTTTATTAAAATAACAATTAAATTGACGATGAAACGTATGAAATATTAATATGGCATTATTAGTTCTTGGATACCAGTGAACCGTAATTCATAAATTAATAACAAAATGCGAGAAGTTGATAGAATTAATAATAATTCACGTTGTTGAAGATGTGAACGATATGAGAAGGTCCCAGTGTCAAATCTCAAGAGTGAAATTTATGATTCGGTAATAAATAAAAATGGGAATCTCTCGGTATTCGTTATTGCTGATACGCCCAATTATTTTTATAGAAATTATAATGAACTACGAGAATAGCCAACTAATATAATCCCTTAGAATTTCAGTGATTAGATGACGTAGTGATGAGTGAGATAATGAGGAGGAAGTGGGTGGAAAAATTGATAAAAATTTTCGAATTTAATGAACAATATGAAAAAGTTATCTCGAAGCAACGAAAAAAATATAACTAATAACATTATTCAAGATGTTTAATTCCGTACAACAACAATGTTGGTTCAATAATTTAAACAAATACCGAATAAATAATCGGTAAATAGTTTGTAGTATTTCTAGCCCTTCGCTCGGATTTTTCCATAGTTAAATGACTAGTTTGCTTTCTCCCAATTAATAAATTCACTAGTGAACAATTTAAAAAACCAAATTGCCATGTAAAATTTCCAATGAAAATTGGAATCTAGTCGTTGAAATTAGATGATATGAGAGTAGAAAATGAACATAAAAACAAAAACAAATATATATTATATATAACTATTATCAAATATATATATAGGAGTTCGTAAAGATCAAATAAGGCTATATTCACTGCGATTTATCATTAGAACATAACATTGAAATACTTTGGCTGGTCTTACCACGACATTAAATGTTTAAACAATTGATAACTCTCATGATCTGAAAAATACCTATCGAATCTCCTTGATAGAGGACCAAAGAACGAAAATTCATTCTAGTCAAAGACGAAAAATCAGGAGAACTAGCCAAAGAGTAGAAACTGAACAATAATGAATAATTAATAATGTTATTCACATCTATATCTCATATTTACGCTCTTAGACGTACAAACATTGAAATTTCCAAATTACAGCGCTGGTTCTTCCTCTGGAATTTCAATCACCGTAATTTCCCGATAATTAATCGTTCGGTTAATTATTTAAACATGAGATATCGTTTTTTCTAACAATTTTCACTCCTAAATGATGAAATTATTTTGTAGGAAGAGTCTCGTGCGATGTATCGAGTCGAAATTAATAATTATTAATAAACAAAAGCGTTAAAAACGTCTTCCAACGTTCCCCAAAATGAAGTAAAAAAATAAACCAAAAAGTGAGAGAATCAAAAACAGATTAATCTGTTTATTCATAAATTAATATAATTAAAATCAAAACGCAGTGCAAAGACTGATAATAAAACACACACGAGAAGAATAAAAAAAAACGCACCGGAAGTTTGTTTTTTCGTATTAAATAACAACATTCGATGAATTATTTGTTCATGTGCCAATAGAAAAATTTAACGACTAACTTTAACGGAAAAATAATTCAACAAATAATTATTACGTTTATGGAATACTCGAGACATCGTGTCAGCCTTCAAGATGTCGACACGAGTTGCCTATGAATAATTATTGTTAAGTCAACATTTACTAGACGCATACAGCAGAGGAGGAATAAATAAATAATGAAAATTGTAATATCACGAGATAAATGTACATAACGTTTACGTTATTATTGACAAACAAAATCATTGAAACGTAACGACAAATTGATAAACAACACGTAAAAAAAATTAGAATTTAAGGAGATTGAGATAATAATTAGTGAGTAAGAGTTCTCGCAAATTAATGAGCAAAAAAAATAATCCCTGACATTTTTTTCGTTATTCATTAAGGTAAAATTATTTGGGTGGTGGACCCTTTGGTGATGGTTAGTAATTTTAACGATGGGCACACGATTGTTCATTGTATAAAAAAAAAAAATTATAAATATAAATCTATATGTGGGACTGAAACACAAGTTACGTACAACAGATTATTTACGGTTGCGGTTTTAATTTGATTAATTAATTTTTCACTGATTGCTATTGTGATCTGTGGTAACAGGGAGACATTAAATAAAGTGAAATAAATTTAACCCGAGGTGTTTGTATTATTTTGGGCGAATTTTCTGTTAATTAAGTTCACAATTTTATCATTTTTTGTTGCAGAACACGTTCGTTAATATTGTCAAGGGTTTTCTCCAGTTATTATTACTAATATTGATTGTTTATTTTGCAGGTCGCCTGTCACGTCCCTCTGGAAGACGATTCAAACCCATTTTTCATCGTGTCATCACCTGATGACAATTACCACACGTCAAAATGCGATTTTAACGCGCACGAACTGTCGATCTGATTAAAAAAAAACGTGAGAACTAACTGCAAACGAGGGGCTAATTAAATCACGCTTTATTACCCCGGGACTAACGATTCTAAATGTACAACATTTAAGAACAAATCTAATATTAACTCAACAAATTTTTTTTTGTTCAGCATTTGCATCGAAGGCACTTTGTAAATAATTACTCCCACTGGCAGTTGAGGCGACATTTCCCTAATTAATTCTAACATTAAAAATTTTTTTTTGTTTCAGATGTTGATCCGGGGGGTCCACGTGGCTCCAAAAAACGGAGAGCAAAAATTTCGAGGGGAAAATTCGTCTGCGAGTGCGGAAAACGATATATGATAAAGGGAAGTCTAGAGAGACACAGACGTTACGAGTGTGGAACACTCCCTCTGTTCTCATGTCCAAAGTGTTACAGGCTCTTTAAACATCGTCACCACGTGCTGTCGCATTTAAAAAAAACTTGCTCAAAAGTTACCCAAAAAACCGACTGACAATGTCAATAAATAAATCGTCTGGTAGATTTTAGTGACATGATGACGATAGTCGTCGTTAAATATCAATCGGATGAATAAAGTTTTGATTAATCATTCGATTTTGTTCGTTGTTTTGCATTTGTGGAGATACATTTGTGGTTAATAATTGTGGAGGGGGGTAATTCAATGATTATTCTTCTAATTTCAGGGACTTACATGGACTTGTCCTGGATAAATCATCATTACAGGCCACCAATGAAAAAACCATTCATTTGCAATATTTGTGGAAAGTCGTACATGTGGAGGGAGTCACTTCAGAAGCATCAGCGAGTTGAATGTGGAAAATTACCCAGCATACCCTGTCCAAGTTGTTTAAAATTGTTTAAACATCGGCATCACATGCAAATGCATCTGAAGAATTCGTGCCGAGGGATGAGGACAAGGTTGTAATGACATTTAAGATGATTTAATTAATCAGTAATTAATAAATTGTGTTAACAGGTCAGTGTGTGTTTTGTTGACTCGCCCTGATAATTTTCAGACTGGAAAATTGTTTATCGTGTCTGAAACTGTAGTTTTTCCCAGCTAATCTCCAATAAATTATATATTTTTTGATTTTGCGGTGAGATAGTAGCAACAAATGAAATTTTATTGTCAATTATTAACAGAAGTGTGAAGTGTGACAGTAATTTTTGGGTAAGAAAATCTTTCGAATTGTTTATGGAATAATTTGGATGAAATGTTGAGCAGGAAAATGTAATTATTTACTAACAATTTTCTATTTTTTATTTTAGGGTTCCTGAGGACTAAAAGTTTATCGAAGGAACAACAAGACCGAAAATGACTTCATCTTTTAAATGAAAAATCATCTGAAAAATTCTTCGAGAGCTGAGAACACGATTGACATTAAATCGTTAACAAATCGATAACTAAATAAATTATTGAGACTATTGAGTGTGTGTTTTGTTGACCTGTCCTGACATTCACCCGAACGACAATACAATTGTTTAAATATTATTATTTTAATCGAAAATTACGTTTCTGATTTTTCCAGGTTTTTGTCAAATAATTTTTCAACTTCAAACAATTAAATTATCAGTGAGTGAATACAATTATCCTCGTGATAATTATTTCCATCGATTCAACTGGTCTCTACGCATCTATTTGTTAAGAACAATTTACTAATAATCCCCCTATTTTTTATTCCAGAAATTCCGCAAACTCAACGTCTATCGAACCGCAGGAAAATGGAAAATATTTATTTACAAAACAACATCAACATCTGGAAATTACAATCGTCCGGACTCCATCTGGATGTACGTACCCCCAGATCATCAAGATCAATCACTGATAACTACCTCTTTTATATTCTAGACCATCTCCCCAAGGATTCGCCGACATTCCACCCAAAACAACCCCAGGACCTCAGGAATTACCTCAAAATCTTGATCGTTTGTCTATCCAAATAATTTCTGAATTAATTATACAATAATTATCGTCTGTGTTTAGACCGTTGAGAATGATTTTGGCTGAGCATTTGAAATGATCCGTTTTCAATAACTAATTAATCCCCAATTTACATTCCAGCTCAAGTAATTAACTCACAGAGTCCATTAAATTTCAGTTGCTGAATATTCGTGTGAGAGAGGAACTGAGAATGACGTACGATGGTTATCAGGTGATAAGCCCCCCTTCACATGTCACATGTGTGGTAAATCGTACATGTGGAAGGCATCACTTGGACGACATCTTCGGGAAGAATGTGGAAAATTACCTCAGTACAATTGTACATTTTGTGGACGTGAATTTAAGCAAAAATGCAGTCTCCAAAGGCACTTGCGCACTCAACATCACATGAAACAACACAGAAGATTGAATACCGATTTTATAATTCAAGATAATCATCACTGAAGACCTCCAAATCCTCATCAATGAAGAAATCAACGACCGGACGATGAACAAAAAAATTTGTGAATAATTAAATTGAAAAAGAAATTATCACCGTATTTTTCGTTCAACTCGATTCCTCTTATTTTACGTTATTTATCAACATTATTTATTTAAACTGACTCCGTGCATTATTATTACATATTCCACCCGAATTATCGATTATAACCCAATCGAGAAGATATCATTTGAAGATTATCCACCGAAAATGGACGAAATTGTTCTCCCAACGAGGTAATTAACTCCTTCGATTAACTCCCCCAAGTGTCAACACTATTTCTACCCTTAACGTGACCTTGAGACTATCAAAACGTCGATCTACCCTCGACAACAGCCTCAGTCATAACTCGACAATTACCAAAAAATTCCATCAATTAATAATTTGAATTGACTGAGGTAAAATATCTGGAGAACTATAATCTGCTGATCCTCATCAGATCGAATCATCTGATTCTCCTCGACCTTGAAACATCCGTAAATTACCCAGTGATTAACACCATCAACAATTCGTAACTAACCACGAATGTCTGTTCTTCCAATCGACCAACAATTACGATAAACTATCCACCAAATAAATCTAACTCGTCCGATTAATTTTGTTCCCAGGACCAGGTCAAGGTATCAGAATCCACAACAATCGGACACGACCAATGTGGCGTCCCTTCTCCTGTCACTTGTGCGGAAAGTCCTACACCCGAAAAGACACCCTGAGACGTCACCTGCGATACGAGTGCTACAAAAAGCCCCAGTTCATATGTCCAATATGCAACAAAGCCTCGACCCAGAGATCAAATTTGCAACGTCACTGCAAGACAATTCACGGAATCGATCTCTCCCAGCTCCACGACGCCCGCTTTCGACGCCCCTAAGCCCTCAAAAGTCCCCCCATTAACAATAACAATTGAATGATTAACAAAAGGATCAATCGACGATCAGTTGTCATTCAGAATCGATTGATAAAGAGAATAAAAACGAAGCGCACGAGTCAGTAATCGAAAATTATTGAAAATATATTTCAATGCAGAGATTTTCAACTGACTCTTCGTTGAACAATATTTATCAATAACAAAATAACGTTTTTCTATGCTACAACCACTTGTAGATATGTCTCACCGTTGCCTTGAGTGGTTTTCCAATAGATTAACAAAATAAAAATCTAATCGATAAGAACAAAAGCTCATCAATCACATGGGTAAACATTCCATTTGCTCATTAATGTTTAATGTTTTATTACGTTTAACTACTGTATATTTCAATTGTTTGCCGTTAGGAAGAGAGTCGTGGATCATCAGCATGGAAGTTCATCTCGAAGATGATGAAATCCCATTTATTTCTATTGCTTATATTTTTTATAATCGTTAAAGCCCATTAAAATACGAAAAAAAAAAATCCAATCAAAATTATCATCAGCCCGTCGGTAATTGTGGGTATTTTTGTATCGCGGTTTCAGGACATCTTCAAAGGTTGCATTATTCCATTGTTCGGACAGATAGCGTATACAACACGATGGCTAATCCATTTCCCTGCTACAAGTGCGATAGGTCGTATAAAAACAAGGGGAGCTTGAAACGTCATCTGCACGACGAGTGTGGAAAATTACCCCAGTACATCTGCAGCATCTGCGAGAAGGGATTCAAACAAAAGGCTAATTTTCAACGTCACAACGCTAAAGTACACGCCCACCTCTTCGCACCACCACAATGAAGATGATGCTCAACTAGTTTCATAGATAAATAAAGATTATTCATTTAAAGAAATTTAAAAAACTTCAAAAAAAAAAAATGCGAAAAAATTGCTAAAAAAATCATAAATAAAAATATTTGTGTTTAACAAATAAGTGTTCACATTGAACAGTATTTAGATTAAATAAGTGTACCTCGCATCAGTCGCGGAAAAATATTTTTTTCTTTTATTATTTTAATGTTCACACTGACCGAGCCATAATAGTTAACCAATGAACACTGAATATTGAAGCCTTTGTTGTTGAATTTAATAAAAGGAGTACTTCAAATGAAGATGGCAGAGTGAATGATCCTTTGAACCAATCACCAATTAAATAATAATAATCATCAAATACCGAAGATTTATTCCAATAAATCAACAATTCGAATAACGCATGGTCTCACGTCAAGGCTCAAGTATGTAGAACGTTTAATAAATAAATAAAATTCAGTAACAAAAATTGTCTGCGTGTGATTTCAGGTAATCAATCGAGGACAGTATATCGACAGATTGTGAGGACATCAGAGCCCCTGAAACCATTTCCCTGTCCCACCTGCGAGAGATCCTACAGTAATAAAAGTACCCTGAATCGTCATCTACGAGAAGAATGTGGAGTAACACCGCGCTACGTCTGTCGTTTATGTCAAAAGGCATTTGCCCAGCGTTCCAACTTCCAACGTCACGTCTGGAGTGTCCACGCAACCCTAATGTGAGTCCTTGTGCAAAAGGACAATAATAACGAGCCCTCGAACGACCGCAGATGGTATAATAATGTTAAAATGAGGTACCATCATCCTCACCGAGCTTCAAAAATTTAATAGATGTAATTATAGTTTTTATACGTGTTAATAAATTCAGTTAATGATAATTACCATAAAACAACTGTATCATCATCTTCAAAGACCCCCACACGATGTAATTAATATTTTTCAGATAATCTCGTTGATTAACCGGTTGATACCTGATATTAACAGAAAATTATTTATGTTTCAGATAATTATCCACGAAGTGGCTGTTCAGGGCGTCGTGTCAACTACGAAAATCCATTCAGATGTCACATATGTGGACGACAATACACCTGGTCCGACTCCCTGAGGCGACACCTTCGAGGGGGTTGTGGAAAACATCCCCTATTCACCTGTCACATTTGTAAACAGGGATTTGATAAAAGATACGATTGTGAAACGCACATTGTGACAGTCCACCACACATACCATTGACACCAATATCGATCTATCGATAATCAATCAATAAAATATCTACCCCCCTCACCCACCCCCGATTTTCATTGACAAACCGACAATTTAATGGTTCGAAAAAAACCGATAAACGACCAACAAATGTTTTTTATTTTCCAGAACCACCAAAAGCCGATGAATATTCATTATTTTGAATTTTACTATTCCCATCCTGAGGTGAAATCACTGATAACTAATTAATAAATTATAAATTTTTTTTAGTCTTCGTCTGATTGAAAAAATCAAAATCATTTGTCCACGACTTCTACATGTGTTATTTCTCGTTTCAGGTCCTTACGCCATCTTCGACGACTATTACAAACGGCTGGGCCGTCATTCTTGTCGAAGATGTGGCAAGGAGTACAGATGGGCCCAGTCCCTGGTACGACACGAGAAAGAAGAATGTGGTAAAGCACCTCAGCACAGCTGTCCCCTCTGTGGCATACGAATTCGTCACAAATGGGTCCTAAACAAACACATGCAGAATGTCCACCAGTTTACGGGCTCCAATGGAAAGAAAATTACCCGCTGACTATTTTCCATTGACATTTTTTAATACCTAACCGAACATGTGAGACGATAATTGTTACGAAGAGTATAGACAATAAAAGATGATATGAGAACGATAAAAAAAATCTATTGTCAACTGAACTGAAAGGAATTGTGTTCGATCTCCATCAGCATTCGATAAATTAAAATATTTTCCAGATGACCTCAAGTCCAAGGACACGATTATTGATGACAATGACAATCCCCTAGAGTAATGACTCCCTAGGGAATATTCTAATATAATTTCTAGGCTTAAACTGGCATTTACGAATGTTTAATAATTTTTTTATTAATATCTTCTGATTTTTTTTAATTTCAGATGCCAGTGACTTCTCACCAGTGAATTACTGTCCCAACTGTGGACGTCATTATCTCCACAAGTCAACCCTGAATCGTCACCTGAAATACGAATGTGGAAAAATCCCTCAATACATATGTTACCTATGTAACAAAGGATTCAAACAAAAATCCAATCTCTTCCAACACAACAGACGTGTCCACGGTCTATCGACATAACAAAAAAAACCCCAACAATTTAATTACCATAAAATAATTTTTTACAGATTAATTAAGTTGAGAATAAATCATGTAAATTACTGAATGAACGATTAACGCTTGAATTACAATTTTGCTTCGAAAAAAAAAAATATATATATTAACACGCTGCTTGGCAGATCCTTTGACAAATCTCTCCCTAATTATTCATCGATCTGTTGATTGTCAAACTAATTAAATTGTACTCGGTGTTGTCTGTTTTCAGGTAATTATCGTGGTACGATATATCCAAGAAAAAATGTATATCCGTGTCACAGATGTGGAAAAATCTACAAATGGAGGCAATCACTGCAGCTACATTTACGAGCTGAATGTGGCAAGGAGCCACAATTCTCCTGTCGTCCTTGTGTTAAAAAATTTAAACACAAACACAATCTTCTCGCTCATTATCGTACAATGTCACATCACGCTACGATAACAAGATTAAATCGAAAGACGTGAAAATTATTTGTAAGATCTCTAGGATTATACATAATTAATAATCAAATATAAATTTTATAATGAATATTATTAATTGTTTATCCCGAATTGTTGATGGCTCGCATGACCTAGAGTAATCAGTAGTTAATTAAAATAATTAAACATTCAAATATTCCCTGAAGACAATGAAATTATTGTGTTTCAGAATTAGTTGCAACGACTGTTTATCCCTGCAACAATTGTGGAAAATTTTTTGCTAACAAGAAGACGATGTGGAATCACAAAATATTTTGTGGAAAAGGACGACAATTTCCCTGCGAATCATGTGGAAAAAGATTTCAACGTAAACATCATCTCATGAAGCACCAGAGGACTGTCCACAAGTTCGATAACATTGTTGCTGAAGTTGTTGACAACAAAGATTGGTTTTATCAGTGGAAATGATAATTAATATCACCTGTTCACCTAATTAACCCTTGAAATGCTAATAAAATCGTAATTATATCCATTATCCTGTAATTATTATCGCATTACCATCATTATGGACTTAATCGTTGTAGAAAAAATCATTAATTATCGACGAAGGTTATAATTATCCTACTTTTCAATCGTTTTTCAGTTATTCCACTGAAGAAGTGGAGCTGCAGCAGATGCGGAAGACGTTACGTTCGTGAATCATCGCTCTACAATCACGTGAGAATTGAATGTGGAAAAGATCCGATGTTTGAGTGCAACAATTGTGGAAAAAAATTCAAACACAAGCATCGATATCGATATCACATGCAGCACGCCTGTCGATATCACAAGACTACCCGGGACACCCAACAATCGATGTGATTATCGATAATAAATTAATGTGATTGTGGAATTATTCGAATTTTTATTTTTCGAAAACGAGTGGACGAGTCTCGGGCAGAAGAAGATATTGTTTATGTCGGAGGTGTTGACGATTGTCGTGAAGAATATTAAAGGACTAGTCGATTATCGAGGATAATAAATGCATTAAAAAATCGATAATTATCGAATTTTCTTTTAATTTATCCTGCGAAACGAGAAAAAAACGGTTTTGGGGTGGGGGATTCAGTGGGTGAATTTAATTTGATGTTTTCTGTTTCAGATGGGTTTGAAGTTTAACTCGATGAGATGAAGAATTGAATCGTTAATTGTTTGTAACGATAATTTTTCAGAAAAGTTTTTTTGTTTATTAATTTTTGGGGGAGAATTTTTTGTCAAGAGCCAATTGGGCATATTAATTTATCTAATTACGACTGGGATAATTTGTTAATTGTCAATGAAGTCAATTGGGTCACGTGAATCCTCTGAAAGACTCCCTTAAGGCCCAGGGCCTCATTTTCAAAAGTTATTTACATTTTTATTCGTTTTTTTGTTATTTACAGAACCTGAACGTTTAAAAATAATTTTTTGCGATCGTGAGATTCCAAAAAATTATAAATATTTCTCCAATTATAAACATGTAAATATATATCTTTAAAAACCCACAAATATTTTTTCTTTTGCAATTAAAAAATATTTTAATGATTTAATAATTTAAATTCAGACAAAATTTACAAAATTTAACTACTAAAATTGTTATAAATCATCAGCATCACATTTTCATCGAATAAAAAATACTCAAAGTACCTGATACCCTTCCAACATCAATAGAAAATTTCAGTTAACATAACAAATGGACTAAATAATTAATTTTCTGTTAAAAAAACCCTAAAACTTCGAAAATCGATTTCTACACTCGTTTTAATTATCAAATGAACTAGATATTCCTCGATATTCTTCCCCTCACCCCACAATTTGTATCTCAGATTATTTAAACTAAAAATCCACCCCCCAGAATCATAAAAAAATTATTTATAAAATATTATCTCCCCTAGAACCTCGTGAAAATTAAAATTCCACTCAATCACGAGCAGAAATGGCTCCAAAAATTCGTATTCCCATCGATAATCCTCCAAAAAACCCTCGCACCCACCCCCAAGTTACCCTCAACCCCCATTCAATGTAATTGTTAATAAAAAAATAAAACAACTGTCTGTTCTGTCTCAAAATAATTTTATCACATCTCACATCACGTCTTCTGCATTCTCCTCATTCAAAATTTTAAAACCAAAAATTACCCCGACTCTGGCATTTGCACTAACAAAATCCCTTTCTACAGTTTCAGGGCCGAGGCTAATGGTGAAGAGACTCGAAAATCTCAAGCCCCGAAAGCCCGTAATTCACAAATGCTACAGATGTGGAAAGGGCTATCAACTGGAAACATCACTAAGACGACATCTTCGATTAGAATGTGGAGTAGAACCAAGACAGAGCTGTGATTACTGTGGCAAAAAATTCATCCACAAATTCAAGCTGACGAATCACATGAGTTCTTGCAAACGAAAAAGAAAGCACTCCCATTTACAAACACTGTAAATTAAATTTTACAAATTTTCATTTGATGTAAAAAGCGATTTTCACAGGAAATAAATTCTTTAATCCAATTAATCGTGACCCAGGCTTCTTCACGTGCCTCAAACCACCCATTCTCCTTAAACTATTGGCTTCTGTGTCATTGATCTGAGAGTTTGCATGACAACTTCGTAGTCTTCGTCAAAGAAACCCCCAAAATAAAATTACCCTAATTATTTACTCATAATTTCAGGTGTCCGAGGGTTGAAAACAGTCGCAGGACGACAATTTTACGTGTCATCATCACGTAAACTCCCTCATTTACCCCGCCATTCAGCCAACACAAAAAATATTTCAACGAGAGAAACATCCGAGGATCAAGGCATGTACCAGTGCTCAAGATGTGGCAAAGGATACAGAGCAAGGACCTCCCTGAGCCGTCACAAAAGACTCGAATGTGGGGTAGTTCCCTGTGAAGTTTGTCCCCTCTGCAAACGACGATTTCGCCATAAATTTGTATTAAACGCCCACATCGTCGCCTGCCAACGAAGATTTTCCGCTGCATTCACACGTGAAAAAGACTAAATCATCCCCCCTCCCCTTCCCAATAATTTTAAAATTAATTTCATCGATAATTGAGCCACCCCAAAGCAGCAGAATCTCCAAAAACATCAAAATATTGTTGAATTCAAAACAATTTCATACAAAATAAACATCAATGAGCCGTAAAATTACGATACTGCTTAATGATTAATTATCTTCCATCATTATCTCACATCATAATCGATATTCTCACCCTCCACCCCCCCCCCCTTCCCCCCTCGTAAATTCCCCCAGGCAACTCTCCACAGCCCTGACCTTCTCTCTAGCGATAAAAAAAAATTGATAAACTGTTTTAATTAATTAATCGACTAATAAATATTATTCATCAGATATGTTGCAGTATGATGATGACATCCAGTGGATGCCCCGCATCATAAACATCCGGAGTGTCAAGCCAGGACCATCAAGACTGAAGTGCAAACAATGTGGAAGACAATTTACATCGGTCTTCAACCTACGAAGACACATAGAATTGACTGTTCAATGTGGAAATGGTGGTGAGAGAACGGAATGTACAATTTGTAAAAAAAAATTACGCCCCGATTACATCGCCAATCACATGCTGACTGTCCACATGAAGCACAAGAAGAGTAAGAAGAGACGACAAGTGAATCCAGGGTCGATCAATCGTTCGTTCCTTCGTAAACCGAAGGAGGAGAAGAATTAAGTGCCTGTTCAGATTTATTTTCTACGAGTAAGTGTCAATTAATAAAAATTATTAACTGTGGTTCGATACGTGAACTTAAATGTTTATTGTCTGTTGCAGATATTCTGAACGATGATGAGGTATTAATTAAGAATAAAACAGCTGATTTTGCTACGGAAATATAATCGAGAGATGAAATTGTATTTTATATATTTTTTTTTCATTCGCAATTGTCGCGATGGCTTTTGGATTTTTAAGGGAAATAAAGAGATTTATTCATTAATTATTATCCACGTCTTTGTAACTATTAATTAAGTCTGATAAATAATGAAAAATGGATTTTTGTACTGCGAAGAATTCAACGAAATTAATTTAAATATTTTTGTTTGCAGATTTATTAAAAAACAAAAAAAGGAGATTCTCTCGATAAAATCACAAGAAAAATTATTGTTTACAATTAAACAACGAGAAATCACCAGAAATCTCTAATTAATTAAGTCTTTCTGTCTTCTATCAATTAATTAAACTCTAACAAACCGATTTTTCAACGTTTCACCCCACCACCCAGCGATTTCCGTGAGTTATCCCCCACAACCTCCACCGAATTTAATTATTTATTTTATTGTTACAGGTTTAACCGAAGGATAAATTAATCCCTGAAATAACGAACCCATAATTCTGGTGTTCGCATTAAAAATTTACTAATCAGCGGAAAAAATCGATGGAATATCGACCCCTCGAGCCAAAAAAAATCGCATCAACTCCCGGATTCCACCCCCTAAATACTCAAGCCCCTCGTCACCCCCCCCCCCAGACCCTCTAAACTACCCCTAAAAAATAAGAACCGAAATTCGCTTCATCTCACTCCTTCGCTAATTCACTCGCATGTTCTCCATAACCATCAGCTTTATTTTAATTAAAACCCCACGAAATCCCCTAACACTCGTTCTCTTTCTGTTCTCCAGGTCGACGAAAGCAGAAATTTCCAAAATTCGAACTAAAACCACAACTGGATTACGATGGAACCGACGACGACGATGAAGCTGAGGAGGAGAACTTCACCCTGGCCTTTGAATTTGACTCTGACGACTCCGATAAGGAGCAGGAGAGCATCGATGACTATCAAGCTAACATCAGTGAGCTCAACTACCTGAAGACACGTCCTGGCAAACGCCGAAAGAAACGAAAGAACAATTGTTCAATGACAAAATACGTTTACTGTAGTATTTGTGGTAGACACTTCACCCAGATCAGCAACATGAAGAGACACGAAAAATTCTGGTGCACACCATCAACTCTTCAAACGGAAAAACGTGTCTGCACTCACTGCGGGGAAATATTTAAGACTCGTAACAGTACAATTAAACATTTGATTGATGTTCACAATGAATAACGTATAGTTTATAATTAATTAAACGTTTGTCGTATCAATTTAATTTTTCAATTGCGATTTCATTGATTAAACTTTGATTTTTCATGGTAATTTCAGTTTTAATTGTCGCATTACCATCGTATACGTTAACTTATCGGTATAACAAAGGGTTAAAGTTAATAATTATTTAATGAAGGTATTTTACTGCAATCAAAAAGACGACTTTCGAGTCTTCGAGTTACGAAAGTTAATTAATGAGGTCGGTTCATCGTGGGGAGCGGAAAATTGCGGGTAAAGGTGACAGAAGAGTTTGATGTGACATAAAAAACAATTGAAAAAATTAATTTTGAAGTAAACAATATAATTAATTTTCAGAATTAATCGATCCTTCATCTCGATAAAGCCCAGTTCATAAGATAAATAACATAAATTCACCTAAAAAAATGAAAGAAAAATTAATTTTCCAATCAGTTTTGACATTTTCATGGACTAAATTTAATTGTAAATTATAATTTTAATTGTCATTTTAATTGTAATTGTAATTGTGTCGATTAAAAAATTTTATATTTGTCCCATCGAGTTACCTCTGGGTTATTCCGACTGAAACGCATAATTTCCGGAAAAAAAAACATCACATAAATGTAAATAAATTAAAAGAAAAAAACTAAATTCCAACTAATTTGTAAAATTTTGACAAAGTAAATTAACTTTAAACCGCAAAAAAACCTGCAAAAATGTATCTATAAAATTCCTCAAATGTTTTACTGTAAAATTTACATAAATTCAATAAAGAAATTTCATTGTATCTGACCATTAAACTCTTCCCTCAACGTCTCGTCCCACGAAATCGTCAGAAGACCTCACCCCCACCCCCAGGACTACCCCCGAGGGTTCGAGAAAACCGAAGAGGAAAAAAATACGAGGAAAACTCCCCCCTATCGTATGTAAAACAATAAACAACAAATTTAATCAGGTGATTAGATTGCCCGAAACAATTTCCCTCGTCCTCAACAAATTAATTATCCCCCCATGAATTTTCGACGTGATAATTAATAATAAACAATCGCGTGATTGATCTTTAACAAAAAAAAAATTTCACTGTTCCCAGGATACGATTTCTACGACTCCCTCCGCCTCTCCGAGACTCGACATCCAAATCCCCTGGAGGATCTTTTTCAACCCACATCGTACCACCCCAAACCTCACCAAACAACCCCATCATCTCGAGGAGGAGGACACCATAATAAAGACCTCCAGTACCACTGTCCCTGTGGCAAAAGATACAAATGGGCAGACAGTCTTCGACGACATCAACGAGTGGAATGTGGCAACAAAGAGAAGAGATTCCAGTGTCACGTGTGCAACAAAAAATTTAAATATCGATACGACCTCCGTAATCACCTGATTACCCACAACTTATCAATAATTACCTCACCATAACAATCAACAATTGAATTTAAACCGAATAATTTAAATAAATTTTAGTGATTACTGTGAAATATTCTGTATCATATCCTACCAACCTCCTGAATCCCCTGGTGATGTACCTGGTGACTGGTAAATTGTTAAACTGATGTTGATGAACAACCAAAAGCAGAAGTATCGACCCAAATGTGTCTGTCCAACTGTGTTGTCCTAAATTGACGAATTACCATTAACAATTGAATAAATCTTACGCAAAATATTGTTATTTATTTTTCTAGAGTGCACACGTTCCTCGGTGAGTCCCATCGACTGGTTCTACCACTACCAGAGTATGTACCTTCGTCTAGTCGCTGAGAATCAGATGACTGAGACCAACATTGGTATCAATGACTACGGATACGACGATAGACTACACGGACAGGTAAATCCTAGACAGAGTCCTGGTGATAATCCAGTTAATTACTCATCACAGCCAAGTGGTTACTACTGTCCAAAGTGTGGTAATGCCTACAGTCGTCCTCACTCCCTCAATCGACATATTCGATTCGAGTGTGGAGTCGAGCCCCAGTTCGAGTGTCCAATATGTCATAAAAAGTCTAAACACAAGCACAATCTCGTGTTGCACATGCGAACACACCAGAAATCTCAATGAGTATTCCAAGATATTCACAGCAACGTTTCTTGTTAATTAAAAATATGAAGACGCAACGAAACGATTTCGATATTAAGTTCACGATATTGAAGATCCTGAACTGATCTTCGAGATGAAAAAACATTTTTGGAAATTGTCTCAGCCAAATTTGATCTATCGATCATTAAAAATAGTCGACCACAGCCTTATCTAGGGTCAACTTCGTTATTTCATTATCATAATTATTAAGTTACAATTACGTGGAGAGAAATTGTTAATAAAAATTCTAGAGATACCAAAGGAAAGGAGAAGCAAAGGGAACGAAAAATGGTACGAAATTTTTCAAAATATTCCCAGCAAATTCTCAATTAGAATTCACCAATGGAATTTCTCTCCAAATTAAAATTTTCTCAAATTCTATGATTTCCAAAGATTAAAAATAATTAAAAAATGTTAATCACTGCCATGAAGATTAAATTTGCAGTGCCATATTATCATAAACAGTCACAAACCAATAAATTCATTGGTCCACTTAGGTATTGCAAAATAGAAATAAGTTAAAACACATCTGTGATGCGATGTGGCTCATGGCTGATGAAAAAAAACTCAAACTAAAGAGGAAAAACAAAATATTTTTGTAAATAATCATAAGTACGTCAACCGCTAAACAACGGAATATTCCATTAGTTGTGTTTAGCGTTGAACAGTCTGATATATTACCAGAAATATATTAATGTTAAAGACTCGAGTGATTATTGTTACAGATAAAAAAAATGTATAATTTTCCGAATAAATATTAAACGTTCATATTGATAATGAGGACTCACTCTTGCAGCATGTGTCGATGTATCAAGTATAATTCTCTTTGGGATCACTTTTCTGCATGCTTTTGCCTTGTGGCATCGTCCTCCCATTATCTGGCTCCTGGTGGTGGTGGTGGTGACTCATGGGGAAGAATTATTTCTGTTTCAGTGAAGAATCCACTCCAGAGAGAGGAGGGTACCTTCAACTGTCCAAAATGTGGAAGATGTTACACACATAAATGTAATTTGGCAAGACATCTCAGGTTGGAATGTGGAGTTGGGCCGAAATTTCAGTGTTATCGGTGTGACAGGAGATTCAAACATCGTCATCATCTCCAGGATCACGAGAAAACCCACAAATGGGATGTCTTCCCATCCCCCAATTAATATACCATTTATTTTTATTATTTTTGTGAAACTGATGCTGTGAATTTTTCAGTCATTTTAATGAGATAATTAAATATTTTATCATGTGCCAAAATTAATTATCACGTCATTCTGTAACTTGTCGACTTATTCCAACCCACACACCCCCAGATGTCCATTAATTAGCTAAATATCACTGGATTATTACCTGATAATGTCGGTTGGTAGCTGTTGGAGACGAAAATCCTCATCACAAAATCAACTACTTCACTTTACACAATTTCACTGATTTAAAGAAAACTTTCATCTGATGTTAATTCCGCGGTTTTATTGATCGATAATCGCGACTGTTATCATTGAACTCGAGAATCTTCATCACTGAGTCAACAGGACCTGTCGAAACACTGGAGATCGTCAGGTGCCAGAATTCCTTTGTTCTTTCACACCCCCACAACACTCAACTGCGTTTGCAACACCAAAATCACCCATAATGCCCCACATATCACTTCAACGTCGATTAACGACACTATTTCCCTCTCACTCACACCAAACACTGTTTTCGACACTGAGACCACACAATGCATATTCCCTCCCTCGCAGTGAGACGCGTCCCTCCCGCCGCCATTACAGCGAGTCGCGTCTCTACCGCCGCCATTACAGCGAGAAGCGTCTCTACCGCCGCCATTACAGCGAGAAGCGTCTCAACCGCCGCCATGACGAAAAAAAAATGATTAAAAGAAAAATGAAGCAATTTAATGCCTTTACTTACCCCTAATTCTGCTCCTGGACACGACTCCCTTATTTTCACATGCCCTAGAGGACAATACACACCTTGGAGAGGTCTACATGACCTCTGGAACCCGTCACGACCACCAAACAATGGAATGCCTTTGTCTCCCCTTCTTGAAACACTTGATTTTTTCACCAAATTTCTCAAAAATTCAATCAACTTTCACTTCACAATTAATTAATAATAATAACTCTCACTTGTGGACGCAAAATTTAATGTTCACTAGGTCCACATCTTTATTAAAACCGGCGAAAAATATCGAACAATGAAAGTTCTTTGTTCTCTTGTCGTTCACTCAACACTTCACTGATTAATTTCACTAAATTAACACGAATTCCATCTCACTGTTGATTATTCACTTCAACTGTTACTCATTATCACCAAAAATCGTGTCTATCAGGTCGACATTCCCATTGGAACTACCAGCAACGACTAACGCCGATCATTCCTTTGTTCTCCTGCTCGTACTGATCAACAAACACATTCAACACTGTTCAACACATTTTTAATGCCAAAATGGCGTCATTTTCCACCAAATTTGGCGACACACATATTAATATTATTAATTTACCCACTTCCCTGATGAGTATCGTGTCGACGACGTACCTTTGTCGGTTCAAATTCGTGATGTGTTCCCAGCGCCGCAGCTTCCTGACCCATTCGTTCACAACAACAACAGACGTCTGAGCTCTCACCCCTGACGCGGCGACAACGAGCAACTCTGGCGCTGCAGTCGCAAGATGGCGGTCGCCCCCAGTGCCGTAAATGTTTACAACAATAAAATGTGATTTTAAAAATACATTTGTTGGTTGACGTACGACGTAAATAATTTCTCAAGTTGTAAAAATAAATCTGTAGGACTCGGAATATTTAATAACAAAATAAATTGACATTTTGGTGTCCAAAACGTATGAGATAATTTGGAGGTTAATTGTTGTTTGTGGAGTTTTTTTACGATGATAAATTATTGCAAAGGCCAGATGTTGATGAGGTGCTGTCAGTATGCCACGAGGAGCCAGTCCAGGTATTTATTTACGAGCACAATCAGGAATTCATTCACCAGGAGACAATCAGATGCTCAACTGGCAGCTGCCAGGAAACAGAAAGTGGTTCATTATGTCACAGCGATTGGATTGCTGACCCTGGGCCTGGCATATGCTGCTGTACCTCTGTACAGATTATTCTGTCAGGTAATTAAGGGTTGGAATTACCCCATCAACTCCTGGACAATTATCTATTTTATTTCTAACGCAATTCGAGTACATCCGGAGGTACTTCGACGCCATCAATTCACGAGACATTTCATGGTACCATGAGATGTTTATTAAGTGATTCACGTGATAATTAATGTGTCATTGATGCTCTGGGTCCAGGCGACGAGTTATGGTGGGACCACCAGCACCCACAGCCCTGACAACGTCGAGAAGCTGAAGCCGGTGAAGGGCAGGACCATCAAAGTCCATTTCAACGCCGACACTGGAGCTGCGATGCTCTGGAACTTCAGACCCCAGCAGAGAGAGATCAAAGTGGCTCCTGGTGAAACAGCTCTGGCGTTTTACACAGCTAAAAATCCGTCTGATCGTCCTGTCATCGGGATCTCCACCTACAACGTACTACCTTTCGAAGCTGGCCAGTACTTCAATAAAATTCAGTGCTTTTGCTTTGAGGAACAGCAGCTGAATCCTCATGAAGAGGTGATAACACATCGAAATTAGGAAAATAAATAAATTCATCGTATCATTTAATCAACAAAAATCAGTAAACGAGACATTTTGCGACGTTTTCGACAATTTTTGTTGATACTTTTTGATTCGTTCAGTAATTAACTTTATTTTTGGTAAATACTTTATAATTAATGTCATTCACATGACATTCTGTCATGTCATGTACAGAAATCAGTGAATTTTCCCAGCAAAAGTGGAATTTCCTTGACATCAAGTTTGTTAATTGTTTATTAATTAGTTTATTCGCATTTTAATTGCACTTTGCTCGGTTTATTTTATTCTAATGAACACTGGACATGTCAAGTACAGTAAATGTTTAGGAGAATATAAAGAAAAATAGAAAATTAATAATAAATTGATTGACATTCGGGGATTGAGGGGAGAAAATTGAATAATTTCTCTTTGCATTATTTATTTTTTGTTTATCGGTTGATAGATTTGTTTTTTTTTATGGCAGTATTAACTATTCCTTGACATTATTAAAGGTTGACATGCCAGTATTCTTCTACATCGATCCAGAATTCGCTGAGGACCCTAGACTAGAGAAATGCAACGACATCACCCTCTCCTACACCTTCTTCGAGGCTAAACAAGGACTGGATTTGCCTGTACCCAGCTACATCAAGAAGCATCTTGCCTAAGGCAATTAGTC
Organism: Diachasmimorpha longicaudata; assembly: GCF_034640455.1. Classification (NCBI taxonomy): domain Eukaryota; kingdom Metazoa; phylum Arthropoda; class Insecta; order Hymenoptera; family Braconidae; genus Diachasmimorpha; species Diachasmimorpha longicaudata. The sequence goes on from NC_087243.1 coordinate 2,393,748, forward strand.
AATTGTACAGAAGGTTATTAATTAAATGTTAAACTCTAATTTAAATCAATTAAATTATTAATCGACATTTCCCTGGGTCTAACGTCGTTTTTGTAACGAAATCAATACATTTGTTTATTAAAAAATTCGTTAATCATCAGAATATCGAATTAACACTCAGAAGCCAATCAAATCGATGATTAATCATTCGAAAATGGGATTAATGAGCTCATTATCGAGGATTTTGTGTTTGTTGAACGTTTAAAAAATTTTTGTGACGATAATTAGTTGTTAATCACTTAAAAATCGGGGGGTTATTGTTTACTTTTGTGATTATGGACAGCTTTATGACTCGGACACCCTCGTCGTCGTCCTGGGGACGACGTTCTTCGGCGTCAGGGGGATGATAATCAAAATTTAAGGGATTAATCGACAGCAAATGGGCCTAATTATCATTTGAGATAATTTTTTAACGAAGAAATCTCGGTTTTTTAATTGTTTTTAGAATCTGAATAGAGCATTTACTGGGTAAGCTCGTCTCAAACCACAGACTTTCTCTTTATCGATGTACATAGCATCGATTTTCAAGGACAAATCGTGCTCCAGACCGTTTCTCGTACGCAGGAGTCTCTGGTGCTGGCACTCAAGCTCCTTCAACATCCTGTGCATCTTCTCCACTTGATGATTAATGTCCTCGATCTCCTTCTGGAGGCTCACGTGAGCGTAATCGCGGCATAACTCCAGCTCAGGACGATGCATCCTGGCTTCTAGACGAGTGTGGGCGACCTTCAGGGCGTAGCTCTTGTCGGCGGTTGATTTCCTCATTATCTCGAGGTTCTTCTCGACGTCGAAGATCTCTTGTTGGACCTGGGGCATTCGTGGGACGTTAGCAAAATTCGGGTGAAAATGGAGCTTTTGTTGGAGTTTGACTCCAAAATGAAGTGAATTCCTGGGGAAATGACATTAATTTCCAACTTCCTGAGACGGAAATTGGAAATTTTTCGAGTCTTTGGAGTGGTACCTTGTGGAGATGCTGCTGAAGCTGGTTTTTAGCCTCCAGCAACTCGGAACTTCGTCGAGATAATGCGTTATTTGTGCTCGTCCAGGTCTCCCACATTTCTCGAGACACTCGGTTCACCAGAGCCTCGGCCTCCGCACGTAACTGAACGGATTTAGCTCGTTCAGTCTGGGATTTTTGGATTATTCTGTTGGCTGCGTCTGCCCACGTCTCTTGCTCTGAAACACTTTGACGATTTTTCCAGTTTTAAAGACTAGAACGTGATAGCTGAGGTGATGATGTTCATGGAAAGGATTGACTGATTACCAGGGATCGTATTTTTCAATGCCAGCGTAGTACTGTATGCCATGACTGTAATTGTTTAATTGATGACACAGAGTGTCGATCCCCAGGGCGCTCTGTTTATTCTTCAGATCCAACTCCAGTTGGTGTTGAGATGCTCGACAGTTCCTCAGCTGAAAACCGATTGATTTTGTTTATCAAGAAAATTCCCAGGATTTTACCACTTCAGGAGCTTTTTACATAAACAAATGAACCTCCTAAGAATTAAATAAATCAGAAAATTCATTTTGTTGTTAATTAATTGCGAATGGGCCTCCGAATGGTGACGAAACAATTTTTTTATTAAACAAATTTCTAATTGAAGAGATTAAATGAAGTAGAATTCGTCTGGAGGTGCGTTTCAGGGAAATTCGAGGCAGCTGGTTAGTAATTAAAAGAATTATGATGAGGTAAGATAATTAATGAATCATTTGGATGACAATCGATGCCAACCTGGTTCTTACACCTCTCGAGACAGCCCTCGAGCTTCTTCTGATTGGTTTTGAGGTTAGAAACTTCGTAAAGAAGACACTTCTCCGAGTCATCGTGCACCAGTTCAGTGCTTTTTCGAGCTTCTCGATGGTAGAGACACTCTTCAGCAATGTGAAGTGGCCCTTCGATGTCCTGAACAGCTTTCTCCAGGACACCCCTGCAATCCTGGAGTCTCTCGCACTCCTGAATCAGCCTCTCCAACTCAGCAGCAATTTCATTCCTCCAGAATGTCACGTCTGTTATTCGTTCCCCCAGTCTCCTTCCTGTCTCGTGCTGGGTGATCTGGACCTTTTCCTCTGCTGCCCTGGAGATCGTGAATCATTTTCAGGGAATGTCAGGAGTTTACTGCACCATTTGATGTTTAAACAAACGATTTAACAATCAAAGTTCACGTCTTATCGTGTTTTTTACTGATTTTTTACAGAATTCGTGGGATAATTTATTAAATTTGGAGGTTAGGAATTTGTTATAAACATAATTTGATGAAAAGATTCAGTTTTAGATGTGTAAATGCACTTTATTGTTGTGGTAAATCAGCTAATGGGGGTAATTACCGCATGATCTTGACAGCATCATTTCGCATCCTCTCGGAGTAATAAGTATTGGCGTCTGCGTCATTATAAAATTTAATTTGCTTCTGGAACCACTCGTTGGGGGTGTACCTGGTGTGAAGGGCGGATTGAGAGGCGTGGACAGGGTTCCTCTGGTATCCAGTCACCAGGTTGGGGAACTTCAAGGGCTCTGTCGACATTCCAGTGGCTGGATCCACAGCATAAGTGGAAATACATTTTTTTGATCTGCATAAATGAGCGTTTTAATGACATATTAATTATTTCTAATCACAATTTTCATTGTTTCGATGACTCAAGGTCTTAAATAGCACCTTAATCCCTTTTAGTCCCTCAAAAAACTGCAAAATCCCTTCTCCAATGGAACTTCTCATCTGTCTTTACGTTTAAAACGAAAAAAAAAAGGTTTTCTTTGAGTTTTTAATTGATATTTAATTAATTATTAACGATTAGTTCTTGAGAACTCAAAGATCATTCGAGTTAATTAGTCAGTTCTTTTGTTTGTAAACCCAATGAGAGAATATTGATTGAGAATTGAAGATAAAATCCTTACAAAGGCACCAGCTGAACGTTCTCGTACCCAGCACTCGGTCTCCAAGGCATTAGTGTATGATTTTTATGGTAATCGATTGATTTCACTGGAATTGCTGGCTCCAGACAGGGCATGGAGGACCCCACATTCCCCCAGGGCTCGATTTGCTGGAGAGAAAAGTCATTAATTTAATATACCACCAGATCAGGCCAATCCATTAAATTAATTCATTAAAAATCAGCAAATCCAAGTGAAAACGACAAACAACAATTCCATTTATCGACGAAAACCCTTTCTCCACTGTCTCCAGTGGATACAATCCTTCGAATCAAGTTGGGGAAGGTCAAGGTTCACGAGGGGATGTCAGTGAGTCAACCACAATGGCAGATGTCCCAGCAGAGGCTCCAGAACGTACGTCAATTTCGTTATTTGTTGCTTTAAAACTCCAAAAATGTACAAAAATCCTGTTGGACAACAATTCTTACTGTTCCTTTGTCATTATGGCATGATAAATACTCGTCAATCACACCAGGAAGCAGTTGTTGTCCCTCCAATTGCTCCTGGAGAGGTTATGTTTGCACAAATGTCGCTTGGACTCCAGTCACATCCCCCAGGATTCAGTAAAAAATGATATTTCATGTCTTCAGATTGTCCTGGGACGCAGAGTGACTCTGCAGGAAAGTCTTCAGCATGTGCTGGATGTCCAAACCAGAATATCTGTGCGTCAGGTGCCACAAAAACCCCAGACCCTGGCATTGCCCTCGTGAAGGAACGACTCGAATGTGTTAAACACAAAATCCTGATATTGTCAGGAAAGGGTGGAGTTGGGAAGAGTACAATGACATCGTTGCTGTCAAGAGCATTGGCAGCAGACGATCCGGAGAGAAACGTAAGGACTCGAAGATGGTGGGGTAAAGCAGTTTGACTTTAGTCTTCAATAACTTGAGAACCTGAGAGTGAAATTCTCTGATTTTTTTTATGTTCATTCTTCATCAGTTTTAGAATGACATCTGATTTACTCGAATCATTCGCTTCGTCAGGACATATTAAACCGTTTTGCCCCATGATTAGTGATTTAGGAAGCTCGAGAAAGTCACGAGTGCAAAGAACTTTGTTAATAATTAAGAAAAAACTCCAGGAGATGAGGGAATACAACAAATATTTGTTGTTTTGCTGAGATTCTCACGAAATTAACTAATTAAGAGATTAAAATTAAAACATACGACGATGGGGACAAGTAAACTAAACTGTCAATTGTTTAATTATCGTTTAAAGATCGAAATTCATTCGTTTTATTTATTTATATAATTGTTTAATAGCTATCGACAGTCGAATGGGCTTTTCACCCTCAGAACATACGTTAAAGTGATCGATTTATGAAGAATTAATTAGTCAGTCATAATTAATTGATGTTTTATGAGTGACTTTGTGGACAGGGAGTTACCCTGAGTGTTTTCGTCTTAATTATCATCGTAAACTCACCCGTTTTCCTAGTCCAAGCACATCAATGTGATCCTCGATGTACATTGTGTCATGTCAAGCACTGGGAGACCCTCGTGGTACAGAATATCTTGGAATATCTCGGTATCTATAGCTATTTGTGTCGTGTCGGTCTGTACCAGGGCCCTATCGATTCCCCCAAATACATTTCCACCAGGTTTATGTAGTTGATAGACATTTACTGAATCACAGGTGCACTCGAGGGCATCAGGATGTTGTTGGGGTACATATTTTTGAGGTATTGATTGGATCTGAGTGATGTATCACTGGGGGTTTCTGTGTCGCAGGTCGCTGTTTTGGATATTGATATTTGTGGACCTTCACAGCCGAGAGTCCTTGGAGTGCTGGGGGAGCAGGTGCACCAGAGTGGGTCTGGGTGGTCACCGGTCGTAAGTCCCATTAATTTTTTAGTTTTTATTATACGAAGAAACGTTTCGTCGAGATTCGGAAAAAAATATTTTGAATTTGAGAAAAAAAGGATTTTTCGTTCAAAAAAATTCCAATTTCGATTTTATTAAACAATTTGGAGCCTAAATTGTTTAATAAACATTGTTTCCTAATTTTTTAAGTTGAAAAACAATTTTTTTTGCTGTTTTTCGTTTTTATTTTGAGTAAATTGAAGGAATTTGAAGGAGGGGAATGAAATTAATTGAATTAATTGTTTAAAATAATGTTAATACAATTATATATTTTTAATCACCTTTAACACTTCCATTTGTTATTAAACAAAACATATAGTTAATATTTTACAGTTGATTTCTTCATTTAACTCTCAAATTAATATTTTTTTTCCTGAGATCAGCTGTCTCCTGACTTTCTGGCTCTCGTATATTTTCTAATACAAATTTTTACCGCAGTATATCGAAGACAATCTATCGTTGATGTCCATCGGGTTCCTCCTGGGGAGCCCCAGTGACGCCGTCATCTGGAGAGGACCAAAAAAAAACGGTAAACCCATCACTTTTCGTCATTCAAGCGCTCGACCTGACGATTCTCATAATTATTTCCCTCCCAGGAATGATTCGACAGTTTCTCTCGGAGGTCGACTGGGGAAACCTCGACTACCTCATCCTGGACACACCCCCGGGTACCTCCGACGAGCACTTATCAGCGACAACGTACCTCAAGGGCGCGGGAATCACTGGAGCTGTGGTGGTGACAACTCCCCAGGAAGTTTCACTGTTAGACGTCAGGAAGGAGATCGATTTCTGCCGGAAGGTGAACATTCCCATCCTGGGAGCCATCGAGAACATGAGCCTCTTCGTCTGCCCCAAATGCAAAAGCACAGCAGAGATATTTCCTGCCCTGACTGGAGGAGCTCGACGAATGGCAGAGGATCTGGATGTTGAGTTTTTGGGAGCTGTTCCCCTGGATCCTCTGCTCGCGAGGTGCTGCGACGAGGGGAAGAATCCTCTGATGGATATGCCAGGGTCACCAGCAATTGCTGCTGTGAAAAAAATTGTCTCTAGTGAGTATTTTTGGGTTAATTTGGGGGAAAATGGACCGGGGAGTATTTTATCGAGTGTTCAACACTGTTTTTATCTTAAAAATAAGTTGTTGATTTAATTAGTTGATTAATTTAATTTAATTTGACTGTTTTGTGACCGCAGGACTCGTCGAGATGTGTGAAAAGCGAGGAGAGTAACACGACTGCTGAGTAATTAAAGCTGGAGGTTAATTAATATTAATCAATGAAGTGTACTATTTTTATGGAAAATAAATGTTGTATTATAATCGATTTTATTTTTGTTTTGGGCTCGTTCTGCGTTGTTATTAATTGTTGTTAATAATTATTGGATTCATGAAAAGCTTAATAACAATGTCAATAATAAATATAAATTAATAAATTAGGTTGATAGTCGATAATAATATTTCTTTCCGCACTAGATCGGGCAAATAACTCAATTTTTATAAACAAATATTAAAATTATTAACTTAAATATACATATGATTAAATAATAGCAATAAATATTTATTATTGGTAAATAAACATTGTCAATAGGGCAGTTTTATACTCAATAACAGACTTGTCTAGCAATTACGTGCATTCAAACGTCGAGTGAATGACGCGCAGGCGCGTGAGTTGGGCGGCCATTGCGGCGCGCGCAGGGTGCGCAGTAGGGTTGTTATGCGCAGTTCGGCCACTCAGTTGACGCATAGGCGATGAGTCGGCTGTTGCTCGGGGTATCGTGCGGTATCGTGTTCCTTCGCGTCGTTCGAATAAGCCGGGGTTTGGCCAGAGACCGGCCCGGGTTTGGTAGGGTATCGCGGTGTTTTTAGTATCATTAACAAGTGTTTTAACGGTGTGTTAATTAATTAATTAGTAATAATCGGGATAAAACGGGAATTTTCGCGAAATGGCGTCGGTTTTGGTGATTGGGATCGCGTCTTTGTGTCCCTGGGTTTTCTTTCCGAGTTTGTTGTGGTGTGCGGTGTTTACATCGCCCCGAGGTGAATCCTGATGATGTTTTAACATCAATAGTAAGTGAAGTTGGACAATAAAAGTGTCGATGGGCATAGAAAACGATGAATTATGAGATTTTGGGTGTTGGCGTCGGTTTTGGCGTCCTTTGTTAAACCGGGGAATTCGCTGTTTTGAGGTGTTTATGGAGCCCTTCGACAGTGTTGGCTCGCGACCTGGAGCCGATAGTCTGTTGTTTACAATCTCCAGGTCGGTTACTTGGGTTTAAACATTAATAAATGGAAATCAGTGAAAAAAATGTGATTTTTTATGCAATGGCGTCCATTTTGGCGGTTCTCGCGTCCTGTAAAAAACGACTCTTTTGATTGGCTGTTTTTTTTAAACAAAGAAACTTTAGATTCTGTGGGTTCAGTTGGTGTGTGAAGTGAAAACAAAGGAAAAATGTGTATTGTTTGGTGTTAATGTGAGTGATAATTAGATTTTTTTCCAAAATTCAATAACATTTTTAATATTTTTCAAAAAAATCCGGTATTTTTCCCAATAATTTTCAAAAAATTTAAAACTTTTTCTCATAATTTTCATCTAATTATTTACATTATTCTAATAATAATTAACATTAATTAAGATTATTTTATCTAATAATTATAATTAATTCAGAGTAAAATTTTAAATAATAAACATTTTTTAAGTTTAAATTATAAACAAAATTCGAGGAAATTTGTAAACTTCAAATTTTTATTTATTATTTTATATATCAACTTTATTGCAAAAAAAAAATACACAAAAGTCTCACAAAAATATTCTTTATTTAACAGTAAATTAATATTAACAAAAATACTGGATTTTTCTAAATTTATTAACATATCAAGTGATTAGTGTTAGTGTTGTGTAGTGTCATCCTCCAGACCATCATCATCATCATCATCATCATCATCTCCAAGGAAGTTCCTGCCCTCCAGACCCAGTGGTAAGTGATTTCTACTTTTATCATCGAGTCTCAGTAAATTCTGACCTGATAAAAAACAAAACGAATAATTTATTATTAAAATTATGTCGATTCCGGGGAATTTTGTATTTTAACACGTACCAATAGTCACTTGTAATCGTCTCTGGGATGACGTGTCCCTTATGAAAATTGGAACCGAGGGCTGCGGTCCCTTATGATTAAGAATAACATTTTGCACTCGTCTGAGGGCGGAATTAACAACTTTTGATTTATTAACTTTGCAAAGATAACAGACACATTGGGCTAAGAGTACGTCACACTCGGGCATTCCGATCATTTGACAGCCGTTCATTGTATGCACAGCAGTATCTGAAATTAATTAAATTGTTTATACTAATTTAATTAATTAAATAGATTTATTGATGTGATATTGCAGTGAAGGTTTTAATAAAATTAAAACTGGGGCAGATTTTTAAATAATTAAAATTCTCGGTGATTATCGGATTCATCAGGATCTTAAAGAAACAATAATAATAATAATAATAATGATTATTGTTAATTATTTTGGGTGGATTTTTTAAGGGGTAAATGATGAGGTTTTTTATGCTGTCGTAATTGGAGTGAAATTTTGGGACATTTTGGGGGTGAAATGGGGTAATTCTTTAATTAATTGGATAGGAAAATTTATTTCTGGTCCATTTTCTCGTGAAAGTGATCAGGAAACAGGAAATTGCGGTAATTAAGTAGTGAATTAGGGGGAGGGTGGTGTTGAATGCGATTTAAGGGAAAGAAAATCATGAAATTTTGGATTTTAATTGATAATTTAAGGTAATTTTGCACTAAATCTTCAAATTAAATTGTTTTGTTCCAATAAATTACAAAATTCTCATCTCTACGTCCTTTAAAATTCTGAAATTTCATGATTTCATGATAATTAGCGCACCCTAAACTTCAATTTTCTTCTAAAACTACAGATTAATTTGTTCATAAAACAAAATTCAATGAAATTAAAACTGCGAACAGAACATTTCTACGTTAAAAATTCGAAAATCGGTTAAATAATTGAATAAAACTATTAATTTCCGGTTCATTATCCCCCCAAAACGTTCATAAAACACTAAATTGAGTTAATTAACTCCTAAATCAAGGCGAGGGTGACATTAAACGCGATTTAAGGGAAAAAAACCCCTAAAATTTCGATTTTACTAGAAAATTTACTGTAATTTACCCCTAAATTCTCAAATTAAATTGTTTATTCCACTAAATAACAAAATTCTCACCCCCACATCTTTTAAAATTCCAAACTTTCACTGAACGTTCCCCATAAAACCCGAAATTTCATGATTTCATGACAATCAGGACACCCTAAACATCAATTATCTTCCAAAACTTAACCAATTATCTCATCAACAAAAATCCCATAAAAATCAAAACCAACCCAGTGCCTCAGGATCATCAAGACCAACATGTTCACCAGCAATTCTGATCAATCGTTTTCCAATGAACACTGGATCCTCTCCAGTTGCCATCAACCTCGCCAGCCAATACAAGGCTCCATTTGAATGACTATTTCTGATACATTTGGCCATAGCAGCCACAATATCCTGATTCCTATCAGTCTTCCTCACTGACAACGAATATGCCCTCTCCAACTGACCCTTGACATCATCCAGAGTAATTCTGGTACCACCAGGAGCTCCTCCTCTCGATTTAATCGTTAATTCAAGTCCAGTCAGGGCAATTCTCGCGTCTCCATCGCAGGCATTCGATAGCCAGTTCACTGCCTCCCTCTGAATGACAAATTCCTGATGATGATGTTCCTCATCATCATTTTGGATGATTTTTCCACGTAGTGATTGCACTCCCTTCTGGAGAATCTGTTGAATGTCCTCTGGAGACAATTTTTTCAGTGAAAAAACACGACAACGACTGAGGAGTGCAGAGTTCAAGCTGAATGATGGGTTCTCAGTGGTGGATCCAATGAGAATAAATGTTCCAGCTTCCACATGTGGCAGGAAGATGTCCTGCTGGAGTTTGTTGAACCTGTGAATCTCATCCATGAAGACAACAGTTCGACGATTTTTCTTTAATTCATCGAGTGCTGTTGTCACTGCTCGTCGAATATCAGATATTCCAGATGATGTTGCTGACATTTTGATGAATTTTGTGGTGATTGAGGTGTTGTCTGGTGTCATCTTGGCGATGATGTTGGCCAGAGATGTCTGGAAACATAAATTATTATGATAAAACGATCAATTGGAGATGACAAGTCATTTTATATTGAAAATCTCCAGCCAAATGGCAGGATAAATCAGGTAATTCAGGGGGATCTTCAATGATGTCATTGGATTCTGGTGATTTTCTTGGTTTCAAGATGGATAGCACGAGATCTAGGGGAATATACTTTGCTTTAGTGATTGTTATACCTTTCCACAGCCTGGTGGGCCCCATAAAATCATGCTGATCACCTCGTTCTTCATCATCAACTGTCCCAGGACAGTATCACCACCAATCACGTGCTTCTGACCAATGTAATCATTAAAATCAACAGGTCTGAGTGATTCTGCCAGTGGTTGGTGGTCCTTGACACCTGTCAGACTCATTTTATTATCATTATTGTGTCGAAAAGTCGAAGAAAACATGGAGATCGTTTTGGGTTTCGTATTTTCGGTGATTTTTTGTTGTCCTCCAGGAGCTTGTGATGTCGTATCATCACGAGTATCAACTGGTTGTTGGATCTTCACCTTTTTTACGACGGTTTTGTCGCCATTAGTGAATGGAAATATTCGTTTGTTGGAGAAAGTCGAGGTAGACTTATCACTTTCATTGAACAAACACAAATCCACGTGATTTTCAATCTCATTCGATGGAAATTTTCTTGAACAAACTGGACACTCCATAATTTTATTTGATTTTATTTGGGGGCTTTCACTAGGATTTGATCATGTTTTTATGATGATAACAAAGAAACCGGCTGATTGCGCAAATTACCTGCGCAGTTTCCCAAAAATGTGTCAGTACTTAACCTCAAAATCCACCAAAAACGTCAAGAAGTTGATTCAACAGTTGGAAACACCGAGAGAATGTTCTGAAACCGAAAATATCGTACCCCAAAGGCCTTAAGTCCCGACAGAGGGTGAAATGTTGGATAAATAAACAGTTTTTAACCTTGAAAGCCCTTCAAACACATCAAGAATTCGATCTAACGATTGAAAACATCGAGAGAATGTCGTAAACCTGGAAATATCGTATGGAAAAGCTATTAAATTCTGTCGTGAAGGTTCAGAGACACAAAAATAATTATTTTTCAATATCAAAATCCTTCAAACACATCAGGAATTCGATGTAACGGTCGATATCAGTGAGAGGATGTCATTAGTCTAGAAATATCGTATCCAAAAGGCTTTAAAGTCTGTTGTGAAGGTTCAGAATCACCAAAATCATCAGTTTTTAACCTCAAAATCGTCTAAACACATCAAGAAGTCAATTCAACAGTCAAAATCATCGAGATGATGTCGTAACAAAGGAAATATCGTACCCAAAACGCTTTAAATTCTCTCGTGAGGGTTCAGAATCACCAAAATCATCAGTTTTTAACCTCAAAATCGTCCAAACACATCAAGAAGTCAATTCAACAGTCAAAATCATCGAGATGATGTCGTAACAAAGGAAATATCGTATCCAAAAGGCTTTAAATTCTCTCGTGAAGGTTCAGAGTCACCAAAATCATCAGTTTTTAACCTCAAAATCGTTCAAACACATCAAGAAGTCAATTCAACAGTCAAAATCACCCAGATGATCTCGTAACAAAGGAAATATCGTATCAAAAACTCTTCAAGCTCTCATATCCCATCAAAAAAATGAAGTTCACATCAAAGGAAGAGCAGTACAGACTGGAGCAGGAGGCATTTGTCTCCAATCATGGAGGCAGCTCCCCCATGGACATATTCCTGGTGATGTTACCCCACATTCTCGCCATCAACCTCACCCACAGCATATTCATAAACTACAGTAAAAAATTCTCCAAAAACAGTCAAACTGTCATTGAATTTCTGGTGAATGTCGTACCAGGTGTTCTCTGCTGTACTATTCTCTCAGACTACATCATGACAGTCATCACAATCATGATAATATCGGTATTAATTTTATCATCGATAACGTATCACAATCCCCAGGATATTCGTGACGTAAAAACGACGAAAATATCTTTTGTCACACATTTTCGTGCCCTCACCAACATCATCACAGCCATTTGCATTCTGGGAGTTGACTTCAGGATATTCCCCAGGAAATATGCGAAGACTGAGGACTATGGGTACAGTCTCATGGACACTGGTGTTGGACTTTTTATTATTGCAAATGCTTTGGTAGCACCTGAAGCCAGAAATTCTTCACGTTTACCACGTGGTAGTTTCTTGAGGAGATTGAATGGAAATGTTAGGAGATGCATCAGGGAAGTAACTCCACTTCTGATTCTCGGTATCAGTAGATTTATTGCTGTTGAATTTATTGGATATCAGAAACATGTGTCTGAGTATGGGGTACATTGGAATTTTTTTATAACTCTGGCATTTGTTAGAATATTTACCAGCACAATCTCCATTGCTACGACACCAAAATTCGTTGGATTAGCTGGATTTTGGATTATTGTTATGCATGAATATGCGTTGAATACCAATGGTCTCAAGCACTGGGTTCTTGGTGATGCCTTAAGGACTGATTTTGTATCAGCAAATCGTGAAGGTTTGATATCAATTCCTGGGTATGTTGGACTTTATCTCATTGGTATAGCCCTGGGAAAGATCATTCATGAGGCATTTGGTGGTGATAAAAAACGTTGTCACTTGACAAAGTTCAAGATGAGTGGTATACAACTGGTGTCAAATAAATTTCAACTTACTTTGATCACAAAAATGATGATTATTGCTGGATTATGTTGGATTATCACAGCGTATTGTGGGTCTACGTGGGGTGTGTCCAGGAGATTAGCTAATGCTGGTTATTGTTTCTGGATTGTGACGTTGAGTACAGCACTTCTTGGTGGTCTGATGATGGCAGACGTTCAGATGAATATTAATGTGCAGATTATGAGATCTTTGAGAAAATCTAGGAGAAATGACAATCAGAGAATTAGGAGTGGTGATGGAGAAGGTGATGGGGAATTTGTGAGGATAACACCGGAGATTTTTGATGCTGTTAATTATAATGGATTGGGATTTTTTCTTGGGGCTAATTTGATGACGGGGGGAATTAATATGATTATGTGGACACTTTATGTTGATATTCCTGAAGCTGTTCAGGTGATTATTGGGTACATGGGAGTGTTAATTATGATTTCTGTGGTTCTTTACAGACGTAAAATTCAATTAAAGGTGTGCTGTCGGTAATTAGGGGGGAGAATGAGGGTTTTAGGGGGTCGTGGGGGGTTGAAAATATTTGTGATTTCTCGGGGATCGATAGGGAGATTGATTTCTTGATTAATTTGGAATTGTTAAGGGCTTTAATTGAATAAAATCGGGGGGAAATGAGGTAGGTTTGATGATGGGGTTAATTATGATGGGGTTGTTAAGGGAATAATGCAATTAATGGGCGGAAAGTTTGAGTATTTTGGGGGTTTGTGGGGGGGAGGGATGTCCACGATTTTTTTTATATAAAAATATTGATAATTAAGGTAATGAGGAAGGTTTAAGTGATGATTTATAAAAAAAAATTGAATTGCATTTTCTGTCTTCCAACCGTTTAATTGTTTTATTAACTTGCATTAAGTGAAAAATATATGTACATAATTTTTTATGGAATGTCACGAGGGTTTAATTACTAATCAAATAATGAGCCAGTTGATATATTTTTTAAAACAAATTTTCTAATTAATAAATGAGCATTTTTAATATTCCAAATAGTCGATTGTTTATTGATTTGAGGTAAAACATATGTACAATTTTCCATAGGAAAATAATTATTAAGTTTTGATTTGAGTTTGATAAACATTTGAGCAGTGAATGAAATAATTGATATATTTTTTTATTAAAATGTTAATATTAGAAAATTAATTAAAATTCAATGAATTTAAATCTGATGATTAAAAAATATCTGGGGTAAATGGTAACTAGAGAAAATTGGTGATGGGTAAATCGTCGGATTAATTTCATAATTCTTCTCTTATTGGATCGTAATTATTGTCACGTGATTCAATAATTGGGGATTTTTTATTAACAAATTTTTGGAAGTCTCGGTGATTATGTACGTGATCCGCTGCTAGTGACACAATTCTCAGGAACTCGTCAGTGTCAAAACTGTAGTTTGTAAATTTAGCGTGTGCACCACCGTCCGGATGAGTTCCCTTCGATGAATAATATATTTTTTATTTAAAATTATTGATTAAAAAATAGGGGTGGGGTGGGGTGAGATAGTGGAGGAGTTTTAGGGGACTTACAGGGTCTTGTTGAATAATTTTTTCACCGTCTTCCCAGGTGAAGTATTTAACACCACGAAGTCTTGACAGATCTTTGTAACAACCAGCGTCTTCACAATTATATCTAAATAAATAAATTAATTATTAATATAAAATTGCGATTGAGGGGAGGGGATTAATCGTCCAGTGATTGATAAAATTGTGGTCAATAGTGAATATTAGTAATTATCACGTTCCATATTATTAATGATTTTTCTAGTCTACAGTGAGATAAATTATAAAGTTCCTGAGACGTTTTGTCTGAAAGTATTGAATAAACAATAGAATAAATATATTTTTTATGATAAATATTTGTTGTGTTGGGGTTTCAAAGGGTCACAACTCGATATTGTTCATTTATTGGAATTTTCGAGGGGTAAATTTTGAGATTTTAAGGCAATTTCGGGGAGAATTTTGGTGATTGAGGGGTGAAAAGGATTTAATCACTGGACGAATTGAAAAAAAAATATTAACAATTCAAAAACTGCTGCCCAATCAGGCAAAAACATGGCGTGAGTCAATCCTGCTCCATGAATTCCGATGAAAACATCAGTATTTCGACTGATATCGAGTTGTTTTTTGAAAGGAACATCTTTGTTGTACGTCACCTGAATAAATAAAAATAAATTTACAGATTTTGATAATTGAGAGGGTTTTTTTTTTATTGTTTATCGTACCTTTCTCACGCTGTAGTCAGGATTTCTCTTTAGGGCCTCGACCAATTCGTCCTCGTTGAGAATCCTTCGATATCTCGTATCTCTACTGAGCAATGTTACTCGAATTTTATTATTTTTTCGTTTACGAAGGGGTATGTTGAGTCTGTGGAGTATGTGCTCACTAAATGCTTTGAATAAACCACTTTTTTCACAGCCGTAGATCTTAAAAAATGGGGGATAAATGATAAAACAATGAAATTGGGGAAGAAATGAGTTGATTAATTAATTAGTTGTGGTTTAGTTCGTGGGGGTAATTTTAGGGAATCGTGAAACATCAAATTTTACGTTAAATTTTATGATTTTGCAATTTTTACTTATTTTTTTAATTAAATTTTGAAGGGGAAAATCGCGTTGAATTTTATTCACATCAAGAATTAAAATTTTGCATGATTTTTTTATTTAAAAAACTGATAAAAAATGATTGTTTATTGAGAATGAAAAGCCGAGAAGGTGACGTCATAGATCAGACGTTAAAAAATTTTTTTAATAGTCATTTTTAAACAATTTTTCTGCTGGAATTGAATTTTTTCATTTTTTTCTGTAAAAAAATCGACTTTTTCAATTTTTTAAATTATTAAAAAACAAATAATAATATAAATTTCATATTTTTACTTTAACTTTCATCTCAAACTGTAAAAAATTATGTAAACACCCAATTCTATCAGAAATTAAATGAAAAACCTAAAAATTTCAACATTAACTTCAAAAAAATCCACAAAATTTCTTTAAAATTCCCCAAAATTAATAATTTTCACCATAAAAACGTAATTATTTTTTTAAACATACCAATGGAGTATTATAATAAAGTCCAAATATCATTCTTGGCAGTAGTGGAAATACAATATTTTTGAAGCAAACAGTCTCTCCCCGAAATGTCTTCAAATCCCAGAGGGGATTTATCGTAAATGCCTCGAAGGCATCTTGAAACGCTGATCGATAACTTAAAAATAAATAAATAAACATAATGATATATTCAATAGTTAAATTGTAATTAATTAAATTTTTACTCACCTGTAACTTTCCCATATCATTATGTGATTATCCTTATTGAATGCCGTTGGATGGGACAAATTAACGTGTAGTGATGTGTAGAGATTGAAAAAGTCACAGAAGTGGTGGTACAAATTGACTGCTGCAACATAGGTTCTGCTGTCAAGTTTGAAAAAATATATAAATAATCATATTAATGTTAATATGAGTGATCTTAGGGTAGAAATTCACTCACTCGCGTCTATTTTCATGAGAAATGTTGGCTTTTCAATGATAATATCACAGTCGGCGTTGGGTATTGGCCGACGTTTTAATTTTTGAAAATTTCGTAGCTCGGGGCCCCAGGATTGGAGGGCACTAATGTGATCCGCGTTGTCGTCCAGTATTTTTTTATTGAGCCTTTAATAATTAAATGTTGTTTTGTGGTTTTTCATAGAGATTTGGAAATTTATTGAGGGGAAAAACGTTTGGTTTTGATTTTTTTTTCGGTATTGGAATTTTATTCTTTTGATTGATTGAAAATGTGGGGAATTATTTAGTGAAAATTTGATGTTTATTTATTTTTAATTGAATTAGAATTTGTTGAAGGGAGAATTTATTAGCAGATTTGAGGCGCTTAATTATGTGCGGTAAATAATATTTTTTTTTGTTGATTAAAATATGAGTTTTGGAAATAATTTGTTTTGTTTTGGGTTAAAATTAGTAAAATATTTGGATTTTACAGTACAACAATTGAATTTTTATGTACTGATCATTAATTTAATCAAAAATATACGAGAAATTGAATTTCTAAGATTAAATAATAATTAATTTAATTTATAATATTGAAAAAATTAAGTGACAGACTTTTTTCACACCTTAAAATTCAAAAATTCATTTAAAAATAAGGGAAAAGTTAAAATCCATTGAATTTAAAGTAAAATCTGAATTTTCACGATTTTTCCTCGAGAAATTAAACATTACAAATTTTGTTATTAACTTATAACTTTCATAATTTCATAATTATATAATTTCTGCCTCATTCTCCCTCCAAAAATACGTTTTCATATCAAAATTAATCTGAAATGAGAATTTAAATGATCAAAAATTTATTGAATTGGATAAACATTTGGGGTAAATTCTAAAGTTTAATGTTTATTAATAAATTGAAAATCTTACGTGCAATATCCACCAATTTCTCCCTCTTTTAACACGTCCATTTTATATCTAATTGGTTCTGTTCTGTGCACCAAATTAGTGAAATTAATCATGATATTTCTACCTCGACAGAATCTCAAGTGCTCCGAACATTCCAACGATGAATCGTCCTTTTGATTATAAACGTAATGCAATTTAACATAAATAAATAAAGGGCTTTTCACCATTATTTATTTAAAGGATTATTCATCATTCAACTTACGATAAATTAAAAATTAAATTTCTGATGCAATTTACCTCAAATTAAAGATTAAATTCATGATGCAATTTTATATAAATTAAAGGGCTTTTAATTAATCATTATTTGGTAATAAAAATAATGAAAGTAGTTAAATAATAAATAATAAAAATTAATTAAAGAAATTAAAATGGATTTTTCATAATTCGTTTGTTAAAATCATCAGAACGAGGAATTTAATTTGAAAATATTTTAGAAAAAATAGGGTTTTTTGAAAAATTTATTAAATAAAGTTGATAGTCGGTTTGTCCAGGGAACTTACGATGAAGAAGGGCTCGCAGATTAATTTCATCTCCCTACGTTGGTCCCTGACGTATCCAAAATCTCCTTGAGAATAAAATGTTTCAACTTGTGCTCCTTTTGTTGCTACCCAGCCCTTGTGATCTCCAGGGCAATGAGGAATTGAAAATGCCTTATGGGGTTTACAGTCATCTTCGTACCCCCAACAACTTCCCTCGATCAATTGTTCCTAAATAATATCGATTGACAATTTAACAAATGAAAATAATTTAATTATCGTCGATTTCTGAGGACTTGACGTGTTAAAAATTCTTCAAAAATTCCCTTAATTTTTGGGGGGCACGTGGGAACGATTATTTTATTTAGATAGTTTAGTTTATTGTCTGGGTAAAGCCTCTAGGGGTTGTAAATTTATTTCTCATCCCTCGCACCTATTTTTATTATAATATTTGATTTTTAAATGAGTAGAAAAGGGTTGAGTGAGATCGATTAACTCACCTTCGACTTATATTCTCGAATATCTCCGAATCTAAGCGAGATATCGAAATTTTTGTAATGTCATCAATTGTAGCTTTCGATTAGCTCCACAAAAAAGGTTCTAATAAAAAATTTCCTATCTCCCCTAGATTTCGAGATATCAATCAAAAAGTCATCGAAGTCAAATCCCACTCGTCTCATTTCACCACTTCCCTACTCAATTATCATTAAAAATCACTTAATTACATATTTATCGAGGGGTAAATCCCTCATTAATTTCCAAAATCCACCCTCCATCGAACCAAACAAATCTAATCAAAATCAATCCCCTCTAACCCCCCAAAAACCCAACAAGTAATCGAAAAATCCCTTCAAAAATTAAAAAAAGAAAAATCATTCGATTAAAACTTTTTCCAACAATCGATTCCCCTTCAATCGACAAAAAATCGATAATTCAATATCTAACATCATCATACCTTATAAGGACAGTCAGGATCCTCACGACATTCACCAGCTCTTCCCGGAAATGAATTAAAATAATATTTGATATGTTCCAATGGCATATCAATCTCTGAATAATTAAATAATCCCTCACTTCCTTTGATGATCCCCAGGATCAGGTAAATTATCTCCACCTTCCTCATGATATCATCAATCACTAGAATAATTATATTAATATTATACCATATGTATATTATATTTATATTATATTTTATCTTTAATGTTACTCGATGTGGGATAAATCAGTTACTGAACTTGTGAATGTAGGGGAAAATCATATGGTGTAACAGGTGGGTGTATGACCTCTCAGGTACCAGTAGCGACGGTTACGGTATCTCAGTCTTTCACTTGATTTAAAATTAAAACAATTATGTTAGTGGGGGGGTGGGGTGGGGTGGAGGGGGGGATGGAGATGTAGATGAAGGTGTTGGAGGTGGAAATATCAAGATGTCGGTTACAGGAATTAACTGGATAACCTTGACATACCATAAATTTATGCTACAGAACATTTCCGGGGGGTTAAATACATAATTATTATTATTATTTAATTATTTGTGATGGGGTTAGAGGTGATTTTGGTGGTTTGTTGGCTGATTCAGTTGATTGAGGAGTTAAATATTATATTATATTTTTATTAGGTAATTAATTTACTCACTTGATTGAGATAAACCAGGATGTGATGCTCTGGGGTATTTTTGATGTTTGAGGAAGATGATGGAACTCGTTTTACCACCATCTGGATAATTTCACTCTCGATTTATCGCAGCAGTTGTACTCGATGTATTAACGATTCGATCAGCTGGATCGGTTTTTTTTTTTGGGGATCGTTGGGGTGGGGTTTAAGGGGGGAGAGGGATAAGTTGACACGTGGGGACGCGGTGAGTGTGGAGGGGTTTAAGAGTATTGGGGGGTGGGTTATCGATGGGTGGTTATGGATTTAGGTGGTGAGGGGTTTGATTTTATCGACGGGGGGTGCGTTAGTATTTGTTGATGAGGGTATTTTAGGGTGTGTTGTGGGGGTATCTACTTTATCGACTGTTGTGTTTTTTTGGGGGATGGTGGGGGCGATGGGGGGTGGAGGGATTCGTTGGATTGGGTGGGATAAATTGGTTTTTGTTTGTAGAATTTTTTTGAATTTTTTAAATAATTTTTTTACTGATTTTTTAAAATATTTTAATTTTTTTTTTTAATAATAAATGTTGGGTTTTGGTGTTATTGATTGGAGGTATATTGTTAATTGGCGATTGATTAAGTATTTGAGGTGTGATTATTATTGTAGGGGGTAGGAGGAAAACAGAAATTTATTAATTGAATTAATTTGAAGTTTTTTTATTTATTGAATTTTTTTTACAAGTTTTTTAATTGTTAAAATTAATGTTTTGTTGTTTAAATTCTCGTTAGGGGATCAGTCAGTGCTGACCCCTTTTCATCGTACCATAAAACATTATCAATTATCGTTATCACTGACTGTTGATAAATAAAAAAAATCATATAAAATTATCATTAATTAAAATTGTGAGAAAATCATTAGAAAATCGCGATAAATAATTATTTAAAATAATTTTTCTCACATCAAATACGTTACCCTCGATCGATAAATAAAATTTCTCGATTTAAATCGATTAAATCTCCCCAAAAAATTTATTTTCCATTTTTCTTTTGTTATTATAAACCAACAAATCGATTACTCGACAATTATTCCAACAATCACTCCCTAAAATAACTTATAATAAACTTAAATTAACACTCGTTCCCTTCGTCAATTAAAAATCATTTTAAATCCGAATCAAATACGAATCATGACACATTGAATTGTCATTGCATCACACGCTATTATCATCAAACATCAATATTATCAAAATGACAACATTCGGATAAGAATCAAGGGATAAACAATTGCATAATTATTTATAGACTCGATATTATAATTAATCCGGATTTATATGGAATTGGGATCAAGTGTACGTCGTACCCTATTTATCTGTCATTTTTATTTATTTATTTATTTATTTATTTATTTATTTATTTATTTATTTATTTATTTATTTATTTATTTAGTTATAATTTTTAACTTTCATATCGAATACACCAGAGATGAATAATATTATGATCGGCATCGAAACATCTCGGTGAATCACGATCTATCACAAATCAATGTTAATCGATTCAGTGCTCGGGTAAGAGATCGACAATCGAGACAATGGATCGATACTAAGGGGGGAGGGCGGGTGGGAGGGAGGGGGAGGGGGGTAGGTGGGTTCATATAGCACCGTTGGCGTCAACCTGCCATGGCGTGACCCGGAAATACGAAACGAAAGAGAGAAAAGTAACGGTTGGTAACAAACACACCGGTTTTATATACCAAGTTGAAATCGGTTCGATAGATCGGTGGAACAATCTACATCGATCACGATCGCATCACCATCGTTTTACCCACGAAAAGAGGGGACTGGGATGAGAGGAAAACGGTACATTTGGGGAAAAAACGATTTTTTTTTGCGGTTTAGAAGTGGGGAAAATTTGGTTTTGAGGAATTTTGAGAAAATGGGGATTTTGAGGGGGAGGGTTTGGATTTTGGAGGGAATTTTGAGATTTTGAGGAGACAAATGGTGATTTTGAGGAGGAAAATGGCGATTTTGAGGAGAAAAATGGCGATTTTGAGAGGAAATTTTGGATTTTGAAGGGAAATTTTGAATTTTGAGGAAAAATATTGGGATTTTGAGGAAAAAAATTGAGTTTTTGAGAAGAAAAATTTTGTTTTTGAAGCAAATGATTTAGATTTTGAGAGGAGAATTTGAATTTTAAGGAAAAAATTTGGTTTTTCAGGCAAAATATTTGGATTTTGAGGAAAAAATTTGGATTTTGAGCAGAAAAATTTAGTTTTTGAGGCAAATAATTTGAATTTTGAGGGGAGAATTTGGATTTTGAGGAGAAAAATTAAGTATTTGAGATAAATAATTTGGATTTTGAGGGAAAAATTTGGATTTTGAGGCAAAATATTTGAATTTTGAGGAGAAAAATTTAGTTTTTGAGGTAAAATATTTGGATTTTAACGGAAAAATTTCGATTTTAATCTCTCGGTCTCCCCCATCCGAGTCTCCTTACACCCTCAACATCATTCCCCCTCCCCTATCGCGTTAAACGCCCAACGCAACCTTTTTCCAACCTCCCCAAACCCATCAATACCAATATTTTCCCAATCCATCAGTCATCAATCGACTACATTTATGTGCAAAATTATGCCAATGAAAATGAAGGAGTTATTTACGGGAGATAAGATGAACGATAACGATATTTGTCTCGTGTGCGTTAAAATGAAGATGGAATGATGTCAAGTCATTGGAAATACCTGGGGGGGCTAAGTATCCTCGGTGATGCTCTATCCAATACGTGGCATCTTGTTTTATTCTGTTTATGTTGGTTTGCTGGTGGTATTCATTGGACATGAGAGAATACGAGCCCACTCTCGTTTCGATCGTAAAGAGTCTCAACAACGGTGACAACCGCAATGTTGGTAAATTTACGATCAACGAGGTCGTGCACCAGGTCAAATCGTGAAACTCAGTGGTTTCACACTCGAAATAATGTTCATTTTTTTTTTTTTTTTTTTTTTTCATTTATTGTTAATAATTATTGTGTATTTAATTTTACTTCAAAATAATTTTTTTTCAATTTTTAAAATCGATATAATATATCGATTTATATCGATTTATATCGATTTATATCGATTTAGAATAATCGATATATCGAATAGTTCGATATTTGAGTCGATATATAATAGAATTGAATTCTATCCACATTTCATAGAATCGAATTTTATCGATATATTATATATCGATTTATATCGATTTAGAATAATCGAATATCGAATAGTTCGATATTCGATTCGATATATAATAGAATTGAATCCTATCCATATTTAATAGAATCGAATTCTATCGATATATTGTATATATCGATTTATATCGATTTAAAATAATCGAATATCGAATAAGATCGATATTCAAGTCGATATATTATAGAATCAAATAATTATTCATGATTAGTCCTAACCCTATTCTATTATATATCGAGTTGAATTTAATACATAATCGATATATATCGATAGAAGTCGATTCTATTATATATCGACTCCACTATCGATTTTTTTTCGAATCGATAACTCGTCGAATAAAAAAATTGTTGAAGATATTGATGAGAATTCCAGTAGTCGAAAATGTTATTAATTTGATATTTCAATGAGAAATCGATTTATCGATATTCCCAGGAATAATCAAACACCTTTGACTCGTGAATCGAAGGTGAAATTAGTTCTGTGACATTTAACATATCAATAATGTTTAGGTTTGTACTCATAGAGTTGTGAATAGTGTCCCAATGGTTTCTAGTTGATTTTCAATTTGTTGTTATGAAAAGTAAAAATAATTTTAAGGCATAACCCATATGCCGGACCTCACAGTATTTATGATCATTTCATGACGCCCACAAGCGACACGTTGACTCCATCGTTCGATTGCCTTTACAACCCTGACTTCAACGATATATGGGAATTGTGAATTGTTTGGATATCAATGTGTCAACAGAATTTTTCGTCAATTAAAATTTCAAGGTCTTTCACAGGGGTTGAGGTATTTATTTATGGTGTTGTATGTTGTTTGCAATTCAATTTAACAAATTGAGTTGTTGAAATAATAAATTGAATTATTGCGTTGACACATTAAATTTTTAATGGGAAATAAATTTTTATTTGAAGAAATTTCGAGTTTTGTTTGAAAAAAAAAAATTGATATTTGATTTCTATTTTATTTTTGAAAGATTTGGGAGGGGAATTGGAAAAATAGGATTCATTTAGTGTTAGAAATGCTCGTAATTAACATGTTATTATAATTAATTTTTATTATTGTACAAAAAAATAAGTTTTCACTCAAAAAAATTTTTATTTTCGTTTTTAAAAAAATGAAAATTTCATTTCTATTTAATTTTTGAAATATCTGGGAGGGGAATTACAAAAATAGGATTCATTTAGTGTAGGAAATTATCGTAATTAACATGTTATTATAATTAATTTTTATTACTGTACAAAAAAATAAGTTTTCACTCAAAAAAATTTTATTTTCGTTTAAAAAAAAATTGAAATTCCATTCTTATTTAATTTTTGAAATATCTCGGACGTGAATTACAAAAATAAGACTCATTTGGAGCAGGAAATTATCGTAATTAACATATTATTATAATTAATTTTTATAATCGTACAGAAAAATACATTTTCACTCAAAAAAAATTTTATTTTCGTTTAAAAAAAATGAAAATTCCATTCCTATTTAATTTTTGAAACACCTGGAAGGTGAATTACAAAAATAGAATCCATTTACTAAAAAAAAAATCCCACGATATCTTGAAAATTATTCGGTTAAAGTAAATTTTCTCATGTCCCTCTATCTGAACTACAACCAACACTCGTAAACCTAAATAAATAATTTTCAACCTGAAATCTCATTGCGATCAGGTGCGTTTGAGTTCACTAACCCTTACCTATAATTGTGTAAAATCAGTATCAAGTGGAGTTTGTAACGCGCGGGTTGAATCGTGCAGGTGCGATTGGCTCGTGAACCCGCTGGCTTTACGTGTTTTCATTCCACCAGCAACAGTTCTCCCCCCCCCCACCCACCCCCCTCGTGTTTTCCATAAACAGCTAAAGAAAGTGGAGTTGGAATACCTATTGGACACAGCAAAGTCCCCAGACTGTCCAAGATATTAAATTTAACTGAAAAATATATTTAAAAATATTGTCACCGTCAAATCCCAATGTGCGGTAGAAGTGAAATTTTTTATTGATATTTCGTGTGAGGGAAAAATATGGAGAGGAAAAGGATAAGAAAATGTTGAATTAACCAACATTTAAATTTCCATATCATAAATTTATTATGCAAATTTTAAATTAATTATCGTCTCTAAATATTTACGTTTTCCATGAATTTTTCTGATATTTCTCGCGGTTTTTCGTTCTCAGGGGCGCGTTAAACGCTCAACGCAACATTTTCCGCGCTCTTAAGTGTACGTTTCACTCTCTTTCTCGTTCGGTTTCGTTCTATTTTTCTCTCTCGTCTTTCTCTTTTTGTTTGGCGTTGACTATTTAATCGTATTTATCGTTTATTGGGGTGTTAAACGCTCAACGCAACCTTTTTTCAAGTTTTATATCGATACTTTACTCTCTTTCTGTGTTTCTCGGGCTCCATCTTCCTCTCATTCTTCTTCTTTCGAGTTGAGTTGGCCATTAAATTCTATTTTTTCACTTCACTGACGCGTTAAACGTTTAACGCAACCCTTTCCAGAGTCATATATTTATACTTTAGTCTCTTTCTGTCTCTCACACGTCTTCTTCCGAGTTTTGTTGGCCATTAAACTCTATTTTTTCACTTCACCGATGCGTTAAACGTTTAACGCAACCCTTTCTAAAGTCTTATATTTATATTTTAGTCTCTTTTCCTCTTTTTCTCTTCTCCTTTCGAGTTACGTTGGCCATTAAACTCTATTTTTTCTCTTCACTGACGCGTTAAACATTTAACGCAACCCTTTCTAAAGTCTTATATTTATATTTTAGTCTCTTTCTCTCTCTCACACGTCTTCTTCCGAGTAGCGTTGACCATTAAACCCTATTTTTACTTTCACCGATGCGTTAAACGTTTAACGCAACCCTTTTCAAAATCACCAGAGACCTCACACTTCAATAATAAATAATGATAATGAAGGAAAGGACATACCAACTGAAGATAAATAAGACAAAAAAAATAGGTGGAAGGGGGTGAGGGGGGAGGGGTGGGGAGGAATATGAACAGAAGGACACACCTGCATTGTGAACGTGGGTGTATTCACGATAGGGTATATAACACAATTTCTCAACTGGAGATAGAACAAACATGAGGATTCCATCGTTGCTGTACCTTCCTAGTCAGCAACCTGCAAAACTATCATACGCCAACGCTTCACTCTCACTCCCAACTGTTATACCTTTTGCATAAGATTTGTGGTATGATAATACTCTGTCTTGTAACATCCCTAAGGCGCCATAGTGATATTAAAGGGATATATTATTGTGAATAATATATTAATCTTTATGGGGTGATTGTAAATTTAATTTGCATTTAAAATTTTATTTTTGACATTTGTTATGGGGTTCCCAAAGTGATAAGAAGTTTAGGGGACATTAATGGCGGTTAATCTTTGGACTTTGACATTATAATGAGTTTTAAAAATTATTATTAGTATTTTAATGGGGTTAAGTCAATGGGATTTTATTTTTGATGGAATTATTTGGGAATTGTGTTTAATAATGAGGTATAATAATTATATTTATTTAATTAAGTGAATTATATACATAATTATAAATCAATAATTAAATAAAATAATTTATAATTAATTGTTTTGATGATAAATTGTCATAAATCGTTTCGACGTTTATATTTTAGACTGCAACAGAACAATTTTGTTTAAAAATAATTTTAGATCAATTTTGGAGATATAATTAACCATAATTAATCCCCCTCCACTCCACTCCTTGAATATATTTATTTATCTAATTAAATAATTCAATTTTTTAATGAAAATTTCGAGAATTTTTTAAATTTTAAGATTAATATCATTTGCAAAATTATATTTTTCTCTCATCACATAAATCACTCAATCAATCAATCAATTCCACCCCCTTCCCCTTCCATTGCCATTTTTTTTTTCATTAAAAATCCCCACTCCAATCACCAATAAACAAATTTCCCCCCCTCCCCCGACGAATATATCATTGAAAATAAATCCCATTGCGATAAAACCAAAGAGTACTTAAACCACTCGAGTTCGTAAAATTCATTTCTAAGTAGTATATCCACTCACACTTAGATATAAACCACATAAGTTGTTTTCATATATCGATAAGGCGCACGCGCGCGTGCGACCAACGATCGTTTTAACGATTTCATAAATGAGATAGTCCTGGGTACGAGTGGCTAATTAAGAGATAAGTCCCAAGACGTTACACCGGGGACATCTTTCCGAGTGACATAAGAAATTCTGTACAACTGGATGATACACAGCGAGATATTCCATCCATTAATTAATAACAATTTTCAAAAATTTTTAAAAATACGAAACGTTAAATTATGGCATCACTCGATGGTAAAATTAATTTTAAATTAATTGAAATAATTGCGTGGCGAGAAAAGTCGACAAAGTGACTGTAAAATTAACTAAACAGTATTAACAAATGAAAAATATATTTTTCATTTAATTTTTAATGAAAAACTGATGAATTTCATTTAATTAATTTTATTTATTTAAACTTACGAATGTTTTATTTGTTTTACATCGACTCGGGCTCTTCCCTCTGTATTTCCCTCTCATATTTATAGTCTACATAGTCACATTTGGGATAAAAGTTTATAAAAATATTTTAAAAACATATTTTTTAACAAAAATATAATTTTTTCAATGAGATGAGTCACTTTTGGCCAGTCCCCAGTTTTTGCTGAATATCTCCGAATCTAAGAAAGCTACCAAAATTTTCATTGATACCTTTTTTGTAGAACTAATCACCCTCTATAATAAAGCTAATAACAACAATTTTGCTATCTCTCTCCGATCTCGAGATATTCTTAAAAAACTTCACTAAAAAATGACTCAACTCATCTCATTTTACCACATCTCTAAAAAAAAATTTTCTGACCCGAAATTAAAGCGGATTTTTATTAAAAATTTAGGATATTTATTTGTTAATAACAAATACAATTAACTAAATTATATTTATCTCCAAGTTTCCACCAGTATCATCGAAAATACTCGCGGAATTTACCTCTCAGTCTTTGAATTTCCATTAAATTTCGTTTGTCTCCACTCTCTTCACAACATCGACACGAAACGATAAATTATCGATAATCTAAAGACAATGAGTATCGAGATCAGTCGACGGGAGTGTTCTCGAGGTGCTGATAAACACGACTCAGCCCCCTCCCCCCCCTTCCTCACCTACACAACACAACCACAAATTTGTCGACTGTCGAGTGCGATATAATTCCCTGACGTTGAGTCAAATCGATTATGACAGAGTTATCGTGTTGTCATTTTGTTAAATTTTTTACTATTTCAGACCACCCAGATTGTTTATAACCTCATCCGATATATCATGAACAATTTTAATTGGTCAATTTTTCTATATCACAGTTAAATAATAAATAAAATTGATTAAAAAAAAATCGATTTAAAAAAATTATCTAAATCGATTTTTAAAAATTATTAAAATTAATTTGAAAAAATCATTAAAATCGATTTTAAAAAATCATCAAAATCGATAAAATAAATCATTAATATCGATGAAAACAAATCATCAAAATTTATTTTAAAAAATCATCAAAATTGATAAAAAAAAAAATTATTAAAATCGATCGTAATAAAATGGAATGCAGTTTTGTCAAGATAAATCGATCTTCATGATCGATTTAATTCGGTATATGAAACTCTTTACCTTTTATAATGTGTATATATGTATATAAGTATATAATCCACTGACTACTCGATCATTTATCCCTATCTTCATCGATTTCGATTCGTCGTGGTATTATTTCTATCCTTTGGCGCTCTTACCAACAAATGTTGTATTATATCGTACAAAAAAATATCGATCGAGGGTTAGAATCGATCGTGCCAGGGGCGGAGGGATCTGTCGGTTGTAATCCTGTTATAGACGTTACAATAATTACGATCACACTATTTTTTATATTTTTTTTTTAGTTATTTTAAAATCGGATAAGATTCGAATGCCGACGGGGACTCGATAGTTCAGAGACATAATCTATAATTACCATCGATGTGTAACGCGTCATATTTTCACTCACATACGGTATATTTTTATGGATAAATTATGTTAGCGGGAGTTGGGTGAATGTATTTTAAGTGTGAATTCATTATGATTAATATTTGTGATTAGATAGGTCAATTGGGGGGGTGCGATGAATGAGGTGATGGGAAACAATTTAAAAATTGATGAATTTATTTATTGATTTATTAATTATGTTGAAATTTGGGATCAAATGGATTAAATTATTTTTTTTTTTCAGGAAATCGAATCAATGGAAATCGATTGCAGATCGGTGAGTGAATTTATCGATTATATAATCGTATAGAAGTATCGGGAAAAAAGTTATTGATAATATTTAGGCGCGAGGGATCGCGAAATTCACGAGTTCCCAGGTAGGAAATGCCAATGTCCACGAAACGGGCCAGGTCTGGCACGAGACTGGCTTGCCAGATCTGGGCCACCAAGCTTGGCCCGAGGCATGGCCAGACCGGCAAAGAGCATGGCTTGCCAGGCTTGGGTCACTAAGCTTGGCCCGTGGTATGGCCAGACTGGCAAAGAGCACGGTTTGCCGGGCTTGGGCAACCACGCTTGACCCGAGGTATGGCCAGACTGGTAAAGAGCATGGCTTGCCAGGCTTGGGTCACCAAGCTTGCCCCGAGACATGGCCAGGCAGACAAGGGGCATGGTTTGCCAGGCTTGGGTCCCATATGGAACAGCATTCCAAAAATTGAATTCTCATGGGGAATGTTCCTTCACTAAATTTTTCGTCCTTTGATTCTCCTTCTTCCGAAGGTACCATTATTTCTTCTGAACATACTATTTCAGGGGAAAATATGCGTGGATATCACCGTATACCACACATTCTATGACAACAGCCCGTAAGATGGCGTGTTGAGTAGTCTGATTGTGGCAGTAGACATGAGTGTCGTGTGCGGCAATTTATTATTTTAATATTACTCTTTTACTATTGTAATATGTCTCAGAGTTCATATTCACGGGTTAAAAAATACAGACATTTTCATCAACTGAAGAAAAAAGAATCTGTAAACGTAGAAGGCGCTAAAGAAAAAACTCCGGATTACAGTGAACGCAATAATGCCGATGAGGAAGAGGTTAGTTTGCCAACAGCCAATGAAATAACTATCCGTAGTGGATCTATTGTGGATCAAATTAGTGGAGATGTCGATGTTCGACATCTCGATGATAATGCTAGTGCTTGTGGTGATAGTTGGTCGGGTGGTGATGGTGATTGTGGCTCGTATAAGCATCTTAATGATTGCATCAGTGAATCCAATAGCAGCGTTGGAGACAGGGATGAACCAATTCTTGGGGGTTTATAGTTGATAATACTTCATTTTTCCGGGATAAATGGAATTGTAAAATCACTGTGTTAATATGACTCCATTAGTTCATTTTCGTAATTGTATTAGTTGTGATATTCTTGATAAAAGGTACGATTAATAGGAAAAGTTTATATTATCAATATATTTTTATCGCGAGGCGTTTCATTGGGCAGAATATATATTAATATATGAATATTGTTTAGTATTCGGCTGTCATTGAAGTATTAATTATATTTATTATATTTCTCCTGGCGAGGTCGGAAATCCAGAAGATGGAAATAACAATTGGAAAATGTGATGTATCTTAGCATAATAAAGTATTTTCTATGTCATTTCCTCATAAGTTAGATCACGGGAATAAATATCCGTTGTTGGTTCAGGGATTAAATATTATGTCCAAAAGTTTAAAGGGAAAAATAATAAGTGGATTTTTAATTTTTAAGAAAAATTCTAATGAAAGTAATTTCAGCCATTGAGAGCTGTTTTCAGTATTTGGTGATTCAAGTCAAATAATATTTATAAGGTTGAAGTTTCACAATCGGACTGCGTCCATATTCCCCAAAGATTTCAAATTTAAGGGTTGAAATTAATTAGTTATATGTAATCCTATCCAAGACTTTTTTATATTTCTAAGTTTGTTTGAAAGAGTGAATATAATAAGCAATATTATATAGAACTAGCACACAATCAATGCAACTAAATATCATTCTGTGTTCCGGAGTTGCAGATGGAGAAGACATTATTGTAAAAAAAGGACGTCTTTCCGAGATGAAAAAATAATTCTTATCAGGATAATTCGTATCAGCAATTGTCTATGGATATAAGAATTAATTCTTATCATCCATAGCGGAATAAATTATCCATAATATTGCTATTATAATGACTGTTTTCATGCTTGAATTGAAGCACGATAATTTATCAATTCTAAACTACTAATTTAAAAAATAACATTGGTGCGTTATTTTGTTGGATATTTTGTTAATACAATCTTCGAATTCTGAAGACTGACTGCTAATATTATTAGATTGTAAGAGAGAGTTTATTAAGACTTAATATGGTATGTCGTATTAAATTTCGGATTCAAATGATCTACGTAGATTATTTATTTTAAAAGCGGATGAAAATAATCCACAAAAGATTTTTCTACAATTTATACCTGCAATCATTTTTTTGAGTTTTCATATTCTGTTCGCGGAAAAATCTCATAGTTGTGATTATCTTTCATGAAAATTGGAGATACAAACACTGCATATCTTTAACTGTTCAACCAAAATCGGATGAAAACATGTACTATGTCGATAGGAGGAAAAAAGTTTTTGATTGGCTGAGTTTTTTTGTCAATAGATTTAATAAATTTAAATATAAGTTTTGTCACATAATAAAACTGTTTTCTGTATAATGTTGAAGGTAATAAATACATGTCTGCTTATCAGATATACCGTTCATATATTTATTGGTGATTCTGAACCCAATACAGGCAACGGTTGGAGCCTGGCCACAGCTCTGGTCGTAAATCTGGGCCAATTTCGGGCCGAATGGTCAGCCCAGAATGCGGCCAAAGTTCGGCAATAGGTCTGGGCCAATTTCGGGCCGAATGGTAAGCCCAGAGTGCGGCCAAAGTTCGGCAACAGGCCTGGGCCAATTTCGGGCCGAATGGTAAGCCCAGAGTGCGGCCAAAGTACGGCGACCGAAGTCTGGCCAAAGTTCGGTCCCAGGCCTGGCCCCGTGTTATCATCCCAGGGTCTAGCCAAGTTCGGCGCGAGTTTGGCTGGAGCCCGGGTGCCGAGCTACGGCAGCTCGGCGGCCGTGCTTGTACCAAGGTTGGCCCATTCGTTTTTTCCTACCTGGGTTATGAGGTCTTTGATGAAGATCATCCCCTCGGGCGACGAATAGGGGGATGATATTTATTAGGGGTTGACATATTTTCGTAAAACTTGTCGATAATATTTAATACACGCGATAGTCAATTGTCCTGCTATTTTAACCCCCGAAAAAAATTAATTTCATCCCTTTTATCTATCAAAAACATTTAATACCCGCGAAGCTTCAATTTCCCTCCTATTTTAACCCCTAAAAAAAATTAATTTCACCCCCTTTATCCATCAAAAATATGTAATACATAGGATCTTCACTTCTCCTCCCATTTAACCCCTAAAAAAATTAATTTCACCCCTTTTATCTATCAGAAATATTCAATACACGCGAATCTTCACTTCCACTTCTATTTTAACCCCCCAAAAAAATTAATTTCACCCCTTTTATCTATCAAAAATATTCAAGTCACGCGGATCTTCATTTCTCCTCCCATTATAACCCCCAAAAAAAATTAATTTCACCCCTTTTATCTATCAAAAATATTCAAGTCACGCAGATCTTCATTTCTCCTCCTATTTTAACCCCTAAAAAAATTAATTTCACCCCTTTTATCTATCAAAAACATTTAATACCCGCGAATCTTCACTTCTCCTCCCATTTAACCCGCCAAAAAAAATTGATTTCACCCCTTTTATGAATGAAAAATATTCAATACACATGATCTTCACTTCCCCTCCCATTTAACCCCCCAAAAAAAAATTCACCCCCCTCTCAACCCCCCAAAATAACATCAATCAACATCAGTTAAAATTTCCCATCCCATCACGAATACTTCCTCACCCCCCCTCATACAATATATCCCCCTTTCCTCCCACCCCCCCCCCCCCACCACACCATCTTACAGTAGGCGGTATCGTAAATCATGTAACCCAATTCAATAAAGCAAACGTTGGCGCCCCTTTTTCCAATGGTATCCCGACGACAGCGGCAACAAACCCGAAGAAATCCCGAATGTGTTCATAACTCAGTGGAGTTCGGGCTCACACATTTCTTCTTCTACCTCTCTCATCCTCATCCTCCTCAACCCCCCCACCCCCCCATTGCTTTTGTTTTATTTTAACTCTTGTATCAGACACCACAGGGTATTTTCATCCACACGTGTCTCGTTAAATAAAAATAAATAAAAAATTATAAAATTAAGAAAAAAAAAAATGAAACAGTAAAAAATATAAATTACCCCCTTCATCCCTTTATCATCCCTTGGAGGGGAGAAATGTAGGGGTAGATGGTCTAGGGGGATGGGAATATGGATGAGGAGGATGAGGGGGTGGGTTTAACAAGATGAACGTGTGTTAAACGTATTTGTTAAACAATATTATTGATATATTGTTTATGACGTGTGAGGGAGGGGGTAATCGAGTGGTTGAAAATACCCAGTGGTTTGTGTATATGAATCTGTATAATATAAACATTTACAAACTGGCTCAAGTGCACCCCTGGGGGAGGACAAACTCTTTCACTTTTTCTCTCTCTCTTTCTCTCTCTCTTTCTCTCGTTCGATCGATCGATTCTATTGATATAAATTTATTTATGGATATGTGAGGTTGAAAGAAGATATTCAACAAGTTGTTATTATTTTTTTTATGTTTATTTATAAAGGAACAAGTTGTTTGTGAATAACTGAGGGTGTGATAAAATATGTAATGCCACCACATTTTTCAGTTATTCATTTTGCTATTAATTTTTAAAATAATTCTTGTGTCATTGAAATTATTATGGGGAATGTATTTTTTATGGAAATTGTTTATCGGTTTGTTGAATTATATCATGAGTTATGGCTTCCTCATTTCTCGTGGGTAATTCAATGAAAATTTAAATGTTATTATTAATTTTTTTGTTTGAGAGTTTAGAAATTTTATGTCGACGAGTAATAAATTTTCAATTTTCAATGGAATAATTTTATATGCAATAAATATTATGAAGTGGATAAAACCGTTAGTGAATTTTAAACTTATGTCATATTAATAATTTATTTATCAGAATAAAATTAATCCAATTTCGAGTTAAAGTTTATTATGATACGATAATTTTGAAAGAATTTCATTATTTATTTAATTGGGAATGAAATATTTATTTTTTACTCATTAAAATCGATTAAAAATCGAGAAAACGTAATTAAATAACAACAATTATTATTTTTTATGATGAAACAAAATTTTTAATGAATTAACACTCGAAAATTGTTTCTAAATTATTTTATTTCAAAAGAAAAACCTAAAAAACATTTTTTTTTGCAATAATTCAACTAAACAACTGTAACTAAAAATAATAATAATTTATAATAATAAAAATAATAAATAACGAAAAAAAATAATAACAATTAAATAATAATAATCATAATGTTGTTGTTAAATAATTAAATCGATTGTCAATTAAATTCACTGTCCCACCGAAAAACCTCAATTTAGTAATTTCAATTCATTAAAAAAAAATTAAAGAAAACTACTTAATCACCAAATATTTATCAATTTTAATTAATTCATTCACTAACTTATTTTTAAAATAATTTCCAATTATACAATTTCATTCACCATCATCAATTGCAATAAATAAATTACTCTAATAGCCAATAAACATTGAAATTTCCCTAGATTTCTAGGGATTTCAATTGTACGTTACGCGGTACGGTAATATTTAAAAAAAAATAAATAATTCCATTCAATGTCTCAGTGAAAATACAATTCAACAATGAAAACAATTGTGTATCGGTCAAACTGGATACATCGTTGTTTACCCTGACAGCGGGAGTCTCATGTTCATGAACTGACTTTAAATCATCGTCTTGGTGTAGTAACAATGGCCCAATGTTCATAAATATCAACGATGCTGTTGACGACTTGTGTACGATGGTGATCAAAATGCCCCTCCCTTTGTATTCCCCCCCCCCTTTTTACCCCCTCCCTTGTCAAGTGGTATCGATCAATCGATTCGATATATTGACCGGAAGACGTGGGTCGAAGCATTCACTTCTCTTCATCGGCGATTAATTGCCCGAAGCGTCCGGTTATTTGCCAAATGAATTTGTGAATTGGTATTTGTTTAGTGATTTATTTGAATTATTGAGGGGATCGTGAGAAAATAAATCGATGATCGATATGTGTCTGGATGACCTTAAATGATTTAATGGAGTAAATCGTGGGAATGCGGTTAATTAATCGATGTTTTAGGTGATCATTGGGTAATTTTTAAGGTAATGAAGTACAGGGGGGGAGTGGGAGTGATGAGGATTGGGTGGTAATGTGGAAGGGTGTGTGGGGGGGGGGTAGATTGTTTTTATTTTAGATTTTTATTGCAATTTTTCGTCTGTTGAAACTGAAAATTAATGAAATATTTGTAATTTTATTTAGAATTTGGATATTATAAAGTAATTAAAATTAATTTTGTTATTGTAACACTTCGAAAATTACCATTTGCGATTGGGAGAACACCCCCCAATAATTATTAATTTTCTAATTAACATTTATAATTTTTTTTTGAATAATTAACAGCGAAATTGCGATTTTTCTCAATTTTTATACTGAATTTTTAATCATTTGTTAATTTATTACTTAATGAAGTTAATTGTTGAGTAAAAAATACTGACGAGGGGGTGGAAATATTCCACTTAACAATCAAAAGAGGGAAATTTTTTTTTTAATTATTATTCCCATTTTTTTTATGAATTTTCTCTCATTAAAAACCAAAAATTAATAAAATATTTTTAATTCTAATCATAATTCCCCTACAAACCAATTAAAATTAATTTTAAAAAATGGATTAACAAATCCACCGAACCCCCCCCTTAATTATCAATTTTCCAATCAAGATCCCTTAATTTTCCTCACCTAATTAACCCAAAAACTCCATTAATTATCATTCCACCTCACCAATCACTCCATAATTTCCTACTTAATCACCTCACCCCGTCCCCATAACCAACCCCCATCGATTCCAAACATAACAATGGAAAGTGAAGCTCATATAACTCCCTTAACAAATACTTTTGTCATTAGAATTATGTTAAGACTCATAATTAATTAATTCAACAAGTTCGGGTCGCGAGATCGACATCACACCCCGTCGGCGCCGATTCTCAAGTTCTTGTCGTGTATTGGGGTGATTGTGGATGCCTGATCCCCATCAGGCAGGGTAGGGTGTAGGTAGGAGGGGGGTGATGATGGCAATTAAGAAAGACATCAGGGGACTAATGAGGTTACACTGTTTCCAGGGAGTTACTTCGGGAATAAAGAGTTTAAGGTGATTTGGTCACGCGTAAGAGGGCACGACGTGTGCGATTTACAAAACGATTTATCGATCGTTGAAGCGAATATCCGAGAGTCGAGGGTGTGGACATCCTTGTCATTAATTGAGGGAAATTATCATTTACTTGGGATGGTTTTAAAGGAATTTAATGGATTGGGGTGCGGTTTTTCGAATTTTTTTTTTTATTTAAAATGAAGAAATTAATTAAATTTGTGATTAAAACGATTATGGAGACTAATTAATTTTGGAGTTTGTGGTTAATTTGATGGAGATCGAAGTTTTAGGGGGATGAAACGAATTTTTAATGACAAATATGGAATTTTTATTGGGGTGCGATTTTTCGAATTTTTTTTTTTAGTAAAAATGAAGAAATTAATTAAATTTGAGATTAAAACGATTATGGAGACTAATTAATTTTGGAGTTTGTGGATAATTTGATGGAGATCGAAGTATTAGGGGGATGAAACGGATTTTTAATAACAAATATTATGAAATATTTATTGGGCTGTGATTTTTCAATTTTTTTTAAATTAAAAATGAAGAAATTAATTAAATTTGAGATTAAAACGATTATGGAGACTAATTAATTTTGGAGTTTGTGGATAATTTGATGGAGATCGAAGTTTCAGGGGGATGAAACGGTTTTTTAATAACAAATATTATGAAATATTTATTGGGCTGTGATTTTTCAATTTTTTTTAAATTAAAAATGAAGAAATTAATTAAATTTAGGATTAAAACGATTATGAAAATTAATTAATTATCAACTTTATGGATAATTTGATAGAGATCGAAGTCTCAGCGGGACAAAACAAATTTTTACTGCCAAATATGGAATTTTTAATTAACAAAATTCAACAATTTAAAAAAAAATTGAAAATATGAAATAATAAAAATCAGTGAACACGTCATTTCCGGGTTAAATTATCCCGAAGATGTTGAGATCATTCCCTGACGAGTTGGCAGTTGGCACGATAAACACGATGCCCCAGAGCCAGTTGACCCCGACATGAGACCAACAACAGGACAAACTCAGGAATGAGAGACCCCATCGCACATCTCCAATCTCAGCTCTCCCTCTTCTTCTGGGATAATGTGGAGCTGGTTATTCAGCCAATACGTGGACACGACGCATCAGAGTTCATCCACTTCAAGGAAAAAAAAAAAAAAAAAATACTGAACCCCAGGGTAACACATGACCTGGGTGGAGGAGGAGGAGGAGGACGAGATGGACGAATTCTGGGGAATAAAAAAAAGGCAAATGAAGTTGAAGAAGTGGAAACGAGAGAGACTCGGTGATATCAAGATCTGGAAACAGCTCCTCCTGTGGTGTTCACGACGAAATATTCTCGTCGTCTCGGTTTCCGGGTCACGCGTTCAACCTGAGTATCAGGTGTCATTACCACTGCCTCTGTTGCACCATCAACGTGACCAACGCACTTGGAAGTCATCTACTGGTGGTGGTACCTGAGGATTTTGTGGTGGGGTAATTTTGTGGGGAGGATTCCAGGGAATTTTGTATTATTATTATTTTTTTTTTTATTGATATTTTGGGGGGATAGTGGGGGAATATTAGATGGAATTAGAGAATTGGGGAATGGGAGGATTAGAAGGTTTTTTTGGGAATTTTGGGAATTAATTTTGAAGGTTTAGGGGTTGGAGGAATTAATTTGGGAGTTTTTGAAATTTTAGAGGGGGATTCAGAAGGTTTAGTGATTTTAGAAATTAATTGGGGAGTTTTAGAAATTAATTCGGGGGCTTCAGAAATTTTAGAAATCAATTTAGAAGCTCTGGACGAGTTGGAAATTAATTTAGAAGCTTTAGACATTTTAAAAATTAATTTAGAAGGTTTAAAAATTAAAAAAATTGATTTAGAAGCTCTAGAAAAGTTAGAAATTAATTTAGAAGCTCTAGAAAAGTTAGAAATTAATTTAGAAGCTCTAGAAAAGTTAGAAATTAATTTAGAAGCTTTAGAAATTAATTCAGAAGCTTCAGAAATTAATTCAGAAGCTTTAGAAATTTCAAAAATCGATTTAGAAGCTCTAGAAAATTTAGAAATTAATTTAGAAGCTTTAAAACCTAATTCAGGAGCTTCAGAAATTAATTCAGAAGCTTTAAAAATTTCAAAAATCAATTTAGAAGCTCTAGAAAAATTAGAAATTAATTTCAAAGCATTAGAAATTAATTCAGAACCTTTAGAAAATTAAAAAAATTAACTTAGAAGCTTTAGACATTTAAAAAATTAATTGAGAACCCTTACAAGTGCTAGAAATTAATTTAGAAACTTAAAAAATTAACATAAATCCCCTCCTTCATTCTCCAAAAAATTCCCCTCTCTCAAAATCATTTCCCTCATGCCTCCAAAAAACAAATTAATTTTCTTATTTTTAACTCAACATTTATCTCCATAAATTACGCAATTTTTCAATGAAATACAATCGAACAGATTTCACCTCTCGATCTTAATGACTTTTCAAGGCTCATCGATTTTTACCACATCAAAATCATCATTGTCCCGAGGTCAATGAGGTATTGGGCGAGTTATGGAGCTGTGGTGGGGGGTGGGGGGAGGGGCAGGATGATGATGAGGTGCTGGTACATCATATCGTGAGAATAGAGAGCACAATAAAATAAAATAATCGTGGGGCAGGTGGAGATCTGAATCGTGCGATCATGATTCAAGAAAATAATCATGAGTTTGACTTTTATAACGGAATTGTTCATCTTAAAAATATACCAATGACACGTTCAAGATTATCCTGGATGACCTCCTCCTGAAGACTATATCCAGGTCATTTTTAATGGTTCCTTGGAAGGGGGTAGAGGGGGGGACTGCCCTAGGGTACAATCCATTGTCTCCAACTTTTTCTTTCTTCAGATCAAATTTATTTATTGAGATCTACATTACTATGTGTTAGTGTGGGGGAGGGGGGGGTGTAGTGTGATGTAGAGTGGGGGTGGAGGGGGAGAGGGGGTGGGTGGAATAATTGGAA
Source organism: Diachasmimorpha longicaudata (assembly GCF_034640455.1). Taxonomy (NCBI): domain Eukaryota; kingdom Metazoa; phylum Arthropoda; class Insecta; order Hymenoptera; family Braconidae; genus Diachasmimorpha; species Diachasmimorpha longicaudata. The sequence continues at coordinate 2,432,631 of NC_087243.1, forward strand.
TAATTGGATTGACAGCGATAGTTCAATAAAAAATTCGAAAGTGAAATTGTGACGTAGTAAATTCGGTTTTGACGTGTTAAATGAGGGGGTGGGATGGAGAGGGGGTGGGTGGGATGTTTTTTTAGGGGGAGTAGTTATATAGATGAATTTTGAAGGTGGAATTTGGGGGAGAAAAGGTTTTGAGGAAAATTTTAAGTTTTTTTTATTTTTTTGCTATAATTTTTACAATTTTCGATAAAAATTTTAGTTTCTGAATTAATATAAAAATAAAAATATATTTTGGCGCAAGTAAAGCTTCAGGTAAATGTTAATTAAATATCATAACACATTAAACATAAATATAAATATAAAATCAAAAATTCACCCGAATTTTCATGATTTTTTCCAAATTATAAAACAAACACATGAAAAAATATTAATTTTGTCTCAATAATTTTAATTTTCCATAACAAAATTTCATCAATAACCTCCCGACAACTTAATAAATATTTCCTGAAATATTTCACATCTCAATTCCCCCAGAATCCAAAATTATTCAAAAATCGTCACCTGAACGTGAGAAAAATTAATAAATGTCTCAGGTAACTGAGCATTCCCAGATTTATCGGCCCAGAATACCCAAAATCCACTTGTGGAGTCTGTGACCAGTAACACGATGACCTCGTTTCAACAAAGAAATTTTTTAACAAAAAAAAAGTGACAAAATTGGGGTAAAAAATGACATTTTTTTTTCTTTTTTTTTTTTTTTTTTTTTTCATAAAAGGACATTCGATAACTTTTCCACCCACTTTTATATGACATTGAATCGTACGATACGGGAGATTTAGATGTGTTCGGTTGGACGAACAGCCAATGAAAACAGGGAACACGAGAGATTTATCGATATGAAATACAGTCGGAGTTTATAAATAAATATCGAGACCCAACGAGAGAGAATAAAAGCACGTGGCGAAGTCTCATGTCTTTGTTCGATGATATATATTTTTTTTTCAAGTAGAAGTCTATTCCATTATGCCCCAGGGTGGCTCCCCACCCCCTTAGATTCGGCTTTCATCGGTTATGAGGGTGGGAGGGGATTTTTTAAATCTGTTTTGTCGTGTTTTTGGTGATTGGATACGGTAGCACTGGGAAGAATTGTTTGCCACCCACTTTGTAAAGTTGTTTTTGTTGTTGTGAGGATTTTACCGAGGGGTATTAAAGGTCAAGGGACTTGGGGATGGATTTTCGGGGGTTTTTATGATTTATTTAAAGTGATGGAATTAATACATGAGTTTGAATTAATTAAAAAGAAAAAAATAAAAGAGAAAAGTTGAGGAAATTTTGGATAAAACTTTGGATTTTTTTTTGTTTAAAGGGTTGGAATTAATATGGGGGGTTAAAATAATTAACTGGAGGGAATTAAAATGGGGGAAAGGTTGAGGAGGTTGTCGAGGGAGTTGTGGATTTTTTTTTGAGGGTTTGAGTCGTTAGATCACTTTGAATTAATTAAAAATAATTTTTAAAAAAGAAGAAAAACGTTGGGAACTTGGGAATGAAGTTTTGGGTGTTTTTATTAATTTTTTATTGTTATTTAAAGTGATGGAATGTGTATATTTGTAGTGGCGATTTAATAGTAAATTGTTAACTTATATTTTGGGAATTTTTGGGATTTTTTTTTGAGTTTTGGGGGATTTTTAGGGGAATTTTAGTAATAAAATGGAGTTTTTAACAATTTAATTGATTATTCGCTTCGATTGGGGCCCAAAAATGTAATAAATTATGTTAATTAACCCACAAACAATTAAATAACACGACAATATTAAATAAAATATACAAAAATATATAAAAATGGAAAAAAAACTCAAAAATTCTTTCGCGTTAATTAATTTCAATTAATAAAAAAATCTAAACTTCAATTTAATCGATTATCCACTTCCGTTCGGGTCCAAAAATCCGATAAATCACTCAAATTAACCCAAAAACCATTAAACAACACAACAAAATTAAACAAACAATTATAAAAACGATAAAATCAATAATTTTTAATCCAAAATGAGAAGAAAAATCGAACTAAAATAGAAAGGAAACGCAATAATTCCCTCCCCCCCCCTCCGTAACCGTGACGACGTGACCATTTTCAAAAATTCAGGTGTTTCCTTTCTCAAATTCCGAAACGATCCCATTGATCGATCAATGGATCGGCGAAAATCGTATTGGCCCTGGGGAAAAAAAAAAAAAAAAAACGTAAGGTGGCATTGTCGTTTGTCCCGAGTGAATGAAGACACTGAGGATGGGATATATCCGGCGAGGGGTTGGGGGAGGGGATGAACAAGTGTTCGAGGGGACAGCCCCAGGGGGGGGACCAGGAATTTGGGGAATTCCTCAGTGATTTATCGATTTTTTTTTGGCCGATTCCACCTGCGAACGAGAAAAAAAAATGTCTCCGTTTAGCAAGTGCTCGAGTGAATGAAAAATTATTGAAAAAAAAAATAATTTTCAATTTATTTTTAATTATTTTTATTTATTTATAATTTATTTTTGATGTCACTCAAACATTTCATCATTTTGTTAATGTAGCGATCGTAAAAACCACTCCCTGGGGGGAATCTAACACGTGGAAAGTTGTTTCACGAGTTGAAAAACGTTAAAAATTTCGAAAATTTCAATTTCCATTGATTTGTTATCAGAGGAATTTTTATATTTTTATTTCACTCATTTTTTTACGCTCTTTTTTACGGGTTTCGTTGAGATATTTTTAAAGTGCTCTTTCATAATCTTTGATCACAGGTTTTTTCAATATTTTTTTTATTATTATTTCGGTGGATTCCGTTAGCAATTGATTTTGTTTTTTTTTTATTTCTTGTGATGTTTTGCCGCTTGCGATGCGACAAATATCGAATGCGGATTCGAGTTCTTTGTTCCATTGACAAAAAAAAAGGAACAAAAAGACTGGAGGGGCGAGGAGGGGGGGCAGAATGTCGACACACCTGACTCTCACATTTTTTTGTTTATAAAAAAAATGAATAGGATTTTATTTATTGTAATTTTGATGAGTTTTGCCTTTTTTTGGTGAATTTAAATAAAAAATTGAAAATTGTTGGAATTAAAGGGAATTTTATTGGATAAAATTTGTTTTTTCAAAGTTGAATGTGTCAGTAAGACTTGAGATTGAAATTATAAAATTAAATTGAAAAAGAAACCGAATTTGGGATAAATTTAGTAAAAAATGGGGAATAAATGAGATGAATATGAATTTTTTGAATTATTATTCGATAAAACTCTGAATATAAAATTAAAAAATTGAAAACTTTTAAATTTTAAAATTTTATCTTCGATAATGAACCTAAATACAAATTTTAAAAAATTAAAAATCATTTATTTATTGATTTAATCTTTAAAAAACCGAAAGATATTAAAAAAATCATTTTTTCTTCAGTCAATTATCAAATAAAATTTTATTTAATTTTATTTTCAAATAAAATGTTGTTTTATCGAATCTAAAAAAAAAACTTTGACATTTTGGGTGAATCAGAGTGATGTCAATGCGTTGACATGTCACACATTCTCAGTAGATATTGTGGTAACACTTAAATATCACAAAGGGGTGGGAATATATATTTTTTTTTGACTCACTTCATCTACTTTTGATTCGTGTATTTTTTCTCATCACCGTTGAGCTCTCAAGAGGACCCAGTTTTCTTTGTCCAAAGGACATAATACTAGAGCACCACAGGACACCGTCACTCATTCATTTTTTTCCCACAGAGTTTTACCCGAATCCTGGAAAAAGCCCTTTTCTACCTCACCCGCTCCCATTTTCTTCATTCATTGACTATTTTTTTTTCTCGTCCCTTTTGGGGTACCTTGGGATCGTGGAGAGGTAGAACTTCCTCTGAGATTGTATGGGAAAATATTAACGTGTTATTTAAATAAAAGTTTGTAATTTTACGTCGGAATAACAATTTAAAAACCGAAAAAAAATCTGTTTTTTTTTATTTTTAATTAATTTATTTATTGTATTACTTTGATTGGGTTAATTAATTTTGGAAATTTATTAGGTCGTTGGGAAGGGGTGAGACAGTATTTTGGAAATTTTTCGATTGTTTTTAAGAATTTTAAATAATTTTTTCAATGAAATGTTTTCGTTTAAAAAAAATAGAAAAAAAATTCTCGCAGAGAAAATTTTTGATAGAATTTTTTTCGAGATTCTCTGAAGATAATTTTTGAAAAATATCTTTGAAATAACTTTTTTAAAGTGCTTTAAGACACTTTTATTTGATTAGAAATTTTTGATTAGTAATTTGTCGGCTTTTGACAATTTTAATTCTAAGTTTTTGATCTTTAAATATTTTACCCCTCAATTCTTTCACTTTTTGGAACAAATTCTTTCGAAAAATTTGTATTTTGAGGCCATTGAGGGCTAATCAACTCATCCGATTAATTTACCACACGTTCTTTCCAAAAATTTCGAAAGTTATCGTAAAGAAAATTTTTTTTCCACCAAAAATCACAAAAAATTAAACTTTAACTGCAAATATTCCCTAAAAATACTAAAAATTCCGGGAATTCAAAACTATTACCACAAAACACGTCATTAAACACTCAAAAATAATTTCCCTGAAAACATAATTACCCAACGATATTAATTAAAAATAAAAATACGAAAATTTCGGTTGAAAAATCGACTTTAAATTGTTGAATATTTCCGAAGAATATTTAATTGCAAAATTAATTATTTATCTCTGAGTGGATAAAACTATCAGCCGCCACTTGAGATTACACAATATCCTTATCCTCCTGCTCACGTGCCACTTGGAAAATATTGAAATCGTAGGAAAATCCGTAAAGAGGAACCGACAATCGACCTCTTGACATATGGCACCAGCTCTCGAACGCACCACAAAGCGCACCGACGTCTCATTATTTTTTTTAATTGCACCATGTGGCGACCTGGACCTACACCCGCACCCCCTCGGGGTGCGATATCAGCGCCCCTGGGACTTAATTTAAACCACAACTGTCGGCGTTACCCTCTTCGGACGTGAAAAGTGAGAGTTTTAGTTGATTACGATGCCCCAAAACAAATTTTGGAGCAAATTTTTTGGAATTTTTATTGCAGAAGTTGATTCAACGTTATAATTAACATAAAATTTTGTTACAAAAATTGTAGTAGGGGTGTTGGATAATATTATAGTCCTTCAGGTGTAAATAGAGTTAATTTTGTTAATTTTTGGAGAATTTTACGGAAATTTCGAGTGAATTAGAGATTTTTCGATTTCTGGGGTTTAAATAGTTTAAATAATTCATTAAATTGTTATTCTTATGGGGAATTTTATAATTGTTTTTTTATCTACTCTTCAACGACTTATTAAACAAAGGAAAACATAATTTTTAATAAAAATTATAAGACAAATGCTAGAAAATAATCACAATCTCTCACAATCACCAGAATTTTTCATAAAAATTGATTTTCAATCGCTAAAAAATTCCCAAAAATGATCTATTATATATTCTCCTTAATAATGAGACTTAATTAACTATAAACCCCATAAATTCATTATTATAATCACTTTATATTATAATTAACCCGAGGCAGAAACGTCTGAATTCCCTCGAAAACCAAAAAACGTTCATCGCCTCAACAAAAAAATTCCCTCTCCTTTCTCCCTCCAAAATTATTATTAATTATTTATTGTTGACTCTACCAACAGTTACTCGACCTGTAAATAATCTCACCACCACCCCCAACCCCTCCAGGAATTTTTTAATCAATTACAAAGTCCATTTGACTCAAATATTTTTGAAAATAATCGAAACAAACGTTTGATCGAAATAAATTTCCAAATAATTTTGCTCTCACCGGTTTTTAAATAATTTATTCCCTCAAAACTCCCTTAAATATCGATTACCACCCCTCAATTACACTTGAAAAATGTATTTCAACCCCTCAGGTATTTATTTTTGTCGAATTTTCACGGTGAACACTTCATAATCTTCGATGATCCCATATTTTTGTGAGAGTTCGATGGTCTATGAGGGGGTTGGGGTGAGGTAGGGGGAGGTTTGGGGTAGTTTGAACCTGCAATTCATCATTTTGAGTGTCGAATAGCACATGGCGTGTGCCATTGGGGAGCCCTGAGAGATCCCAATGGAAAAAATTCTGTCTATATCCACCACATTTTGGGGTAATAAATCGATCTCAAGGGCTTCACACCCCCCTGGAGACCCCCCCAAGGGAAAATAATATGGCCACTTGGTCCAGGGGGCCCACCTGTTATTCCCCAGAGTCCTCGAATTTTCTGGGGGGTTATTTTTTCAAAATTTTTGGGTAATTACCGGTCTCATCCCTAATCACTTTTTAATTCTGGGTTTACGGTACCCTAAAACGATCTGTATTTACGATTAAACATCGGAAATTCAAAGGGATGAATTGAGACGTCAGTTTATACTCGGGAAATAAATTTGTCGGGGAAAAAAAAATTAAATTTCCCGAGTGATAAACGATTTTTGCGCGGGATAAAATCGAAATCGTGAAACAGCAATTTTATTTCTTCAGGTGGGGTGAGAGGGATGAAATACCGGGGGATGAATGTGTCGATTGTCGTGGGTATGATGACACGTAGATTGCACATGTCAATACAATTTCCGGTCTCATGGGGGGTTCAGGGGGGTGAGACAGGTGGGGGAGAAAAAATTTGGGGAATAATTATTGAATAATTTAGGGGATGATGGGGTGAATTTGATTTTTGGTGGGTTTTTTCTGACGTCGGTTTCTTAAAGGAACATTTTGGGAATATTATGGAAAGGTGGGAGGGGGTGTACAGTGTTAATTAATGTAGTAAATTAATTAATGTAAAAAGAACGAAATGTCAACAATTTTTTGTTTAGGAAAATTCTTGTGGGAACAACAATTGAGAGGGTTTTGTATTTTTTATTTAATTAATTGGTAAGAAAAGAATTTTTTGGAATGAAAAAGTGTGAATGTTTTGTGCTTTTTAGTTGATTAATTGATTAATTAAGTAGAAAATAATTTTTTTGACGAAAAAATTGGAAATGTTTCGCACTTTTTAATTAATTAATTAATTAGGAATAAATGAGGATCAAAATTTTCTTTTTGATCAACAAATAGTTAATGAAATCCTCAAAATTGAAGTAAAATTGATTGAAATAACTTTAAAAATAATCGAAATGTTAATTATTTCGAGGGAATTAAATTGGTAAAAAATTATCGTAGAAATTTTCATTAAATTTGTTTACAAATAAGTTTTAAAAACAATTTCCAGGCTATTCATTTACAAATTAACTTAAAAAAACCCCAGTACATTTATTTACGAATAAATTGACTAAAAATTCCCAATAAATTTCTTTAAAAATAAATTCAAAAGAAATTTTTTTTCATTTGTTTATAAATAAGTTTTTAAAAAATTTTTTCAGGCTTTTTATTTACAAGTTAACTTCACCGATACCCAATACATTTATTTACAAATAACTTTAACCAAAAATTACTAGTTTCATTCATTTAAAACGAAATTTACAAAAATTCCAGTAAAATATTTGAAAATAAATTTTAAAAATAAATAACCGAGTAAACAAATACTTTAAAAATATAAAAAAAATTTTTTTATCAATTCACACACATTCCATCCACATCTCCACTCATGAATACCATCCGGGTTAAGCTGGTGGGCGAAGATCGTCCAGTGAATGGTACATCATTTGCTCGCATTGAATCGACCACTGTAACCTGTCCATTGTGATCGTCTTCAAGAAAACCAAGACATCTTCCCCACCGGGGCCAACTACAACCCGACCATAACAGAACAACTCTATGATATGACAATGGTAGAATAACCCAGACAGGTTGGTAACATGACATGACAAGACGGCCCTTGACGTTTCCCTTGTGTACGCGTTAAAAGTCAACGGGAGTCCGATGTCATATCTCCAACTCCTCCAGATCTCACTTCCGGCATTTCTCGTAATCATCTGCCAACAATGTCCAACTCCCGTTTGACATAACATTGTTATCTTCATGGTTTATTTGGGTGAATGGAGTTGCAAAAATAATTGATAAAAGTTGGGGTAAAATGGGCTGTGGTTTATGGAGAGATTTTTTGGGAATAATTAGGGTTTCGTGGCGTGAATTTGGGGGTTTAAAAGGTTTTAATAGGGAAATGTGTTGTTTTTGGTTTTGGGGGATGTTCTTGTGATGGGGTGAATAATGTTTAATTTATTAAAAATATTAAAATTGCAGTGGAATAATTTTTATTTAGATTTTGATAGATTTGGAATTTTTTGGTTGAATTTAATTGATATTTTCAGACATTTTTTATTTATAAATATCTACTATTGTTTTTGTTTTGAGGGATATTGTTCGGGTGGGATAAACAATGTTTAATTTATTGCAAATTTTAGAGTTTCAATTAAGTAATTTTTATTTAAATTTTAATTGATTTGGAATTTTTTGTCTGAATTTAATTAATTTCACTTTTTCATTTGATAAATTAATACTTTCAGCAATTTTTTATTTATAAATATCTTCTATTGTTTTTACTTTGAGGGATATTCTCCTAATGAGATAAATAATATATAATTTATGGCAAATTTTAGTGAAATAATTTTTATTTAAATTTTAATAAATTTGAATTTTTGTTCCTAAATTTAATTAATTTCACTCTTTCATTTGATAAATTAACACTTTCATTTTTATACAATAAATAAAATTTTATATAAGAAATAAAAATCAACCAAAGAAACGTCGAATTAACAATCGAATTTGTTTATACCCTCGACACAAAAGGCGCCGACGTTCTGCCGACTCTTCCCCAATATTTTTTTTTCTCTTTGCATATCTCACTGGTTAAGTTTCTACCCATCGGTGATGTCGATTTGCCTCACAGTTTCCCCCGACAATCCTGATGGCAATGAGAGAATTCACTGGAGTTTAACGTTTCGTTAATTAACGTTGAACTCGATACTTTCGTCTTTGCGAATGTTAATTGCAAACAACTCGAGGGTTGGTCAACCTCAATGTGGTTTTAGATATGTGAATGGAGGGTTAAGGTAGGCAGGAGAGAGATGGGTAATCAGGTACGTCAGGTAGGCGTGTCCACCACGTGCTGTTAATGACGTTGTTTTATGTACCTGAAACAGTGCCCCGGACCCAGTTCTCGAACGAGTTTTTTTTAAATTTTTGTAGAAGCGATTGAGGATTTTAGGGTTTTTTTTTGTAATTGAGGGGTTTTAGTTGATTTGAAAATTTGTGATTCTAGTTATTGAAGGGGAGAGGGGAAATTAATTGAGAAAATACCCTCTCTTTGCGATTTTTTAAATTAAAAAGTGATTTGTTTAATTTAAATCGGAGGTTTTTATTGGAAAATAGAATTTAATTGAGGATTTAATTTAATTATGTGGGTTACAGTATTTTAATCGAACAGTTAATGAAATGAAAATTGACATTGTGAGGTCCTTAGTTAAAAAAAAAATATTTAGAATAATAATTTGGAATTTTTAATGTGATTTTAATTAATTTGAAAATTGTGATTGAATTTATTGAAGGAAAGGGAGGGAATTGATTGAGGAATTTCTTACGATCTCTTGATTGATCAGAAGATCACTCGTCTGAGGATAAAAAATTAATTGATTAGTGAATTTAATTATTTAATTTAGAGGATTTTAATTGAACGTTTGATGAAATAAAAATTGAAATGACGAGATGATTTTTATTTTAAAAAATTCAGAATAATCAGTTGGAATTTTCAAAATAATTTCAATTAATTTTAAATGTATGGGGTGGGGTGTAATTAAGGGAAGGAAAGATGTCGATTCATTTTTGAAATTAAAATTTGCGGAATTTGGGGAAATTTATGAAAATACATTACAGGATTTTTAGTCAAGTGCGAGTTATTGTTAATTTATAATATTTAAAATGATTTAATAGGGGTTGGGGGTCTCAGAAAAATTACAATCATTAACTAAATAAATAAATCATCAATAAAATTTCAAGTCCCACCCCTACAATTATTTCCCACCCCCAATTTATCATTTTTTACCCCACATTAAACTCCGAATTTCTCCCAAAAATTTTTCTTTCTTCAACAAATGATTTTTTTAATCTTTTTCCCACATTAAAAATAAACAGCCGACAAATTATTATAAACAATAATCGGATTAATACACCCCCTAAAAGGTTATCAACGTACCTTTAATCCTAAAAAATAATCAACTGGTTTCGTAAATGTACTCGACTCTCCTCATGTAGTTGTTTTGATATTTCACCGATGTTAATTTCTAATTTTTTTCAACATCGTCAATGCTGTGTACACCGTTGACACGTGAATCAACTTGATCATGAATATATTTAATATATGATGTTAAAATTGGTCCGGTTATACTCACCAGGGTGCGTTTAAACTCGTACATTACATTGGGAAAAAAAAATTAAAAAATGAAAAAGAAAAAAATAATAAAAAATAACTCGCATCGGCAGAGCTGCGCTACCTCCTTGGGTGGTAGACATGACAGTACTCGTGGATGTGTGCACCCAATATGTTTGATTTAATAAATTTATAGCATTAACGGGGAGATAATTAATATTCCCCAGTGAGCTGCTCACTTTGGTGCGATTAATTAAAAAATTAATTGATGATACGAATGGAGAAACGAAGTTATTCCAAATTTAGTTTCTCATTGGGGAGTTGGGGAACCGCAGGTAGGAATTAGAAATTGGGCGAAGGGTAAGGCCTAACATTGTCAGGCCCATAGGGAATGTCAAGATTGGCAGTTTAGAAGGGCATTAGTTACTTCTGGTTAGTTTTTTATGAATATCTCAAAATGTAAGGGAGATAGCAAAATGTTTGTTATAACCTTTTTTGTAAAGCACATTATGCACTACAATAAATGTTATAACAAAAATTGCGCCATTTCCCCTAGATTTGGAGTTATTACTAAAAAACTAGGGGGTGGAAACCAGATCCATCAGTAACTTTTGTTTATCGCTTAGTTTTTTTATAAATATCTCAAAATGTAGGGGAGATAGCAAAATGTTTGTTATAACCTTTTTTGTAAAGCACATTATGCACTACAATAAATGTTATAACAAAAATTGCGCCATTTTCCCTAGATTTGGAGTTATTACTAAAAAACTAGGCGGTTGAAACCAGATCCATCAGTGACTTTTGTTTATCACTTACTTTTTTACGAATATCTCAAAATTTAGTAAAGATATCAAAATTATCCTCATAACCTTTTTTGTAGAATGAATTCATCCCTACAATAAATGTTATAACAAAAATATCGCTATCTCCCCCCCATTTCGAGTTATCTCCATTTACAACTCCCCCACTAATTTCACCTCTCCACATTTCCCTTTTCCCATAAAAAAAAAAAATACCTTCAACAGTTCTTGACGAGAAAAACCATTCACCATCGGAACAAGTGGAGATCAGACAGCATAATTTACATGACACCATAACCACAGGCTTTCTCATCTAACATTTCACAATAAATCCTTTTCTCCCCTCCCCCTCCTCAAACGCCCACGTTAATATGTTAAAATGGAAAAGGCGCGGGCAGGTTAAAGAGTCGAGATTAAATTTGTCCCCATGAAAAATCAATGCATTGGACTGTCTATTGATACGATGAATCGATAAAACAAAACAACTTGAGATGAGCGAACAGCTAATTAGAAAATCCCTCGCCCCAAACAAAATCCTCGACCACTTGTGGTGTACCGTATCGGGATATCGTGATTATCGTTTAAAAAAAAAAGGGGGGGGGGAGGTAGAGGGTTAAAGTGTATTGTACATATGTGTTTGTTGTATGTGTTGTTGTAGTCATATACGTAGGAAGCTTCATTACGGGGCCCGTGTTAATTAGCTGATGATAACTGATCAAAGCTCGAACTGAATCGTCGAAGCGTCGAATTATACGAAAGGGGGTGAGGTGAGGGGGGAGGGGGGTATCAACTGATATAATTCGGTGGACGATTATGTCTGTGAAGGTAGTCGAGAGAAAAAAAAATTACTGATAAATGTGTGAAGTGATTAATATTAATTAGATGACGTCTTGATCAGCTGCGGTGAAGTCGTGAGTTAAAAGATAAATTAAAAGGAAATATTTGAAGGGTTTTTTTAAAGTTGTGGGGGGGGGGGAGGGGTTGATGGGGTGATGGGAGAGAGGATGAGGAAATTTGACGGGTGTTTTTTTTATTTATTAGGGGGTGGGAGAGGGGGAAAAAATTATTGACGTTCGGTTCTGTGAAATGAATTAATTCGATTGAAAATTTGATTTTTGTTGTTTTTAGTTGTTGATGGAAATAAAATATTATGGGGGGTGGAAGAGGATGTTTGGGTGTTGTATAGGATAATGGGGATGAGGAAATAATGAGATGATTAATGGGGAGTTTATTAACTTTGGAATTGTAAAATTAAATTGAGTAGCGAAGTTGTAAAACGATGAAAGTCACTTCGGGGTATCGATTAGTTATTGATGATTATCTCGAGATCTAAGGGAGATAGCGAAATTTTTATGAAATCCTTTTTTGTAGGGAAACTTCAGAGCTACAATAAATGTTCTAACAAAAATTTCGTTATTCCTCTTAGATTCCGAGTTATTCCATGAAAACTGGACTCGGAGACCAGTCTACTTATCTCTAACATTCGTTTTCATCAATATTTTATTTATATTTTAAAATTAAATAAATTAATCTTCATTAAGCAATGGCATCTCCCTGAACCACTCACCAAAACCAAATACACAATTAAAATAATTTCGCCACCAAAACTTTTCCACTCAATAAATTTTAAATTCTTCTAATTTCATTTAAATTAATTATTAATCGCGTGTTAAATTAATTTTACGTAATAATATTTCTCTTTTGCCATTGAATTACCCCATTATACCCCTCACTAACCCCCAACTAATTATCCCAACGCCACCATAACCCCTCGATTTAATCGAACACCAAAAAAATTCCAAAAATCATTCGATTTATCGCATGAAAATTCCCACAAATTTTCACTCCACACAAACAAATGACGAAAATACTGTGAGTCGATTCATCGACAACATTTATTTCCTGCTTTGGTATCATATCGATACCGATAAAGTTTAGCAAAACAGGTTATACGAATATCGTATAATAATTAGCCGGATTTACAACGAATCCAACGATTTATAATATCGTCGGTATCCGAAGAGAATCCACAGGATTTTCACCGATTGATAAACTGGTTCTAACTTCTATTCCAGTGGGACTTACATCGCAAATACCATTTCACATGGTACAATCACAAACACGAAACGGATATATGCGTTTCACGCAGGTTCCAACATATTATATCCATGAAATTTATTCATTTTGTTATCTCGGTGGATTATGAGCGTGTCGAGTTTATGAATTCGACATTCAAACCACCGCCATCATCATCCACAAGCCGGAGTCATATACAAAGCGATACAGTTGGGATATTTTAACCCATAAATTACCTGGAAAGTTAATTAATACAGTGGTAGAAATGGCCAAGGATGAGCCAATCAGTTCAGTTTTTTAGGGATAACTCCGAATCTAGGGGAAATGGCGAAATTTTTGTTATTACATTTATTGTTGGGGATAATGTGCTTTATAAAAAAGGTTATGATAAAAATTTTGATATCTTTTTTGGATTTGGAGATATTCACGAAAAACTAAGCGATTGTCAATAGGGACTAATGGGTGTGGCTATAACTGCTTAGTTTTTTGGCGATAACTCCGAATCTAGGGGGAATAGCGGAATTTTTGTTATTACATTTATTGTTGGGGATAATGTGCTTTACAAAAAAGGTTATTATAAAAAATTTGATATCTTCTCTGGATTTTGAGATATTTATAAAAAACCAAGCGATAAACAATAGTCACTAATGGTCCTGGCTTCAACCGTCGTTTTTTACCAATAACTTCGAATCTAGAAGGAATATCGCAATTTTCATAATAACATTTATTATACTGCATAATCTGCTTTACAAAAAAGGTTATAACAAAAATTGTCCCATCTCCCCTAGATATCGAGATATTCCCAAAAAACAAACCAAAAGTCACTAATACCATTCGAAACCCCCAATCCTGTCATTCCCTACGATCAGCCTGCCTTCAACCGACGATCATTCCAACCTCGGCCCAATGTTGGGCCTCGCCCTTCGGCCAAGCTGAACCTCCCAAGCATGACCCAAGCCCTGACGCCAGTCTAGAAACAGTCTTCTCTTGTCTTAATCCACTTCTGGCTCAATTGTCTATTTCCCCCTTCGGAAAATTGTATTGACAGTTGTCAGGGAATTTATGACAGTTGATAATTTCTTTTAGTCACTCGGGATCATCAGTGATGAATTTCTTGAAAATCCTTTGTCATTATTTGTTGAGAATGATTGCGATACGTTTAATAAACGGATGGAATGGCGAACGCTGGAGACAGGAAGGTGGTTTGATTGGACACTAGGGTGGGCGCAATGATCGTTGATAATTAGATACGGCTCATATCTCACTAACCAATGGCCAATCGGACATCGTATACCATCAAGACGTCGAGTGATTGAAGTTAAGTCACATGCGTGAAAAGGATGTCTCGAAATTGCCTCGTGACATCATCTGTGAAGAAAATCAGGTACTCGGAGAGAATAAAAAATTGTGGATCGTTGATATTTAATATAATAATAATATATTTATTATATAATAATGATTTATGGAAGGGACGTTAGGTGAGACAGTGGAGGGGAATAATGAGGAAATTTAGGGGGAATTAGGGTGGGATAATATTGGGAATTTTTTTTTAAAGAGGAAATTGTGATTAAGTTTGAAGGAAATGAGGAAATTTTTGGGAAATTAATGTTTATTGAGAAGTTTAATTGTTGTTTATTGGTTTAGAGTGAGGTTTAGAGTAAAAGATATTTAATTTTTCAATTAAAAGACTTGAAAGAATTTTTTTAAACAGAAAATTGTAATTAATTTTGAAGGAAATGAAGAAATTTTGGGAAAATTAATGTTTATCGAGAATGTGTGAGGGGGAATAATTAGGAAATTAGGGAAATCCTTGAAATTTGAATAAAACAATGGGAGGAAATTCTCCAAAACTTCACTATTATAAAAAAAAAAATTGATAAACAATTTAAGTCGTAAAAAAACTGATTTAAGAGTTAAAAAATCATAAAATCTTAAATTTAATTTAAAATTCCATAATTTTAAGGCCTTTGAAGACGAGAATTCCTTAATTCATTAAATTGTTAATCGAATATGAGTATTTGTTATTGAATGTCACTAAATTTTCCCCTGAAATATTAAATTTTATAATTTTTCTCTCTAGATTCTTGTCAACTTTACTCTACTCCAACAATAAATTGATTTATTTACATATTTTCCCCAAAATTCGTTGCAAATTCCCTTAAGAATTCCCAACCGGCCCTCGCAAGGGCCTTCAGCCAATCCAAGACCACATCCCCCAATTTTTTATTTAAAAAATTAATTTCCCATAATTTTAATTCCCAATCAAAGAAAAAATTACCACTTCGTCTCTTTCTCTAATTAAATTCCCTAATTTTTCACCCTAAATTCCTCAAAATTCCATCGGAAGTACATTAACAATTTCCAAAAATAGACCTAGAAAAATGGGCCCAAGTCCCTTTATAAGTCCCTTGAAAAAATAGTGAAGAAATCGTCGACAGTTTAACTCGTATGGAAATTTCATTCCATTTAATTGTTATCGTATCTAAATTGCAGATTAAATTCTTAATTTATTTTTTTTTAATGAACTACGTGCCCTTGAGTGTCCTCCAGCATGTGCCTCATCCAAGACCTGCTCACAAAAACCCAATGCGATAAGGAGCTTACGGTTGGACGTGAGTTCCTTGAATTTATCGGGGGAACGACTTAAGATATGCAGAGAGAATAATTCTGTACCACAAACAAAAATTTAAATGTTGTTTTGTTTTTATTAAAAAGGGAGTTGTTCTGGTTTGGTTATTAGTCTAGGGGGGACACCGACCCTTTCATAAGGCCCATTCACCCCCGTCAATAATCGCTGAACCTACGAATGGACACGAGGAATAACATTTTGAGGTGCCATAATTCATGAGACATTAAATAAATTGAGGAATTCGCGGGGCCTCAGGCCCATTTCTATGGTAGTCAGGGGGTGAGGGAACTTAAGGGTAGATTGTAAGAGTATTATTTGGGAGGTTAATTAAATGGTGGAGTTGAATAATTAATTAATTGGGAGTTTTTAATTATTTATCGGATTTATTTTAGAAATTTTGGAAATTTTGGGGGGAGATGGTTCGTTTTTTTGGGGGTAAAAATGGGGACCGTCTAACGGCAATAAAGTCAAAGTCAAGAATAATAATTTCTCCGCAATTTTTACTTAATTAAAAATATTTTAAAATATAATTTAATTTTTTTTTACTGTTTTTCTCTATTTTTTAAACTTTAAAATTTCTTTTTATTTATATTTCACTGTAATTCTACTTGAATTATCCAATAATAATTAATAAATTATCCAATGAAGATAATAACAACATTTTATTAAATGAAAATAAAAAATCCTGAGACTGAAAAATATTTTCTCCATAAAAAAAAAATATTTCTACAAAATTAAATAATTATTATTAAACATATTTGATTAAATCCATCCCTCAACCCCCTAGTGAACCCTCCAGACCTCAACACTCCCCAAAATTACACCCCTCAACGTCCCACTTCAATAACAAAATTAATTTTCAAAATTTTCGCATCAAAATTTCAATTTTTTCCTAAAAATCGTTATAAAATTCCGGAAAATTCCTTTAAAAATATGTAACCCCAGTAAAAAAATTCCTCAACAATTTCCCAACAATTTCTAACAATTTCCAACAATTTTCCAAATAATTTTTATTAAATAATATCGTCCTCCCCCACATAAAACATTCCAAACAAATATTTTCACGACCAGAAACTCTTCTTCGAATAGCAAAACAAACTGAGGGTGCGGGTAGACAATGCCCATGTCCATCAACCTCGTATCCTCTTAATTAACTCCCGAGTCTCTTCGTTAAAACTCCAAACGGCACTTTGTCTTCGTCCTGCGGCAGTTGATCCGCTCGTTCCCTCCATATTCAGCCAGGAAGACACCACCGTATCTCAAGCACCGGAGTCTTCCGGTCCATTGGTCCCTCCTGGAGACCCTGGAACCCAGGAATTTTGACATCTGGGGAATTCCCCTGTCCGACAAGTGTCAAGTGTCAAGGGTCAGCATAGAAAATAATTAAAAAATTATTTATCCGGGGTCCGAAGGGTACAATGTAAATCTCTCAAAGAGTTAGTCAACAATTCAGGGAATTTATTTATGTACTAAACACAATGACTTATAAAAATGGGAAAATCTTCGTTTATGGTACGTGGATACTAAATACCGAATGTATCGTGCCCCAGTGGAACATTAACGTCGCAGGTGGCAGTATCATCTCGGTTGTTACGAGGCCTCCTGGTGAACCAACAAGTTTCATTAAAACGTAAAAATTTGTTTCATCCTTGAGAATCACTTCTCCATGGGCGATAAATATCATTCAGAAATTCAATATGAGGAGGTTCGTGAGATGGTGGAGGTGACATTGTACTAATTTTTTATTTATTTTTATGTTGAGATTAATAAGAAATTATTTTTGAGGAAAATTAGACTGGAAAATATTTTAGAAAATATGGAACACGAGTCAGGATAGTCCTGAGGCGATTTTTCATTAATTTTTAAATTGTTTCTATTGTTATTTTAATATTGAGATGAATAGGAAATTATTTTTAAAGATAATTAGACCGGAAAATGTTTAAAAAATATGGAATACACGTGAGGATAGTCCTGAGACGATTTTTCATTCATTTTTAATTTTTTTAAATTGTTATTTCGATATTGAGATCAAAAGGAAATTATTTTTAAAAATAATTAGGCTGGAAAATGTTTAAAAAATATGGAATACTAGTGAGGATAGTCCTAAAACGATTTTACACTATTTTTTAATTTTTATAAATTGTTATTTAAATATTAAAACGACCAGGAAACAATTTCCTACGAAAATTAAACTGCAAAATACTTTAAAAAATATAGAACACTCGTGAGAATAATCCTGCCCTAAAACTCTGCTAATTTTCAATTCTTCAAATTATTATTTCAACACTAAACCGAGTACATAATAATTATAAAAAAAACTGAAACCACAAAATATTTAAAAACCGTAAAAATTAAATTCCCAAATTTTCACAGAAAAAAATCGAAGAAAAATAATTTTTTCATTTGACTTTCGAGGCTTTTTTCGAAAATTTTATTACTTAAATCTCAACTTTTACCTTCAACCTTCACCTTTAACATTTCCCCATCTGATAAATTAAAAATATTCTCAAAATTTTATTTATCAAACCGATTTTATCGTTCCATAAATCGCAAAATATTCCACATTTTTTTATTCCCCAATTGAATTTAGTGTCCCTCATCCTCAATTATTTCCCCAACACTCCGGACTATTTTCCTCTCGTTGTAGGTGTACAACGACACTTATTTGTCGCAAAACGTGAAATCATCCCACGAAGTATCGCCAAACCCCAGGCTCGTAAATGCCTCAACATTCACCGGTACGATAGGGCGTAAACCGCGTTCTTCGTGCCTCGTAAAATCAAATAACAATGTGAGCACATACTGTACCAGTGTTTGATTTGGTGCTTGCCCTTGAGGCAGGGAAGCGAGCCCCGAGTGAAAGAGGTAAATACCCTAGCCGCCAAAAATAAACCGAGCCCTTAAAAAAAACTAAAATAAAATATTTGAAAAAAAAAAGGAGCGATAAAACACAATTGCAAGTAGAGTAGCTCATAAATTTTATTTTAAAAAATTATACCGAGCTCATATTCACGAAATGCACTATCTCAACTTGGTGCATGTCTTGGTGGCGATGATGTACGTATTGAACCTGGGTGAGAATACACTCTGGAGATATACGGGCAAGTGCAACCTGTACGGTAATGAATGCACGCCGTAAAACCAGGGAATAGGCTATTGATTTACTCGCTGGATATTTTAAATACACCGTACTCATGCTGTATTAATAAATTATCGGTTATTAAGTGCATCTGAGGTAAAATACTCATTCTGAACAAGCGAAGAAAATGGCGAATCGATTGATCTATGGGTTTAGGGTGTGAGAAAATGAAGATGGGAATTAGGAATTGGATTGGGGGAGGGCGGAACTGGGGAAGGGACGAGTGTTTGTGGATTAGGGTGGGAGATGGTGGGGGTGGAACATTGGGGGAAGGTTGGGAGGTGAGGTTGGACCAACATTGGGGCTGGATTGGGGGGTTTTGGTTTGTTTTTTGGGGATATCTCGGATTGTAGAGGAGATGGGAGAATTTTTGTTAGGACCTTTTTTGTAGAGGAGGGTGTGTTGTGTAATAAATGTTATTATGAAAATTGCGATATTGCTTCTAGATTCGGAGTTATTGGTGAAATAAAATTGGCGGTTGAAGATGGATTCATTAGGGAATTTTTGACTATCGGTTAGTTTTGGAGGAATATCTCAAAATGTAGGGGAGATAGGAAAATTTTTATTATGAGCTTTTTTGTAAAGCATATTATATACTACAATTAATGTTATGACGAAAATTACGCCATTTTCCCTAGATTTGGAGTTATTACTAAAAGAAACTAGGCGGTCGAAGCCAGACTCATTCCTGACTTTTGAATATCGGTTACATTTTTATGAATATCTCAAAATCCAAAAGAGATATCAAAATTTTTGTCATAACCTTTTTTGTAAAGCATATTATATACTACAATCAATGTTATGACAAAAATTGCGCCATTTCCCCTAGATTCAGAGTTATCACTAAAATACAACTAGACGGTCGAAGCCAGACTCATTCCTGACTTTTGAATATCGGTTACATTTTTATGAAAATCTCAAAATCCAAAAAAGATATCAAAATTTTTGTCATAACCTTTTTTGTAAAGCATATTATATACTACAATCAATATTATAACAAAAATTGCGCTATTTCCCCTAGATTCGGAGTTATTACTAAAAAACTATACACTTCAACTCAAACCCACCCCACGAACCGCTAAGATCAACACTTCCACCTTCAACCCCTTCTCAATTCTCACCAGGAACTCAATATTCCCCCAACAAATCCCTTCCACCTCAAACCCAACTCCATTCTAATATATTCAGACCCAAAAACATTCAGAACAGTCAATCCAACCGTCAAAATCCTCTCCAAGACGACTCTAATACCCCTGACGGAGCCATAATCCGATCTATTATCGATTACCACAATCATCAACGTTCCATACATCACCTTTCTAAATCACCCGACCAGTGACATCATCAAACTGTTCAATAATATCGTATAAATAGTCCAAACACTGGTTAGCATACGGGTTGGCATCCACCAGTGGATTATCTCGGACAGGATTGGACAGGTTGAAGTAGGTAAAATGCCACTGATACGACTCCTGGCTGGATATAAATGGTCTTGATGATGGTGTACGGTACCTTGTGGTGGTGAAGAGGGGGGGGACTACCTCATTGGGACCACCAAGGTGGTCATGTAGGTCCTTCAGCCTCTTGGATGGTGGAATCGTAAGTCATATCACTGGTGAATACGCCCACGTGTGACCCTCTCTCTCCCTCCTCCCTCCCCCTTCCTCCCCCTTTCATCGCCCCCCTGGATTCCACCTCAGGTAGCTGGCGACAAGCACTGGACACCCAGGGCGAGGACACTCAATTAGGGTACATCAGTGAATTTCAATTGGATACAGATTGCGAGTGGATGGGGTATGACGTGTCCTGAATGACGTTGGGTGTGAAGAGGATGGTGTGATGAGTTTAAGGCGCGTGGAGGCTGATCGATTTTTTTTTTAGTGGTTGGGGGTTGTTATGGAGGGGCAGGGGGGTGATTTAGAGGGGATGATGGGGGTTGGGGGTTAGGGGTTAGTCTGGTGGAGGAAGTGATTTTTGGGAATTTTTATTTACGATTTTGGTCGGGTTTTTTTTTTATTTGTGGAGGGGGATTTTTTGGGGGTGGTATGGAGGTTGTGGGAGGGAGTGGGGTAGTGGGGTGGTGGTGGGTGGGAGGGAAATTGAATTTGGGGATTTTTATTGGTGCGAGTGAATAAACGATGGAAATTTGAAGACGAAAATTTAATTCAAATTCTTCTAAAAAAATATTTAATCAACAGATTTATATTTTTTCTTCACTCTCAATCTTGCAGACCCTCACCCTCTCCCTCCACTAGTTCCTTCCCCACTTAATTACTGTAACTCAGTAATTTTTAATTTAATATTGATAATATTATCTTGAAATTAAGTCCCAGCAATTGACTATTTGGAATTTTTATTTGTGATTTTGGTCTGTTTTTTTTTTTTCATTTGAAGGAGTGGAATTTTTTTGAAGGGGGGGGGGAGGGTCTGGGAGGGGGATGGGGTAGTGGGGTGGTGGTGGGTGGGAGGGAAATCGAATTTTGCTGATTTTTATTGTTACAAATAAATCAATAACCAAAATTTCAAGACGAAAATCCACTTTAAATTGCTATTAGAAGAATATTTAATTATTAAAATTATATTTTTATATGAATTATGTCAATTTATATGGCGATTTGGGTCCCTTCATTAGTCCCTCAATCTTCTAATTACTCCAACTCAGTAAATTTTAATTTAATTCCCATTTCAATTAAAAAAAAAGACATAAAATCACAGTTTGATATCAAGTGTGGAAAATCCACTTTAAATTGTTGTTAGCAGAATATTTAATTATTAAAATTATATTTTTATGTCAATTTATATGACGATTTGGGTCCCTTCATTAGTCCCTTAATCCTCTAGTTACTCCAACTCAATAAATTTTAATTTAATTCCCATTTCAATTAAAAAAAAAAAACATAAAATCACAGTTTGACATCAGGTGTTAAAAGAATAACGAGATCGATTTAAGGTATCGAAGTCCCCTTGCGTGGGCCCATTATCATGATTTCCCCGATCGTTCGAGTCTGATTGGCCAGTCGAACAAAATGAATCGACCATTAACTCTCTCCCAAAGTTGGATTTGTCATTAACTCCACATGACAACATCATTACAATTAACGACGTCATTAATTACCCCCTTTTCCCACCCATTTACTCATAAAAAAAAATTACTAAAAAAATTAACGATCATTAGAGCGACCTATTCGATTACTCGATAATTCATTCAAAATTATCGAGTGTCAAGATGATGGAATTTTGACGTTGACAGCAGGTGGAGATGATATCGAGATATCTTCGAGGTATTTTGCGTGGGCTAATGTTCAGGTGGGACTCAGGGGGACGATCGAGGGGGATAACGAGATCCATTAACTCTCTCTCGAAGTGAGATTAATCTATAATCATCATCCGGGTTAGGAGATCATTAGAATCGATCACAGTCGTCATATCTCAGAATTAGCATCAGTCAACCTGCTGTCATCGAAGGTATTCAAGTCATCAGTGATCACCAGGGCACGTTGAACCGTTAAAAAATGTAAATCGGACCGCGATCGAGTGATTTAATCGATTTTAGTTGATATCGATCGGTTTGAAATCGATTAAAATCGCTAAATTCTTAAGAAAAGTTCAATAAATCGCAGAAAATCGCAGACTTTCAAAATTAATTCTCTTTCGATCTTGATATTATCGATTTTTTTTATATCGATAGTCGACGATTATCGATTTTTCGAGTTTTTAATAATTCAAAAAATAATAAATAATCGAGTTTTTGATAAAATTCCCTGAAATTCCAGTTAAAACACGTGAAAACAATTTTTAATAAAAATTACGGTTTATTAACATTAATCGGGATAAAAAAATATTTTTCAGTGATTAAAAAAAAGAAATTTGATACGTTTAATCAACTCTCATATTCATCCCCAAGTAAATCATAATAATAATTATAATTTTTCACGAAACCCCAAAATTTTCAATTTATTTTGTCTCCAAAAGAAAAAAATTCTTGAACGTTCAATAACTTTTCTAAAAAGTCGCATTATTTTTTCCCACAATCTCAAACTAACTAACAAACAGTTCAAATTAACAAAACCCAATAATTTAATAATTAAACCAACAAAATAACTAAATAAAGTACCATAATTTCCCTTTTTTTCAATTAAATTCCTCTCTCACCTGACGTTTTCCCCATAATTTCCCTCCAATTTCCCCCAATAATTTTTTATATTAATTCCCCCCTTCCCTCTCAATCCCCCCCACCACTAAAACCCTTAAAAAAAATTTAAATAATCCCCAGACAATTAAAAAAAACACCCCACCCCCAATCAAACGAACTCCAAAGCCCACGATTTCCTGAGATATCACTCGAGGCAGCTCTTAAAATCATTAACGATCTCGGCTCTACCTCGGCCGTAATGAGACAAACCCAATGGTAAAGTTACATCGGTGTTAGTGACTTACCACAACTCGTAAAATTCACAAGTCCCAGTACTGTGACCTGACGTCGGCGTCGTTTTATCGTATATTTTTTAATGTTAAGCCGAGGAAAAACGTTTAATTCTCACCCACGCTGCCATCATTAGGCCGACAGTATCATACCGACCCACCCGGACCTTCCCCAACACCTCGCATTATGCGTTCTCGATCATGGAACACGTACAGCACGTGCATCATCAAAGAAAATGGCCCTGGGGTGAGTGGGGGAGGGGGGGGGAGGGGGTGGGTGGGGGCAGGAATGATTTAAATTCTTCCCCCTACCCCCTCTACTCCCCCGGATACCGTTTGACTCTTTTATCTTTCCCTCAAACCGACGGACATCATCTTGGTCGTATCAATATAACAAAATAGTTGTTCTAACATATCGTAAATTTACGGTAATTTAATCGGTAATTGGATTAGATGAATAGGGGGTATTTTAGTATTCAGTGGTGACCGAGACCTTTAGTACTTTAGCCGGGAGGATTTCTGGGGAATAAATCAGGACCTGGGAGGGAGGAAGTCACGAACCCATTGACGAAAATAGATGGGAATTATTTGTAATGAGTTGGTAATGATGTGTAATGATATGGGAAATTTTGAGGTATTGATTTGAGGGGGTTGTTGGTGGGGGTGAAGGTGGAGTTTGATTTTTATTGATTGAAATATTTGGAAATATTTTTTTTGATGAGTTGGAGGGGTTTTTATTGGGGGGGAGGGGTGGAAATTGTTGTTAATAAGTTGGGGGTGAGGGGTAATTATATTGGGAATTTTGAGGTATTGATTTGGGGGGTTGTTGGTGGGGGTGAAGGTGATGTTCGATTTTTATTGATTGAAATATTTGGAAATATTTTTTTTTGATGAGTTGGAGGGGTTTTAATTGGGGGGGGAGGGGTAGAAATTGTTGTTGATAAGTTGGGGATGAGTTAATGTCAATTGTTGTTAATTCAAATATTAAGGAACATTTTTTTTATGGGGTAGTAACATTTAAATTTGAGTTTTCAGTGATTTTTTCCCGAATTTAGGAACTTTGACTGTCAAAATCCCTCAAAATTCAAATGTGACTATTTTTTGCATTAAAAATATCGATTTTAAAATTCCCGATGTTTAGTTAACTCGATAAAATAACATAACATCACAGGAAATATTTTAATCGTAAGAAAAATCAAATTAAAGTCAAGTCAAGTCGATTTTTCCGGAATTTCCACTGTCAAAACCTCTCAAAATCCAAATTTAACTATTTTTTGCATAAAAAATATCAATTTAAAAATTCCTGATCATTATTTAACCCAACAAAATAACATAAAATTTTGTAATCGTAAAAAAAATAAAAACCAACTCAAATCAATTCTAATTTTCCGTAATTTCAACTTCCAAAATCCTTCAAAATTCAAATTTAACTATTTCATATCCAAAAAAATTCAATTCTAAAATTCTCGATCATCATCTAACTCCACAACACAACACAAAATTCTTTAATCACAAAAAAAAATCAAAACCAACTCAAATCACCTCAAATTTTCCATAATTTCAACTGCCAAAATCCTTCAAAATTCAAATTTAACTATTTCATATCCAAAAAAATTAAAATCTAAAATTCCCAATCATCATCTAACTCCACAACACATCACAAAACTCTTTAATCACAAAAAAAAATCAAAACCAACTGAAATCACCTCAAATTTTCCATAATTTCCACTATCAAAATCCAAATACAACTATTTAATACCCAAAAAAATTAAATTCCAAAATTCCCAATCATAATTTACCTCACCCTAAAATTCTTAAATCACAAAAAAAATCTAACCCTTGATATTACCATTATCCGTCCATTGTAAGAGAAACCCTTCGAGATATCGTCGTAATTAACATCATTCAGTGTCACAATTAACATCACTCGTGATGAATCAATACAAAATGTGCAACGTCACGTCTGTCGTAGAGAAGGTATAATCGTGTAGGTGAAATCCTCGAGGAGACATATCGGATAAGATATGGTCACGCACACTGGCCCAGGCGCCAGGATGGCCCCTGGGCACGCGCGTTGAAGGACCCGATCGGCAAGAAATTATGTTTTACGAACCAGTGAAACAACCAGACCTGGAACATTCACCACAGCGTGCCACCTCGTCCCGTCTCCTTTCTTTGATATTTATAATCGCGAGCTTAATTGTTGTGCGTAGATCAAATTCGTATCGTAACTTTTACCCGGAAACTCGTGAGTCCCGCCCACATATGTATAAATATATATATATACCGATTAAAATGAAATATGGGAGATAAGGGGACTTGAAATTTTTTCAGAAGGACTTCAATAATTTTTCATTAATGCGGTTGGTTTATTAAGTCGATTAACTGCATTTGATTTTTAATATTTTGGAAATTGGGGAGAGAAAAAATGGGAGTTGATTCTCATCTGTTGAATTGTTTATTAATTTTGGTTGGAAAGAATTCATTTTTTGAAAAGTGCAGTTGATTTTTAAGATTTTGAAATTTAGAAACAAAAAAAATGGGAATTGATTCTTATTTCTTGATTTTTTATGATTTTTCTTTGGAAATAATTAATTTTGGATCGATTTTTAGTTGAAAAATTGGGTTTTATTGAATGGTATTTATTCATTTTTGGAAAACTGCAGTTGATTTTTAAGATTTTGAAATTTAGAAACAAAAAAAATGGGAAATGATTCTTATTTCTTGATTTTTTATTATTTTTCTTTGGAAATAATTAATTTTGGATCGATTTTTAGTTAAAAAATTGGGTTTTACTGAATGGAAATTATTAATTTTTTGAAAACTGCAGTTGATTTTTAAGATTTTGAAATTTAGAAACAAAAAAAATGGGAATTAATTCTCAATTTCTCGATTTTTTATTATTTTTCTTTGGAAATAATTAATTTTGGATCGATTTTTAGTTAAAAAATTGGGTTTTACTGAATGGAAATTATTAATTTTTTGAAAACTGCAGTTGATTTTTAAGATTTTGAAATTTAGAAACAAAAAAAATGGGAATTAATTCTCAATTTCTCGATTTTTTATTATTTTTCTTTGGAAATAATTAATTTTGGATCGATTTTTAGTTGAAAAATTGGGTTTTATTGAATGAAAATTATTAATTTGTTGAAAACTGCAACCAAAATGTGAATTAATTCTCATCTCTCCCATTTTTAATTATTTTCCTTAATTTTGAATCAATTTTTATTAAAAAAAATCAATTTCATGAACTAAAAACTATTTATTCCTTTCAAAACTAATCATCAAAAAAAATATTTCATTAAAATTCTCTTCTCATTTAGTTATTCCTAAATTTATCAAAATTATCATCACCAAAATTTCAAAATTTCCCCAAAAAAAAATCCCTCAAAACTTTCCTCCCACTCACCCCACCCCCTACATAATAATTTCCCGTACGATTTTCCATTCTATAAACCCTCCCCCCTTTCTCCCAACATACCTCAAAACCCCCCCCCCCTTAAATCCTCAATTTAACTGCCTCAAAAAAAAAAAATCCCCTTAAATAACAACCCCACAATGTCCATTAACTCATTCCTCCTTATGATCTTCGATATTTCCTTAATGAGCGCCCCCAGGAGGGTGTGAATTTCAAAATCCAATGAAGGTATAAACCACTAGTCGTTTTCACTGTTCTTTAATTTCCTGTTTCACCTGGAATACAGTTCCCCTCGTCCTGCGCGTGCCTTTAAGTCGAATTAATTAAGTCCACGGGCGCCACGTCGTGAATATTAAGCGAACACGAAGAGAGGGTTGCCCTCATCTCACCGCCTCTTATATACAACAAGGGGTCATTTTGTTGGAGTGTCCGGATACCTCCCCCCACACACACACAGATACACATACACTCTGGGATACCTCATCGCCAAACGAACTGAATTAGAGGTGTTCTTTATTTTCATTACATCCCACACGAGCATTCATACGCATACGGGTGTTACAACGAGTACCTGAAGTGTGATGATGAGGAGCTCGTTTGAATTTTGATGGTGAATTAATGTGGCAGGAGAAAAAGGATCTGACTCATTCAGGTTATTATTTTTAGTTGTGTTTTTGTTGAATGGGGTGGAATTAATAATTGGATGAGGTGGTGGATTTGATTTTGGGTTAGAGTCAGGTGTAGAGTGTGGTAGTGGTTTAAAATTTGGATGGGGATGATAATTTTTGGGGTAGAATCAGGTGTAAAGTCTGGTTGTGGACTAAAATTTGGATCGGGGCCACAATTTCTGGTGTAAAGTCTGGTCATGGGCCAAAATTTGGATCAGGATCAAAATTTTTGGTCCAAAATCAGGTCGATAATCCGATCCTGGACCAAAATTTGGATCAGGATAAATATTTCTGGTCCAAAATCAGGTGTAAAGTCTGGTCCTGGACTAAAATTTGGATCAGGATTACAATTTTTGGTGTAAAATCAGATGTAAAGTGTGATCCTGGGCCAAAATTTGGATCAGGATCAAAATTTTTGGTCCAAAATCAGGTCGAAAATCCGATCCTGGACCAAAATTTGGATCAGGATAAAAATTTCTGGTCCAAAATCAGGTGTAAAGTTTGATCCTGGACCAAAATTTGGATCAGGATTACAATTTTTGGTCCAAAATCAGGTGTAAAGTTTGATCCTGGTCCAAAATTTGGATCAGGACCAAAATTTCTGGTCCAAAATCAGGTCGAAAATCCGATCCTGGACCAAAATTTGGATCAGGATAAATATTTCTGGTCCAAAATCAGGTGTAAAGTGTGATCCTGGTCCAAAATTTGGATCAGGATCAAAATTTTTGGTCCAAAATCAGGTGTAAAGTTTGATCCTGGTCCAAAATTTGATCCTGGACCAAATTTTGGGCCAATTTCTGGTCCATATCCTGGTCCTGACGTCAATCTTGATCCTCGTTCAGGTCCAGATCCTGGTCGAGCTTCTAATTCTGATCCAAATTTTGGTCCGGATCCAAATTTTGATCCTCATTCAGGTCCAGATCTTAATCCAACTCCTGATCCAAATTTTGCTTCAACTCCTCGTTCAAATTTTCGTTCAGCTCCTCATCCAAATTTTAGTCCAACTCCTGATTCAAATTTTCGTTCAGCTCCTGGTCCAGATCCTCGTTCTGATCTATCTCCTGCACCCCATAAAATTCTCCCATCCCCCCCTCGCACCCCTTCATCCCCCAAATAAATCCCCCACAACATTCCTCACCTATCTCCCCCCCCCCCTCCCCCATCCCCCTCCCACAATTCCCATCAAACAAAACAAAAAGTCATTTGTATTCTGTCTAACGATGGCCATAGATAACCTTCAAAGTGTTATGCGGAAGGCCGCACGTGCGCATGAGAATTTTGTATCTTATATTCACTCCACCCCCCCCACCCCCCCCCCCTCCCCCACCAATGATGGTATAGACTAAGTGTTATTCTGTGTACCAAACCACCATTATATACCATCCCTTTTACGAGTTATAGTCACCCGTCAATTGACCCAAATAAAGTAAACCCTTCCATGAATGGATCCCAATGATAATATAGTCCACCCATATCCATACACATCTTTACAAACCCGTAAACATCAGTATTTCGACAAAATCCAGATGGGGTGGAATGAGGTGAAGTGAAAATTTATTCTGAATTCACGTGGAATTCACTTAACTGTGGTATGCAAAGCTCGTGTTATTCACATAGTATTCCACCTCATGTCCATTCACCTCCCCTTTTTCGGTGATAATTTTTTATTTGTTTATTTATCGGATAAAAAATTTATTTAACATCAGTCATAAACAGTGGTTTCCTCACTTGCTATGTGGTAAAAATATTATTATTTTGTCCCAATAATAATGTGAATTGGGGATGAGATTGTGAGATGGTACGTAAAGTACGAAATATCAATTCATTTTCAATTTAATCCTTCGATTTTAATTAAGTACTAAACAGGAACTTGATTTATTAATTGAGGTACGTTTGGGTGTTGAAGTCAATTGATATTAAGTACTTGGAATAATTTTATGGATTAATTGAATTGATATTTGGTACTTGAAAGTGACTTAAGTACTTGGTAAATTGATAGTTAGTATTTGGTACTTGTGAGTAATGAATAATAAGGATTAATTTACTTAGGGATTATTATTTATTTGTATTTAGTATTTTTAATCCTCATTAGTACTTGTAATACTTAGTACTTTTAATGAGTACAAAGTACTCTTAGTACTGAAGTACGAAGTATTAAAAAAACATTCATTAATTTGTACTCATTATCTAGGGGTATTTAGTACTTTTAATCAGTACAAAGTACTTCTAGTACTGACATAGAAAGCATCAATTTACTCAGTATTTAATACTCATTACACATGTGTATTTAGTACTTTTAATCCCTCATTAGTACTCGTAATCCCTTAGTACTTTTAATGACTACAAAGTACTTTTAATACTGAGGTACAAAGTATCAATTTATTCAGTACTTAATACTCATTACACAACTGTATTTAGTACTTTTAATCCCTCATTAGTACTCATAATCCATGAGTACTTTTAATGAGTACAAAGTACCAAAAAAAACTGATTATTCTCTACTAATTAAACAATAGTATTTAGTACTTTTAATCCTCCTGATCCATATTAATCCTCATGAGTACAAAATACTTCGTAATAAGTACTTGAGCGGGAAATTTAAAATATTTAAAACATCATAATAATAGGCGGGAAATTTAAAATGAATATTCGATCAAATTTTCATTTTATTCATTTGAATTGCGTTTTTTTTATGTTAAATAATTTTTAGTTGTACACAAATTTACCGAGAGGACAATAGTTATAACTCGGTAATTGTGGGCCTTAGATATCGCTGGTACACGAGTCCTCCATTTACCTGGTTATGGGGTAAAAGCCGACAAGTGGGCTACTGAATCACCATTTTATATATTTTTTTTTTTCTCTTCTTCGCTCACTTATGTATATTGTATACACGATTTTGAAGGCAGAAAACACAGAGCCGTATGCTCACCGGAAATTCTGTGGCGAATGGCTTGTACGTTATAAAAAAAAAATAATAAAAATGTTGACTCCAGCTAAAGCCGTACCCAACCCAAGCGATAACTAACGAGAACGTTAGCCAGGGCCTAGTGTACCTGCAGCGGCATGAAAACCTCGCGTGGCCGTCTCTTAATTTAACTCGGCTGCATCCACCACCTTCACTGGCAATGTGCGGCAAAATCCTTTGATGAGAGAGAAGAGCCCATTGCCGATCACCAATGGCTCTCCGTCGGCCCTATACGGGGGCCCATTCACCGATAAACTAATGAATTTTTTTAAAAACTAGTTCAGAGCTAATGTGGAATTAATTAAATGGGGATGAGGTTCGTTGATATAGTTTAGATTTTTTATTTTTTTATAGTTGATAAGTAGATGTGGAAATGGTAAAAATTGTTATTTTTTAAATAAACAAATTTGTTGTGGTGATAATATATTTTTAGATTCGGTTTTACGAGAGGATTTGAAGTGTAAATTATTTATATTTTGAACAATTAGAGGATAAATTGTTGAGATAATTAAATAAAACATTTGGTGGTCATGCGCAAGACCTTTTGCGGGATTGGTCAATGTGATGGAGGCGGGAAATTTTAAAAAAAGGCGGTTTTTGGTCTCGTAAAGTCTGAAATATTTTTTATTTCACGAGATTTTTTCTATTTTTTTTTTAATAAATTAACGTTTATAAAAAATTTAATAATTAACTGGAGCTCTTAATTATTAGTGTAAAGTTAATGTTAAAGTTTGGGAAAGTCCCTAGGCCGTAAAAAGTCCTTTTAATGACTGCGGGAGTAATTACGAAGGCGCCTCAAACCCCTTCAGTTTTGAATAAATCCTCCGATGTTAAGTGATTCGAGAGTTGAAGAGATTCCCCATTCGTAAGATCTACGATCAAGGAAGTCAGATGTGTACCCTGTAAACTATCGCGAAGATTTAGGAACGAGGAAGTGGATGAAATTGTGAAAAAGAACGCGTTTATCTGTTCCTTTGATGCTAAAAGATGTTTTCACAAGTGGCGATTTGCAAGAGAACGCGGGATGTTCTGATAAAGGCAATGGCAAGTGTAGGACTGTCCCTTTAGGTTGAACAATGTCCCTAGACCGGGCTTTTCAGTTATTGTATGTATATCACGATTCGCAATTTCCGTTTGAATTTGCTTTCCTCGTACATAAAGATGGAGGACAATGATCAGGAGATTTCCGTGGATGGACCTGACTGCGACCGCTTAGTTTTTTAGCCATAACTCCGAATCTAGGGGAAATAGCGCAATTTTTGTTATAACATTTATTGTAGTGCATGATGTGCTTTACAAAAAAGGTTGTGATAAAAATTTTGCTATCTTTTCTGGATTTTGAGATATTCATAAAAAACTAAGCGATAGTCAAAAGTCACTAATGGGTCTGGGTTTCACCGCTTAGTTTTTTAGCAATAACTCCGAATCTAGGGAAAATGGCGGAATTTTCATCAGAACTTTTATTGTAGTACATAATCCGCCCTACAAAAAAGGTTATAATAAAAATTTTGCTATCTTTCCTGGATTTTGAGATATTCATAAAAAACTAAGCGATAGGCAAAAGTCACTAATGATCTGGGTTTCACCGCCTAGTTTTTTAGCAATAACTCCGAATCTAGGGAAAATGGCGGAGTTTTCATCATAACCTTTATTGTAGTACATAATCCGCCCTACAAAAAAGGTTATAATAAAAATTTTGCTATCTCCCCTACATTTTGAGATATTAACAAAAAACTAATCAATAGGCCCGTCTGCCCCTCCTGACATGCCCCACGATGGGCCTCCCTTCAACCGACGGTGACGCCATCTAGGCCCAATGTTGGGCCTCACCCTTGGGTCAACCTCACCCCCCAAGCTTGACACAACCTTTCACTCCCAGCATATCCCACGCTAACTCCAAGCCCCAAAGCGTAAAAACTTTGTTTTTTCTCAGTCCAAATCGGTCCAATGTCGGTCCAACCTCGGTCCAATATCGGTCCAACGTCGGTCCAACCTCGGTCCAACCACGGTCCAATTATTAATTCCCATCTCAGATATGTTTTAAGTTGGGGAATTGTTCTGGGGAGCCATTGCCACATTTTTATTTTCGACGATTACTTACAATCTGTAGATTAAACTTGTAATTCCACGTGTTGAACAGGTTTCAAGTGGATGGAACGGGGTGAGAGAGACAATGAGGGCGGGTTTTCCAACGTGAGGGACTACAGGTGCTTATGGAGAAAGGTACCCGAGGCTGAGATACCATCTCTTAATCACACGTGTTATTCAGGCATATGTGGCTTCCACCCACATCCTTGTCGCTGACTATCAACAATGGATTATCTATGCAAACACGGAGCAATAAACATCGGGTGTGGTGAGTGATCATGAAATATCAATAATTAATTTTTAATTAGTTTTATTGTCTCGTGACTGAGGATTTTTTCGTTGCGATGCGATAAACCAGAGGCACATGAATGAAGTTAGTTACAATTGTTGGGTTCAGGGGTAAGTCTTTGTTGGGATTGGTCGGTGCGGTTGACGCGGGAAATTTGAATTTGGCGCGATTTTTTTAAAACGGGGGAATCCTAGAGTTGGGGTTTTTATATTATTTTTTATTAGGGGATGTTATTTGAGGTGTAAATATTGAGTATTTTGAGGGGTTGAAGCACAAGATTTTGGGTCTGAGGTTTTTTTGAACCGCGGTATTTGATAATTTTTGGAAATTTAGGACTTTGAGGAGATGAATTCAAATGTTTTATTATAATATTTAATTTTATATTAATTTTAAATACCTTTGGTGGGTTTTTAAAGAGAATTTAATTTTTTTTCGTTTAAAAAATTGTTTTTTTTTCAAAATTTCATCATTTTTTCTTAAAAATAATCGAATTAAAATTTTTAGTCTCATTGTAACTCACTCAAAATTTTAAAATATCGTCTTTTGACTCTCTCCATTGCACCCCAAACACGTGAAAATTTTTTTATAAATAATTCTTTAACCAAAAAAATTTAAAAAAAATAGAAAAAATAAAAATAAAAAAAAACTTTTGCTTTTTTAACCCAAAAAAAAATATTTTCAAACACCTGTTAAGGTCTTCATCCCCTAAATACTCATCACAATCTACCCCACCCACAAATTCTCAATCTTTACACCTCTCGATAATCGATATATCGATGTTTAACGATCGAAATGACCCGACGCCAGTGGCTTCGTGTGAGGTAACGCCATAAAATCTCAAGATCTTACTTATTCACTCCAAACGTAATCTCTTTGGGGAGAAACCCCCCTTCTTCTCGCTGTCTTGGCCAATCGCCCATTTCTTTCACTCGGTGAATGTGAAAAAAAAAAAAGGCCCAAAGAATATTCCAACTGTCGTACGAAAAAGGAAATTCCTCCTCGCGAGAAGAAGTTTAACGTTTCGCGACGTTTATGGATTTTCGAAATGATTTCTGGTGCCTTTTGATGCTGAACATTTTGGAATATTTTTTTTTTTGGGACTTTCGAAGGTGGTCCTTTAGTATTGACAGATATTGGTGGGTGGGGTGGGTGGGGGGAGGGACCGGACGAGGTAATTTGGGACATTGTTACGGTTCAATTCGTTGAGATTTTTTTTTTATTTAATAAACTCGATAGTGGGGGGATAAATTGGCACTTGAGGAGGTGTTTTACGATGATGTTTATGGCAGTTGTCAATTTCTCGGTTTAACGAAATAATCGTGCGGTGGATTTTTAAGGATTTTGCAACAATGTCGAGGGATTGAAACAAATAAATTTTAAATTAATTTTTTTAATTAAAAAAAATTGAAAGAAAAAGTTAAAAATATTTGGATTTGATGATGTCCTGAAGTTGTCAACTATTGATATTTTATTATGTGATTTTTTCAATATTTTTAGTACGATAAATTATTATTTTTTAATTTTTATAAAATATTTTTCTTTAATTTTGCATTTTATAAACTAAAATATATAAATAAATTAAAAATTATCAATTTATAAATTTATAAATTACAAATTAAATGTACAAATTATCAATCTATAAATTTATAAATTTCGTGGGGGTGGTAAAGGGGGGGGGATACAATGAAATATCGATAATTGCAGTCTTTCACGTCAAATCACGACGTACATTGATTTATCATCGACATTTTGATGATAAATAAATACCAGTCTCGCCCTCGTAAAAATAATATTTTGTCGATTGTTATTATTTTGAAATTCCAATTGTTAAATGTGTTAAACGATTTTTTGGTCTTGATGGCAATCAATCAACGAATTATTATATTTTTTCTTCGCTTCGTTAATCATCGTTATCTCCCTCGTGATGGGGAATGATGCCAGTGGGGCAAAAACTGCAACTAGATTTTAACGAGTGACCTTGAATAAATTGAGTGGGTTTGGGGGGGTGGGGTGGAATGGAATAAGACGAGGGAATTGCGAAAGAGCGGACTAATTTTTGGCGGCTCCAGAACAATCAATCATTCATTGAATGAATGCCAATTTCCAATGGGAGAATGAAAGTTGCGATTGTGTAATCGATATCTAACTTGCGATCTTGAATATTTTTTTGTGTCTGCAATGTTAATGTTAATGTTTAGAACAGAGAATTGAATTTGTTTTTGATTTTTGATTTTTGATTTTTTAAATTTTGAATTGCGATTTTATCGGTGGATTTTAGAGGTGAAATTATCGAGGGTTAAAAATTCTTTTTGGGAATAATTTATTGGTAATTTTGTTTTGTTTGTTGTAAATAGATTCTTGGGGGTGGAAAGCATGTATAGAATTAAATTTTAAATACATATATACATTTCTAGAATTAAATTTTCGCGCTGGAAAATTTCGTAAAAATTGAATTTCTAAAATCTGCGATTTTTCAACATTTTTCACGTCAAACTTTTTACAAATTTTGAGGGCTTGTCTACGAACCTTAAACTACACCTCAACAACCCCAATAAATACATATATACATATATATAATTAAATATTAAATAATTACATAAAATTTAATTTTCTCTCAGGAAAATTCCTTAAAAATAAAACTCAAATTCACCGATTTTTCAAAATTTCACACGTTAAATTTTTTACAAACTTCGAAGGTTCACCTACGAACCCTAAACTACCCCTCAACAACCCCAACAAATACATATATACATCCATATAATTAAATATTAAATAATTACATAAAATTCAATTTTCTCCCAGGAAAATTTCTTAAAAATAAAATTCCAAAAACCACAAATTTTTCAAAATTACCCCACCAAACGGTTCCCCAACCCCACAACCCCCCTCCACCCCCATCCACACCCAGTCGCGTGGGCCCCCGACCTGTTCCTCCACATCATCTTCAAGAACTCTCGTTTGACCTCCCTTCATCAAAATTTCCCCCTCCAATCTAAAAAAAAAATCCCCCCCTCCCCCCCTCGTATCATAAAAATGCAAAACATATAATAACACCGTGCTCTCATAACAAAAAAAAAATTCTATAGGAAAAGGCGGACAACAAACTTTTACGATCGTTCATAAAATCGTGCCCCAGACATTTTCATTCGTTCATAACATCTCCTCGTGGTTTCACGTATTATAACTCCACTGATATGAACCCAGATTTTCCAATGGTGTTGATACAACTTTTATTTAATGTTTGTTCACGTTGCACAAACATCCATTTATTCACAATATATTTAACAAAATATAAAAAAATATATTTGTGAGGTTGAAAAATGTTAATCAAATCATGAGAAAACTATTCAATATTTTGTGTACGAGGTGGGAGGGCCTTTGTCCATTATATCCCAATGGTCCTAGTATCCCTCCCCCCCTTATCCCCCCATCCCCCTCGCCACAATCCCTCCAATCCCCCTGCCACCCCCCTGATCCAACGATTCCTCTCATGCCCTGGTGGAGATGCCCTCGAGAGTCAGTGGAATTCAAATCGTTTGGTATATGTTATATTCAGTGTTATGGGCCTCAGGCCCTCTTTGCACTATTTCCCTATGAGTTAGTGTGTTTGTTTAATCGAATAGAATACATTAGCCCACGCTGTGTTGAGGTAGAGTAAGAGATAGTGTGGTATCGTTGTCTTCTGGAGGTGTTGGAGTGCTTGGTAACGGTGATGGGTGATTGTTGGATTATTTTCATTGGTGGAGGTGAGGGGGGAGGGTTGGGGGATGGAGATGAGTGAGGTGTTTGTGTTGGTGAGGGTGGGAAATATTTTTTTTTTTGGGGATTTTAGGGTTTAAGAGAGTTGGATTGATAGTTAAAGGATTTTAGGGGGTCCTCTGGGGGTGGTGGAAGGGGTGGGAAGGGTTGGGGGTGAGTTTTGAGGGTAGGGAAGTGGTGGGGTGGAGGGGAGTGAGGTGGTTTTATTTTTGAGGAGGGAAATTGGTGTTTTTTGGGGGATTTTAGGGTTTACGAGAGTTTGATTCATAATTAAAGGGATTTTAGGGTTTTATAATTAATAATTAATTGGAAATTGATGGATTTTGATGGAATGTGCTTTGGATTTGTTGATTGATTGAGAATTTAATTGGAAAATTTTTTGAGGAGTCGGGAAACGGTCGGAAAAAATCGCTGACAATTTCACAAAATTTTACATAATTTTTATTGACTAATTTTCTTAGTTTTAATTAATGAAATTTTGGATTTAAATACTTGAGATTAACGTCTCTGCTAATGAGTAATATATCTATTTAATTTTCTAATATTTTATACCTGAAAATTTAAATTATTTCCAAAAATTAAATTTTTCTAACAATTTCCACCATTTCAAGTGCTTTATCTTTACAAATCGAATGAAAATCTTAAATATCTCGATCATTACCTCCTAGAAAAACATCAAATAACTTAATTAATCATCTTATCACTCAAAATTGTTGACAAAACCTTCTGGAGTCAATTTTTTATCCCAAAAATTCCAATTTTAACACAAAAAATCCTAAAAATTACCCAAAAAACCCAAAATTCCTTCCCCTATTTTTCTAAAAACCTCCCTCACCTCACTACCTCCCCCAAAACCCCCCATGAATAAACAAACAACCCCTCACCAATTTTCCCTCACCCACATCACCTCAAAAAAACATTTTCTCCCCAAAAAAAAAATTTCTACTCATTTAATTTCCATTTCCCCCCATCCCCATAATTTTCCCCCCAAAACTCTTCAAAAATTCAAAAAATCTTAATGACCAATTCGCGGGAAAATGTGAATTACCATTCGTACAATTTATCTCGTCACCGTAGCGCGAAATCACGTTCCCCCAGGGGTGACATCGATAAATCAGCGCTATCGTATCCTACCATCGGCATTAATCACTTTAATGATCCAGCGCCGTTTGCACTCTACAGTTAACCCCCACCACATAATCCACCACTACCTGTATTAATGCCCCAGTGTGTGACAAGGATCCAAATACCCCAACCGCCATTCAGGACAACACCAGCATCTCCAAGTGGCTGTGGTTACGGTGCCCTAGGAGAGGAGCGTGGGTCAACGGATTCATTATCAAGTTGTTATCTGGCGTTTGAAAAAAATCACTGGACACGTTACCTTCTACTTATCCTATGCCGTTGTATCCCCCTCACTTCGCCGACGTTGTCCAGTCGCTGGTGTGCCACCCGTGTTGGTTTCTCTGGTACTACGAATGCCGATCTAACGATGTTTGATGATCCAACGGGGGTTGGAGGACTAGCACGTGCTACTGGTTCAGGTTCGCTGGGTTGAGGTCTTTCAACTCTTGATTTCGTTGTGGAAATTCGAGGCGTTCGGTCGGTTGTGGGGGAATTTTATTGTGGGAAATTGATGGAATGAGGTTTTCAGTGGGAGGGACTGGGAAATTTTGGGGGGGATGGAGTTTGGGGTTTTTTGGGAGGGTGGAAAGAGGTGAAAGTCGAGGATGCGAGGGAAATTGGAGTGAAAATGTCATTTTTTTGATGAATTGTCGTGGGAAAATCGAGGAATTTGGGGAAATTTCAAGTGAAAATGTTGTTTTTAGTTTTTAATTTATGAATTTGTGAAGTTTAGAACATTTTCCGATATTTTTTTAGTAAATTATCGTAGGAAAATTGATAGATGTGAGGAAATTTCGAGGGAAAATATCATTTTCAATTTTTAATTTATGAATTTGTGAAGTTTACAACATTTTCCGATATTTTTTTAGTAAATTATCGTTGGAAAATTGATAAATGTGAGGAAAATTCAAGTGAAAACATAATTTTCAATTTTTAATTTATAAATTTGTTAAATTTCCAACATTTTCTGATTTTTTTTTGCAAATTATCGTTCGAAAATTTATAAATATGAGGAAAATTCAAGTAAAAATATCATTTAAATTTATAAATTTATAAATTTATGAGTTAATCGATTTTTACTTCATTAATCATGAACAAAAACATTTTTCAATCTTCAATTAATTAACAAATTAATATCATTTCTCCTCGAATTTAAAAGTCACTTCTGCTTTCCCCTCCAAAAAATCCAGTTCCACTCCATTTTCAATCAAAAAATCCCCCAAAAACCTCTAAACAAAATCCCAAAACATCCCGAAACCCCCAAAACAATCAAAACCCCTCATCT
This sequence comes from Diachasmimorpha longicaudata, assembly GCF_034640455.1. Taxonomy (NCBI): domain Eukaryota; kingdom Metazoa; phylum Arthropoda; class Insecta; order Hymenoptera; family Braconidae; genus Diachasmimorpha; species Diachasmimorpha longicaudata. The sequence goes on from NC_087243.1 coordinate 2,471,652, forward strand.
CACCCCCAAATTATTTAAACAAACAAAACCCCACAACTTCCAAAAAATCAACTCTTCACCTCAATTTTTCTCCCCTCATTCATAAAAAAAAATCCCCTCCCCCATTAACCCCTCTACCTAAAAAATTCCATCCATCCCCCCTCGACCAACCTCACCCCCCTAATTTTTTCAAAATCCCACCCCCCAAAAAATTCCCCCTAAAAAAAAAACCAACAAAAATATTCAATTTCTCGACTCATCACTCGCTTTTCTCGCCCCCTCCTCGTTATTTACGGCACTTCACCCCTAAAAATCATCGAAATTAATCAGTCTCCGTCCGTCCGTACGTTCCTATCACTAGATGTACCCCTAAAAAAAATCGATAAAAAAAATAATCGAAATAAACTCGCGACAGTCGAGGGAGTGAGATAAGTCCCTCAGTCGTGTGGAGTTCAGTTTATCCCACGTGTCCAACTCTCCCAACATATCTTCGTCTCCCCCCCCCCCACCCCCCTCTGTACCTTGAGGACACGTCCACCTTCCTCTCGGGCAACCCCTTTACCCCCCACCACATCCCCAGGTCTCAGTTTAAATCCGAGTGGTGAACCCTCGCACTCACACACAGAGCAATCTGTCTTCTGGGGTGTGATAAATCAATCGCACTCGTGGACGTGCCAGACACGATCAACGAGAAGTCCTGGGCCCCTCAGTACAAACCACGAGTTTAAAGTCTATCCTCAGCACATTCACGACAGACCACATTCAGTACTTAGACGATAGTCACTGGGAACGATCGCATTGACATGAACAATTGTCAATTTGAGGAATTGATTGAGGGATAAAAATTTATTTCAAAAAATTCTCGAAAAACTGGCGACAGAAATTTTTTGGATTTTTGGGTAATTTTGGAAGGAGTGTTGGTGGGTGTGGAAGGTGATGGTGGGGTGAGGGGTGAAATTTTGGGAATTTTCCGGCTGATTTTCAATTTTTTAAAAATACAAATCAGGAAATTATTTGGAAAATACGAATTAGGAAAGTTTTTGCGGAATTTCTGAGATATTTTTACTGGGGGAGGGGGAGAGAGGGAAATTTGGATTTGATGAGACGTTTAATGATTTTCGTAATTTTAATTGAGGAGAAAAAAAGGTTTTTGAGTTTATTTTAATTTTTAAATCGAAATAGAAATTTTTTTTGATACAAAAATTATTTGTTGTTTTAATTTTTGTGATTATTAAATTATATTTTATTATAATTAAAGTTTATCGGAATTTTAATAACATTTCCACCCAAATAGAAACAATTTTCATTCATTTTCTTACAATAATTGATTTACAATTCAACATTTCATCGATTTCCCTCCGAAATTTCCAGTAATTAATTAAAAAAAAAATTAATTTTGAAGTTTTCCGAGTCATAACATCGGCCCGACATTCCGCCGACGTTTCGCAAAATCATATCCAAATCTCCAATCACATAAAGACCCCCCTAATTACAAAATCACCATCACAACACTGAATTAACAATAAAAAACACTCGCGATAACGAGATTTTAATAATCAAAAATTCATAATTAATTAATTAATTAATTTTCCACCGAATTTCCTCCCCTAAACCCTCGATATTTTCATTCTAAAGGGCTTCCCCACCCTTATCAATCCTTTATCTCAATCCCAAAATCCCTTATCGTCTCCCAAACCCACAATTTCCGAATTAAGACTCACCTAAAGATGATTTACCACTCCCCGCCCCCTAAAAAAATTAATTTACGAGAGAGACAGACGTCGGGGCGTGAATGATGGGCTAAAAATTCCAAAGACTTCATCAAGATAAACCCCATAACCAATGGCAATTCACGATGTACCTTCAGCCATCTGTTATTCCAATTGCACCATATCCAACGTAACAATCTCCAATATCCGATTATTCCCAGCGTAAATTAATTAGCAAACAGCTTCGAGGCTCTTCCCCCTTCTCCCCCCAAATCCATGTTTGGATCTAGAAGACCTCGAGGTCACGGGAATCATCGCTCGCCGACATTGTCAGTCGGCAAACCAGCGAATTATAGAATGGGTGAAGGGTAGTAGGAGAAAACTCATCAACTGGGACCAAGTTCTTGAAGGAAAGGCCCATTGAATACGTGGGGCCTCATTTGTGAAATCACTGTGTTAGTTGAGATTGAAATCTCTAGGAATTTCTAGGGAAATTGTGGAATTTCATCGTTTTTTTTTTTTTTTTATTTTTTATTTTGAAGTAAAAGGTTTAGTCGGTTATGTAAGGGTCTTATAGTGTATGTATATGTGTTATGTATAGGTCAATAGACTAATTAGGAATTCCCGGTGTCAGTTGGGCTGAAATCACTAGGAATTTCTAGGGAAATTGTGGAATTTCATAGTTTTTTTTTTTTTTTTTTTTATTTTATTTTGAAGTAAAAGGTTTAGTCGGTTATGTGAGGTTCTTATAGTGTATGTATATGTGTTATGTATAGGTCAATAGACAGATTAGGGAATTCCTGGGTCAGTTGGGTTGAAATCACTAGGAATTTCTAGGGAAATTGTGGAATTTTTTTTTATTTTTTATTTTTTTTTTATATTTTTTTTTCATGTATTTTAAACCAATAAATTTCCTCCCCTACATAACACCCCCCACCACATATACAAGTGTCTTACATACAAAATTTCCTTAATTAATTCAAATTAAATATTAATTTCCACTAAAAAAAATAATAAAAATATCAAAAACTGAAACTATTACTTTCTCTAATTATAAACAATAACCACAACCCCCACCCCACCCTTTTCACCCCCCAAAGGACCCAAACATCCTACCCAACATCAATAAACTTCCCCCAAACCCACGATCCCCCCTCACCCCCACCCCAACTAAATATCGATCATCGATCAATTTATCGATCCCTCGAATCCCCAGATATCCCCATCACCATCACCCACATCTCTATAACTTCAACCCACAATGACAATCAGCTAAACAGACCCACTTATGATCAACAAGAGTATACGTCAGGCCCAAGAAACTGGGCCCGTGAGCGAGTCAACGCTTTTTTCTCTGGGACAAAACTTGTACATTGAATATTCATGAGATTTCGTTTCTACGTATTGCTGTGCACAGGGGGTGTCGATGAGGGGGGGTGGGTAGGGGGTGGGGCGGGAGGGGGGGGGGTGAGAGAAAATAAAGATGGAGAGAAGAATAAATTGAATCGAAAGGATTATAAGAAGTGGAAAAGAAAAATGTAAAGTGAGGGGAGAAAAAAAAAGAGAGAACAACACGAAAGGCGGTGTCGGTTGCTGGAAGATGGAGAAATCGAAGGTAGAGCGAGATAAATCGAGGGAGAATCGATAAACTACGTTTCACACAAATACATATGGTGTGGTTTTCAATGTACAGTGGTGTCTTAACCCTCTGGGTGAGGAGATATCTTGGAATGAGTTTGGGTGTTCCAGGAAGTTTTGGTTGATGATATTTTTGGTGGGAAATTATTTGTAATTTTATCGATAAATAATTGATTATCGAATTGATTAATTCAGATTTTTTTATTAGTTTGTTTGCGAGGTGGGGAAATATTCCAACAAACCAGCGATTCAATTTTTCGAAAAAATCCCCAGTTTTCCCTTAAAATTTTATTTATAAAAAATATTTAATTGTAAAACGACAGTTTGATTGTTTATATTTCTTTAATAGAATTATTTAAAAATTTTTTAGTCGTCAAAATGGCTTCGTAGATTAACAAAACTAAGAAATAATTGTTCTTCGATGAAATATTATTATAAAAACAATCAAAATCCCCTATTTTTTAATTAACAAACCACAAAATATCTCAAACAACTTCAGAAAATTCTTTTAACGAATGCAACATTTTTTAAAATTGTTATTTGTACTGAATTTTAATGTTTATGTCGTTGATATCACGAAACAATTCTGTGTTCCTTTCAACCCAAATAGTTTGAAAATTTCAATGGCTCGTAATGCGGTACCATGTAAACATCCAGCGTAAAAAAAATTTCCTTAATAAAGTCACGATTTTTATGGATGTACATTCTTCTTTCAACTTGTCGAGCGAAGGGGGGGAGGGATAAAGTTTGTATGGATGTTTTTTTTTTTGTTGCCAACAGGCCAGAACAAGTGTGGATTCCGGTAGATTGACCCACTCTTTTGTACTTTATGCCCGTTATAAACATTTTTAATGCCTCCCCCTTCATCATATCCAATTGCTTTATTTTATTTTTAAACCGGAGAAAGGAAAAGAATTAGTGGTGAATATATTACACGTTAAATTTGTTGTTTAAGACAAAATACAATTACGAGATGAGAACCAATTCATTTTGAAATCCGGTGACAGCGATAGTTGATTTGATAGAAATTTTTGGAATTTTTTTATCGAATTTTATGAAATAAAAATCGAAAAAAATATATAAGTTGATAATTTTAAAAATTCTGTTAATTAACTAATGATTGGTAACTCATATTCAATCGTATGATGATTAATAACTTTCCTTAATGTTCATTAGTAATGGAAAATTGGAAATATTTTTAAATTAAATTTTATTTCTTCCAAAAATTCTTGAAAAAAAAAAAAAAAAAAAACGAGGAGTAAAGGGCAATCCGGTAAATAAAATTTGTACATATATACTCTATATATACTCTAAGAGCCTTATATAGTAGAATAAACATATTCCCTTGAATTAAACAAATAAAAAAAAAAATAAAAAATAAAAATAAAAAATAAAAATTCCCAAAAAATCGATGAAATTCCATAATTTCTCTAAATTTCTATCGATTTAAATCTCAAATAAACCTATGACTTAACAAATGAATAGCCCCTACACCAGAACCATATGATCCTGATCATTTACACTGAGTGTGTAGTAGTGGCGCCGGTTTTACGCGATCTCGCGACACGATATCCGTGTAAACCTCGGTATTTTATCAATACAACCGAGATTACTGGAATGCAATGAGGGTCCGAGGTGGGATGGAGTTTGCGTTTAAACTCGAACTCATAAATCAGAGGGTGCGTTGGCTAGACTTGCGGAGAATCTCCATCCGATAGAGACTAGTCCACCAACAACCGATGTTGAACGAATTTTCAAAGTACTTACGGTTATATCTGGGTACGTGTGGCTGGTTATAACAGTAAATTCTGGATGAAATGAAATTCGAACTTGTGGAGGTTGATAAAGTCATTTGATATTTATATCTGATTATGGTTATGGTGAAAAGGAGAAGTCGTTAAATATTATTTATCGGTTTGCATATAAATTTAAAGAGGAGGAGGCTATTGTTGATCAAAATACGTGAAGTCCTAACTAATTAATTATTTAAGTTAATTTAATTATTAAATTTTAGTGAGTCATCGAGAGGAATTTTTAATAATTTTTTCACTTGAATAATTATCTCCATTGAATTTATAACGATTAAAATGATTTAGCCTGAATTAATTAGCAATTCATCGATCTCTGAATTAAAAAATGAACCTCATTATTGCCAAAACGCTCTCTAATAACTAAAAAAAAATTAACAATCTCCTTTAAACAATTTCCAATCAATAAATCGAAGTGTTTCATCTCTGATCTTCAAAATGAACCTCATTATTGCCTAATAATTAAAAAAAAAATTAAAAATCTTCATCAAAATGAACCTCATTAACACCCAAATCCTCCCTAATAATTAAAAAAATTTATACCCCTTTTAAATAATTTCTAATCAACAATAAATCAAAGTATTTCATTTCTGATCTTCAAAATAAACCTCATTAACACCCAAATGCTCGCTAATAATTAAAAAAAAAATTAAAAATCCTCTTTAAACAATTTCCAATCAACCCCAAATCAAAGTGTTTCACCCCTCACCCAAAACCCCAACTAACCCCCCTAAAAATTTTCAATCCACCCCCACCCTTCTCCCAACCAAAAATTCCCCCTCCTCAAACAATAACCCCATCCCCACAAATTATTCCCCACCCCAAAAAACCCCCAACCACCCACCGACATCTCGGAATTCCTTATCACATCCCATTAACACATCAGATAAACCAAAAACCCAATTATTTTTATTTCAATCCACAAACAAGTCGTCAGTAAAAATTCCCCATTCGAGTTCCCGGGATTCCGCATATAAAACATTCAATACCACAACTACATTCACGTACACACACCCGTAGGCAAACAGCAAAATGAAGTCAGCAAAGTTAACGTGGTCACTCTTGGTAGATCGTCCCATAAACCCACCCCTCACTCCCCCCCCCCCCGCCCCCTCCTTTACCCCTCGTGAGACACGTATTTGCTCAGCAATACACATCGCTTGTGTTATACCACATTCGCTTGTACCCACGAACATAGGAAATTAGTCCAGTGGTAGAGGGACGTTGTAGACAGGTCTAAAGGGGAATCGTTTGGCGTTAGCCAATGGCGTTGACATAAATCGTGCAAAGGAGAGTCGTTTCCTATCTACGATCGTCACCGTTGTCTGCAACAAAATGTAAGAAGAAGAGAATTGCAATGAAGACTGGATAGAGCAGTACTTGGTGGGGTGGGAGGCGGGAGGGGTGAGGGGGTGGTTGGGGGGACGTGAGGAAGGTGAGGAGAGTGAAAAAGGAACGAGGAGCGAGGAAAAAGGAACGAGGAACGAGGAAAAAGGAGAAAAAAGGAACGAGGAGCGAGGAAAAAGGAGAAAAAAGGAACGAGGAAAAAGGAAAAAGGAAGAAGGAACGAGGAGAAAGAAGAAAAAAAAATGGCCGCATGTACTTACCCAAGTGAAGCTGCGCGAGGTAGAGGCGCGGCATACCAATCCGGTGCATAAAACTCTCGATATATAAGCAACCTGCTTCGCAAATAGAGTGCATCACCACGCGCTCCTTCATTCTCGTGTTCTTCTTGATTTTGTAGCACGCGATATAGTCGCCAGCACGCACGGCAAAGCTACTCGAATACCTGGATTCAATGGTGCGGTTGGTATGGAATGGTCAGGAGAGTTGAAGGGGAATTTAAGGAGAATTGGGGTTAGGGTGAGGGATGGTTGGGGTTGAGGGGGTTGGGAGTGAAGTTTGGAGGTTAGGGAATGACGGTGGGGGCTGTTTTACCGGCTGAGTTGGTGGATACCATCGAAATTCACCCTCTAAATGCACCAGAATTATCCCTCAACCTACTTCAACCCCCAAATAATTAAAAAAGAACGAAAATTGAACAAAAAAAAATGAAAATTTCCGCTCGAGCCAATCCAGGACTCGAACCCGGACCCCCTCACCGTGTGACCTACCCAATCCCCTAAAAACTCACCCTCCAATTCACTAGAACCACCCCCCAACCTCCTTCAACCCCCAAATAATTCAAAAAGAACGAAAATTGAACAAAAAAAAAGAAAATTTCCGCTCGAGCCAATCCAGGACTCGAACCCGGACCCCCTCACCGTGTAACCTACCCAATTCCCTAAAAACTCACCCTCCAATTCACCAAAACCACCCTCCAACCTCCCTCAACCCCAAATAATTAAAAAAAAAATTAAATTTAACCGAAAAACAGAAAATTTCCGCTCAATCGGATTCAGGACTCGAACCCACACCCTCTCACCACCTGTGCCATCAAATTCCCTAAAACCTCACCCTCCAATTCACCAAAACCACCCCCCAACCTCCCTCAACCCCAAATAATTAAAAAAAAAACCTAAATTCAACCAAAAAACAGAAAATTTCCGCTCGACCCCATCCGGGACTCGAACCCGCATCTCCCATCAAAATCGACCCTCCCCCCCATCTCCCCCCTCAACCTCTCCTCCAGACGATGATCCCACTCAACCCCACTCCCCTCAATCCTCAAGATCAGCCGCTACCATTAAGATCGTACTCCACCAACAGAATCAACTCGATTTTCTCCCTCTTCTCCCCCTCCCCCTCGCCCCTCCCCCAACCGGGCGATTTTATTCTCTATAAAATCACATTATCTTTGATAAATTCTCAGCAATGTGGTCCGGTAACATTAACTCGATTGATGGTGGCTGGTAGCATCTCCCCAAGATCAGCAGGAAGTCAACAAGATCCTGACGATCAACGATCACGCCACTCGTCTCCCAACACTTAATTACTCTCCTCCCTCCAGTATTAAATACAATCCGGGTGGTCTATTTATTAAACATCCACAAAATCCACCAAAACTACATATACATTAATCAATAAAATCGATATATCGATTTAAACAATTTTTATTTAATCGATTTATTGCGGTTATCGTATCGCAAAATGTGCGTTAAATGGAAAGTTGATATGGTAATGTTGACTTAAGTGACTTCACAGGGACCGGCAAATACTACAAATGAAAGTTTAAATGCGCATTATCTATCCCCCCACACTCCCACCCCACCTCCCCCCCCCCTCTTCCCAACCCCTTTAAATACAAATGAAAGTCTCAGATAAATTACATAACGCAACTGAACTGTTGTGAGAACAAACAATTACTCATAACTCATTGTTCCATTTTAAGTTTGAATTCGATCTAATCCCTAACACAGTGACATTAACTCATTGTTCCCCCCTCCTCCCCCCTCTTAATTAACAGCAAATACCGTAAATAAAATTTATAAAAATTTCTGAATTATTTCCATTCACATTTTTATATTTAATTTATTTTTTTGATGTTACAAACATTTTCTTTGTTTTACATCCTCCCTAGCATCTCTTGATATCTTTAATAATTAATCAGTAATAATTATAAATAATTTATTATTATTTATTTGAATAATTTAATTTTTTTTATATTTTATTATTGAAACGTGTCGTAATTTGGACGTGTTCAGCTACTGGATTTTATTTAGTAATTCGTTAGGTCTAATTTCAATACATATTTATGTATTATATATACATATATACATATATATTTATTTATTTATTTATTTATTTATTTATGTGCCGTAATAACGATCGAACACTTCGAATGAGACGAAGTTTCGTTGGGGAGAACGTGCTGAGGCAATTTGGCATTATCAATTGCCCTCGATTGGCGCCACACACACACATACATAAGTATATACATGTATGTATGTATGTACATACCCCCTTGAAAAAATCGATCAAACGATAAATGATATTCTTATATTTCGTGCCATCGAAAATGTCCCCCTGGAGACACAACTTCTCGATTTTTACCCGCCGTGACTAATCCGACATTGTGCCAGTGGTTATGGGTATTTCATTCCCTTCACCCTCCAACCATTACCCAGCAGCCGTGGTATCGTGAACGTTTCGTTGAATTATTACCCTGTTATCTCGATGGGTGTGTGTGTGGGTGGGGTGGTGGTTGCACACCACCCAACGATCCAGTTTATCGGTTAAATAAGTCCCAATAGTTTCGATTGCCATTTGCTATTGGGTAAAGTGGGGCCTGACATTATGACGATTTTTTATTTGTTGAAGGGGGTGAAGGGATGGGGGAGGATGTGAGGGATTTGGAGGGAGTGAGGTCGTGAGGGATTTTTTTTGGGGGTTGGAGGATGTAAAAAGAGGGGAGAGGGACATTCAGGGGGTTGTGAGGGGGTGGAAGAGGGTTAGGGGAGGAGTTTAAGGGGTGAGATATGTGGGAGGATTTTTTTAAAGGGTTGAAAAGAGTTAGGGGATGATTTGGAGACGTAATTAGTGAATTTGGGGAGAAAGAGGAATTTAGTTAATTTAATTTGTTATAAAAATAAATATAATTTATGTTTATATTTATAAAGATGTAGTTAATAGATTTTAAATATAGAATTTGTTATAAATAATCGATATTTTCAAGGGGAAAGGAATTAAATTGTTGGGATGAAATGAGTTTGTGTTTAGGACGCGAGTAATTGACCGAATTACCACCTCATTATATCCAATATCCTACGGTAAAAGGGTTAGCAAATGGGGTTGGTATAATCTAATTAATTACTCAACAGTAAATTCACCAAAAATCAAAAACAAAAACGAAAAAAAAATCAAAAATTTAATCGTGAAAACCCATTCACTAGCGAATTACCAAAACCCGATAAATCACTTCTGACCGCCCCCCACATTTTAATGAATATCTCAGAATCTAATGAACCCACCAAAATTTTCATTTCTACCTTTTTTGTTAAGCTAATTACCCCCTCCAATAAACATAATAACAAAAAATTCGCTATCTCCCTCAGATTCGCAGATATCCCCAAAAAACTTCACTAGATCCCAAACCAACTCAACTCATCTCAACTCGTCTCTTCTCTTCATTCCCTAATTACTATTAATCATCCCCATCATCCCCCCCCTCCCCCCAAAAAAATCACAACCCCAATAGAACAAAAGAATCAATCAATCGCACCAATTTCCATAATTATCGTCCTAAATTAAGACGTCTTAAAGGTCCTAATCGTCAGACGAATAAAATTTCCGCGTCATTTCCTCTCTCATTCGACTCAAATTCGCTAATTCGCTAATTAATCGCAATCGATAATTAATTTTCAAATCAGCAAAACTGCAATCGATACGATACGTCAACAAATATCGCTCTCCAATATGTCAGCCATTTGTTAAGTCCCCTTGTGACGTACTTGATATGATAGGAGGAGTGCGCCACCGCCTGGGATTCCGTGTCGGCGGTTAGTCGGCTATTGCGAGGGACTGGCACATCGCCGAAGCGAAACTTCCAAGGCGACAGGGACCACCCTGAAAGCACACGGTGTGTCGTCTGTGTGGAGGAGGAACCGCAACCGATCGGACAAACCTGCGCCCGCGTTTGAACCATTCTCCATTGAGCTAACTCATACATAAGTGGCATAACCAGCGGCGATTCAACGTTATGATCTATACGCCGCCGTTTGCGGGGAGTTCCTTTCAATTCTACGAAGTGAAACGTCTCGGGAGACTCCGGCGACGGTTGCGCGGAGCGTCTAACGGCCCGTCGGAGGGGGCATGACGTTAAACGCTCAACGCCACCCGGCGGAAGGAGAGGGGGAGAGATCGAGAAGGAAATTAATCGGTTAAAGAGCGGCGATGGTAATTAATCTGGAGTTTGGGGAGTGATAAGTCCGGAAAAAGGGGACTTAATGAATTGTTGGTGGGCCCAAAATGTGGAGAGAAGGTTTAGGAGGTTGTGAAGGTGATAGAGACCTTGTGAAGGTCCCAATATTTTGATAGTCGACCTTTTGGAAGAATTTGGAGTCGATTGGGGCAATAAGTGATGGAGTCTTTTGGGCCTTATCGCGATATTCAGGTTTTAGGTGTTAAAGAAGACTCATTTCCTTTTGAATTAGGATCGAGGCTGATTTGGAAAGAGTTTCCCCTTTTGGGACCTTCGACTTTACGTGAGAATAATTTTTTAAAACGGGGACTTAATGAATTGTTGGTGGGCCCAACATCTGGAGTGAAGGTTTAGGAGGTTATGAAGCTGATGGAGACCTTCCGAACGTCACGAACTTCATGTAATAAAGTTGGAAGACGTTGGAGTCGATTCTACCAACAAATCATCAAAAGTCTTTTGGGCCTTATCGCGGTACTTAAGCGTCAGGTCTTAAAGAAGACTCTTTTCCTTTCGAATCAAGGTCAAGATCTATTCGGGAAGGCTTTCCCCCATTATCACGTCATTAATAAAGCTTAACGAACCCAAAAGGCCCACGACCACGCGACCTTCCTCCATTTTTCAACAAAACAAGCGGAAAAAAATCCACCCCCACATCTCCAACAAATGAGACAAATTACCATAATTATATCAGCATAATTATATCAGCCCCCATCAGTCAAATCATCCAGTCTCCAATAAAAATGCCCCCCACGGTGGGAGAATACTCAATGAGGCCCACAATGAGGACGAAAAATATTCGACTAAACGTGTGTGGTAATTGTTAATGTTGTAAATCATTAGCCACCAGAGACATGGAGTGTCCTGGTGAGAGGTTTGTCTCGCAATAACAGGATATCAGTCAATGAGGGCACACCCTGATATTCGATATCGAGCTACTGGTTCACTTGATTAACGATTAGCCGCCCTAACACTTGACTTGATAAAGGGACAATTTTTTAATTGACCGGAAATAAGTAGTGATACGTCAGCGGAGACATCGGTGTGTGGTGATGCTCGTGGGATTGGATCCCAAACCCATGATAGATAACCAACTTTAGGAACAAAGACGCCGCAACATGTCGTTGTTCCGCGGAATCTATGGGTGTGTCGTTGTTTTTTAAGACGTGGTAGTTGTGCTCAACCTGGGGGAATGGGGCAGCTTTTCAATGGCATCATCAGTTCCTGCATTCTGACACGAGGGAAAGCCTTTCCCCCGAGCGAATATGATCGGTCTTAATTTAAACCCGAGGTCAGGCCCCCGGGAATGCGAGGGGCCTGACGCGACGAGGAAGACGAGGCACCAGAAGAATTGATGGGACAGTTTCTACTTCCGGAATTCCTTGGTTGTTTGGGCCTGATTGGAAGAAGGTGGTGACCTTCGACGAGAATTTCGAAGTCCCCTCGGGGCCTTTCGACGTGTTGACGGTCGTCTTCGTCATCTTCCGGAGTCGTAAACAAAGAAACGGAACTTCTGCGACGGCTTTTTCTAGATTTCCGGGAAGAGGGAAAGGGTTTATCGAATTAGGGACGCCATGACAGTTTTATTAGGCCCCGTTATGGGGCCCACAGCCCTCTAAACCCGTGGCTTTCGTCGCTGTTCACCGAAACGTTAAACGTTTAACGCAACCTTCCCACAGTCGCCCGATAAATCCCAGCGCGAATCAAAAAAATTGGGACCGTCGAAGAATGGCGTCAATAGACGAAAGTACCACATGAGGTTCGATTTGGGACTCATGTGACGGAATCAAAAATAATGGACACCGAAAATTTAAGACGATTTACGGACCCAAATGAATATTTCGCCTCAACATCACTCCGAATTTTTCCAACTATAAGGCCCATTCACACGGAACAAAATGCACATGTAACGCAGGACAATATAAGGTGCGTTAATACGGTTACACTGGCTGACCCCTCATCGTAATATGGTACATACCATCAGAGCCGCCATGGGCGTTGGTCATAACATATACCTCCAAGTTCCTGATCAACCTGGCGTGACACACCGTCTCGATCGTAACCCTTCCTCGTCTTATTAATAAATATAGGGCCCCCTCTCAACTGTAACTATGACATCCTCGACTGCTCTCGTATCCGGACTTGCCCATTATACCCCAGTGGTGGCTGTTACATTAACTGTTCCTGGTCATCATCATTTGGCCTCTGGCATTCCCAAGGCACGGCTACCTGGGCCCAATACACAAGATGACAATCACCACATTTGCGCATCACGAATCAGCCGTCGGACGAACGATCACGAGCCGGAAAGAAAATCGTCAGCCAGAGGACATAACCTCGATTATCGATATAATCGATAGTAAATCATATTTTGTGATTATTTCAGGCGACATGAGGGGTAAAATGGGACTTATTACGTGTACCATATTATGGAAATGACCTTGTCAGGTTATGGTTTTCGGAACAAAGTCTTGTGGACTATTAATCCACTCGATTTACATAATATCAAACACTTAGGCCATTCCCTGATATTTTGGGCCACATGAGGGGCAAAATGGGACTCACTACGTGTCCCATATCCTCAAATAAATAGACACTCAATGCGGTATGATGAAAACAACCTTGTCAGGTTATGGTTTTTGGAACAAAGTCCTGTGGACTATTAAATCCACTCGACTCACATGATATCAAACACTTAGGCCATTCCCTGATATTTTGGGCCACATGAGGGGCAAAATGGGACTTATTACGTGTACCTCATTATGAAAACAACCTTGTCAGGTTATGGTTTTTGGAACAAAGTCCTGTGGCCTATTAATCCACTCGACTCACATGATATCAAACACTCAGGCCATTACCCACACAATAAATAGACCCGACTTTTGCAGCGGATGAGGAGAACTTGGTCGGATACGAGATTCTCCGTCGTCCGCCTACGACGATAAACCGGCTACGGAGCTTCGCCAACAAAGACTACAATTTTCTTATTCAGTTTTAACATTTTTTTTTTTTACGGTTTATCACCAGTTCCCCAACACCCACATTCGGATATTATAAAAATAGATCCGCAGGTGGCGCAGACGAAGACATCATAAACTTTGAAAACCCGATGTACTTCTTTCTCAATCTTATCGAAACTTTTGGAAAAATTCACGGGGACCTGATGAGGTGGCAGGAGATTTTATAGTGGTGGAGGGGGGGGGGGGGAGGGGGAATTGAAGGTTAAGTGGTATCAAATGATGTGATAGGGATTTTAGGAGAGTTGATAAGGTTGGAAGTGAAAATATTGAGGGATTTGAAGTCTGAAATTGGAGTCTTTTCTTTTGATTCGAATTATCGAGTGACTTTAGACATTTGATTGATTTAATCGATAGTTTTGCTGGATTATTATTATTATTATTTGTAGGAGGACTTGTAAATGAAGTTTTAGGTTTAATTAGAAATATAATAAAGTTTTTGTTTGAAGACTTAACAAGTTAAGACTTGAAAAATCGAATAAATTTCAAGTCCAAATCAAAATCTTTCCTTTTACCTTTCGATTCAGGTTATCGATGACTCCAGCCCTAAGGTCAATACCACAAATACACACGTGATAAAGAAAAATATCGAGTTGTTACAACTCGACTGGCAATTTTATTCAAATCTACTACTAGTCATACAACATGTTGACCAGATTGACTTTTTCCATTCCTCGAAATAGCAATTCGATGTTAAATTTCCCATAAATCTACCTGATTGAGAGGTACAAGACAGAAACTGAGAAATGCACAGGATAATCTGGAGGATAACCTGGGCCCAGTGGGCAGTCCAGACAGGAGACTCTCAGAATCAAAATCATCTCGATTTTGTTTTGTTGTTTTTCGTCAAGTTGAGGTGAAATTTCGTGCGAATGTCTAGGAGTCGATGGCAGGATTGTACCGGCTTGTGGAGGGGGGGCAGGGGGGAGAGGGCGATTGGGATGGATAAGACTGACCATCAGGAGCCGGAGAGGATAGTCGGGCCCACACGTGCTCCGGTGACTCCTCGGTATCGTAAATCGACAGGGACTTCCTGCTACGCTATCTCAATCGATTACAGGCGGCATGAAGTCCTTGAAATGATTTTATAAATTTTATTTTGTTTTTGAATTCGTGAGGAAGTCATTCAACTCTTTCGATGGCACCGAAAATTGTGATGAGTTAATTTGTTAATTGAGAGATTAATAAATTGGGAGACATTGAAATTTAATATTTTAGTGTCTCTTAATCTATTCAACTCTTTTAACAGTCAACTCTTTGGTTATTCAACCCTTTCCTACCCCCAGAGGGTGCCAAAAGGTACACCAGTTACTTTAACCCCCAAAATTAATCTCCAACCCCCAACTGATCCCCCAAAACTCCCAAAAAACCCCATTTCCTCCCGCATTTTGCCCTAATTACTCATTAAAAATTAATTTCCGCGTCAATCCACCCCCTCGACGGTCCCTTAAATATCGATTATTTTCAATAACTCGTACTACACCACCACCACCACCGTCATACCCCGCTGGCGACGGTAGTCCGCCTCCAGGAGCAACGGGAGCGCACCATCCGCACACGCAAAACCAAAAAAAATTCCGATAAAACTCCGGAGGACAAAAAAAATCCCCTCTCCAGGTACACCCCGAGGGTACGTAAAAATTCCCAGTGGTGTGTACGCTCGACTTATATATAACCGTATACAACTCGTTTCTTTTACTCCTGTTTTGCATTTGTTGATGATATCTCAAACTTACTGAGGGCGGAGTGGGCTTAACGGGCTGTCGCACGTTAACATGGGCGCGGTCACAGTCTCTTCCTCACTGATAAATACCGAGGGGTATATTATTTTTCAGTTTTTATTTGCACCCGTTTATTCAAGACCCCGAAGTGTCCCAACCAGCCTCAAACCCTGGGGTAAAAATGACTCCTGCACGCGACCCTTCGAGCCTTGAAAATTAAACTTGTATCGTATGATGTTGGATGAGATTAGTAAGAAAATGAAGGAACTTGAAGAGACAAAGAAATTAAGTGAAAAAAAATAATTGTAGATTATTTTTTGGATTTTTTAAATGTTTATTTGGATGAACAAAATTATCTGCAATTTTTTTTTGTATTTTTTGGGCTTTCATTTGGATGAAGAAAATAATCTGCAATTTTTTTTGTATTTTTTGGGCTTTTATTTAGATGAAGAACATAATTTACGATTTTTTTTTGTATTTTTTGGGCTTTTTATTTGGATGAAAAAAATAATTTACGATTTTTTTTTGATTTTTTGGGCTTTTATTTGGATAAAAAAAAATATCTACGATTTTTTTTGTATTTTTTGGGCTTTTTATTTGGATGAAAAAAATAATTTACGATTTTTTTTTGACAAATTAATCCAAAAATCCTCAAATAATCTACGAGAACAAATGAAATTGTGAATTTCATATCTCCGGATGCCGTTGAACTGGGATTTAGCCTCTTAACCAACTGAATTTTTACCCATCCACGAGGAGATAGAGCGAGGGCCATCACGAAGTCACCATGCCAGCATCATAATCGCTTTTCATGCCGTGGGTTGACTCTCATCAAGTCGAAACGTGTCCAGTGAATGGCGTCTCCCCGTGGCCTCTTTATCCCGGAGTATAAAAACAGGAAGAAGGAACTGTCCGCCAAAAAATTACCAACGATATCATCAGCTGGACATGATAAAGCCACAATTCCCGAGGAATTTACTGGCATTTAGTGAACGTAATGATTAGAATGACGGGAGAGAGAGAAAGAAAAAAAATTGGGTGCGTTGGGGCACCGCCGGAGGGTTAAACGCTCAACGCAACCTCCTAAATCGTCTAAAAACTGCGGTAGAAATCTAAAAAAAAATTACCTGCCTGGTAGCCTTTTACTAGAACGTTAAATGCTCAACGCAACCCCCTCTCGAAGTTTCCCAGGCCTGCCGCCCTTCTACTGGACCGTTAAACGGTCAACGCAACCTCCTAAATCGCTTAAAAACTGCCTTAAAAAATTAAAAAAAAATTACTGACCTCATAATCTTCTACTGAAGCGTTAAACGTTTAACGCAACCTTCTAAATCGCTTAAAAACTGCTCTAAAAAATCGAAAAAAATACTTACCCACCTAATAACCTTCTACTGAAGCGTTAAACGCTTAACGCAACCTTCTAAATCATCTAAACACTGCCCTAAAAAATTAAAAAAAAAAATTACCCACCTAATAACCTTCAACTGAAGCGTTAAACGTTTAACGCAACCTTCTAAATCGCTTAAAAAATGCCCTAAAAAATAAAAAAAAATCACTTGCCTAGCATTCTTCTACTGAAGCGTTAAACACTCAACGCAACCTCCTAAATCGCTTAAAAACAGCCCTAAAAAATCAAAAAAAAAATTACCCACCTAATAACCTTTTACTAAAACGTTAAACACTCAACGCAACCCCCTTTCAACACATTTCCCATCAAAAATTCATCCTCAAAATAAAAAATAAATACTGTCGAACGTGACAATACCGGGAATACAGGTGGACGAACTGAAAGATTGAAGATACGACATGGAGAAGGTACCAGGCACGACCTCCTCGTTTCTCTCTGCTGGACCTACGATGTGACTTCGAAACGAGGAACAAACGAGAGTGCCCCTTAACTGGAACTCTCGGCTTGACCTCTTATCCAACTTCTTTACCATTTCCCTTCTTTTTAGTTTTTTTTTTATTCGTTTCCAGGGTTGGATTTTTAAGCGAATTGCACATGTGAGGGGGGGGGAACGAGGAACACGTGCTCCTTTCCCTTCACCTCTCCCTCCCCCCCTACCCCTCAACCCCTCCTCTTTGTTAACCTATAGATCGCAGAGACTCCTGGCAATGGTAAGAGCTCTTCTTTGCCAATGCCACCGGCCTCCACACGTTTAGATCGTGGCATACGGGACGAGACACTGAGGACAACGAAGACGAGATAGTGTGTACGAAGGTGGAGATTATTTTCTTGGAATAGTGAGACAACCTGGGGTACGATGGAGAACTCCAATGGTGTTTTTACACACCCGTGAACACGAGGAATAATTTGTGGAGGGAGAGCACGAGCCGAGAACTTGAGATTAGAAACGTTTACGATGGGGAGGAGGGGGGGTGAGAGATGTGGTGGATACATTTGGTATTGAGGAAGGGGTGGAAGGGGGTTTAGGGGATTTTAGTGATTAATTAGGAGGTTTTTAGGGGGAGGAATTGGTTGAATTTGATTTTTTTTTGGGGGGAAATTTTTTAATTTTGATTTTTTAGGGGGAAATGATGAGAATGAGCGGTTTTTTGGTGGGTAGGGGGGAGGGGAGGGTGGTAGGGATTCATTTTAACCCTTTGTGACCCTCGTTGTGGTCCTCTAAATTTTTTGGTATAAAATTTTCGGTTGAGGAGATGGAATTTTTGGTTTTTCTTCGGTTTTCTGGGGTTTTAATAATTAATTAATTAGAGGATTGAGGGTGATTGAGGATTTTAGGGTGATTAATTAAAATTGAAGATATACATTGTGATAATCAGTTGAAAGAAAGAAAATTTGGGAGAAATAGATTTGAATATTTAATTGATTGGAAAATTGATGGAAAAATGGAAATTTAAATATTTTTCGAAAATTCACTCATCTTCCTCCACACACGTCACAGCAAATGTGTCTGTACCGTAAATATTCCATAAAATAATCGAGTTGCGTGGGCCCCAACGAGTGTATATGACCCTAACCGGGTACCTCCGCATTATGGTTCCGCCTCAGTCCTCTGTCTTCACCAAAAAAAATTAAATAAACAAATAAAAAAACTAATGCTCTGGCATTATAACATCCTGTCCACGATACATTAAAAATACCGAGTTATGTACAAAACAAATGTAATAATGTGCAGGACAATTTGTTGAATTGTTTATAAAAAATCGAAAAATCGATTTTTCCTTCAACGATTTCATTCGCATCGATTTATCGTGCGCTTTGGTAATCCACCGACGCTAAACAACCTGTCCACTGTCTCTTTCACGCATGCGCACACCTCCCACACATTTGCCAGTATTATGCCGACAGTTTATGTTGGGAGTCTGATTTTTTAAGAAAAACATTCGTTTTTTTTTTTTAAGTTTTGCGGTTTTAAACCGCCTACTGACGGGTTATAAAATCGAATAAATCGGGATTCACATCCGGAAATTGATTAGTGATAAGAAAAGAGGGAGAGGGAGTTAAATTAATATTTTTAGGGAATTTTTATATTTATATTGTTTTAAAATTAATTGGAAAGACCTGAATTTTCCTAAAAATTTATATCATCTTTTTTTAAATTAATTAGGGAGGCCTGAATGTTCCCAAAAAATTATAACATCTTTTTAAAGTTAATTAGGAAGACCTAAATGTTCCTAGAAACTAATTTCATCATTTTTAAATTAATTAGGACGCCCTGAATGTTCCTAAAAAATTATAGTATATTTTTTAAATTAATTAAGAAGACCTGAACATTCCTAGAAAATTATTTCAGCTTCTTAAAATTAATTTTAAAGACCTGAATATTCCTAGAAAATTATAGCATCTTTTTAAAATTAATTAGGAAGGCCTGAATATTCCTAAAAAAATTATAGCATATTTTTTAAATTAATTAGGAAGACCTGAATATTCCTAGAAAATCGTTTTATCTCTTTAAAATTAATTAGGAAGACCTGAACATTCCTAGAAAATTATGTCACGTCCTTAAAATTAATTAGAAAGACCTGAATATTCTTAAAAAATTATATCACCCCCTAAAATTCATTAAAATCCCTGAATACCCCCACATAAAATACCCATCCATCCAAACCTAATTAACAAACGCAAATGTTCCTCCATAATTTTTCTATTCCCCCCAGAATTAATTGGAAACCACATGAAACCCAATGAGACCTTTAAAAAAAAATAATAAAAATCCTAGTGCACAAAGGCGTTCCGCCACGCCACGGTGGGTACGTTCGTCATTCTCAATTACCAACAGACAACAAAACTTCCTTAACCCACGTCGTGCCACCACGAGCAAGACCTCTCGGTAATGTGCCCTCCGGTGTTTGTGTACACTCCGCGGTTAATCCAAGTGGAAAACCATTTCACATGACTCTACCGTTGCCAAGTTTACAAGCCCAACCATTGGCATCTTTTAGAAACGAATTACGATGAAAAAAAAAATGTAAAAATCGAAATGGAAATGAAAAATGTCACCGCAAAGGTTGCCGCCGTTTGGCGGAAGACACTCCGGTGAAACCGGCGAGGATAATTCACGGCGATCATAAATCTATCGATAATAGCTGACTCGGTTACAACCGGAAAGGATATACCATTCACAAATGATTATGGAAATCCTTTTTGGTATTTTTATCGCTGAATTATTCCTGCAATTTGGAATTATTTTCCAACCGCGAGGAATTCATTTATGGGGAATATTTAGGGTTTATGGTTGTTGATAAGAGAGGTGAATATTATTTTTGTAATTGATGATTGTTGTGGAGAAATTAATTATGGAATTATTTAATTGGGGGAACGATAATTTTTTGAAGAAGTTTGAGAAAAATTGATTTGTAATTTTTTTGAGAGTTGAGGATTTAGGGGGAATTAATTGGTTGGGGGGTAGTTGGTTTAATGAGACTGGATTAATTATCGGTATTATTATATTATTAAAAAAAAATTAATTTCTAATTTTTTTGGCAGTTGGTAATTAAATTGGAATTAATCACTTGATAAATCGATTTTTATTGGAATAATTAGACTAATTTTTGGGGGAAAATTCATGTTCATCCCTCGGTTCACCCCCTGAGGGTTCAATTTTTCCAAAAATTTATTCAATTAATAAATTAATATTTAGATTTTATAATTTGGAACCAGAAATAAATAAAATATTTCTCATAATTAATTATTTCAGACAAAAAAATTCCCAAAATATTTAATTGGCTAAATGATAATTAAGTAAATGACTCTGCACTAATTCCCCAAAATTCCCCCCAATATTTCTCCCCAAAAAACATTTTTAATAAATTAATTTCTAATTTTTTTTGACAGTCGACAATTAAATGTGAATTAATCACTTGATAAATCGATTTTTACTGCAATAATTAGACTAATTTTTGGGGTAAAATGCACGTTCATCCCTTCTTTCATCCCCTGGGGGTCTAATTTTTTCCAAAAATTTCTTTTCACGTGAGTGAATCACCTCGAGCTCTCGTTGGCCCCCAAAATTTAACGTTTTAATGAAGCGCCCAGTCAATGCCAGATGACTCTCGATGACTATCTACCCCACCACCAGGCGTGTGCATTCATCACGTGTCTCTTTTTTACCCTCTTCTACCCCCGCCCCCACCCCCTGGTGTCATCAATTGCGAGCACGTGCCACACGTTATACCACATGTGACGGAATACATGACAGTCTCATTACAATTAACGTTCTGCAGGTTTGCACTTAACAAGCGTCGCCCTGACATGAAATAATAATTTTATCGATTAACTATTGACCTAACAACAATATAGAATCGATTTTCCAGTGAAAATTTCCGGAATTTGTTTATGCAAAACAAATATCAGTAACGAAGTGGTAGAACGAGATGAATCGGCTTGAACGATGGCCCGATTTTCCCTGAATATCTCGGAATCTAAGAGGGATAGCCCGTTTTTTGTTATAACCTTTTTTATGGAGCATATAATGACCTACAATAAATGTTATAACAACAATTGCCGTATCTCTCTTAGATTCGGAGTTACGACCCAAAAACTAAACACAGAAATGCGTTCACATCTCGTTTTACCACTTCCCCACACCATAAGTCATGTTAAATATTAACTAAAAATTTTTTTAAATTTTGTTTAAATGTTCTAGGTCAATAGTTAACATAATAAACCATCAAACAATTAATTCACCCCAACAATTTCCATTTTTTCCAACGTTTTACTATTTTTATTCCACAAAATCCTCATTTTTTCGTTCTCAATCCTCCAAAAACCGTCAAAATCCCCCCAAAATTTCGAAAAATTTCACTCCACCTTATTTTACATCTCAATTACACCCCCCTCCCCCCCGAAATTTCCAAAGAACCTCACCCATTAATTCTCCCGACCGCCGGAATGTACCTGTTAACCCGCCTTCCGGTGCTTTGACAGCCGCTCGCAGAAAGACCCAAAAATCAACGACAAATAAATTTCCAAAAAATCCTCACGACACCCAAAAACCCATTAAAACTTTGGCAACACCATAGTACCCCAAGACGAATGTGTTCCTGGATTTTCTCATTGTTGTAAATATGGTCCAGGCATTGAAAATGGCTCAACGCCCACAATAATCTCGTTACGATATTCGATTCGTCCCAGCGACCCCCGCATTCCCCCCTCAGGGGGGGCATGGGGGGGTGCCCAGTCCCCCCCTCGGGGAAGCTTTGACAACTTGACAATGCAAGGTGCATTGTCCCGATTTTTCCCGGTCCTTTTCCGACTGTGAGATTTTTTTTTCCCACCAAAAACCCCCTCGTCCCCCCATTATTTTCACTCTCCAATGGCCTACGGCGTCAAAATTCCACCCAAAATTGTTTGAAACTATTTTTGAATTGTTGGGAAAATATGGAGATGTCTCCTGTGATGTGCCATTCAATGGAATTCTTATGGAACAATGGATTACGTCGCCCAGAGCGTTTGTTGCATGTTTAGTGTGGTCTTTATTTACTTTTCTCATTCACATCGATCCGCACTTCAGGAGGCGGCTTTTTTCCATTCAATAACATAATAAAAATATAATGGAACATGGGAATAATGTCGGGGGATAAATCAGATGTTTTCGTTGGAGTTTGAATCGTCTGGTAATTTTTTATATGAAAATAAACGCGATTTGGATGAAGTGGTTTATGTGGTACGATTTTATGTAGTTGGAGTGATGAAAAAATATGGGGGATTTATATAGATTTGGAAAAATATATTTTAGGGGGAGGGAAAGACGGGGAAGTTATGGAGGGGTGAAATGGTGGTTCATTAGAAGGTTTATTTAATTTATTTATTTAATTATATTATATTTAATTGGATAGAGACGATTTTTTGAAGAAATTCGAGCGGTTTTTGGAGGTATCAGGGAGGACTTTAAGACGTCTTATAAAGGGCTTATTTAAGGATTTTTAGGTCTAACAATTTTTCATTATAATTAAAACAGTTTAAAGAAGTGAAGAAAATAAAGTTTTTTTTTCTTTGAATTAAATATTTTAATAAAACGAATTTTTTGGGATAATAATATTTCAAGGGGTCATCCCCTTCACTTATTCACTTATTTAAGACACAATTAACACCATTTCGATCCCAACTTTCCAATTTTCCATCAATTTCCATTAAAAAATGAAAAAAAAACAAAAATTCTGTTCAATTTTTCTCGAACCTCCAAATTTTAATGTTCAAAATTCATTTATAACGTTTGAAAATTAATTAATTGATCAACTTACAACTTCATAAATAGTCCAGGGGTCGCAACGACAAATAATAAAAATAAAAAATAACAAAACAATTTTTTTTGGCGCCGCAAATCGAATCCAATCAATCGACTCATCGATTCCAATAACTCGACACTTCACCGTCTGTTCCAAATCATCACATCGATGACGATCCGATAACCCGTCAATCGCAGGTACCCTTTCCCCCAGATTTCCCCTCGTCGCTCATTAAATTACCGCACCCCCCACCCCACTCCCCCCCCCCCAATTATCGATAAAATCGTATGTCTCATCGTCTGGGAAAAGTATCAGAATTTCAGTTGCGCCTTTGATTGCAGTCGATCGAACTCTTATCATCGATCAGGACCGCACGTGCCCATATGTTCCATTTCCACCCCCACCCCCTCCACCCCCCTCATCCCTTTGCGATACCACATGGTGTTTCCCCCGGTGTCTGGGCTTTTGTGGAACGAGTGTTCGGCACCAGGAGTTCAGGTCTATCTCGTCGATCGACAAATATTTTATCTGTTGTCGTGCGTGTAATTCTGTTCATTTCGTCGCCGGGATGTCCACTAAGTCACGTTTTAGGAGGTCCAATGCGTTGGCGAGGGGTCGGCTAATCCAACATGTGTTCACTCGATTCCGGAAATGACCCGCAGGACACGCTCATGAATTAAATGTAAATAACTGCATGCGAAAATCAACTTTACCACTTTATAAACATTTAACTTTTGAATTCAAAGGGAAAGTCATTGAGATTACTACTGGCCCATTTTACGACGTGGGCCCAATTAATTTCGGGTATTTTAATGAAAAAAGAACTTCCTGAAGTCGATAATTGACAAAATCCCTCGCCCTAAAATTAGTTAATAATATTTTTATTATTAAATTTTTATTTTTTCGTCTTCGTCACTGCTCCCAAATTTTAATTCATAATTTTCCTAACGATCGCCAAAAAATTATCAAAATCATTTCTATTTCTTTTTAGAATACCAAACACTTCCTTAAACTCCCAATCAACCCCTCACCCCCTCTCCAAAATCCCTCTCCTCCCCCTCCACCAAATATTTCATCATTTTTATCACTAAAAAAAACAAAAAAAATATCATTTCAGTCCTAAAACTCGTTCCACTCCATCAAAAACATCAAATCATCCCCCCTCCCCCTCCATAAATCTCATCTACACCCCCTCCATCACTTCCGCAATACCCCCCCACCCCCAGCAAAAAAAAAAACATAAACAAAGATTGATAAAATCCATAAAAAAAAATAAAAAAAATTCGACGTATCACGAAACGTCCTGGGGCCTCAATTCACGGGCCCCAGGATGTTATAAAATTTTTTTCCCCCCCCTCGACGAATGTATCGGCGTTGAATCGACGCTCGAAGGATTCAAACGCACCCGCATCCACCAGAATGGTGCGTTAAGAATGAAAGAAAATCAAAGTTGAAAATCCCCCGTTGAATTCCACGCGGTCTCTCCCACACGTGAAGCTATCAAATGTCTGACGAATGGTCAGGAATGTTGTGCTATCAAAAGATCTGGCGAAAAGGGCCTTTAGCATCTCCCCAACACATCACCATGCCTCCCCTCCCCCTGGACTCCTTCATCACTGTCTGGTTGGGGCCCTTGGAAAGCCATTTGGTGGACTACCGAGTGCTCCAGAGTGAGTGACGAGGATGAGGAGGATGTTCCCGAAGACAGGTAGCCACCAACAAAGGGGCAACCAGACACTTCGGCCATTTTGTTCATTGACCCCCTCCCCCACCTCCTCGGGATACCGTCGTAATTCTCGGGGAGGAAGAGGGTGAAACATAAGACAGGTACCAGAGGGCCTACAGGTGGAGTACTAAATATCCTCTAATTATACGCCGCCGGGGCCTTGTCAGGGACTATTGAGTATTTGACCAATCTCGGATGTCTCTATTGATGAGGTTGGGTGGGGGTAAAAGGACATGGGACTTGGGTATTTTTTTCTGAATTTTCCTGAAGAAAATTGTTGATTTTAAGTAAATTTTTTTGAGGATTTTATGTACAAAGTCTTCGTGGTTCGGTTTAAATGTAGATTGATTCAGGACTATTATGATCAATTTAATAGGAAATTGATCTCGTAAAGTCCTTTGGTCCACTTTGAATATAAATTCGAATATTTGTCCAGGATTATTATGATCAATTTAATTTTAAATTGATTTTTCCTAAAGTCCTTTTGGTCCACTTCGACTCTAGATCCAAAGATTGATCCGGGACTATTATGACCAATTTAATCATAAATTGATTTCTTATAAAGTCCTTTTGGTCCACTTGTCATATTTCTTCAAAAATTGGTCCAGGACTTCTCATATTAATTGAAAAATTGGTCCAGAACTATTATGATCAATTTAATCTTAAATTGATTTCTTGTAAAGTCCTTTTTGTCCACTTCGAATATTGATTCAAAAATTGATCGAGGACTATTATGATCAATTTAATTTTAAATTGATTTCTTATAAAGTCCTGTTGGTCCACTTTGAATTTAGATCCAAAGATTGATCCAGGACTATTATGATCAATTTAATTTTAAATTGATTTCTTATAAAGTCTTTTTGGTCTACTTCTAATATTGATTCAAAAATTGATCCGGGACTATTATGATCAATTTAATTTTAAATTGATTCCCTCTAAAGTCCTTTGAGTTCACTTTGAATCTAGATCCAAAGATTGATCCAGGACTATTATAATCAATTTAATATTAAATTGATGCCTTATAAAGTCCTTTTGGTCCACTTGGAATATAAATTCGAATATTGGTCCAGGACTATTCTGATCAATTTAATTTTAAATTGATTTCTTATAAAGTCCTTTCATCCCTTCGCAATAAAAATCAAAAAAAAATTTGGTCCAGAACTACTGCATTTACGCGTACTCGTACATCAGCTCATACCCCATCACTTTACGGTTGTCCCGGCCACCCACGTAGTCATCCCATTGCAGTGACCCTACTTGGATACTCATCCTCACCCATCTACAGTCCTCGTTTGCCACCCGAAGTCCACTATACACCGGCAACATTCAAAACCCACCTAACACTTCTCAAGTTCCATATCCTGTTCAGTGCCTCGGCAATGTACCAGCAATGGGTATTGTTTTCTCACACGCGCCCAGTAGCTAC
The DNA here is from genome assembly GCF_034640455.1 of Diachasmimorpha longicaudata. Taxonomy (NCBI): domain Eukaryota; kingdom Metazoa; phylum Arthropoda; class Insecta; order Hymenoptera; family Braconidae; genus Diachasmimorpha; species Diachasmimorpha longicaudata. The sequence goes on from NC_087243.1 coordinate 2,498,225, forward strand.
CCGACGTTCAGTCTCATCCTCTTGTTTCCATCCTTCTCCTTTGTATTTTTTTAAATATTTTTTTTGTTTATTTTTTACATTATTATGAGCTCGTCCTTTTTGGCGTCTCATTGCGCAACAAAACGCTCGGTGGCTTTTTGCCGGGACAAGTTCAACAAAGCCACGTACCGTAAAGGGATATGTCTGGTACGACTATCGCGTAAATGCTCCACCAAATGATAAACAACAACAACAACAAGACGCCGCCATGTTGGAATTAAATATAACGAATAATCGGGGATGATGTATTTTCGGATGTTATTTGAACGCGATTAGTGAAATGTATATTGAATTTCATTGATTCGATGATTCAATAGTACATTATGTAATATACTATTATGTTATATACTTATATATTATATTATATTGTGTTATATACCAGTATATTATGGTATATACTATTTTTTGTGTGGAAGGCTCGAGGAGATGTAAGGGAGGATATGAGAGGGGGGCTAGGGGAACGGGGTTCCTTAGTTGGGGTAGTTGGGGGGGCTAGGCCCCCCTCGAGAACAAATAGAGGCCCAGGAAGGGTCGGTTGACGGGCCCCAGTGACGAAAGTGAATTAATTCGATTCTTTAGTCATTAACACTCGACTGGAAGGGGATCCAGGGGGAGGGAAGGCCCCCGGGGGGGGCAAGGCCCCTCTTGACAATAAATGTAGTGACTGAATTAATTTGATTCTTCGTCAATCAACACTCGACAAGAAGGGGATCAAGGGGGAGGGAATCCTCCCGGTGGGGGCTGATGGGGGGGGCAGGCCCCCCTCTCGAAAACAAATATGACGACTGAATTAATTTGATTCTTCGTCAATCCACACTCGACAGGAAGGGAATCAAGGGGGAAGGAGTCCTCCCGTTAGAGGCAGTTGGGGGGGCTAGGCCCCCCTCCTCTTAAACAAATATGGCGACTGAATTAATTTGATTCTTCGTCAATCAACACTCGACAAGAAGGGAATCAAGGGGGAGGGAATCCCTCCGGTGGGGGCTGATGGGGGGGGCTAGGCCCCCCTCCTCTTAAACAAATATGGCGACTGAATTAATTCGATTTTTCGTCAATCAATACTCAAGAGCTTCTCACCATAACCTCAAAGATCCTCAAACCGTAAAAGAAAATATCAGGCCCAACAGTCCCATAAACATTTCACCAAATGACACAACAAGACTCCGTCATGTTGGCATTAAACATTCCAAATACCCAGACACAAAATATTCTCCAACGTTATTAACCCCCCATTTTATCACTCGTGTATTTAATTTCATCTCATGTATCTCGTTCAAAAAAAGTCATTCGTATTTTTCAATTCCCGGTCAATTATGAGGAAGATGTAAACGTAATAATAACCAACGTGACGAGAATAAGAAGTAATCACCGTGTGGTTGTATCATCAAAAGGTGTACAAAAATATTTGATTGCTCTTGGTCATAAAAGTGGCTACCACATTTTCGTTATTGGATTGGAATTCCCTCGTGCTGGAATGTCGTTATCCATCGGGGTAAGGATGGAAGACAATATTAAGCCGTGTGATGGGTTGAGGCTTCTCTGGAAATGTTTCCTTCCCCCCTTCCCTTCCCCTTTTTTTTTCTCCATCTCTTTCTCACTTTCGAGACAAACAAGAAAGACGTTGGTGGTCTTCACCATTGAAGATCTCTATCGCACCTGTATATGAGCTACGCCTCATAAAAATCAATAATTATGAGGAAACTTATACGAGTTGTGTTCGGGACAATCTCACTAGGAGATGTTGGTCCCAGTGGTTGTGGATACCTGGGGGGGAGGGGTGGTATATGTGGTTGCGTTTAACGCCTCGTCATGGAGGGACCGGAAACGTCGTAAAGTATCGATAGATAATCGTGATGAGGTGAATTTTCGTTTATTTTTGGGAATTTTTTTGTTGCGAAATGTGTTTGGAGTCTTTGGAAGTGGTTGCGTTGAACGTTTAACGCATCGGTGGTGGGGGAATAACGTTAAGCGCTTAACAATTAAGTGGAGGGGGCGGAGCGTCAAGCGCTAGACGCGCCAGTGGAGGGGGAATAACGTTAAGCGCTTAACGAGTCAGTCAAAGGGGCGGAGCGTCAAGCGTTGAACGCGGGTGGAGGGGGAAGAGTGGTAAGTGCTTAACGCGGTAGTGGAGGGGGTAGCGTTAAGTTCAGTGGAGGGGGGAAGGGTTGCGTTAAGCGCTTAACGCACCAGTGGAAGGGGAGTCGCGTTGAATTTCTGAGTTTTATCGCGGAGAAAAAAATTAAATAAAAATTGAGGTGATATCGTAGAAAATTGTAGTTTTTTTAAATTGTTTAATGGGCGGAAGTGTCATTTAAATTATTTATACTGTCATTTGATGGTTTGGTGGTAATCGTAGAACAGTTTTAACGGAAAATATTGCTGTTAGATATTATTTTTCTTTGTTTCGACTTAACGAAGATAAATAATTGACGAATTTCGAGCCAATGAAAATTGGTTTATGGATTCACTGGGTCGCTAATGATGGGTGTACGTAATGGGTAGGTGGATGATATCCAATTTAGGGGGTTTGTAATTCGGAAAAGGCACCATGTGGCCACGGGTGGGGGAGGGCTATTCATTAGGAGACCTGGCACACCCACGACTAACGTACTTTGTTTTTTTTGTCGGTTGTCTAGGTGCCCCGGATCGGTGTAAATTAATAGCTAATCCCCTGGCACACCGTGAAATACCAACCACGCGCCCCCCCCCCCACACGGGATCAAAACATTTCGTGCGACGCGGAGTCAACCGACAGACGGTCCACGCGTCTGCTTTCAACTAGAACCAATTGCATTATGAGCGTAAACGATTGTGAAGTTATTTGTTATTCGGTGCTCGGTTTTTTTGAGGTGAGAGGTGAACGCGATACGGGAGGATTGTTAACATATGGGGTCAGAGGGAAGTGGTTGGGCCCAATAAGGGTTTCAGGCTCGTGTTGGGGAAGTCAGATTTTCCGCTAAAAATTTTGGGCCTTAATTTTACATACATAAGGCCCAAACATCACATAAGGCCCCCTCTGTCCCATTCCTCCTCACATAAGGCCCCCTCGGCCCATCACCCCTCACATAAGGCCCCCTCCCCACCATCTCTCATCATATAAGGCCCCCTCTGCCCCATCCAGCCTCATATAAGGCCCCCTCAGTCCCATTCCTCATCACATAAGGCCCCCCACCCCTCCAATAAGGCCCCCAAACCTCTCCCCACCCCTCCTTATCATTGTACGCGCACCTTCAGGCCAACACTACAACATCAAAGTACTCGAGGTTGGGAGAATTGTGTGTGGAAATAATTTTTTCACACCTGGTTGATAGGCAGATTGCTATGGGGGATAGGTAACGCTCTCCTTTACACGTGTGGGCGTTTTGTGGTTTGAGATATATACCGGTTTACGATGGCCACTAAAACTCAGAACTCACTTGACCATTTACAATCTGGAATGTAATTTTTTTTTTTTCTTTTATTTTCCAATTCCTCAAGTTTATAAACATTTTTTTTTCGGGGGGATTCAGGTACCCGAGTTGTGAATTAAATTGTTGTCACGTCAGTGGATGTGACTGAACAAAGTGGAGAATTCAGTGAGCGTGACGAGTCTATCGTGATCGAGAAATCGTTTAGGGGAGGTGGGGGAATTGTTGGGGGTTGAGGTCTGGGGGTGCTGGGGGAGGAGATGGAAACGGAAATTTATGGTTTTGATTTTTTGATGAGATATCGGAATTTTTGTGATGGGATCTTCGCAGTTTTTAGGGGAAATAATTGATTTGTTAGGGAAAAACAGAAAAAAAAATTCCCTAGCGTTGCGCTGTCCTTTGACTCATAATTCCCGTCATTTTTACACTAAATCCTCTTAATTTCACTGTTTAAATAACTTAACTCTGGGGTTATTTATATTATTATCAAAACTGGGACAGAGACTTCTATAAAAAAAAAAAAAATTCCCTAGTGTCCCACCACTTTTCCACCAAATCCCTCTCATCTCCCCAATTAAACAAAAAAAAAACTCAATCCTCAATATTTTAAACTAAAATTTACCCTCCCGATAACATAAATACCCCAACCCCCCACTTCCAACCCCTTAAACAGCTTAAAAAAAATCAACTGACCCAAAGACTTCCCTCAAAAAAAAAAAAATCCCTAGCTCTCCGACGATTCCCGCCACTTTTCCACTAAATCCCTCCAATCTCGCCGATTGAAAGAGAAGGTGCGAGTTGAAACGACTTCATGTAACTGCTTCAGATAAGGATTTAGTGTACACCATCACGGAATGCAGTTTTGCATAAAGACAGGGATGTTAGAGGTCTCTCGGAGATCTCAACTGGACGTGCCACAGGCGCAAATTCTCTATCTCACTTTGTTCACAATTTTTTAATCACCCCCCTTCCCCCCCCCCCCCTTCCCTACCCCACGAAGAGTTGTATATCCGACCACCGTCGTCGTAGGGATACGACAATAAGCAGCTCGAGTTCATGATCGCCACGATCCGAGAACATAAAACGACAATAATCCACACCAGTTTACGTCCTCGTTGGCGGTTGAATACTGAGGGACTCTTGTAGTCCTTGTACTAAAACGTGGCTTCATCAGGGGATAATCCGGCCCCGGGAAAATGTTGTCCGATTGCCTAGACAAGCGCGTGAATTTTTATTTATTTATTTATTTATATTCAGGCCCTGAAGTACCAGTCATGGTGGATAATACTGAGGGCCTTCACGCCTCAAGTACATCCCCCATATCTGGTACCTTATGGGCGTACGAATGAGGAATAAAAGAATTTATAAATAAATAGAGAGAATGGCTGGGTCCACTTCCTAGTTTCCCAAGACCCCTCTGGATGCCGGGTCAAGGCGAGGGGTTTCTCTTTAAATTTTAGATCGAGTCGAGATGATTTTCTAGGGATTTTTTTTTTTTTTTTGGTCGGGGCCTTATGGGTTGGATGGGGGACTGGTGGGTGATCGGTGACGGCGCGATAGGCGAGGGATATCGACTGAGATTTTAATCGATGGGGTCTTGGACATCGATGTGGATCATTGGGAGTCACGAATTCAGGGGCTAATTGGAAAATCTTAATTACAAATTGCGGGGGTTTCGGTTGGATCAGCTGGTGAGTTTCTAATGACGATCGGTTTGTCGGGTTTGCGGGGAAAATTGTTGGATGTAATTAGTTATTATTGGAGGATCATAATAATTCAAAAACTAGAACAATTGGTAACTAAACGTCAATTACGCAAAAATCAATATAATTAAAAAAAATTGGATAATTAATTTTCAAAGCTTTTAATTGATTGGAAATGTTTCCCTCAAAATTTTATCGAATCCTATTGTCACTCATTTAAAAAAACCCTTATTTTCCCTTTATCCCCCTTCTCCCTTATTTTATTATTAATTTATTTAAATATCTGATAACCCATCACACCGTAAAACACTCCCCGACATATTAATTTCTCATTATTTTTCATCTCCGTCATTTAAATCCCCTTAAAATCTGATTTTTCTCCTGATTTTGTCTTTTAACTTCGTCTCATCACTCACTTGAAACCTCCAGAATCAACTTTTAACCTGACTCTCTCCTGAATTATTCTTTCAGACACGTATCCCGCCCCAAGAACCGGACATCCCTAGAACATCGTTGACCATCATCCACCAAAAGGGCTTCTAATCCCCCGGAGGGTGGCTTCTCCAGCGGCCGCATACCAGCCCGGTGAGTCCTATTACATTCTCCTAATTACCTCCGGAAATCTGCGACATTTCCCCCCACTCCCCTCACATTCACACACCGAAATTCTCAACCGACAAATCGATTAATTTCGTACCGATCGCGATCGATTAACACTCGCACTGTGCAATCGCGGAGATCACCTCCCACGCGAATTCGCACATCCGACTCCTCCGACGTCTCGCGAGACACTGACGCTCCGCTTCCCCCCTCCCCGCGCCTCACCGCCCCACCACACGCGCTTGACCTGCGCAGAACTCGACGCCAGAGCCTCCCCCGCACTAAAAAAAAACGGCAAAAGCGAAACAAAGAGGCCTTTCTCACTGCACTCTGGGCCCGTACGGACCCTGCCATGAGTGCACAGTCCACTCAACACCCACACACACACACATACACACACACAATGCATTTAAAACGTCCCCCAATGGTGTGGTATCAGGCACGAATCTTGGTAATCTCCTGGGCATCGACACATGGCTGTCCCGTGCCCTCCACATGATTCATCCACAGCCGTAAATCACTCGTTTGGGTCCCACTTTATGGGCCTCGAGGACGGATCCACCCGAAAATCGTTTTCTCAGTCCCAAAGACGAAGATAAAAAATAAATAAAATGAAGAGTTGGAGGAGCAGTCGAGAATTTCTCTTGTCCCCGTGTTGCGAATCTCCATTCGTTTGGAGTTTGTAATTCACCCCACATCGAGGGGCAGGGGGGGGGGGAGGGGAGGGGGAAAAAAAATGATTGAAGTAAAATCCTCGGGCATCGGACGTATACCGTGTGTTATTATTTTTGGGCCTGTCAACTCGAGAGTTTTACAACCTTTAATACTGAAAATGGAAATTTCTTGGGTCCGGACGGCCAACGAAAGCGACAGTTTTACTGGGGTTTGGATTAATGGGTGACTTTTTTTCGGAAGGCACCCGGAGGGTGAGCGCAAGGTGTCGGGGGTAAAAAAAGGATTTTTTAAATTCTGGGGTTTCGCGGAATTTAATTGATTGATTTTTCAAATTTTTTTTTTGTTGTAAAATTCAGGAAAATTCGAAGTTTTTTTCATTCAGGGATTTTTATTTATTTAATACGATATTTAGTTATTTGTTTGTTTGATGTGAGGGGTTATTGTTGGTATTATTAGGGGGTTTGGTAATTACAGAATTTTTTGGTGATTTTATTACTCAAAATGGACAAAAAGAATTTTTTTAAAGAAGAAAATGATTTATTAATTTAAAAAAAATGTGACGAAATGACAATTAAATGACTAACAATTTTCATTTCATGAATTTAAATCATATAGAGTAATTTTGCATATAGATTGATTCCCCTAATTATTATTTTTATTGAATTGACACGTACCAATTATCCAAATTACCCATAAGGTTATATTTACCGTGCGGTAACAATGATAATCCAGTTCGACTGCAAATGAATAAGTCAACCTCGTGATAGAGCACAGCATTCCCCAGCTGTGAGCGATGACTGATTATGATTATAACTCCTAACTCCTCTAATTTCCCTCAGTAATTAACAAATCCACGAAAAAAATCTCCCAGTAATTTCCATAATTACCTGGACTAGAAAGTACCGGCCCCACGACCCAATGAAACAAAAACAGACAAGTGTTCCCTCAACTCCGGGGATTCTCCCCATCTGTCGAGAGAAGTGTCGAGATAACTGGCCCTATCTCCTATTTTTGGAGTGTCGGAGAGCCCTCTAATAACTCTCACCCCCTGACAAACTCTATCAAATGCATAAACTCCAAGTGCCTCTTTAAAAAAAACCGACATCTGTCACGAATTATTAGAAAAGTCCACGTGGTACATTCGACAGTTATTTTTGCCCCAAATTTTTTGTTAAAAATCACAAAACAATCTGAAAAATATTTTTCTCTTCTAAAAAGGTGAATATTTAGTATGAAATCGGGTTCAATATTCTATTAATCAAAAATTTATATTAAATTGAATTTTTAATTACAAAAATTGGAAATATTCACTGAGATAAAGAACAATTTCAACTTGAGACTTGTGAGGTTACATTAGGATTTTAAATTAGTCTTAAACTAAGACTTTCAAAAGACTTAACTGAAATTTTCAAGTGTAAAGTCTTGATGAAGACTTTCCAAAGTCATAAATGAGACTTTAAAGTACTAACTGAGACTTTAAAAAGTCTCAACTTTATAAAGTTTTTACTGAGATATTAATGTTCAAAGTATTAACTGAGACTTTACAAAGTCTTAATTGACACTTTAAAGTTTTTACTGAGACTTTAATGTCCAAAGTCCTAATAAAGACTTTACAAAGTCATAACTGAGACTTTAAAGAACTAACCGAGACTTTATAAATTTTTTACTGAGACTTCAAAGTCCAAAGTCTCATCTGAGACTTTAGAATCTCAAATTAAAAATTTAGAAAGTCTCAAACTAAGACTTAACTTCTCAAACATTGTCCTTCGAACTTTTAACTTTGGACTACAAGTCCTGGACTTTAAAAAAATTCAAAAATCACATTTCATTTCAAATTAAACGGTTTTTATCACGTACCAAAGTCCATTCGATCCTTCAATTAAATTCTCTTCTTTCTGTAATAATCTTTTTAATTATTATTTTTCCTCGTAAATAAACTCAACTCATTGTTTGTTTAATAATAAAATAATTTATCCCTCCATCCTACTGATGAGAATCCACTTATTTAATGCCACGTGGCACAAACCGCTGCCGATTTATCCCGCAATAAATGCCGTAAGGGAGAAATTACATGGGCAGGTTTTACCATGATACAGAATAGATGAATAAATTGTAACGGTTTTCGCACGATGCTGCAATACAGGGGGACTCTTCTTACCCACGTGAGAAACTCGTGGCAGTACCATATTTGGATCATGTGGGAAAAGTAATTTTTTTAGGGGTTTGGATAATCGATTTATGGGATGCTTTCGATATTTAACCTGTTGTTAAATAGATTATCTACTGTAGGTAATGGGCATAATCTCGGGTGGGTTATGTATATATCAGTATGTGGTGGGGGGGGGGGGGGGAGGTAGGGAGAATATCCGTATATACTTTGCGATATTGATCGCAAGTCGTAAATAAACAAAGTCTCACGACGATATTCAAATTTATGAAATTAACTTTCGTCGAGTTATTTCGAGATTTTATCAGATAAAATGATTCATTTATTTATTTACGAATCGAGATGAAGTGATGAAAGGTACATTGAGATGTCCCATTTTGCCCCGAGTCACTATACAACATAATTCTTAACAAAAAGATCAGCTGAACAATTATTTGTAATAATTAAACTGCGAGAAATATTTTTTTTTGCAACTGACTGACGTATTTTTTTTTAATTAAACAATCAGGTGAATTAGAATTGTTTTGATGGGGTGAGTCAGCGATATTTTTATCGATTTTTACTCCTCAATCAGCGGCGCGCTAATCGATGGCACGTGGGTGTGTCGTGCTCTCGGGGACAAAAAAAAATGATAAAAAACGTGATAACGTAGCACTAGAAATTCCGGTGCGTAACGAGGGGCGCGATGTGTTGGGCGGACAGGCTTGATGAGAAAATTAAGGATAACAAGGGGGTATCATTGATCGATAGATTGATTAGTTATACCGTCGTGTCTCGTGTCAATCGTTAACTCACATTTTAATTCCATTTCATTGGCTTTAACTTTGAACTTGATGAGTTGGGAAACTGCATTTCAATGAATTTTTTGTATCATAAGGGGCTGGATAAATAAATAAATAGACTTTTCAAAGTCTTAACTTGGACTTTAAACTCTTAAGTGACACTTTAAAGTCTTAAGTCATACTTTAAAGTTTTAACTGAGATTTTCCAAACGTTTTCACGACTCTACGATTTTTTTTTTTATTTTGGGAAGACTTTACAAAGTCTTAACTGAGACTTTAAAGTCTTAAATGAAGCTTTAAAGTCTTAAATGAAGTTTTAAAGTCTTAACTGGCACTATAAAGTTTTAACTGAGACTTTACAAACTCCATAACTGAGTCTTTAAAGTCCTAACTGAGACTTTACAAAGTCTTAACTGTAATTTTAAAGTTCAAAATCTTAACTGAACCTTTCCAAAGTCTCCGTATAGTCATAAAAAAATAAATAAATGAATAAATTACGCAAATAAATAAATAAATAAAGTCACTCCCTCCGTACACCCGTTTAAACTATAAATGTATTTTTAAAAAATTAAAATTTCCATTAAATAATTATTTTCCACTAACTAACCGACTTTATCACAACTCACCCCATCAAGTTATCAAGTCCTCACCCTTTTGGGCCCCTAAAACAGGCAAAAAAATTATTCCAAGTTCTTCAGGTGCAATAATTTTCTGAATATCTCATTCGAGGGGGAAATTTTTTGGGGGAAAATTGGTATCTGAAACCGCAGGTTAAAGTGGTGTAACCCCACCCCACCCCACCCCACCCCACCCCACATTTGAGACGGGTGGGCTGATATTTTTCACCAAAACTGGAGCACCAGGTCATTTCACATGTGAAAGGTAGGACCGTAGCTCTTGAATTACGTCACAGTACAATTATTGTCGTAATTTACGAGACGGTTCGGTGTTTCAGCTCATGGGTCGGCCAATAGTTGGGCCCTCGGCAGTTCCACACAGTCGAGAGGAAGTGCATGTACATGAGTACATACGTTTATGTATGTTAGGGGGTATTTTACGAGTGAAATGTCTCGGTGCACTGGGTTTGAGGCTAGTCACGATACCATTCACGTTGTCCTGTTGTAGATGTTTTATTTATTTATTTGTTTATTTATTTTAGTTGAAATGATCTGGTAATCGGTGTTTAGGTTTATTTAATTCGGTGATTGGGGAGGGCAGTGGCTCATCAGGGGGAGGGGGGTGGATGGTTGTTGGGGAATGTGGGGTAGATCGAGGTTGAAAGTTGGGGAAAAGTCGGGAGAGCGTTTGGGGAATATTTGGGGGAAGAGGAGGGAAATTGTTTGAATTGTTTATGTTAATAATAATTATATGGAGTGGATTAGTCACTAGAATAATAATTTTTCAATGAAAATGAGTGATAACATAAAATTATTATCGATTTAAATAATTTAAATTATTGATTTTAATAAGAAAAATCAGAATTTTTGAGAGGAAATTTTATTGTTTAAATGGGAATTTGTTAATTAACTGTTGAGATAATTGTTCAGATATTTCCAGCAATTTTCCCTGAAAATTTATCTTGAAATCCGATTTGTTAATACCGAAATATCGAAATTTTCCAATATTTTCATTAAAAATTTTTTTACAAAATATTTTTATTAATTTCTCGTAATATTAATGAACTGATTAATTTTTTAACATTATCACCACATTTTCCAAGTGCTTTTCATCCACAAATACACGAATTTATAATAAAATTTATATTAAAAAAATTTCAAATCTCGATTTCAATAAAAAACTTATTGTTACATCCGCTAAATATTTCTGGTGAATTCCGAGCCGAAAATAAAATTGATCGCTGGGTATTTTGGGCCCCCAGTGGCACCCGCACACTCCACCCGCGTCAGTGCGGCCCCAAACAGGTTTGACAAGCTCTACAACATAAGGTGGGCCCAACTGGGGGCCACGTGCTGCGGTGCATTACTTATAATCCCATCAGTATTTTCATTTCTATCTCTGTTCCAAACATGCACACACCCGTCATTATTTTATCTATAAAGAAATCTTTTCTCTTTTCGAGAGGAAGATATTATTTTTGACACTGGGCGTGAGGACATTACACCCAGTCCCAATACAAGATGAGTCCCCGGTGAAAAATTTTCGAGTAAAAATTACTGTTTCGTCATTTTGAAGGGAAAACAAAAGATTCGATGAAATAGAAAATTCATATAAAAATTATGACGAGTGTTGGGAAATATTATAAATATTCTTTGCAGTTCATAAAATTTCCTGTGCTAACACAGGATTCAAAATGATGAGTGTATTCTCCTTGAAAAATACACAGGAATTTTTTATAGAAATTGTAGGACGAGTGCGAGGAAATATTAAAATTCCTTTCAGTTCATAAAATTTCCTGTGCCAACACAGGATTGAAGATAAAGAGAGTGTTGTCCTTGAAAAATACACAGGAATTTTATTTAAAAATTATATAGCGAGTCCTGGGAAATATTAAAATTCCTTTCAGCTCATAAAATTTCCTGTGCTAACACAGGATTGAAGGAGAGTGTTTTCCTGGGAAAATACACAGGAATTTTATTTAAAAATTGTAGGACGAGTGCGAGGAAATATTAAAATTCTTTTCAGTTCATAAAATTTCCTGTGCTAGCACAGGATTGAAGGAGAGTGTTTTCCTGGGAAAATACACAGGAATTTTATTTAAAAATTGTAGGACGAGTCCTAGGAAATATTTTAATTCCTTTCAGCTCATAAAATTTCCTGTGCTAGCACAGGATTGAAAATGAAGAGTATATTCTCCTGCCAAAATACACAAGAATTTTCTATAAAAATTATGAAATCTCTGAGAATTCCTGGGGAATTTCCACAAAAATCCGGTTCAACCGAATAAAATTTCCTGTGCTACCAGATTAATATCGGACAAAACGCCCCAGAAAAATAGCGCAGAGCCCAATAAAAAATAAATAAATCCCATCGGTTTCCTTAATATTTACCCCTTAAAACCCTCCACCATTTTTTTTTTTTATAAATTAATTTTTACCCCCGCGAAAAATGTCGGGGAAATTCCCTCACTATCTCATACCCTCAATCCACCGCTTCATTAATAATAAAATCAAAATTCGGACAATCACCCACTGGCATCATCTTTCAGTGACACAGTGACACACGATCAGCCAAAAAAAAAGGGGTGGTGAGGGAGGGGGGAAGGGACGAGGACCCGTGAAACGCCTCCACTCTCTTGTTACCGTCGGAGCTTCGTACGAACATGCGATATAAAAGTTTGGGAACCCCCGGTAACGGTTAATCGACCTACTCCAGGGGGAGGCGGAAGCGGTTGACGGATTGCAAAAGGTACACACTTCATTTCGCGAACACGAGACTCCACCTCCCCCAGTTGTCGTCAAACGGCGAATGAAAAAAAGAATTTAAATGAAATAAAGTGAATGAAGGAGAGGTAAATGGTGAATGCACTTTCTCCCCCGGATCCCGTGTCTTTTTGACCCGATGGGTGCCACACGGGACTGCACATGGTTTTGAGTAAATTTTAATTTTCCTGGGTGGACAAAATGGCGATTTTTGGGGGGGAAATTTTTTGGAAAAAATCGGATCTCGAGGGGGTGAAGTGCGTTGGGTTTAATTTTGATGGGAAAATTGGGTTTTTGGGAGGGTAATTTTTGGGATTGAATCAACCCTTGTCTGGGGTGCCGCCATCTTTAATTATTCAATTATTTAAAAATTATTTGGATTAATAATTATTTATGCGATCGTTAAAAGTATTTCGTGTTCCTTAAAAAATTATTAGTTTTCTTTCCATTTTCAAAAATCCAGTTTTTAATTTTGGAAAATTTTGGCAATTTAAGGGGTGAAAACCCTTGACGACAACTTGTTTATAATCCAAAAAATTGTTTTTATTTATTACCATAAAAAATAACAATTAATTAACTAAAAAATCGATCGTTCGATCGTTTTTCTTTGAAAAAAAATTCCAGAAAATTCTTAAATCACAATAAAAAATTTATATCTCCCCTCTACCCCTCCCTCCACACCCCCATCGACCACGTGAGACATCCCCCTAATTTTTTGAAGAGACTGTCGGGGGTGCACGCCCTTAAAAACCGTTTAAATTCCCCAAAAAAATTTATTTTCCATTTTCCATCAAAAAATTCCCCAAAAAAAATTCTAAATCCCCCAAAAAAATACTGTACCCCCCCCCAAAAAAATTCTTTACCCCCTTCTTTTGTCTACCAAACTCCCCCCCCTCTTAAAAATCCTTTGCCTCCACAAATAAACCCGACAGACCAAAAATCCTGGTCAACATTTTGCCCCCACTTAGCAATAATTCAGGGCCCCCACAATCCCCGACGCCAACTTTGCGATAAGACGAATGCACCACTTGAAAAGGGGGAGGTAACCCCCTACCAATATCGATAAGTCAGAGACCATCAGCTCTCGCGAGAGCACAAAAAGCCCCGAACGCAGGAGTTAACGTGAAAAGAAATGAACCAGAAGCCGAAAAAAAAAATAAAAAAATCCCCCTAAAAAACCCACCAGGCTCATTCCCCAGGCCCATATACCTTATCCATATACATACTTACCCATATACATACCGTATACATACCTTCCCAGACTCGTTACACTCCTCCACGTCCCCGAAGCGGTGAAATACGCGGGAAAAAAACGGAAACCGCCGGCGCACGATTTTATCCCGAACCATATTTTTCCTCCCTCTCTTCTCCTCCCCCTCGGCGATTTTTAAAGTAAAATTCTCTAGGATCTTCCGACGGGTGCCGTAAAAACACGAAGAAATAATTTTCCGAGGGTACGATACGAGGTAGCGAGAGTTAGTTAGTTATACATTTGAATAGAGCGGCTACCGAGGGCTCATTAAGGACATTCGCGTGGTACAGTCCCGGCAAAAAGGTTTGTTGTTGAAGAGGTTGTTGGGGGGGGGGGGATTTTTTCAAGTGTTGGGGGGAAAAAAAATTTTTTTTTGTGGAAGGGGAGGTGATAAAGATGGAGATAATAATTTTGGAAAGTTATTTTTGTGTTTAATGGGAGGGGGTGGGGTATTTTATGGGGTTTAGGGGTTAATTTTGAGGTTCAGGAAATTTTGGGGGTTGAGGGGGGGAGTTTAAAGGGGCTGAGGGGGAATGGGAAATTTTTTTTTTTTAGGAGTTCGAGGGAGAAAAATTGAGAGAATAATTTTGGAAAGTTATTTTTGTGTTTAATGGGTGGGGGTGGGGTGTTTTGTGGGGTTTAGGGGTTAATTTTGAGGTTAAGGGAATTTTGGGGGTTTCTGGGGGGAGTTTAAAGGGGTTGAGGGGGAATGGAAATTTTTTTTTTAGATCTTGGAAGGAAAAAATTAATTTTTGTTTAAGAAAAATTAATAAAAATTGAGATAATAATTCTGGAAAATGATTTTTATATTTAAATTCAAAAGAAATCAACATAAAAATTGAATAAAAATTGATTAAAAAATTATCTCAATCGGTTTTAAATAAATTTCAATTTTCTTTAAAATGAAAATATTTTTATTTAATTTAAAATTTATCACGCGTTTATTTTTGCATTCCCTGCAGATCAGATTTGTATTTTTTTGTTTAAACCTTTCTATCTCTGCGAAATCTAGTATTATCACGTGTTATCAACACTTGTAATATAAACACAACTTCATTGACTCCAATCCATTGCTGGGACTGTCCTACTCAGCGATTCCCAAGCTCTTATCACATTTTCAGCGAAAAATGTATTTCTTCTCGTGTCCCAGGGCATTCCAATGTCCTCGGATATTCTCTAAAATACTAAAATAACAATTTAACAAGTGCAAAAGGAGTCAGTCCCTTATTCCATACGCGTTAAATAAATAATTTTAGATTAGAATCGACGAGCGATTTGTTTAATTCAAATAAAATTTGTTTTAATTCAAATGGAGTATTAAAACCCTCATAAACAATTCTATTTCCATTTAATTATGATTATTATTATATCGATAGACTAAACATAACTTTATTGCTATATTACCTAACAATTCCTCATTAAACATTAATTTTTACGAAATTTAAACTAAAAATCAGGGAACGATAATTCAGTAACGTGTGCTAAACCCTTTCAACAGCCCCCCAGTTTTTCCAAAATATCTCAGAATCCAACGGACTTATCAAAACATTCATCATAACCTTTTTTGTAAACCAAATCAAGCTCTACAAAAACCCTAATAACAAAAAATCTCCTATCTCCCTTAGATTCGAAGATATCCCCCAAAAACCAAATCCCCACAGATCAACCCCTATCCCCCATCGATTCCCCACCGAACCAACAATTTTCCTTCTTATCCCACCCCCCAGGGCTAATTTTTAATAAAAAAAAATTCTTCACACCTCCTCTGTTACCTTCCCTCAATCCAAAACCCCCTCACCCCCCTCAAATTCCCCCCCTCCCCCCTAAATAAAATTCTCAATTTTTTAAAAAACCGAATCTCCTTCAATTTCCAACCTTTTATCACCCCCTCCCCCTCCCTTACGAAAAAAATTCCACTGGTTCCCATGTACTCTCTAAAAACCCCGACGATATTATTTACCAAGTGCGACAAACTATTAAGGGCTAGAATTAACGAGCCCCTGGGAATTTTAAAATCTTAAAAACTTATGACACGAATTGAAATTCAACCAGAAGTTATTCTCATGATACCATAGTTATAATTCGTATTGCGGTACTTAAAAGCGAGCCAATTAACGCATGGTCTACCCACCCGAGTATTTAAATTATTGTCATTATTCCCACCCAACCCCCCTCTCCCCCCCCCCCCCCCGCCCCATGAGCCATTAGTTTTGAGTTTTTTACGATGAAAAATATTATTTTTTATTGATATGGCACATCCTACGGTGTTACAACTCGATTATATTTACACCCCGATGACTATAAAGAGTACTAGCGCCACACACACACACATACACACATAAACACGTGTAAACACACACTGGTGTATTTTAAATGTTGGAAATATGGGACACGAGCGATAAATTAAGGCCGCGGTTTTGTGGAGATGAAATTAATGTTTTGAATAAAATGGAAAAAGGGTGAGGGGGTGGAAGGAGGAGAGGGGGGGGTGTGAATATACTCGTCTGTGTGATTTGTCGGTAGTTTTATGGTGGGGTAAAGTCGCAATCGGGTTCCTACGCTGGCTCGCCAATTATGGGCGACGAGTAGTCGAGGCTAATTGGATTTTCTGGTGGGGTGAGGGAGGGGGTGGGTGGAAAAATGGGGGGAGGGTGGTGGTGGGTGAAAATGGGGGGAGGGTGGTGGTGGGTGAAAATGGGTGGGTGAAAATTATTTTAAAAATCGATTTTTCCTTATTTTTTATGTAAAAATTGCGATGAATAATAATTAATGAAGATGTTATAATAAATTAATGGTAAATTTTCATAAAATAATTATGAAAATCCAAAGATTTAAATCGATTTCATGTGATTTTTAACGAATTTCGATTTTTTAAAGATTTTGATCTTCTCCCCGAATAATTAAATAAACATTCAATTACCAACTTTGAAAATCCGGTTTTGCAATCTTAATCACTCGGTTCATATTCCGATTTTTATCGCGACTCGATTGAAATAAAAAACACTCGCGGAACAGCAAAGAATATCCGTTACTTCATCGCATTAAGATAACTCCCAACAAACGTAATTAATACCCCATCATTAACCGTTTTTCATTAATTTTCCGAGCCCTAGATTTTCCATTTGTCGATCAAAAATTACCCAGTGGTCACTCCCAGCCAATTAATCCCACATTTCCCCCCTCAAAATTATTCTCCAAATAATTTTCGGAAAATTCCTCCGCCGATTTTTCCCCGATTTTTCCTCCATTT
The DNA here is from genome assembly GCF_034640455.1 of Diachasmimorpha longicaudata. Lineage (NCBI taxonomy): Eukaryota > Metazoa > Arthropoda > Insecta > Hymenoptera > Braconidae > Diachasmimorpha > Diachasmimorpha longicaudata. Next base: position 2,515,480 of record NC_087243.1, read on the forward strand.
TCCCGCCCCCTTTACGACCCCGCGGACGCAATTTTTCCCCGCGCAGAACTCTCTATTTATAACCCCAAAGCCGCGCATGAATAATCGGAATTCTCCTCTTGGAAATAACCCGCTGACTAACGACGCGTCAAAATTCTTTCCGACAGTTGAAAATGAAAAATAATGAAATGAAGTATGAAGCCTTTGGAAATGTACCTAGACCACCGTTTGTGGTTGTAAGCGCACCTTGCTCGTGGAAACGTGCATTTCTCCACCTGCACTAGACGACTGCTGGCTCTTAGATCAACTGCGCCCGCATCCTCAGGAACTGTCACCTTACACCTTATTTAGACCCACAATCTATTCAATCTATCGTATCGTGAAATTAAAAAATATGAGAGTGCATTCGGTCGTGGAGAGACGTATGAATGTTGCGTACCAAACTGAAGATGAAGAGAGCGTTGATATGAGAAACTGCACAGGAATTTTCTATAAAAATTCTGTTGCGGAGATAAATTAATTATAATCCGTCGGGTGTAAACGAATTTAATAAAGTTCGGGTGATTTCTGGTGAATTTTGACAGAAGTTCAGTAAAAATTCTGGTTCGAAGAAATAAAATTTCCTGTGCTATCACCGGATTGAGAAAAAATTGCGTTAATCTGGGAAACTGCACAGGAATTTCCTATAAAAATTGTAGGACGAGTGCTAGGAAATATTAAAATTCCTTACTGCTCATAAAATTTCCTGTGCTATCACCGGATTGAGAAAAAAAAATTGTGTTCATCTGGGAAACTGCACAGGAATTTCCTATAAAAATTGTAGGACGAGTGCTAGGAAATATTAAAGTTCCTTACTGCTCATAAAATTTCCTGTGCTATCACCGAATTGAGAAAAAAAAATTGTGTTGATCTGGGAAACTGCACTATAAAAATTGAAAATATAAAAATTATAAAAATTAAAAAAAAATTATCATAACTCCTTCAAGCTCCTAAAATTTCCTGTGTCAACACAGGATTTTTTTTTCCCTTAACCAGCACTTTGAGTCTCATTTCCTGTGCTATCACCTTCATTTCTCCCATAAACTTCTCTTCCTATGTCCCTCACAAAAGCACTTCCATTATCCAAATTATTTATTATTTAAAATGGCAACAATACAACAATAATTCTAATAATAACGATATGATACATTGAGTGAATAAAATACCGTGAGTTTTCGACAATTATTAAGTAGTAATTGTGCAATCCTCTCTCACGTCCATATTATTATTATGACACTCGAGAAAAATAGTTTTTGTTTTAAAAAATTATCCAATTTTTCTGCTCAGCATGCGCCAACGGTGTAATCCGCTGATTTTTTATTTATTTATTCTTTTTCCTTCATGAGTGACATAATGAGTCACCGTGGCGGAGTGTACCATAGCCCTAATGATTATGAATGGTCCTGTGCGGGGGTCGGGACTTCTTTCTTCCCGGTCTCCAGTCGCCAAAAAACTTGATACCGTTGATCGACCGGGTCTGGCATCATCCTCTTCCGTTACCCACCCGCGTCTACCCGAAAACACGTTTTATACTTTGTTATTTATGCATAAGCTCAGAAGGTGGATACCTCATTCACTGAGATCCATTATTTTCAATTAAGATTGTGATTAAAGAAATAAGAGTTGAAGGAATAATAATGGGGATAAATAAGAATTGTGGGGATATCAATCTTGACAATTGCACGGAAATTAAATTTTTTGACGGGTATCATTTGACAATTTTTTAATAAACATTGGCCTGAATATGAGCGAGAGGGGGGGGGGGATTAAATGAGAATAACAATTGATTATTTTTATGTTATTTTATGACATGAAAAATTAACAAAAAAAATTGATTTCAGAGTTTTTAAAATATTTGTCTTTGAATAAATTTAATTACAACTCCAATTGTTTATTTAAATTGAAGTTAAATCATGGGGATAGCTTTATTAATAAATTCAAATGTTATAATAATTTTTTCGAAGTTTAAAGAACTGTCTAAGATTTTTTTATTTTTTTATTTTGATTTTCGATGATTTTATTGATTATTTATATCATTTATTTAGTTTTTTAATTATTTATTAATATGTATTTGGAAAAATCCTATTAAGACCGACTTATTAAGCAATCAAATAGCCCGTGCCCCAGTGAAATTTACTGGGTTCTATAAAAAAACGTGAACACAATGTTGAATTAAAACAAACGATATTATCATTCAATTTTATTTACGACTGTGTACCACCAAGAAAGTATTGCGCATACACAATTACACACACATTGCCCGTATCGAGATTGTACCGAAGGATATGACACACACTTTTGCAACGAGTGCATGAATTACAATGAGAGAATTGTCGTTAACTCTCCGCCCAAAAATTATTCAATAAACTTATTTTGCACGTGCACTGGAGTGAAAATGAAAGAAATATTTCTTATAAAAATATTTAAACAATTTTTTATTCATTTATTTATTTATATTGATAGTTATATTTGTTTATAATTCATTCAAAACTACAAAAATAATTTTTTATTTATTTATATATTTATATTTATTTATCTTTCCTCCAAAAATACCAAATCAGCACCAAAACAATTTTCTATTTATTTATTTATTCGTTCATTTATTTATATTTATATTTAAATATTTGAATCAAAGTAAATTCTTTCCCTTCACTTTATCGTAATCCATTTTCAAAAATTTATTGTTTAAAAATACACCCACAAATCGCATCAAAAAGAAAATTAATTAATTAATTTCCAAGAAATATTTTTCTCTATTGAAAAAAAAATTTGTTTTTCAATTCATTAATTTTTTTCACTCACTCCAGAAGCGTCCGAAAACTACCCCCGAACTGCCCTCGCACTCCTGGCATTTTTATGAATTCCCCCACACGACAATCAGAGGGGACAGACCTCTGGTTTTAACACGTGTAAGTGAATGCGTTCATTGTGTTGAATTTTCATAACAACCAGGTGGCATGATACTTCGGAATCAACCGACTGAATATGGGAAGTGACTTCCGGTAATTGGTTGACACCGGATGTCATCCTTAGACCTAAGGCGCGTGCCGACCACGCGACATTTAATGGGATAATTATCATTTTTTTAATTGGAATAGTTTACCTTCTTATGACTCTAATTAAAAAATTCAAAACTTATTTTTTTTAATTCTTATAAAATTGTTATTGCAATAGAATTAATTTCTATTTTCTATTCTTTAGATTTGACAATTAAAACAATTATTTAATTAATTTATTGTCATTTTTATAAAATTATTAATGCAATACAATTAATTTCTCTTTTCTATTTTTTAGATTCGAGTAAAAAAAATTTAATTTAATTTATGTAAAATTAAAGTTTTCTTTGTAAATTTTTATGGCATATAATTATTCCAAAAGCTCTCCCAACAGGGATGACGCGTATAAACTAAAAATTTAATCACGTATTTCTCCGTAAATTCCTCCGTGAATTTGACGAATGCATATGCTGCAACTTAGACAACAAGTAATTACGTATGTCGTGTTTTTATCTTTGAAATCGTGCGGGCAGCACATTGACTACGACCAAGCACCTGCCACGAGAGCGTGCCAACGCATACACACGACCCCATCACCGTGACGTAAATACACCCCTTCGGCATTTCTATTTATCCCGAATAATTTCCACTCGAGCAAACGAACACTGAATTTTTCCATTAAAAATTCGCGTTCCCCTCACAAGACGATACGACATCAAGTGGAGCTTCACAGTCTCATTATCGATCTAATTATAATTCCAAGGCTTACCCAGCACTTGTGGTGTCGTCATCGGTGACCGCACAAGGACGAAAAAGGAAAAATCCAGACGAATTTTTATGTTTAAAACATGATTCATGAATAACAAGACAAAGAATTCTCAGGGAATGAAAAAAAATCGCTGTTTATTCCGACAAAAACAGCAACAAATGTCAACAATTGATAACAGGGATTTCCCTGTGTTTATTATTTATCACCAAAAAGATAACAAAAATATATTTATCATTCTACGGTACAATAAAAGAAGCATAAAAAACATTAGCGATGACGAAGGCAGAAAAATCCATTTGCAATAACATTAATAAATAAACTCTCCAGACCTTGACCTTGACCTTGACGAGGTTTAAAGTCCGTCAGGATATCCTACAGATCCAGACTCAGGACTGTCCATCAGACTATCCAACAGATTTAGCCTCCGGCTGATCAGCTGATCCCCCTCCGCATCGCTGTAAAGATCCAACAAGATCGATCATAATAAATCAATCGTCAGAACGATCCACCAGGACATCAACTTACTCCCAACAAAATCCCAAATCCTGACGTCTGGACTATTCCGCCGGCGGACACTGGTCTGGCCGGACGCATTGTCCTTCCGAATTACGAAGATACCCTCGCCGACACTGGCAGACATTCACCCGACATTCCTGAAAGAAATCACCCCATCAACATCAGATTATCCCATCGTATTCCACCCCACGATCACCCGCCCAACCCGGACGCGGCTGACCGCCGGGTCAGCCGCGTCATCAACTGATGTTGATGAACCTAACGAAGGGCTCGCGTGAAGGTCCTCACCGGAGTGCACAGCATCGTACTAGATCTGTCGCAAGTCGGCGGACATGCGCTACCGCAGAAGGTGCACTCATCATTCGGACCGCCAGTGCATCTTCGAGTGCATTGACCAGGTTGACCGGACGAAGGGCACTGGTCAGGACGAACGCATTGTCCTTCGGAATTGCGAACGAAACCTCTGTCACACTCGCAGACGTTGATGAGACATTGCTGGAAGGGATTGAAGACTTCAAAGGGTTTGATTTCGGACCCAAAAAGGGCGAGAAGAAGCTTTTGATTGATCACTTCAAGTTAAGGACGAGGTAAAGGACGAAAGTTGGGCCAGGAACGAACGGTTGAGGACGATACCGAAGGGTTAATGAAGATCGCTCACCAAAGTGCAGATCCTGGGATTGGGTCTGTCACAACTGAGAGGACAAGCGCTTCCGCAGAGGGTGCAGCGGTCGTGAGGCCCTCCGGTGCATCGGCGGGTGCATTGAGGTTGCCGGGACTGCGGACACTGGTCAGGGCGGACACATCGTCCTGCCGCATTGCGAACGTACCCCCGTTCACATTCGCAGGTGTTCACTATGCATTGCTGAAAGTGATAAGGCCCAAGTGATTACGGTCCCATTCGCGGTGGAGAGCTAACGACACCCTGAACTGATTGTTTTCATGATTATGAAGTCAGTTGTGATGAAGCTGATGACGCGGCCCTACGTCCCACCCGTGGGCCTCATTCCCAATAAGAAAATCCAGATTTTTAACGATCAATTCACGTGATTACGTCGTTGGGACTTGCGTTTTCGTCCGCGGAATTTGGGAACAAGAAGTTTTGGGACTGACTGAGACTATTTGTGATGGGAGGAGTGAGTTTGAACGAACCCTGACCCCCCGGGCACAAGGACAAGGCCCCCCAGACCTTTAGAAGAGGCCGCGGTTAACGAATATCAAAAAAAAAAATCGATAAATGGGCCTGACGATGTCTTACCAAAGTGCAAGCCTCGGGATTGGGTCTGTCACAAGTCCGAGGACACGCACTCCCGCAGAGGGTGCACCTGTCATGGCGACCGCCAGTGCATCTCCGCGTGCATCTTGGGTCCCTTCTCGGGCATTGGTTGGGCCTGACGCACCGTCCGCGCGCGTTCCGAACGTACCCTTGATCACATCGGCAAACGTTGACGACACATTGCTGTGAAATTCCATGAAGATGAGAACACGAGACTTGTCTAGGTCTAATCCTAGTTCCTTCCGGGATGAAAAAATTACTGTCGATTGAATATCCCCCAGGACTTCTTCCCAAATCATCTTCGGGACCCAAAAAGGTTCTTCATAAACCAAAATTTCGAGGAGATGACGTCCAAGGAACTTGGACAGCTCTTGGAGGTCTTGTTCCTTCTTCAGGACTTGATCCTCCGCTTTAGGGACTATCGATCTAAATTATCGTCACTAGGATCCTCCCCAGGGGTCCCCAGGAGTCCCCAGGACCCTCAGAACCCACCGAATATCCTCTCAAGGATCTTCCGAAGATATTCAAAAGACAGAAATCGTTTCTTTTCCCGTGGAACAACTCACTTTCGTGCAAATCCCAGGTTCCGGTCGATCGCAGGTCAGCGGACACGCAGTTCCGCATAGGGTGCACTTATCGTTAGGGCCCCCGGTGCATCTGGCTGTGCATTCTGGGTCCGGCTCGGACGATTCCGTCGACGGTTCCGCGACCGACGTCTGCGCGTTCGCTATCTGCAACCCTGAAAGTTATCAACGGCATGCGATCATAATCGATCGCCCCATCATCGATAATCGATTGTCGGGGCCTCATGGCGTCTTTAGGGGTCACAACCGGGGGAAGATGGACGCCGACCCCGCGGTGGCGCTAGTGCAGCGACAACTTCCGCGCGGAATCACTGAATTTTTCAAATGGGACTCACCTAGGACTGTCCCAAGGACCAACAAGAGGATCTTCACGTGTCTCTCCATCTTTGGGGTCCTTATCGTCAGTCGAATCACTAGAAGAATGAGTTCACGCTCGATTAGGCACAAAGTATTTATACCGAGATGATTCGCACGCTTTGAAAGCTCGCGAATTTTCCTGTTTACAATTTGCAAATACGAACGTATCTGAGTTATCTCCGATTACTGTTCGGTATCAGACTAAACACTCATTGTTATTACGTTTAAAAATAACTTTTCATGACATCGTCTGGTGGTAAACGACAGACGTCGATCCAATTACAAAATTGGGGACAATAGACCGTCGATCACACGCTCCAGGTCATCCGAATACTAGACAACCCCAACGTAATCACACGAGAATTAATTTGTTTGACCAACATTTCGTGTTTGATTATCCCACGGGTTTCATACCCCATCAAAGGGACGGTACCCTTACGATTGTCGAGTGGCATCAGGGGTGGTGCACCCTAATTGTAGCACAATTCTGGTGAGTCAATAGTCAAATGGGAACGAATTCCGTTGAAGGACCGCACCCCAATCGCTTCATCCACGAGGTTCAGTCTAAATAGGAATCGATTATCGATGCGGAAGGTATCGATATCACGTCTCGTCGTGAATTTTTCCGCGAAACCGACTTTTCCCTGAATTTTCCGCATCCGAATCCGTGTTGGGAGGACTCAGGCCCTTCTCTGGGGTCAGAATCACCGAATCCGTTGGGCGTTAAGGGAATGCCGGTGATTGGGCCTGATAAGGAAGCAGCGTTGGGTCGCGTGGGTACCACCTGCTGTCTTTCCAACCACCAGACGTCACCTGCGACCACCAGGAGACAAGTTCCCCGCAACCGGGGACTTTCGCGCTTTCGAAAATGAAGGAATCGTCGAGGCGTGTCTCCTTGGCACATGTCGTGAAACGAAAAATATCCGGTAAGGAAATTTTTGCAGGCACGTGCTGGCCCAAGGACCCCCGAGGTACCTGCCCCTGGTGGTCGCGCATGCGTAAATCCGCCGAGGACCTCCTGCACCTGCGGAAGTCACCCCAAGGAAGTTTCGTTTGTTGATAGTGGTGATGGGTTGCGTATTGAGGGTACGCACATGCCGAGGAATTTGCTTGAAGGGGGTTGGTTTGACGATGAAATACTTTTGGGCACCTGCAGCCCCCAAGACGGGACTGATACCTTCGGGGACTTCAGCGGTGCGTGATTCCGGGAGCATATGGGGTGCAATTGTGTAACCGCCTGGAGTGGGACTACTGGGGGTTGGTAACTGCGGAACTAGTGGAGTCGATATTCGTCTTCGATTGGGCCTTAAAGGGGTGGGGGGTGGGGGTATTGAGATCGAGACGTTGAGGATTTGTTTTTGGGACCTGAGATGGTAGTGATTTTTGGAAGTGAGGGAGTGGATTTTTTAGGGAATCGGTTCTATCGGGATAAGGCCCCATGCGGGGCATGTTGGGCCCATTATGGTGCACTTCAAGATTTTTTTTTTCACGTTTGATTCAACCCCGAGGGTTCAAAATCGAACGCAGTATTAAAATAATTTATTTCATCTCAACTATTGAGGCCCAGTGAGGCCCCAAACTATGGAATCAGACAATTTCGTCTGAATGATTCCCTTTTCGACGTTTCCAATCACGAAATCCTATTCTCGATTTTTTTTTTGAACTGTGACTATCGGACCCAAAACCCCGACTTGACAATAAATTAGTTTGACAATTTTCTCGAAAATAAAAGGCCCAAATACTTCCGGAGCGCGTTCATAAATTCAATTTCCATTTCTACTAATTAACCCTCGAAATATTCGGATGAACCTTTATATCAAAACACAGCAGGTCCTGGGGGTCACTCGGCCATGTCTCCCCGGAGGGTGGAGCCCAGAGGCACCATCACCACCCATAATCAGCCTCACCATTGCATACTCAGGGGAGCGTGACAGACAGGTGACACGCGTGCGCCATGCGCTCAAGCCTTCTAGCTCATTTCAAGCACAAGCGGTCGTATGTGGAAACAATAAAATATTGAAATTGGGGGGGTAAACATGGGACGGGCCCAACTGTTGGTCACGTGCCGTTGTTAGCCATCGTAATTATTTTTAATGAACTTTTTCCTCGATTTCCCGCGCTCGCTGACGATCTAACCTCACTTTACGGAGCGATCTAACCTCGTTTTTCATTTTGGCGGCCATTACCCTAATTTTTTCGCTGTCAACGGACCCAATATCGATACCATCGATATCTCGAAAGTCCCTCACATTTATTACTCATCGATAGAGTCGTCAAAAGCGATTAATTTGAATCGATAACTAGTTTGAACAGAAATTTTTTAACGCGACAATTTTTTTTTTTTTCAAAATCGCCATTTGCAATTTTCAATTTTATTATTATTTCGATATTTCTGTTGTGTTTAGAGTTAATTACGTCGACAAAAGATTAATTCCCGATAATTTATCGAACAATCCAGATTATTCCAACCGCACCATCACTCGCTTATCGATCCCACCCCCATCTCTATCATCCCCCTAAAACAACCCCTCCCCAACCTACTCCAATAATATTATCCAGACCACCCAGTACCGTTTAATCCCCTCGAATATCCAGCAATTTCCCGAGCAACTCCGCAAACCCAATACTTCGTAAACCAATCGAACAGATTAAATTCGATATCAGTCCAGTCGAATCGATTAATTAATAACGAAGGGATTTCTCCTCGTGAACTTAAACGAGAATTTCATATCACCCGGAACGAATCGTGTAACGATCCACCGGTGGGAACGATGAATCGAGAACGAGACTAAAAAGTTATCTTTTTATTAAAAAAAAAAATAAAAAAAAAAAATAAAAATAAAAATAACGTAACCAAGTGAATTCAGCATGAGCTGGCTGACGAAGAACGGAAGTATCAGGAGCAAGGATAGGTAGGCAAGTTTATAAGATAAGCAACATGGAGTGTATAACCAAGGGTATATCCAATGGTGCGAGAAGGTAACGTATCACGATTCGTCCATCGGTGTCTGGTTTATCCGGATCCCTTATTCGTGATACGTAATCGCTTACTTTAGTGTATTGGTAAGACACCCGGACTCTACCTCGTCTGCAGCGCCCGCGGGGGGAGGGGGAGGGAGGGGGGGGGCTGGGCCCCTCGATGGAGAGGGGGTAGGGCCCCTCGGCCCAGTGACTTATCGCTCCAATTCAAAGATGGCGGGACTGTTGGCTTTTTACGATAAATTACGTGATCTTGTGAATCGATCAAATGATCACGGGACACGCTATACGGGAGCGGTAACAAGAGCGCCAAAAAATTTGATGGCAAGTGCACATGAACTTTATTTACAGGCGTCTTCGAGTTATCGAGAGAGTTAAACCTGTTTCAAGGGGGTGGGGTGGGAAGGGGAAGGGTTGTATGGTAGGTGAAGAAGTTGGAAAAGTTGAAGTGTTTGGTTTCAGGGATTGTGGAGAGGTATAATTGTGATTTTTTGAGGGGGGAGGGAATTTTTGGGGGGAAGGGGTTGATGGGGGTGAGAAGGGGGTTGTATGGGGTGTGTGAAGAAGTTGGAAAAATTGTTCTGTTTGATTTCAGGAATTATGGAGTGGTATAACTGTGTTTTTTTGAAGGGGGAGGAATTTTGGGGCGAAGGGGTTGATAGTGGGGGGTAGTTTTGGAAGGGGGTAGGAATGACGGGGATAGAGGGGTTGATTTCATGTTTCCGCGGGTGTAGAAATATAAATAATATTTTTTTTATGGAAGTTTGGTGATGGTAAAGGGGGTTGGGGGCGGTGGGGCCTGATTGGGCCCGATATAGGGGATGAATACTATTTTTGGGGGTTTGTTTTGAGTGGTGAGGGTTGAATGCAAGAGGCAATTCGGTGTAAATACAGAAGAATTATGTCATGATATCCTGGAACAAGGCCCCGGATTGTTGGTAATGTCGGGGGGACTCACGTGTACGCCATTGGGTGGATAGCGATGGAGAGACTCCCGTCGGATATCCATAAATCTATTTGATAGTAGAAAGTACTACCATTATTCTGAAACTAGAAATTTATCCGTCTTCCTATTGCTGCGCATATCGTGCGCAAAATTTCTACCTTTTGACCTCGAAACTGACGACTTTTGTTCGATATAAATCGAACTATTTACGATTTTACTTCTAATTAACAGCAATTAACATTTTAACCCTCTCAATTTTAATTTAACCCACAAAAATCCCCACACAAATGGCCCATTCTAATTTCGGATCCCATCAACACTTCAAATAAATCATATATAAGTCCCAAAATTTTCGTAAGTCCCAAAGTTTCCGTAAATAACTCTAAAATCCTCGAGTACTTCAATCCAAATGTTACTAAACAATTTTTCTCGATGATCCCAACCTCTTTATTATTATTATTACTATTTATAGTGATGGGCCTTATACTCAATGGGCCCTACAATACATTATTTACACTCTCACTCTATTCCATTACTTTCCTGCCCACAATACATAATAATATTCTAAATTTCTACTTTAAATTAAAAAAAAAATTACAAACTTCCCCTTTAACAACAAATTCAGTGACGTCAGGACTTAATGCCCCCTCCCCTCCCCCCCCTTCTCCTGTAACATAATCCCGATGAAAATTGAGATGTCAATATGGCGGTATGTTCCTCAATTAACTCGAAGATATCGCCGCGACGTAACAGGGTCAGAGAGTAAAGAGCGAGGCGAGAATATCGCGTGACGTCTTGGGCCTCTCGGTGGTCCCATCCCTCCCCCCTCCACCCCTTCTACCCACCCTGCATCCTGCCCCCCCCCCCTCCGCAACCCTCACCCTTTTTTAATCCTTTGTGAACACCATCACTCCCCCTCAACACACAACACATAAGTTTGAACAACTCTCGTTGTGGGTCCGTTGGGGCATCAAACGAAGATGGCGCGCTCGCGCGCGCGAACGCGTCCTGTGTGGCGCTCGGTTTCTCGCCGATGCCAACATAAAACCGCACCGTTTATGGGGTTGGTACCTCGATAATTCACAACATTGTCCGTACGGGATATTTACGGCTCGCTTCGTTACGACTGCCTCACGGTATATGGAGAAAACGTTTCAACCGTTCGCCATTTTTATTTTTGTTTATTTATTTTTTTTTTTTGCAGTTGAATCCTATCATTGATACTCAAATATTATTACTTTAGGAATAAATTTTATGATCATTTTTATTGGCTCTGAAATAAAATAATGATCGGGTGATAATGTTAAGGAGAAAGTAAAGATATTTTAGGGGTAATTCGTCTGTTTACTTTGTCTATCATCCCCTATTTTGATTTTGAACGTTCAAACTCGAACGATCTCCAGTTTCAGTTCGATTTAACGCCAAAATTCCCATCGATTTCGATGATTTAACACCGAATACGTCGAATATACGGAGATGGAACCTCAAAATCCGAATAACCAGCCTCTCCTGATCGCCATTCCGGCATCGCCGACATTCCGCCGACGTTAGGCCAACTGTCGGCCGAATATCGGCCCAATGTCGGCCCTTCGTATACTAGTAGGATCATGCCACGTGTATCCAACCGCGTAAAAATCCACCGAATAAATAACGGAATAACAGAAATAAATAGAGCTGTCGAACGTTTCGCGGCGCAACACCGGGGGAAAGCAGGGCAGAGATAAGCACGAGAGATTCCGGCAAAAAATCGGGAAGAATAAAGTCGAAAAGTGGTAGAGGGGCTAGAGGAGTTGGCAGGACGTGGGTCGGTTGGATCGAATTTCATACAAATCACCGGTAACTCAAGCCAAAAGCGAGGCGCACGCCCATGGCAGCATCAATAACCTCGACTCTTTTGTCTACGAGTCCTGATCTCCCTCTCACCCGCTGGTGAGGGCATTGATTATCCTGAATAATCACTGGCGATGGTGAATCACGATTTAATTAATCACAGTCCAATGGAGAATTTTATTTTTGATGGAAAATTTTCAAACAATGGGGGAAGAACAAGGGGTTTTTCATGCGTTCCCCTATATGGAACGTGGAACGAGCCGACTGGGGATAGTCCTTACGGTCCTTCCGCCAAAGAAATGACCGAATGCACTTTCCCATCGTGTGCTGGGTGGGTGGGAAGGGGGAGGGGGAGGGGGGGCGCACTGGCGGGAGTTGGCGCGAGTGCGGGCGATACGATGGGGGAACTATGGCATCACGTTGGCCACTTATCGTCGTTAACTTAACGCTCCGGTAACTAATACGTGCCAGTTGTTACCCGGTATAGGCGCACTGGCCGCCGAGGTTTAAGGTGCACCGGGTTTGTTGGCAGAGTGTTGGCGGAATAACGGGCGGAATGTTTGTGGTGGTTGGGTAGGGTAGGGTGTGGGAGGGGGGGCTGATGTTTGTGGCGCCGGGGTGAGGAGGTTTAGGGGGGTGGGTTGGGGGGTTTTAGGGGGGAGGGGGATGTTTGGGGGGAGGGGGCGTTGAGGAGGTTTTGTATTTTTTTTTTATGGGGTAATTGAGACGTTCGGGAATTTTTTTGGGAGAATTTTAAGGCGGGATTTATCTGGATATTTAATGTGATTTGGGAGGGGGGTGGGTGAGAGGTTTTAAGGGGGTGCGAATGGTTCTCGGGGGGTTGTAGGGGTTTTGGGGGGGGGGAGAAGTGGGGAAAGGACAGAATTTTTTTTTTGGGATCAATCGATTGATAATTTGGCGGGAAAAAAAATTTAAAGTGCATTTTGGGGTTCGGGGGGGGCTACAGGGGTAAATGGGGGTTAATCTTGAGAACGGTGGGGTGAAAATCACAAGAGAAAAGATTTTATTTGAAAAAGATTCTGTCAAGGACAATTTTTATTTGAAAATACTTTCGAAAGAGGATTTTTTAATGGAATTTTGGAACCAAAATTTTTTGGGACCACCAGGGGGTGCCCTAAATAACCTCCCAATGCTAGATAATTTTTTTTTCACAGAACAGTCCCAAAAATTGAATTTTAACGCGGGTCAACTGACCCATAGATCGATAGCACGAGAAAAATCGAGAAAAATCGAAAACTAAAATTAATTCAAAGACAAATTAAAGAAAAACATTTTACCCCCCCCCCCTCCCCCTCCCCGCCAAACCAGGAACCATCACGAGAATTAATAATTCACGAACTGGGCCCATTTTCAATCCCATCAAAAATAATCGAAACTCGATTTTTTTCATTCGCTAATTCGATTCCGTGACCCCCGCGAATAATTCAAATTTTGAAGAAAATAATACCGGAAGTGAATGCCCCATAAGGGCCACAGGCGACGAGGTCACGGTAGTTCAAAATCACTCTGCGATGGGAGAAGGTCGCGCGAGGGGATGGGGAGGTGGTTTTGAGGCCCCTACGGGCCCCAACGAGCCACACGGCCGTGACGCAGTGCCGAAGACAGCGTTAGAATACACGATGGGGTCCACACGGTTCCCAGGCAGTTCTATGAATACAAAATATACGAGGTCGAGTGCCAGTGCACCAGGAGATTCGCTCAATCATCCTGGACACGCCCGCCATATTGGTATTTTGCATAAAAAAAAAAATATTAACAAGTGGGTGATGGAAAGCGCGTTTTGAGCGATAGAAATCGATTATTTGCGCTCGTTTCTGGTACCATTGACTTCCCATTAGTTGTTTCATTATTATAATGAGTGGTAAAACGTCTTTTCAAGTTGAATTATAAACAAATGAATAAATAAACAATCTCGGGGGCTTTGTAGGGTTGAGAGATGTGGGGGGGTTGAAATTTGTTTAAATGAATTCAGAAATAAATAAATATTCGATGAAAATTTGATTGTTTATTAATTTTGCAGTAAAATGAAGTCTTTTGTTGTTAATTCAGTTGTAGAAAACTAATAAAACTAAAGGAAAATTCCGTTAAAAATATTATAATAATAAATAATAAATATAAATTTTATAAAATGTCGAGTTTACCTCTCCCTCTCTCTATTTAATTATTTAAAAAATTTTTTCGTTAACAAATTCTGTTGTAGAAAACCGATAAAACAAAAGGAAAATTGTTTATCCCCTTTATATCTTGTTTAAATAATTTTTGGGACTTAATTAATGAAAATAGAGTTCACAGGGAACAAAAAAATGAAAAATTAAATGAAAATTCAAATAAAAATATTCTAATAATAAATAATAAATATAAATTTGACAAAATGTCGAACATTAAATCGTAAATTTCGAATTTCAGAATAAAAAATTAATTAATTTTCTTCAATTATCCAAAATAATTTCCTCGTAACCGATATTCCCATTAATGTTCCTGCCACGCAACATTATCGAGATCTCGATATCTCGATAAAAATCGACCCAGCCGTTGGTAATCAATTACAAGTGAACTATTATAAAACTATTCGCATTCAATATCCAATAATTAACTGTCTTTCAACAGTCAATTCGTTTGAAAGTTAAATGTAAATGCGAGAGTATCGAATCCACGTCTTTATGATATCGTAAAAGAAAAAAAAAACTATCGAATGAAAATTCATCGCGAGGTTAATTCCGCGACCTTGCTTGTACCCATGGGAAGCCCGTGAGATTTACCTGGTTAATAGGCAACCTGCTACAGCTGTTGAGGAAAAGGTAAAAAGTGAACAGAGAAAAAAAAAAAAAAAAACTGGGTCTTAAAAGGGGCCTTACTCCTGATCGGACGTTGCGCAAATGATGGCGCGGGGGTGGGAGGATAGGATTTTTCAATCGCAGGGGGATAGGATCGTTGGACTGCGGCGAGCCGATGTCGGCAAAGTGCACAACCACTGTAGGCGCGATTGGGACCACTGAGGTGTGACGGAATGTGTAGTAATGTCGGGGCCAATAGGCTAACGACTACTGGACTTCTTGTAATTGTTCTCGGGGACTTGAAAAATGAGATGAACTTTGGATTTTGTGGGGATATATTTGAGGAATTTGGGGAGCTTTGGGCCTTATATACGAAGATAATTAAATATTATCTTAATGTATGAGGCCCAAAGCTCCCCAGACATTTAATCCTCTTCATATATAAGGCCCAAAGCTCTACAAATCCTCCAAAATTTACTTTTTATTTTTGTAAAAAAATGTCTGAGACATTTCCCGAGCTTTGGGCCTTATATATATGAAGATAATTAAATGTTATCTTAATATATGAGGCCCAAAGCTTCCCAGACATCTAATAATCTTCATATATAAGGCCCAAAGCTCCACAAATCCTCCAGAATTTATTTTTTATTTTTGTAAAGAAATGTCTGAGGAATTTCAGGAGCTTTGGGCCTTATATATGAAGAAAATAAAATACTATCTTCATATATGAGGCCCAAAGCTCCCGAATCCCCCACAAATCTCCCTAAAATACCAAAAGTAAATTGCAATTCATAAAATACTATTTAACATCAACTTTTTTTTTTTTTTTTTTTTTTTTTCGTTTATGATAATTAATTATTATAAATTATAATAAATCCTCGACACGTGAGACTTTATTCTCGTTGTTCGACGCTTTTTTTCCTCCCTCTCAATGTAATCATCACCTGATGAGAAATTCGAGGAAGGGAATACCACAACGTGCAGCACTCACTGGGACCAGAAAAAAAAAAAAAAAATTCAAAACGTGTTGTGAATCCCATGGATATTATGTATACAGTGTTAGGGCAATCTTTAGTTCCTTACGGCGGGGTTGGGACAAGTATACGGTGAATATACCTCACCTTCCTAATAGTCGTCATTACTCTGACGCCTGTGGACGAACGTTTGACCCCGCGGTCCGGCCACTTTGGGGCGTTAACTCTCGCGAATTATTTTTTCCTGGGGAATTTCACGGAAACGACGTTTCATTCCCATTACTGGAGAAAGCTCGGTTGTATATGTAGAAATGATGATTATGAAAGGGGCGGGGGAATTTCGAAAAATATGGGAAATAGTGGGGATTTTGGATGAATGAGCCAAATGATTTTGGTGCATTAAAAAAAATTAAAATTGTTTTTTTATTACGTTTTCCAGCATTTTTTTAATCAAAATGATTCAATTCTATGATATTATAGTGATTTCTAATGATTCTAGTGTTGATTTAAAATTAATGTGGAGCTATTAATTAATTTTCTTTTGAAAAAAAAAATAAAAAAATAAAAATTGTCTTTTTATTAAGTTTTCCATCATTTTTTGATCAAAATGACTCAATTCCACGATATTATAATGATTTCTAATGAATCTAGGGGTTAATTAAAATTAACGTGGAGCTACGAATTAATTTTCCATCGAAAAAAATAAAATAAAAAATAAAAATTGTTTCTCTATCAAATTTTCCATCATTTTTTAAATCAAAATGACTTAATTCCACGATATTACAATGATTTCCAATGAATCTACTGGTTAATTAAAATTAACGTGACGCTACCAATTAATTTTCCCCCCAAAAAAACTCCTCACTCACGAGCTCACCGACGAAAACAAAAAATTTCAAAATCCATCCCACCCCCTCCCTCATCCCCATCTATCCTCTCTCCATAACACCCCCCAAACTGTTCCTCATCCCCCTCGTCTTCACCTTCATCCCCCTAAACCCATTAATTACCCCAATTTCCCCCAAATTTCCTCAATAAAAAATATCCACAACCCCCTCATCCCTTTCCCCAATTTCCCACCAAAAACCCCCCAAAAATTCCAAACTCCCTTCCACCCCAGAACTCCCCCACCCCCTCTAATCCTCCCACCATTAACTTCCTTCCAAAATCAATCAATAATTCACTTCTTCGAATTTTCTGAAACCAAATGACGATTTGCTGACGTGATCCGATCGGAATGTCCTCGTCCTGAATTTTTTTTCTCCCCCAGAGACTGCCAGGTGTCCCCCAGGGGTCCCCCAGGGTTCCCCCAGGTTGTCCACCTCCTTCAGGATTCGAATCCTTTATCAAGATGCGTTTACCGAGTGCCAATTAGACGACCGTTGGCGTTTTATTTCCCCCCCCCTGGGTCTGACTCTCCTTTCATCTCCGTTACAACCCTCCTCCCCTATCCCTTTGATCACCAGCGACATCACCATGTGACTCCGTCACGACCCCAATGGCTACGACCTCTGGAAAATTCAACGATGGAGGGTACCCTGAATGGTGGACACGTTTTAAAGTACCCGATGGAGAATAGTCAGCACTCGAGTCAATCGGTTGCGATCTTCTTCTGGATTTTACGGTCCCCACGACCCGACGAACAATAATGAACCCGCATTAGGGGAGAAAATTGTCTTGGGGGAGGTAATGGAGGATTTGGAATGTGCCACACCCGTTGGTACACTCACTGGAGAATTAATTAAATTTTTTTTAATTTATTAATCGATTTGACTGATTTTAAAATATTTTTTATAGTGATTTAAGGTGTGGGATTTATTTTTGATTAGAATGTTAGGGAATTAATTTTGTTGTGAAGGATCTGCTGGGTTTTATGAATAAATGGGGGATTTTGAGATTTTTTGGGAGTTGGAAAATTAGGGGATTAATTAGTTGATTAATTTTTAATGTGATTTTAGAATATTTTGATGATGGAGGGGTTAGGGGGGGAGTCAAGGGACTTTTGGGGGATTATGACATGATTGAGATGTTGGTACAGTCACTGGAGAATTAATTAATTTTTTTTTTAATTCATTGATTGATTTTATTGATTTTTAAAGATTTTTTATAGTAATTTAAAGTCTGGGATTTATTTATTTAATTAGAACGTTAGGGAATTGATTTTGTTCTGAAGGATCTGCTCAGTTTTATAAACAAATTCGAGACTTTCAGATTTTTTGGGAGTTGGAAAATTAGAGAATTAATTAGTTAATTAATTTTTAATATGAAAACTCAAGGGTTTTTTGAATAATTATAACATTTTTCTAGTTATTAATAATATTCAAATTAAATATTTTGGGGACCAACGAAGACCTTCCTAATAACCCAAAATTTATAATCTAATTAATTCCCAAAATTTCACATAATTTCCTCATTAATTATTCAATCAAACCCGAAAATTCTCGTCATTTTCTCGTTAAAAATTCCTGAGCTTCATTTCCCATTAAAAAAATTTATTTAAAAACATTTCTCCATCAACTTACCCCTCTTCCCTCCCCTAAATAATTTAATTCTCCAAAATAATAATAATAATAACAATAATATCCACTAAATTAACAATTGAATTAAAATGAATCGATTAATTTCACTTAAAAAAAACTTAAACCAAAATTCCCGCCCTAATTACCATATCCAAATTTTATATTTTTTCCGACAATTCACATGTCTAACGAAATATTAATCCTTCACCCCAATTCACCCCAACATGCGCTAGAAATCCCTTCAACAACTCAAATCCCCGATTAGAAAATTCGAAACACGACATATTCCATATGATAAAACGGAAGGGAACGAGAAAGACCTCAATAAAAATTAATTTATGCCAGTGGTCGTCGGTCGTATCCCTCGAATATCCCACCTACGTGACGATCTGGTGAACCTGTCCCAGAAGAAGAAGAAGAGGCCCCAAGAAATCCCACCTCTGGTGCTGCGCCAGTACCAGAGGAAACTGATGAATCAGAAGAGATTTTTTTATTCTCCATCTGAACGAGATAAAGGGACAGGTAATTTCGTTACAAAAGCCACCCCCCCGTTGGACACCCCCTCCCCCCGGGTTCTCTATTTTCTCGTCACTCCATTTCATATGTAAAAGTGGTGGAGGCTGAGCTGGGCCTGAATGGGCCGTTTGGTGGGGAAAAAAGAGAAGTTGGGGCGTGATACTGAATCAAGACGCGGTAATTCCGGATGCTGGTGATGGTGAAAAGAATCGTGGGAGAGGGACTCGAAAATTTGGAGGTAACTTTAACCTGGTGGACAATGAAGTGAGGACAAGAAGATGCAGAGATACCCGGGGAGGAATTGAGGGTGGGGTAGGTTGGCGAAGGGTCGACTGCCGACTCTGGGATTTCCTAGGGTGGGTCTGACTTGAAGTGTCTAGTTTTTTGGGGATAACTCGGAATCTAGGGGAAATGGCGGAATTTTTGTCATGACATTTATTGTAGAACATAGTTCGCTCTACAAAAAAGGTTATGACAACAATTTTGCTATCTTTCGCAGATTTTGAGATATTTGCAAAAATGTAACCGATGGTGAGGGCACGTTTCCTGGGAGGGGTCTGACTTGAAGTGTCTAGTTTTTTGGGGATAACTCCGAATCTAGGGAAAATGGCGGAATTTTTGTCATGACATTTATTGTAGAACATAGTTCGCTCTACAAAAAAGGTTATAGCAACAATTTTGCCATCTCTCCCACATTCTGAGATATTCATAAAAAACTAACCTAGAAAATGAACCCGAATTTATCGAAATCTGACCTCGTCTCCTTTCGCCTAATTTAACGGGGCAGGGGGTGAGTGGGGCGAGGGGTGGGGGTAGGGAACCGCGGGTATTATCGGTGAACATCAAAGGAAAATTTCAAAAATGTTCGAGTAATGGGAGAAAGTGTTCACTCACCCGGTTCGTTGTAATCCGGTGGTGGGTTTTTCTCAAGATTTTTTTGATTTTTTTGATTCTGGTTACGGTACTGGACAATCCCACGGGTTTACAAATTTAGTCCTATCCAAATACAGGTGAAATGGGGAATATCAAAGGGGATGAGAAAATATAGTGAGTTTTTTTAAATTTCAGAGAAGAAAAAACTTAATTTTAGTGAATATTCAGTTACTTTTGAGAGATAATTATTTTTTCAAAAGTGTTTTGCTTCGGTCCATCATTCCCTGGGGGTCCGAGTTAGGCTCAAATTGTGGTCATTATGTTACTGTAGGGGATGAGCGTTTGCACGTGACCTTGAATCATTTTTTTTAATAATTATTTAGTTGTTTTTGTGGTCTCTCGAGGTTTGAATTTTTATTTAATTTGGTGTTTAGATACAGAAGGATTTTTTTTATAAAAATCGGGTCTTCAGAGGGGTAGATAGGGGATGAAATGGTACTTAACCCCTTTAGAACCCACGTCTCACCGGAAAAATTAGCCTGGGAAATCTAATTTTAATTAGTCTCGAGATTATAATTTTTTCGATCGAAAAAATTCAATTTTCGTCAAAATATTTATAAACTTTATTAATTTATTATCGCACCCTGACAAAAATACTCAGTAAAAACCACAAAACTATTAAACTATTAACATCATCCCCCATAAAAAATCACCCCTCCCCGACTTTTATTACAATAATTAAAAAAAAATGCAAAATTCCCTCTAAATTTTACTGAAAAAGGAAAAATTCCCAGAAAATTCCGCAAAAATTCCCATTAACCCATCGCCTGACCCACTTTACCCATCAAGTCACTCAAAGAGAATCCGAATAATAGAAAAAAAAAATGACGTCACATTCCCCGAAGAAGATTCATTACAAAATCGACAAAAGTCATGACTCCGCTGAATTATTAAGTAGTCACTTGAATACATCAATGCGCCATTTGAATGGTACAATGTCAAATTGCGGATAAATATACCGAGCTCATACGCAATGATTTCGTAGGGTACAACATCTATTAGCGAGTCATGCGCTTCCTTGACTCCATCAACACTGACATTTGTCAGTTCATACGGTGTAACGTGACGCAGAATAATAAAAGGCCCTCACTTTCGCTACCTCCCATGTACCGAGAAATTGCACAAGCCACGATGAGGGATAATGTAAATAATCATGTGATGGCTACTCGAGACACGTTTTAAATGATAATTAAGTCTATTCACCTGTAATTGGTGTCTTCGAGTGATTAAACTGACAGAAAATATTTTTTTACAGAAGAATTTAATGTGAAAAAATTCTTTATTTGCTAATTTAAAAAAAAAGGGGAGGATTTCATGGGGAATTGCAGGGAATTTCAGGGAATTGATTGGGGAATTTCGGGGGTTAATTAACTGTAAAGAAAGTAAATTAAAAATTTTTTTTTGGTGATAATTAATAATTAAACGAGTGAAGGGAGAATTTATTCGATTAAAAGGAAATTTCATTCGAATTTTGATGATATTATTTGTTTATCTGTTTAATTAACGAAGTTTATTGTTGTTATGACTAATAAAATTGTTGTATAAGTCTATAAAAAATTCCTGAGTCATAAAAAAAATTTTTTGTTGTTAAAATTCAATTTCTGGATTTTTCAAAAAAATTTAGAGAAATTCAGGAAAAAATTCCCTTTTTCAATTAAATTTCCAGTATCAACAATCAAATATTTCTCTTCATTAACTTGTAATTACTTTAATTAACAATAACATTAGCCCCAAAACACCGAAATCTCATTAAAAAAAATTTTCTATTAATTTATCCCGCAGTAAACGAGACCTCAGACCCATTTAAACTTTAAAAAATTCAAATTCCATTATTATTATTATTTAAATTGAATGAAAATGGTGATAAGGAGGAAATGAAAAGCTTCTGTTCTTTAATCCCGGCCTCTCTGACGGATCTTTGGGGCATTAGTCCCTGGGACTAACCCACCCCACAGGTAACTTACAATAAAACTAATCCGAAAAATTAATTCTTCGTCTTGTGGACCAGGTGTCGATCCAATAAACACTCGTTACCTGTTTTGTAGTGTGTGTGCATGTGTTTACATCGAAGACGAATGGGAGGGGGGAGGTAATTAAAAAAAAACCGTGACGAGGACTAAATGCTTCCGGTGAGAGCCGGAAAGTTTGATCGTAAAAAAAAAATCCGGTTAACCCTTTTTTCATACAGGAAAAGAAAAAATTGGGGGGAGGGAGCATTAATTTTTTTTATTAACATTTCCTTTTTGGAAATGTCAATAGATTTGTTGTGGTAAAAAAAAATATTTTGGGCCTTTTTTTGTTGTGTTTTTGGGATTTTTAGAGGAAATTTGGAGGGATTTGAGGGAAGTTGGGGTAATGATGGGGTGAAAGGGGGTTTTTAATGTTAATAATAATTTTTTTTGGGGGAATTTTTGTTTAAATAATTCTGTTTGAGAGAGAGAAATAGTTTATCGGTTGAGAAATAGAATAAATGTTGAATTTAATTTAATTTATGGATAAAAAATGGATAAATATAATAAATATTCCACATTTGTTGAGTAAATATTGTTTATAAATTTTAAAAATATGGGAAATCGACTATTTGTTTTTTCTATTAATGATTCAATGAAAAAAGAAATTTCCACGAAAATCCATTTCCATTAACAAAAAAAATGACGATTTTCTGGCACCAAAATTTGTAAAACAAATATTGTTAACATAAAATTTAAATAAAATCCCAAAAGTATAACAAAAATTCCACTTTTTCCAACACAATTTACCCCACTAGAAATTTTTCCGCCAATTCCCCTAAAAATAAATTTTTCCCCCAAATTTCTATTTAAAAACCAAAAAAATTACCGAACCCTCCCCCATTCTCCAAATAAATTTCCTCCCACCCTCCCACACCCTCCACTCCCCAATTTCCCCCAACAAGAGGGTTCAACCCCCCTCCCCCCAATCAATCGCCTTTTCACAATTATTTACCCGCCAAAAAATAAATAATTTTAAAAAATCATTCAAATAATAAATTTGTTTAAACAAAAATTAATTTCCAAAAATTAATTTGGATAATTTTCTCATGTGTTACGTGTCGGTTGCACACGACTGTATATTCTAGTGGAAACAGTGAGGGTCATCCTCGTCGACTTGATGTTCCCCAGGCTACGCGAATTCCTGACCCCGGGGTTCAGGTACACACAGGACGAATATAAGACGAGTCTTGTATATGAGGGAGAGGAAAAGAAAAAAAAAAATTCCAGCGAGAGGTTGTCGAGTTGAGTGGAAAGGGGGTGGGAGGACGAGGGGATGAGAGGGGAATACCGAAAGAGGAGAGAGTGAGGTGTGTGGGTCCTCGGTTCGAAAACCGCATTCCAATCCGTACGAATTCTCCGGACACATATCGACTCTTTTCGTGAGTATTCTACCCCCAAAAAGTCAAATTACGATTTACCAAAATACAATGGCTCGTTAAATTATCATAAAGCAGTTGTTGATATTTTCGAAGGGAAAGAGCAGCTTCGATTTAATTTTTTATTATTTATGAAGTTATTCAGGTGAGTAATGGGGGAGGAATTGTCAAAATTACCCGAAGGGTTGATCTGAATAAATATAAATATTTGTATAAATATTTATATTTGAAAAAGATGTTGTTGTTTATTGTATCTGTGAGTCAAATAAATTTTTTTTACGAAAAAAAAATGAAAAAACTGAAAAGAGAATTAAAAAATTGCGGAAAATTAATAAATAAATAAATATCTCCTTTAAATTGCTGTAAATTCCAGGGAATTCTTCCTGTGGAATTTTTGTTTATGAATTCAGGACCTTAACAATCGAATTATTTATAAAAATATTTTTTTTTTAATATTATATGGTATGATATTCTGTGTAAACATTTAAAACAAAAATTAAAGACATTTTCTCCAACTTTTATATTTATTCCCAATAATTATTAATAAAATATTAAAATTAAAAATGACTCTCATTATAATCAACCGAATTCTTAATTAATCGACTAGTAATTTTGCAGAATTATACCACCACATTTACCTATTCATATAAAAATCGCTTTATTCGAACAAATTAATGAACTAAAATGTTTACCACACGCCAAATATTTCTTAATAATTATTAAATCTACTGGTCTTAATTATAAATGTTAAAAAAATTTATAAAACCCATACAAATAAACAATAACAACATTAACTCAACCCCACGATCTAATAAATTGTAATTTTTGTCCGAAATCAATCAAATCATTAAATTTCAATTTGAATCTCATAAAATATAATCATGAGAATATTATCAATAAAAATAAATCGATTCGGAAGCCGCCATCAGTCGATACTTTCTACCTCGATCCTATCACACGCCTGTGACATTCAGAAGCTAAATTGAATTTCATTTCACATATAGAAATTCTATTTACCAATCATCATATACAAATGACATTTATATTCGAACGTACCTTCAATTTATCAAAATATTCAATCAACTCCAACGAACGAAAAATAATTTAAAAAATATTTAACTCACATGTCTACGCAACTGTGGGAAAACCACTCGATGATTCTTCGCAGGGGTTGGCCCAGTGTCGGGCCGACTGACGAAGTGACTAAAACGAGAACAATAATTATGGTTAAATAGTGTTTTTCCCCCGACAACTGAATGTTTAAGGAAACTTTTACTAATTTATTGGCACTCGGTAGTCGCCACAACACATCGAACTGTTATCACTGACCCCCACCCCAACCGGTCATTTGTCACGTTTTTCAGTTCATAAACATTAACATTAATATAAACAAAAAGCCCCGAGATTTTGCCGACGATAATCCCTTTGAATAACCAGTTCACGAGGTAAATAATTATCTCGCAAAGTCCTCACTCAGAACTGATTATTCATTTATTCATTAACTATTTCTCCAATTGTTGAGTTATCGTCACCTTTAGTTGCTAAATTCAAGGTCAGTCCTTGGCATAATTACGATAAAATATGCTAAACATCAGAAATGATAAACATTATCCCCATTCGTAAAAAAAAATTGAAAACAGAAAAAAAGTCGAACGAACCACATTAACGTCGGGAAATAATTTCCCGGAGGGAGACCCTCGGCTGACTGTCGGCGCACCATCGGCCGACTGTCGGCCCACCGTCGGCTGAATGTCGGCAACCTCTCTTTTCGGGCCAATTCACTAGAACAAAAGATATTTCATTTATACTCCCGAATAAATAAATACCCCATCGCAATTTGACATAATCATTCGATTAAAGGGGTCATTACATGTAAATCTGACCCACGGGACACAGTCCACAAATACACATGCTATTCCCAACAGGGAGTCATGTGAGCGAAGGTGCGCTGGCCAGTTTAACTTCATTGCGAGAGTGCGCACCGTACCTCGTACCAGAGTCTTAATATAATAATATACACGGCGGCGTATTATGGCAGGACGTGATTATATGGCGGGCAAAAAACGTAACAAGGTAATATACCGGTGGGATACACCATTGGAGCGTGTATGCTGTTGGTACCCCAATGGGTGGCTCTCGTTGAGTTTCGTACGTATGCTGATGGGCCCAACGGTGTTATATCTTTTTCTTTATTATTCATTCTGCCTCGTCTCCCTTGATTCACTGGCTCGCCGGTACCACGGGGCCCCAGCCGAGGGGTCACCGGGTTTTTTTCGCGTTCATTAAGCGCAAAGGGTTATTAAAAAATTTTTTTGAGGAATGGGGCACATTATTCTTTAACATTTGCCGGGTTCGGGGACTAATGGAAAAGTGTTTTTGCCGATTGAGGGGATGTCATTGAAAATATTAACAGAAATTAATGGGGATAATTAACTCAGGAATTTTCGTGGAAATACAATTTTTTCGTTGTTGAGGCCCAGGTTGGGCCCAACATCCTGCGAAAATCGGATGTTCGCGGGGAAAATGACTCGACAGGTCCTTGAATACAAATATTTCCTGTGAAAATTTGTAACTCTTGTGACATCGAAACCGTGGAAATTCATATTATGAACAGCATTTGGGCCCGGGCCCAATGGTATCAATGAGACCAGTTGGGGTTGAGTATTTCCCATGCTAACCAGTGGTCGCAAGGTGGTCCACAAACGAAAAATATTGTATTCACACCCCCCTATTTTCCCCCGTCTCATCTAGTCTCCCATGGGGTGCCTCCCAGGAGAAGAGCACCTGCCGTAGTTGAGCCAGCTTTGCTTCCTCCCGACGGTGAACCATCAGAAAAATCACAGCTCAGTTCCTCTCGTCTTCCGCTGCACCAAAAAAAAAATCCTAAATGAATAAATAGGGGTGGGGCAGAGGGGGGAGCCATTTGGATGGGATAAAGAGGGGTTAATTAATTTGAGGGGTGGGGTTGGCTAATCAATGTTTGTACACGGCCATCGATCTTTTGCCACTTTCCCACGTTAACGAATTTATACCGTGACTGGTCTAATCACCGTCTCACAGGAGTGGAGTAAGATTGAAGTCTCACCGAACTGTGTGTAACGACGAGTGATCACTGAGAGGAGATTACCCCGGGGTTGATGGGAGTGAATTCACGGGAGACATTTCTATGGTATTTCACAGGTTATCGTGTTAGGGAGGAAAAAAATTGTGTAGAAATTCAGTAGACAGTCAGTAGTATTGATATACAAGCCGCCAACATTCCGCCGACTGTCCGCCAACTTTCAATTGACTGTCGGCCCACCCTCGGCCGACTGTCGGCAATGCATAACCACCACCCAGAGCTACCCAGCAGTCTCACTACACGAAAATTTCCCATTATTCTCGAGTATTTGTTCCCTAATTGAGGTATTCCATGAAAATACCAGTGTCAAGATATTTCTCAGGTGATGCTGGTGTATAACGTGTCTTGTCTCCACTCGACATGCCAACCAACTTGCATTTTATCGATGTCACATCGGGTCTCATCGATTCACCTCAGATTTATAGCGGTAACATGTTAAACCAATGGTGGCTACGGTATAAACACCACAGTTTATTTGAAAAAGGAGGGCACAAGCGAAATGGGGTCTAAACCGACACGTACCGACGTATCACGCTTCAACTGAGTCAAAGCGTGTATCCAAGACGACAAGATAGAATCTAACTACGACTTTTCACGGGGTATATCGACTAATCCCTCCACCACTAGCGCTCCACCTTTCGTTAAAACGACATCGCGGTGTGGACCACCAGCGACGATAATTATTGTCGTTACGTATTGGCTGGTTATTTGCATGGACGAGTACACTGTCTCCAACGGATGAAAGGGAATATCTTGATTTCAATTCACGGGGAGAGCGAATTATTCAGTCAGTTCGGTGAGAAAATTTGTTTCGCAATTTTTCGCTGTTCTGGGGAATGATAAAAGAGTGGTTGTTATTTTTAACCCCTTTGGAGGGGCTAGGACTGGGTCAGGTGGGTGGGGTAATTTGTCAAAGGGAATTTATTCAAATGTGTGAATGTTAGAGTATTTTTGGAGATGGAATTTCCAAAAATTTTTATTTGTTGGTTTGTATTAGTTAATTTTATGAAATTATGGGGAAGAGAGGCGTTGGACGGTGTGTGAGGATTTTATGGTGGAGGCAGTAGGGGATGTGAGTTTAATGCTGGAACTCGATGTCGGTATGTTGTGGTGGAATTGCATGCTGGAATTCCAGATAAAAATGCTGAGATGGAGTGTGGAATTGGGATTTGTAATTTAATTTGATGCTGACAGCATGTGCTGGGATTTTAGGGTGAGTTATTATGTTGGAATTTAATGCTGGAATTCAATGCTGGAATTTCATGTGAGGATTTCCTGGTGAAATTAGGATTTTATGCTGGAATTCGTTGCGACATTTCATCTTATAACTTCATTATATTGCTATCGAATGCTGGAATTTCATGCCGCAGTTTAATGCTGGAATTTCATGCGGTAGTTTGATGCTGGAATTTCATGCGGCAGTTTAATGCTGGAATTTCCTATTGGAAATCATCTTTTAATTTAATGCTGAAAGTCCATCCCTGAATTGATCAATCGACAACTGAAAAATGATTTCCTCGACTCTTCCAATTAATTTCCAACTAAGCAATTCCCAAGGAAATCCCCCCATTAAGTGAAATTCCACCTTTAAAATTCCTCTCTCCCTTCTTATGACTTTCAACCTAATAATTAATCAATTTCCCACTGAAAAATGAATTCCTCGACTCTTCCAATTAATTTCCAACTATGCAATTCCCTAGGAAATTCCCCAATAAGTGAAATTCCACCTTTAAAATTCCTCTCTCCCCCCTTTTCACTCTCAACCTAACAACTGATCAATTCCCCACAGAAAAATGAATTCCTCGACTCTTCCAATTAATTTCCAACTCAGCAATTCCCTAGGAAATCCCCTAATAAGTGAAATTCCACCTTTAAAATTCCTCTTCCCCCCTCCCACCCTCCTTATGAATCGCAACGTAATAATTGATTGCGATCAGCAACATGTAACTGAAGGCCCATATCTTTTCATGTGGCGCCAGAATATCATCAGGCCCGCATTGGGCCCCACCAATGACTCGGGATCTATATCACAAGTAAAATGTAACTTCGTGTGTCTCAAGTTCTCACGGGGTTACGTGAAAGCGATTCACTTCGACCAACGATATCGCTACGTTTTCCAAAGCCACACGACCAAACTTGTGAATATATGCACGTGTTCGTAAGTGTTCAACTCCCTGTTTGGCTTGAAAATCAACGAGGCATTATAGTATTTCTCGGTACATTTACTTTCTCTCGTCTCTCCCTGTTGTAGTCTGAAAACACTGGTGTACACGTATTTAAAGGCCCAGGAGGAATTTACGGGGGAATTAAAAATTCTGAAAATAGTGTTGACCTCGTGTACGGAAGGATCAATGATTTTCAACGCTCGGTGGAGTTGGTTTCGAGTGGAAATCATTTGTTACTGGTTTGATGGATCGAGAAGAGATTAGGGTATGCTGGGGGTGAATTATGAGTGAAAAATTATGCTGTGGGAGTGATAATCTTGAGCTGATGATTTTTTAATGGAAATTGATAGAGGGGAGTCGGGAGGAACCTTGGGTCGGCCATTTTTTGGGTCTGTTTAGGGGCCATTTGATGAAGATTTTTTAAGGTTAATGGATTTTTATTTAATCAGATTTTTATCGATTTTTTTTTGATTGATTTGGGCTCATTAATTGAGTTGGGGAATTTAATTTAATTTTTTAATTTGAAGATTTATGTTTTTTTGTAATAAATATTGATTTTATTATGTTTTTGAATGTAGTTGTGTTTATCGTGCTGTGAGAGAAAATTTATTTATTTATTTTTATTATTTAGTTATTTATTTAATTTATTTCGGTAAAAAATTCCCAGAAAATTTTTAATTATTTCCTCCGACGTTTTGTGTTAATTAATTTCGATTCATTAATTCAGTTGTGGAACTACCTTTCAATTTAACTATTTATCAACTTTTTTTTGTAATAAACATTAATGTTAATCCATTTGTTAATGTAATTTAAGTTTATAAATTTCCCAAAAATAAAAAATTCATTTTAACCCAAATCTTCTGAATAAATTCGAAAATGCGTAGAACTTTTTTGAAAAATTCTCGTACTATCACAACCAACAATTAACATTCCCCAAAATCCCCCAGAAATTCCCTAGATATTAAAAATTAATAAACTCCCTCAGGAAATTTAGTTTAAAACCTCGACTTTTCATTCTACGATAAACATTTCATCGTAAATTTTCAATTCCTCCCAACTTCCCCCATAAAAATTAATTAAAATCATTTTAAGACCGTTTACCTGACATTAAAATTCAATGTAATGAGCATTAAAAATAATTCCCGTTCGTAATCCTGGGAAACCGGGGCATCAGCAGCATATCACGCTCGATGGAACCTCAGGACGTGTTAGAAAATATCCGATGTAACATTTGGCTGCATCCGGGGGGTAAAAAAAATGGTGGGGGGGGGGGGATTAGTCGGTGTAAAAGGCTCTCGGGGCGCATACACAGGTGAAACACGAGAACCTTCGAGATGAAGGCGCCGAACCACTCACTTGTTCCGGTGTCTGTGGGAAAGCCCTCGAGAAAGCAATTTTTGCATACATTAATCTATTTTACCGAGGGAGGATGAACCTTTTTTTTGAATGTGTATGAGGCCCAAAAAAAAAAAAATTTTGCTACCTGTCGAATGAATGGACATCGGATACCGACCTGTTACTCTTCTATGGGAAGATTTTTCCTTCTGGAGGCACCTCCAGAAGGTTTTGGTTTTATTCTTTTCTTGGAGTTCAAGGAAATGTTCTGTTGGGGAATAAAAAATTGTATTGTTGAACGGGTGGAGGAATTTTTCTTTTAATAGTGTCGAGTGACAGCTTCCTCTGGAATTTAAATGCGTCATTTTTTGGTGGAGAATTTTGTGATTAAAAGGGTGGAAAAGGGGGAGAGGGACTGTGTGGGGATTTTGAGATTTTTTGGGTTGAGATTTTGGAGGTTTTGCGGAGAGAAAATTGAGGGTGGGAGGAGGGGGTTGGGGGCTTCCGGGGGTTTGTGATGTCGGGCAGAGTTTGTTGTAAACTGGGATTTTTTTATTATTGTTTATTATTCGGTTTATGAATTAATTGTTGATTTTTTTTTATTCAGAAAATCTCGTGGGGTTTTAAAGTTAATTTTATGGAGAGTTTTGGGTTTAAAAATTTTTGAATATTTTGGATAAATAGTTTTTGAAGACAGGGACAAGTGATTTGTAAATACTTTAGGGAAAGTGATAGTAATTTATAAAAATTAGAAGTTTTAATTAATTGTTTGAATTAAAATTTAGTTCAAAAATAACTTTTCATTGTCTTCTGATTTTTAAAACGTTTTCTAATGATTTAAAATAAATTATTAATTAGTGTTCTGAGGGTTCAGTAAAAGTCGACTTTTATCAGAACAAAATTGTTCTAATTTACCACAAAATTTAATAATTAAAAATTAATTTTTCTCGAAATAAACAAATTTCTGGAATAAATTGATAACTTAATGATGATTTCCCTTCGAATCCTCCCCTAAAATCCCCTCCCAACTCCCCCTCAACCCCCAATCAATCAAAAAAATCCCTAAAAATTACCCCTCCCTCGCACCACAATTTCCCTGAAACTCCTGAGCTCCGCGAATTCCTTTCACATAATAAATTCCCTCTCTCACCCCACCCCACCCTAAACATTTTATCTCCTCCAAATGTTACTGGGTTAATTTGATATTCCATCAGATTAAGATGACAATTAATAAATGAAAATTCCCCCGACTGATTAACCCCGGATTTGAAAAAATAAAATTCCGGAAATTTTCTGCCCAATCGCAGGCGGATAAATCGGACGTGGGGGGGGGTGTAAATTCATGGGGACTAGTACAGTGTTGGCCGAGGTCAAAAGATAAAAAATTGTACGGCCCTCGACTCGCGCCTTTAACGTGATAATTTCGCATACCAACACCTGCCGGCCCTGGCCCGACCGCGAAAGAGAACTCGGCATGCCACCGTTGATCGTATCGGTAACGCGCGGTGTGCGCACCCGTTACCCCTTTCCCCTTCACCTGGAATTGCATATACCATAACACTGGAGCTGGAGAACCAGACAGACACCGTGAAAGATTATAAACCGGGATTTATGGTAATTCCGGGAATTGAGGGGGTCCATGATGCGCTTTTATCCCTTCGATTTCTGCTGTGAATTTTTTTTTTTGTCGTTTTGTTGGGGGGAAATTTACGATAAGGGAGAGTAGGAAAAGCCCTTGATTTAGTATTTAAGTGGGGAAAGTATTTTTAGAAACGAAAACAAATTTTCTGGAGAAGTTCATCGCAGGGAAAATTGATGAGAACTTTTGATTGAGATTTTTTATGAAAAATAAATTAATAAAAAATATTTAAGGGTTGTTTTTTAGTTTGAGATGGTGTGTTATAGTTTGATGACAGTGGGGTGATAGTAATATTCCAGGAAATGTTATTAATAATGGGAATTTTTTAATGATTTTTCCAGGATTTAAAATTTTTTTAATGCACTTTTATCTCTTCGATTTCTGCGGTCGATTTTTTATTTTTTTTTTCTTGGGGTTAATCCAAAAATTATGGGGGCTAATTGACGATAAGAAAGGGTGGAAGAAGCCCTTGATTTAGTAATTAAGTGGAGGAAATTATTTTTAGGGTTTGGGAGACGAAAACAAATTTCCTGGAAATTTCATTTGAGGGAAAATTTGTGAGAACTTTTGATTGAGATTTTTTATGGAAAATAAATTAATAAAAAATGTTTAAGGGTTGTTTTTTCGTTTGGAATAGTGTACTATAGTTGAATAACATCGGGGTAATAGTAAATGTTATTGACAATAATTTTTTATTAATAATTCAAAATATTTAATGATTTTTGCAAAATTGAAAACGTTTTTGACGTACGTTAATTCCTTTCATTTTCTCATCGTTCCTTTTTTATTTAATTTTTTAAATTATTTATAATTAAAAAAATCCCAAGGAGATATTATTATGATAAGTTAAGGCCCTAGGAACTCCCTTCATTTATCATTTACCCCAAATTAAATATTTAAAACTGTACAGACGAACAGAAATTCCCTAGAGAAATTCCGATCGCGAAAGAAATTTAATTAATTAATAAATTCCGTAAAATTAAATTAAATTAAATGTTTTCAATGCAACAAAATATTGTAACCCATACAATAAATAATCTCCCCAAAGGCTGAAGCGTTTTTCAGCATAAAAAACTTGATTACAATTTAATTTAATTAAAAATTGTTTTGCAAAAGAATTTTTTAATCGGAAATTTCCGGAAAATTCGGTTTTATTTATTGAATAATAAACAAAATATGACCCAATTGATTTGGGTCCCAGGGATTTTGTTGTTTCCCACAGGGTACGGTACCGTAACATCTCAAATGGTGGCAAATGTCCCTCGGTACCAGGAACATGACCAAAGTCGATCCACTCACACACACAATTACCTCTGGGCGTTGTTTATTTAATGGCATTTTCGAGACAATGTGTATGCATCGGCCATTTTACCCCACCGTTAAAAAGACCGTCCTATGAGCACTTGTATACCTGGGCATATGGTGCATTGTCTTCCAGAGTATTCCTCGACCCCCTGTCCGACCTCACCGTAGCTACTTTATACCCAGCATTAACCTGTTCCGAAAGGAGAATTTTCGGCAGATTAAATTCAATTGTAAATAACTCGAAGCAGGTACATAAAGCCCTCAGTCAAAACCACTACTACAGTGACAGAAAAATATAATTTTGTTTATGTTTATTTTGGATAAATAAATTGCTGAAATTTTCGGGTGAAAATTCGCTTCAATTTTTGTTGGAAAAATATTTAATTGGGAAAATTAAATTAGAGGGGAGGGAATGAGGTGATTAATTATTTTTTGTGACGATTAAAGGTGTCGATTGTATTGATTTATTTAATAAAAATGGCGGGACTCAAATTTGTTTATCGATTATGGAACGAAACGAAAATTCATTTGAATTTTCTGATGAAAATTCGCTTCAATTTTTTTGCAGGAAAAATATTTAATTGGGAAAATTAAATTAAAGGGGAGAGAATGAGGTAATTAATTATTTCTAGTGGTGATTAAAGGAGTCAGTTGTATCGTTATATTTAATCAAAATGGCGGGACAAAAATTCGATTAACAAGAATTTTATTGATATAAAATCGATTATCACCAAAAAAACCCTAAAATCGGTCCCAAAAATCCCAAAAAAATCTTTTCTCCCCTTTCAAACCCTTTTCTCCACCTTCGTTACCTTTCCCCCCTCCCAACACCCAAAACCCCCTCAAAATCACTCTCCAATTCCCTCAAAAATCCCCCAAAAAATCGTTCTCCACCACAAATCCCATCAAAACCCCCACCCCATCCTTCCAACAATTAATTCCCCATCATCCCCACCATCCCCCTCACCCAACAAACCCAAAAAAAATCAAAAACATTCCACCAAACAATTTCAAAACCCATCAAAATAAATTCTGAACTCAACAAAACCTCAATAAACCGTTTTCCGCGCGGATTTGAAAGTCTCGTCTCCCTCAAACCGATTTTACGATATTTTTTTTTTTTTTATCCACCGACGGACTCATTGTGAATAACGGTTGGCATCGATAAAGAGGCTTTCGATAAGAATCAACATCGCTCGTGTGCGACACTCCGTAAAAACTCACCCACACACTGGACCGGGTGTTGTGTACATCCCACGCATTAAAGAATTTGCAACGAAACTCGGTAATTTTTTTTTTTTCTTTTTCCCTCTGACCCCCTACCCCCTCCCCCCCACCCCCTTCGATACCCAACCAATACCATATTTCATTGTCAAAATGATGCGGGAAACTAAAAATAATACCGAGGAGATGCGTAAGGTATCGATTTCTTTCCGCGAACTGCAGAAAGCGAATAAATAAATAAATAAATAAAAAAAAAATAATAAAAAAATCCCAGGAAGGGGGTGGGGATGTGGTGGGACGGGAGGGACAGGGGGAATAAAAAAAAAAACCCCTCGTGAGGTGAGAGAAAACGGGAATTGAGAGAAAAAAAGAGGAAAAGAATAATAAAACTTGCCGACTTATTCCCGACATTGCGTATTTTGCAGTTTATTCAAACCGCTATAAACAATCACCCGCAGCTCATAAACTAGCGCTAGATTTTAATCTTTTAACCCGTGAAATCCTCGAACGACGTTAACTCCTTGACAGTACTTTGGTCCTGTAATTTAAACGCTTAAACAAAAACATATTTTGGTGCCTCGAATGGAGTTTTTTGGGTGACGGGTGAATATTGTTTTTTCGGCGAGTGAACGTATTTCAAGTGGGGGAGATATTGCGAATGGGGAAGTCGTAATGTCGTGAAGGGGGGGGGGAGAGAATTATTGGATATAAATTACGGATTTTTTTGGGAGATTTCGAGAATTTTTACGGAATTTTCTCCGAAAAAATCGGGAATTCGCGCGGATTTTTTGGAAGTAATTTAGTTAATTAGTTTAACTATTGATTAGTTAGTTCAAAGGAGGAGGAATGTTATTGTTGTTGTTGTTGTGTATTTTTATTGTTTAGGGAGCGTTCGGTGATTCGTGATTTTTGTAATTTTTACTGGACATTTTTGGAATTTTTAAAATCACTGGCTCAGGAAATTTTCGGGTATTTTGTTTATAAACTATTTAATGCGATTGTGATCGTTAGTAGAATATCAGTAATAATTTAATCGATTTATCGGTTATTTATTGATTATTTAATTATTGAAATCCCCCGATATTTTTTATTATTTTTCATTTACACAAAAATATTAATTTTAAAATTCCGGAGCAAATGAATAACAATAAAATTAAAAAACTGTGTTTTTTGACAGTAAATTTGATAAACAACTTTTAAAAAATTTCTTATGTTGAGGGAATTCAAGGAATTCCACCTAAAAAATTCTAGAGCCTCAAGAACTTCCCAGAAATTCCCAAAAAAATTCTTCAGCAAATAAAATGTACATTAACTATTAAATTAAAAATATTAACAAATTCCCTCGAATTCTTTGAAGGAATTCCCTCACAACTTGAAGAATTCCTCAAGCGTTTTCCCCACTTTCCATAAATTTTTCCACAACAATTAAACCGCAATTTTCCGTCTTCTCCCCGAAATAAAAAAATCCCATCAAAAAAATTAATTAAAACTCCCGTTAATATTAACAAAAAAAATTTCCGCTTAACAAAACTACAAATCTCCAAACCTAATTCATTAAGACGTCCCCCACTCCCGCACATATTCAAAATAACATTAAAACCCCCCAAAAAATCGATTTTCACCCCCTGAAAATGGGGTGAATCCCACCCCTTCGAGTTTTTGAGTCGATCAGAGGCCTTTGGACACCCGGGAAAAGCTCTGGAAGTTGTTGAGTGTCAAGACTTCCTCATGCAATTGGATTTTTCATTGGGGGTAGGGTATTCCGCTAAAGGTAGACCGCCACAGGACGATTGAGAGGTTATCGGAATCACTTAACAACTGACTCACGATCGTGGCGCCCTCGCCTCATTCCTCGGCGATAATTGCCCGTTTCTGGATCGTTGCACGGTTATATTGGATTATCATCGAAGTCAATCGGCTTTTCGACGGTGCACCAGGTCCCAGTCGTTAGACGTGGAAAACGTCACGAGTTCCTATCTCCGGACGATGTCGCTTGTCTAATCTCGAATTCTCGACCCCGGCGGGCTATTTGGGTACCAGAACGACTGGTGAACGTCCCAGCATCCGCGATTTTTCATCGACAATAATGGGGGACACCCGTTCTGCCCCGGGGGT
The DNA here is from genome assembly GCF_034640455.1 of Diachasmimorpha longicaudata. Taxonomy (NCBI): domain Eukaryota; kingdom Metazoa; phylum Arthropoda; class Insecta; order Hymenoptera; family Braconidae; genus Diachasmimorpha; species Diachasmimorpha longicaudata. The sequence continues at coordinate 2,551,777 of NC_087243.1, forward strand.
TAAAAAAAAAATGTTTTTAATAATTTTTTTGTGAGAGAAATAAATTTTTTGAACGTTGGGGTGAAATTTGGTGGATTTTTTTTATTTTACGGTGGATTATGCGAATTTTTTTGAAAATATTCAGTTGAAATTACTGAAGGTGTGTTTAATTATCGAGTATATAAGTCATTAACAAAATATATTTTTAATATATATTTTTTTTTTAATTAAATAAACATTTTTGGTCGTTGGGGTGAAATTTGGTGACTTTTTTGTTGGATTTTTTTATTTTCCGGTGCATTACGCGAATTTTTTTGAAAATATTCAGTTGGAATTACTGAAGGTGTGTTCGATTATCGATTATGCAAGTGATTAACAAAATTTATATGAAAATATTGCAATTTTTCCTACAAAATTTGAATAAAAAAGACGAAACATCAAAAAAAATCCCCCAAAAAATCAAAAATACATTAACAATAAATAACAACAACAACAACAGCCTATTAATTACTATATCAACAAATAATTAATTACCAAACTTCCCCAAGAACTCCATAATTCCAATAAAACATTTTTTCCCCCCAAACCCTCGAGCAATTTAATTAAATTCATCATCCCCTTCACAAAATCCCCAAAAAATTAATCGAATCACTAATGAAGCAATTAAATATTGTTATCCCCTACCCATTAATAACCACCACGATTGAAATGAATTTCCTGAAAGGTAAAAATCTCCCATAACTCACTGTTGACACGCGACACAAGTAATTGGATGTTGCATACGATGAAAAACAATATTTCTCTGATAACTCATACAATTTGTTTGAGGGACTGGTGTAATCACTTTTAATGCAACCTCGAGGGATAATATTTGCGAAACCGAAGGTGTAGAGTGGAGTCATCGAGAGAGAAGTGGAGTACAATCAATTGCCAGATACACGAAGTGTGTAAATGTGCGGTAGAATTTTTTTTTCAAATTTTTACCGCCAACAGCCGATCACGTGAGTGAGTGAGAGGGTGAGGGGGAGGGAGAAAGACGAATGATTGCATTTTGCATTTGAGATCCTTGAGGACGATATCATCCGAGCTCTAGGCGCCTTTTAATGGACCTGGAGATGAATGATGAAAGAAGATGTGGGCTGAGTGCTTCTTGCAAAAAACCGGAGAGAATTGAGATACCGTCGGGACGCGAGGGAATTTTATTTTTAAAAAATATGGCGGGAAATTAATTTTTAGGGGTGGGTTTAGATGCATTGGGGGGTGTGGGGTGATGGGGAGAGTGATTGGGCTCGTGAAAATTGTCGGATGTTATTAGAATTTATTTAAAATTAAATTAATTAAAAGAAAATTTGAAGGGAAATTGGAAATTGATTGGATGGGGATAAAAATTAATAAAAATTGAAAAAAAATAAATAAATAAATTGAAATTGAGAAGGGAAGTGGGGGTGGATCGTAGGGAGAGGGTTCAGACGTGAGAATTGATAAATATTATTGAAATTTATTTAAATAAAAATGAATTGTTGAGGGAAATTGAAAATCGCAGAGAAAAAGTTGAATAAAAATTAAACGAACGTTTGGTAATTTTTAAAGTGAAGTTAGAGGTTCAATAAAAATTTCAAAGGGTTCAATAAAAAGTTCGAAGGACTCCGTAAGGATTACTAAGTCTTCCGGACGTTTTAATTAATTTTTCCTGAATTTTCATCCGATTTTTATTTTACGAATTGAAAAAATTTCCATAATTTTTACTGAATATCGGAGCTGTCAAACAAATAAATTTATTAAACACATTTGTTTATAAATAAACAAGTACTCGATGGATGGATCAACCCTCAAATTAATCATTAACCTCCAAAATATTTCTGTTTCCTAATTATTTAATTTGATTTCTTCGTTTATCTCACCAGTTTCCGATTTTTAAATTAAAAAAAAACCCTTTAAAAAATAATAACAAATGATATAATACATAAATCAGTTATTTAATTATTCTCGAAGAACCTCCCAATAATTCCCCCCCATTTCCCCCCAAAATCATCAAAAATTTCTCCAATAAATCGCGTGAAAAATCAATTAATTAAATAAAATCACCGATAATCAACCGAATTAATTACACTCCCCCCTTCCCCATCCCCTTTAAAATTCCCCAACGCGATCGATATTCCCAATCATTACCCCACAAGCAATAAATCCCCACTAATTACCCCATGACATAACATCAAAACCCCCTCAAAAAAAAAAAAAAACCCGGAAATTCGATTCCCAGACATTCAGAGACTTTCAACAGATCTCCAACTGCTTCACTTTTAGCGATCGATCTGCAAATGGGGGGAGGAAACGATCGTGAATACGGTTTAACCAGCCCTATAAGGTCATTTGTCCAATGGTCGACAGCACAAGCGATTCCGATTCGCCGGATTTGGTAGAGTAGCCGATGTATGGAATGGTGTGACTGTTGGCAAGCCGATATTCAGCGCACCTGTGCCGATTCTCTTTACCCACTGCGTGAATACGTCTCGTGGTTGATCGTGGGAGAACACGAGGACTGAAGAGACAGCGAAAGTTAAACTCTAGGAATGTGTTTTGTAGGATAAACTGGGTAAATGCAAAGTTCAATTAATATTGGGTAATTCTAGTGATTGGAATGGTGATAGAGGGGGTGGGGGGTGGGGTTAGGGGGTTGGGGGGGGGCTGTTATAAGTGATGATTATGAGTTTTAAATATTAATTATGTCTGGGGAATTTTTTTTTTCTGGAATTTTGAATAATATGTCGATATAATGAATATAATAATGTGTAAATGTAATAAATAAAATGATAAACAATGGTTTATTGGATTGTTTATTATTTATGAGGTAGGTTGAAGGGTTAGAGAGAAGATGTAACAATAGAGAAAGTTAATTAATTTTAAAGTGTTTGTGTGAGTGGGGGTGGAGATTAATTGGAGGGGTTTTGGTTGTTGTTTAATAATTTTGTGGAGGAGACTGTAGATTGTTTATGATTTTTAAAAATGGTGGAGTTTAGTCAAGTTCAGTATCTTATATTAATGAAATGATATAGGAATTTGTTATAAATAAATTGGGGTTTTTAGTGAGTGAATTGGGAATTTTAGTTGGAAATTTATGTGATTAGTTAATTAAGGAAATTCAATTCATTGATTTTTATTTTAATCTCTTGAGTCTTCTGTAAAACTATATTATGGTATATTATGATTAACTATATGACATCATAATACGCTATAATGTCCTAATTTCCTACACAGGAAATAGTTTTAGAGGAAATATTTTCGAAATTTCAAAAAATATTTCGAACCAAAACATCTTCCACTTGTCAAAATAATTTTTTATTAAATTCCCTGCAAATAAATAATACTATGATCTACCAATTTTTGACGTTATCGATCAATACGGATGTCTCAAGCTTAAGATCATAGTTATAGTTTAAAATGAAAATCGTCCCCAATAAACAAAACTATAATCCAAAGATAATTCACAAATTTTTTAATTTCTCGATTAATTCGGCTGTTCTAAGCTCCAAATCATAGTTATAATACTATAGATTTATAGATTATAATATAGTATAGCATAGTATAGTATAGTATATAGAATAGTTTAGAGTATATAGTATAGTTTAAAGTAAATAATATATTAAATTCCCCCCCAAAATAAATAATACTATAATCTAAAAATTAATATAACTATAACTATGACCTTGAGCATGAGACATCCGCATTGATCCCTAGAGTTTTTCACCTTGAAATTGACCACTCGGAATTGCACACATGAACCAAATCCCTCGGGCGATCGATTCACGTTCGGTTCGATATATACTCACATGGGGAATCCATGCCAATTTGTTGTCGGGGCCAGTTAGCGGTCCCCCTTCGATACCCAGGGCCTTATACACACACGAAGGACGTTCTATACCCATTTTACCCATCAGCCGCAAAACAGGGGGTGAGGGAGAGGAACCACTTGACTCGCTCGGCCAATAATCGCTTCGGGGGAGGAAGAAAGAATTTTCTCTCCTTTAACTTTTGATTTGTGCCCTCGTTATCTGCACTCGATTACACTCTTGTATTGATGGGGGAACGGTGACGGAGGGAATTGGATAATATTTTTAATGATTTAGGGGAAAATGGGACTGTTTTGGGGTGAAAAGTCCCAGAAGATTTTGAGATTCTGGAAAAAGTTGAATTGATTTTTGGGGAAATTATTTTGGGGGGAAATTCAATCGTTTGTTTTGGGTTTGATATTTTGGTTATTTTGGGCCCACTGAGGGTGAATTTTACAATAACAATTTTGTTGAATTTTAAACATTAATTGTGAGTTGTAAAAAAATTTGGAATAATTTTTTTTATTTTTCAAATCCCCCCAGGATTATTTTGTTTTTAATTATTTTTGTAATAATATTTTTGCAGAAATGATGTCTTTTAATAATAATTTAAACATAAAATTATTTTTATAAAATATTCTAGCAACAAATTAATTATTTCAATCAAAAATTTATTTTTTTTTAATTTTTTTTGTCGATTTTGTCAAATTATTCTAACAATTCCTCCCCCAAAAATATTTTTCTAAACTTTCATAATTAGGGCACCTGTTCACCAATTATTTAAACAATTAATTTCTCATCCAGAATTTTTTTTATCCCCCAAAATAAATAAACAAAAGCAAAATTATCAGTCGATTCCTCTTCAAATATTCAATTAATCACTCAGAGACTTTCCAGCTCTCAAATTTCCCCCCTTCCCACCCCAACAAATTAATGAGATGAATTTTCATTAATTTTTCTAAAAGTAATGAGAAATTAAATAAATTTATTTCACATTTACTCCACCAAAATAATTTCAATAAATAATTGACACTAAAAACCAACGACTTGAAATCCTCGTCAATCGATAAAAAAAAAAAATCGTCGAAGGAGTTCCTGTTTATCATTCCATCGTCCTCACTCCCCCCATAATTTCACCCCCGATGAATCTCCCAAGAGGGAGTGAGAAACTCTCGTATCGATGTCCGTTGCAAATCGATAATCTCACCTCCCCCGAGGGCGTCCCTTTCCGCACTTTGCGCGTTATCGAATTATCGTTGCAATCGACCTCACTTCATTTTCAATCTTTTGACACCAGAAAAATAAGTACCGAATTGAAAAGAAGGGGGAAAAAGAAAAAAAAATGGCGGCGCACCGGGAGAACGCGGGAGATTCGAAGAACTCGAGGGAGAAAAAAAAAAATATGCGGAGAAATAAAAAGAGCGGAGCGAAAAAAAGGAATGGGAAGAGGGAGAGGAGGACTGGAAAGGGGCCCTCAGGGCCCACGACGCAGTGTGGGTGAACACACTTGGGGTCAACTGAGGTCAACCCCGGTACCACGGAGTATTTTGCCTCCGGTCGTACCGCGACGACGACGCAGCCTCAACCAGAACCTCGTATTTGACTGCGCAAAACGAATTCACAATTATTTTTAGTTAAATCGGGGCCCGATGGCGTGTAAAAATGTCACTTAATTTCTGGGACCGGGGGAATGTGGTCTATGAAAGGGGAGACGACGGTTTGGTGAATTTTTTTGGAGAAAATGAGACACAAAAAATTTTTTTGTGAAGAATAATTAATTAATTGGAGGGAAATTTAATTAACGTGGGCCTTATGGAAATTTTTGTGGGGATTTGGATAGATTTAATTGCGGAAAATAATTATTTAGTGATCTGGTTTCTCTTGACTTGAATTTCAAGTCTTTTGTGATTGAACTCGCGAGATTTTGTTAATAAAAATCAGGTTAAATTATAAATTTTCAAATTATTACGTAATAAAATGGGAAATTAATGAAAATAATTTCGGACAATCTGATTGAATTCTGAAAAATCCCAGCGAATTCCTTCGGAACTCAACAGATTTACAGAGTTAATATTCATTCGCACCTGGAAATCCTCAAGGAATTCCCATTCCCGAAGAATTTTCATTTGTTTAATTAATTAATTTACAGAGAAAAAAAAACTATAATTTTTCCAATTAAATATTCCTCCGACAAAAAATTTAAAATTCCTTCCAATTTATTTATTTAACTTCACAAAACGCTTTCGCAGTTTTTCCTCGAATGACAGCTCGGGGCCTCATGACCTCTAAATAAATAAAAAAATTGGGCCTCACCGAGGAACAATAAATTGAATATTTTTCATAATTTCTTTCGACAATTTCGAATTTTTATTTATTTGTTTTCTTTTTTTTTGAGTGCTCCACTTTCGTCGGAGCAAATGGGGACTTAACCGGGAGGAAATAGGGCCCTGGTGACGGGCATTGGGCATAAAAGGTTCGTGAAACAGGTGAGGCACCTGCGCTTGGGACCGATCGAAGGAAGCAGGTGTATTTCGCCGATGTTAGTGCATACGCGTCTGGCGTATGCTAATTGGGCCAGTCCGAGATTTGTGCCCCTCTGCATTTCATAGGACCCAACTGGGGATTTAACGAGCCACCGAACAGGAAGCCTCAGTCTCTTTAACGTAGTATGAATAAAATCCAGTTGAGGACTGGAGGGTAACGAGGGAAAATAAATTTTAAAATACGAAAAAACAAATTCGTTATTTGTAATTTTTTTTTAATGAATTTTAACGTTAATGAGGAGGAGAAATTCCGTAAAAAAGATTTTTTTTAATTTTGGGGGGAGGGGGGTGGGAGCCCTTGAGGTGACTGGGGATTTTCTAATTGATATCCTATTAAAATCCTATTGATATCCTATTTAAATTATTTATGAAAATAGATCAGTAGAAATGGGGAGTGTTGGATCAGACAGAGAATTTTTATGTTTTTTTTGGGGTTTTTTGGTGTAGAATTAGGGAAGTTTTGGGGGATTTTTAATGAACTCATCCCGTAATTTTAGCCCTAAATTAACGTCCAGAAAACGCCCTTAATTGTCCTCTAGAGGAAGTCGTAAAAAAAAATTCAAAAATACGTCAAAAATTCGCCAAAAAATTATTTTAAAAAATTAAATAGTTCACCAATACCAACAACAATCTATCCCACACCAGCCTCAAGGTCACACTTAACCCCTTATCCACTTATACCAATATCACTTGCCCAATCACACAAAAAAGTTTTAAATTAAAAAAAAATTTTTTCCTTTCGTTCTAAAATTCCAAGACTTTTTGGATAATTGTTAATGCACTTTTCCCTCTATAAACAGACTACAACAAAAAAAAATTAGCACCCCTCCCCCTCACTTTTCCCCTTAAATTAACGTTTAACAAACTTTCTCATAAAAAATCACCAAAAATCACCAAAAAAATCACCAAAAAAATATTAAAAAATCACCATCAACACCAATATTAAGCAATCTCCCAACATCAATACACCATCATTCATTTCCTTCATTACCTCACCCCATGAAATACCTCTTATATATTTCGTGCACCATATACCAACCTCAGGGTACACTTAACACCTTATCCACTTATCCTCTTTTCACAAACCGCTGTTGGCTTCTCGTCTTCTCATCTCAGCCTTATTTTCTCCTGTCCTTTTACGACATTCTTTTTTACTGACACCCATAACCCCCCAAAAACTGATTAAACCCATTTTCTCCCCTCCCATGAATTACATTAGACCATTGATTGCCCCAGCTCGATAATTTTGACCCTAAAAATTTAATGGCAAATGTAATGAGTTTATTTTTATGTTTTTTCCTGGAGAAAACATTTGAAATTTAACTCTACCTTCATGTACTACATACAACCCACCCTCCCACCCCACCCCCCCTCTCGGTTCACCCACATAACCAAATTCAGTCTCTCGAGACGTCTCACAGGGAATCCATTACACTCAGACTCGTACACGAATAAATTTCCATAATATTTGGCAGGTTGACACGCCTCGGTGAAGAAATTAACTGACCCCGCTCCAGGCGCCGATTCGTCGTCTTCGAATTTAATATATTCTCTCTTCCTCGGCCGTCCGGAGTACCCGGAGACGCTGTTCATCGGTGAAATTAATAATACGAATGAATGAAAATTAATTTCATTTCGTTCGTGTTTGATATTTCTCGATGATTATTATTATTTTTTTTTACCCTGGGGATAATTTTTATTGGGGGGATGACGATTGTCGATTGTACGAGGAATCGAATCGATTTTAGTTGTTACAGGGGCCAGACTCATATATAATAATAATAATAATAATAATAATAATTTTATGGTGTGGGATTGGAGGAGATAATGAGGAGTGTCAGGGAGTTGTTAATTATTTTTTGGGATTTTTTTATTCTGAGGTTTTGGGGATCTCGTGGGGGGCTGGGGGGGGGGGGGGGGGTTTATTGGGTTTAGGGAGGATTGAGCTTTTGATGAAAGCTTTTTTTTTAAATTTAGAATTTTTTTTTGTGGAGGAAACGATGAAATTTATTTCACGAAATTTCGGTTTTAAATTTATTTTTTTTACAGTTTTTTGTGGTTTTGTTTTTATTGAATTTATTTATTGAATATTGATATTAATTTATTGAGGAAGTTAATTGTTAGTTGAGAGAAGTTAAAGTTAATTTATGTTCAGAATATTTTTGCTGTTGATTTAACAAATTCGGTTGATTTTGTGGTACATAAAAATGAGAGAAATTTCTAATTAATTAGTAAATTAAAACGAATGCAGTTGATTTTAATTTAATTTTAATAAATGATTAATGAACTGTTGGATCTATTATTTGTAAATCTATTTTTATTATTCATTTAAATAATCCAAAAATAAATTTTGCAAAATTTTCTTTGTTTTTCATCTGATTTATCTCAACTTTTTTACCTCCAATTTTTTATTAATTAATTTTAAATGATTTTTAATTGATAAACCCATTAATTTACCCCTCAATTCCCGGTGATAATTAATAATTATATTTCTCGATTAATTTACATTTCCCTCACAAAAAAATTATTCTCTTTCCCATCAACAATAAAAATTGATATTAAATTTATTTTTCCGTTCCATCGTCTCATTTTATTTTGCATTAACTATCAGATTGGAATGTTGTATCTGTTTGTTTTCCATTTTTACGGTGTGTGCCCTTCAGTCGAGCGATATAACTCGTTTTCTCTAAATAATTGGACGACTGCATTGTTTGGGGAGGAAATAAAAAAATTATTGAAACAGATAACCCTTCGTGTTACCCCAGGTCGTCCAGTAGTTGGTTCCCGATACCCCCCTCCTCCCCCCTTCCGATGATCTGATTCCCCCAGTTACTCAATAATTGCGGGAATAAAATTCGTCATCGGCCCCTGAAATCGAGGGATTAAAAAAAATCCCAATCGATTCCGAGAAATTACGGCGCGAGAATGACGGAACTGAGCTTTTCAAGTGTTGCATAATTATAAATAATTGGGTATCATTAATGATTCCACCCTGTATCTAGAATCGACTGGGTTAAAGGTGCTATTTTTCCACTTTATCCCGGTCGAGTGTTCCTAACGATATGAGATTGTCGCCCCATTAGATGCGCCTCTCCCAGTATTCGTTGTATCGATATCGTATTCTCGTGGTCCACCAGACCGCTATCCCCTCAAATAACGAGATGCAACAAAATGGGGAATGAAGAACAATGCAGTTGAATGTGTGTGAGATCAACCCAATGTCATTTTAATAATTTATTTGAATATTTAATAGAATTAATTAAAGTGAAGAACGAAAATTTGGAGAAAATATGAGTTTTTTTATTGAATTATTTATTAAATCCGGCGGTTTTTTTATTAAAAAAATATTTTGTTATATTGAGAGATATCTATATATGTGTGAGATCAACCCAATATCCTTTTAATAATTTATTAGAATTATTTAATAGAATTTATTGAAGCGAATAACGAAAAATTGCAGAAAATAAATTTTTTTTATTGAATTGTTTATTAAATTCAGCGGTTTTTTTATTAAAAAAATATTTTATTATATTGAAAGATATCTATATATATCTGATATTAACCCAACGCCCTTTTAATAATTTATTACAATAATTTATTGCATAAAAATGATTAAAAATCGAACATTTCACGAAATTATCGATTTTTTACAATTTCATTATTTATTAAATAAATAAACAAATCAAAATCTTGTTCCTGAACCATCAGACCCCATTCCCCATTCAACAAATCCAAATAAGTTCACAAAACAAATCTCTTCCCTTCACTTTCACAATCGAAAGTCGTGAAAAATCCTCCGAATCTTCAAAAATAAAAAATAAAAAATTTCAAACTCACATTTTCACCGGAAGTCCCACCACGTATTATTTTTCATTCCATAATATATTAACCCATCATGTCCCATGAAAAACTCGGCGTGAAAATAATTCATTCAATCTCGAACGTTATCTGATTTCGATTGATCATTTAACGGTTGATATAACGTAATTTAAAATACTATCGGGGGCACGAGACAAACATCAGGAACAAGTGCGGGGCGCACGCGCTTTTGGCCCGGGCCCTCGGAATCTTGATTATACATTCCAAGGATGAGGATGGAGGTGGGGAGGAGGAGGTGGACATGTACCTGCCGTCCTGGGGATATTCTTTCTCCACCTTTTCGATACACATTCTTTTCTCGTTGTTGTCCACTCGACTCAGACCCTGACTCTTCCTTTCTACGCTGTGCGGGCATTCACTCGTGAGATCATTCGATAATCTGGTGTGTTCCACTCAGACATTCGAACAACTCATCGTAGTTCATCATGACACCTCGTAGGGACATTAATATCGTGTGATAATACGAAAATTATTGGGTTTAAAAGATGAGGAATTGGGATTTTCCGAGGATTTTTTTGAAGAATAATTTTTGGAGCGTTTGGGGGAGGGGGGAGAGGAATTTCTGGGGGAATTCCGGGGAAAATTGAGGGGAATTTAATTGAGAAGGAAATTGTTACGAATTTTTGACAGTCGAAGGGAATTTTAATGGAATTTTCAGTTAGTATTGCGTGTGGAATTTTTTTGTAATGAATTCCTGGGAATTTCGGCCTTGGAAAATCCGGGAAATCTTAAACTGGAACTTAAACAATTCCAGATGTCCCTGAAAACCCTTTAAACTTCCAAATTTCCAGGAAACCTCTTCGATTTTCCCCTGAAATTTTAACACTCCCTAAATTACCTAATAAATTAATCCCATTAATCAAATCTAATTAATCAATCAGTCAATTTAACCTCAGCCTCACCTAAAATCCCCTAAAACCCACCAAAACCCTTCCCATCCCCCTTATTATCCCCCCATAATTATAATAATAACCAAAGTAATTTTTTCTCTTCTCATTTTCCAAAAATATCCAATTAATCAATATCTAATTAATTAATCGATCAATTTAAACTCAGCCTCGTCTAAAATCCCCTAAAACCCACCAAAACCCTTTCCATCCCCCTTATTACCCCCCATAATTATAATAATAACCAAAGTAGTTTTTCTTCTCTATCATTTTCCAAAAATATAAAAAAAATATTGAAAAATATTAATCAAAAAAACAATTTTCCTCGCCTTGAAAATATTTTGCGTGCGAACTAAACGTGCCAGGATCCAGTGGCTATCACCCGCGGCGATGATATACCTCGAATTAAACCTGGCCAAGATATGCCAACGTACAGATCCCTCCAGTAAAAAAAAATATCCCAACCTTACACACTCCTTCGTTTATATATCATATGTACAACGACAAACGAGCATTTCTCACGGCTCTAATTACCTGCCAGCGGGATACTCGATCGTCTGGTTCAACATTTAACCGATCGTCGTTTCACCACTGATTAAAATTATTCAATGAAAACAAAATAAGTGAAACACTGAGGCTATAAATGAGTCTCTAATTTAATGAGCCATTAACCGACTGTATCATATTATTTTCAACATTGAAACGATGAAAATGTGAAAAAAAAGTCCACTTAATATGTTACCATAACAACAGGTGGACATTGTTGTTGTTACGGTGAAACATAATTAATTTTAATTTAATGTTAATTGCGATTAATTATCGGTGTCGTTTAGTTTAGTTCGTCAGGAGGTGGGTTAATATTTTTTGGAATTTTGTAGTTCGTTTTGGGGAGATAAATATTGAGATTAAAAATTAGGGGATTATTTATTGATATATTAAGGGACTGTTTAACGTTTTTAATGTTTTAGTGATTAACATTTGGAGGGGTTGACGTTAATGAGAATATAATAAACAGGTGATGGAACAGGTGTCAGATATTAATTTCGTATGAGACGAATTTTAATTATTTTGAATTTTTAAGTCTTCAATTTTGTAAAATCTGTTGCATATTTTGTTATAAAAATAATATATAATCACAGAAGACTTAATTTCATTAATTATTAATGAAATATTTCCTATGAGCCCCCCCCCCAGTATTTTATTTATTTAAATTAAATATTAAATTAACATTCGACATTTCGATTCTCTCAAATTATTTATTTCATTTCCCTCCAATTTATTTCTCTAAATAAACAATCGAAATGATTGTTTAAAAAATTCCTTCCACTCTTTATTATAACTAAAACGTTAGTGTAATCACGGACATCATAATATACCCAATAATTAACGCAATTAACTCTAGGAATTGCTTTTTAAAAAAATTTCAATAATTTTGTTTATTTATTCGTTTAAAAATTAATAGACTTGGAATTTCTATTTTGTTATTGACCAATGAAATATTTTCAGGACACTCTGATGTACTGAATGCCTCCAACAAACATAAAGGCGCTAATTATTCATCATAGCAGTGAGTTCCGCCCTCGTGCTAATTAATCCTGGACATTAGAGGACGACTACACATTATGTACATCAACCACATCAGCCGCACAATTCCTGTTCACCCGGAGAGATTGATAAGCACCGCGTACCCTCGTCGGGAGATAAAAAAAAAAAGGGACAGGAAAAATCCTGGAGTTTGAAAAATGTTGGATTGAAAAAAATCGAGGAGGAATTCTCTGTCTATTGAGTTCCTGGACATCACACAAACGCATGACGGATAAGCTCGAGCTGCTTGAGCCATTAACGTTATTAACATTCGAACGATGAGAGTGACCTGTTATGTACATGTACATAACCCACGCACATTATCGTGTACTGTATGTGGAAGTGATTCGATGGTGGGAGGAATTGTTAAAGATATTTTTTAATAGAAAAAAAATTCCTGAGGATTTTTCTTCTGCTTCAAATGTTTTTTTTTATATATGAAATTGTAGGGGGGGGGGAGAATGTTTGTTTGTTTGTTGTTTATGGAAGATGTGAATGGAAATGGTTTATGGATAAATAAATAGTGGATTTTGTTGTTAAATTATTTTTTGTTTTGGAATTTAATGAAAGAGGTTTTAATTTGTTAATTTGTTTGTGAATGTGGGAGAAAATTAATAGAAAATAATGTGTTATTAATGAAATATTGGATTTTGTTTAAGTGGTGATTGTTGTTAAATTGTTATTTATAAATTTAAAAGATGTAAATAGAAAATAATTTGTACCAAATAAAATTGGGAATTTTACTCGAATAATTTCTTTTGTTAAATTATTTTTTGTTTATGGAATACCATAAAATAAAAATTGCAGTGGATCAACGGATGTCAATTGATTGTTTACAAATATCAAAAATACGAATGAAAAACAATTAAAAAATAGCAAATAAATCGATTAAAAAATAAATCCACCGAAAAACTTCTGAAATATCAAATTTTTTATAAATTATTCTGCAAAAAAAATTCAAATTTGTTTCTATAAAAAATTGCTATCCATAAACCAACTATTATCAACAATCAGATGATACATATTTCCATTAACAAATCAATTTCAACACAGCCCTCGAATTTTCTTATAAAAAAAAATTGTCTGATGAGAAAAATTTGAATAAAATTTTTTTGTAAAAAATTCTGGACATTCCATCCAATTCCTGCATTTATCTAGGATACATTAATCAGAGATGTTGAAGGAAGCTATTCCATGTATGGAGCAACGTCTTCCCCAGGTCTACCTCGTCTCACAAACATTGAGACAAGCGATTGTAAAAAAAAAATAGAACTGTCGCATTATTCTCGTATATGGCAATGTCCACCGATCACTTAGAAAATCCCCTTATTTCGCTTGAGTGTTCCCAAGCCGTTTGCTTTCCTCCAGGTAACATGTTTATTCCCTGAGTACCCTGAGTACCCAGACTACCCTGAACCCCGTTGTGAAATCCTCCCATAATTTAAACCCCAGGAATTTTCACGAATAAATTGATTCCCCTAAACGAGAGTGAAAAAAATATGTGAAAATATCGACTCGATGGTACATTAATAACGGTTTTATATCGAACACTCGTCCAATATCTCTGGTCGGGCGTTTCGACTCTATCGATAGAATTGCTCGAGTACTATCTCGCGAGACGTTATGCATAATACGACGTGACGCGGTCACTGTGTGGCCAGGTACAACCTGACATGGTATAAAAGCCACGTCGTTTTCTATATAACCCAGTAACAGTGCGGTGAGGTATCGACTATCGACTATCGAGACGACGCCAGGACGATGTCGATGTGTTCCACTGCATTGCTTATTTGAACGTAAATATTGAATGTAAAACCGCAAAGATGTCGCGATTATTAATCCGTAGATTGGATTATTTTTATTAATTTTATGAAAAATATATCGCGAGGTAATGAGTTGAGTCGAGGGAGATTTTTCAGGGGTTGAAATCGATATTTTCTGCGTTTTCCAGTCATTTGGAAAATTATAATAATTTATAATAATTATCTTTAGAGTAATTTATTTAACAACAAAGTCTTGATAATCTCCCAGACATTTCTCCAAAAAAAAATCACCAAATCGTCTGAATAATTAACAAAAACAAATTAAAAAATCCCTCGATTCGCTTTCCACCCGATAATTAATTAAATAAAAAATTATCTTTTTAATTTCCAATTTTCCTAAATGAATAAATAAATTGCCTCATCAATTTGTCCCAAAAAAAAAAAATTTTTTCCACATTTTCAAACTCTCAAACCTCAAATTTCCACAAAAAATCCAATTTCTCTCCTCAAAAATTTTAAAAATCCAAAATTCCCCAATTTTTAAACTGTTTTTCCTCGTATCCATTTCCATCCTCATAACTCACCCCAAAAAAAACCGAAAACCAAAAAAGCGAAGAGAGTAGAGTGCCAATTTACGGTGACGTCTCCATCAAATTTATTCCGCTCTCCTCTCGCTACCTCATCACGTATTAACCCGAGAGAGAAGCCGCTGGAGGGGCCCTTTTGACGAGCACGCCTCCATTACCATTATCATTACCATTACCATTGGCCCATTACCGAGTGCAGGGTGAGTGGAGTAAAGTAAAACACGAGGAAAAAAAAAAATAATGAATAAAGAAGAAGTGGAATGAAAAGAAGACGATGAAGGTGCACTGGAGCACATGTGCACCACGGCTAAGGCCCATGGATTTTCCATGGGGCCTTGTCCAGGACGAGACCAGCACGAATCACGTCGACTAACGGTGGTAACGGGCCCCACCGCAGTCATCCACAGGGGGAAAAATTACGCTGGTTGAGCTCCAATGACACGGGGTATCTTCACCGAGGCCTCATGGGGCCTCATGACATCAGTCTATTGCCAGACGGAGACAGCACCGGTGCTGATTCATTGAGAATTGAAGACTCTATTTACTTTATTATGAGTCCTGTCTTATTACTTGATGGAATGATTCGAGACAAGTCATCACGAGTCGATTAGATCGAAAAAAAAAGCCGCCATTTTGCGTCGGTCGTTCTCGATATTTTTTAAGGGACAGAAAAAATTTATTTGGTAAAAATTACCGGAGAGACTCGCGGGGAATGTTAAAGAATAATTATTCATCTTCTGGGGGAGTCTAAAGTGAAAAGGGAAATGTCGGAAATTTGACGGAAATTTCCGGAAATTTTGGCGGAATATTAAAATTTGACGGTCGATAAATTCCCTTTTTTGTCGCATAATAATTTAAATTTTTATCACTCACCCCATCTGCACCTTTGAAGAACCAGTTAATGAGCTGTTTGAATCCTCCCGCCACTACTTCGGCCTCCCGAACCGCCGCTCGGCTTACGGACGCTCCCGACCGCTGGCGGACACGTCCGAGCGCTCTAACTTCGTCGAATTCGACTCTAAAAATCGGAAAAAAATACAATAAATTAATTTAATGTCCCATCAACTCATTAATTATCACCTGGAGTTCGCTAACCCCTCCAGGAGTCAACTATTCCCGGCGGGAAATTCAAAATCCCTCTGTTCAGCCAAAAATGGGAAAACGCGGGGGAAAATTCGTTTCGTGTGGTGTTTTCTTAAATCTTCTCGCTGTTTAGACCTTCGGGTACCTCCCCCCCTCGAGGCGGAAATCCCGAACAATTTGAAAACCAGTCCGTGAACGATTACCGTTAATACGAAAGGATCCGACCGCGGTACCGGCGCCCTACGCTCACCCACTTGAATCCTGATTGCGACGTACGTTAGATCCTGTACTTTTCCCTGTACCCAACTTTCCGCAATCAGAAATCACAGAATATATGCACAAGACATCCATTAGAGGTAAAAAGCCTCAGCAGTTGGACTATCGATACTCAACTTTCTCGATAATATTTTTCCTCATCGATTCGTTCAATGAGGGGGCACCGCCCTTTTTGCCTCACGCGGAAGAATTCTGGCGCGATGAAACAATATTCAAGCAACGAGGAGGAATCGTGATTCACAGTGTACATGTATCGGTTGAAAGTTGAGAAAAAAAATGGCGGAATAGAGTAGATATTATGCCACGATGTGATTTACCGAATGGAATCCGTTCTTATAAACTTTCATCGGCTGGAAGGTATGCTAAACCGAGTGCACTTATCGTCTTGGGTACAATGGGCAGCGAAACGAGTGAACTAATTCGCAAAAATCGTTTTCGAGAGTGAAAAATCGATTCTGGAGACGATAGAATTGAAAAAATAATTTTTTTCGATTAAAATCGGCGAGAAAAAAATTATTTTCTAGCGATTTTGGGCCTGAAATTGAGGGGACGGTGTTTGAGGTCACGTGAGGGTCAGTTGAGATTCATTTTGGAATTTTTTCCCGCCATTTTGAGGGATTTTGACGCCTTTGACGCTCGGGGACTTTGAATTTCCCGCCTTTTTTGTGAGGTCCGCAAAAATTTGGTTTTGAGTGTTGGGAGGAATGAATTCGGCCGTTTGGGACTTACTTTGTTTGTCTGTCAGTCGCACAAGTGCGTGACCTTGAATGCTGACAGTACCACGAATACAAATGGAGGAGTGTAAAAATAAAAAATGGCGGTTATTTGGTCTCGAATGTTTGAGTTGAAAGAGCGAGAGGTGTTTTTTGCGATGAAAGATTGCTGTCGCTTAGTCGATGCCCCCCGGAGTTGGCAGGCCCATTATGCTTCATTGCCGCGTGATAGATGTCGCTCGTTTAATATTCCCAAGTACTGATTGACTCTGAATCCGCGGGCCTTGTTCCGCCGTAAAAAATGGGATTCCGATGGTCAATAAAGAGGGAGAGGAGGGGGAAAGGCCTCGAGGCAGTCAATTAATTCAATTGTCGGCGGGTATTGGGGGAGATAAAGTGGGAGATGGAGTTGTCGGACGGAAAGTGAGACTTTTCGGACGCCGGACGTAAAAGAGGATTTTACGGACGTTCAGCGAATAAAAGGGAATTTTTTTTTGGGACAGTCGGACATTAATTCACTGATTGAGACGCGAAATGGGACTTGTGAGGACGTGGTAAAAAGTACTTTTTAGGACTCGGCAGAAAAAAAAAATTTTTTAATCGAGTTTTTAAATGAATTATTTCAGAAGTGAAACGGAAGTTTGAATTCAATGAAAAATACGATAATAAAATTGAATTTGACTTGACGTAAATGAACATTAACTATCAATTGTCGATAATTTATTCTCGATATTCCGAAATTCGTCCCACTTGAGTATCCGATCATTAATCACTGGGCAATCGAAAAATCTCGAATAACTCACGATAATCTATTCCGTTTCCCTTCATTTGAATTAATCAATCGAATCTCTAGCTTCCGTTTACCATACGACAATACCACACTCGGATGGACCGCCCGCGGTACCATAACCTGATGCCGTGAGTCCCCAAAACCATCGGAATTCGACATGTCCCAAGAATGGCCAGTTCAACGGCCGATTTGGGCCTCACCGGGGCCCACAATACAAACCACCACAAACGTTTTATTTTCACAAACGAACAATTAATCTCCAAAAATTTTAAAAAATCAAAAATCGGTGGATCAACAATTTTTAAAAAAATATAATTTTGTTACTAATATATAAACAAACTAAGGCCCAAAATTTTCGTGAATAAAATCGCGGTAAATTCTCGTTAGAAAAATATTTAATTAACAAAATTCTCATTCCCTCTCTGAGATTTAAAAAAAAATTAAATATTTCGCGAGAAATAAAATTATAAATAAATAAATCAGTCGATTTTTTTTGCTGTTTCAGGTTGTTATCACGTGAGTAATTACTGGAGATCCCGACAATTGAGTTCACTGGCCGATTACGACGCAAATCATTCAGATGCCCCGCTGGCTTATCGACGAGGGCCCACTGGGATGGGCCGCAGTCACGTGTGGTAACGTAGGTTCGAGTTAGTACGTGCTGCATGCAGCGCTGACAGGCCAGGATGCTGCGGCACCATTGTACCACCTCTGGCCACTACTCCAGGGCTGATTACAAAAATTATCACCAGGAAAAACTGGATCTGTTAAAAATTACTGGCCGAGACACCATCCGTCGGGATGAATTTACGTTTCACTCGATTCAGTTGTCCCGAGACCGCCCGAGCGACCACTTTACCCTACATGTCTAGATTTCCCGTGTATTAGTGTCACCAGTGGAACATCAGATCCTGGAACTGGAGATTTCTCCATCGTTTCCAGTGAAAACCGATTTTCTACGATTTTTTTTCGCTTAAAAATGAAAATATCTTGTTCCCTAACAATTAATTCGATAAAATTAATTAATTAATTATTAATTACTGGGATAATAATTAATTAATGTCATGTAAATTTAGTGTATGTAGATGTAGTATTAAGTAGGGGGGAGCAGGAATTTTTGTTTAATTATTTATGTTTGTTTATGATTTTAGAATAAATTGTTTTTGGTATGTGATAATGGTCTTTCGAATTAATTATTTATTTAATTATTTATTTAATGGGGAAAAAATTGAGCGGGTAGGATGGTGGGGGCTGACTACAAGGGAATATGAAGTAGGGAGTTGGGGCCCTTTCCGGGGCCCATGCATCACACCCACGCGACACACTCCGCCCGCTCGATAATTGATGCTCATTTAATTCGGTGTTCATCATCGCCAGTCCGGGATTAAAAATATTTATACAAAAGTTGTTATGTACGATGTGGTGAGGAGGAATCTCCTCAGGTATTCAGTCCTGATGAAGCAGAAATGATTTACTTTTTATCGGTCCCATCGATACATCATAAATATTCAATAAAATGAATGAATATTTTTAAATTAATTTTCTCGAAAATTTTTCAAAGAAACAAAACAAATATTTATTCTAAATATTCTGCTGCACTAATAATTGAAGAGAAATTAATTAAAGTAATTATTTTTGTTTATTTATAGTCACGTGATGATTAAAAAAAATTACGAACAGGAAAATTGCAAAATTTTTGTTATTTTTTATTGAAATTTGAGGAACCGATCGCGTAGGTACGAATTAATTTGATTAGATAATTAGTTTTATCGGGTCCTATCAATTAATCTCTCTCCTATCAGCAATAGAACGTCGATAGGATCAATATTTTTATTAATATCGATAGGGAATTGTTAATTAATTTTTGGTAAAACGATTTTAGCAATAAAATTCGCTGAATTTTTATTGTTTTTTTTTTTTTAAGTCTGTGATGTTGCATTTGCCTATCACACGGTTTACGTCGACTCAGAGAAGAGTTCGATTGATGTTAAGAAGGTTCGATAACAGTTATCGATTGATGCAGTCGAATTAAAATACGTAAATATTCGGGTTCATCCGATTGAATCATTCGGTAATAGTTATCTGGCCGACGATTATGTGGGGAGTTACGCAAGTGGTTACATCGATGATTCGATTATAATCGATTATAAAAAATTGATTATCGAATCCCAAATAGTGCGATATGACACGTAACAATAAAAATTGATTTGAAGACACGAAAAAATTGGAGTTAAGGTCTTTAAAAAGGAGAAGACGAGTCTGAGAGTTGATTTATTATTTTATTTTAGCAACAAATTAACAAATTTAAATGAAAAAAATGGAATAAACAAATGAAACTCTCGAGATACAAAACATAAACTCATTTTTTTTATTTAAATTCGTTAATTTGTTGCTAAAAAGAGATAATAATTCAATTTAATTCCAGTTTAGAACTTTAAAAAGTTATTGTATCAGTAAAATAAATAAATAACTATATAAATAGTTAATAAATAATTAAATTCACTTCAACCCCACCCCAAATCACCTTTTCCTCTCCACAAAATATTTTTATTTCCATTTTTCACTTCAATTTTACCTCAATCCCATTTATTATTTATTTAAAAAATAGATTTTCCTGGAAATCACTTGACAGGATTTTCCACATAAATTTCCCAATTATTATCATCATTTCCCTATTTATCCCGGGAAATAAAATCTCAAGTTGATGATGATGTGATTTTTTTTTTTCTCCCTCGACCTTTCATCGACTGAAAGACCAGAATCGACTGATAAATCGCTCGATATTTATTCTTTCGAGTATCGAAAAATATAATCTAGGGTATTTTTTTTTCCATGGGAAGATGGTCAATCGTCTCCTCCCCCCCTCCCCCCAAGGCAAATGTTACACCAAAGGCGGGTTGAAAATCAAATGCATTTATGCAGTTTGGTTTTGGTATGCGGTATGGCCAAGTGTTCGCTTCAAACCGATTACAGATAGGGCCCTTTGTCAACGTACGGGCCCATTCCTTATCGGACCTGATGCATTCTCATCTCCAATGGGACAACAATCGTATACAACTTTGAATTTTCTATTTGCTGGAACATTTTGTATAATAATGAACAAGTTGAACTTCGCTGGTGGTATTTTTCATATTATAATGAGGCACTTGAACACCGAAATATTTGTATTTTTGGGGGACTATGGGGTGGAATCTTGGGGTGGGGGTTGAGGAAATGTGGGGAGGGGTCTTGGAAAATTTTTAGAATTTTTTGTTGGGTTTTGGGAACGTAATTAGGGTTAATTAGGTCGAGAATTTATGGGAAGAGGAAGGAGAGGTGTTTAAATTGTTGAATAATTGAAGTTAATTTGTTTAATTTTGTTGTTTATTTTTTTTTTGGGTGTTATTATGGAGGGGGAAAGGGAGAGGGTGAGATTGAAGGGGAAATGCAGGGGGTAATTAATGGGGGAATTAATTGATTGAAAATGGGATTTTGTAAAGTGATTGGAGCAGGAAAATAATTAGAAATTTGTATGGATAATATTTAAATAAATAAAATTTGTGTTTGCATTCGCATTGAATTAAATTTTTGATAAAGAAAATTATTGTTTTTTCATTAAAAATGTTTGTAAATAATTTTCTTTATATTTTTTTATTATATTTTACGTTTTCTTAATGAAAAATCAATATTAAATTAATAATTAATTATTAAAAAAGCGATGGAACAGTCGAATTTTGGTTTTACTATTTTACAAAACAATTTTATAAAATAAAAACCATAAATTTTTATTAAAATATTAAATCTTTCGATTTTTTTCCTTAAAAAATTTTCTTTTTTTTCAAAAATCACTTCCCCCTCTCTCTCTCTACAACAATTCCACAACTTTAATTTGTTTTATAAATAAGGAGCCCACATTTTCATGATATTTATGAAACAAACAATTTCACAAGTCGATAATTTATCATAATTTTTCATCAAATTCGTGAATAAAAATTCTGATGAATTTTGATTCGAGAGGATAAATTACAGGATTCCGATGGTAGAAATTAGGTACGCGATTTTAACAGGTCGACCGGTGTCAGCGTCAAATGAGGGGGTTGTCGGACAGACCACCGTCGACGTGGAAACAACAGTCCACGGGACTCCCTCGAGATTTCCATTGTTGGGACTGAGTCGCCCGGGCTGGGTCAGTTCGTGGTAATGATACAGTCAATAGTTTATCCATTGCATAATGTGGTATCAGTAACATGGGAAAATGGCGTAATAGGACATAATGTGCGGTGCGGAGCTAAATTTCACGTTGAATTAAAAAAAAAACTAATAAAAAAAGGTTTTTTTTTAATTAAAAAAAATAAAAAAAAGACGATAAAATGATTTTTTCAGCATTAAAATCATACCTTCTATCACCTAATGGGTAAACCATATTTGATGAGTAATCTATTTTGTCAAGAATATGCCCAAGAATGTTAATAAATAAAAGATTTATCGTATCATTTGAATTTATTATTTGAAAATTTGATAATTTATGATTTAAAAAATATTTCTACGATTTTTATGCGATAATATCACTTATATAATTTATCTAATAAGTTATCTAATAGTTTATTCAATTTTATAAACAACCAAACCCCTTAAATATAAAATTTTAAATAAATAAATCGTTTATTTAATTACATGACACCTAAATTAATTTTTTTTCCCAAAAATCGAGTTAAAAAACCTCCAGAATTTTTTATTCCTATAAATCTCCTCAATTATTTAAACAAACTATCTATTTTACCATAAAAACGATGACTGATGATCCCCCGTATTTTTTTTAAACCTAAAAACCCTAAAATCCGACGTCACTCCTTTTTTAATAAACAAATAACTCCACAAAAATAAAAAATCCCACCCAAAAATTATTAACCAACACCTCCCCCACCTCTTCCCACACCATAAAACAATAACAATAATTTTCCACGCCCCCATCGTGCCCCATAACCCGGAAAACACCGAGGAAACGAATTTTACCAAATGGAAATGAAATTATCAAGTGGAAAAATCAGTTTTTGTCAGACGAAAAAAAATTATTAAAAAAATCACAACAGCACCTGCTTCCGCATCGATTTCGATACTCGAACGTATGCGCATACGTGTGACACGTTTTTAAAAAAAAAGAAATTTTTTGGGACTCAGAATGAAGACTCTGGGGTGGCCGGACCCGGTGTATTAACCCCTGGGGTAATGCGACACCCTGGAACGGAAGCGACGGGTGCACAGCCGTTTCCGCAGTGACAGATGCGATCCCCAGGCCACTGCCAGTGCAGTGAGATGTCTCGGAACGTCGGCTGTCACCGGGGCCCGACATCAATGGGAATTTCGATTTATTTGGGGGCGAACGGGGTTGAATAAGACGATTGTGGGGGGGTAAATATTTGAGTGACTTCTCGGGGCCTTGGGATGGGCTTCTGATAATATTTGAGGGAAAGGGCCTAATCGATACGACAAAAAACCACTTCCGGTTTTAATTTTATTTATATTTTTTGTGTTTTTTTTTTAAATTTTTTTTGTGACGAGACCGAAAGGGGATAGACGAAGAAAAAAAATTGGGGTGGGTTGAAATAAGGGTGAGGGGATGAGGGGTGAATGGGGGGACTGTCGAGGGATCGATAGGGATCGATTGAAGGGTTTCGAGACGAAACGCGCGCGAGTCGCGTTGGAATTATGGAAATTATGATGAAAATTAGGGAATTAAATGAGTTTTTCATTTGAATTTACCGCGCAGATGAGGAATAATCGCGAGAGAGGTTCGAGATATCGATAATATCGATTGTGGACCGACTACAAATATTCCCCAGAAATTATCTAATTAATGACGCAATAAAAAATCGTTTTTAAAGACCTGAAATCGAAAAAAAATATTTCGTCGCCGAATAAATTTTGAAAATCGATATATTTTCCCGCTAAATCAATCGCGGAATCGATTACTCGAAATATACTCGACCGACTGCATTTACCCAGTACCAACGAAGTCCAGGGAATTAAATTCCCTTTGAAAATTCCAAAAATAGAATTTCTCGTGGATTTTATTAAAAAAAATGTCTTCGCACATTTTAAATTGTTATTCAACTGTTTATCATGAACTTAAATAAAAATATATTCAACAGGTCACGAGATCCTCTCGATCGGCATCAGTTCGATACATACGAGCGCACATCACATGAAAAAATGCATTATTTACACACCAGTTCGAGATTATAAAACGTGAGACGTCGCATTTATGGAAATTATCGCGCCCTGAGCGAGACAAGTTCTGATCCCCAATCGATATCGATCGGAATATCGAAAGGAAAAAAAAAAAAATCGGAGGCTGAGGCACCTGTAGAGACACCCGGAGGGATCGAGATTGTGTGGATGGCGGGTCAGTGGCCGAAATGTCGATTTAAATATCGAAGAATCGTCTCTCGATCGACGAGATAAGTCGGGTCACTGGCGGGTTACGAACGAATTCTATTTTTTATTTTTCTTTTTCTTCGGATTCTTTTCTTCATTCACGTTCTCCACCCCCCTTCCCCCCCTTTTCGTTGGTTGTTATGTAAATTATTGGTGAGGTTGAGAACAATTTTCTTTTATTCAATAATTTTTTTCCCCCCGAAGATTCATTTTTCATTTTATTTTGACAGCAGATTGAAAAATGAAATTGAAATTGAGATTTTTTTTTGTCGATAAATTCTGAGGCTCCATTTGTTTATAACAATTATTTGTTTCATTTGTCTGGGATTGATTGGGTCGAGTTTGTTTAATTTTTTTTAATTTTTAAAGCGTTTAAACTCTTCAAAACCCCATTTTGATAAAGAAAAGTTGAAAAAAAATTTTCAAAGACTTAAAATTGATTTTCTAGTCAACAAATTGTTGTATAATTTTACCAGTACTATTTCACATATTATTTAAACAATATAAACGTTTTAGGAAAATTATTAAAAATTAATTATTCGTTTAAAACTTTAAAATCCGTTTTTTTTTAAGAAAAAAAAAGTTTTTTCAACTTAAAACTTAATTTCTTGTTAATTAATCGCTCTATAATTTTACCAGTAATATTTCAGATATTATTTAAACAATATTAACCTTTAAAAAAAATTATTAAAAGTCAATTATTCGTTTAAAACGTTAAATTCCATTTTTTTTTTCGTTATTCAAAATTTATCACCTCAAAAAAACACATCACAGGTGATACATCGCAGGTGTATTCCCCTGCATTCCAATCACTAAACCCAATTCCAAAGAAAAATAACCTCAACCATCAACAATTTCCCCTCCACAACTCATTATTTAATATTTATTATCACCGCAAGTAGTTCAAACCGAAAGATCAGACGTCGAATGTCGACTGAAAAAAAATCAAAATTATTTTGAAAAATCATTTCTCACGTTTAAATCACCGAAAAGGTGTGAGCACAGGTGGATTCCCCTGCATTCCAATCGCTCAAGAGGCCATTCCAGAGAGAAATGACCTTAAACATTCCGAATTTATTCGAATACACCTGCAATCAGACTCACTGGGGACGAGGCCCCCAAACCCCCCAGACTTTTCAGTAAATTAATGGCTCGAAATGAGCTGTGGTACATTCGAGCCGAAAAAAAATTGGTCATAACTTTGTTTAGAAAACACTGAATCCACTCTCTGGGTGTCCAATTCCACACCATCTCCTCCATAATTCTCTCAATATTTTTTTTTTTTTTTCTCTCCTTTCGGTGTCAACTCTGGCGGTGGTCGTAAGATAATAAATTTATGGACATGATTATCGGTCTATTCCACACGGTGAGGTGTGTGTGTGTGGGCTGTTTGGGAGATATCAATTGAATTTAGACATTTACATTGAGCTCGGACAATTAACATCACATCAGACACCTCAAAAACATTTTACATTTCTCCATCACCTGCGATACGTTTTCCATCGGTGTTTTCTCTTTTTTATTATTTTTTATTGTTTTATAGGTTCATTAACAGGTTTACGGGGAGGGGGGGAGATTGATTGTGGGGGGAATCGAAGTTGATGAGTTTGGAAATTAATTGGGAGTTTGTTGAATTTTTTTAGTTGAAATTTTAGTTTTAAATTGATGTTTTATTTGTTTAATCGGGTGAAATAAATTTTTGTGCAGGTGATTAAATTAGGGGAAATTTGTTTGTTAATTTTGGGAACAATAATGATGAATTGGGGGTTAATTGAGGGGGGGGGGTGGGGTAAATAAAAAAAATAAAAATGGGTTTTTTATAGAATAAAATGAGAGAATTTAAAGAAAAAATTGAATAATTTAGAATTTATGGGGCTATTATTAATGATGACGTGGTTTATAAATAATTTAGAAGAGTTTAATTAATGTTGAACTGAATTATCAATAGATATTTCATTTTTCTATTAATAAATATTGAGATCTATTTAATTTCCTCCATAAAATTAATCTTTTTTTATTTATTTATTCACCAGAATTTTTTCTGAGTAAATTAATTATAAACCACAACCTTTTCTCCCCCAATTAAAAATTTCCTCTACCCATTATTTCACCCCTTAAATATTCATTCCATCAGACGTTAACGAACCGTTTGTTTTTCACCAGATAATATTTAAATAAATAAAAATCACCGGTTCGTCTCCTTTTAACACGACAATAAAACCTTCTCGGGGGGATTTCACTGGTAAAACCGGGCGAGGTCGGCACTCGCACCATAACGAGTTGTGTAGGTGTCTACCTATGTGTTGGTGAGCTTTTGTATCTAAGGACGATACAGGTTGCCGCACCTGTAATCCTCTTTAGTGTATTTTCTGTGGTTGCACCACGTGGGCGTTTCGACCATCCCATCCCAGACGAGTGCGTGTGTTGGTAATCGACGACACACCAAATCACAGGTCATCATACCTCGCTTTTTACCCCCCCCCCCTCTACCCCTTCCCCCATCACCCAATGATTTTTGTCCCCTCGTCTTGATTTTAAATCCCATTCGATAAAGAAATCGATGAGATTGAGTCGCATTTTATCGAACGTATCGACGATTCGAGGGGAATTGACCAGGTTCGAGGTCAATTTAATTAATGGGGGAATTTTTACTAATTAGGGGGATGAATTGGTGACAATTATGAAATTTTTAAATTAATTTTTGGTGATAAATAATTTTTTTTTTGAGTCGAACACTAAATTTCAGTCGAAAATTTTCCATAAAAATCGTAAAAAATTCCTCAACTTTTTTTATTTCAACAAAACCCTCTCTTTTTTAATAAAAAAAAATGTTTATTAATTTCCCCTAATATTATAAAAAACCCCAAATAAAATACCCCAACAACTCAATTTTTCCCACCAATTCCCTCCAAAATTTCCCACTTTCAATTTCACTTTTTAATTAATTAAAATTAATATTAATATTAATATTAATAAATTTATTAATTAAATTTCACCGATTGCTCTCATTGCCCCCGAATATATTGTTCCCCGTCACATCCGGATGTTAACAAACCTCCGCCCCAAAAATTAATGAACAAAAAAAACGTCCTCGTTCGAGGATATGTTCAACAGTAAAAAAACAAACATTTTACGAGTCCTGAAAAAAAAAAAAAAAATTACTCCAACGATTTACATCCTTGTAACGTTGGAAACTACACTCTCGTGTTCAAAGTGCATAAATTTACGATCGGGTTATTTTATTCGGCGTTAATTGAGAAATACCGTGCGTTGAGGAAGTGGTTCAGTGGAATTTAATGGACAAGGACGACACACGCGACATGCGGTGAACAACGCACTCGGCAATGGCAGGGGGGAGGGGGTGGATTGACGGTGATGTAGAGGACACGATAAAATTGCATTTGGGGAGATCACTCAGGACAAATTGCCAATAAGTGTGACCTTGAAAAAAAAATAAAAAATAAAAAGTCACTCAGGAACTTGAAGTCGTACGTTAGAGGTCGTTACGTGAGGAGATTTGGTGAGGAAATTTTGGTTGAGGGTGTTATTAGGGTGGGTGGGAGATCGTTGGGGGAAGGGGGTGAGACGAGAATTTTTTTTGTGAGATAATTTAATTATTTGGTGATTTTTTGGGGGATGAAAAATATTTATTTTGAAGGGGAGGAAAATTTTTAGGGAAATCGATAGGGTTTTATAGAGATGTGAGGGTAGTTTTTTGATGGTATTGTGAGGGGGTGGTGATTTTTGAGGGTGAATTGGGCCTGGGGGATCGATGGATCGATTTGCGAAATAAAATCGAATGAAAATGGACAAAAATGGGGGAAAAATGATGGAAATTAATAGAATTAAATTGATTGGGGAATTGATTGGGGAATTGATTGATTGATTGGGATGACTCGAGGGCCTTTTACGACTCCATCGAACCCCCCGATCGATCCCATTGATCGTCGATTTAATTTAATTGAAAGAATAAAAAAAAAAGCGGTAGCTCTTGCCCTCGGAAATTCCCGGAATTCTCGAAACCGACGCGAATGTTCCTCCGGATGTTAAAATGTGTCGTTTTCACCAGTGAATTTTGGCCACGTGGGTGTGTGGATGTGCATGTGACACGTTCGATTCGAGTGAAAAACGAGGATAAAAGTGGTGGGAGACGGCGCCACACGACCTGGTGCGCCCAAGTCAGGAGGTAATTTGTTGGAGATGGGTCATTACTGGACCTGGAGAGAGGCATCGCCATCCCCACACGCCTCTGCATTTTTTTATTATTTAATTCCTCCTTCTCCTCCTCCGACTCCAGTGAAAAATCAAATTATGAGGATAATTTCGTCCTTAAAATTAAAAATTCCGAGTGAATTTATTCGGAGGAAGAAAATATTTTTATCGAACGCGAACTCACGTCGGCGCAAAATAATTTTAAAAAATAGGGGGATTTAATTATAAAAAAAATCCTATTGTTGATGTATTGTGGTCGGGGGAGTCTTCAAGTTCTAGAGAAAGTACTTAATTAATTTAGAATTAATTAGGGGAGGGATTAAAGACATTGAACAGTGGGCGAATTTTTATGAGAAAAAAAAAGTGCAGATTCGATTGATAAAAAATATAGAAAATTAATTTGTTGATGTTTAAAATGTTAATTAACGAATCTGAGGTGTTGTAGGATATGGTGATAGTGTAATTAACCTATTATGTGGTTTCCATAATTTTAAATTAATTAAAAAATAATTAAAACGAAAAATAATAATTTGTGAACCGATTTTTTTAGTCAGTGAACATATTGTTAGTTAATCGAGGACTTTTGGACTTTAAAAATATTTTTATTTTATTAAATTAATGGATATTAATAGGACTGTTTAACCAATAAATTATACTATTTTTTATAATTTATTTATAACGTTTTTTTCATTTAATTTAAACGATTTTATCTCTTTAACATTCACCGAATTCTCCACTCGATCTGTCATTTCAATAAATCACCCAATTGTTTATAAAATAAAACAAAATATTCTCGCCTCAGAATGTTTAACATTCGATAAACATCAACTCAACAATCGCCAGATAATTCGATTCCTCAAATCGAATTGATTTTTCCCGCACTAATTGCATTTTTCAAACTCTAAAAATTCGGACGTATCAACATTTTATTTTTGTGGCGCTGCCACTCTCGGCGGTACGTCGGCCTGGCGCCGGCAGGGACGTGAGGTGAAAGCGAGGCCCACGTTGACCCCGCGGTGAACCTACGCTGTCAAAATAACCGAGTCCCAAAAAAATAATAAAAAATTTCTTCGGATAATTCTCGCCCCGCGAAAAAAAAATATATATTTTCTCTCTCATTTCTTTTCACTCCGCACGCTGCGGTACAAATGCTGCAGCTCTCGTGCAGCATCAAACGTAAATCAAATTATGAGGCGCAGGCAAATTTTTAATTAATTCCCTCGCATCCGGAAATTCAATCAGCTACTCTACAGACACAAGTGAATGGATTGTTAATTAATCAATTCTGGGACTTTTGACTCGGGAATTTTTACTCGAATGGCGGGTGGGGGGAGGGGGTTTAATTAGGATACGAGTGGATTCAGTTAATTGAATAATTTGGGTGTTGTTGGATAATTGAAGAGTTGAATGGAATTAATTTCTTGGGGAGGAACAATTGATAATTTTTGTTGTCGATGAGATTTTTGTGATCGTGAAAAGTTGTTATTTATTAATTTGGAAAGGGGGGGGAGGTGATTAAAAATTATGGGATTTGAGAGGATAATGTTGGGGGTTGAAGTGTTTTAATTGATAATTTTTAGTGAAAAGTTCTGGGTTTTTATTAATTTTGTTGGGGGAATGAGATTAACGAGATTTGAGAGGAAAATTTTGGAAAATTGAAGGGTTTTAATTGATTATTTTTAATGAAAAATCACTGTGACTGTGGATTTCAGATGAATCGTTATAAATCGTTAGAACTGAACAACAATTGTCTGAATTGTTATGACGAAATTTCCGTAACTTCGTAGGAAATCATGAGGAATTCATCGGAAACGTTAGAAAATTGGAAAAATCAGGTTTTCCTGACGTTGAAAAATGACCTGAAATTTTCAAGGTTAAATTCATTTGACTGATGTAATAAAACTTCATTTACAAACTTCCATTGAAGACAAATTAACACTCCCTATTCCTCTCAATGAAAAACTCATTAAATAATGTACAATAAGAATTTACATGATAAATAAAATATTTGACAATGTCTGACGCAACTGAAGTGGTTCAGTCCCCATTTTTATAAATTAAAAATCATCAAAATCCTCCACATAAATAGTAATAAACAAATTAAAATTTCCTTTCAATCAAATTCCCTTTAAATCAACAAAAAATAAATAAAAATTCGCAGAATTTCCCATAAAAAAAAACAAATTAATATAAATATTATATAATAAATAATATATAACAACAATAATATATTGTTAACAATTTCCCTACAATTTCCTCCGAATTCCCCACTTCCCCCACTTTTTTTTCCTCAAAATATCGATTAAATCGACTCGATAAATCGCACAAAAATCTCTTTTCAAACATTTACCCCTTCCCCAACCCCCTAAAACAATATTTACCCAAACTCCCCATCTCAACCACCCGATATATACAAAGAAATTCACTTAGCACACCCCATCAATCTCCCCCTCTCCCTCTCCCACCCCCCCAGCAATCGATACTTTACGATATTCGATAATTACACATCTCATTATATTTTAATTAGCCACGTTGTTAGTTTCCCTTCAACTCCCTCGGGATTGAATAAACCTTGAACATCAGGTGATTTTGATGAGGTACATTTCCCCCCCCCCCATCACCCCCCCCCCCTTCCCCCGAGAGAGTCAAAAACTCGATTCGAGAGATTTCGATGTTTACGATCGAGCCATTAAATTTGAATGTTATTGAATAAGGCTCGTTAAGTGCTTCGAGTCGAGAAACACGTGCGGATATATCGATTGTGGTGAGATGTAGTGACTGAAGGGGTGAGGGAAGGGGAGAGGGGGCGAGGGAAGGGGGAAAGGGCTGTTCGATGTAGCGTATATCTCGTTCGCAGTTCGGGTGGCGCGTAACCTCTTGCCATCGCAGGTTGATACAGACGTAAGGAAACACATACTAATGCACGACTACTCGATATTATGTGTGTGTGAGGGGTGGAAGGGGGAGGGATTATTTATGAGGTGTGAGATGATGTAGCTGGGGGTATGGCGGTAGCTCGTGGAGCCGATGTACGTCGGTTGTTTGACATTTTCGAGGGGTAATTATTTTTTTTGGGGGTTTTGGGGGGGGTAATTTTGAGGGGAGGGGGTTGGAGAGGGTACGGGGGGGTGTGTAGAGGGTTGTGGGATTTTTTGAGAGAGAAATTGATGGGGTTTGGGGTGCGGTACGAGGAGGTATTTTCGAGATTTCGATTTTTTTTTTAATTAATTATTTCGGTGAATTATTTTATTTTGATTATTTTTTATAAAATAATTCGAAATTGAACATTAATTCGATCGATAATCTTCTGTAAATGATTATCAATTGATAAATGTTTAATTTCAATTTTTTATTGTCGTCCCTAATTAATTAAATCAAATTAAACCGAATTTTGAATAAATTTCATAAAAAAAAATCGTAAGTTCCGGATAAATTTCGGAATTTAATTCCTAATCGTCAATAAATTCCTGTGATTAATTCCCCCCCAAAAATATAATCTCATTAAGTCTCATCAAATTAAACCAAATTGAGAATAAATTTCATTAAAAAAAAATCGTAAATTCCGGATAAATTTTGGAATTTAAATTATCAATAAATTCCTGCGATTAATTTCCCCCAAAAATATAACCTCCTGATCCTGACTTCAAACGAACCGTAACTCATCACCTCGACTCGATACAAATCGATTATTCCCGATACTCTTTCCATTTCTGTTTGAACGAATCTCGCTCCTCCGCTCGTTAATATTTTTTTTTTTTTCCTTTCCATTCATTACCGCCCCCATCGCCCATGAATTCCACCGATGGAGTACCCGAGTGTTTGTCCATGTACTCGAAATACCTAAGTCAGTCGCGGTTTTTGTGCCGCGTACACGGTAAATGGTGGTGATACAACAATGAGACCTGTCATCGAATTCGAGACGCCCATTGGACACCGCAGCTTTCGCTCCGCTTCCATCGTCTCGTACCCGGTGTCTTTTCAATAGCAGAACTCGGTAAAAGAAGATATCATCAGGACTACGACGGGATAAAAAATGTTGAACGAAAAAGTGATACAACGCGAAGTCAATTCCAACTGTATAAAGACGTCTCGTCCACCGTAAAAAGTCTTTTATCATCGGGGACTATCGTTTAACGGGTATCGGATCACAAAATTAATTTCCAATGAACTGAAAGGAGTTCAGTCATTTTTTTTCATGTCCCGAAACGAGGTCAACCAAAAATATTAAATTACTTGGTGAGAGGTCATCGAGAAGGCGATGAAAACAACTTCAAAATTAAAAATCAAGAAAAAACTATTTTGTTTATTAAAAATGTTTAAAATTTGATTTTTTATGAGCGAAAAATATCGGAAATTTCGATTTTCAGTTAAAGATTTTTTAATTTCGATTGATTTATCAATTTTTTTTGGTAAAAACTCAGGATTTCTGAAAGTTCATTAAATTTGGAAAATATGTAATTAATTTTATCAGTTAAAAACAATAAAAAATAATAATAAATAAATAATTTGTCTGAAAATCGAAGGAATTTATTTACTAAATTTTCCCATCAAATGATTTTCTTTCAAAACACGAAATTTCTGAAAATTTAAATAATTTCAATTGTTTATCTTCACCCCCTAATGTTTAACAATAATAATAACCCATCGTAACCCCTAATTTTCCCTCAAACTCGTGGAATTTTAATTCTCTCGATTTAAATTTTTGAAATTTCATTGTTTTCCTCTCTAAATTAATTTAAATAAAAAATGAAGAGTATCGATACTAATCGATTTGCATCGCCTGAAGGTAATGGTTACGGTTCGTTTAACAGCGATGATGAGTTGATAATTCCGAGGGGCTCCATCAACTTCACTAAATGGAATAGAAATTAGAATAAACTCGACAGGAAAATTCTTTCACAATTTTCCCGCATTTCAATTTTCAATTTAATTTAATGGAAAACAAACTCCTCAAAATATCCACAAAATTCTGCCTTAATTACCTCTCCATAATTATTCGATATTTCCTCAAATAAATAACAAATTAAAATGGAAAGTGAAAAATATTTAAAATTTAAAGAAACTTCGCAGGTTTTTCGCTTTAAAAAATTAATTTCATTCGCAGAAATGGATGTTAAGCAACAATTGAATTATTTCAGTTCTCCTCTGCGGTTTTCCATCGTCTAACGAAACGTCTTACGACAATTTATGATTAATCCCGGGAATATTAATCCCATATTTTTTAATCCAAATCTGCGTGATGAATCGTGACGGCGGGAAAAACAGTTGCGCCATTTATTTGGATGAACCGAAATTATTGGCAATTGTGTTATGCAATTACGCGGCTTTCGCGTTTATCTTCGGGGATTACGAGGAATAATCGGCCCTAATAAAGAGGTTACCAAAATGCCAGAGATCGTAAGGTGGTACCTCATTTGAAATAATTTGAAAAGAGAAATTTTTTTCTGGAGAAATTCGCGAAAATCAGATGTTGTAAAATACTTTTAAAAATTCAGGTAATATTTTATAATAAACTACTAATTACAATCAATTTTGTAATGAATTCTAAGAATTTTAATTGTGAAAATTCAGGAAATGGAGAATATAAATAAAATTTTCTTTTTCCAGGATTTTTTTAACAAAAATTGTGTTTGTAAATCGTTTGTTTTTCTCTATTTTTTTAAATAAAAAAATTGGTGAATAATTGGTTTTTGACTCTTTATATCTAACGTTAGATAATTAACGTAGAAAAAGCGAATTATTCACGTCGTTTATTTATAAATAATATAAAAATTTGTCTGGAATTATTGAAATTATTAAAAAAATACGGAAAATTCCAGAATTTTTTTCTTCGTCTGAGGATTTTCCAGGGAAATTTCTATTGAATAATTTCA
This sequence comes from Diachasmimorpha longicaudata, assembly GCF_034640455.1. Classification (NCBI taxonomy): domain Eukaryota; kingdom Metazoa; phylum Arthropoda; class Insecta; order Hymenoptera; family Braconidae; genus Diachasmimorpha; species Diachasmimorpha longicaudata. Next base: position 2,586,187 of record NC_087243.1, read on the forward strand.
ACTGTCTTACGGTAGCAGAACTAATTAATCTAATAATGAGATTATAAAAAATTCCAGAAACCATAAAGTACCTAATTTTTCTCAATTTTAATAGAAAAAAAATTTTCTTTCCAGAAAATTAGCCCAAGAAATATTACAAAATCTTTTTAAAAAATTCAAATCCTTTCTTTTTTTATAAACTAACTATAAACAATCGAATTTACCCTGAATTCTAATAATTTTAACATTAAAAATTCATCTAAATCCGGAATGCAAATAAAATTCTCTAAATTATCTTCATTTTCCTACGATTTCCCAATAAAATTCTCTTCTCATTAAATAAATAATTTTGATTTTGAAAAATTCTACGGGTGGGGAGGGCTGCAAGGTGCAAGTTCAAACCGATTACGCGGACAAGCGGCTTCGGGATTACGGTTTTTAAAATAAAAAAATATCTAGTGAGTTTCGCTGAACCGACACCTTCTCCGGTGGATGGACCCGCGGGCGCATCGACCCACAACGACTTCCACTATTCCATTTTGTTCTATACGTTGCACCTTCGATAGACCGATGTAATAGCTCACTTGGCTCACTGTTACTGTTATGCAAGAGATAATAGGGTAATAATGGGACAGGGGGAAAAAATGGAAGGCAAATATTCTCGGGGAGACGTCGGGTGGAGCTGATCACGAATTTTGTTGGACTGACGTAAGGACTCGCTGCTCTTCTCGCGATTGTTAACTTCGAGATTTTCCGTTTCGATAGATTCTGGTGAACAAAATGGAGTTCGAGTGAGATAACACGGACCCAGATGATGCCCAACAATTTCCAACGAAATAACAATAGAATTTTTTTACTAAAAAAAAATGAGTTTCGAGCGCCTAAAATCGCGAAAAAAAATTCCTAAAAAAATTATTCTCTCGTAAAATTCATCGCAATAAATTAATTAACTGCCCGAAATGTTCACGTGAGTGTTCGGATAATAATAAGTCGGAGAAAAATGGAATTTACCCCCGAATATTTATTTTGGATAAACAAATGGCGAAATTTCGAGGGAGAACTCGCGGTAAATTCGATCGTGAGGGGAATATTTAATTGGAAAATTCAGATTTTCTGTCGGTGTTGTGCACCCGTTTGATAGTGTTCGTCAGTGTGAACTCAGGAAAGTGAAAAGACCGATAAAAAAAAAATAGTGAAGCGTAACCGAGGCGGCAAGAAACGGTGAACGCCCGCGCGATCGTAATTGCGGCTCCTCCGCAATTTTCATGGGCGTAACGACTATCGCTCGAGGAACACGATCCGGTAGTTTCGGCAATTCGCGAGGTGGGATAGGTCACGAGTTAGATTCGCCGAGGAATTAAAATCCGATCGGCGAGGAACAGCTGTTAAGAATCAATTTATCAAATCATTTGCGCGTTGGATTTATTTAATAAAAATATACGAACATAAATAAAAATTTGAAGGGAGGAACACCTGCAGGGGTGTGACTGACCCCGATGAAGGGCCCGAAAGGGTCCGAAGATCCCCCTCTTTCTATTTCCTCTTTTTAAAGTTTTTTTATTTTTTTTTAGGTAAAACAAGTCGTGTTAGGGGTGAATTTGGGCTCAGAAAGGGGTAGTTTTGTGCGTTGGGGGTTGCCCTGGGTGTTCGCAAGGCCCTAAGAAGAAAAAAAAAATTTAAAAGGATTTTTTTGAAAAAAAAAAAGAAGCAGAACTCGGGGATCGAACCCCAGTCTTTTATTTGAGAAGCAGACGCTCTACCGTGTGAGCTATTTAACTGATACGATTTTTATTTTTTAATAATCTTCTATATAAAGGGAAGCACATTTTATTTAGCGATTCGCATGTTATATCGTCGAAAAGGTCATCCCCCGGGTGTCCACACCCCCCTAAAACCGGAAAGAATCGAAAAAAAAAATTTTTTCGCCTCTTCATCCTAAAAATTCAAGAACAAACCCCCCATTCGCGCCGCCAATGGACCGACGGAGATGCGCAAAGTGCGGTAACACCCAGTCGACTTTATCCGGACTCACTATCAACGGTTGTTACACCTTCGGATGTACGAAGTAGCGGGCAAAGTGATGAGGCGTGGTCGATCACCTGGTAGCTAACCTGGTGAGTTCAATCAGGTACTGAATCACTGGGAGACTACGAGAGAGGGTTGTGACCCTCGGGACCCCAGCGTCCACCAACCGACGTATTAACGTGGTGTGAGAATATGTCAGACGTTAACGCAGCCCATGAGGTGACTATTTTATTTATTATTATTTTTGTTATTTAATTTTTATTATTTATTTTCTCAGAGAACGTCATTATAGCGCATTATTAAGAGGGAATTTCAGGGGCCTTACGGCCCAACAATTAAATAACCTCATCATATACGTGATATTAATTAACCAAACAATAATAATAATAATAAATAATTATTATAATAATAATTAAGGAAATTAAATTGATAAGAAAATTTTGAGGGATAAAAGTCTTGACGAATATTATAACGATTAATTCTTCAAATAATTAAGAGGTAATTAGCGGAGGGATACGGTTGGATAATTAAATAATTATGTTATGTTTCGATATTAATTAACCAAACAATAATAATAATAAATAATTATTATAATAATAATTAATGAAATTAAATTGATAAGAAAATTTTGAGGGATAAAACTCTTAAACGATTAATTTTTCAAATAATTAAGAGGTAATTACCGGAGGGATACGGCTCGATAATTAAATAATTACGTTATATGTTGGTGATAATTAACCAAACAATAATAATAATATAATAATAATTATAATTAATTGAATTGAATTGATGGGTAAAATTTGAGAGATAAAAGTCTTGACGAAAGTTATAAAAATTAATTTCTCGCTGTAAAATTGATTATTTTTTTATTTTTTTTAATGAAAATTATCTGAATCATTTCCCTGGAGGGAAACTCAACCGCTGGGAATTTTCTCGTACCTTAAAGGACTCAATGAATCACGTGGAATCGGTCTAAAGAAACGGGTAAGTCATCCTCGATTCGAGGCACGCGCACTCTTATGGGCACACGCCGACGACGATGGCAGATTGTATCGTCAACGTCTTTACGGCATTACGCGTCTCACACTGGGCCAAACACCAACCGGGGCAAAAAGGAATTCCCACTAATACACGTGCCCTGTGGGGACACAGGCGGTGCCTTTCGCGGCGTCGTACTGAATTTTTATGATATACTGCACACGTCGTTTCGTTGGTAATTTCAGAAAAAAGGGCCTTAATTGAGGGAAAAAATGACGGAGGTCGAAGATACCCGGGGATTAATAAATAATAAGGGATTGAACGGACCCTCCGGTGGTGGGGATTAATTAAATTAAATTTAGTAATTAAAAGTTTGCGAAATTGAAAATTTCGAGTGGTTTTTCGGTGACAGAAAATTGTTTCTGGGACTTTCGTCAATTTTATTTAAATTATTTGAATTATTTACGTTACTGTCAGTTAAAGACACTCATTAGATTCTCTAATTAGTTCGTTAAATGTGAGTTACGTAATTGTTAATAATTTTTCTCTGCGAAAATATTTTTAATGAAAATTTTTGATAATTCGATCGAATTTTTTTTTAAATCGACAAATCACCGGAATAAAATTATGTTTAATTACGCTTTTGTTAGATTTAGGGGATGTTAGATAATTTTAAAAATTGTTAAAAGCCCAGAAATTGTTGTACTCAATATTTTGATAAAAAAATATCGAATGCAAAAGCCGGAAACTCCATTTGGGGCTTCGCATTTGTCGACATGCCAATGGACAGTAATATTAGCACTATCACTTACCATTTCTCCCTCTCCCTCTGGGGCCGCCTGTGTCGTCCACGTCCACCTGCTGCACCTCCGCCGATCGTGGGCCAAGGTCCGGTGACCTCACTTCCTTCCTAATGCATAGCTGAGCACTATTTAACCCGACGTCCTGATATCCACTGGGTGATAGCGTCACCTGTGACTCGAGAGTCCGCCACTTCCGCAGATATTTTTCCTCCCCCTTTCCGGACGAGTCGCTGGGGTGATTGGGGGCCCCCCCAGCGGTAACAGGTGAGCTACACCTCAGGAAAAATATTCCATTCAACTCCTGGACTGGATAAAAAAATGAATTTTAAATTAATTTACGATTTTAAATGAATAAAAATTATTGAGCTTTTGAATTAATAGAAATTAATGAAAATTATTGATTTTTTTAGGGATTGAAAATCGATCGGGAGGTGGAGGAGTCAAATAAAAAATTGAAATAAATTTTTGAGAATTAAAAAATGGAAAAATGTTTTTGTTAATTTTTTTTGTTGAATGGGAAGTGAACTTTATTTTTTTTTATTTTTTATTTCTATTTTTAATAATATTTTTAGTTACCTAATGACCTCGGGAGGCCTCGAATCCTGGAGAACTGCTCAGTGACGTCAGCTTCTGGAATAAAAAATTTAATGTTAATATACAGAAAGAGAAGAGAATAATATTTCAATAAATTTTGTTATCGCGAACGGAAATTCATTTAATTTAATTTAACAAATAGAAAATAAATAAAAATGGTGGGTATTTCCTAGGGAACGCGATGTCAGGGAGCTCTTCACCTGGAGAATTCTCCAGTGACACATATTTTTTAATACATGTTTAATCAATAAATAAAAAATATATTTAAAAAAAAACCATCAAATCCTCTCTTCTCATCCGAAAAAATGACTTTAAAAAAATCAGCTACTTAAATTAATAATAATATTTCGTATTTATTAACAATCACGAGGTGACTCATCACCCGGAGGAATCTCCAGTGACATCACTCGCTGGAATAAAAAATAAAAGTGAAACGAACCGACAAAAAATGTTAAAATTTTCTTCGATTTCATCAACAAATGAATTTAAAATTAATTTACCCTCAACAACAACAATAAAATTAAATTTCCAAATGAAGTTGACCCACAGGAGTTTCCAGTCATATATCACTGGAACACCCCCCCCCTTCCCCCCTTCCCCAACACATACAAAAGAAAACAGTGAAATATTTAATTCAATTCTTCCGTTACACGAAGAGCCGAATTTAAAATAAATTTACAATTCAAAATGAATAAATTTTTCCCATTTCTTAACGAACGACCAGTGACCCCTGAACCCCAGGAACTTCCTATGGCACCCCCCCCCCCTTCAAATAAAAACCAATAAAATAAAATATCCAGAATAAAAAGACTGAAATACGCGATATTTGCGTTGCGTATGTGCGAATGGGACCGCTACGCGACCCCGAGACAAAAAATAAAGTTAATAAAAAATATTACGTGAAAAGTAATCCTCCAGGTTCACCGATAATAATCATGCCAACAATACACACTGGACAATAACGTATTTATCGTGGTGGTGTGCGTTTAAAAATAGGGGGGGGGGAAGAGGGAGAGAGAGGTTGAGGATAAGGTAAAAGACTCGGGAGAGTGTGAAAAATATATTCCTCGGGGTCGAAGTGTGTGGGTCTCGATTACGTCGCGGTCGACCGCGAGGACAATCAATAATGATATCGATCTTCACTATAGATCATTCTTTCTACCCCTTCTAACGAAAAAAAAAAAAAGAAAGTTTTGTGAGTTTGACGAGTGGGAATTCAATGATTCGAGTTCTTTCGTTGGATCTCTCTTTTTTTTTATTTTTATTTTTGTTGGATTTATGCGGGAGGGGGAGAGGGGGAGGGGGGTTCAATGTCATGTGGTGAAAGAAGTGATAATAATCGATTATTTAATTTGGAAATGGGACGGAATGTGATATTAATTTGGAGGTTTTGAAAGTGTTCGGAGGAGAGTCGGTTAAGGTCGGTGTTGTGTAAACAATTATTTGATGGATTTTGTTTAAATTTTTGGGGGGAATGGTTGACGAAATGGGGGGTGAGATGATGGGGTTTGGGGTGAAATTTACTGATTTAAATTTGAGATAGAAATTTTTTGTTTTGAGGGATTTTTGGGGGTTAAATCGAGCGAAGGGGATTTTAATTTTTTAATAATTAAGGGGTCGACGGAATTGTTTATAAAAATTATCTGATGTTGAAGTTGCATAATTGAATGTGGAGAAAAATAATTGAGTCGATTGATCGGTAAGTTTTCGAAGAATAATTTTTGAAAGTTCATCAATCGAAATAATTAAAAATCTCACGATTTAAAAATCAAATTTATATTTTAAATGATAAAAAAAAATGGGGCTTAATTGGGCCTTTTTTGCAGTTGATAACCTTTTGTAGGAGACTGTCACCCACCCCCTGAACCTCCCCAACCCCCATTATTCCAATAAAATCCATTATTAAAATCCATTAATAAGAAAAAATTCCAAAACCTCTCGACTTTCTCTCAAATAATTAAAAACAATTGTTATTAATTGTTTAACAATTCCAGGCTCGACCGATTATTAACTAAAAATTACCTCCTGTTGAAGTCGCATCATATTTCCACACCACAAAATAGAAAAAATTCCAAAACCTCTCGACTCCCCCTCAAACAATTAAAACCAATTTATCTTAATTACCGCACCCGATAAAACCCCTCAAAATCCCCGAACGAAACTCTTTCTTTTCTCGAAAAATCGTTTACCCATTTTAATATTCTCTCCTTAAACTCCTGACCACGTCACGATAATTCAATTGTTTCACCACCGGTCCGAGGTAATAAAAAAACCTCCCAACACCGGAGACGAAATAAAAATACTTCTGTTATTGCGAAACGCCAGAATTGGTGTGAAGGGTCGAGTCCCCGGGTCGAAGAAATCGGGGACTCACATCGATCTTTCTCATCTCGACTCTTGCGCACTCGGTTGTCACCCGAAAAATAAAAAAAAAATCGGTTGTCCCTCTCCCGAAAAAAAAAAAAAATCGTCATAAATCACCGTCACCAGAGGTTAATTTCAATAAATAATATGCACATCATCCAAAAATATTCATACACTTCACCATTAGATCGGGGTTAGATACCGCGATGACCTTGGATCCAATGGTGGACGTTAAAATGCAGGGAAATATCGGGAGCTCCACAAGAAGACGTACGTTAACTCGAGATATTAATCTTTTTGCCAAGTGGCCACCATTCACTATATTACATAAATATATTGTGTTATTATTCGGGTCGTGAACTCAAGATCTCCGGATTAGGGATCACAGGAAGCCCAGGGTATACGTTTTATCGAGTGCCCCCCCCCCCTCCCCCCCACCTCCTGGTGAACTGTTGCTTCTGTGTCCTTTTGTTCAACTTCATTGTTTTTTTTTCATATTTTTATTTTTCATTCATTCGATTTTTTTTATTCGTTGGGAATCGGTTCGAGATCGAATCGGATCGGTACGGCACCGTATGGGGGCATGAAAACTCTTTGTTTATAATTTTTTGATTATTTATATCGCTTTTCATCGCGACGGGGGGTGTCGTGCTCATCGAATGTAAATTTATAAAATTATTGGGGGTTTCAATGATTATTTATGAAGGGGTTAAGTGGAAAATTAGGTGGGGTGGATTGTGTAATCGTGGGATTGTTATTGTTAATTAAATATTTAATATTGATTTTATAGGTTTAAAAGGAAATTCGTTGATGGATCGATAAATTGGATTTTAATTATTTGTTTTGTTAATTTGGAATAAATTAATGTTTTGTAAGGGAAATTAGTAGTTTACTGAGAGGGTAATTCAAGGTTTTTTTATGTAAATAAATATTTAGTTGTTGTAAATTAAAAAATAGAGACACGAAGAAACGGAATTGATTGAAATAATTAAACTAATTTATTAAAAATATTTTTCAACCGATTTTAAATAATTAAAATGATTCATATCAATCGATTTATCACCGAATTCATCACCCAATGATTTATTAAATTAACAAATGATTTATTAAGTCATCTTTTTCAACGAAAAAAATTAATAAACAAATGGGAAATCGTCATTTTCAAATTAAGTGACTTCCCACATAAAAAAAAAATTGAAAAACATTCTCCAATCGATTTTAAACAATCAAAATAATTATTAACACTCAATATATCAACAATATTATCAATAGAACTGTTATTATTATTTTTTAACAATTTTTTCGTTCACAAAAAATTAAAATCAATCGATTTACCAACGAATTCATCACCAAATTTATTAAATCATCTGTTTTAACCCATAAATAAATAAATAAAATATTCACCTTCCAAGTACGTGACTCTGCACATTCAATAAACATTAAAAAAACACATGTCTTCGAAATAAAAATTCCCACAACACTCCTCGGTCCACTCATTTCAAACCATCTTGCCCCCACGTGGAAGACACTTGGCAATTTCTCGTTCGCAATCACGAGGGAGAAATAGCACTGCACATGTTCCGAGGGGGTTCCCCAAGGTGGAAACCCTAGGGGGCATCGGGTCCCCATTCACGGGAAGAGACGAGGGGTTGGAGGGGGAGGGGGGACAAAATCCGGTACCAGAAAAATTACAAGCACCACTTGGGGCCTTGGGAAACTCCCGGATTAAACTGCGGTGGGCATATGGTGACAGAAGTGATGGAGAGTCCACGGGCCCCACCGGTAGCAGGTGAAGTCTACCAGTCGATGGGAATTGAACTCTACTGGTACCTGTGCCGAAGGGACCAGGGATTGCCCGTCGTTAAGCCGACGTAAACATTTTTCCGGATTTAGGCAATAAAAATAAATAAAATTTTCCATTTTTCCGATTTGAGGGAATGAGGAGAGAAATTTATTCAAAAATTCGCGTTAAATCGCTATTCCGGGATTATAAATAGTCGATAATTTAGTTGCGGATTAAATGACTTAATTAAGACGTTGATATCCCAAAAGTCAGAGGGTTACGAAATTAATTTCAATTTTTTTTGGGGATGAAAACATTAATTTTTGAAGAAAACTGAAGAAGTTCGTGAATTTTCGAGTTTGCGAGTTCAAAAAATTTATTGTTAATGTTTATATATTGTTAATATTGATGGTTTATGGTATACTTGAGATGAAGGGTCGTCTTTTGAATTTTTTATGATTATTTTAGGGGTGAAATATCGGGGGTAAAAGTGGAATTCAATGAAATCGTTGAGTTTTCAAGGACGACATAATTAGCCACTTGTTTTGGGACTTCCCCAGGTCGTAGCTGGGCCTCAAGAGCTGGTAATGTCAGTGGGGGTCAGGAAACTACCCCAATGAACCCCCCAATAACGTACCAGCCCCCCAGGACTCGAGTTCTCACGGCGACCCTTTTTTTCCCACAGAAAAATGTGGAAAAAATTTTTTATAAAATTGGAACAACAACTACAAAAATCGTGGGACCGAGTCAACTTTTTGGGCCTCAACCCCTCTAATATTGGGCCCGTACATCTCTAACGCAACATTATTTCCCGCGAATTTGATTTAAAGGGAAAATGTCAAAGGGAAAATTGTAAAATCTGAAAAATGTTGATTAATATTAATTAATTATGGCATTTCCAGTGATTAAAAATAATTTACATTTTTGTTATTGGAAAGTGATAAAGTGATCGAAGATAAATTCACTTGTCAGGGGTTTTTATTTTGTTTAAATATTCCCTAGTGGCATTTTCAACCATTCAACTTCGATTTTCCTCAGATCGATGAAAAATCCCGATGGATCGATGAATAATCATCGATTCCACTGAATAAATTATTCATCGAGTGTTTTCATCGTTGATAACTGTCTTCGACCATTGAACATAAATTCTTGTCTATTTACCGCACCCCTCAGCGTCTCCATTAAAATTCCTCGCATTTTTCCAAAAATTATTCGAACGTCGAGACTCGGAAACGTGTTTTGCATTCGGTAAAATATCTCCTGACATTTTCCGATAAATAAAATCCCCCAAAAAACCAGTAGCTGTAGCTAAAATTGTTTTTAAAACCCCTAAAAATAACTCGACCCCAAATTTAATTAATTAACTTCAGCCTTCCACCGATCCCTTAAAAAACCCCTTCATATTTTTATAAATAATATCCAGACGTCTTTCAAACATTAACTGAAAGATATTCTCACGTCTCCCATCAACAACAATTAAAATTAATATAAAAAAAATCGTGATCTCAATTTTTTAAAAATTAAATCCCATTTTTTATTTCTCTTTTAAATCTTAAAAATTAAAAAAAATCAAAATTCTAACATAAAATCGAAAGAAAATAATCATCAGTCGACTGGACCCACCCCCAACCCCCATCGTCACCCCCCAAAACTCCCCCCCCCCTTAAACACAAATTAATGCCAATAATCGATCGCTAATTTCAAATAAATCAAAAACCTGCAGAATTTCCCGCCAAAATTCCTCCGTAAAATTTTCAAAATTAATCCCGAACCCCCTGCCACCCTCCCCACACCCTCCCCGGACCCCAGCAATCGAAACATACCCGGAAAGTACCATAAAAGGGATCATAATTGGCCACAAGGTACCAGACACTGGACTTTGTCACGTAGGGCCCACCGACCGACGCTGTGAGGCCCCTGGAACAGTCCTCCTGGTCCTAGTTAAGTATTAACTAGTTTAACGATGGGGAAACTATAAATGACCCCTGAAATAGGTGGTATTTTAGCTGGTGGTAATATTTTATTTGGGTCCGACGGGGTGTCCGAGGATTAGGTCCAACAATTGATGGACTTGCTGGTGGCGAAAGGTACTTTGCCTGTTGGTCCTTTATTCCAGGGCACGAGCAATCATTGGGATTTCCCCAGAGGTGGCAGGGGATTAAGAAATATCAGGGGATCATTTATGTTAAGGGTACGTGTTGAAGTCAATGGATTTATCCCAAAAGGTCAAATTTATTATTTAAAAACAACAGCTTAAGGTGGGATTCAATGGGACTGAGAATTAACAAAAAAAATTCAAGTGAAGTTGAATGAATTGTTTTGTTTAATTATTTTTTCATTGTTTGTTAATGTGGGTGGGGGAGGGGGTTGATGATTGGTGTGGATTAATTTATTATTTATTGTTAAATGGATTTATTAACGGTTTTAGACAAAAGGATCATTTTTTTTCATTGAAAATATGAAAAAATCGTTAGAAATTTCAAGTAAAAATTGAAAAAAAGGGATTTTTTATATTATTTAATTTTCTATTAATAATTAACTTCATTAACGTTATTCCACAGACATAAAACCCTTTAAACAACCGCATAAATAATAACAAAAATAATTATAATATTCATTTAAATAAAAAAAAATTTCTATCAAACGAAAAAATCGTTAAAATTTCAAGTAAAAATTGAAAACAAAAAATTTTTATATCATTTAATTTCCTATTAATAATTAGCTTCATTAATGTCATTCCACAGACATAAAACCCTTTAAAAAACCACATAAACAATAACAAAAATAATTATAATATCCATTTAAATAAAAAAAAAATCCTATCAAACGAAAAAATCGTTATAAATTTAAAAAAAAATTGAAAAAAAGGATTTTTTATATTATTTAATTTCTTATTAATAATTGAATTTAATATCTATACCCCAACCGAATAAAAATCTCGACCCCAAGATGGTGGAGGTCAATCGTATGCTAATTGCCCAGCCAAAACACAAACCTGGTGCGTCACACTGGCTCTCGCTGTATCAAACATTCACGTTTACGTGTGTGGTACGAGTCGTTAAAAAAAATAACCGCACACCTACATGCACACTGGTACATCGGGTCTTTGAACCAACCGCAAGCGTTTTAAATGAAATAAAAGGGAGGTTCATTCTGCGGTACTACGAATGTGTCTTAATGCATTCGAGCTGAATTGTTCAGCATAAATTGATGATTCATGGGCACACACACCGATAAAGGGGGGATTCAACGCTTGTTAGGGCGGGGGTGGAGGTGTCAGGTGAATCGCAGGGGTTTGACGACGTGATGGGGACTTCGATTCGGGGATTTTTTTATGGGAATTGATGATTTTTGCGAATTTTCAAAGTTAATTCAGGTTTTTTTTCATATTTTTAGAGGTTTTTGACCGGATTTTGGAGGGAAAAATCGAATGATGGTCGATTTGTTTAGTCGGGGGAGAGATTTATCGAAATAGGCAATTTGGGAAATTTTTGGTTAATTAGAAATCAAATTTTTCGTGAATTTATTAGGGAGATGTTGGGGTTTGATTGATTTTTTTGTTGAATCGGCGGAAAATTATTCAAATTTTTGATTAAACTGATAGGAAATTTTTAATTTTGAATGTTTAAAGGGTTTCTAATACTTCACTAATTAATAATATCAATTATCATTAACACTTTAATTTTTAATCCCTCGATTTGTGCCAAATTTCGTAAAAAACTGTTAATTCCTCCCACCAAAATCTCTTCAAATTCCCCTGACCCATTTTAATTACCAAAAAAACCCTCTCTAATTAATCTAATTACCCCACACCTCATCACCAGATAAATCATCTTCATCTCCTCCATTTTTCCCCCCAAAAAAAATTTTAAAACCTCTAAATCCTCCAAAGACTTCATTTTTTCCACGAAAAAATTGAATTAAAATTAACAAAAAAATTCTATCAACTTTTTACAAAAATCTCATTTTTTCAAAGACCAAAACTCTTCGAATTCCATCAGAACTACGACCTCCCGGAATTTTCCCACAATTGTACTTGCAAAGTTCACCAAAATGTTCCCACACTGTTCGCACATGTGTTCAACACCTTCAGTTCCAACTGGAAAAATTTACGTTACCTGAATTTATTAAAACAACCGTCCGAAGTCTCGGTTCCCGCACGTGCCAACAACATGTCGATAGTTTACACTCTTGGGCACGTCCTGACTCTTTCACGGAACGAGAAATGTCAATGGTCAATGGTCTCATCGCCCATCACTCATCCTAATGCACCATCACTTCAAACACTTCGCGAAACACATGAGATCAGCCCCCCCTTCCCACCCCCTGGGCACCCTGAGGGGTGATTTCATCTGTTGTTTGTATTCCAGTTGTCAAGTGTTAAACACCACGTGCTGTCAGACCGTCTCGATGACAGTTCTCGTCAGCAAAACCCGAGGCATTCGACTCAGTTCATTATAATTTATTTTTTCATTAATTACGTGAGATTAAATTAAATGTGACGGGTTCTGCCTAATTAAAATTCTAATCTCCATTCTAGGGGAAGTGTTCGGTAGTGGAAGGGATTTTTCAAAGGGTTAAAACGCAATTATTGTTGACTGTAAATTATTTAAATAAATAAAAACAAAAGTGGGACTGACGGTGAACAGAAAATATTTCAGTGACTTTTGATTATTGATTAGTTTTTAATGAATATCTCGAAATCGGGGGGAGATATAAAAATTTTTGATAGGACCTTTTTTGTTGAGGGGTTCCAGTACTACAATTAATGTTATTACGAAAATTCCGTTATCTCCCTTAGATTCCGAGTTATTGCTGCAGAACTAGACCCAGCGATGAGTCGATTTTCGTCGTTGCCAGTTGGCTACTGATTTTAATTCCTCACGTTTTGGTTTTTCTTTTTTTTTTTAAATTTTTTGGGCCCCAGTCGGGGGGTGGGTATGGAAATAAAAGGGAGAATAAGGTGAATTTAAGCCGTGTTGCTGGGCCCATGTTCGTTCGGTTTTTATTGTCGCCGACGGCGATAAAATCCCGTCCAGACGATATTCCACTGAGACACGAAGTTTTTTTCTTATCGAAATAATTTCCCCCACCTCTGGGCCCATCAGACTTGTCAGTTTTTCAAGTGTTTATAAACACGGGGGGCTCCCTCAATATTATTCAAATATCTTAATAGCCTGGGTCTTACTCTCATCGATGCTCGATCGTAAAATGTCCCACGTTCAAATGGTTTTTATGATAAAAATACAACATTGTATCGATAAAATGGGGATTTTATCGCGGGGAATAAACAATTAACGGAATAAATTTTTTTTAGAAATTTAGGAGCTTTATCAGTGGTCAGCAGAGATATTTGAAGATTTTTTGGTACAAAAAAACTCGGTTTTGCCCCAGTTGCTGGCAAAGTGAATACGAAAACGATTTTTTCTCTTGAATTTTGTTGGTTTTTTAGTTTTTAGAGAATTTAGGGGGTAAAAAGGGCCAGTTTTTTAAATAAATTTTTAAAATTAATATGTCAATGACATTATTGATGAGGGGAACGACGAGAGAAACGAGAGATAAACAAAAAAAAAATTGTTAATGCAATAAAAAATGAAAAATAAATTTTTTTTGATGCACTCACGTGACTCTTTGAAATTATTTATTATTTTAAGGGAAAATTGAACTGGAAAAAAGGGGAGAACGATTATTTTTAATTGCAATTAATACTTTGAGCTTAACCCAAGTCCTCTGCAGCAAAAATTATTTTTTTCTCATTTTCCTTTACTAATTAAATTAAATAATCAATTTACCTGGAATTTAATTCCATTTTTCATCTCCCAACGCACCTCACGAGCTAATTCTGCTCCAAAAAAATTCCCCAATTGTTTTTAAACAACGCAACATCTTTAGTTAACAATATACTACAAAAAAAAACATCTCCAACATTTTATATTCAACAAATATATTCGTAACTTTCTTAAACTCCTCACGAAATGAATTTTAAGCCCCAAAAAAAAAAAAAATGTGTAGCTGCCCTCGACGTCAGCCCGACTGACGTCTTAATTAATCCATTCGTGTGATTTTCGCCCTCATTAAAAAAGGAAAAAGGAGTAAAATGAAATAAGAAGCACTTTTGTACTAGTCCAGTGTTGCATCCTTGGAGCCCCTCGACATAACACCGATCTTATCTCCAGTGAGAATCGACACAGGAACCCGACAGGGCAAAACAGGAACGAGGTAATCCGAGAACACACGTCGGCTTTGCGCTTTTACAAACATTAAACCCCTCCCCCCTTTTTTAGTAAAAAAAAAAAAATTTAATTCGTTTTTTTTTTATTTTTAAGGCACCACATGACTTACGATCAAAGTAAAAATTTTAATTCTATTATTTTTAGGGGGTGAAATCTTCATTTTTTTGTTTATAACATTATAATAATTATTGAGAGGATTATTATTATATGAATTATAATTTATTTAATTATATTAAAATGCAACTATAATTTTAAAAATTATAATTCATGAGTTGAAGTAAAAAAAAACGAATTTAAACGAAATGAAAAAAAAAATGAATAAATATAAATAAATAAATTAAATTTATTTACCTGAAGTTAACTGGAGTGAATTATAGTTAAATTATAATTTATTTATTGTTATGTCTTCAGTAATGACGTCACACGAGCCCTAACAATTTATATCTCCCTCCGAAATACTCAATTTTTAATAATTAATTATTAATTATCCTTAATGATTTTTTTTTAATAATTTTTTTTGCTGTATTCCGAACCTTTTGCGTCAATTAACCGAAAGGGACTAATCGACCCAAGAGAATCAGTTCAGACTAGACAATAACTGAGGTAAAATGTTTATTTTGATGGCACGTTGTCGGGTTTTCACGGAAAAATTCGCGGAAAAATTCGGAAACAATTCTCGAATTCCAATTGCGTCATGACGCACGTGTCTCTCTCACTCGGGATATAAAGATCGATGAATTGTAGGTTACTGGACATGAAAGGCGATTGAGAGTGCTGTTCACCAGAGGCACGTGGGTGAGGAAGAGGCGAGTGGATCCGTCGACTTTCTCCGCACTTCGTCGTTTTCGTGGAATTTCGCGTGTCGTGGCACGTGGTACACGTCCGCAGATGAAATTCAGTCACGCGATTGTAATAATTAGTGGGGGGAGGGGGGGGGTGCAGTATTTTAGGGCAATTAAAATTATTGGCGAATTAATTTTGGAATTTAATTGAGAAATTTTGGAGTTGAAAAATAGCGAACGTCGAATTGAGGTCGATAAAGTGAAAAATTCGATTTAAAAATAAATTGGGGGGAGGATTCGATTGATTTGACGTCAATCGCTCGAGATCGATCGGGAAATCGATCGAAAATGGAAAAATTCCGGGAATTTCGAGGAATTTTTAACGAAATTGAAATTTCGTTAAATTATTCTGTAAAATCACCAAAAAATTTATAATTTTTCGGGGGTTAAAGGAAAAATTACCAAAAAATTTATAATTCTTCCCTGAACCCCCGAAATTCCAAAGAATTTCCTCCAATTTTTTTTTTCAACTTTCTCCCAAATAATTTCGAATATTCAAATTTTTTTGTCTTCTCCCGACGGCGGGACAAATCGAAAAATGTCGAACGATCAATTTTATCTGATTCGACTGCGGTTTTCTCGAATCGAAAATTCCTGATTTACGATGTTTAGCCTCCGCCGTGAATCGACCCTAAAATCCCTCGTGTTATTTACAATGTTAATTACCCTGTCCCACGTCAAACACAAATTTATGGTAAATACCGAGATGTTATCGTGGCGAACGGGTGCGCGGTCTGGCATTACAGGTACCGCAACCACTCAGAAATTCCGAGGGATGACGAGACCCAGAATAAAATAAAATCTCGAATTGTCATCATTCCGACGTCAACCCACCGGCAAATGACACTCGATATCGATCTCACGTGGACTTATATTCAAAATTTCACGCCAAATCGTCCGTGACGATGTGTTAGGCGCCGACCGGAGATTTTTATTTGATTTTGGGTTAAAAAAGGGGAAAAAAAAATGGAGAAAATTATTTTTTCAATTGCTATCATCGGCTCCGAGGTTTATGGACAATAATTCGCACGACGTGTGGGCAAAAAACGAGGGATTTCTTTTTTATTTAGGGAGTTAAATGAGTCTAAATGAACGTCACGCTGGTCGACTGGTGATTTTATCCTTTTTTAGACCCGAGAATTTTATTTCGAAATGTGAAGAATTCCCTTTAGCGTGCGGGTACACGTCTCGAGTATTTAATAATAAAAATATGGATTTTATGGTTTTTTTATGGGGAAAATTGAAAGTACATTGTTGGGAGCATCAGGAAATAACACCCACTGTAAAAATATTATTTTAAATTGAGAAATCGAATTATGAAATTAATTGGGTTGAGGAATTATTGGGGGAGGTGGGGAAATAGATTATTTACTGCAATTTTTGTTCGAATAAAAAATTATTTTAATTTAATTTCAGTAATTTTGTGGATTAAAATGGAAGTTGAAGGTGAAAGGGATTTTTTTATTTTGTCAAATTCAATTGTTTTATGATTTTAATGGTTTTATGGTGTAATTATTCAATTTTCAATTCAATTTTATTAATTTTTTGCATCAAAATGTCATTTAAAATCGAAATTTTCAGTTTTAATTCAATAAAATAATTTTCTGTCCAAAATTAAATTATTTTTTCTGTAAAATTAAATGTTTAAATAATTTAAATCTTTATAATTATTCATTTTACCTAAACCTCCCTAATTCTCCTTTCAAAACATAATTTTTTTGTCTCCCTCCTAATTTCATATTCCAATTAAAATTAAAATCCCATTTTTTACCCCATAAAATTCAACAATTTTCTCATTCCAATTTCCTGATTATTCCCATCGATCATCGATATCGATTCCCCTTGAAATATCGTATGGTTCCATTTACTCCTCATCCCATCAAACTTTTTTATGTCAATTCAAATAAGTTGACCTCCACCAGCGAATGGATTCCGAGGAGTGAATGAATGCGAAGGGAATAACCGACTTATGGTCAGAAGACGGCAATAAAATACCAGAAGGCGTCCCTTATTTGTCGATTGCACGGTAGGGGGGGGGGAAGGCATAAGGAGCCGAGAAAAAAGTGAAAGAAAAACCTGGTGAAGGTGTTCACCATAGATTCAGCCTTAAGGAGGGGAAAATAGAGGTGATTTTATGGTACCAGACGTACACCGCATGTGTTGTCCAGATCCTGAAAATGCCCCCGAGGGATAAATGGGATTTACGTGCAATTTCGTTAGTGTTCCCTTCTTAGGGCACATGCTAAAGGTGTCGGGAGAGTCATGAGGTAAATATGGTCACCATATGGAATTTATTTCGTAATTTTTGATGGGTTTTAAGGGCCCGGGGGATGACCTCGTCGCGAGGACGAGGCGAACGTCTTGAAAACGTCGAAAACGGTTTTGGAAAATTTTTTTTTTTGGTTGTGGGGGTGTGAGGGGGTGAGGGGTTTTGGGTTTATGATGGGGTGATTTTTTTTGGGGGGGGAACGTGGCGTTTACCCGGTTTTTATGGGGAATTTTAGGAGTCGAGGGGAAGGGGTTGGACGTTTTAATTATTTTTTTTGGGGGGAGAATTTTTATGAGGAATTTGGGGGGTGAATTTTGAATTTTAGGGAGGTTTTTGGTGGGTGGGACATTAGGGAGAAGATGGAAAGAATTTTTTTATGAAAATTTAATGGAAAAAGAGGAAATTTGAAGGGAAATCTGGTGATTTATGAAAATTATTGAATTGTTTTCGTGATCGTGGGGTTAATTTTGCAATATTATGTTATATAAAGTCATTTAGATGTATATAATATATAATAAATAATGTACTTCAGAAATTAATCGATTTTTAATAACAAAATATATTAAAAAATTCGAGGGGAAATTTCAATAAAAATTTGGTTCAATTTTTTCGATTTTCTTTCTACAATAAATTATCAGAAATTAGTAAACCCACATAATTAATTATAACTAATTAGACTGTCTACCCTGACACTTCCCCACCCATTAATTAATAAAAATCTCAAAAGAAAAAAATCAAACGAACAATTTAAATTCTCAATAAAATCATTTCCCCTCGAATTTATCCCTTTTCCTCATTTCTCCCCACCATAAACCGGTAATTGAAATTAATGACAATCAGGAGGGGGTAATTCACTTGCGGGGGTTGACGATATTGTTTCACATCCCAAAAAAATTAAATAAATACCGGAATGTCACCGGAAATCGCTGGCCTCGAATTATTACCCCGATCAACCCCCAAAAACTGTTGCCTCGCGTGTTTTACCCACCCGATTAAACCTGTTCCGTGCGATTTTCTGTAATACAATAGTCCTCGAGGGGTTGGAAACCGGAGGGGATGAAAAATTATTTGTGGGAATTGCCGTTGTATCGAAATCAGGGACCAACAGGTGACATCGTATCGATTATTTCGACCCCTTTACCGTACCCTCAACTTCTTTTCAATTTTTCCTGTTCTATTGTTAACAACAAGTGTGTGAAAAATTCCCACAGCACCTGACGACACTCTACATTAACATTCAATCCTCGTCAACAATTAAACCCCCCTAATTACCCCTCCCCCTCCCCCGTTGGCGACAAAAGAGAAAAAAGAAACGGAAAAAAGTGAGAGAATTTTTATTCTGAAATTCCGCACTCGATTTCGACCTCATTTTCTTCGCTAATTAATTTTATTATTATCAACATCATTAACGATTATGCACGGGCCTTCTGTGGGCCCTATTCTCCGGTATAAATCAACAATTAGTACCAATTAGTGTCCGTGAAATGAAGTTCGTCTGGTGCGATAAGTCAGACATTTTATCGATTCAAAATTTCACTTTTTAATTAATTTAATTTGTTTAGGAATAAATTAATTAAAAATTTATTCTTCCATCAGTCGAATTCTTCGCAAATGTTGAATAAACAATTTCGTATCGTACAAAAAGTCTAATCCCCAGGTCGACACTGACTGATTTATATCAGCGACACGTCCTGCAGTCGGTGAAAAAAAAAAAATCGCGAAAATAAATAAAAAAAGGCCCTAAAAATAATAAAAATGCAATATTCAACGGTAAATCATTCTGGCTTTTGCACACAGCCGCGTTATGAATGTTGGTGAGGGGCATCATCGCACTTTTAGAGTCCATCCAGGGCCTTAGAGTGGAGACGGACGGACGGGCCCACCTCGTCGTTAAACGACGCGAACAAACCACTGACTTCAAGGGACCTGTATATGTACCAATGGGTATAGGGGGGAGGGGGGGGGCTGGTTAATTTTTATTGAGCATAAATTTGCCAAAATATTCGACCACGACGTCAAATGGCCCGTAACTCTGCTCCAGCTCCCTCTGTCCAATTCTTTTGGCTAAATATTTTTTTCCAGTCTTTCACTTTAACGTTTGGTCAGGTATTCGATCTACTGGAGTTCATTACTTTGGGGGATAAATTGTTATTAATTATTTGAAGGGTAGGGTAGGGTATTGAGTTGTGGTTCTGGGAAATTTGGAGATTTTTTAGTTTTAGGAGAATTGGGGGTTTTGAGGACTCAAAAAAGTGTTTAGGCGATGAATTTTGAGGAGAAAATTTAGTAATTGGTTTTAATAATTAGTATAATTAGGAGGAAAATATTTTGTTGATGAAATCTGGATGATTGTATGCAAGTTGTTAGGTTTATTGTTGTAATTTGGGGTGAGATGGTTTTTTTGTAAGGGTTGGAGATAAATAAAATTAGTGAGAAAAGTAGTGAAATTGTGATAAATTTGATGTTTTGGATTTTAAAATTTTTTTAGGAGAATCTGGGGCCTTTTGGGGACTTGACAAAGGTCTTCAGGGCCCAAATACATTTAATAAATAATTTTAATAATCAATTTAATAACAAAAAACGTTTTTTCCTAATAAAATCCGGAAAATCGTCTGCAAATTTTCGTTCTAATGCCCCAGACATAAAAAAAAAATTTCTTTCACTAAAAAATAAAGCAGTGAAACTGTAAAATAATTTCCAACCCCTTCTTCACATAACAAAAATTGATTTTTGAATTTTAAAATTTTTTTGGGAGAATCTGGGGATTTTTAGGACTCGACAAAGCTCTTCAGGACCCAAACAACTTAAATAAATAATTATAACAATCGATTTAATTACAAAAAACGTTTTTTCTTGGTAAAATCTGGGAAATCGTTTGCAATTTTTTGTTCTAATGCCCCAGACATAAAAAAAAAAATTCCTCTCACTAAAAAATAAAGCAGTAAAATCGTAAAATAATTTACAATTCCTTCTGCACATAATAAAAATTGATGGGGAGTATCCATTTGAGTTATATCTTTTTCCCACCCATCATATAAGGTGGTAAAATATTAAAATCAATAAGCATAAAAATTAACAAACGCATAGTCACGTAACACCTATAATTTTAGTCCCCGAAAACGGGGTCATATATTCCCTCGTAACGATACCAACAAAACTTTAGCTCCACATCGTTCGTTAATATCAACATTATTACCATCATTGGGTACGTCCCACTTAACGGCCCTCACGACGCCATTATGGGTGGCCACCACTGTAATTTGACAGCAGTATAAAGGGCCCATAGAATAGCGCATGCGCGGCAACGGGTGCCCCCCTTCGGTGTTGTTCGATGGTTAAACTCGTGTGCATTTATATTATACCACTGGGGATATTTATGATTACGATTTCTCCACCAAAACCGTACCATAACGCGATACTGCGGTATTTTCTTTAAGGGGTAGTGAAAAAAAAAATGGCGAAGGGAGACGGGTTTACCATTAAATTATAGGAGTAAAATGGCCTGATTTATGTCCCTCTCGGTTAATGATAATAACAAAAGGTGAGTACTCAAAAATTACGGAAATTCCGGGGTTCGAGCATTGCGAGACGAGCGTTCACCCCGGGAATTTACGACCCTTTTGCGCGGTGAGGGCGCACGGGGGGAGGAGAGGGGAATTTTGAGGGAAAAATGGGAATTTTTGGGTGGGTTTTCAGGGGAAAATTCGGGGATTGGGTTGGTTGGTGGGAGAGGGTTGAGGGGGATGATGTGGGGGTTGGAGAATAATTTTAAGGGGCAGGGGTGAATTTCAGGGGGTTAAATGTGATTTTTTTACGCGGATTTCGGGGAAAATCGTCCGGAAATCGTCGGAATTCGAACGAAATTTTTGTAATTGTTTTGGTTTAATGGAATATAATGTATGTTATGTATATAATGGATATAGAGATGTTATATTGGATAATTATGTTCTGATGTTAATTAAAAATAATTAATTAAATTTCTTCTGATTGTGACGTACCTCAAAATGTAAAAAAAATTATTAAAAAATCGGTAACGAGGAGATTTTTCATTTTTTATTTATAATCCAGGACTATTTACTACCCTGAGACAGTAACTAATAGTCAAACCAATCGATTGATCGATCGATCCTTCAAAAACCGATCGATTTCCCTCGAATTAACACCAAATTCCGACTGAAAAATCTCCAGAAATTTTCATTTCATCGAATTAATTCTTTTAAAATTCAAGAGATCGTGATACATAATCAACAGTACATATATAATATATATAACTATCACATGACATAATACCACCCCCCAATCAATTTTAAAAAATTAAAAAACAATTAAATGAACGTTCAATCGATTTAAATTTCTTTCAACTCTAACGCACCTCGAAATTTGAAAAAACCACAAAAAAAATCGGTAACGAAGAGATTTTTAATTATTTATTTATAATCCCGGATTATTTACCCCCTCAGACACCAACTAATCCTCAAACCAATCGATCCATCCATCGATCCCTCAAAAATCCCTCGATTTCCCTCGAATTAAAACCAAACCCTCACCACCGAGGGGGGTAAAATCGATAGATATTGCCACGACTATCGGTTATACATCCGGCAGATTATTTTATCGACCGGTTACATCGTACCATCGGTTCTGGTGTACAAAAGACGATGAAAAAAAAAAATTTTAAATATGGGGGAGGGGAAAGGTGCCTCGCGGGGGCTGCGATCCACATCGGTAGTGATCTAACGATCTCTCGATGTTCGATCGCGGGGTCGTGATCGGCCTTTGGGCAGAAAAGTCCAATTGCCCGCGCAATATCAGACGTCATGAGCTCATTATTCCCCCCACCCCGCCCCCTCCCCCACCACGAGATCGTCGAGTTCGCAAATGAAATGCGTAAAATGCGGATTTTTTTAATTTTTTTTTTTATTCTCTTCGGGGCCCGTTGATTGAGGGAAAAGGAAATATCCTCGGGGGACAATTAACCGGTTCATACACTTGTGCATCGGTCATTTATCGATACATGGGAGAGATAAAGATGGCGGCTTTGGCGAGATGGACGGGGATTCGTCGATGGTTACAAATGACACTCATCAATACAGAAATTAGCATTTGGAATGGGTGGATATCTACATGGGTGGGTTCCCTACCCTTTACCCATGTGTGGTTACTTGAATTACTTCCGTACATGTGTAATTTACATACCGTAATTTATCAATAGATCAATGGGAAGATGTCAAAAGGAAATTTCGAAGTTTTGTGGATTTCAGAAGAAAAAAATAATTTTTTTTTTATGTTTTTGATTTATTGTGGAGGTTTAAGGACGAGGGGATTGGTGTAATTGAATGGAGGTGGTCAAGTTGATGGTGTTGGTTAGTTGGGGAATGGGGGAGGGGAGATTTGACAATTTTGGAGATTTTTTAAATTTTTTTTTGGTGAAAATTTGGGGAGTTGCAGAGAAGGAAATAAATGGTACAGTATTTTTTTTTAGTTTGGAGTTTTTTAGGGAGTTGATGGGCGAATTGAGGGGGAAGGGTCGACGGGGGGTGATGTTAATAATTATAGTTATGGTGTATATGAAATTATGTGAGAGGAAAATATTTTTATAATTTTTTTTTCAGTAAAAAAGTTAAAAGAAAAATAAATGTCGCAGTATTTTGATTCAATTTCAATTTTCTTTGTTAATTGACGTTAAAACTGAGGGATAATCATCAAAATTTAATGACATTAACAATGATAAGGATATTATCTATGAAATTATATGAGAAAAAAAATATTTCCACAATTTTTTATCAAAAATTAAAAGAAAATAAAAATCTTGACATTTTGACACATTTTTAATTCTTTTCTCTCAACTTTCGAAATTCTACGCTCGAAATAATTAATTTCCAATATTTTTAATCAGCAGAATTGTTAATAGAATAATGGGAAAGTAGGGGAGAGGCCTCCGAATCGTTAGAAAAATTCCCAGTGAATGAATTCGCATTTCTAACTGACATAGATGCGCTTCATGGCCATTTCGCTAACGAGTGCGCATACAAAATCAACAACACGATTTGTAGGCGTCGTGCTGCTGCACCTACACGACGAAACGGGAATTCACCACGACGAAGACCCAGTTTCTCACGGACTCATATCATCCCATTTTTTTTAATAATAAAAAGGGATTTGGGTATCAATTTGGCGCATGAGAATAATTTTCTAATTTTTTTGACCGAAAAAAAATTCTTCTGGGGGTTAAAAATGTTTGTGCTGCTCTTCTGCAATTATCGGGTTAAAGTGGGTGAGTTTACGGTCACCTCCTGACGTTGCAAAATTTTTTAATAATTATTGGTAATGAATAAAAAAAATTCAGGGAAATTTCCGAGTTAAATAATTTTCTGGTGATTTCCTCCGAATTTTCTCTCAAATAATTAATCAACCGAAACTCATAACAATTATCTTTAAATTTAAATAAATAATATCTCATCATTTACTCTGTGGCCGTTTGAACAAATATTTTAATATAAAAAAAATTATCCACCGAAATTTATTCCCTAAAATAACAAACGAGTCCTGGAATTTCGTGAATCGTCCGAATTTACCCCGTCACCGATCGCCAAAAAAAAATCCCCCCTCCACCGAATGACACGCGAAAAATTTAAGACCTCCACCAGGCCCCAACCGGCATAAAGAATAATTCGTTAAGAATTTAATGTCAGTGTACAAAAAGTGGGGGAAGGGAATATTTGCCCGGGAGGTGCAAAACAATTCATTACCGCGATGACCGTCCGCGACCTCTGGAGCCGCTCATTACCGTCCCCTGGTAACTTTGATTATCCCACTGGGGGAAGCCCTGGCCCCGCGGGGAAGGCCCTCTTTTATCCGGAAACCCATGTGTGCGATGAAAAATAAAAAATTACCGCTGCGGTGGTCACGGCCGCGAGAGAAAATAAATAAATAAAGTCGAGAGGAGGGAATTCACCGCAGAATGAGGTGAGAGGGGCGATAAATAAATTGATAAATAATTATTGAATATATTTTTTCAATTGGGCATTATCGTAAATATCGTATCGTTTGGTTATCGATTCGCCGAAGGAAAGAGTCACGAGGGCGATGGGGGTTTTATGGGGATTTTTTTTTTATTGATCGCTCTCTTTGATTTTTGATGGGAGGAGAGGACGAGCCGCGCGTGCGTAAAGGCGATATTGATAACGGTATCGGCTGTTAAAAGTCACGTGGGTTGTATTCCGTCAAATGAAAACTTCATGACCCCCCCGGGGGGTTAGGGGGGGTTTTTGGTATGTGGAAAAAATATTGGAGATTTTTTAAAAAATTTTTCTGGAATTTTTTTGGGAGGATTGGAGGGGAAAGAGGGTGAGGAGCAGAGGGGTTGTGGGGAGGGTAATATTAGATGAATATTGCGAATGTTTTATTAATTAATTGGAGGATAGGAAATTTTTAATTAATTAATTTAATTCACGTAATTTTTATTTTTATTTTGAAGGAAAAATTGTGATGTCACGTAAATTTTGTTATTTAATTTTGTTAAGGGATTTTTAATTAATATTCCTCCCCTCCCAACACCCCCCATCACCCCAATAATAATAATTAAATCGTCTCGGATGTTAACAATCAAAAAGTTAAATTTTTGAAAATTTATTTCGCAAAATTCTCCACAAAAATCAGAAATTCAGACAAAGAGAAAAATTAAATAAAAATTCCTCATCTTTAATTAATTAATTCTACATACGCAATCATTAATTAATTAACATAACATCCGTCATCTCACATTCCCCCAAAAAATACGATATCACCCCCCAATTTTTCCCCACATTCCCTCCCCCCAAAAAACCTCAAATTCAATTTTTCAAAATTTCATTTCGCAAATCAAATCCCTCCAACTCACACCATTACAATTGCTAATTCTCGCGTTATTCCGAGACCCCGGCGATGGTGCAGTAAAATTCGCCGGTCGTAAACCGACCGAAGGCGGGTGAACGAGGAAGAGCTGAGGGGGGGAAAAAATTGGGCAAAAAAAAAAAACGAAAAAAATACCGAACACTGGCTGAATGTTGGGGAGATTGTGGGTCAAGTTAATATGCCGCATTGTGATTTTTAATATCGTCCCGCGGTGTCTGCATGTCCTCCCTTTTTTTTTTTTTTTATTCCGGCCCTTTCAGTGTGTCCTCCCTGTCTCCAGTCCCCTCTTCCCCCTCCCCCCTATCACCCGAGGGCCCTTTTATTTTTTCCTCCACGTGCCGTCGGGCTACGCTCGCCTCCTCCTTTTATCCTCCTACGCCCGGAGAAAAATCGAGAGGAAAAAAAAATCGAGAGAAAAAAAAATCGAAAGAAAAAAAAATCGAGAGGAGAAAAAAATCGAAAGAAAAAAAAATCGAAAGAAATAAAAAATCGAGAGGAGAATTCAAGTACCGGTGGAGCGACCCACGAGGGAGAAGACCGATCGTTGTCAGTTGGGATGAAAAAAAAAAAATGGCGAGAGATTTTTTACGTGAAATGAAATGACTTCCAAATGAAATAACTGATAAATCGATTTTTCGATGAATTTATGGCGATAAGATCGTTATCGATTATTTTTCATTTTAATTTATGGGAAACGTGGGAGGATTAGATGGGAGATGACCGGTGGATGGGGTCAGTGTGATCGGTGGGGGGAGGGGGGGGTGGGTTATTAGGACGATCCGGTTGCATAACCGGGGGCAGGGGATCGTGGCACGTCGTCCACGAGGGCCGACGGAGATGATAAAATGCCGGGTTCACTCCTCCGAGGAGACGGAACTGTTAAGAGCGGTTGCTTAGGGGGGAGGGGGGGGGGTTGAAAAGGTAGATGAGGGGTACGAGAAATATTTATTGGGATTTTATTGAGGAGATTTGCGTTATTTTGTTGTTAATTAAATTTTCAGAGGATTTTTCCTCTTTTGGTTCTTTTTTAATTCGCAAATTTATTATTTAAAAAATTAAATTCCCAGAGGAATTTGTTGTTAAAATCCTCGAAAGTCAGGAGATATCAAATTGCAATGAAAATCCGGAATTTTCCGCGGGGAATTCCCCAATTTTTTAAATAATATAATTATTTAAACGACTGGCGACTCAATCAACACTAATTTCTCTCATTATTTTAATCAATTCCCACGACAAAAAAAATTAGCAAAATGTCTGTCACATTGCGAAGCTATTTTTGCAATAGTTTCCGAGTAAATTAGTGCAAACTAAACAAAAAAAAGACTTTTGCAACTCGTGGTGTTGAATAAAATTGTTATTACGCCACGTCAAGTCCTAAATAAATTCCTCTTCAGGAAAAATAAACTTGCGAAATAATTTAGACGTTTGATTAATTGATAAGACATTAATGTGAATGGCATACGCAGTCGTAGCACACAAAGTGTTGAGGCAGTGAATACGGGGACTCCCCTGAGTTCCTCAGCGTCAGCGCAGGCGCAACCGTCACCGGTGATTGGTCTGCACATCTGGCGCGCAGTTACGCGCCTGCGTGAACTTGTTCGGTTCGTCGCGCGTGCCCGGGTGACGCCCAACTTAATGCCGACAATTACGCATTTTCTCGGGTGCCCGCCCCCTCCCCAATGCATCACTCACCGACTGACTAATCCCTTAACCCTCTCCCCTCCTCAATTTAATTAATTTCCGTTAATTGGAGGACAAAAAAAATTTTTTTGGTCAAAATTAGTCGTCGAGAGGGTGAAGTGAAGGGCGAGGGTCACTTTTACCCGGAAAATGAGCCCTTCAAGTGTCATTTTACCCCCAAAACTGACCTGAAACGTCGGCAGACGTCAATTTTCCTCCAAAATTTCCTTTTCCAGTTTTTAAAATTTTTTTTTCAGGTCAATTCGGCCCACGCACGTTCCCATTAATGTCGGCGGTCCCGCGGGGTGGGGTTGGGCGCGAGAAATGGTAGGAAATAAAAATAATAAATAAATTCACTGAGGCGCCTGCTGGAGTCGGCGCACGACGCCGCGCCAACCTGTCTATTCGTGAGTTATGGCGATCGACGTTAATTTATGGCTGGCCGACATAACGTGGTTACATACTCTGGTTAATACGGATAAGTATGTGAGACAGTGAACCAACCGGTGTCATACAATGCTAATGATTCATTGTTTATGTTAAATTGTTCGGATAAAAATTAAGTCTCGTTTGATAACATGACGAGATTGAAAGGGTTCAGTCGGTTTAAGGGGGGGAATTCAGGGGAAACACTTGTTTCAGGACGATGGGGGAGGATTACATGAGGGGGGAGGGGGGATAAACTAGGGAATTTATGGGGTTTTTATTGCTATTTATCTAGGGAATTTATTCCCAATTTATGGGGAATTTCCAGTCGTTGAAGATTAATTTATTCTTTAATTTGTTTTGTGTTAATTATTAGGGAAAAAAAAATTTTTAACAATGTGGGGGAGGGGGAGGGAGTTTAGGGGATGAAAATTAATTAATTAAGGTAATTAGGTTATTTATTATAAAATAAATGAGAAGAAAAGAAAAAAATTTAAAATAAAATTCAAAAATTTGGAGTTTTATCAACAATTTCCCACCCCCACCCCCAAAAATTTCCCCAAATAAATTATTTTCTTTCAAATCTATTGAACTTCTCATCAAACAAATTTTCTAAAAAATCTCTCATATTTTATTTTAAATAAATAACCGAAAGGAGAAATGTTTCATTTTTTTTTTTTTTGGACTTGTCACAGCGAATGGATTTGATTGTCGCAATTCTTCCCCTTCCTCTCGGGTCAGGGGTGATCTAAACTCCGTCATTAACCGTGGAATCGAGGTCCTGTTAATTTTACGGACCTGTGACCGACAAAATTGTCCCGACGACTCAATTTTCCGTGTGTTTATGGTTTCGATTATACCAGACATCAACTGTTGGGTTTCAGATCGGAAAGCGAAGTTCACACGTGCAACATCATAAGGGGGGAAGAGGGGGGGGAGGGGACCACCAACGCATTTTAACCTCCTGCCACACCTCGCATAATGACGCGCGTCAAATCGTCTTCAGAGGTCCTCCTCCGCGACGCTGACCGGTGTCATAATTTTTTAATAAAATTTTTCAGTTTCATTGGGACCGCGGAAAGGTGGGGTCAGACATGAATTTAACAGTTAAACGATTGTTTTGGGAAATTGAGACGTGAGGGGGGGGAGGGGAATTTTTATGATGCGATTTGGGGACCGGAATCGGGTGAAGTTTTGGAGATTTCCCGAATTATCTGGAATTAATTGTTTTTTTGATGGAAATGTGGGGGAAAATGAGCGGTTTTTGGTGCGATAGGAGAGGTATGATAGGATATTGTTTATTGTTTAAGTGGAATAAATAAAAATTTGTGGAATTCTTGGGAAATTTTGGAGCGATTTCTGTTTTTTAGAGAAAAATTCCCGAATGAACCGGAGTTTTAGGGGAAATTTCTGGGGATTAATCACATTAATTATTCTAATTAATTAAAATCCCCCTAATTATTAATTATTTCTCCTGGAATATCTCCCGATATTATTGATCCTCATTTTAACATAAACAACATCCCCCCATGTCCACCCCCCTCCCCCCTCGCAGGTTCTATTACCGCAGCTCTTGGACTTCGCGCAATTTCCACATATTAATCAGCGTCGAAATTAATTATCTTCCAGTGGGCAGTGGCTACGGGTAATTTCCACCCATGATAAATGCTCGCACATTTGTCCCACCACCTACAGAGTCAAAAGATATTTTTAAACAAAAAAAAACCTCGGGTTTTAATAAAAAATATCCCGACGCGACTCGATGATTTTACAGTTTTTCGCGCGTCCCCGGCGCGTGCCTTCTTTTATTAAACTCCGTTCCGACGATAAGCCGCTGACTGATGACTCGACGATGTTATCTAGAACCCATTCGAGACCGTTTTAAGCGATCATTAAAGTGCGAAGATGGTGAATATACATTTATGCGCTCGGTAATTTCGGAAAAATTTTTTTTTTAACGCGCGAGTAAATTCGTTATGGCTAACAATTTAGATACAAAGTACAGGACTCGGAGCTTCGGGTTGATTTACGTTATCCTGATAGGTGGATTTAAATGTGTATTTGTGGTGGGGAATATCCGGAGGTTGTAGAATGAATTTATAATTTTTTTTTAACGTTAATTGTTTTTTATTTGATTTTTTAAGTGAAATATTGAGGGGTTGAAGTGGAGTAATTGTTGAGAGAGAATTTATTTTCTTGAATTTTCCTTAATATTAATTAAATAAATTATGAGAAATAAATAATTAATGTAAATAAAATTATAAATTAGCTTTGGACTTTTAAATTTATTACCAAACAATTTTTTTTTATTTAAATAATAAGAATTTTAATAGATTTTATGGGAAAATGTTCTCGAGTCGAAAATAAAATGTTTTTCGTTGATTTTTTTTTCTCAAATAATTTTTAAATATTTTTTAATTAGTTTTCAGTTCATTAATTATTGGATTTTAAAAATTTTGAAATTCTGGGGGAACTCAAGGGCGGCTGGGGAATTCCCTTGATTTTTAGTCCCTCGAAAGACCGATTTAGGGCGGAATAATAGAGAGGAAACTCGTTGGCGTTAAATTTAAGACAGGAAAATCATGGAAAATTGTAATCGATCTGTCGAATTGTTTTTTGGGGATTTTTGACAGGTGCAGTATGGCCCATGGGCCATCTGTTGTCCAGATCCCTTGAAAGGGACCCCAAGGGAGAACCGCCAGGGGTAACAGGTTGTTGTGCTCTTGTTTCATCGTCACAGTTGTGCCGACACCATAACTAATTAGTCCCATTCTTAATCTCCATCTTTCAATTTACCCGGACGCTCATAACATCGGGCCCCAAAATTTTCAAAGACCGAAATTTCCTGGGATTTTTAAATTAATATTTTACCAAAATTTTTGGAAATCGAGTTGGATTTAATTTCTATTAAATAAATAATTATTTCAACTGGGGAAAATTCAGTTTTTTATTTTCCTTTTTGGGCCTTATTAGAGAAATACGGGAGTTTTGTCGCTATTGCGGTCAAGGAAACGAATGGGGATCGATTTTCAATCGATTAATTGTGAAAAAATTGGCGGAAAAATATTTTTGAATTTTTTTTAGTGGCACATGCTCATCCCCCCACGTTTTTCAACCTCAATCCCGAGATTATAAGAAACTAAATGAAAGGACAAGGCGTTGACGTGGCAGTATTAGTTGACCGTGATATCCCGGTGATCGGTCACGGCTCGACTCAACTCCACATAATAAAACCCGCATGGACATGTCAGCTCTCACCGACGGATTCTGTTACTGAAGCGTGAAACGTATCTCCAAGAAATTCTCGTCAGTTTAAACAGAAGTCCCAAAAAATACCCAAAATTAAAAGCTCTAATTTGTTGATTTCCAGTAATTTTTCTGTTATTTTTTTCGGGGGAATTTATTTGAAATTTAAAAAACTTGAGAAAAGACGATGATTTTTCAATGAATTTTCCTGGAAAAATTCGGTTTTTCCTATTTTATAAAAAAGAAAAATCCTCACGTTAAATAATTAATCAATTTTCAATTTCCAATAATTTTTTTATCATTTTTTTTTCAATTATTAATTTTAAATTGGGAAAACTTTAAAAAATGTCCAGATTTTCATCGAATTTTCTGGAAAATTTCAACTTTCCCATTTCCAAAAACCGAAACCTCCCAAATAAATTAATCCCCAACTCTGATTTCCCAAAATTGAGACCATTAATGAGTTAATATTCCACTTAATATTTCCCAAACTCCCACAAAATTCATTAGACCCCCCAATTATCCCTTAATTCCCTTATATCCCTTCAAATTCAAAATATGACCACCAAAGGGACCCCCTCGGCCCCAACTAAATCCAGTCCCTTATAAATAAAATGCCATTTCCCCAGTTAACAAAAAGAATCCGAGAATTCCCAGAATTATCGCCCTCAGCTCTCCTCCCCTCTAACTTCCTACCCCTCCCCCCGTGGCCCCATTGTCCTGGGGCCACTTTTGTCCCCTGCATTGCGAAGAATAGCCTTTGGTCCCCAAATGCAAGAGGCCCACCTGTTCCAATTGCCTGCTATACCAGGCCCAGTCATAAAGACCCGACCCTGGACACCGAGACCCTCTCACTCATCTTTTTTTCAATCCTCAAGACTGAGTATTGCATTCACTCTCTGCTGGTTTTCAAACACTTCAAACAAAAACTCAATCGGTATTTTTCCCCAGAATAGGAAGTTCCACCTGTCCAGGCCAACAGTGAATGACACTGACCATTTCTATTGCCTTTGAAAGCCGTTAGACCATTCACTGGTAGTTAAATCCCCAGTGATTTCACCTTCCAATTTCTCATTGATGATTTCCAAATGAATAACAGGAGAAATTATTGAAAAAAAATTACGAATTGTTATCGATTATGTTGAGAGATATGTAAATATCTAAAAAATATTAATTAAAAAATTTTAAACACTCGATAATAATTAATATAAAATATAAAGTGAAGAGAATATAAATAAATACGAGTTTTCACCCTTTTAAATAAATTAAAAAAATTCTCATCGAACTTCTGATCAATCGATCGAACCTATCAACCACCAGATGCTGTTCTCCTCCTGCCAAAACCTCCATTGTATCACCCCCTCACACATGTCAAAACACCACTCGAAAAATCGACACATCCGAAAATAGGGTACCAGGACAACTCACTCAAAATAACACTTAACAAATTCAATTGAAAATTATTTATTTCGTATAAAATATTTAATATATAGAACACATCCTCTGTCGCTGCCAGTTGATATTTACTTTCTTTACAAAAAAACTCTTATATAAAAATTATAGTGGTACTCGCCCTGAGTCCGCGCAATATTTCTCTGAAAAATCGTATCCCCCCCGCTAATGAGCCCTCCAATTAACCACTTTACTGACTCCCCTTAACTTTCCCTGCGCACACACGCCAAACACACACTCCTTAATCTTTGTGTTTATGTACAATGACTAGTATGTTCGAGTAACTCAATCAAAAGTGAATAATTTCCTCCCCAGCAATCGATAATCCCATGCGGCTCGTGCTTTCTACGAAATATTATATACATTTCACCCCACTACCCTCACCGCCGCAACTTAACCGACGTTACAATTAACATAAATTAATAAGCAAAAGGAATGGAACTGACATAAGACCTCAACTCATGGCACTAAAGGTTTCACGGTACCGCGTCCTGCGGTGGTAAAATTTTCCCTTAAAAAATTCAATTTTAAATAAAAAAAAAAAAATCCCTCGACTAAGTACAACCCCCATCTGCTCCCAACAAAGAAAATCTCGATTTTCCCATTTACCCAGTGGCATTTACAATAAAAAATATAAAATATATTAATATTTGTACTCCTCGTAAATTCAGTCTATCGTGAAATTCCACGTTAAGGCACTTCAGGACGAAAATATCGCGACTTAACATCCATAACCAATGGGAACATTCATACCAGGACATCCGCCCTCCTGATGTTTCGTAAGCAACGACATTCTGCTGAACGTTTTGCTGCATGAAGTGCAGGAGTACTTCTTGACATCGCTGTGAGTCTGGAGATGTGCCCTGAGGTTGCTCCTGTCAGCAAAAGCTCGATTACAATGTTGACAGCTGAAGGGTTTCTCCCCAGTATGTGTCCTGATGTGTCCTTGGAGTAGCCAAGGCCTTGAGAATGCCTTACCACAGAGATGGCACTTGCAGGGTAGCGTATGAGTCCTGATGTGCATCTTCAACGCACCCAGACTGACGTAAATTTTCTCGCAGTACTTGCAGGAGAATGACTTCTTCGTCTGTCCCTCAGCGGCGGCGCAGTGAAACTGCTGATGCTTGGACAGACCCGAGTACGTGGAGTATGATTTACCGCAGTCCGGGCACTGGTACCTGGGTGATGCTGTCGTCTGATTGGTGGAGCTGTTGGTGATGGGGCTCGTATTGTTCTCAATTTTCATCAAGATCGTGGATCCGGCTGATGTGCTGCCAGCTGACGATCGTCCGCTGTCACTTCCGGGTGATGACAGATCCTCTGGGGTGACTGGGGGTGGTGAACGAAGGGATGAATACCCCACGGAGCTCGTTGGCGATAGCCCACAGTGATCTGGACTCGAAGCTGCCCAGTGCGCATAACTCCTGGCTATTGGACGTTGGATCGTCGGACAGGTGAGGGCTGAGTGCTGCATTGGGGGTGGCGATGACGCGGGGTGATCTGGGGAGTGAGGATAGGCTGGCAGGGGGTAGGATGGGTACAGCTCAGCACCAGGATGATGGAAACGATAGGAAGGATACGGTAAATAGTGCGGCGGATACATCGGCGCTGTCCGCGTCCACGCTGGGGTGGCATAATGTGCCACTGGCTCCACTGGGGTGTTAAGGTTGAGTGGACCTAAGGGTGGTTTCGACCCCATCAAGTGCATCGCACCCGTTGGCACTGCCCCGTCGTGCTGAATCACCTCCACTCGTTCCTTCTTCACTAGCGGATGAACCGGAGCGATACCGACGGGCGGCGTCGTCGGTCGCGGTGGGTAGATTGACGCCGACGATGACGACGGAATTTCCTGGTCGACGTGAATGTGCTTGTGAGGTACTGGCGACGGGGAACGTGAGGCTGATCGACGCTTTGGAGCTGATTTACTGAGATCCTCCGGTTTCGTGCTGAGGTTCTCCGGTTCGGGAATGTCGTCGGTGACGACGTCGATTATCTCGTCTGGAAGCAGAGGAATAAAAGATTTTGAGTGAGGACTTGACGACTTCGGTGTTTCTCGCGGTTCGAGGGGGGAGATTCGTCGATTATCGACGGAGTCGACGGGTTTGGGGCTCGTTAGGGTCGGTGATAATTACCTTTTACTGATTCCGCGACGTCGTCGTACACCGTCAGCTGCACTGGCCTCTTCTTCAGGGGACAGTGGCTGTAGCTGTTGTTCTTCTTGACGAAGCTTCGTGGCATCTCGTCGACGAACATTATCGCAGGTTTATTATTTATTTAAAACTCTGTACGACAGCAGTTGTCCCACCGTAATCCTGGGTATCGGGAGACAACAGATATCTGCGTACTCACTTCACTCAAAAGTAATAAAATCCAAAATTTGTTTTTACTTGTTCACAATTTTTTAATAATTCACTGTCACTTCGATAAACATTTAATTGTTTATGATTAACTCGGTTAATCGCACCTCGAGGACTTCTCGGTTAACGTTCACACGATTCGTCGGGGAGAACGGAATTTTAAAGAGTCGAGGAGCGGAGGTGGTGGAAAGGTTTAATGCGCTAGTGTCGGCTGCTAGCCGGTCTCTGACTGGCACCAGGACGCTCCCTCGCATTTATAACCATTCGTCCCCACCAGCGTCACTTGCAGGTGGCCCGCACGTGCTGCGCGTCCAATGCAGGCCCACAGGGCCCCCGTTAACCTCCAATGGTACGGGAACCGTCGCAAGCCGTCCGCCAATCACGTCACGAGCATCTGTTACCCCCGTCAAGTCGTGCGCCTCGTAATCCCCCACTACTACACGTATTTTCACTTCATACCACTCCCTTATTCCGAAACGGTCTCGGTCGCCGGGTACCTGGGGCTTCATGTGTTTTGTACCGTTTGCTTTTAGCTACGACGTTTTCAATTGTTATGGGTTGGATGGGGCAGATGCTGGGGAGAACCCTCACCTTCTTTATGGTTTTTAGGGAATTTTTTTACGTTTTTCGAGGTGAATTTTTTAGGGGTTTCAGTGGTGTCAGTGGCAGACTGATTTTTAATAATAATTTAGAGGTTTTTTGGGGAGTTTTATGGTGGATTTGGAGTTATTGTTTATATTTTGTTGTATTGGGGGCGATTGAATGTTGAAAATGAGTTTTAAAAAATTGAAAAATCAATTTTTTCTTTAGATTTCTTTGAAATAATTAAAAGTTTCAACTTTTCGATTAAAAATCGATTTTTTATTAATCGAATTTTCAAGTTCTTTTACTGATGTCAATGAGAAATCGATTGTTACAACAATTTCCACTTTTTTTTGACGAAAAAAAATTGTTTCTGATGAATTTTCCATTTGTTATTTATTTTTTGTTTATATTTTCTTCTATTGAGTGCAATCGAACGTTGAAAATGAGTTTTTAAAAATCTAAAAGTCAATTTTTCCTCTCGATTGTTTTTAAATAATTCAAAATATCAATTGACTGATCAATTTATTGCAAAAAAAAAATTTTTTAATCCGAATTGTGATGATTGTTCGTCAAAATTGACTTTAAATTAGAAAAAATTCGGAATTCTCGTGTTTGCTGAATTGAATTGACCCCGACCAATCGCCAGATACCTCTCCCCCTTCAATCGCTCACCCCTCACCATTTTTATGATCGTAACGGTCTTGTCGCGTGCCATAGCATCGCCCACGCGTGCTGCGCAGTTATACGCACACATATATGCACATGTATACGTTTATAGTGCGGATGAAAGACCCCTTCGGGCTTATAAATCTAACTCCTACCCTTTCAGCGAATTGGGTACACTCTTCGCTCCTTTATTGTCGTTTTGTTCCCCCCGGTAATGAATGACGTGGAAATTTTACGTCTTAATGATCAGCGGGAGAAAGGGGTGAGTTAGAAAATAATAAAAAAATTGTTCATGTTGAGAATTTTTTACGGCTCGTTGAGTTTTCAGTCGTCGTTGTTACTGTTGTTAATTTAATTGAATTCGGTGGGAGAATTGTCGTGGATTCGAGTGGATTCCGGGGAGTTTCGGGTGCGGAATTCAATGGAGACGCCCCGGGGCACACGAATTACTCGAAATCGGGGGGGAGGGGGGTTGTTTGGACGGTTGGATGGTGTTATCGGGGAAGTCGAAAGTTCAGGGTCAGTTGGGGAAATTTTTGTGGGGAAATTTAGAGACGAAAAGATGAAAAATTAATTTTTTGGGAAATTTAATTGTTTTTTAAGGATTTTATTGTTGTTATAATTGTGGAGGGGTTGTTTTTGGAGGAATTGATGGGATAAGGGGCTGTTGGTTGTATTTTTGTTAATTGTTAAGTGTTTTTAAATAAATTAATTTATAGGGTCAGTTTTATTTGAAGATTTTCAAGTGAAAATTCGTAAATAATTAATTTATGGAATTAATTGAGGGTTTAATGAATTTGTTTATTAAGTTTAGGGGCTAAAGTTTGTAAATGTTGATAGATAATTCAGTGAATATAGTTTTTAAAATTTTCGCTGGGAATTTCGATAAAATATCACTAAAAATTCTATTTTAATTCATTTCTAGTGAAATTTGAAATAATTTTATTGAAAAATTGACGATTTCTGCCATTTTTTTAATTAAAAAATCTGGAAAAATCAGGGAAAGTCAGGGAGAAGTGGAACATTCACGGAAAATTCCCCCTTTCACCGAAACCAAAACCGTTCGCCTAAAAATAATTCCCTCCCCATTTCTTCTTCTTTCCGTCGACTAAATTACCAGATCCACCATTTTTTTACCCCATATTTTACTGAATTTTAGTGGCATGTGCCAAGTTGACTCAACTTGACAGACCTGCTCGCTCGTACCCGGTTTTTCCAGTGCGCACCCCGTCAAAAAAAAATAATAATAAATTCTTTGAGGAGCACAACAAAACCCTGCGGGCACGTTACCTCGCACTTACCCCCAAAATCATTAAAAAAAATAAAAAAAAGGATGGGAAAGGGCTCGGGTACCATTGTTATTATCATTCAATCCTTCAGGTATCAAAATCGAGGCCTAGACCAGTTTTAACTCGGGAAGTGCTCGGCGCAGTGCACCAGGTATTCTTGTACCTCTTGAATTCACATTCGGTCGGTTTCGTGCGCCCCAAAATTGTAAAATAAAATAAATAAAAATAAGGGTTGATGTGCGGCAGGTTCGTTGAGTTTCGTTTCATTCACGGGATAAGGATCACTCGGTGTCCGTTGAATAAATCCCCGGGGTATAATGTCGTTGCCATCGCGGAGTATTTTATTAATATAATTCTGTCATTAATCTCGCTCGGGAGTAAACGGAGAAATATTTTTTTTTTCTTTGACAATCGTTCTTGTTCTGACTTGTCCGGTGGTTTATCTGATGGAGTTAAGAATCACTGGGGTATGTGAGGACCAGAGGCCCGGAATTTAGTACTGAGGGGGGCGCGAGAGGGCGCCACCAATCAGGTGTCGTTCGATCGAAAATATTGGGTGATGGGTTAATTTTTGGTGGTAAAATAATTATTTATATTGTGGTTTTTTTTTAATTATTTGTTGAGGACGAGAGGCGTCAGGGTGTAATTAATTATGTTAAATTGAAATGGTTTTACTGGAAAGTAGATTTTACCCAAGATTTTTTTGAAATTAATTACATTTTTGAGGAAATTATTTTAAAAAATGTGAAATTCAAGGTTTTTCAGTCTTTAATTTGTTCATTTTGATTTATAAAAAATATTTAGTGAGTGGAAATTATTTTTTAATCGATTGAAAATAGTTTGTAAGTATTACAACAATATAAAATTGTATAATATCCAATAAAATAATAAAATAAAATAATAATATGGTCACTTTGCCCTTAAATTGTTCATCTGAATTAATTTTTTCACTAAAAAATGTTTTTATCTTCATTTTAATAATTAATACCGTGAAAAATATTGCTATTGAGGCAATAAACATTAAACTATTTAAAAATAATATTTTTGTATAAATTAATATAACAAAAACTATAATTCAAAGATTTTCAATCTTTAAATCTTCATTTCAATTTATAAAAAATATTCAGTGACTAAAAATGATTTTTAATTCATTAAAAAATAGTTTTCAAGCACTAAAAAAATATTAAATAATAAAATAAAATAATAATTAAACAAAATACGATCTCTTCGCCCTTAAATCGTTTTTCTAAAACAATTTCCTCACCAAAAAAATGTTTTTATCCTCATTTTAATAATTAAAAACGTAAAAAGTTTCAATTTTTTCCTCTCAAAAATGTTTATATTCACCCAACAAACATTAAAACATTTTAAAATAATATTTTTGTATTTATTACGTCCACCGGTAGTACTCCCCTTCGGAAGGAAGCTGGTTTACATTTTTTTGTCTGTTCAAGAGGTAGAAAAGAAAAATGAACGAGAGAACAAGAAGGACAGAAGGAAAAGAGGATGGAGAACCTTTCGAAAACACCTGGCTATTACCACTCCGATGTTTTATCCCCCGCTACCATATGCCCCGGACCCGGGCCCCACCGAGACTAGTTCATGGACCCATTTTGCCCTCCCCTAAATATGTATGTTTTATACCATTCAGTTTGTTCTCTTTATTTTTTTTTTCTTCTCTCTCTCATCCCTCTGGGCATGTGCACCGCTTTGATGGTTCCCCAGGTGGGAGGGGGAGGGGGGAGGGGGGGGGGGCAGATTAAATCGAGGTGAACATCGGTAACAGGAGGTGATGTGGTGGATCGGTTGCAGGGAGCCGTAAATGTAAGTCGAGAACTTTTTGACGGAGAGAAACTATCGGATTTCATTTTGCTACTAAAGGATTGAGAGGAGTTGTCATCGTTTTTGGCGACTGTCAAGGGGGGGGGGGTTGTTATTCGAGTGTGGAATGACTTTTTATAAATTAGGAATGAGTCATCGTTGATTATTAATTAGGGGGAGGAGGTTGTGGGGGATATTTTTTGCTGAAAATTGAAATTCGATTTTTTTTTGGGGGAAATTTGGGGAATTTTTTGGGGGAAAAAATTTTGGGGGAGGGAAAATGTTCAGTTGGGGATCATCCAATCATTACATCGATTTAAACACTCCCCAGAAACCGCTACAATAATTTATAACAATAATTCCACAAATTTTAAAACTTCTACAATTGAAATTCTCAAAAATCTCTCAAAATTCGTCTTCAAAACAATTTTTTCACACCCAAAAAATTCCTAAAATTAACACCCTCAATCTCTCTCTAAACCCCATAATTTTCCATACCCTCCCCCCACCCCAACCCCCCCTCATTCCGAATGAATCAGCCTCCACTGTCACTCTGACAACGTCAGAATGACTCACATCTCCAAAGACAAATTCTTCTGCTGCTGTAAATACTGACATCTCCAGCTATTGACAGGTCTTTGACTCATCGATTGTTTAGGACTTTATCATCCCAATACCCCTCTCCCACCCCTCCCCACCCCAACATAATATTTCAAATAAAAAAACGTGGACTAAACAACTCTCGTCATCACCTCTTGAAAATAAAAACCGAGTGAAAAAAAAATATTTTTGAGATAAAGAAAAAATTCTCCTCTGCAAAATGAGTAATTTGATACGTCTCAATAACGTCTGACGAACAGCACGTGCCGTCAGACATTCCACTGCTTGAATTATCTACTGCTGTAGAGCAGATTATTTCAACGAGATAAACAATCACCTCCGAGTGCACGTTTCGCTTGTTTATCTCGTTGATAATTTAGTCTTATCCACGTGACGACGTTTGACGATGACCGTTAGGACGTCCCCAGGTCCAAATTCTAATCTGTTTGCAGTAATTTTGGGTTATCGTTGATTGGAAAAATTATCTGATTTCTATTGGCACGAGATATCGCGCGTTTTTTTTCAATTTTCACCGACACTTTATTTTTTGGCGGGTGGGGGGAGGGAGGGAGGGGGGTTGTGGGGTGTTTGGTAATACAGGGATGAATGGTAGGATCAACAAATGTACCTGGGGTGAGGACTGTCCCCGTCAGGGCTCATCGTCATCCTCCGCAGGTACGAAAATCTTTTGTTGGGTTCAGGTATTTTTGGAAGTGCTGTGACGTGTTTTAATCTGATTTTCCCCAGGTTGATTGGGGAAAGGGATTGATTGGGGCTCGGGGGGGTTGGAAATTTATGGCGGGAGGGGTGGAATTGGATTGTTAATAATTGGGGATTTTTCGGAGGAATTTTATGGCGTCGGAAGTCGTTCGATCGATCGATGTCGTCTTTGGTTGTGATTCATCGTTGATTGTTTTATTTATAAAAAATTTTGTTATAAATAAATTATGAAGATCGAATGTTATATAAGGTATGTAACTATCAGATGAGACCAGGAAATATTTTAATCCCCCAAAGGCCGATTGATAATTATAATTAAACGATTTTCATTTCTCACGATTTTGTCTCTAAAATTGTTAATAACATTTATATCCCGAGTAATTCACCCACAATAATATAATTTATATTATTTATAATGAGTCTCATATCTCGACGATACCACACGTTAAAAAAATAAAAAATTCCGGGGATTTTTAAACAGAAAATACAAAATGAAAATCAAAAAAATTATGAAAAGTTTGTGGT
Organism: Diachasmimorpha longicaudata; assembly: GCF_034640455.1. Classification (NCBI taxonomy): domain Eukaryota; kingdom Metazoa; phylum Arthropoda; class Insecta; order Hymenoptera; family Braconidae; genus Diachasmimorpha; species Diachasmimorpha longicaudata. Next base: position 2,627,317 of record NC_087243.1, read on the forward strand.
GACGTCTCCTGCGGTTTCAACGCTCGGAGATCTTTTCCGGTGGCTCCTGGGCCAGGAAAAAATTCGGGAAAAGGTTTTCCGGTCGTTGCGGAAGATTTATAAAGAAACAAATGGAATAAATAAAAAAAGAAAATTTTTGGAGGAACAAAGGGAACGTTTTGGGCTCAGAGTCGGCGCAACGAATTGGCCTACGACCCGCGGTTCAGGGTAAAACTCAAATTTTTAGTGTCAATGGTGTTCAAAGAGGGGGAAGGGGGGGTTGGTTGGTAGTCATTCATGGCGAAATAGATACTCAATTGCAGGTGCGTCACTAGAATAACAGGAGCGACCTTGGGACTCAGACCTTTGGGCCCAAAGATGAATAATCGGAAAAATAGTCATTCAGGAAATTACCGTTAAAATATTTGATTTTAGCCCTGGGTATTATCTACGGGTTTATCTGATGAATCATCGAGTCATTTATCTTGAAGATTAACATTCTAGATTTTTATCGCGGAAATTGTTCTCGAAATTGACGATTTTTAGTATTTTTTTGAGTCCTGTCAACGGTTGTGGTGATTTTCAGGAGTTTTGGGGGATTTTGGAATTATTTTTGAAGTTATCGATATATTTTTGAGATTATCGATGTATTTGATAATTATCTAAGGTTCGTTTAGAACGTCTACAATTTTTTTTAATGAAAAAAAAATTATTTAGTGAAAGATATTGAAAAAAAATAAAATTTGTTGGTGATTTTCATGAGTTTTGGGGGATTTTGGAATTATTTTTGAAGTTATTGATATATTTCTGAGCTTATCGATGTATTTGATAATTATTGGGGGTTCGTTTAGAACGTCTACAATTTTTTTTAATGAAAAAAAAAATTATTTAGTAAAGATATTGAAAAAATAAATAAAATTAATCGAAAAATGGAATTAAAAATCATCTGAAAATCATTTTATCCAGTTGTTTCTTGCAATTAACATTATCAAAAAATTATAAACTAATTCCCTGCATTAGGTAGACTAACAATAGCCCTTTTTACCCCACCCCTCACCCCCTGAAGATGACGTAACCCCGACCCCTATGATTTTTTTCGAATTTCCCAAAGTTCTCGGGCGATCGATTTTAATTCATTTTTCCCAATTTTTTTTATCCCCCCCGGGGTAATCTACAAACCGATACATTCCAACGGCCCTTAAGGGAGCCCCCTGAACGCATAGGTGACCCGCACATGGAGGTGAGCACGCACAATGCCCAGGGAAGGATATTCCTTGAATCCTGAATGAACGGTGCACCGAGGCTTCATATTTTTTTTTTTTCGTCTTTCTTCGGTCCCATGAATAGAAACGGCGGCCAAGGGCCCCCTCCCCTCCATCCCCCTGGCCATCGTTCTCGCCCTCAGACTCCTTTGTCGTTTTTAAAAACGTACAATTCCTGATGGAGAGAATCACTCGCAGCTTCTTAGTGCTCTCGTGCGAGCTCTTTTGCGCACGATGATGTTTTGGGGAGCCCTTTGTTGAGTAACCGAGGAGTGGTACCTGCCGTGATTTTTTTACCTTTTCTTTCAGGCGAATATGTACCTGCGGATAACTGTGACTATGAAATTCCAGGGCATTCAAGTCTTTCGTCCCTTGGAAATTGTTTCTTTTTTTTTGGGGAGGGGGTTGGCTTTTAAGTGGCTCGAAATACTTTTGTTTAATGAAATATTTCGGTTGATAAATTGTGGAGGGGTTTTTTTTCACCTGCGAAGGTGTGAAATTCCAGGGAATTGAAGTTATTTTTTCCTTGGAAAATTGTTTCTATTTTTTTTTTGAAGGGTTTTGGGCTTTAATTGACTCAAAATATTTTTGTTTCATGAAATATTTCTTTGGATAAATTGTAGAGGAATTTTTTTTCACCTGCGAAGGTGTGAAATTCCAGGCAATTGCAGTTTTTCTTCTCTGAAAAATTGTTTCTATTTTTTTTTGAAGGGTTTTGGTTGTTAATTGACTCAAAATATTTTTGTTTAATGAAATATTTCATTTGTTAAATTGTAGAGGAATTTTTTTTCACCTGCGAAGGTGTGAAATTCCAGGGAATTGCAGTTTTTCTTCTCTGAAAAATTGTTTCTATTTTTTTTTTAAGGGGTTTGGTTGTTAATTGACTCAAAACACTTTTGTTTAATAAAATATTTCGTTGGATAAATTCTAGAGGTTTTTTTTTTCACCTGCGAATAACTGAAGGTGTGAAATTCCAGGGAATTTAAGTCACCCCCTCCCACTTTTCCCCTTAAATTCAACTCTTTTCCCCCTGGAAATCACTTTAAAATCTCAGAAAAATTCTTTAAATCCTAAAAAAAATTTACTTCACATTGAGATCACAACCATCATCCCCACCCCCCTCCCTCCCCCTTTTTTTGAATTTTTCAACCGTTAATTTCCGAAGAAAACTCAAACGTACACTACCCGCATTTCTTTGTTAACCCTCAGGGGGAAAATTAAACGTTTTTTTTTTCCTTTCTCAGACGCGTTGAAACTCGCCCCAATCCCACTGCATCCCTCATCCCCCTGTTGCATCGCGGCTAGTTTATAAGTTTGTACCTGCTAAGGGCGAGTACCCGAGGGCATTCACCTGCGGATTGACGGGGAGAAAAATCTGTGGATAAGTTTTTATTGTGTCAGGGGAGGGCAGCATGTGATGGCTGCGGGGTTGATGTCACTGGGAAGGGGAGAAAAATCTGAAGGTGCGAGTATGTGAGTCTTTTTTTTTTTTTATTTCTCAGAGACATCTGCTCCCTTTCTACGATGACGACAGCTGATCGCGGCGCCTTTTTCCTTCCGGGAAAAATCAATGTTGATGTTCCGGGAGGGGAAATATTTCAATGGCCGCGATAGTGCGATTCAAGTTCCGGTCAACGGAACTTTTTATTTCAAAAGGGAAAAATTTCTTTTGATGGGAATTCGATTTTTTTGGAATCTTTTCACCGATTTCATCAGCTGGCGAGTGCGATTATTTCGTTACGATTATTTTTAACGGATGAATTGAGGTGAATGGAGGTAATTGCGGTTCACTATTTATTATTTGGAAAATTGGAAATTTATTTTTTTAAATCGAAATTCTATTTTGATTTCTTTTTGAATTTTCGTCAGCTGTTGGTGATGAGTTCAAGGACTTTGTGGGGATGAATTCAGATGATTGGGGTTTATTACCCGGAAATTATTGACAGCATTAATTTGTTTATAAAGAGGAAAAAATATTTGACGTTTAATTCGGTGGAGAAAGAGTCCACTGAAGTCTTCGCCGAGTTTTCCGGGAATATCTTCGAATCTAAGGAAAATGGCGACAACTTCATCAGAACCTTTTTTGTAGATCTCCCTCTGCCCTATAATAAAGGTCCTAACAAAAAATTTTGTATCTCCCTTCGTTTCGCAGATATTCCCCAAAAACTGATCGCTAGTCCCAATCGACTGAAACCGATTCCCTTTTTTTTCTGGAAAATCTGTTTTATCGTAAAATTTTTGATTTTGAAATTTGGTTTTCGATATTTTGAGAGGTAAGTTGTTCAGGGGACGAAATTATCGCACTCGATCTCGATTCCGCTCGTCTATTTTGAGTTTAAAAAAAATAGAAATGTCAATCCTTTCGATATTTCGAGAATTTCTATTGTATTTTCTGAATATTTTCCCTTCCAAGGGATTATCCTCACATCCCAAAACCAAATCTACATCCATCTCCCCAAAATCCAGAGACGGAACCATTAAAACTACCCAAAATGGCGGCCGTCAAGCCGGAGATAAGCGAGATGAGTTTTCCGGGAACGGGAAAGGGCCATATGTTGGAGATGAATCTTTTGGGGGTTGAACGCGTGCGATATAAATGCTCACCCTGGGTCTGTCGAAGGGCGGGCAGGTGACCGACTCGTGGAGGGGGACATGTGCGATATGGAACAGATGACCAAAGCTTTTGCACACGTGCCCGGAGTTTTATACCTGAGAGATTCGATGGTACCGTAAAATGTGACACTCACGTTCGAAAAACTCATTTTTCAGGATTCAACGCGGGGGTGACTCACCCTTTCTCACATTTTCGATGATTAATACCAACACATGTAAATATAACCCATCAAAAACGTCTTCCCAATCAAAAATTCGAGTTCCCAAAATTAATTTTCTGTAAATTTCGTAAATAAAAATTTTTTCGTAAAAAAAAATTATAATCGTGTTAATTAATTCATAAAACACTTTTTGTAATTAAAAATTATTTGATTATTCACTAGAATTTGTTTACAATCGAGTGGGAATTATTTATTTAATTTTATTTGATACGTTAAATTGATTTGTTTGACATTAAAAATGAAACCGGTTCGATAATCATCACGATAATTGTTATTAAAATTATGTCACCCCCCGGGGGTGGTCCCCCACCCAAATTATCGTTCCTCAGAACCGAAATAAAAATAAAAAACGTCAGAAAACCCATCAAAACATCAGAAAACACTGGGCCCCATCAAGATGTCAAACTGCGTGTGGCTGTCCCATCCCATAAAAACTGGGTCACTAGGCCCAGCAGGAGGTTGTGTCCAATCTGCAGGGGCCCGATGAACCTCTCAGATACTCTCAATATCAAATAACAATAGTTAATACACGAAAAACCGTTCACTGAGTTAATAAAAGTCAAATTGGGACTGACGAATCGTCGGGATATTTTCTCCTGCATTTTGCAGAATCGATAACAAATACAGTTGTCCCTTTAATGGGTGATCTGATAAGGGTCACCTGGTGGTGGCGTCTTCCCCGGGGAAGACGTTCCAGATCTTATCGAACGTTCACACGCTCTCGTGCGGCTGTGAAATTTCCCCGAGTGTTGGGACTTTTCATTCTCGTTTGACGTCATTATGAGACGATGGGAGCCCATTGACGTCATCACAGATTGTAAACAAATGTAATGAATAATTATCGTAATTAATGTGTCGAGGGATTTAATTATTTTCTGAGAAATGACGCGTTCGATTTTAATAATTTTTCGATTATTTTGGATTAAATATTTTGTATAGGAATATTGTTTATTTATTTGAGTGATATTTATTGTTTATTCACTTCCTTATTGTTATTAAATTGATTTAATTATACGGAATCGATCGGTTCAATTTAATTATTTTTTCGTAATTAATTTTCGTTCGGATTGAAATGTAATTATTTTTTTAAGCGAATGAGAATGAAAATAAAATTGTAATTGAGTTTGAATGAAATGTTTATCGCGTCACATCAACTCTCAGATCGTTAAGTAGTGTAAACAAAGGTCGGTGAGATGGTTTATTTAATTACCAATCGATTGATCGATTCCAGAACGAATTTTTGCAGAAAAAAACTGCATTTTATCCAGACAAATGACTAATTATTATTTTCTAACTTAATTAACCCACGAAAATTATTAAATAAAATTATGGAGGGTCGCGAGGGGGGTCTACCCTTCCCATATCGAGGAACAAAGTCACAGATAACAGTTAATTAAAAATAAAGGGGGAAAGAAGAGTTAATTAATAGAAAAATATTTTTTTTTCGATAACAAATTGTTTTTGAGAATCCAATTTTTTTTAGGGCACTATCTCGCAGAATTTAAATTTTGCGCGTTACCCAGCGATGAGTTATTCCTCGAAGAAAAGCAATTTCGTCCTGACGGACCCAAAAAAAATTTTTTAACCTCATTACCATAATTAAATTGAATTTTTCAACTTCACTCTTCAGTGTCTCGCGACTGTCGTATCTGACACGCACTTTCACCAAATGCAACAATTGCGACAGTTCCTCCCTCCCCCCTTTTTTGTCTCATACTGTTAATCCCCTGGGCCCCTCCAGGTATGTCGTAGGGCCCAATAACAATGTGAAATAAAATACTGCAGCGAGCGATAAAAATGATCGAATCAAAAAATTAATTTTCTGTCGCAAAGAAATATTTTTTACGTAAAAATTAATTAATTATTTTTATATGGACAATGTTTGCGGTATTTTATAACAATAAATTATTCGAAATAACTAACAATAGACCGAAGTAAACGAATTCCCAACGAGTCACCAGAAAATGTTGTTTTGGGAATTTTTGGAATAAATTTTTCTTCTTTTTTTCACTCGTTATTTTTCTCAGGACAGATTTTTGTTAATTAAAAAAATTTCAGATGTAATTTAATTTGTTTATACGCTCTTTTGTTGCATATATGATATTATTTTGTGGTTATCTTATTTCCATGCGGTAAAATTGATTTAAAATTTTATTGAAAATGTTGTTACTCTGCAACGCAACATTTTATCCGATAGTTTCTGACCCTCTGGGCACGTGGGTGCGTATTACAGTCGAATATGAGAGTCGGCCAAGCGTCGAGCCGACTGTTGCACAATAGTGAGTAAGAAGATAATTTTTATTCAACTCCTCACTGTTGTCTCGCAAAATTTCACCCGATTTATTATCCCGACGTAACTCATTCGGTGCGTAACCTGCCCCCGATCGATTATTTCTCGGTCTTTCTCTGGTTATTAATTTAATTTTTTAATTGTCGTGTTGTGGCTTTTTTGATTGACATGCATCATTGATCTGCTCGGTGATTGTCCAACTGAAACAAGGGGAATGGAATTTTTTGTCGGGTTACACCCAATCGCCGGACGCGGTGAAATTATCGAAGGAAATTTCATCGGACGATGAGTTGACAGATTGGAAATTTAATTATTGGAAATTGGATTTTAGGGCGAGGTGAGGTCGTTCGAGGTGGAAATTACGCAGATCGATTATCAAATTTCGACGATTGATATGCGATTGGGGGGAGGGGGGAGGTGAAAGGACTTGTGGGCAGGAGTGGACACCTGTTCTCAGGTCTATTTTTTTTGGGGGGCAAAAAAAGAGAGTTTGAGATGATAATTGGTAATTGGGAAGTTAATTGAGAGGGACTAATTAATTTGGTGATTAAACAATTGAAATATTGAAGTTTTGTTTGTGTCTGAATTAATGTTTGAAAATTTGATTTCTATTTTTTTTTTAAATTGGAGTAAAAAATTGATTTTAATGTTTAAAAAATTTTAGTTTAGTTCGTTGGGATGTTTATTGTTATTATATTGTTTATAAGAAAATTCCAGTGGAAAATTTCGGGGAATTTACATTTTTTTTGCACCAAAAAGAAGAAAATTATTAAAATCCCAAGAACTTCTTATAATTTTCATCATTTTCTACCGGAAAAATTGAACAAAAATTCCAAAATTTCACTCAAAATCCCTTCAAATCCCCAACTTTCAAATTCCCAAATATTCCCCATATAAAAAACTCCTCAAAACTCCTCTAAAACTTTAAATAAAAAAACTTTCTTCATTTTTTTATCAATTTTTCATCCCTAATAATTCTATTTCGTCTTAAAAAAATCCTCCCCACCCCCTTCGCTCCCATATTTTCAAATCACACATCACCATCGTGCAATTAAAATATTTCGCTGATTTTATCCGCCTCCTGCACTCAACTGAACCAATTTTTACAACTTAAAAATGCTGCGGTAAATAAATTGAATGAATGCCCGACTAAAATGGCGAATATCAATGCGTAAATCGGCCTCAATAATATGTCGTAATAATCACGGGGTCAGGATCTCTTTTGCGTGCTGCCACATATTAATACTCGTAATATGTGTGCGCGGATGCGTGACGTCACGCGATATAAAAAAACAACGAGTTGTTAAATGAATGCAGGCATTTTGTACCTGTTGCACGGTATCACCCGGGAATGCTGAGATATTTGAAGCGAGTGCCGAGACAATCGGCCGATGCATTTTCGATCCATTTAATGCTCACTCCGAGGTACGATAAGACGAGATTGTTGAGGAGTGAGTAAAAAATTGGGGGAGATAATAACAAATAAAAAATTTTGTGGTTGTGTAGCACAGTAGTTGACGGCAGTGTTTTTTCACGGAGATGATATCGCCTTTTTATGCCAAGTGGACCTCCCTCACTTGAGAAAGACTAATGTTTTGGGGGGAATGGACGGTAAATCAAGAGGAGATATTCGGGATAAATAATCGTGAAGGAATAAAAGGTTTGGAAATTAAAGAGAATTTTTTTTTTAATTTTTTAAAATTTTTGTTGTTGAAGTTCAGGAAAATTTCGATAGTTTTATTTATTTCGTCGTTTAAATCAATTTGTTGGGTTAATTATTTATTGTTATGTGAATGTAAGTTAATAATTAAAGAATAAAAGGTTTGGAAAGTACGAGAGATTTTTTTTTTATTTAAAAAACGTTTGATGGAATTTTTGGAAATTTTTGTTGTTGAAATTCAGAAAAATTTCGATAATTTTATTTATTTCGTCGTTTAAATCAATTTGTTGGGTTAATTATTTATTGTTATGTGAATGTAAGTTAATACTTCAAGAAAACAAGGTTTGGAAATTCAGGAGAATTTTTTTTTTAATTAAAAAACGTTCGATTGAATTTTTTGAAATTTTTGTTGTTAAAATTCATGAAAATTTCGCTAATTTCACTAATTCCCTCGCCTGACTCAATTTGTTGCCTCCATTAATCATCATCATCAATCCTCTACAAATTTATAAATTTAAATCAACCGCATCCAACCACCAAATTAATTATTAACCTAATTAAATCTTCCCATCCACTTTCCCTCCAAAAAATCCCCAAAAACTGAAATTTCCATTAAATTTTCCCTTTTCACTCACATCTTCCACTCTCTCCCTGTCCCCCTGACCCCCCTGACCACATCCAGGTGCTCCCCTCATTAAATAAATAATTATCCCCCCCATAACCCCCTTCCAGCGACAGTTCTCCAGGTCGCGACACCAGCGATCCGCTACCGGTCATCGGGTCCAACAACCTCATCCACCGCCTCCGGACCATTCAAACCCAATTCCACCTCCTCATCATCATCTCCTCGTCCACTCACAACCCTCCCCCCCCCCTCCCGCCCCCCTAATCACCAGGTGACTTCAATTAAATTGACTCGAGATTCGTTTGATCGTTGAGAAGTTATTAGGGTCACACTTTCTCCGAACCGAGAGACAATAGTCGTTGTCCAGGGTACTAGCCAATGCAATATCGTGTTCCCTGTAATTTATAACTCTTCAGGGGTCACTGGAGTTATCGAATAAAAATACTTCAAAAGCTGGTTATGGAGTATTTGTGGTGTGGTACAATGGAACGGTTGAGTTTCAATGCAAATTCGAGATGCAAAATGACTATTTTTAGAGGAGGAATAATTTATCACCTCATTCGGTCGTATTTGGGAGCTCGGGGGAATTAAATTGGTTATTTATGGGGGAGGGGTTTTCAATTGGAGGTGGTTTTTTATTGAGGGAGGTGATAAGTGTTGGTGTGGGGATGTTAAGAAATTTTTAAACTGAATTTTCCCTCCGGAAAAATTAAAAAATTAATTTTAAGTTGAGGAAAATTATTTGTTTTTGGGGATTGGGGGGGATTTAATTAGTTATTTGTGGGGGAGGGTTTTTTTTATTGGGTTAAGTATTGAAGGAGGTGATAAGTGATCGTAAGGGGATGTTAAGAATTTTTTAAACTGAATTTTCCAGAGGAAAACGCTCAGGAAAATTATAGAACTCACACGTCGCTCACGATTTGGACAAAAATTCCCTAATAATTCCGGAAAATGCCCCAGAGAAATTTCTGGGGAAAAATCAACTGTTCGTAGGGAAAAGGAGGGAGTTCATGAGTCAAAGAAAACCCCCAGATCCGAAACTGTAAATTTTCTTCCCTTAAAAAAGAATTTTCTTTCGTAATTCCCCTGAAAATTTTCCAATTTTCAATTTTCTACAGCCCAGAAAAAATTTACTGTTCGTTAAACTAATTATCACATATCAAAACTATTGAATTTCCAAACAACAATAATTTTTCCCACCGCAAAACAATCTTTTCGTCAAATAAATAATTTTTTCCATTTAAATTCGTCATTTTTCCTCTCTCACTCTCTCCGAACAGGGAAAATTAACTTGTCCATTGACTTGTCTATTGACTATTGAGTTTCATGATTTCATCTCGTTCTCTCTGAGAGGTGGATCGACTCCCCTCGATCGATAATAGTCGGATCGTTTTCGTTCCGGGCACGTGTGTCTGTTTTATGTCCCGAGAGCAAGAATCGCCGTGAGCCGATAATACCGCACCAGGTTCTATTAAATGGTGTGGTATATATACGCATAACATGTTGTGGGTCAGTGGATTGTTGATGATATAAGCGAGAGGCCGTATGAGTCGAGTTTAGCGAGATTGATAAAGTGACCGTGCGAAAATTCCTTATTAATTGACGGGTTTGCGAGGGGAAAATGTTTTTTTTTTTTTCAAATTCTGGTGTTGTGATGAAATCATTCGAACCACTTGTCTTTGATGATTGATGAAATTGTTTAATTCTTGAATAAAACATCTACTCTCACCGTCAAAACTAGATTTTAATGAATATTCAGTATTTTGTTTAACGGGATTGAGGAATAAAAAATTATTTTCCACTTGAAATTATCGAAATCGATGCAAATAAAAATTGATGAAGAAATATGATCAGTAATTGTTGATGATTTGATGAATTATGAGCATTCAATTGAGTGTTTACTAAAGTTTAATTGATTAAAAATTGATCTGATTATTTATTTATAATTTTTTATTCTTTGGAAATTTATTATCGAATCATTCGAACTATTTCTGGTTCGATTAAATTGTTTTACCGTTCAAGAATAATATTTATTAAATAATTTATTTTGTTGTGATGAGTAATAAGATTTAGTTATAAACAATAACGTGAATATTATTATTTTGCGTAATTAACTAATTTTTATTCCTTGAAATAAATCAATTAAAAGAAATTGTTTCTCTTTTCATTTTAATTTCATTTCGATTTCGATAAAATAAAATACTATTATCCCCTCCATTTAATTAATTACCAATCAAAAATATAATTATATCGAAAGATTAATTATTCATTTAAAGAGGAGCTCCATTTGTTACTAAATTAAAAATAAAAAAAAGTTTCTAATTATCATTTTTCTGAAATTTTCACCAACTTTTTACTAAAAATATTACGGGGATTAATCAACGCTCCGACAAAATCGATATGAAATCTACACCGATCGATGATTGGGTATTCATGATATCCAACACATGTTTATGATACACAACAGGAACACGTCAGGAAATGGAGTTACGAATATTATTCGAAGATCTGTCTCGCTCACTCGTCGATATTTAATGCTCCCTCACCTATCCAATCGCCTCTTTTCGTCACGCGTGATCGACCCAATCGATCGGCACTGGGTATCGATCGATCGCTAAGTGCGAGCATACAATTATCCTCGTGTATTAATGCACATGCAGTCAGCCGTGGATTTTAACTCGGGCTATTCAGCTCTCGGTGATTTATCCACAACCGAATCTGCGTAATGGCAGATGGAAAATTATTGACTCGCGCAGGAGTTTTGTTTATTGAATGAGAGAAATTGTTGTTTCGTCTTAATGTGCTGTTGCTTTCAAACATTTTATTTGTTGTGTAGGTGTGGGGGAGGGTGTGAGAATTTTTGGGAGACAATTCTGGGAATAATTGAGGGGTAAGTTGGGGGTGAAGTGAAATCTGTTGACGTGGGGAGGGAAAATTTCGAGGAAAATCGGGGGTTGAAGGGGGAAAATTCCGGAAAAATCGTGGGAATAAACTTGGTGAGAGGTTCATTAGAAGGAAGAGGGGTAATTTCAAGAAAAATCGGGGGTGGAAAGGGGAAATTTTGAGGAAAATCGCGAGAGTCTTTCGGGGGATGAAATTTAATTTGGAAAATTGGGGTTGAAATTGGAAATTCTGCGGTTTTTTGGGGAATTTATAATTCGATCTCAATCCCCCAAATTTCCCCCCCCCCCCCAATTTCCACCCGATTAATGAATTTTCCACCAAAAAAATCGATTTTATTCGCAATTTCCGCTCCTTCAGTCGACGAATTTTCCCATAAAAAAAAAATCGATTTCTCTCGCAGTCTCCGCCGTGTCGTAACGATATTAAGGATCCGTATGAAATCGTCCTGAATCCTGTCCCAAATATTTCCCCCATTTTTTCGCTCTCACCTCTCAGACTCGAAATTAAAAGCCGCTTTCAATCAGCCGGCGTTTGTTCGGAGGCGAACGTCAAGACGATTAGAAAATTCCCGAGGATATTCAGCACATTCATTCGCAGGTGTGTGTGTGTGTGTGTGAGGTACCGATGACGAGATGATGGATCGGTAACATTAGATATCCCTTTCATCCACCAGCGGTGGCTAAATCATCAGTTCCCCCCATTCAAATTTCAATTTTTTTTTTTCGCCGATTATTGCGTCATTTTGACGATTATCTCGAGCCGATGAGCAACCGATTTCTCTCGGCCTTTTCCAGACGCTCGGGAACAAATTGTTATTGTTAAAAATGTGGTCGTTGGGTTGTCAACAAGTGACTTGAGACTGTGGGAATGACCGTTGGGGAACAGGTTGTCCTCTACATATTCATCTCGTATTCTTTATCTTTCAACCCCTTCTCGACCCGTAAGAACATGAATTTTTAATAAAAAAAACGGTGAGAACATTTAAATAATGTTTTTCGACGCAGGACATTTTTTCCACTACTGATTTGTTAATTAATATTGATTTAATGGGATGAAAATGTGGGGAATTAACAGATTAGTGCGGGTCAGTAGAGGAATTTCCAAAATTTATCATTTGTTTATTTATTTTTTATTGTCTCGTACGATTTTTTTTTTTGATTTTGTGGGACGTGAAGTTTATGGTAAACTATTGTTCAATTTGTTTATGAATTTTTAAGGTTCGTTACTTTTAAATTATTGACAGGGAAATTGAAAAATAAAATGGAAAATGAGTTTTCGTTAAAGTTGAGGAGTTGGTTCACGATTTTTTCATTTTTTATTTATTCACGAACATTTTCTAATGTAAATAATTTTTTTTATTGAATAAAGTCCCAGGAAACTCTCATTTTACAACATATTTTCAAAACTTATTAGTTTTTCCTTCAAATTTTCCTTCTGAATAAAAATTTTCTGGTTTTATTCACAAGTTTTTGATTTCTTTCTTTGAATTCTCGTGTCTCGTCACAAAAAAAAATTCCCAGTGAGACCCAAAAATAAAATAAAACAGGAAACGATTTTCCCTTGAAGTTGAGGAATCAACCCCTTAATTTTCCACGATTTTTCCGATTTTTAAATTGTTTATAAACAATTTTTAACGCAACTAATTTCTTTGATTCGATAAAATCCCAAAAAAACTCGCATTTTCTTCAATTTTTCTTTCTCCAAAAAATTTTCTGTTCCTCCCCCATTTGTACATCTTCTCCCTTCGAATTTTCATCCCCCTCCGCAGGGGAAAATTCCCAGGCAAATCCCGCGTTAAAATAAACCCGAGAATTTCCGTTAAATTTGAAAAATCGATAGAAAATTGTTCACACAACGGTAAATTCGATATCTCACATGTTCGCACGAGTTTTCTCCCCTTCTTGCCCCATCATCCCTTACAGGTATTGAAGGACAAGGGATGAATGTGGGGAGGTGCTGGTGAGGCGCCTGAAACAGTTCGAAGGAGCCACACGTCATCACCGAAAGCCGACGAAAATAACGTCGAGAGACGTTTTACGCTGTGGGTACGTCAGCATCTGCCCCTGGAGCGGGGGGTCCGTATCCAGGTGTTCTGGGACTCATCCCCGAGACCCGCGGTCTTTATTCATAATCGATACCAATCGATATCACTTGAAAAACTAATTTTTTTCAACAAAAAAATCGAGGAATTTTTCCCGAGAAAAATTCACGTCATAAATTTGCAATAAATTTTTTGTTTATTGTTGTTGTTCCTGGGGGACAACAATTTTGTTAATTGTCGGGGGATGTCGGGTTAATTGAGGGGAAGGGGATTTTCTTTATGGAAATTCAGGTTTGTGGGGGGATAATCTGAGTTCGTGAGAAAGACCTCGATTTTACTGCACATCGATTGGTGATAGGAAATCGGTAAATAAAATGGTGGACTGAGGATACAATGATGTCTTTGTATGGGATAAAAAATCAACTCCCCGGGTGGAACAGTAGTATTTTTGTACTCAGGTTAACGGGACGTATCGTAAATACGTAATAAAAAGGTGAGATAGTGCGATAAGGGCTCAATGGCGCGTCAATTTCGTGTATTTACCCGGGTTTTTTTATTTGAATTAAAGTGTAAGTGGCCCTTGTTGATGATGACGGGGTAAATGACACTTCGAGTGGTCGATAACCCGCAAAAAAATCGAAATCAATCGATTTTTTAAATCCAAATAAAAAATTTCAATTTTTATCCCACGAAAAGGGAATTTAATGATAAATTCTGCTGGTGAAGGAATAATTTATTTAAAATCCTCTGGTGTTCATTAACTATTTGGAAAACTAATTAACACCTTCCGCAAACGTTGCAGAAGTCGTCAAAAAAATTTGTTCATCAACCCCCGAATTTTTATCGAAAAAACAAATAAATTGGGTGCGATATTTTCCCTCATCACATCAACACTTTTTAAATTTTCAATTAAAATTATTTAAACATTAAAAAATTCTGCACATCTCTGTTTACTAAACTGAAGACCACTTTTCCCCGGAACATCCCCCCCTCAAATTCCAAAATTCCGACAACACGTACCCCACCTCCGGAAATTAATCCTCACTTCACCCCATCTCCATTCAACTCATTTTTTTTTTATTTAATCAACAAATTAGATCCCATCACGTGCCAGGTGGGTCAACACATCTCAAAATCCCTCTAACAAGATCACCATTTCACGCCCCCCTCAGTCCCTCCCCCCAACCCCCTCATCCCAAAGTCTTACCCCACCCCAAACGCCAAGAGAATCGAACATCTCCTCCATCGAGGCCATCTCCGGGGAAAAAAATTCACCGGAAGCTCGGAAATTACCAACACCCAGACACGAAAGCCCTCGGGCCCCGAAGGGATGAAAAAACCGTTGCCCTAAACATTTAAACAAATAATAAAATTACGGTGCAGTGAAAATTCCGGACGACGCAGACGTCTCGTCCGGTTTATCCGGAACAAATTGTCCAGTCTCCGGATTAATATGAGTACGAATGGGGGTGAGGCAAGGGAAGGACAATTGTGGTTTGTCATCCTTGTTCATCACTTTATTTTCCACCTCCCTCACCTCCCCTCCCGCCTCCTCCCGCCCCTCTTCCACCACCGATTCCATTCCCCATCGCCTCCGGTCCCAGTGCCATCAGCGTAAACGATCTCCGGGGTAGATTAATGCGGTTAATTCTGCGGTCACCGGGTAAACATTGACCAGGACCCACCGGATGGTATGATACGGTCTCACCAGGTCGCACGCGAGGATTACGGGAGCATTTACTGTAGTTTAAACGAGGAAAAACCGCAGAGAGGTTGACGAGTCTATTATTTGAGAAGATCATTATGTTTGAGGGAGTGGGGATGTGAATGTTAATGTAAATAGTTGGTTATTTATTATGGAAGATAATTGTGAAGTAGGGAGATACGATAATTGTTGTAAAAAAAATTATTTAAGTGAGAAAAAAAATTATTTTTGGTAAATAGTTAATTATTTGAGGGAAATATTTGTTTTTTTTAATTATTATATTTGTTTGATTGAGATTGAGGAATTGTTTATAATTGTAGTGTAATGAATGATAATTGTGGAAGGTAATTGTTGTGGAAAAATAATTTTTTTAACTGAAAAAAAAATATTTTTATCAAATTTTCATTTCCTTGAGGGAAATATTTGTTTAAAAAAATTATATTACTCTTATTGAGCCTGAATTATTATTTATTATACTATAATGATAGAAGATAATTATAGAATAATAAAATAAACAAATTATTATACAAAAAGAATATTTTTAACTGAAAAAACAAATTATTTCTGTCAAACAATTATTCACTCGAAAGAAATATTTATTTTATTTATATTAATTAACTATTAATCATAATAATCTCATTCCTCTTGAGTATAACTACATTCCACAGAACTTAACCATGAAATCCGTTAACAATTTTCTCATTTCAAAGTCTAATAAACAATTTTCTGTCGATTAAAACAAAATCCAAAATCTGCTTTTTCCACAACTCCACTCCAATATTATTATTATAACTCAACGTTAAGTCCACTATTTTTATTTAATTACCGAAGTGACTTGGTGACTCCTCTCTCCATATTTTAAACAAAATAATCATCAAATTTACCCCAGAAAGTTAATAAAAAAAATATAATAAATAAATAATTCTCGGTGACGCCAGGAATTTCCGTATCAATTGGTTATTTGCATTGATCACAAGGTGCGTCAATACATATTTCCACAGACTGATATTTCTCTCCTGATGTCACCTGCCAAATGTTCAACATCGTTATCAGGTGGCCATTATCACAGCCGGACTGCGGGAATAGTGGTCCCTCGGGCAAAGACGGGAATAAAAAAAATGAAATAAGAGAAATAACGCAGGAGACGCTGAAGCTTAGTCAGCATTCCAGGAAAAAAAAAAAAAAAATATCGAGTTATCTCGCCTGCACTCGTATCACACTCCCTCGTGTCTGAGGGATTAAGTGTTCAATGTTTATAAAAACGATAAATGCACGACGAGACGTAAATCTGTTTGTTACGGTTTTACCGTCCGAGTGTGTAATCTTTGTATTTTAACCTTCAGGAATGGAAAAAGTGCAGGTAAGTTGTGGTTATCGGAGTGGTTCGATCTTACATCTATAGAATCAATAGTTCGAAATAGATTTTTTTTTAAATAGTTGAGATAATGAGGTGTTATCACGAAATTCGTCGCAGTGAACGAATTTTTTTAATGTTCGACAAAACGTTTGGGTTCTGTTTCGTGTTTCGGAGGGGTAATTCTCGATTGTTTAGTTATTTATTTATTTATATTTAGCTCAGACGTGATGTTGAATGTATTGACTTGAATGTGATGTACTGAGATTAATTTTAATGGTAATTTTAACAATAAAATAATTAATTATCGAATATTTCGAAATATTTTGGATTTTACATATTAAAAAAAATTGTTATTTAAAAAATTTATTATTCTGAACGGAATCAGGAGCTTTAGTATCAAATTGTTATGTAATTGTTGCTATAATAATTATTTGTTCACGTCTTTTGTTGTTAAAATTATTATTTCGAATTTATCTCTCAGTTTTTACTTAAATTTGAAGATTAAATCGTTAAAAAATAGTTTATAATTGAAAAAAAATTGAAATAATAATATAATATTATAGTATATTATATCGTTATATCAAGTTGGATATTCTTAAAATATATTCAGTTTAAATTAACTTTCTGGGGTTGAGGGAATCGATAAACTCAATAAATGAATTTACGAAGAAATTGAAATTCAATTTACGAAGAAATTTGTTGGGCCTTATCTCCCAATTTTGGTAGCTCAAACACAAATATATTTTTTGTAGACCTCGAAATATCTTATCACAGAAAATGGAGATGGAGATAATGAAATCGTCCCACTGAACGAATTTTCAAAATATCCGAGAGAACTATTTTTTTTTTATTCCTCCCCCTCTTGTTTTCGCCTGTTTGCAGGTGGTAATTAGCGGCAGCCGTGAAAATTAGGGACCTGAGGTGTTTGGGTGATGGCCCAGGGGGTAATTAAACCTCTGGGGTACCTTAAGTCGAGAATATTTGAGGTACGCCCACAAGTGGAGCCTTAAAAATGGTCCGATCATCGATGATCGTTCGAATTTTACGACGGGACAATCAGGCGGTTGGGGGGGGAGGTTTTTTCGATTTTGGAAAATCGGGGACAGTGCAACACAAAGACTCGAACACCGAAAATTATCCTGAAGTTATTATTATTAATAATTAAATATTATTCGTTAATAAATATTTATTTTTCGAGAAAATCGAAAATTTCTTGAGTTTTTGGGACTTAAATCGCCCTAAGTCCGGCGGTTTTCAAAATTCGAAAATATTTTGGGCCTCAAGTCTCGCGTTTTCGATCTATATTCACGAAAAAATTGATTGGACATTCGATTTTTCTCGGTAATTTCGGTACCGTAAAAATTACCAAAAATTCTCTGCGGAAAATTCCAACAAATAATTATTTATTATCGCTAATGAGTGTTTTTACAATTAATTATAATTTTAATGAACTTTGCTATAATTTTCGCGATAACTAGAGGGTTTTCCCGCACCAGAATCAAAATAAAAAACCCGAAAACTCATCCTTTGACACCGTAAAGTCCTAATTTTGACGGCTCAGTAGCAGATGTTAGAAATTTTCTAATTTCGAAATGAAAAAACATTGGCCACGTGCACGTTCTTCAAGTCGGTCATGGATCCCCCTATATCCACCCTCACCTCCTGGGTTAACCCCAAATATGGAACCTCTTATTTCCCCCCATTTTCCCTCGCTCGTTCCACCGAATCCCTTTTAAGTGCCGAAGACAACGCCCTCGAAATTGTTAGGGCCACGATTGCGATGTATCATCCTCGTTAATAAGAGTATCGCCTAATCTGTGATTAGTGGCTCGTGATGGCGTGCGATAGGGCCACTTGGACAGGTGACCGATAGGTTACGTCAGGCAAATCAGCGTGTGGCAATGCGTCACTGATTTCCATTTAATTTTCTGGTTCATTAGGCGGTGGGGGAGGGGGAAATGAAATTAGAAATCACGTGGAGGGACTTGTCTGGTGGATTAGGATTTTTCTGCAATTTTTGGATTATAATTTTGGTAGAAAAATTTAATAGAATGTTTTTTGTTAAGTAAATTAAGTTGTAATTGAGTAATAAATTGAGAAATGATTTTTTTAAATGAGAAATAGCATTAGAATTTTTATAAAAAATTTATCTAAAATATTTTTTAGAAAATAAATTGGGAATTGGATTTTTTTTAGGAGAAATTTCACTGAATTTCCATTAAAAATTATTATAAAATATTTTTTATGAGAGGAATTGATCGATTATTATTTTTCCAGGGATGATATAACAAATTTTATAAACAAAGTCTCTAAAAACAACCGAAAGTCTCCAACTTTCAAATAAAAATTCCTCAAAAAACTATTAAAATCAATTTTCAATTAATTAAAATTATATCGAATTCTGTATCAAATCGTCACTAAAAATCCCATCTCCAAAAACTTTAAATAAACAATAACATATTAAACATATCCACTAAAAAATTAATCAACTCCCACAATATTTTCTCTAATTTTTCGTTTTTTTTTTCTATAAAATCGTATGTGTGGGCGCATTATAAATTCAATAATCAACATGAGGCCCAGATTGAATGAGTTAAAGGAGCACCTCAAGGTGTTCGATCAGAATCGCGTGAAATCAATCAACATCTTCCGGCAAAAAATGTTTTTAAAAAATTGGAGATCGGCCACTCGGCTCGGGGCCCTCGACCTTGACCAACGACCGCTTCCACAAACAACTATAATCGACACCTCGTCGAGGGGCCTCGGCGATGGTCCCAGAAGGGTTTTCGATAGTCCCACCACGCGTGCCGGTCTTAATCGAGTGTTGAAAGTGTTTCGAACCCGTTAGGACCGGCACATTTTCGAAATTAAGAGGAGAGAATGAGAAACGGACGTTAATTATCCATCAGCTGCCTCGTTGAATAAACTGGTGAAGGCGTAAATCCTTAAAATTATTTTGAAATTTTTTATTTCAGGAAATCGATGATTATTGGAATGTCATTAATTATCTGATGATTTCGGGGTATTTCGGGGATTTTTACGGGGTGGGGAATTAACGTGGGGGTTAATTAACATTTTTTGGAGGGACAATGAATTAAATTTTGAAATAAAAAAGATAAAATTGGAATTTTCAATTTTTTTGGATGCAAAATCGAAGAATGTATCAACCCCTTCCTGACCTTCATCAAAATACCCACAAAAAAAATTAATTAACCCCCATTTTCCTAATTCTCATTAATTTTCGTGAAGAAATCGAAAAAAAATCGTGAATTCGTGAATTATTTTCATGAAATTCCACGGAATTCCGGGAATTTTCGCGATTTAATTTTTTCCCACCCCTTCAGTACTACCTCCCCCTCAATCAAACCCACTTCCACCCCCTCCCCCTCATCAATTAATCATCAAATCCCCCAAAAGTCTTCAAACATCGAAAAACCGTTGGAAATTCGAGAGAATTTCCAACGATTTTTCCAATCAATTGATCGAGCCCCGGCCAAAAATGGATCCGACCCCCCCACCGGATGTTACCCTTCAGGGTGTGGGACACGAGATCGCTCCTCCCCAGGTGTTTCCGAATCAAAGGTGATAACAAAAAAAAAATGAAGAAAATAATAAGTAACTTCGCTCCTCGAAGTCGAAGGAGGTCGAAGGGTAATCTGGTTTCATTTGTTCATTTCATAAAGAAAAAAAAAAAATTGTTGAACAATAAAGAGGGGGGGAATGCACACGCGACGGAGGCGAGTCACTGAGAGGGTGTTTAGAATTTCATTTCCGGGAGGGGCGAGGGGGCTGCGTCAGAATGCGACGCCACTTCCCCAATGAACTCGTATACGCGTTTGTTCTTAAAAAAGGCCACCAGTGAACCTGGTGAGGACTGGTCTGCATCTGTCAGCAGATGCTGAGCAGATGCATGACAAAGAGGGTGGAACCTTCAATCTCACCTCTATCTCTGCAAATTTATGAATTTGCAACCCCTTCCCCAGCTTTTGTTGCTTCACATTCAAATTTTTTTTTTTTGTTTCGAGGGATTCGCAGGTCGAGAGGAAGTTTCTGTGGGAATTTGAATGGTTGGGGGGGTAAAATGTTATAAATAATGGATTATAAATAATGTATGGATTGTATGTAAATAATTATGAATAAATTAGAAGGGTTTTAAATGATTATCGATCGCTTTCGAGGGGTTGACACGATTTTAATGAATTTAAAGTGGTTTTCGAGGGGTTTAGAATTGTTTATTAATTTTTTTTATTGTTGTATATTACTTGGATATTGTTTGGAGTTAATAAACTATTGGGATTTTAAATTTTAATAATAAAAAATGGGCAGTTTTGATTTTTAAATGAGTTTTCAGTTGGTGGAACCTCTCGATCAAATTAATTAATTTAAATAAATTAATTGACTTTGACGTTTTAACAATTTGTTTATAACTTCATTTGTCACTTATAAAGATTCATTAAAAGAAGGGAAATAGTTAATTAAAAAAAATCTCCAGTTCCAATTCTGATTTACAAAAAACATTTTAACTTTTTTAATTTTAATTAAATTCAAAACTTTGATTTCAATTAAATTCTGATGAAATGAGAACTTCAATAAATTAACCCTCCATTTAATGACTTAAACAACCCTCAAAATTAATCAAAAACCTCCACAGAATTATCTCCCCCCCATTTTTTAAAATATTTTAATTTTTGTTTCTCGTTTTTCGCTCTAGAAAAATCGGTGAGGGGTGAAATCTCATCACTGGGATCTCCCGGAGCTGGAGAACAAAAGCAACTCCACCCCTACGGGTGAGGGGGGGTGCTGTGCAGCGGGAATATCCGCGAAAGTAGTGGAGGACGTCTCAGATGTCTACATCCGGTTGGCCATTTCCGGCCTGCGCGTGGCCAGGACACGTGGCACAAGCGGGGACACTTGAAAAGGAGTCGAGACAACCCCCCGGGCTTACACCCCCTCGAATATATTGGGTTTAGAGTACCCGGGAAGGGAATTAGAAGGACCGGTGTGTCTTTAAACATTCGTCAAGTAGGAAATGTCCATCGGGCACACGACGAGTGACGAGACTGAGGGGGGGTTGGACCTTCCGGGGGGTTGAAAGGCACCCGATAGAGTTGAAATAAATTTGGGAACGAGAAAAAAAAAATTTTGGATGAAAATTTGGGGTGTAGGGGGTGAAACGTGGGGGGAGATGATAAATAAAAGGGTTGATTTGTTGTTAAAGTTGAATCTAAAGTTCTGGAGAAGAGAAGTGTTTAATAATTAATTTTTTTAATTAGTTTTTCATGTGATTATGAAATCGTTATTGAAATTAACTCAAATGTTTATTTATTTATCTTGAAGGAACCCTCGTTTTTTATTGCAAATTAAAATTTTGGAAGTTGCTGAGGTGTTTGGTGAACATTTGGTTAACAGAATCAATAAATATTATTAAAATAATTACGGTAATTTATTTATTTAACGAGAAAGTAATGAATTTTCGTATTAATCAAAAGAAATAATTAATTAATTTTCATTTAAACGTTTAAAAAAATCCTAAAAACGTTTCGTTCTTTTCTATAAATTTTTGAACTTCTTTCAGATGAAGATTTCAATAAACAAAAAATAAAAACAAATTATTAACAATTTTATTCTGCAAATTTAGAATTTTAAGACCATTTTCGCGTTTCTAACGAATTTTTTGAATATTTTTATGGAAAATCTGTTTGAAAAAAATATTTATCAATAAATTATGTTGTGACCTTGAAATATGTTCATAAACTTCAATTGTTTAATTGTTGTGATGATTTCCACCGAAAATATCGACGAAATCCGATAAAAATTGAGTGAATAAACCAAATTGAGTAGAAATTTATTAAAAAATCGCGTTTTTTTGGAAATTTTCAAATGTTTTTCGACGTACACTTGTCTCTCGACATTTCGAGTTTACGCAAGAAATACCTCCGGCACTTGCCATCCTCTGAATGGCACAGCATCAGCCACTGAACAGGATCAGAAACCCGACAAAAGACCCGAAGACGAACAGAAGAAAAACCGACAAAGAAACTTAGCTCAGGGGACTTCTTTTGTCCCCAACACATGCCCAACAGTCGAGGTGACACAGGCCCCGATTCACCCCCGAGAGTCTCGAAAAATCACCCCCCAAACCTGTCCCAGAATTCAATTCCCCCCCTGGAATATCAGGATCCGAGACTTAAGGACCTTTTCCTCTTCAGCATTCGTAAGTGTGTGGACAGGTGGAGCTCAGCATTGATTTCTTTCAGGGATTTTTGCATCTGCTGGTGCGTCAGGGTCTGATCTACGTCATTTCCAAGAAAATCGTCGACATCTTTAACTCCATTTTTTACGGAATTTACCGTCACCCGGGGGAACGTTATTACTCGGGTGCTGGGGGTTGACGAACGATCGCTGATTTCAGTCGATTCTTTTGACATTTTGTGGTGAGTTCAGATAAGAGATTAGATCATCATACGATGATTTTATTTTAACGAGGCTATTCAATAGTCAATAGTAAATCGTGGGATTGACAGATTTTTTTTTTTTGGAAATTTTTGAGGTCGTTATCGATAAAATCGAGAACGACGAGATCGAACATCGCGATTGGGAGCGATAAAAGAAGGTGCCATCACTTTAAATAAATAATAATAATGATAATAATAATGTGTGGTGAGTTGTTGAAATAGTTTTTAAATAATAAATGAAATAAATAGAAATTTGAATTATTTTTGGGGAGAATTTGAATTTTTTTTTGTTGAAAAATTTTCAATGTTTTTGAAAGGAAATTAATTGTGAGGACATTTAATGGGTTTTAAATGTTTAAACAATTTGTTAATGAGATAGAAACGTTAACGCTATTTCCGAAGATTATTATAAAATATTTAATATTGAATTTGGGAACGATAAAGAAGATAAATTTATTATTTATAATAAAAATATAGGTTTTACTGCATGAGTTGGGAAGGTCTTTTTAATTTATAAAATTGAAGCTTTGTTATGTTGTAAAATGATGGAAATTGCGGTGTTGGTAAATGAATTGATAGTTAATTATAAAAATATGGAATTTACAAGTATTACGCGCCGTAAAAATACGTCTAAGTTCGTGACTATTGTTTATCCCGGGGAAATTTGATATTTTTATTGTGTAAATACACCTTTTGTTTATCAACCGCGGGGAGATGTTAAATGTTCTTCAGGATGCACTTGACCGCATCCAGCGGTGCACTTTCCTCAACCGAAGAACAAACAAAACTGCGGTAAAAGAAATAAAAAAAAACGCGAGAATAAATATTTCTTTTAACTATTTTTAGAAACATTTGGAAAAATTCGCCGAATTTTTTCCAAAAATCGTTTTTGTCACTCGAAAAAATCAATAGACATTCGTAGAGAGACTAATTGAGAAACTGCAAAAGATATTTATTTATAAAATACTTTCAAAACCTTTTTTTTAACTTAAACTTTCAAACTCTAGAATTTTTCTTTTTTTTTAGTTTCCTTTAGGGGAAGAAATAATAATAATAAGGGGTTTCTTTAACATTTTTAAATAACAATTGTCTTTCAAAAATACCTCAACAACAATTACCCCCAGAAAACCCGCAATTATTATTAAATATTTATCTTAAATAAATACAAATCTCTAATTTCTCCACAAAAAAACCCAAAAAATCCCCTAAAATCCCCTTCCCCCCCAAAACTACCCCAATTCCACTACAACTTTACCCCCATCCGGCCTTAAACTTTTCATCCCCCACCTGGAGAACTGCGACACTCGATATCACACCCAGAATTTGTGGTCAAACTCGCCCCAAGACAACCCCAACCCCTTCCCAATTTCTCCCTGAATTAAAATCCAGTTTTTCCTCTTCCCCCCCTCGACCCCACCCCTTGATCAAACCCCGTGGGCTTCTGCCAGGTCCAGGTTGCAACTTTCGCCGGTGGCACGCGTCCGTTTTTAATAGAAAAAAAATAATAATGAAAAATATAAAAGAGGTGACAGGGGTAGGGGGCAGGTGTGGGGTGGCTGAGGGGCCCGGGGGACTCAGGGGGGAAAATGGAAACACACATAGGCACGCGTCCCGATATATCCACAGCGGCGTCTCTTCCTTTCATCCCTCCAGTGCACACATGCTCGTACGTACCATCCCCCACCCCATTTGTCCACAGAAATTCGAACAGTTGTCGGTCGAATGACCGTTGAGATTTTACGGGAATAGGGGTTGATGGGCCCGGTGATGCTGAGCCAAGTGGATTATTCGATCGGTGGGGGGGGGGGGGGAGAGACACTTTGGGACACGCGTCAGTTATTCCTCATTGTTGATTATTTATGCAGAAACGGGGGTGTTAGAGGGTTAATTGGGGTGGAATGACTGTTCGAGGAACGAGGGGGTGGGTAATTGGAAAAGAATCGTTGGAAGAATTTTCTGAAGACACCGGAGGGCCTTCAGGAGGGTAATTGATTTTTTTTTGGCAAAACTACCCCTATTTATTGATTGATGAATTGTAATCAGTTGTTTGGAGACGAGTTTTTGGAAAATAAATTGTTTTTGCAGAGTTGGATCTCGGTAGATCCTTTGGTGGGTCGAAATGTCTTCAAAACAATCTCCGGAAGATTTTTCCAAAATTTTTTTGAAGGTTTTTTGGGTCCGAAGGGGTGAAACTATACGAATTTTGATAGCTCCCCAGTTTTTTATGAATATCTCAGAATCTAAGGGAGATATCAAAATTTTCATTATAACCTTTTTTGTAGATCACAGTAAGATCTAAAATTCATGTAACTACAAAAATTTCTGTATCTCCCACCGATCCAGAGATATTCCCCAAAAACTGGGCCCAAACATAAGTCAACTTTTCCAATTTCCCAGTTCTTTTCACATCAGAATTTTTCCAGACGCCATTTCGCATTTTAATTTCTCCAAATTCTCCCAAAAAACCCTCCTCCCCAACTACACCCCAGAGAGAACCCCCCCTGACCCAAAATTCCCCCCCTCAACCCCCTAAAAATCTTCTCCTCCCCCAGATCTCCCAGAAATTCCCTCGCCCTCTGCGATTTTCCCCCAAAAAAAAATCTCCAACTCTTAAAATCACTGCTACAAAGTCAACCCACCACTTCCTCCCCCGCCCTCACCCCCATCTCCCCCACGTAACCCTACACCAGTCTCCCTCACCCTTCCCCTCAGCGCCATTTCCTTCCATCTCAGAATAACCGAACGTCACCAAGGAAGAAATATTATCGTCACCAAGACTCTTCCCCCGTCTCAAAATAGAAAATATAAAATAAAAAAAAATGTCTAGGGCGCACCGAAGGGCCCGGGGAGGGTGGCGAGGGGTAAAACAACTCCGCCCGCGCTCGTGTGGGGCACGCGCCTGGTAGTTTTCAAAAAAAAAAAAAGGGAGAGAAGAATACCGATGGGTACCCACACCTGCCCCCACCCGTCTGAAGGGCATTGTGGGCCCCCCCTAGACAAAACTAGACGCTTTTATAAGCAAACGGGGGAAGCTGATGGTATATGGTTTGCCCACAAAACGATCCTAACGCGATGGAGGCTTCAGCATCTGCTGGAATCTGCGAGAGGGATGCACTGGGTATTTTTATTTTTTTCCCCCTCCTCCCTCAACGGGGGGAGGGGGGAGGGGGGGGGGGACTGACGATAGGTTATTATTGGTATTGTAGTGATGAGACCCCACATCGGCATGTGCGAGAAATGGGACATGTGTACGAATTTTCGGATGTTGGGTGCTGGAACTTGAGGGCATGTGCAGGAGATTAAAAGGTGCACTTTGTAATTTTTTGGTGTTACGGTTAGTTATGGGTATGATAGGGAGATGTGGTGGTGGGAATTTGGGGGTGAGGGGGATGAAATGAAATTTTATAGGGGATATTTTGTTTTATAAGTGCGAAAAATAATATTGAATGGAAATGTAATTTAATAAATGATAGAAAAATGTGGAGGAATTTATTATGTGATATATTATGTAATATATTGGGTAATATATTATGTAATATATTATTTAATATAATTAACATGAAAATCCGATCTTTTTTCATTAGATTTGAGAAGAAAAAAAAATATTTGAGATTAAATCGCATTAATTAATTTTTAATAATTAATATATCAATTAATTAATTAATTTTGGTTGCTATTTTAGTTGTTGTTATCTGTAAAAGATTGATAAAAAAAAATAATCATAATTAGACTCTCAAAAGGTTTTTAATAAACAAAAGAAAATATTCCCGAATTTTTGTGACGAATTTCATTTTAAAAAAATCAATTAAATTAAATTATTTTCGAACTTTTAATTAATGGGTTTGATTAATTCATGAAAAGAAATGTCGAGTGATTTTTATGATTATAATTTCGATTATATTCTGCAAAGATCCAACGGTCGCACGTCAAACCGAACTTCCCCAACAGAAAAAAATCCCTAATTGCGAATCTTTGAGATCTCAAGTGCATCCAGGTGCATATTTCTACAATAAATAAAACAGTAATACGATGAATGACCGAAGGAGGAAGACGATGACGAGGTGAGAGGGTGAGAGAGGTGAATCAGAAAGAAACGGAAAGGGGATTGAGCCACTTAGCACTCGTATTAAAATAGAAATCGATGGAGAGAATGAACTGAGGAATAAAAAATTATAATGGTCTGCTGGGGTGAGAGAAACCGTTGGGGGTAGTTTCTTCGAGTCGTTACCTGTAACTCTGTCGCAACGACACTCGACCCCTGGCGATAAAAAATTTTTTTTGAGACATTCGGCGTTTGGAAAAAATGAATAAATTAGGGGTGGGTAATGGCGCTGTTTTTGGGGATTTTTTAAATTGTTAATGCACATCTGGTGGGGCCCCCGGAAGTGGGGCACAATGGGGAATCGAGGGCGCTGATTCCGTTCGATTTTGGGAGACAAAACTGAGGAAAAACCGTTTGGAGTTCGATTGATTGGGAATTGGGAGGGAGAAAGGGCGAGGCCCTCGAGGAAATGGGGTTGAATTGAAATTTAATATCGGACTTTCAAATGAAAAAAAAAAACTTTTTGATGTGCCAATGGATCGGCCGTTTTGCCCCGGTATTTCAACGATTTTATCGATTTTTTTTTTATTGGCGAGGGGGTGAGGGGGTGGGATTTAATAAAAAAAATATTGCGAATGTGGAAAATAAAATCAGAGCGAGAGAAAAAAAATAGAAAATTAAATAGCGGATCGCGGATTGTTGACTCCTGGGGAAGATAATCCCGTTGGCTACGGCCCTGTGGTGAGGGGGGGAGGGGGATAAAAAATTGTTTAAAAAAATGTGCGGAGAGGAACGACAGTGAGCGGGACAATAGCACTCGGATTTACAGCGTTTTCTTGGATTTACGATTTTCCTTCGAGCGTATCGTAATTCCCGCCCTCGCGTCTCTGGTGTAGCCGCACCGCCCACGTGACAACACGTCGGCATTCGGTCGGCGAAAATAAAATACAATTTTTTAGGGGGTGATTTTGCTTTTGAGTGTTGATTTCTGACGAAAAAATGGATTTTTTTAAGATTTTTATTCGATTTTTTAGAAAATTTTGTGGATGTGATAATAATTGAAAGCTTTAATTAATAATTAATGAGGAGAGTCAAGGGAAGGATAGAGTCTTAATGATAATTAATATTGATTGATATTAATAATTATTAACGTAAAAAAAATTGAGTAAAATTCCTCGAAAAAAATTCTACTAAAAATTATTATTAAAAATATTGATGTTTAATAATAATATTTACCAATAAAAATCTGTCTTTCCCCCTCAACAAATTCCCTAATCTACCTCCCCAAATACCCCTCTCCCCCCAAAAATCCCTCTCAACTTAATTCTCTCCCAACATCTCATCAACAAAATCAATAAATTCCTCTCCTGCCCCATAACGAGACTAAATATACATCTTGACCATCGTTATCCTGAATTCTTCAACATTTTTTTACCCTGAAAACCCATCCCAGGACAACTGTCCATCTCCACGACAATGAGAGACAGTTAAAGAGAGTCCACCGCACAAGCGATTCACTCGAAATGCATTGAAAGTGCACTAACCACAGTCGCCATTGTCAGGAAGACGAGTATGCACCTACGGTTTTTACTCCTGTTATCCTTCTAAGCAGCTGTGGTCCATCGCGACAGCTGATGGCACGTGCCCACCTCGGGGTGAGTTTATGTATCGATACCTCCGACTGGGCATTTGAATAGAAGCGGGAAATTCCCCTGATTCACCCCTCCCCCCCTTTTCCCCCTCTTCTACCCCTCGGCCATCATGAAATTGTGCTCTGTAATGATGCAATAGATGAACAGCATCTCCAGGAAAATTTATGGTTCCCAACCTGAGAGGAAAATTTATGGAGTGGAGACAATTTTTTTAAATTAAAAAAATGGTGTTGGGTTCTTTGGGGATAATTAATTGGATAAAAAAATTAATTTGGATTGAATGAGAGGGGGTTGTTTATTTATTTATGTTTTTTTTAGTGTTTTTTGGATTATTTGAGGGGATGAAAAAGAAATCGACGTGAATTTTATGGAAAAATTGATAAAAACTGGAATTTTTAAGTTTTTTTTGTTGTTATTAATTGGTAGAAGAATTTGGAGGTTGATTGTAGTTAATAATTTAAATTTAGTTACTTCAAAAGGTGAATTAAAACTGTTTTATAAATAAAAATAAAAAATTTTGCAAGAAATTTATGGAATGATTAGAAATTTCTTGAAAATTGCAGTTAAAAATTTGTTTTTTAATTCTGAATTACGCAGAGACCAATTACTGTGTACCTCAAACATATTCAAGTACCTAATAACCCTGAAAGAACCATTTTCACCCCCGAAATTAGTTAATTAAATCACCAAAAAAATTCTAAACAAAAAAAATCTCAATCACCTCCATTTACCCTATATTTTCCCTTGAATCTCAATCTGCGGAAACTACCCCATTGCTACCCAACTAACCTGCACTATTCACCCTTCCTGACACCCCCTAAATCTAAAAAAAACAAATCCCTGCAAAAAACAATAAAAAAACAGCAACAAATTCCCTCAAAATTTCTCCCAACTCCCAATTTATCAATTTCCACCCAAAAAAATTACTTCAAAACCCTCTCCCCTCCCCCAAAAAAATCCCAAACCTCCCGTATTTACCCCAAAACTACCCCTCCCCCCCCCTGCCCCAAAAATCAATAATTTTGAAAAATATTAAAAAATGAGAACCTCCTGAGAGTCGCGTGGTTCAACGGTCCTCATCACCTGCCCTTACTAACTAACAATAGAAGTGCGCTCGACTAGGTGAGTCGAGGTATACATCCCCCCCTCAAACGAGTGTATAACCTAAAGGGCCACCCCTCTGATGCGTCACATACATCCTCATTATGTACGTGAAGGCACCCCCCACCCCTCTGGAGACCGGGTCCACAGGTAAAGGACCCCGACGCGAGTAAAAAAAATGGTGGATGGATGCTTTTATAGGAGAAAGGCAGAGATTGACAATGCAGGGGGCTCACCTGCCCCCCTGTGTATGTGCCTCGACCTGGACACGCGCCCTGTATCGAGCACCTGGTGATTAAATGATTGAATGATTTTTCATTTGAGTTATTGCGTACGGTGTAGTACATGGAAGGAATTAAAAATTAAAAAACAACCCCCTAAACGTTGTGATGTGATAATGTATGATATATTGTGGGTGATATATGATATATTTTATATGATATATAATATTTTGAGGTGGAAACGAGGAGAAATGTTAAATATAGAATTTTTTGAGCAGAAAAATTTTGTTGAACTGAAGTTTTAATTTTTTTTGTGCATAAAAAATTATAAATTATATATATATCATATATGGTACATAATATATGATATATACTATATAACATATAATATATCAGCTATAATATATAATATTTTAACCTTGAAAACTCGAAAATTATAAAATCTATTCACTTTAAACAAAAAATTTTGGTCGACCGACGTTTTTACTACTTTTTATAAACAAAAAAATTATAAATCATATCAAATTCAATACATCAACCAATATTTCTCCCCAGATATTAGAAAAAAATTGAATAGAAATTTTTCCCGCACAGATTTCGTAAAGTATCAATATCAAGGTCTTCCTCGATCACTTCTCAAGATAATTTTTCGATTAAACTGACAATTAATTAGAGCTATTGTGCATTAATTACAGAAAGTGAGGAATGTTGCTGGCCATGAGGGTATTAATGCACGGAAAGATCAAGGTTTGGGGTGTCTTCGTGAAGGAGTTGAATGAAGGCAATTATGTAATGAAGCTGGAACAACAATGAAATTGATTTTATTGGGTGCGAGATGAAAGGGAATGAAAGGCGATTTTTTTTCGTATTCACGCGGAGTGTTTAGCTCGACTTTATCTCGACTTAATCTTAATCGAATCGCGGTGTTTACTTCAGCGATTTTACCGCTGAATTACCCTAAAAAGTGTATTATAGGTAATTATGAGAGTCCAGTTATGTAAAATGTTTATGATTTTCCGGATAAAATTCTAAATAATTTAATTTTTAATATATATAATGTAATATTGTTGTACATACTATCGATGTACATTATCGATATACTATTAAGTTGTTAACTAACGGTATTTTAAATATTAACAAGGAATTTACATATTTTTATCGGTTTTTGAAAATTTGTTTCAACTGTTTTTCCCTAAAAATTTATTATTTCACTTTAATTAACGTCGCGAATTAATAAATCACATGTCTGCGACGTAATTACCCATTTGTTTCACGTATTGAAAGTCTTGTTTACATAAAAAAAAGTCCCAAAATAATTATCGCGAAAGAAATACTAAAATTTGATGTTTTTTTTTCGAGTTCTTCGTGAATTTTTGCTGCTCGTTAATTTAATTGCATTCCCGAGGGAAATAATTGCTAATTCTTCATTAGTAATTCCTCCCCCTCAAGTGAGACCAATAATTAAACGTATTCATGTATGCGGAACTGCTGTGAATGCACTTGCAAAGGCCACACGAGTCTCACTTTGATTTAATTCTGATGGACATTGCGATGGTACCATAGCGTCACACCGGATGGCGCTTCGATTGTTAAACTCGTGTGTAAACACGATACGAAAAACCAGACGCGAGTGCAATCCGATACTGGCGATATCTGCAAAATTTTTGTTTATTTTTCCCCTCCGCCATTTGCAGGGGACGAAGTAGTGTTGGCTGTTGATGAGTCAGACGTCTGAATTTTTCATTTTTCGGAGAATAAAAATCGAGAAATTCTTTTTTGGGGCTCCCTCAGCTGGTCCCTGTGTTTGTTCAGATTTTGTCGACGACATTAACTACATCCGAAAGATTTTATTTCGGTTCGACTCGGAGATTTATCGATTCCTCGAGGGGAAATGAATTTAAAAAATATTTTTTGATTTCTGGGGAATTTTAATTTAATATTTTTTTTTTTATTTCTTTTGGTACTGAAGGTCTACTCTTCTTTAATTATATTTGTGAGTCATGTCAAGGGGTTTATATTAACAATAAACATTCAAAAAATGCAAAAAAACAAAAGGAAATTCTCTACCAAAAAAAAGAAAATTAAATTGCTGAAGAAAATTTTTTAAAAATTAGAGAAAATTCAGAATTTTATTTTCTAGACAATTTTTATTTGTTAAGAAGTCCAAAAACTTGTTAATTTTTATTAACAATCCCGAAAAAAAGAGTTTATAACAACTACGTTAATAAACAAACTTCAATATTTTTTTTTATCAACAAAAAAACTATAAATTTGAAAATAAAAAAAAATTGTGTAACTTTTTTCCTCTCGATTTTTCGATAACTTCTACGCATGCAATTGACGGAGGGAGGAGGGGGGAGGAGTGGAGCAACGGTACCTTCAGCAATAAAAATAGAAAAGCAAAGAATAGAACGAGGAAGAATCGAAAAGTCTTCAGGGGATGCGCAGGTGTGTCTGTTCCGAGGTTTAGGGGTAAAACGACTCGGTGCCCCACTCCTGGATTGGCTCCTAGGAGTGCGCAGGTACTCAACACCCGCGCGAGCCTTTTCATTGTTGTCATTCACGTGAACATAAAAAAACCGAAATGAAATAGAATGAAGACCCCCGCATGTGCGTCTTTCTGAATGAAAATATTTCGTGTTTCTGAGGGGGAACAAAGGTTGAAAAGTGAGAAAAAAATTGTTCGAAGAATGAAAAAAATATAAATAAATATTAATTCAAGTATTTTTGTAGTTAAAAAATTTTTTAAATTGTTTGAATCCACAATTTTAATTTTTTTTTCACCCAAAATTCATCTAATTTTTACTAATAAGTATCAGAAAATTGTTTAGGGAATGAAATAATTATAAATAAATATTAATTGAAATATTTTTGTAGTTAAAAATATTTAAAAATTGTTTAAAACCGCGATTGGAATTTTTTTTTCACTCGAAATTGCTCTGAATTCAGCTAAAAAATTACAAAAAATTATCAGAGAATTTTCAATTTTTTTCTGAAGTCCTCTTCAGCTTTGGATTCAACTCAGCTAGTTCTCCTCGAAGAGTGATAAAAACACTATACAACTAAATCACGATAAGTGTGTTATAAATGGCGGTCAGGAAAACCGGTGCATCTACCTTATTCGGTGCCAATAAAAATTCCAATCGGTTGAAATAGTCGGAATTGATGATGAAATAACTCACGGCAATTATTTTGAAACTGCCTCAGTGAAACAGGTACACCCAATGATCATTCTGATTGTAAACTTTTTACTTCCGTTATTTACTATTCTATTTTGCAATTAATTCACCCCAAAGCGAGAAATTTCTACAACTGAAACTAAATAAATCAAAAATTCTCGAAACATCGATTCGACATCTGTTTCTTCAAATTAATTTATCAATTAATTTCATCCCAAAATTTTTAATTACGCGGTTTCAATCTTTAACATTCCCCCTCCCTTTAATCAGTTCTGAACAATAATTTTTTTTTATTAAATAAAGAAAATTAAACGGAATAAAAAAATGAAGCGCAAAACTCCGTAAAACGTTCGATTTCTTTGAATTTAAAAGGAAATTATTTATAAGGAGTTTTTTAGTTGAAAAAATTTTGTTGACACGAGAAAAATTACACAAAGTGAGAGTTACATAACTATAATTTAATTAAACAATAATTTTTTGTGATAATAATTTTTTAAAGCGAATAATTTCCTGTATTTTTACCGAAAGTGTTTCCCATCTGTTCAATAAATTTCTTATATTTTTCTAATTTTTGTAATAATTTTAAATAATTTATAAACAATAAAAAGTTTGACTGTTATCACTCAGAACTGATTTTAAATCATAAATAAACGCTCATCGACACATTAGTCCCACCCAGAGCTCATCCGTCATCGCCGAATGAATTTCCAATGAACACACGACCCGACCAATTACGAATTGAATCGAACGACCCCCAGGACGATGATCCTGCTGATACAAAGCGTCTGGCATTGGCAGTCCGTCGGCCGACATGAGCGATTATCCGCGCCGGTATACCCCAATTTGTAAGTCAATAATTTTGAGTTATAAATCAATCACATGACTCGAGTCAGATTAATGGGGTACATTTTCTGGAGTTACGTAACTACTCCGGAAGTCGTTAAAATTCTTGTAACTGTATTTGCCGAGTTTGATAATTTTTTCCCCCGTTAAGGGCCCGTTCCAGGACGATTTCCGGGAGTCCCCACTCGTGGTGCCCCCGTTCCCGGACGGTGGACCCCGAAAGTCCCTTGAAAATCCATTTTTTTGGGTCCTCCGAGGATACAAAGAAATTCGTGTCGGTAAAATCACTGCCTACTCGGAGATTAAAAAATGGGCCCCTGAGGCCCATTCCGAATTCAAATTTGCCGCCTCTAACACCTGAACCAATGAGGAATTACCGTGACAGACGTTCGAGTTATCGATATCGCGATAATCTCTTTTTTTATCGTCCGAAAAACGCGACCGAACCCGCGGTGTATCGCCGACAATCAACCGAGGGTAGGCCGACAGTCGGCCGAATGTCGGCTCAATGTCGGGCGTCCATCATATCCTACCGGAAGGACACTAGAACCATTATCCACTAACGATTATTTATTAAAATCAATCCACTTCCATTCGCGCTCGTTTTTACTCCTATTTCGTTAATTAACTCTACGATTTACTAAAATAATTATTAATTAGTCTTCAAAAATTATTTAAATAACGTTATTTCATTAGTTTCACCGACTGTTAGAATATCTCCGACAGAAATGACCGAAACAAAACGATTAACGAACCGTACCGTAATTTTTACGAATTTTTTTTTTCTTGTACGTCAATATGACGGAGTAGTAGACCCCAGATGACGACGTCTACAACTCAGGGCGCCAATAACGACCACCGCCTGTCTGGGAATGTCTCCATTTATTCCCCCCCTTTCCCCCCTTGGGTATGAAATAATCGGACGCGAGATTTAAAACCGTCGCACGCGCCCGTATTATCAAACAATGCTGACGTTTCGCACATTTTGTAACTCGAGTTTTGCCATCTAAATACGTCAACACGACGTCCGGCTGATATTTTCGTGGTGTGAATCTACTCGAATACATCAGGATGATGGAGTACACGATAAAAAAGACTATGGGAGAAAGCTAGATTGGAGGAATGAATATTCGGTTTGTGGAGATAACGTCGACGTGTCGTGTTGAAAGAGGACATTTGTCTTGGTCAGGTACAGTGTCGAGAGATCGAACTGATTCACATGAGATGATTTGTATTTTGTTTAAATGGATCGAATTATCATGCGGATGATATTCGAGGGCAATCGGTGTTGCGTGTGATTTGATCTCGGGTCATTACGTATTCGGGATTTTCATGAGTAATTCATGATGCCCCACGTTCATGACTTTCATTTTGGTACCGCACCGTCGGTTCATTAAATTCCGGAGTTTTTTTTGGTGGGAGGGGGGAGGGGGGTAATTTATGAATGGAGTGGAGACGTGAGGGTTGTGGAGGTGGATGATATGTTGGTAAAATTGGGGGTTGAAACGCGAGTCGAATCGATGATATCGAAGTTTGTTTGTTTGATTCCTCATCGGCTGGTGTTTTTGGCGCGAAATTTGAAATTGTTGAGGGTAAAGGCGCGATAATGTCGTTCCAGTTCCATAAAAATCACGTTGGAACCGGGGGAATTGCGGTGGGGTCGAGTACACCGGTCGATAAATCGAAAATTATCGATTTTTTCTCGATATTAAGAACCGATAGAACAGAGGTAATTTTTCTGTGTCGATTTGGTACTCGTTAAATGTTTTTTAACGCAGTTATTAATTATTTATGTTGATGGATTCACTCACCGACAACTGCAAGACCGCATGCTCCAGGTGGATGAGCCTCCAGATGAATTTTCATCCGCCGACGTCGGCTCCAGGGAGTTTATCCAGCAGAAATCAGTTGGTTCTGTCCAACTGCTGATGAAAGAGCACGTTAACACCTCCGAGTGCCATTCTCTCAATCCAGAGAACATTTTCCCTTCGCCTGGTCATCCAATTGTCAATAACAATTCCACCCCCGGGTTTCCATTGTTCTCCACCTCGATTCCGGACTGATTAACTTTTCCACGCCGTTAATATCGCCCGGATTTCATATTCCGCTTGCTACACATTCTCAGAAACGTGACGGAATAATTTTTTTATCGTCTCTTGCGCCCGATCTGAAACAATTATTGACCTTTATTGTGATTGTGGAAAAATTGGGTTTTAGAGAGGAGAAAAATTTATTGTTTATGCATACGCACGTTTTATGAGTGGGCGAGGGGGAGTCGTGGGGCGTGAGTGGAACCCTGAACTTTGTGACGATGGAGAACTAATGGGGACGAAGTAGCCCTTCTCCACGGGGGTGGCACTGCACAATTATCAGCTACACTTCACTTTCTGGAACAATAAAGCAAGATATACATTAGTAATTGACGTCTGAGAGACGAGACGATGATGTACACTTGAAAACTCAAAAAAAAATTCTGAAAAATCGTATTTTTTCGAATCATTTGACCCGATTTTCTTTTCACTAAGTTCTTTGATCAAGTCGACGTCCCTGGAATCAAGTTTTGCATTGCCGACAGTCGCCCGAGGATGGGCCAACAGTCGGCGGAGTGTCGGCCCAATGTCGGCAAGTCCGGATTTTTTTCCAGGGAGGTGTATCCTTCGGAGGGGCATTAGAAAAATGTATTTGGGGTGAGATTATGCGAGTAAATACCTCAGAATCGATGAAATTGACAGTTTTTCGGGTATTTTCGCGGTTTGGGACAGTTTTGATGGGGTAAATGGGTAATTCCGATGCTCCTGAGGGGAAGTGAACATGACGCTAGTCACGAGACCATTCATCGGTCGGCGAGTCGCCGTCTGGAGTCTACCAGACGCACATTGCGACATTATCCTGGGGAGAATGTACGCAATGGTGACACATTATCTCGTAAACGCGTGTGGTGTGGACTTTGACGGAAATCAGTTTGAATTCTCTGAATGAATCGAGATCGCTAGACACAAAGAATTGATTACAATGTCGACGTAATTATTTTCCGACGCCACTAACACAATTTAAATTAATTTCCCCGTCGGTTAATTAACAATTGGATTGTGTGGGCGCCATTTTGAATATTCGCGTTCAACGCACTTCCAAAAATAGAATAATGAGGGAGTCGCTTGACTTTCCAGCGCATTCGGTTTGTTATAAATAATTTCAATGCTATTGGGGGCTTTAAACAACAACAAATTTATTCCCTCGTTCAGCACTCGATAAGGCACCATATCATGAATAAAAAATCGTTAAATTTTTATTCTGCCAATTTGATCTGGCCGGATTCATTATACATGCGCAGACAGCATCGTAAAGTCCATTCTAATTGAATTCTCCAAATAAAATGTAACTCTACACCGGTAATTTTTACCAAAACCGGAAGTGTCGTTTCGTATGTAAATCTATTGCGCATAAAGTGAAAATAAATAGCGGTAACAAATAGACTACATCGTGTTTACCGATGACGTATATCTAATCGAGACATACGCATGGTGCTCCACTGTTATGTACATGTATATGTACATAAGATGTACATGCGTGGCAACGCCCAATGGCCCCACAAAGTCCCGTAAGTCCCATTAATCTCCGTCTTATTTAATAAAAAAAATCCGTCTTTAACGCGTTCGCGAATTTACTTTGAATTTTTATCTATTTTTTTATTGTTTAAATAAATTGGGTGTATGGAAAAATTATTATGGCAATTAGTTCATATAATGTTATAGTATATTGTTATATAAAGAGAGATTATTATATTATATTATATAATATAATAATTTATTAAATATAATTTATGTATTACCACGTCTTCAATCCACTCACGAATTCAATTCAAATTTCTATATTTTTTAATTGTTTAAATAAATTATATGTATGTAAAAATTATTATGTAACCCATCTAATATAATATACTAGTATATAATACATGTAAAATAATTTATAATTTATGTAAAATTAAAATAAAAATTAACAGCAAAAAAAAATCAAAAATCACTCGCTTTTATTCTCCCTTTCATCCCCTTAATTTTTTCATTCCCTCACAACTAATGAGTCCAAAATAAAATAAGTGTTCAACGTGTGCATGTGTGTCAACAAAACAAGTTTGTTAACCACGTATACTACCAGTTTTAACTACAATAGAAATCTCCAATTAAAGTATTCAGCTTTTCATGCCGCCAGTGCAGACACATTAGGTGTACACTTTCTCCATTCTCTCCTTTTCTCTTTGTTGAACAGAGCCTTCCATTATGAACCAACCCAACGTGTACTAATTTATTGATAAATCAATCTCTCAATTCCCCCCTCTACCCCCCTTATTTTTCGTAAGCCAAACGGAACGCAAAATGGCGAAGCGAATGGATTATTTAATGAAATAATCACACGTTTTAAATTCGTCTGTTCGGAGGCAATTAAAGTTTGAGTCGATTATAGTTAATTAATTTTCTTCCTATTGTTTTAATGATTTTGGGGTGATTAAGCAGGTGATTACGTACTGGAAATAATTTTGTAATTGACTTAATTTCATTTGTGGCGTTTAATTTATTTGAGTTGATTAATTTTCTGTGGAATGTTTTTATGATTTTAAACGATTAATCAGGCGATTAATTACTATAATTAATTTCCTAATTAATTTAATTTCATGTGAATCCGTAACGTTTCGTCTATCAAATGTTCTGATGATTTTAAACGATTAATTAGGTGATTATTAACTATAAATAATTTTCTAATTAATTTAATTTCGTGTGAATCTAGATCTTTTTTATTTATTTAACCCATTAAAATTAATTAATTACCTCCCAGATTATTTTTTTTAAACCCACCAACGACTGTATGGTAATTCAGGGGATTATGGGCGCGTGCGCAGGGATGACAGGTCTTCAGAATTTTCATTGGCTTCCTTTCTTCGGCGCCCAAATATAAACTACAAACGCAGGCGGTGCTCTCAAAACGTCTCGGTATGGCAACGCCAGCGGCAATATTACATACATTGAGGTACAGCTATGTGAGAGACTCCAGTTATTGTCGTCAGGGGCTTGGAACTCGCTATTTTGTAACAACAGCCTGTTATTATATCGATTTTAATGATACACCTATGGTTTAACTGGAGTTTTAGCGCCGTAACTAGATCGTTTGTTGAGACAGTTGGAGTTTTTAGACGAGAACCGGTGGGATATTTAATTATATATTGTAATCGAGACGGTAATCATTGAGTTTAGAGCTCGAGAAAAATTGGGATTTTATTTCAACGAGATATTTATTGATCTGGGGACTCGGTGAAAAATGGCAAGTGGCAAGTGCAGTTCGGGGGATTGCAATTGTTTAAAGAATTGTTGAAAGGCGCATTGTGTTAACAAATTATGAAGCTTCTGATTTTTTTAGAATTTTTCTGACGACGTCATAAATATGTGGAGGTCGACAGGTGATTAATTGGGGTGCGTTTGACAGCGAGAATATAATAATTTATTGTCTGTTGTAATTATTTATAATTATTGAAGTTTATTGGTGGAAGGTAAAATGTGATTTTTGATTTAATTTCAAGTAATTTTTGTTTAAAAAATATTAAGTCGTTGATTTGGAGAAAAATGACGAGACTTCAATTTTTTAAACAATTAATTGTCGAGTTAATATTTTACAAGACAACAATCTTCAAAACTTCAGTAAAAATCGTTAAAAAAATTTAGTTTAATTGAAAATTAATTAATGTGAGCTACAATAGTTAATGACAATTTCAATAGAATTAAATAAATTATGAAAAATTGATGGAAATAATTGCAGTTGTATTTTTAAACAATAGAATATATGTTTTATTGTTTGTTCAGTCCATAAATTCATTTGATACTCACTAATAAATATTTTTTATCTACTCCATGAAGCACCTGAGCCCATAAAATGTGACGTCAGTAAAAAATCATAGAATGTATGGTCAGACATGGATCGGTAAAAATAACTACATGTGAAACGATCAAGATATCTAATCCGTTGCGTCACGCTGGGCCTTATAGTGATCATAAGAGGAGGAGTGCATTGGTGTAGGTGACGGGGGCTGTGGTTTATCGGGAGGGGAGGCTGGACGCGGTGAAACCGATTGAAATATAAGGGCGGAAACGCTGCCAATTAATAGCATTATAAATTCAACCGAGTCGACCAGTCCTGGGCGAACAATGGTCTCCGGTTGGCGGTTACCATATCACTCGCTATCTCTTTCTCACTATTTTTTGTTTGTTAACCGCGTGTTTGCCACTTTGTGATGGCTTCTGATTATCATTTTTCGATGTACTATCATATATTCTATTGCACGACATCGTTATTTTTTAGATTTAATGAGGAAACATTAATTAGATTTTTCATTAATTGTTTCACTGATTTTTTTCCTGTACTAAATCATATGTTTTTGACTAATAAAAATTGTTTTTTATTTTGTCAATATTATCTATTGTTTATGGCACAAATGGAACATTAAATAAAAAAATAATTAACAGTAATTAATGTACTTAATTATTTTCTTTAAAAAAATCATTGAAAGTTGATTTTTCTCCTTCTCCGACTCAAAATTATGTAAATAATTCAACTTATTGACGTAAAATTTATATTATTTATTGATAATTTAAGGTATTGATACCAGATTCAAATTATTTATTAATAATATAATTTATTTATTAATAATTTGAATTTTTTATTGATTTTTTCCTCTAATAATTAATATTTTCTTTAAAAAAATCACTCAAAGTTTGTTTCTTCCCTTCTCCCACTCAAAATCATATCAATAATAAAATAATAATAACAACAATGATACCGATATTGTTAATCATGTTTAAGCCTCCGCACTTACCCCACAAATTAACTCCACAGTAGTGAATACTCATATTTATGGGATTCGGTGATTATTGATACATTTAAACCTCACATTGTACCGTATGCACATTAGCTAACGCAGTTTCTAATCGGGCGTGATCGTAGATCACTAATAGGATTCTCACCCACACGTATTAGTCACTTCTCGTTCACCATGAAACAGCTACGGGAATTTAATTTTTTATAGTCGATACAGATGAATACGGCGCCATAGGAATTATAAATTAAATAATTGAATATATCGGTCAATTGGTGCCGCATGTCGCGGACTTGTTAATTAAAAATCCTGAATTAATACGGGAGAATTAATAAAACCGTTTGTTTATAAATTAGTTAGATGTTGAAAGATGAACGAGGGGAACGCAATTTTATTTTTTATATTGCAAAATAATTAATTGTTTATTTTATAAGAAATTTTTGGGGAAAAATATTTTAAAAAATTTCTCAATTGACATTTTCTTTCTGTAATTATTTATAAATAATTACAGGGGTTATTGTTGTTGTTGAAAAATAGATGAGAATAGTTGATGAATGAGGGAAAATATTAATTAATTAATTTTGATACGTAATTGTTTTACAGATAAATTAACGCGGAAATTTCAAATAACGAATTATCAATAAAATATTTATAAAAAAGACTTTACAACATTTTAAGATCTCGATAATCGATAATTATATAGGTTACAGTTCTATTTATCTCAATCGGATGTATGTGGAGTTCATGAGCCCTTTCCGATTGAATTGATCGCGTCGTAATTGCCACCCAAGAACTCGATAGTTATTGTGTACATTATCGATTCAGACGATCGACTCCAGTCTCACACATTATTATATTTCCCACCGATATATGTAACCCCGTGCCACCGACTCGGACAACAAAAGCAAATAAAAAAAATCATCTTTTTTGCGGTTAAAATATTTAAAATATCAACTCGCGAAGTAGAAGCGCTAATACGAGTGGCCTCAGACGTCACGTTTCGCGTATGCTGAGCAATAAATAATGTAGTCAGTATCGATAATGGCCTCTGGGATACAATAACCGACGTGTTCTATCGTGTGAGAGACTTCAATTGTATTAGTAACATTGAAAAACAATTTGTACATTTGATTTTTCTGAGTTTTTTATGTTTTTTGAGATAAAAAAATTCCGCAGCCGTTGAATTTTGCAGGAAAAAATTCAAAAATATTTGATTATCAATTAACGATCATTAATAACAATTAATAACGAAGGAACAATAATTATTGAGTCATTTAACTAATTAATTAATGACTCACAAAGTTCCCGGGTGCGATTAATTTCCTGCGGTTTTTATCCGATTTTATTTATTTCTTAAATTTATAAAAAATACTGGGAAGTAATAGGCGAGGGGTTGGCACCCCCTTGAAGTCCCTCCCTCATTAAATACCAATAAACCCCAAAAACTTTATATTTTTTCCCTTTTACCCCACCCCAAACCAACAAAATCCCAAAATTTTTTCAACTCCCAAAATTCCATAAAATCCTCCCCCTCCCCCATCTCCATTTAAATTTATTTTCACCCCCTAGATACCTTCCATCCCCTTCCTCCACACCGATCCGTTCGACTCCCGGTGAATTATCCGTATCTCCTCGTCGTCATGATCGGTAACTGGTGCACGCGCACTTCGTCGCGTTTCAGTGGCGCCAATCGAGTGCCGATGGAACGCCCGTATGTCTCCGCGCAATACACACTCATGCAATCCTAATTCCTCTACCCCCCTCCCCCCCCCCGATTTGCTCTGTTACACTAGTGCGATTATTGATAGCCACGCGACGTATTTCGTCAGATTTAAGGTACCAGACGTATCCCACGCAGAGTTTCAAACACTTCTATCGATTTATTTATATTGTATCGATTTTCTATCGATCGGAACAGTATCACGCTCCTTCGAAATTAGTGTTATTCATGTTGATGGGGTATTTCAATATACGGTACGCGCTACAGTCTATTTAACACGATTATTGGTTTTTGATGATAATAATTTGTTGAGGATTTTCCCACGAATTTGTTGATAGAGCGCCCGAAATTATTGACTATCGATCGGGTATTTGTGGGGGTAGGGGTGGGGGATAATGGGGTGGAGGTGTTGGTCAGTATCGATTGAATAAAATGAGTGATTTGGTAATGATTATTTAATGAGGGGGGGAAATGTCGAGGGGGGAATCGTTAGTGGATTTTTATCGAACGATTGGAAGATATTTTCGATGATAATTGATAGTGTTGAAGTGGTAATCGATTTTTTATGGGCACTGGGGGGTTTAGGTTAGAGATATTTGGGGTGGTAAAGAAGGAAATTACTGTGCCGGTAATTTTTATTGGATTTTTAAAATTTTTTTTTGATGGAGTTACATTTTGCTGATTAATGAGTTTTTGATAAAGTTATTGATATTGTTATTGGTATTTTGGAGGCACCATTTTTTATTTCTTTTCGAGCTCTTCAAGGGTGAAAGAGGGTAAGGTAGGAAGGAGTTCTGGTACGTCATCGGGGATAGCGGGTTGTATATAAGAATCTAGGATAAACATTTTGAATAAGAAGTTGTCCTTCCATGAATCATTTTCCGATATTCCCCCCTTCGATTTTTCAGCCCGCCATTTCCAGAGATCCTCGCAGTTCTCGAGTTGCTGTAATTGTTTAAAAAAAGTATTTTTTAGTTGAGATATGTCCACACTTTTTCTTTTAATTAATTAAAATTAATGCGGCGAAGTTTTCTCAGGATTTTGTCATTTAGTTTCATGAGATTCACCAGAAATTTCGTGAGTTAAAAATTTATAAACAATTGCAGAGAGTGTTAATGAATTGTTGATAGATTTTGAAATTACGTTTGTTGTAAATGGGACGATATTCAATTTTTTAGAAATTTTTATCGCGAGAGTTTTGGGAGTGGGATAAAGTTGAGGTGAAATCTTTGTCGAATAAAGTTATCATTTTTATCAGACTAATGACTTGTTATGGATCACGTGATCAACTGTCTTTTTGCCACTTTATCAGCTCAGAGAATGTTAAATACCT
This sequence comes from Diachasmimorpha longicaudata, assembly GCF_034640455.1. Taxonomy (NCBI): domain Eukaryota; kingdom Metazoa; phylum Arthropoda; class Insecta; order Hymenoptera; family Braconidae; genus Diachasmimorpha; species Diachasmimorpha longicaudata. The sequence goes on from NC_087243.1 coordinate 2,671,376, forward strand.
GAGATAAGGAGAAATTCGTCAAATGTTAATAGATTTTTTTCCCCATAAAAAATCCTAAATCGTAAATAACTTTTTACTGAATTTTCTGAATGAAATATTTCTAAATTTTCAGTTATTTAATTTTTAAATCACGAAATTTGAGGTTTTTGGAAACTTGTAAACCCAAATCAACTCCAATTTTCACTTACATTACAACGAATCGCATTTTCCTTATTGAAACACCAAAATTGCATTGGAATGTCGCATGACAGGACACCCTAAAACAGACGAATAATAAAAGAAATTAATTTGAGAACTGCAGTAACTTTGTTATTATATTTTTAATAAAAATAAAAATATTTACCTGCAAAACTGATGTAAGACAGAGCACTACCACCACTGAACACAAAATTTTTGACATTTTGGAGTTATTTGTTGCACAAGTGTCTGTAGTACTGACGCTGAAGGTACCGTTGTGTCTCCTTTTAAAGGCGACCGATAGAAATTTCGAAGGTTTTATCAAGATGGGTCACGTGATCCCTTAAATATTTATCACCGACCTCATCACTCCACTAATGCGCACATTTTTGAAAATTATCTCAAATTCCGCTCTATCACAAGACCATTAATCAATAAAAATTTGTCATTTCATTTGTCATTTCACATAAACAAACTCATTTTATTTATTAATAATATTCACTAGAATTTAATTTTCATTAATCTTCATTTCAAAAACTAAATGACAGCCATTTTTCACTGATTTGTCAATAATTTATATTTATTTATCGGTATAATTATTAATTATCTTGTGAATATTGAATTTATTTGTAGTTTAGGTTCGTAAAATCGTTCGATTAATTAAATAATTCGCAAAATTACTAAATATTCAATAAATTAATTAATATTTGCGGAAATGAGGACCTGAACATTCGCTAATTTCATTCAGTCACGAACTTAAATTTATCTGCGATGTCATTAGACTTTTTCAATTACGTAAAAGTGATGATTGACATAAATCGAAAGAAGATGATGATATTTTGGTGCCGATTACTGCGGTCATTACTAATGACCCTTTGGAATTTATTAATTTACGTCCGAGCGAAATGACACGTACGTTCGTTCATATCAGTGATAACGTACCTTATTCCGCAATTTTAGGGACATTTGAACCCAAGAGCAGGTAAATATCTCCCAAAATGAATTTTTCAGGTGTCAAATATATATAAAATATAAATCAGAGCAATGGAAATTGTTATTATAAACAATCGCATGTAATTCAGTGACTTGTCTTCTAACAAATCAAAATAACAAATATAAACTCCGATAAAAAAATATAATTTTGCAAATAAATATTGTTTTACGAGAATTTTGAGTGAAATTTTAAACAGAAAATTTATTTTATTCAATTTTTATCTAATTATACGTTAATTAGTGATTTTATTCATCATAATAACGTCTGGTCTTCCTGAATATTGAAGGGTAAGGGTATCTCATCGATTATTGACAAATTTTGTCAGTGAAAATCGCGGAAAAAATTAGAAAAAAAATTTATAACTCGAGGGATCGAATGGTAAAATGTTTTTTATAGTTTTTTATTGTTTTTCAAATTTTCTGGGGCCCACAGGTACCTGGGGATCGTACAACGCTGGTAAATGGGAAAAGAATACGACGAAGGTGGTTGATTTAGTGATACGCGGTACACTCTGGGCCTTATGCCATACCGGTAAAGGCCCACAACTCTCCGCGTTATAGTGGAGTCTCGGGAGTGATTCATTTCGCGGTAATTACCTACCGGTTCGCCAGTCAAGATTAGTTGTCAGACTAATGTGTCGGGGGAGAGAGAGATGGGCATTAAAGGGAGATGAGGGGACTTATACTGTAGCAAGTGAGATTTGTGGGTCTGTGTTCAGTGACGTATAATTCAGTCCCGGTGGGTGCCCACTGTCCGGTTATTATGTCGGTTGAGATAAAAATTGGAAAGAGTCGTTGAACTATTTAACAATTGAACGTTATTTTTTTTTAATTAAATCTGAAATTATATAATTATAAGGGTGAAATTTAAATTTAATTATGAATTAATAGGGGATTTTAATCAACAATTAAATTAAATAAACAATTCACACGTCTTTGCAAAGACGATTTCTAATTTTTTTAGATAAAAACCACCAAAATTTCCACAAATTTAATCACTAAAAATTTCTATATAAATTAAAATAGGATTTTAATGAGCAATTAAATTAAATAAACAATTCCCACCTCTTTGCAAAGACATTTTCCAATTTTTTCCGAAATAAAACATCAAAATTTCCACGAATTTAATCACTAAAAATTTGTAAATAAATTAAAATAGGAGTTTAATGACCAATTAAATTAAATAAATAACTCCCACCTCTTTGCAATAACATTTTCCAATTTCTCCGTAAAAAAAAAATTCTTGAGAACGTGAAATTTGTCCAGGAACTGAATTTAAAAAAATCCTACATTATAGCTTTTGTCACTGAAGGAACACGTCTTCTCCGAGTCGATACGTCTTCGTATAAACTCGACTATCGCAGTCGTTTGCTCACTTATTCGACAATATTTATCGTATACACTTCAACGCAAATGCGAATGTCTTCCTGGGTCCGTGGGAGTCGATGGTTTCCATGTTGTCCATTGTACATCCAGCTGTACCACGTGTCTGTGGCACAGGGAGAATGTCAATTCGTGATGTCGATGAATCGAGGAAGAATGATCCATCAAAATTGAAGAATGCAGAGTGTATTGTTTATCCATTTGCTCTGTTGTTCATTGTCGAGGGATGAGTTGTCATAATTTTCACTGGCTCATGTCGTCCAGCAGGTACCATTCGTCATGGTAATTTCCCCCCCATTTGAGCTTTCTTGTTCACTTGGAGTTGCTTTGCTAATGGTGGCAATTCAGATCGTCATGGGGTGGGAGGAAATTTCATGTGCTGGAGTCAACTGTCATCCGCAGTCGACTATTGACACGTGGCTTTTGTCAGTGACACGAGGCAGGACCATTAAAATTACCATTATTCGAGCGGAGGTGCGGGACGTGCCGGAAGTCGTGGAGATCGAGGGGGAATTAAATGTTTATCGTGTGCGAAAAAAGTTCTGGGAAAAACTGAAAATTTACTGGAAAATTCGAATTTTTTTGTTGATCTCCAGAATTTTCGAGGATTTTTTTGGAGTTATGCCCTTTATTTGGGGAAAATATTGATTATTAATCACCGGAAGTTGTCTTGATCGAGGGAAAATGAAGTATTTATGACGAACAACAAAGAAAATCCTGAAAAAACTGCAAATTTACTGGAAAATTCGAAGATTTTTTGTTAATCTCCAGAATTTTCCAGGATTTTTTTGGAGTTACGCCTTTATTTGGATAAAATATTGATTATTAATCACCGGAAGTTGTCTAGATCGAGGGAAAATGAAGTATTTATCACTCGCAAAAAAGAAAATCCTGGAAAAACTTCAAATCAACTGGAAAATTCCAATAGATTTCAATTCTATTAATTTTAACAAGAATTTTTCCCTAAAAATTCTAAATTAAAAATGTTCCACGCACTCCCTCAACAATATTAATTACCAATTAAGAAATTATAACCCTCCAACCCCCCTACCATAACATCCACCCCTGAAACTCCATTAACACTCGCTAAACTCCCTCACAACAAATAAACTCTAATTAAAAAACTATTTCCAAAGAAAATAAAATATTTTCCCCCAAAAATCGTCTCCACAAATTCCCTAAAATTCATATCTCCCCCCTACCCCCTTCATTAACTAAAAATCACCCTCTCAATTCACGAACGAACCCACTCACTACCACCCACTACCACCCACTCATTAAAAAACCCATTTTTAATTAGTCAGATCTCTATTTTGTTAATTAATGCAATAAAATCCAATAGACGACAAGTCGTTCGGTGCATTAACCCCTCGACTTCGATTACTTCGTTCGAGGTTCGATAAATCCCGATCGATCCCGGCTTCACTGCACTAACGAGCTGAATTAATTTATGTCCATTGACTCCAGGGGGTGGGGGAAACCGCTTTTCACTGGCTCGTAATAACGAGACACATTTTAACAAGTTAAATATGTCATGTGACGTATGTACTTGATACCCTACGGTTATTATTCATCCCCCGCACTCGTCTGATTTTTCCAAGGGCTGGTTGGGTAGGGGGGGATGAGGGGGGATGATATGAAGAGTTCCCACAGGTCCACTCGTATTTCACGATGTCACAGAGCATATTGATGCTGTTGACAATGAAATGGGGGATGAGAAGAGCCCACCGACACCCCCTATTCATGGAGGAGGGGTAGACACCCTCATTGATGGGTGGGAAACCATGACCACCATCTCATTACTGGTTCCCATGAGTCCTGATCAGGGAATTGTTGATGGAGTCCCCGTGGACCCCCTGGATTCATCAGGGGGTGGGGGGTGTTATGTAATTGTTGAAGAGCGACCATTTTTTTTTTTGAAGCGGTTGTTTTATGGGGGAAAACAAATATCGGGGCTCGTGAGAATTTTTACGAGGGGTTTTTTTGAAAATTAGGGGGTGGTAATGATAAATTTCAGTGAAAAAGATTTTTTTGAAGATGAAAAAATGAAAAATTGTTTTTTTTTTTAGGAAAATTCATATTATGTTGTGTAATTATATGATTTTGAAGGGAATTTCACCCTTAATAAGAGGATTAGGGGGTGGTAGTATGATCGTACCATTGAAAAATTTATTTTGAGTCGAATTTCAGTGAAAAATATTTTTTTGAAAATGAAAAAATGAGGGAATTGAGTGAAAAATTATATTTTTTTTAGAAAAATTCATATTCTGTTATATAATTAAATAATTTTAAGGGGAATTCCACCCTTAATCGAAGGATTAGGGTGTGCTAATATGATCGTACCATTGGAAAATTAATTTCAACTCTAATTTCCATAAAAAAAAATTTTTTTAATAAAAAAACGTCGGAATTAATCAAAAAATTATATTATTTTCACTGAAAATTCAATTACATAATTATATATATCATAATTACATAATTATAAAACTTTCAGATCCATTCCATCCCTAATTGACGCCTTCAACCACCTCCACACCGCCCGGAGCTAAAAATCCATTTTTTTTTCTTCAAAAAATCGTCGAGACGCTCCGCAATTTTTAATTTTGCTTAAACAACCGATCTTCCTTTTCGAAAACCATAAAATTTAAATAATTCCCCAGATACACAACTTTCCACCCCCCTATTTCCATTTTAATCAGAGAATTGTTGTGGCCGGCAACTGCTGACGACTTTTGTTATCGTGTGCTACCATTGTTATGTGATAACCACTGACAACCGGGTGAAACGATCGCATGTAACGTATCGGCACGTGGCCTCCCCCCACCCCCCCCCCACCCACCCCCTCAAGTACTTTAACCGCAGAATCCCAGGGTACGATATCCCATTATTCAATTCCAGGTCTCGTGAAGCAAAACCCGAAGCGGTACAAATCCGTCGGGATTTTTAACGCTGAGATATATCTACTCGATATTTCGTCGCATTGTTCGGGCCTTTTTATCTCAATGGGCCTCATATAGCACGTGCTGAGGCCCAAAAAAGTGCAAAAGATAATGGGGAATTGTTGAGTATATAAAATATCGAATAAACAATTCCGGTAAATTGTCCTCAATTTTTAACCGAAAATCGCTGGATTCGGTTCGATTTCAAGTGGAAAAAAAATTATTCGAGTCGGTGTCATTGACTTTGGCTGTCTCATGACAGTTTCAGGGGGTTCAATCGTCTAGAAATCCTCGGATGACGCACATCCGGGAGGGGGATGCGATGATCGACCTCTTGTGCGAATCGGAAGGAGGAGATAACGAATGGAGGAAATAAAAAAATCGTCGGGGGACATTTTGCACACGTTCGGTGACACTCGTTGACAATCGGAAACTGGGGATTTCGACACTTCACAGAGATACCCCCTCCCCCACTTTGGGAGATGAGAATGGTTGACAGTAACGCGGGGGGAGGGACGTGGAATTGAATTTAATTTACGGTCGAGCCGGACGTTCTCTGTTGCGATTAAAAGTTTTTTGGTGGGGGAGGTTTTTTTATTGATGGGATGTCATTGTGAGAAGTATTTTGATATTTTGAGGGGAAATGTAGTCATTTTTTTGGGGGTAGCACGCGATTTTTACCGGAAATTCTCAAATTTTTACGGAGTTTTCAGTCGTGTGAGTGGAATTTTGACGGATTCAAAGGCTTTTGGCAGTCGATAATCGTCAGTTTAATGGAAATAAAAATTGACAAGCGGTTCTATAGAGTTGACAGTACAAACTGTAATTTTTTCCGATTTTTGTTGACTCAATTTTCATTAAAAAAAAATAAAGTGAAAAATAGCGAAAAATCGATTTTAAAAGAATTTTTCTTATAAACTTTTGGATAATTATTTACGTTTGTAATTTTTGCAAACTCTCCGTTAATTATTGTACTTTCAGATCCCGAAATATTCGAAAAAAATGAACAATAAACAAAATCGGTAAAACACATTTTATCCCTTCGTCACTGAATTGTTTCCACGAACCGGTAAATTCAATAAAAGGAATTCAAACGACTTTCCGTTAACGACTGCCCGTCAACGACTTCCTCAACCGTTCACGGCCACGAAAATTAAGCACAGTAATTATGATAATGGGTTATCGGCCACAAACCCTTGCGTAACAACAACAGAATTATTTAAAAAAAAAAAACCGCAGCTCAAAACCAGAAAAACATCGCATCGTACGAACTCCACGAGACTTACGCCCTTTTCCCTCAAAAAAATTCATCGCTGTCGGCATTTACTATCACCCAGTATAACCCGTCCCATAATTACTTTCCAAGAAACCCACATTTACCTCAACTGATAACATCGAGCCAGAAAAATCGATTTTTTAATAAAAATTTACCTAAAAATATCGAAATATTCAATCGAACCTGAAATTTCCAGTTAAAAATATTTTAATTTTGCAATTTATGCCATAAATTAATGCCTAATTAATTTGTAGGGGGAGGGGCATTAATGGGCTTGATTTTACAAAATTAATTTTATAAAAAAATAAAAAAACCAATCGTCAATAAATAAAAATCACACGAATTGTCAGGTCCAGTAAAGATTTCTTCAGGTTTTCATCCTGAACACGTGTCAATGCACCGTGGGACCGGTTGTACACTACATTTGGTGCATTAAACACTCGCAAAAGAACTCGATTATTATGGCACGCGGCATATTGCCATCATCCCACCCCCTTTCACCCCCTGATTCAGTATTTCCCGGGGTAACTGACAGTTAAGTAGGGGTGGCCCTGACTGCTCGGGCCCATTCGCGTCATTGAAGTCGTGTTTGGAGAGCAATCCCACCCCCCACCCCCTCTGTACCCACCCCAGTGTGTGGACGAACCCTTGGGAATCTCGTGGAGTGAATTCCAGTGACTTCCAGCCGCTGGGGGAGCGGTATTTTGTCGCAATTGATATAAATCAAAACTTAATTGGACTGTGGGCCCTTTTTGTTATCGAGTGGCGGTACTTTCGGTCTCGGGTGGGGACGGGGGGGGGGGGGGGGGGCTCGGGTACCTGCAGGGTGACAGGTTAAGCGGGTGCCCGGGGGGGTGCGGGGGGGAAATACCTCGTGGGAGGCTCGTGGATCCCACGATTTTTCGACGGGGGGTGACCCGCATCATCTCCAGGTGGTGGACCAGTATTTTTTGACGACTGACCCGTATTTGTTCGGGGGATTAATGGGTCTCTGGGTTTTTTAAATTATTTGATGGGCTTCGGGGGGGAGGGGGAGAGTGTTCTCATGGGGGTGGATTGGTTTTTAGGGGGCGAAGGGGAATTTTTGATTAATAAATTCGATGTTAATTCGGGCGTCAACGAGCGGTGGGAGAAATTTTAAAATTTAATTCTGAGAAAATAAAATATTTGAAAATTCTGGAACTCACATTTCACTGGATATGATTTCCTGGAATTTCCTGATGTCACTGGATAAACAATTTTCCGAATTTTCGGAAAAACTCCGCAGTAATTTTGTAAAATTGTCGTCGACTGCATTTCATTCTGGAAAAATAAAAAATAAACAGACGTTTTAGTTAATTTTCTTTTGCGGTAATTAAATAATGTAGGAATACGAAGTGATTGAATTAATTATTCAGAATAACCGGTTCCCTAAAATAGAAAACCGGATATTTTTTAATGCGGAAATAATGCGCTGTCAACAGGTTTTAACGCTCCGAAAATTTATTTACTCGAATTTGAAGAAGAGAAACGTCACCGCAGGTCCCGGATCATCACCGAGATGATGCGGTGACAAGTCATCACCGACGTCACTAATTTCCCGGTGACAACACGAATCGATAATCGATAAATCGTCATTTCCCATAATTTCCTCATAAACCTCTAAATATTCATCCCGCATTCACCTGACGATATCTCCGAATCTAATCGAGATAGCGAAATTGTTATAATAATATTAATTATAGTACTCAATCCCCCCTTCAAAAAAGGTCCTTACAAAAATTTCGCTATCTGCCCCCGATTTCGAGATATCCCCCAAAAACTGATGGGCTATCAAAACGTCCTGATCTATTTCCCATCTCGGTTCTAAATTAATTAACAACAATAATTAATAATATAAATTTCCCGGTAATTATTTGATTTCAGGACTCAATTAAGAACATTTCTATCTTTCTATTAATTATCCTACGAGAGCTACATTAATAGTAATATTTAAATAGAAATTTTTTCTTCATTTGGTCCATTAGAATCAACTCCCTAACGATAGCGCTCTATCCGGTTACCACAGAAGATGATAATTAACGTATCGTAAAACGTAGTTCGTTCATATTACCACGTGGAAGCGTCACGAAATAACAGTTCGATGGTAACCGTCCAACGGCGTCGATCTTCCCTCCACAACTTCTCCAGAACGTACGATTTTTCCCGAATAAAAAATTACTGACACCATCACCAGTCATTAAAAGTGAGTTTAATTAATATTAATCACGTCGCATTTAAATTCCAAAAAATTCTCACTTCACTTATAACCTCCATTACACATCGCAAATACCAACACTCAACTTTATAATTCCCCGAAGCGTAATTATCCGACACTAATTAACACCGAAATTATTAAAAATGATTTCAACTACAAAAACATTTTAAAACCAAACGACGAAACCATTTGGTTTTTCATTTATTTTGTTTGTAATATTCGCTAAAAGTCGGTATAATGTTTATTATAATTAAGTGTAAACTGTGATTGTTAATTAACCGACCGAATAATTAAGAAATATTTAATGAAATACGTGACCCTCGCGGGGAAATCCTCTTTGAAGAGCCTTGAACCACTGTATCATATCGTTTGGCCCACATTCCGATGAAGGCCCGTTCACCGGCCTCAAGGTCACCGGGAGTATCCCAAGGTACCCGCAACGATCAAAGTACTCGATCCCCCCTGGACGTCACCGAGTTATCAATATAAATAATTATTTATTGTACCAAAATCGAACGATTCCAGATCCTCATCGAGATGATGACGTCGGACATCTTCAGGATGTCCCTTGTCCTGTCGTTCGTGACCTGGGGGGTTGTGAGTCATCCCCACAGGAGAGATCCTGTCCTTCCTGACTTCAACACCAATCGACTCCAGTTGATTTATTCCTGGAAGTCACTGGAGTTCGATTATCCGAGTGAACGTGCACGCCAGGTGGCAGTCGACAGGAAGGAGTTCGTTCCTGGTGACCCCGTTCCAATAGACGTTGACATCATCCGAGGTGAGACATCTCAACATTCCCCTCTGTCCATTGACGAAGTGCTCCCGGGTGGAGGGGAGTTAGGGGTTGAAAATTAGCCCTCGAGAGGGTGAAACGAGATTTTTGGGTCGACTTTCGTCGGAAAAATCAAGATCGAGAGGGTAAATCAGGCGATTAAATGACCCTTCCACCCTCGTTTCACCCTCTGAAGGGCTAATTACTCGGGTCAGAGGGTCAGGGTCTCCCAAAAATCCTCTTGGAGACGCTGGACCTCGACGAGCTCCTCTGCAATCACCGAGAAAACGAAAAATCAACTGCGAGAAGTCGATGCTCACGAGGTTATCGAAGACCTGTTTATCTGACGTCGATAGTCGTCAGACAAGTTGATTATCGATCAATCAAGAGGCCTGTAATTAACAGCTTGACATCCTCACATCATAAAATCGGAAGAAGGTGTCATTAGGGAGGCGCTTCCTTCATCCTGACGGAGTAATTACTGATGAATGTGAAAGTATTATTTTCTGGGTTTCCAGGCCGTCATCCCAAGGTCCTGGTGACCATCCCAAGGTTCCAAGATGGCGTCCCGGTGACCCTCGGCTACGTCACCAACCGAGTCTCCTTCGAGGGGAATCCCATCATCGCACCCTACCCCAACTGGGAGTGGAACAGACTCGGAAACTGTAGTAACATCGTCAGCGTCTATCGGGTCAAGGTCAGCTGAACCATCCCGACGAATCCTGACGAATCCTGATGACGAATGTCCGGACGAACGTCCGTAGTCGACGAGGAACTGTCAGACAGATCTTCGGAGCCTTTTCCTGTCCAGAAAAAATAAAATTTCCAGAAGAAAAAGGACCTGAAGGTCCAGATGATGTGGTCAGATGTCGTCGGATGAGTCCACCAACACCAGACGTCGACATCTAGACCCCAGGATCAGGAAAAACATCCCAAGATCTGCTGGAGACCCTCCAAAGGCTCGTCCTGACACTCGTCAAGACCCAAATCCCAAATAATTCATCACCAGATCATCACCAGACCCCACGTTCCAGGTCGACGACTGCGGAAGGCTCTGGGTCCTGGACACCGGAAAGCTCAAGGACGAGCAGATCTGCCCACCGAAGCTCCTCGTCTTCAACTCCCTGACGAGCCGCCTGATCTCCGTCTACCGCTTCCCTCCCGACCAAGTCCTTCACGATTCCCTCTTCATAACTCCAGTCGTTGATGTCCGCGACCCCCAGACCTGTCTGGACACCTTCGTCTACATCGCGGACGTCACCGGGTTCCAGCTGATCGTCTACGACCACCGCCATCAAGTGTCCTGGACCATCCAGAACAACCTCTTCCATCCTTACCCCAATCACGGCACCTTCACCATCGCAGGTCAGAGCTTCGACCTGATGGATGGAATATTCGGTCTTGCGTTGGGCCCCGTCCTCTGGAACGGCGACAGGACGTTGTACTTTCACTCCCTGGCGAGTGTCGTCGAGGGCTGGGTGTCCACTTCCGTCGTACGGAACGCGTCTGCCTTCCGGAACGACCCAGGAGCGATGGCCAGATCCTTTCACAGTTTCCAGAAGACCAGGACGTCGCAGGCTGGGGCCCAGGCGATGGACAGGAACGGGGTCTTGTTCTATGGTCTGATGACGGAGGTCGCCCTGGGATGTTGGAATCAACGAGTTGAGTTCGGAGGGGAGAACCTGGATGTGATCGTCGTGAACCGAGAGACACTTCAGTTCGCGTCAGGATTGAAGGTACGTTAATGAGGTATCGACGGTCGGTAAGTTCGTTGACGAAGTCAGGGCCTTGTTAGACCTTCGGTTCATTGAAGGTTTTCGCAGGTTTCGGGCCCGACGCAGGGCCGGGAGGAAGTCTGGGTGCTGACGAGTGCCTTCCAGAAGGTTATGAACGGATTGAACCCGAATGAGGTGAACTTTCGCATTCAGGCGGGCTTCGCTGACGAACTTGTGCGTGGGACCAAGTGCCAGAGTACGTCAGGCGATGACGGGCCCAAAAATAGTCGGAATAAACCGATTGTCTTTCCTTCTGTGAGTTAGACGATGCCTTAGGTGTGTGACTAATGGCCAGTTCTCGGTGACAATGAGGAAGTGATATGTTATCTCGACAATTGTCATGACGATTCTCGATCGTAAAAATCGTCGAGGTCGCTAACGATTTATTCGATTCTTTTAACGTTTTCCCGAGAAAAAACATTAAATTCTTTTTTAAAAATATTTGTTGTTGTCTGTTATTTAATTCACAATTTTCCAGGAAATCATCCGCTGAATTTAATTAAATCGTCGATATCTTAATTGAATCGATATATTAATCGATCTATCGATTAATCGATGTAAAATACAGTTTTTCCGGAGACCTCGAAACCCGCAAAATCCCACTCCCCATCGACTTTCCCAACGATGAGAAAAAAAAAAATCGAATGCAGAAATCGATTGCAACATATATCGATAAAAATCCACAAACCGATTTCCATACGAGGAATTGCGATAGTTTTCTCGTAACGAGCATCGGAGCTCGTGAATCTCGTGCGTGAGCCCAACAAAAATATTCACATCTACAAATATAGAGTCACAGCCATCGATTTCACAAGTAAAATGGGGGCCCCCCTGGGCAGCCAACGATTGATAAATCGTCCCGCCATTTTCTTTGTCCCCGGTATTTCCGGTTTAAAAATTAAATAAAATACTGAAATATAACCGAGACCGAGAATTATTAATAATCCTTTTAATGAGTGACCGTGAAAGATTTAGAACCGCATTAGTATCTCAAGACTGGCCCATGTATCTGGGCCTCCTCATTACCGTCATGCATTATTCCTCAGTATTTCTATTATCCTCCCTCCGGCATTTCAACTATTACATCCACCTTGCGATACCTCACTATTTATATTCCCCCCCTTTCCCCCTTCCCCCACCCATTCACATCAATTACTCACGGATTTACCCTCCCTATTCATTACTCTATCAAAAATCCCTCACCTTTCCCGCCAAATAAAGAACACCCGACGGCGCCCGAGGTGTCGGCGCATGCGTCCACTGGTAACGAAAAAATTTGGGGAATCCCAGAGTAACGCGCACGCGCAGTACACTATCGCATCGTCTCAACAGCCTCTGTAATGGATTATCTCACCTACACAATGAGATTTCATTGCGGATATGGGTGGGTGGGGGGAAATGAGAGAAAATAATGGCGATTTGAAAAATTAGGAACACGTGTGTGGTATCCAGATGCACGTACCGACATTCTACCATTACCAATGACCCGGGAGAAATAAATGTACACAATGGAGCGATGGCGGACGATCGGCATTGCCCAGTGGCGAAACATGAAATTGTTGGAATGGGTCAGGGGAAAGGAGGGGGGAGGAGGGGAGAGGGAATAGGATGCGTTATATTTTATCGGTTGGGCATTATCTCTTACCGATGGAGCGTACACGCGCTGGAGACTCGATAAAACGAGAGATATACTCGTGTCTGAGATCGGTATTACTGATATTGAAAACCTGATGGGCACAGGTTGATCTCGTCCAGGAGTTGGAATTGTGGGGGAGGGAAAAGGATTTATTGGTTAATTTGGGGGGTAAACTGGTGACTTTTGGGGGATTTCAAATGATTTATGACAAGATCGGTTTTAGAAAAATTGTTGAGGGTTTTTTTAAGGAAAAATTGAAGTTTTTGGTTCATAATTAAAGTAAATGTTTATTTTATTTTATTTGGGGATGAAAAATCGGGGAATGGGGTGAGGACTGAGTTAGTAATTTAATATTGAGGGGCGGTTTTGGGGAAAATCGGTTGGTTTTTTTAATTTTGAAATTTTCAGGGGGTTAATTAGGGAAAATTAACCTCGATAAAATTGTTATTGCAAATAAATCGTGTGCAGGCGTTCGCTGACAGGAAATAGCGTCGAGGGACGAGGGGGTGGGGTGAGGGGGTAAATGGGGGGGAAATTAAGTGAACGACTGGAGGAACTTTAGTATTATAATGATTATTCGTGTAGGAGTTCGTCAACGACGTCTGCTACAGGAAAAATACAGCGGGAAAATGAAGTTGAGAGTATTTGGTTGTACGGAAATCGTCGACGTTGATGTGGGCGTAGCGGGAAGATTCAAGAGTGGTAACAATTTTATGAACCACTTTGAAAATGTACAACACCCACATATCACTCCACATCTAAAATCGTGAATTGGGATTAAAAATCATACCGATGGATTATTGAGACAGACTTATTTTACAATTTAATTTACAACTTGTTCGCAGCACTTCCAGAGGATAATAAAAATATTTTCATGTTTCCGGTGCGTTGTGTACAGCGTTGCACATAACGAGGGAATTTATCGAGCTGGAGAATTTATTTGATGAAGTTTTTTCCCAGGGTATTAGTTTTATTTGTATTTTTTATTTTTTTAATAATAATTGCGAGGGGCTGGGATTGATACCCAGTGGGGCATTGGGAGTGGATACATCCGTTGGTTACTATTACTATTTGCTGAGAGTGCAGTTGGTAATTTATTCAATTATCGATCGACTTTTCTGATAAAACGTGAGTGTGGATTATGGGTGGATTGCGGTGGGGAGGTGCAAATGGAGGTTCTGGGCGAAGTACTGGGCAATTTGACATAATGTATTAGCTGCGATTGTAAACCATTGTGATTTGATTTTTTTTTTATGGGGCATAATGGTTTGTGTTATGGAATTTTTTCGTGGGGTGTCATTAGGTCGGCAAATTCCCTCGATGAATTTATTTATTATTATTATTTATTATTTGTTAATTTTGAGGGGATTGTGTGGAATGAGGATTTCAGAATTAGCTGAATGAAGGGGTTGGAATTAATTAACAATTGTTTTTTAAATATTTGTAATATTAATTGATTTTTTATGATGAAAAAATTCTGGATTTTATTGACAACAGAACATACGATAATTTATTTTTATTATTAGGTGATTATTTGGTGATTAGTGGGTGATTTGCAATGTTAATTAACTAATAAACAATATTTATATTTATAATAATATTCAGTCGAATTAATTTTATCGAAATAATTCAATAAATAATCGAATATTCATCGATTTCTCCCCAATTTTTTAATCCAACTCGACCGTAATAATCGACCCAACCCCTCTATCAATATATCATCCCCTAAAATGGTAAATTCATCGATTGAATGACTCACCCGAGGGCTCCCCGACCCCTCGACTCTCCGCAATTTTAAATTCCATCGAATCCCGGTAATATCTTTTGCAAATCGCCGCTTAATAGACCGAGTGAATGTTTACCAGTGATAGGTAATAATAAATTTAATTATCCACCCCCCCACCCCACCCCATCGTCGGGTCATGCTCGAAAGGACATGCGCGGCATGTGTTTGTAGGGCGGCGTAAAACTTCATACCAAACAATCACTTTACGTGAAAGTATGAAAATCATTCACCACATATTTCCGATAATGTTCGATTCATTTGATAATAATTTTTACATCCCCCCCGGGTGTAGTAATGACGAAAGAATATTTCTAATGACAAAAACAAATGTTTTACGGTGCCATTTACCGTATGATAATTGAATAACACGTGATATTTCTTCGGTTATCGAGTGTCGAGGGTTTACACGTTAATTCGTATCGATGATTTGACGACTTGAAAGGAGTTTGCCGATACCAGGGATTGCAATGCGTTTGGAAATTTTGCGAAATTATAGCTAATGAGTCTAGCGGGGTAACAAAAGTGTGGGGTAAAAAAATTGAATAAATTTACACGTACGATACAATTGGGTTTATTAGTGTGGGGAGAAAGGCGCGTGGTTTAATGCGGGTGTATCACGTCGATTGAGGGGGGGGTTGGGCCCCCCGGGGGGGCAAAAGTGGAGGCTGGTGCGTGTCGTAAGATGGAGAATAATGGCTGGTCACCGACGGTGCTTTAATATGACGAGGAAATATTGGGTTACAACGGACTATTCTCTTTGAAATATCGAAGGATTTTTTTTTATTATTTTTTTTATAACATTGACTGGATTGTATTTTTAAGGAGGAGGGGGTGGGGGATGGGAGGAATGTGGCGGTGGTTTGGGTAATGGGGTGAGGGGATTTTTGGGGGGAAAATTGTGGTGGGAATTTTGGAATTTGGGGAAAAGGGGTTTTTAAGAGGTAGAGGGGGTTAATTAAGGGCTTTTTAGAGGGTTTGGGGGGAGTTTAAGGGGGTGGGATGAATGTTAGGGGTAGTAGGGTAGGGTAAGATGATTCCGGAATTTTAGGGAGTGTAGAGACTCGTTTGAAAGTTTGTGTGAGAAAATTTGAAGAATTTTGTTTTAATTTTTGATTGCGATTAATAATTAATTTAATATGTTAATTGTTGACATATTAAATTAATTATTAATTAATTGTTAATGACTTTAGGTTGAAGAATTGTATTTTTTATGAATTAAAAACCCATATTTTTAATTTATAATGAAGGAATGTTTTGGAAAAGTTCATTATTTCCTTCAATTTAATGAATTAATTAATTTTTCTTTATTTCGCGATCGTCAATAAATTAAAATCCTCATTAATTTCCCTTATCGACTCCCATTTTAGCCAATAAAAACCAGAAAAGTCTTGAAATCCCTGCAAAACGCACCAAAAATTAATTTCCCCTCTTGAAAACATAGATAAATTAATTAAATAAATAATAAAATTATTCAAAATATTAATGCAACATCATTTGTTGCTAATCTCTATCAAGTCTAGGATTTTTCGGGTATTCCCATTGTTAAATTACTCTCTCCCCTCTCTTTCTCCGGCTTTTCTCGTCCCGGATGACGCTCGAGATATCGAAGAGTTGTAACAGCCACCCAGTGCGGAACCTGTCGATATAGTGCACGCATCAGAGGCTCATGTGGCCTCTGGACCCGTTACTCCTGTACACTGATCGTGTGCAGAGTCAGGGAGAGCTAAAGCCGATCATTATGCGGGTGCTCCGGTGGTACATAACGTAACGCGCGCCTGCCACGCGCTCCCCAACACACACACACACGAATGATAAAAGGTTCACTCGGATCTAGATTAGGCACAAAGTTAGTACACAATGGGAACCTCCAGGGCGTACAAAAGCGCTCATGCACGCACTCGTGGTCAACTTTCATCGGGTTGAGAGAATGAAAAATAAAATGAAAAAAAAATATCGAACGGCGAAAGAGATCGCGGGATAAACGGGATTTTTAATGCAAATTGAGAAAAAAAAAAATATTTTTGGAAGACGCCATTTCTCGTGAGGAGAAGGGGAGGGGGTTGTTTGGGAGGAATTTGTTTTTGGAGAAATTTTTTTGGTGGATTTTTGCGATTAATTGTTTAGTGAACCGAAATTTGTTTGTGATTTCGTTGTTTTAGAGGAAAATTTAGGATTTTAATGACGATAAATTGTTTAAAATGAAATAATGATTTTATAAAAAAATAAATGTTTAGGTTTAAGTGAATATTAATAAAAAAAAAATGAAATTTCATTTTTAATTTATTGGAATTAAATAATTAATTAAGTTGTCAAGTTCTAGTTCTTTTTGACCTCACACTAACATACAATAATATCCAAATTTCAATGAATAACAAATTAATTCTGTAATTAACTTACAAATTAAACAATTAAAAGATTTTTCCTCACAAGATTTTATTTTTTAAAATTAAATTCTCAAGAAAAATAAACAATTAAATTATTTCCTAGTCCTAATCCTTCATTTTTCCATAACCTCTATCATTCCAAACCCTCGCAAATCAATAAACAATCCACCCCCTTCCCCCTCCCCCCATCAATTAATTCCAATCAAAACCAATCAAAAATAAAATCCCAAATAATTTAAAATTCCGACCAAAACGTCAAAAAATCAAACAAACGAGTGATAAAAAATTAGTTAATCTTCTTTATAAAAAAATCATCTAACTGGGCCCTATCACAAAACATTTTTTTTGTTTACATCACTGACCAGTTAACATAAATCTACGTGCACTATCGAACTGCAATCAGTTTGGTCGCTCCATATAGTAACGAAAGCCCATACACATATACGCGTCTCTTTTGTCTCGACTGGACCCAGGGCCTTATCCTGGCGTCTTATCCGTGTCTGGTTCTCGCCCGCGTAAAACGATCGACCCGTGACCGCATGAGTGGGGCCTTAGGGGAGTGTCGTAACAGACACTCCACCACAATCAGGATTTCGGCCGTGAGAATAAAATTCAATTTTTTATTTCTTTTCCCGATTATTTTTTTTTTATCACTCATGAACTCCATGCGTACAGCTGTACCGTGTGGGCCAGGATGTCTGGGCCCATTGCCGGAACGTCCTACTATTCATACGACAGTGGGGGAGAGGGGGAGAGAGAGAGAGAGAGAGAGAGAGGTTGTAATTATTAAGAGATTCAGACGACTGATACAATGTGACAATTAACAAACCCTACGCTTTCGAATAATCTCATTCTCTTGTTAATTGATTTTTAGTTTATCAATGGGTTGTAAATACTATTGTTGAGGGATAGAATAACATTATCCCACACGAGATTATTTTAAATAAAATTTTAAATAATTAATATCGGAGTCAGAAAATTGACTGGATTTTTACGAATTTTAATGAACTGATTAATTTTTTATTTTTTAATAAGGAAAAATGTTTAAAAATATTATTTTCAAAATGCAACTCAATGTTAACGTTGATGACACGATTTTATCGAATAATATAATCGATTAGTCATCCGCATCTATTTATTAATTAAAAAAAACTGTGTCAAGATCTTGAAAAAAATTTTAACGAACGTTTTTTCTTTTTTGTGACGTCAATATGCAAATTACATAAACAAATGTAAATAACTCTTCAAAAAAATTGTTTAACTGTAGACAATGACCATGACTTGCCCCCCCATTCATTAAATATTTTTCCTACTGATTATTAATTAATAAATAAGTCCCAGGGGCTCCACAAATTAATTAACTTCCTCTTCCCAATTTATTACTTCGTTTTTATCGCGTTAAAAAATGTTTTCGTCGCTTAAATATCGAAATAACAATCGAATCGAATCGCCAGTGCCAAAACTATCGATTTATTTAAATAAATAATATAAAAAATCGGGTGAATATCGCGCAGGTTCTTCAGTAATTATCATAAACCCTTCGTTAATGGACAATTAATGTGACTAAAAATTTAAAAAAAATTAAAACCTCTGAATATCGTTAATGCAACTGCGGATAAGGGAACGACCGAGGAGGAGGAGTCCTTCGAATTATATCCAGGACTCACGTCACCTGTGTAATTGCGTAAATACGACCCCAGTTACCAAGCACTTTATACCCAACGCTAAAGGTCGCATTATTCCCTTTTTGAAATTGTCACGAACGTCAGAATGGGGAGTTTCACAGACCTATCAATGTGGTATCGATTAATCGATGGCATATTTACCGATTTAACGATAACAATCGAAATGGCGATTCGCCAATAACAAAACGCCCATTTTAGTTATTTCACAATGGCACGTTGATCTGTAACGTGGGAAATTTTTCAACTTGAAAAATATCATTTGCAGTTTATGTTGGGGGAATTGATTTATTCGATTCAAAATTTCCCTAATGATCCACTAATTTATTATGCAGACATTTCTGCGATCCCGTATCGGCATTTGCAAGGTAAATGCCAGTAGCTTCAGAGGGTGTCGGAGACCGCTGGCATAATGAGCCACATGAGATCGAGAGGGTAATTGCGTGTTTGCTGTTGGATGAAATGGTATTAGATCTCGGGAAATTCATTGCACACGCGATCTATAACACGAGTGAAGTCTTCATGGGGATCTGGGGAACAATGAAGACTTCGTCGATGCCCTTGAGGCGCTTCATCCCCTTTTTTGAAGGGTTTTTTTGGATTTTTTGAGTTCTGCGCGCGCTCGAAGTCGTTTCGGTTATCGACGCATCTGTCCTATATAATAAAATTGATTTATTGGGGAGCGAGCTGAAGGATAAGGGATCATGTGACCCTTGGAAACCCTGTTATTACCGACTCGAGGGTTTTTTAGAAGGAAAAAAAAAGTTTCTGAAAAAATTGATTTGGAATATTTTTGGAAGTGATTGAAAATTGATGGGTAATCGATTATTTTAGATCGCGAGGTGTTTAGGATTTATTAGAAGTCTTATTAATGATTTGTGAATGTTTATGGGGGTAATTAACGAAGAGGATTATTTTTTTTTATTAATTTTGCGGTTCGAGTCGCGCCGGTTTTGAATTTCCCGCCTCGAGTGGACTTACGACGATTATATTCGGTAATTAGGGTATGTATCAGGGTATATATGTGTGTACATACTGTGTTATGTATTTAGGGGATGAAATGAAGGGGGACAGAAGAAAAAAATCGATAAAAAGACTCGAAATTTTGAAATTCTGCAAAATTACGAAAATTTCTGGGAAAGTTTTATTGAACTTTTTTCTTTGATTGAAATATTGATGAAAATAATTGAAAAAAAAATGGAAGTGAACGTGGAAATACCTCACAAACCCAATAAATTAAAAAATTTACTGGAAAATATTTTTTTCGCAACAAAAATTACCACAAAATTCTTCAATTTTTACTGAATAAAATAATTTACGAACTTTTTTTTCTCGAAACTCGAGTCATTTAATTTTTCCCGTAATTTCCCTTAAATTAAATCATCACTGACATCCGAAAAAAACTATCAACTACTCAATTTCCCAATCCCGGAAGATGTGAGTAGGATTGGGAGGAGGTTTAATCAGGTGGGCGGAGCTACCGTAAACCGCATTAAACCGTCGTCTCGTTTCGCGATTGGTTCATTTATGATATTAAAAGGTGAGAGTAAAAACTAGCTACCCATTTCCCGTGATAATTATGTCGCCCATGTGGACTCGCTCCACCGACCTAAACCCGTCCGGAGGAGTCCCAGGTTACTGCGTAATGGAGTAAAACTCCTGGTGGTATTATGCTCATAAACCACACGATCATCCCACACGAGCCCCACCTGTCAGGGTGCACCGACGAGGAGGAGAGCGACGAAAAAAAAAAATAAAAAATTACCAGACATTCCCCGGGGGGGGGGGGTGAGAGGGGGCAGAACGGGCAGAATGGAACAGAAGTAACGAGTAATATCGCAAAATTATGGTACGTTGGAATTGCCAGTGATAAAGTCCTCGAAATTCCTGGTATTGAAAAGTCAATGAGCAACTGGAATCAATATTAATGCGATCATATTACGCTGGGAATAATTATGGAAATTGTTTATATCTCGGTGCTGTACCGTTGGACCGTTAAAATGTACATTAGTCAAACAATTAAGAGCGCGTAATGGAATACGTCACATAAATAATAAAGCGAGACACAAGTGGTTGTCGTTTATCTCATCCGGTCTTGTACATTCATCAGTAAGTTGTGGTTCAGGGTTGAGAGGAAATAATGGTGCGTCAGTATTTTTTTAAATAATTTTTTTGGTCGGGAGATATTTATTTTTAATAAAAAAATTAATTTTGTGAAGGTTAATGGAATATTTTAGTATAATGAGGATTTAATTTATTTATTTTCTGTTTTAGAATTTTTGTTTAAGGGATAATTTATGTGATTAAATTATTTATTGTGTTTATTCGCGAGATTTGTTGTTGTTTAATATTTTTATTGTTGTTAAACCCAAAATTTATCGGTTTTTCGAATTTTTTTCGAGGAAAAATGCGGTTTTTAACCCAGAAAATCGCGGATTTTTGTTGCTGTTTCATTAAACAATAAACTATTGAAAGAATTTTATCATAAATAATGTAATCTCATTAAATTAAATCCCCCGAAATCCTCCGAACGATCCCTCAGTCACATAATAAATTATAACAAACTACAGTTAATTAAAATTCAAATAAAATTCTGCCAATTTCGATCTAAAAAATTTCACTTCCGTTGTTAAATATCCTCACCAACAAGACAATAAACTTCATTCAAATGCCAATGAATTTACATATCACCGAGCGCGTAGAATCATTAAAAAAAAAAAAAAGTAGGAGGATATTCTCAAACACATGAATTACCATAACACCGACGATGCCAAGACAGCACGTGGGGTATCTCCGATCGACTGAATATAATGAGACATCGATTTTATGCATTAAGTCAAGTGATACCTTCCAGTCAATCCCCCCCCCCCCCCGCCCCCCGCCCAATTTTCAATCACAATCACACCTCAGTGAATCATCTGCATTAATACCCTGAACAATGTATGAAATTCAGTGAATGTTATTTTTTAAATTTAACCGCAAAATCGAGGGAACATAATAAATTAAATTGTCCGGTTAAACATGTGTGAAGTGAAAATGTGACGGGGGCGAAGGGCTTAAGACAGTCTATTCACTGGTATAATGTAGGTATTACATCCCATACAATGCCCTGTGTACAGACCAACATCGGGTCGAGTTGTATGAATGAATGTGGCGCCAAAAGAGAATGGAGTGCGTCTGATCCCTGGGCCTACGCACAAACTCGAGTCAAGAGTAAAATCTACAAACGTTTTATGGTTTAAATAAAAATAATAATAATAATGTGGGGGATAGTGAAAAAAAAAAATTTTTTTGGGTCAGATAAGCGGTTCAATTTCCTTCTGTTTCGTCATACCCCGGTCACCGAGGAGTTGACACTATTCATCACTCGGCTGTCATGTGTGACAAAATATATGGGAAATAATTTTTTAAATAAATATTTGCATAACGAGTGCGAAAATAAAATAAAAAAAAAAATTATTCGCATCACAGAGTTCACAAAATTATTATTAATTAATATTAATTGATTAAATAAGTAATTAACGTGGACATTATATTTTATTAAGGGAAATTAGACTCTTTAATGGAAGATAATTATTGTAATTTAATTTTAAACTCAATTTAGTATTTAAAAAAAATTATAACACAATCAATTAATTTATTTAAAGTCGATCAATTTATGGTCTTAACAACAGCAAATCTATCGCCCCTCCGATTGCACAATTGCTAATTAAAGTGATCGTGTAATCGTGATGCTGTTTTGTAATTAATCAATTGAATCGTGGTGTATTGAGTATTGGATGCAACTAATCGTGCAACGAACCCGATTAGGATTTGATTGTCCACCGTCAATTGTACTTATTTTTTCAATCCATTGTCATCACAACAATTCCATCAACTCATTAACGCAATTTCACGACATCTCCATCATTAAAGTACCCGGCCACCAGGCACGTCAATTCTAAAGATATTAAGTCGTCGTTTTTCATCGGTTGTGAAATGTTTGTTCAGCTTAATTACTAATTAAGCCATAAATGGTGATGTGTCTCGTGTATGATTTTACGTACGAGTGGCGCTTCTTCTCGGTTTTACGATCAAAAACTCATTGCACGGTCGCTAATTTATGGGAATTCAGATGCCTCAAGAGGTTTATTATATTAAATAAATAACTGTTTTGAGGAAACATGCGATCGTGTTCACACGACGAGTTATTTAAATAATTTAATTTGTTGTTTAACGGTAGGATATTTACTTTTACGTAAAAATAAAGATTAAATTCACGTTAATCTTACAATTCATTGATTAACAAAAAATTAAATATTTTTTCAATGTTTTGTTAATCACAACTAATTTATTTAAATTCTCCTGAGACATCTATTTACCTTTCGCCAAAACCACATAGAAAAATTACTATGTAATGTCGGTAAACAAAGGCCTCCTGCATTACCAACCGTCAATGATTCATCGGTTAATGGTGTGGTAGGTTGCAAAATACATTAAACATGAATAATGAATTTTATTTTCTTTCTGTAGAATAAAAAATGTCAAGTAATAATACTTCGTACTAAACTAACTAACATATTCCCCTCCATCCTCACAATTAAATATCGTACCATCACAGAAGTCAATTTACGGTAAAACATTATTAAATAATAAAAAATAAATATCAATTTTATAACATCATTCGTTCACTGAGTCGATCACAATCAAAAGCCCATCACTCATTCGTTAATTATATTATTTTACCAGACGATTGTATTGACTAGAATGTACATCGTAAATAATGTAACCCATGTTAATAAAAAATTATTGAATTAACAAAAATATAAATTGTTCTTCAGTGAAAGCTGTCCCAGGCGACAATGAAGGTTCACCTGTGATGCTCACGCTCCACTTTTCGAGACATTTCGATTCGATCTCAAGCAGTGTTTCACATCATATCGCTAAATACAATCTAAGACATCGTTCAGATTCATTATCTCAATCACAATCGCATTATTCATTTGTCGATTTAAAAAATCTCGTGAGCTTTCAAATCCAATTTACTATCACTCATCGAGTGCTCGATAAACCGCAAATTTTTTGTTTATGAGATTGTTATATTGAGGATAGATATGTGGGACGTACTGCAATCGAATAATTGCAGTGATTGGAAGTTGATATATCGATATTTTCAAGGATCGAGAGATCCACAACTTTCTATCCCGCTCTCTTTACCGTTTAAATGGGGTAAACTGTTGAAAATTTGGATTGAAAATTTGGTCTCGTTAGGGTTTCAACGTCATATGAACAATTACTGTTGCAAACATCGACTCGAAGATAAATATTCGATGAAATTACGGAATTATTAACGTAATCCGCGAGAAATGAGTAGCGAAGTGATTAAATGAAGTGAGTAACTGCTGATTATCCGCCAGTTTTTAATTATTAACTCGGAATCTAGGGAAGATAACGAAATTTTCATCAGAACCTTTTTTGCGGAGCAAATTGAGTTCTACAAAAAACGTCTCTACAAAAAATTCGCTATCTCCCTTAGATTCCGAGATAGAGCTCAAAATGTCAAGTTGGAGATCGGGCTCATGATTTTTTGGCAATTTTCCACGAAGGGAAGAGATAAAATCGAAAGGGCGCACTCTCACATTTTTCATTATGCACTCGATAAAAATCATGTGGACGCGTACATAATTATTTATTGACTGCTAAATAAAAATTATCTAGATGTCTACATGACTTGTAATTATTTCCAAACGAGTTAAGGGCTTCACGAGTGCAAATCGAGAGGATAAATCCCGGATAAATGAACCAAAGTAAATTTCCGAAACTTCGTAACGTAATTTTCACCGAAAAATGTCCTTCCATATGGTAATTAGCGTAGCACCAGTCCAACTAAGTGGCGAAATGAGTTTAAGCCCCACTTAAGTATCAGTTCGCGTGCCCCCTAATTTTCAAATTCGCAAATTAATGATTATTTAATTGTTTGTATTACGAGGAGGGTCGATAAGTCAAAAAATACTATATACATTGGCCGACGGGGATGATATGGTACTGCGTTGTTTATATTACGAGATCAAACGCGCTCTAATTACATTAATTATGATTTAAAGTTGAAAATTAAATGAGATACCGATAGTCCCGACGTTTGTTCAATTTGAAATTATAGTGATCGTTTCCCTTTAAACCGAATTCAAGGTCATCATCCACAAGTCCTCACCGAAAAATATTTACTCCTCAGTCGGGGTATGCAATAGAATATTCATTACCGTAATTACGTTTCCCTTAATGACGAAATTCCTATCTATTAATAGGCCATTCCATGAAAAATAATTAATCAATAATAAAGTCACCCGTACAGTGACATTATCGTCTTATTAACAAATTCCACGCGAATAAAATCCCAAAAATAAAGGTTCAATTGTTTAAACAATAATTACTTCCAAAACGCACCGACATTGAGCAAAAAAAGGGGGGGAAACTTCAAATTCGGAGAATTCTTTTTCGATTTTCAGTCTGAAACGTTCAATATTCAAACCTGATCTTCTAAACTCAGGTCTCATTGAAAAACAATAATTATTTAAACTAAAAATCCACGTTTCACTGAATTTTGAAAATAAATAAACAATATCACGACTGAATTCACCTTGAGCTGAACTCAAATCTCCAATTTCGAGTCTCCAGATGCCATTGTGACGGAAATATCAATAAATTTTTAATAGTTTACCATCCCACATAGACATCCTCAAAGAATAATAAACTCCAGAGGATTTCCAGTCCTCAACACGCCCTGTACCCCATCCTCGACGCTTTCACCATCGAATTCGTGAGAATAAAGACCCCACGAGTCCTGTCACCTCAGTCGAGTCCTACATTATTTAAATAAAGTCATTTTGTACTCAAATCCTTCAGTCACTCCCTTTGTCTACGAGTACCGTCAGTGTTCAGCTCCTCCATGGGAATGCCCTCCCCCTGGTGAACTTGAATTTCAGCTGATTGAAGATTTATATACCGTGAAATGTCTTCAGATTGAATATCGTTCGATTGAAAAGCTCTCGAAGGCCCAGCAACGACATGCGGTGTCGAGCGGTCCCGTAGGCCGACGTTGGAACTCATATTACTAGTGCTAGGACCAGCTTCCAGAAGTGGTGCATTAGTTGGATCGGATCCCCTGTTATTAGCGTACAGTGTACTGAGTTCATGTCTCCTAGACACTGACCAGGACATCGGGAGTGGCAGACTGATGTTGTCACGTCGAGTCACTTTCCCCTGCGCAGGATCCTCCGGCTGAACACTGGCAGCCGGCTGATCCAGGCAGGGGCTGACGAGCTCCGGGTGATTCGCCAGATAGTCAAGGATTTCAGGAGCAGTTGGCCTCCTGGTAGAATCAATCATCCAACAGGACTTGATCAATTGTGCCAGGAGAGGATCTATCCTCTTCGGAATCTCCAAACAATTCCCCAACATGACATACGCCAAAACTTCATTGTTGGTCATCCCTTGGAAGGGAAAATTCCCAAATGTGATGATCTCGAAGAGGAGAACACCGTAGGACCAGACGTCAGATGCTGGGGTGAAGACACCGAGGCTGAGGGACTCTGGTGACATCCAACGAACCGGCAACATTCCCTTCCTGTTGAACTTGTAGTAATCATTTTGATACATTGACCGAGTCATACCGAAGTCCCCGAGTTTCACGACTCGTTGGGCATTAACGAGACAATTACGAGACGCCAGATCTCGATGAATGTATTTCTTCTGAGCTAAATAACTCAAACCTCTTGCCACGTCCATCGCCATTCCCGTGAGCCTCTCATTCGATACTTCATCAGACTCTTCAAACTCCTGATCATCGACCATGTGCCTCCTGGCCAGTAGATAAGTCTTCAGATCACCATACAGCATATACTCCATTACCGTCAGCACTGGTGGTGCTTTGATGCAGACAGCAAACAGTTTGACGATATTTTTGTGCTGAAATCTCTTCATAACTTCAACTTCACCGAGAAAATCCAGCTTATCATCAGTTGTGCTGGTGGATTTTAGAGTTTTAACAGCAACAGCTCGCCATCCCCTGTCTGGGAAGAAGGCCTCACCACCGTATACCGTACCAAAAGCACCTTCACCAAGCCTACGATTGATGACAACACGATCTCGTGGTATTTCCCAGTCGTCCCAGGCAGACGTTGATTGATTTATGTTGAGACCAAATGACGCCATCACTTTTCTTTGCTCCTCAACTTTGTTGGCGTACTTCCTCTTCAGGGTTACAAAAGCGGTTATGAGGGGAATCGTCAGAGATGCGACAGCTAGAATATTGACAAGTATTAGGGCGATTGTGCAGGAGATGTTTAGGGCGTCTGGTAGAAGTCCTAGGAGGCAAGCCTCCGGTACCTCTGTACCATCATCAGGCGTTGAACTGGCCTGCCATACGATTGCTGATAGATTGACAGTTAAATTTCCACCGATGACCTCTTCCTTTTCAAATGACACTTCTGGGTAAAATGTGCCAATTGTTTGAATTACGTTGTTCACTCGTTGACGAACTTTCATAACTGTGAGACGTGAAGCGCCGTAGAATCTTACGTTTCCAGATACCTGAGGAGGTGAAGATATTTGTTAGTTCATTATTATAAAATAACATAATAAATTATTAATTGTAAACTTACTCTGAAAAGTTAAAACTCTTCAAAATTCTTCTGTTAAACTGTGCTTCAATCGTAATGTCACTAGCACTGTCCGTCTCGATTATAATTATTTATAAATAATACCGTTGTTTATTGGTTAAACTTTTGATAAATCAAATGCATAAATAAATATCCAAAGTTATAAATAATATACATAAACGTTTGGGTCATTTTAGTTCTCATTTTCTCGCATAAAATCGTTTTTATTTCTCTTCTTCTTCTTCTTCGTTTTTTCCTTCGCAAATATTTTCGCGGATAAACAAATCTTAATCTACGGTAAAATATATTGTTTATTAAACTCACCCCATTGAAGTCACTCTCGGAGATGATCTTCGCCAATCTTTTGGCCGTTTTCTCTGAGTGAAGATCAAACACGTAAGATTCATTCTCGTTGATGAGACGATCCATAGCATAAGCGTATGTCCACATCGCATCGTAAGCATAACCAGCATACGGCGATGGTACCTGATGGGTCTTTCGGCATATGTCCTCGTATTCCCGTCGCCATTTGCCAACGGTTGATCCCGTCTGCATGATGTCATCATCAGGCGCATAAAGCGCATGAAAAATTTGGAAATGACCATTTATTGCCAGCAACATCTCCTCTGTTGTACAGGGGACCTTTTCATTGTGGACTTTGTTGTGATAGTCTGTGTCATACCAGTTAGAATTCAGCCAGAGAGGGAGGAACCATATGTAGCCCTGAGGAAATACAAAGACAATCAGAATTAGCAAAATTATAAATTTATTATAATTCAAGGGCTGAATTTCAACGAATGGCACGTTTATCCCCCAATTTGATTGACATTTTCAATGTCATCAGTGTTGGGTGGACCTGGGGATGGACCTGGATGAAGTTCTGATGGAAAATTTGGCAGGAGAACTGTCATTCGTTGAAATTTCAGGTGAAGACCACATGAATTCAAGTAAAATGAAGGAATTCATTACCTGGGGCTGTGTCATCCTCAATTTAAACGCCTGACACATGACCTCCCTGCAGACACTATCAAACACATCAGCAATAATGATACGAACACGTTGATCTTTAAGATCCTTGAGATACTGCGTCATCAAACTCCCTTTTCTCTCCTTGGGAAACTTCATATTAGCAATCAAACTGATTCCATTATCTCTCAGATAGTCCTGCATGTAGGACAGATACTCAGTATATTTTTGTCCATCCTCAGTTATAGCAGCAACTCGTTTCCACCCAAATTGTTTCATAAATTTCATGTAAACAAATCGATACTCTTTGTTAATGCCAACTGTTCGATAGAAATAGGGAGACGAGGAGTGGCCAGTGGAGCTCGAGCCTTCAGCACCATAGCTTATGATGATGGTTCGATAATGCTTGGAGACACCCACCAGTGTCTCCACCGTATTCGAACAAGCTGGACCAAGAACTCCAATCAGCCTCTCGTAGTGATTATGCAAAATTAAGTCAATAAATGACTTCATCACCAGGTCTGCCTGACACTGTCCATCACTGGCATGAAGAACGATGTTGTGATTAGGGAGAATAGTTTCATTTGCGTTTATGGCATCGTTGGCCATCTTGGTAGCTACCAGAACAGATTTAGCAGTGAAATGCCGCCCTGTCATCGGAAATA
The DNA here is from genome assembly GCF_034640455.1 of Diachasmimorpha longicaudata. Taxonomy (NCBI): domain Eukaryota; kingdom Metazoa; phylum Arthropoda; class Insecta; order Hymenoptera; family Braconidae; genus Diachasmimorpha; species Diachasmimorpha longicaudata. The sequence goes on from NC_087243.1 coordinate 2,700,685, forward strand.
TCCCTCCGATGTAAAGTGCATCCTTGTCAACACTGTTTTGCACCCACTTCCACAATGTGTAATTCAAATTTTTTTGTAACCACCTGCAGGCGACATCATCTTCAGTTTCATTGCTCGACAACATGTTGTAGTGATTTATCAAGTCCTGATACATTCCGGAGGAGAATTGGGCCCGATTGATAGCCTGCCATGCCGGTTTGGCAACAACTGCCAGCCTCGACCACGCGAGCTTTACCAACTGATTCGTCTCGTAGATGCAGCCAACAGAGAATTCTTTGCTGAAGCACTGCCTGGGAAAGTCAATGGCTGTGAATTTACGCTCGTTGGGGATGACCTCGCTGGGGGTCCAGTGAAGAATCACCAAAGATTTCTTGGAGTTTACAAGATTTTTATTCCAGGCCCTGTATTTTTCTGTCAGTGATGTTGTCACTTCCCGGAGATTTGGACCGAGCCAGATGACCTTCACATACAACTTCAACTGGTCAATGTGCTCCTTCACAATATCCGTGACATTAACTTCGGTGGTGAATAGAAGAGCACATGGTTTCTCTGATTTGCAGTAGTCAGGAATGTACATTCCCTGGATACAAAAGGCCCTGTCACAGTAATATTTCCCAGTTTTTGGATCAATGGCGGTCTTTCGAATACGTTGGAGAGTACTACTGTCAATGGAGAAACGTTCTGCTGACTTTCTATCGGTGAAGGTCTTCCAATTATCACCAAATTCACTCAATTCCTCGGGAACAAACCAACCAAATCTCCCGGGGTACGTTATCGCCCCACATTCCTTTACACCAAATCTATTCTGAAGTAGTGTCGCATCATTCTGCGGTGGAATCCACACTTCCATGTTTACCATCGTCTCGGGAATGTGTCTCCGGCCAGTGGAATCAGTATCTGACATCCGAATGAAAACATTTGTTGCGGTGAATTTGTCGTCCAGATTTACTAGAGTTACTCCAGCATAACCCAGGACTTCAGTCAAAAATATTTTCATGATTCTGGTGACTAGTCTCTGGGTTACTCGGTGAGTCAACTCCAGGGTGATCGGCAAGGATTGGCCGTCCATGTAGGCTGTTCGTTGGGCTTTAACGTCTGCAAAATAAATAACAACAAATTTTCCTCATTTTTCGATTTTTATTTCATAAAAAAATTATTAATTGACAGGTTGACGTGTCCTGAAGGATCAGGAGTCTAATAACGAGGAAGTTGAGGTTCATTGAACGATTGTCAATAAATAAATTGATAATCGAAGAAGGTGACAGTGACTTCTCTCAATTTTTAATTTTTATTCGATAAGACGAATGAAACAATTGATTTTCGTTTTACCTGGATAATTCTTGAGACATTGATTTCCGTTTGCTGCCTCCAGGTTTACCAGGATAACCAGCATAACCATGATCTTTCCATACCCCTGCATATTGACTTCACCTGCAAGCACAATCGATACAAACATACGTTAGTTAAACAAAAATAAGAAGGAAAAAAAAAGGGAAAACGTTTCAATCGGTTATTGCTGGGTATGAACCTGGTTATTACGGATTGGTACCCTCCGGGGAATAGGAATATTGAGTAGGTACATAAACATCAACCACTACATTGCTGGAAACGGATAGAAATCGGAGGCCTTCATTGTCTTGAATTAATGGGAATTCAATATTTTATTTTTCTGACGATCGAAAAGAATTTTTCCTTCGCTCAAAGGAAAGGAACGTTAACTGCTGTTGTTGTAAAATTGTTATTAGTGGATATTGTAAATTGTTGATACGGAATGAATAATCAGGGTGTTGGAAATAAATGGTTTGGGGTTAATTAATTATTTTTAACGTGAAAACAATTAAATTCACAGAATAAAATTTTTCTAACTCGATTTTCCCTTCGTTTTTATTCAATTTTGGGAGACACAGGAGGTGGTGATCACTCCTGATGGAGGTATTGGCATGTCATTGATAGCTGACTGTAAACTTTGTCTCGATATCTTCGTTGAATCAACAAGTCGTCGAATTAGCACTCGAAAAAATCAAAAATTCCGATTTTTTGCAATTTTTTTTTCAAGTCTCGTGTATTCAGCAGTTTAAAACACTTGTTTTTTTATTTATTCATCGATAAATCGACACTCATGTCAATCGATTGCGTCTGATATGTCCGAGACATCGATATGTAACAACACAAAATTTTTGTTCCCCCAGTTTTTCTAATTAAGAACATTATAATCGCATGGAAATCGTTGAAAAGACATCATCAGTTATTGAATATGCACTAGAGCCTTTCAATTCAGCTGTCACTTTGATAATGAATTTTTTTTTAATGCAAATAATTTTTTTCTTCAATGATTAATACACCTTCCGCTTACTAATGACTCTCCGCACGAGCTAATCACCAATTATTCACTACACATGTACCAGATTGCTTTAGATTAACGCAATTAGTCCTGACCCAGTCATTGAATCCAACTTTAACTTCCTCGATTATTTGTCTGGTGTTCTGAACGCTCCAGATATCGATCTGACGACCGACAGAATTTATGATTCACTTGACTCAGAAATTTTGAAAATTATTAATTCAACAGGAGGTGAATTGTTGAGTCAAAACACTTCCAGTTGTGACAATCGTCAAATCAACCGCATCACAAAACTGATCGTCACGTCTGATATATTTTTTTCAGTTATTTATTCAGCGAATTGATAATGATGGCCTTCAAGGAGCCATTAAATAATTAACGATTCAATTGTGGAATTAATTACCGGGAGGATTAATTTTGAAGATTGTTACGATTTAATGTACATCATGAATGAAAAATAAATGGAGTATTCCTTATTTATTGTACGTTAGATAATTTTATTTTAATAAATTACCAAAACCCTTTTTAATTTTCCTCATTTTTATTTCTTCATCAAGACCCAGTAATTATTTTCCCCCAGAAATAATCGAAAATCTAAATAATTTTAAACTGGAGATAGAAATTCTGTCTTTATCCTGTTGAAGACCCTCGAATTCAACGACAAAATTAAATCGTAAATCACTGACATTCGAAGAAATTTGTTGTAAACTGTCTTCAGATGTTTACAAAATAGAATTTTAATCCCTGGGTGAAACCAATTTATCCTGACTATCCCATTCATGAGGGAATTAAATTCCCCCAGGGAGAAATTTTCAAACCCAACAAATACAAAATTTTTGAAGAAAATCGAAATATTCAAACTCATCACTTTAATTATTTTTCATCAATAGAATATGAAGGAACGAACGAATTTATGTCTATTACCTCTCCCCATCTCGTTGAATTTAATAACAAAAAAAATCTATTCCTCGATAACAATTGGTACTTTGCAATTTCATTATTTAAAAAAATGAAAGTCATCGTTTATTAAGAATTCAGTTGAGGTGTATGGCGATTGTCATGAGGCATCAAAAAGTCTCACAAATGACTTTAACTCTATATTTTAAAGTCAAATATCCATGTACGTAAATAATCAACGATTTTAGGAAAAAAAAATACGAGAAACTATTTCTCTGATGACTAGAAATTCCAAAAAAAACCTTTAAATGTCCACTCCCTAATTTTCATCCCCCAATTAATGTCCAGCAAATCATTAATAAATTAATGTATTCGATTCCATTACGTTTCCTCCATTCGATGCCTTCAATTCCGTAAATATTCTCAGTCTTTCGTAATAAATTGCATCATAATCACGACTGTTCAAATAAAAATCTCAATAAAACTAGAAAAACATCTCCTATCAATAAAAAATCGTATGTTGACATAAAAAAAGTGTTTAGGAGCACGGAATTCTGATAACAAACGATCCCGCACTGACAGCTGACCTCAAACGCATTTATTTTCAACGAGCATTAGGTCGTAATGAGATTCGTGATTGCAAATGCTAATTAACCGAGTAGGAACCACTATCAACTGATGAGCGATTGATTTTATGATTAATCAATCAAAAAACAATTAATTAAACCCACGTCTGAGTCTGTTAGTCCTCAATTACTCATCTCACTTGACCATTTGTAATTGAATTAATTAAAAAAAATTATTCACAAATACATTAATCGTTGGGAGTGATAATTGTGCGAAGGTTGAACTCTGCAAATAGTTATTATCACAGCATAAATAGGAATTTGGCACCAACTGTTTGTTTACTACGCCCTCTCGGCAGTTCCCCTTTAAGTTTTTAAAAAGGATAGATCGAAGTAACTTTAACTCCCGAGTTTTCGGCCGTTATCTCGAAATCTATGGGAGATAACGATTTCATCGTCTGAACATGTTTTGTAGCTTTCATTTCCCCCTACAAAAAAGGTTCAGATGATAATTTCGCTATTTTCCTTAGATTCGGAGATATTGGCCTGCGAATCCCCCTCCATATGCGAGTCAAACGACTTTAAAGAAATTTAATCGTAAAAACATTGAGATTAATCCAAAATTCATAAACAATTTATAGTTTATTCAATGGGAAATTTTTTCCAAGTCTGTTGTTCATTAGTACCCCCATTATCTACAATTAAACTGACGATAAATTCATTCATTGTTGCATTAATCGTTTGGTGTGATAATTATGTGAAATTTCAAGTCGGTAAACAGTTATTATCACTGTACAAATAATCGTTGACGGTGCGACAGTTTCAGATAAATTATCTAACAGTTGGTTAACTTTCTCGAGCGAGTAAATAACTATTCGCAAGCAATTGACACATTTTATTAAACGTTGCAGTAATTTTTTCCAACGAAAAAAAACAAAATGCGATTATCAAGCGATGGAATAATTATATAATTATTAATTTTATGCTGAATTTCTACGAACAATTTTTACTGAATCTTTTTCTTCATCTACTAGAGCCTTTTGTAGTCCCTTTTTACATTTTTATTTATGAAAATATAATTGAAAAACCCGAGTTTTCAACGAATATCTCCGACTCCAACAGAAATAAACAAATTCATCGTATTGTACCTTTCATTAAACTCAACAAAAAAATGTTTAAAAAATAATTTCGCGTTTCTCAACTCACTCCTGAATGACACAGCAAAAACTAAATGAATATTTCAAATGAAATCACCATTTACACCTTTTAAGAGGCAATAAATACGCTCATCACTTTGTGACGTCGTATTGCAACAGAAAATTTCGAATAAAAATTCTGTGACTCGAGGATCGACCCCTGGATCACTGAGGATCGAAAGGAGCACTCAGTCTCCCCCCAATTAACGACAATTCGGTCCTACGATCGTCGATCGACCAACGATCAACCGACAATCGAGTTACAATTAACAATCGACCCTGAACTCTTCATCCAGTGATCAGCCGACAGTCAGCCGACTGCACTAATCGATATCCCATCGACTCCCCAACGATCGATCCCCCTCACCACTTGATAAAACCCGATACCATCAACTGAACGTCTGTTATCAATAAACAAAAGCTAAAGTCCCCGGAATTATCCAACTTTTATTCGTCTGACCCAACGTCATCGTCGTCGGCGACGTTTCCACGTCGTGACGCACCATCACCTGACACCCCTTACCTCCTGACCCAGTGTTGAAAGCAGTTCAAGTTTCCAATCGAATCCCTCAATCCCGCACTCGTTAAAAAATCGATTATCGATCAAAATGATGCGATAAAAAACCGCGATTTGCACCAAATTAATTTATCAAAAATGGGCCCATCCCTCGATCCCATTATTCAATGTCATCCACGTCCATCAACCATCTTGGACAATTAATTATCACTCGTCAGTCCGTTCGTTTTAATTAAACACTTTTGTCACAACTTCCACGCGATTCAATTCGATTTTATCGAAGGGGTTCACAAGTGTCTTTTGATTTTTTTGGATATCGTAGGTACACACTACTCTCACAACAGCCAACGCTCGACTGACAACAAGCCGACAGTCTCGGATTAACGAAAGCCACGATAGGAGTCAATGTGAGAGGCTCATCAACGAGTCCGAGGACCTGGAGGAGGGGATAATCAGTAATCAATCCCGACTGTTTTCGAATTTTCTGCGGGCTTCTCGTTTCATTATTCATTCACATTTTTTATAACTAAAACACCTGATGGTACATACACTCATCACCTGTCCACCGACAATAAATAAATTAATTAATCATTACAACGCAATTATAATTATCACGCGATTCCCACTGATTCGAATTTTAATTTTTTTCCCCTGAGATATTTCCAACAGTTATTCGAAATATTTATGTTAAATCTATTGACATATCGCATCGTAAATCAGTGAAACAGCTAATTAAATCAGACCAATCAACCTCTGAATAATATTCAACCGATCAACAAAGTCAACACCAAAAATACCACTGCAGATTCGCATGAATTTTTTTTATTTTGTCAGACTACAGACGATAACAAAATCACTGATAAACATCTCCAAGTGAAGTCTGGCGTCATCGAAACAACTGGTGTCTGACAATCGCATGTATTCACCACGTGCATTCCACCAATTTCTAATGAAACATAAATTTATCATCAACTTTCTGAGCTATTGCTGATCATCAAGACTATTAGAGCTCCATAAAAATAAATTAAACAATCAGCACTGGAGGCAATTCTATCGAAAAATCATGGACGTGGTGGTGATGTTGGATCCATCGCCGAGCCACACGACTTTGAAGACACCATAAATTGAATGAGGATAAGTAGATACGTGGTAATTCCCCCAACGATCTAAAAAAATCAATGGAAAAATTTTTTTTCTGCGATTTAAAAGCCATTAGGACGTGTCAAACAACAGCCAGACAAAAAAAGTCAATGGAAATAACAGAAAAACGTGACAATATCATTCAACTAAAATTCAAATTCCAATTTAACGAACCAGAAACTGATTTAAAATCAAAAACAATAATATAGAACTGTAATTAAACACGCCCTAATTGGATGAAGTAATCACGAGAAGACAAGTTCCTGAACTGACCGATGTCAAGAGTGTTGCGTCAAGGGAGAGGCCACGAGCTGTGAACGTATTATCCCGATGAAGAACTTGTAACGAAAATAACTGCAACTGAAATAAAACAAGTCTATGACACCCTCCATTCACCCCAGCTCATCAAATTAATGTCAATCAACTCTCCAAATCAATTAACAACTGTAAAACTGCTGAAGTACTTCCCTGGAGACGAAAGTTTTGTCTTTAAACTTCGTCAACAACCACTTGCACAACGAGAAAAATATAATTGCCAATCAAACATTCTTCCACCAACAATTTTAATATTTAATTATCCGAAGTAATTTTGATTGACAAAATGTTATTCAACTCGTTGCTGACCTACCTCCTCCTTCACCTGCTTATCAACTGTATCAATCAGCACTTCGTGAACAATAATCCCAGTCTTGACAGCCTGATCCTTGGCAACTTCACATGCCCACACGACAGCAGCTAATTTCCAGGCATAATAAGTAACTGAAGTACTGAAATACGAGTACCATATCTGCTTCTCCAGATTGATTCCAGTCTTTCCAAGTCGTTGAAGAATATAAAAATACAACGAGAACGTCACTTCAGCGAACGTCAACGTAACAGTCGCCACCAACTGAAGACTAAACGTCTGATTGAGACTATGAACAAGCTCACTGACATCATTGTGCTGGCTCTTGATGCCCCGTATCTCCATCAAGATCATGGGATTACGTTTTTCATGAAAGACACGTCTCAGCAGATGTGGCTCATCCCTCTCCATATTCGTCTTGAGTACCAGTAATTTATCATTGATGTTCTTGAAGCACTCACCGATGACAAGAACACAATCAGCATACAGCATATCCATCAGGAACACCACGAGTGTCGCGTACATGTTGATGATCTTGCTGAGGGTGAGATCAAACCTCGATGAGTACAGATTCGTTGCCTGGGCCATGAGAAACAGAAAACCGATGATATCCTTTCCATGAATAATCCTCGATAGCTGTCTGAATGACGTTGTTGACAGGCTGGAAGTGACATTCCCAATGTCACGCAGGAGTCTCATCCTCTTGGAGCTCAGGACATACGATATCATCGCTATCCACTCTGCCAGGAGCATGTAGCAGTTACCCTGAAGTGTTCCAGGTACTGAATCGAATGCCAGAGTCTTGGAGATGTCCATCATGTAGAGAATAACACCAATGACAATCAGACAGAGCATGGAAATCACTGTAGCGTAGATCCATCCAGGTCTTGATGACACTATGATACCTTTGTTGTTATATTTATAAGGAAAGAGTCCATGAATCTTCAGTAATGTGAAGCAGGGCCCCATCAGGGACAAGTAATTACTGGCCCTGAAGAGTTCCCACTTTCTTTCGACTTTCTGGACGATGGACCCCATGTTACCGTATTCCAAAAGCAGATAAACAATTTAAAAATTCGAAATTAGCGAGTGAACTTAATTTTATCGAGTCACAATTCCATTTCACTTCATCATGACTCCATAATTTTTATGTTTCACTTGATGATGGTCTTGGTGTTGCACTTGGTGTTGTCCTGACAATGCTCACACCATCAATTTCACGTATTTCTTCTATCACAAATTTTTTTTTGCACTCGTATTGGTGCGATGGGGTGCGAGTAAATTGAAAATAGTAATTTATTTCATCGATTGAGTGTCGGTGGGATAATAAAACTTAATGGAATTGCATTGTTGACATGTCATGGTGTGTTGTGCTAGTTATTTATCGAATATCCAACGTTAAACTCGCACTTATTCGATTGTAAATTACAACATAAAAAATTAAAAAATGATAAAGTTGTTTGGGTCGAGGTGCATAAGACTGATGAACAACTGGAATTCGTCAAAACTAATGACATGTTAATTGATGCATCACTTACTATTTTTGTTAAACCGGTTTTATCAGGTAGTGACAGTATCTTCGACTATTTAACGATCAAAACATATTTTTACGAGTTGTTTATGCGGTTGACAAAAAGAGATTTTTAAAATTGTTATGAAATATGAATTTTTCCAGTCGTCAGGGGAAAAACACATTTTCTGATGTTTTCAAATGTTTAAGTTAATGGATTCGTGAGAATTCGGGAGATATCCGTGAAAAACAAATGCGTAGAATATTGATAAGATAATAAGTAGTGAATATCAATTAATAATTCACCTGTTGAAACCAATATAAATTAATTTTCTAGTAGATAATGAACAGATGAAGTTCATTTCGTAACACGTGCGATAAATATTTTCTAATGACTTTAAAAATATTTAAACCCTCCAAAAAAAATGAAACACAAACGTCGACTATCAATAAAAAGGTCAACGACCCTTAGGGAACCTCATGAAGACCAAAATTCAATTATAAATAATTCAAATAATGAACTTCGCGGCCATTTTGCCCGCCAAAAACTACAGCACCATCTGGCGTTCGTTCCCCACGTTACGCTCATTGTCTCCCCCCCCCCACCACCCTCCCATCGTCCAACATGGCTACCATAATGACCAAGTGATGTGACAATCGATGGTGCTCCAATTTTTAAATAAATGTTATACAAAAAATCTAAATGTTAATAATCAATTAATAGTGTTAACTGTAATTGTTTGAGTGAGGATATGAGTTTTTCGGTTAAAAAAACTGGTGGGCGAATGTGGCACGAGGCCAGGAAGCAGGAAAAAAAAATTCGAGGAATGCTGGTCGATTATCGTCGACGAGCTGAACGTCGACGAGATTATTATGAAAAAATTGTAATTAATTTTGTTCCATAATTGTTAAAAATTCAACGACAGAAGAAATTTAATTTGGAGTTTTTTTTATTCACAGAAATCTGATCCAACGCAATTTCTTCAACTTCATGGACGTCCCTGCAAAATTCACTTGGATGCGGCTATTGCAGCAGCCGGGGATAGCCCAGCAAACATGTGAGAACCTCCACTTCATTTCTAATTATTTTACTAATTAAAAAAGCTCCAAAAACAGCAGAATTTCTGTTCTTAATTATCAAGAAACTGACCACTGGAGGCAGAATAATTTTTACAAACGAATTTAATTTATTTATATTCTTCCCAATTCGATAATCGATTTTCCTCAAGACTGACTTCTAATTAAATCTTGTTATCATAATTAATTCATTAGAAAAATGTAGTTCGTTATCTCAACGAACTTGTGCCTTGAAAATCCATAAATTAACAATTCTAACCAATTAAATCCCTCATTTTCCTCTTTAGGATGCCCTGGCAGGGTCACGATGACAACCTGATCGACAGATTCGACGTTCGTGCCCATCTGGACTGGATACCCGACCCCACCAACACCATCGACATGGACGTAGCCCTCACCAGTGAGGACAGACACATAAACTACGAGCGCTACCGTATAATCGTTCAAAATGAATTTCTAGGTGTAACTGAGGAGAAATTTCTCCACCAGATTCACCTGGAGGAGCAGTTTGGCTCCTCCACAAAGCCCGACTCCATCAAGGACAAGAAAAAATCAAGTAACAATGCAGCAATTGGCTACAACTACGAGACAGACGAGCCAATTCCCGATACAATTCGTCCTGAATCAAATTCCATAGAAGAAAAACCCGAAGATGAGGACAGTGACATTGACCTTGACATCTGCGTTGATGTATCACAGATCGAGCCCTCCCAGGCCCATGAAATGAATCAGGTGGCCCAGAAATACGGTCTCATGGGAGCTGACTACTTCAGTTTTCTTACCCAGGATTTCGAGGAAGCTGAGACCCTCAGACAGGCCAGGAAGCAGGAAGAGGAGAAGGCGATGTATTCTGGGAGGAGATCCCGAAGAGAACGTCGTGCCTTTCGTGAGAAGAAGATGATTGGAAGAGTGATGAGTCCACCAAGTTATGCAGCACGAGAGAGTCCAGAGTACAATCCCTACAGAAAATCATCCTCAAAGTCACGATCTAGATCAATTTCTCCAGTAAATGCTGGACAAATAACCTACATCACGAGCTTCGGTGGTGAGGAAGAGGGTCAGGGAAGTTGTTCCCAAGTGACAACATCAACAACCAAGAAAGTAAATTATTCCCACGTGAGAAGAAAAAGATCGGAGAGCCCAATAACTGAACGAACGAGGCGGATTCAGTCCAGTAGATCCAGATCTAGAAGCCGATCCCGTAATCGATCGAGATCGTACAGATCTAGGGACCGAAGACGAAGTGTCTCCAGATCCCGTAGGAGAAGGGGATCGTGGAGATACAGATCGAGAACGAGAAGTAGATCGAGGAGAAATAGATCCAGACACAGGAGGAGTAACAGCAGATCAAGATCGTCATCATCATCGAGATCGAGGGGAAGACGATCGAGAAGCTCATCCTCCAGTATCAGATCAAAGTCTAGGAGTAGATCGAGGAGCCGATCTCCTGGAGAACGAAGAACAGTGAGATATTCCAAGAGTAAGAGCCGATCGAGATCCAGGAGTAAGAGCTTGATGAGATCAAGATCGAGATCGAAAAGTAAGACGAGGGGAAGTGTTACCAGGAGATCACGAAGCCCTGAGAATAAGTCTTCGACATTGCCCAGGTATTAATTACACGATTAATTGAATTAATTAATTTCAGAGATTGAATTATTCTAATAATTCACTGGCAAATGAACGATTTTTTTTACTAATTAATTAATTTTATCGTTCAGGTACTATGGCCGACGTGGGAAATCTTCCAGTCTAGAGCTTGAATTGTCTGATAATGAGGACAAGAGTTTGCATGATGCACCAAAACCCCCAATTATTAGTACAAACGTGTAAGTTTAATTAAAAATCTTCATTAAAAAATTAATAATTAAGAAAATTTCATGAAAAACCGGTTATTTTCGTTGAAAATGAATTTAAATTATCCTCAAATGTGAAAAATAACTTTTAAATAATTAATCAAACCTCTTAATCATTAAATTATTATCAAAAACGTCTTCCCCATTTTTAAATTTATTTTTTTTTTGTTTATTTTAGGAACAAGCCAAAAGCAGGGCTAAGTACAAATTCTGGTGCCGGACACAAAGTCAGTAAGAACCGTAACGCTTCTTTAGTCACTTTGAAATTGCACAAGCGAACCGATACAAAATATTTTCCCTTTAAAAAAGTTTATCAAAACAATTACTTCTCCTTTATATAATTAATGGACAAAATGTGGATAACCCAGTGCCATTAATTCTATGTATTTTAATTTTATATTATGTCAATAATTATTTTGCAAAATTCTATGAGACGTCTGATTGACTGAGTCACAGGAATTTTGTTGTGTGATGGACAGCAGTAGAATAGTTATTGCATATTATCTCTAATTATTAATTATGTTAATTGTATGGATTATTTAGGGGGGGATAATTTTCTCACGTGTTATGTATTTCAGTCGGTGAAAATTACACCTCAGGAGCGGCTTAAGAAGAAGATGCAAGCCCTGTTAAATCGTCAATGTGAGCTTTTTTCGATGATTTTAATTAATTTTATACCATAACAAGACGATAATTTGAGTCCCTAATTACAGATAAAGCTGATAAAAAGGCAGAACAGGCCAGGATTGAGAAGATGGAGCAGCAGAGACAAGATCGAGAGGATGAAATTCGAGAAATGTCTTTAAAGCTACGAAGAAAGTGAGTAAACCCTTTTTAAAAATCAAAAAAACCTCTTTTTTGCAACAAAAAATGAGAAAATCTTCGCTAATTCACTCGGAAATTAATCGCAATTCTATCAAATTCAATTTTTATTCATTAAATTAATTTCCAGACAACGCGAACGAAGGCACAGATACGAAGGTCACAGTTCAGACACTCGTTCCTCGTTATCAAGATCCCCAAGTCCTGCCCGAACCCCTCCACGTAGACGAGAAAGACGTGATCGTGATTCGCGTATCGATGGTGATAATGATCGAGACAGAACGAGAGATCGAGAAAAAGACAGGGAGAGAGAGCGCGATAGAGACAGAGACAGAGAGAGGGATAAAGAGCGAGATCGTTACGACGATCGGGATAAGGGTAGATTGGACACCAGAAGACGACACCGTGACACCTCTCCACGATCACTGAGTCCTCGAAGTAATAACAGGTACGAATTCATCAGATTAATTAATTTTTTTTCAAATTAATTCCTTAATTTGTTTCATTTCCTCCAGGGGATTAGTCGACTATTGAAAAAAAACCTTATTACATCCGAGGAATGGCAATGAATCAATTCGATCAATCGATCTCTCCCTCAAATTGAACTTTCATCTTCCGAAAATTGTTGCTAGATCAGTAAGAAATTTTTTTCAACCCCGAAAACTCAATTTATTGTAGAGTATTCGGGATCTAGATAGATGTTGGATTTTTTTTCACAATAAAAACATATACCAGAGCATCACGAGTTTAATTAATCGATTGATTGATCGACTCCACACACACCACGAACCAGTGAATTCAAGAAATAAATCAATTGACACCAGAAAACACGAGAAAAGCTGTGGAAAAACCATTTAATTCCCCATTTTTTTGCTATATCTCTGAGAAAAAAAAATAAGGGATGATCCAGGGGGATGGACACCTGGGGCAAAATGACCCCCCATCTCCTGTAGTTCACCAAAAAATAATAAACAAATATTCCATAATTTACTGACAATTTTTCAAACGAATTCAAGTGATCACTTGACCGATTTAATTCTCCAGATAATTCATTTACTCGACTGTTTATCGCAATTACGTAAGTTCCCCGCTGTAAGTCACCCCAGTCTCCGAGTGGCTGTGATGAGAAGTCAATAGACAATATGGCACCGCTAACATTCGGAATATTAACAGGTAAGAAGAGATTTCCAGACATTCCAGTCATTCCCTACGATATTTCTAAACAAAATACTCCTTCAACCCCTTCTTCGAGGTTCACCAGGACCAATTAACAGTCTCAGGACGAAAAAATCTATCAAATCAATTTGAGGTTAAGTAAACAAACACCCTGATATTTTTAGTCAGCGACACTTGTGCACGTGATCCAACAAAAGACAAAAGTGGAGAGGAATTAATACATCTGATAATCGATCACAGTACAGACACTGGAAGAATCATCAAAGGACATGTTGCCCAAGTCCAGATCGTCCCCGACAACGAGTTCACCATCATGGTAACTAACTAATCCCCAACCCCATGAAAAATCCTCACACCCCAAATAATTCCAGGAAGTCCTGACAAACTGGTCAGACAATGAGAACCTGAACGTGATTCTAACAACTGGAGGAACTGGTTTTTCACCCAGAGATGTCACTCCAGAAGCTACGAGGAAGATCATCCACAAAGAGGCACCTGGACTGGCCCTAGTCATGTTGATGACTAGTCTGAAGATCACCCCAATGGCTGCACTGTCCAGGTACCACCCTCAGCCCTTCATTCAATCACAAAAATCATTTTTCACGTTACCAGGACCTTCTCCATCGACAATCTCTTCCCTAGTCTTTAAAAAAACGTCTGGAAACCCCTAATCACCACTGATCAATTCCTTCTAGACTCATCTGTGGTATTCGCAACAAAACCCTGATAATAAATCTCCCCGGTTCCCCCAAAGCTGCGAGAGAATGTTTCGAAGCTATCGCACCAGCTGTACCCCACGCTGTCGATCTCCTCTTGAATTTAAAACCAAAAATCGAGAAGACTCACGAACACGTCCAGAACAGTCAATGCAGACATCATTCAGGGAACGAGACAATAGCTATGAACCTGGGGCACGTGGCTGGACGACTGAGAGAATCACCCTACCCCATGATATCGATGAAAGAAGCTGAAGACATCATCAAGAGGTACAGCTGGCAGGGGGAGAACGAATTCGTGGAGCTGTGGAAATGTCATGGGAGAATTCTCGCTGAGGATGTTCGAGCCCATTGTGATCTACCTCCCTTCAGGGCCTCCATCAAGGATGGATACGCGGTTATTGCCAGTGATGGTGGTGGACAGAGACAAGTACTGGGTGGACTAGAAGCTGGACACTCAGTAAGAAGAAATAATACTCCAAAAATTGACGTTAATTCCATTTTTTTTTCAGAAAAAAAATTTACTTTTTGGGAATTTGCTGACCAAAACGAATGCAAAGTGGAGGAAAATCTTCAGAAAAATTACGAAACTGATATTTAGGGATCGATTATGAAAATGGTGCCCAGAAAAGTCCAAGAAATTCAGTAAAAGTTCAATTAAAATTTTCTAACAACATTTACCTTCAAAATTACAGAAAAAAAGTAATTTTGAGGGAATGTTGTAGGATACGACGATGATTTTACGTAATATTTTGTTAATTAATACTAATTACCGTAAAATTCCGAAGAGATAACGAAATTTTATGGAAAAATTCCTGTTAAAGTTCTCACAAATTCCCATTTCCATCAAACAATTAATTTCAAACAATTAATTTATTTCAATTTCCTAAATGAAAAATCGATTCTTCCAGCCAGGATCCATAAAACTGGAACCAGGATACTGTGTTCGTGTGAACACAGGTGCCCCAGTTCCTGAGGAAGCAACAGCAGTCGTCCAAGTGGAGGACACAAAACTCCTGGAGAAAACATCCGACGGAAAAGAGGAAAAAACAATCGAAATTCTAATTCCCCCCACAATAAATCAGGACATCAGACCCATTGGTAGCGACATCAAGGAGGGTTCCCTAATCCTAAAACGTCACACCAGAATCGGTGCTGTTGAAACCGGAATTTTATCCTCATGTGGCACCACCAAAGTCCAGGTCACAAAGCTCCCAACAATTGGTATACTCTCAACTGGAAATGAACTACAACAAGCGGGTGAACAACCCCGACCTGGTCACGTATACGACAGCAACAAGATAACTCTCATGATGCTGTTCCAGGAGGCTGGTTACACCCCCCAGGACATGGGTATTGCTATCGATGATGAGAATGTCATGATTGATGCGATAAAAGAGGCACTGAGTCATGTAGATGTCCTTGTGACAACTGGATCAGTGTCAATGGGAGACAGGGACATGCTCAAGCCCATTCTAACGCAAATTTTCAACGCTGACATTCATTTTGGCAGAGTTAACATGAAACCGGGCAAACCCACGACTTTTGCAACATGTCAATACGATGGAAAAACTAAATATTTTATTTGTTTGCCTGGTAATCCAGTTTCTGCTACTGTCACTGCACATTTATTCGCTATTCCCTTTCTCAATCGATTGACAGGGAATTACGCAAAACCGATTATCGTACCAGCTAAGGTAATTATCATTTTCAGTGTTTATTGAGAAATAATGTTTACTTACTTGATAATGAGATACGAAAATTCGAAATCGTTTGGACTTAATATCGTTTTTAATTTTCCTAGAATTCTATTTGTTTCTCAATTTATAAATAACCCCCGATGGTTATTAACAATTATTCTTCAAGAATAATAATAATGAGTTAAATAGTTTCAAGTTTTTCCCCAATTTATGTTAATTTTTGGGAATATTCACAACGAATTTTATAAAAAACTAATGAATTTCGTGGAAAATCGTCTGGATTTTTCATTAATTGTTGTTCTATTCGATTTTAAAATTCCAAAATTTCTATTTAAACTTTTCCAATAGCAATAGTATTATTAATAATTAATTTTTGATTAAGAAAAATTAATAGAGTTGAGTTTTTGGCTGGAATCTTCGCTAAAAATGTACCAAATCATAATAACATTCCTGAGAATGTTATTTTTAATAATAATAATTGGTTTCACTCACTCAATGCAGTTGACGTTCTCCCACAAACTGGATTCTCGTCCAGAATACGCCCGGGTCATCCTGATGTGGTCAGAGGAGGATCCAATAGCCAATGCTTACAGCACTGGCAATCAAATCAGCAGCAAACTCCTCAGTTGCAAAAATGCAAATGCACTTCTGATGCTGCCAGGGAGTAGTGATGATCGCCTGGAGATGCATCCAGGAGATGTTGTCCAGGCCATGCTCCTGGGGTTCCAACAAAACGCCATCTGAAATATTCCAATTCATTAATTCGTTTTCTCATGAAATAAATAAACTTATGGGATTTTTTATCATTTTATATCAAAGACGATGGGCTGTAGATTGTTAATTTCTTTGAATAAAAAAAGTTTAGTATCAACTTTATATAAACAATCAATTATATCATTTGTTTACTCCCTCAAACTATTAAAGAGAATAAAATATGGAAAAATGAATTGAAATTTATTGTTTTGTGGACCTAAAAATGTCACGATCACCTTTTGAATTCAAAAATATTTGAACTGAGGCCCTTCGGACCCGGTGGGCGGAGCAACGTCTTCATTGGGGGAATTCAAACTTGAAGAACTTGGTAAAGGTACCCGCGACATTACAAATTTAAACGATATATTTTTTTAATTAATTTTTACCGGTCTAATAATTAATAAAATATTAATAAATGTTACGCCATTTTTTTCAGGAGATTTTTCTTCGAAAAAAAAAAATCTGATTTTTTTCTGATGGTCGTATTCGAAATTCTATTGATCCTCGTGAATATTTCATAACACGAGCCGTAATATTAATCTTCTAATAACTAATAAACAATTATTTGTTAGGTAAAACAAAGAATTACCCCCTGAACTGTCTTTGTTTAAAATGACGCATCCGACGCCATTGCACAGACGCCGGTTCGATTTTTCTATTTTATTTCACTTTTTCAACGTTCCCTTCACATATATTTATCTAACTAGACAACAATCTAATCCCGAGAGCGAAATTAACAATAAAATAAATAAATACTTACAGATTTATGCCGGCGAATAAATTCAACTGCGTCGTATTCAACTGGTGGCGTCCACTGATCTGTGGGGGGTAGCGTCCTTTGTCTTCTTCTTGGAAAAGCGCATGCGCCCCGCTCCCCCCCCTTGCCGGCCGCGCGCATGCGCTGTTCGTCTTGTTGGCGTCCTTTTCGCCGGGCCATCACCATTATTATTCACAATAAATTAAATAAACGTTGATTTTCACTGTTTTTACGATAGAAACACTCAACACTTCATAACGAACACGAATAAAATGTTTAATCACCACTGACTAATTAGTTAATAGCATTTTTCATCAAATTACGAGGGCACGCCACGAACGCGTCGGTGGAAATTCCTGGAATTGGCGGATTTCACAGAATTTCTGATATTTACCACACGCCAAAGATTTATTCGACGAATTATGTCTCACAACGTTAATTATTTATTCATTATCACGGTTGATTTATCCACGTACGAAATCAATTAACACTTACAGAGTTATACCCGCGAATAAATTTAATTACGTTGTATGCAACTGGTGGGTTTCAGGGAACTGCGGGGGGTAGCGTCCTTTGTCTCCCTCCCGGCACAGCGCATGCGCGTGATCGAGAGGACAAAGCGGAGTGCGCAGGCGCGACAGGGCGAGGGGGACGCCGCCGCCATCGGGTGATGCGCAGTCATTGTGTCGTTTGCGTCGAATTCGCCGGCTCATCACAATTTTAATTCGTAATTAATTAAATTCGCGTTGATTTACGCCGGATTTCCCCCAAAATCACTCGTCGGGCCGTCACAACAACGAATAAAACATTAAACATTCGGTAAATAATTATTTAATATCAGTTTTTGCCAAAATCCGTCGGCTGTGATATCGCTTTGGCGGTAAAATTCCTGGAAGTGGTGGGTTACACGGGACCTGCGCAATACCGATTCCAAAGTAAGTGTTTTATTAATTAAAACTCCTTCTAAACTCTCAATTATTCATCACTCCTTAATTTCTAATTATTAACGAACAAAAAACCCCAATAATGAGGTATTTATCCCTTCAAATTAATTAAATTATTAAATATTTATTTTTCCTGGAAATCCAATCTTCTGTCTTTGTTACAGCCGGCGCAGGCGCAGTACGTCACCCTCCCCACTCGGCGGTGACGCAGGCGCAGTGGGCCACTCCCCTTCGCACCCAGGCGCGTGCGCGAGGGAGGATGATGACGCCGGTCGCGTCGGGTAATGCGCAGTAGTCATCGCGATCGTGTGAATTTTGCCGGCTCGTCGGTTTTGTGAGTCGTAATAAATTAAATTCGCGTTGATTTTCGCCGGTTTCATACTAAAATCACGTACCGTGTCGTAATAACAATGAACAAAGCCCTGAACACTCGGTTAATAATAATTTAACAACATTTTTTGTGATAATTCCGGTGGAATGTCGATGTGGTGTTGTTTTCGGCGGTAAAATTCCTGGAAGTGGTGGAATACACGGTACGTCTAGTGCTGACGACGAGGTAAACGTTTTATTTAACAAAAACACGTCTGGAGGCCTCAATTATTGATTAACAAACACGAAAAATTAATCGTGATAATTTAGTGCCGGGAAATTAATTTATTTTCACGTATTCAATTCCTGGAATTCGAGAGTCTTTTGTCTGAGCCCCGCGCATGCCCAGTAGACTCCTCCCATCAGGCGCATGCGCGGGTCGCGGGGGGGACGCGGCCGCCATTGCGTGATGCGCAGTTTCATTGTTCGTTTCGATTTCGCCGGTTCCTCGCGATTTTAACTCGTGATAAATTAAATTCGGGTTTATTTCAACGATTTTCGGGATAAAATTCATCGATCGGTCGTGATAATAAATAATAAAACGTTGAAATATCGTGGGATAATGGTTTAGTGTCAGTTTTCGGGGAATTCGCGAGTGAGTGTTGTGAGTGTTTTGGTGAAATTCGTGGTAGTGTGGATCATGTGGTGCCTCTAACACAACGACACTGGTACGTTCGTCAACAAGTGGTCAAAACATTGTAACTCACCTGGGTGATCGTCGACAGAGCAGAGGGTGTGATAATAAATTGATTGAGAGAATGGATACGGATGACGAGGATGTTTTTGCTGTTAATGAGGATGAGGTGGTGATTGAGATTCATCAACAGTCAAATCCTGTTGAGGAAAACTTGATGAAACAGCTGAATGAGGTTGAGGAACAGATCGAACGTGGGAATAAACAAATAAATGATATTCAGGTTGTTACTGATAAAATTGTTGAGAAGCTCTACAGGAAGACGTTGTATTATAATCCTGAGGGCTCTGAGTCAGACAGTGATTGTGAGGTAAGATATTTGTTTAATATAAATTTTCATAACCTCAATTTATTTATTTATTCAAGATTTTTGGTCGTTTAGGTAGAAAAATTGAGGTTTTCAGTGAAAAAAAATATAAACTTTTGATCAAATGGGTTTTATAACATTATAACATAAGTAAATAATCAGGGGAATAATAAATAAAATAAAATCCATCACTTTTTTATAACAAAAACCCCAATAATCCAAGAAAATAAGAAAATAAAATTGTCAGAACGTTTTCAATAATTTTTTTTATGCGAAATAAATCCAGGAATTCCTGTCAATTATTTCTGCTAATTAATAAATTAATAGTTTGTAAAGGTGGGGAATAGTTTAGAGGAATTGCTAGTATATCGAATATTCTGATTGTTCTACATATTGTTTTTTTAATTATTGTTATTCAGCATTACAATGAGTCTGGTGTACCAGTGTCGAAGCGCCAGAGGAGAAAAAAAAGTGTTGGAATTCAACCGTTAGTGATAACAAGTGTGTGGCAACGAGTAATTGATAACAAATGGATTATTGGAGTTGATCTTCACAACAAGTCATCCCGGTGAGTCATTATTACTTTCTTGGTCTTGAGGGGGGAACCTCCCTACAGGGGAGAGACACGAAGGGCACGTCCTGACCGTAGATCAGGTACTTGTCGATTGAATACTCGAACAGCTGAAAATCAGCCCTGAAATTAATATTGCGGGTCAATCAGCTGATCAGGTCTGGGTACAGATGTCCGAAGGGTGGGGGGAAAACATCCCCTGAAATTCTTGAACACAGACAGGGGATTTTTTTAGAATTATTTGGGTGCGAAGGGGTAAAGTTTGTGGGCGAATTAGAAAATTATTGGGTTTAACAGCTCAATTAATTATTAAAATTTGAATAATTAGAGGGGATCATAGGGTCCAACTTTCCTCTACTTACTTGTAGTACTCGTGGAGATCGAGGATTTGTTGTTTCGACAGTTGGGAAAAATATTCTTGCTCAAGGTCTTCCAGGTCTTCAATCGATGAATTGTCCTCCCATTGGGGTTTTAGAACTTCTTGAAGGTTAGCACGTTCTATGAGAACTTGTTGTTCTTCCTGAGGAGGAGTTAATAGAGAGTTTCAAGTTTATTTAATTTATAATTGAACAACAAACATTTTGAAGAAACGTCACATTATTTTTTGGAGGAAAAAAAATAAGTCGACAGTTTTTTTTCGGCTAAAAGTCTTTTTAAAAAATGTCAGGCTCACCTCGAGTGTTTCAAACTTGATGATGTAATCAAATGGTACTTGACATGGAGTACAAAATTTTGTAATGGGTTTCCAATGTTCATTTTGTAGTTTATTGTCCCTCCACTCGCAGAGAACGAACTTGACGAGTTCCTCGAAGGTGGGAGGAAGGTCTGTTTGTTTAAATGTTGGAGGGAGATTTTCACTTATTGGTGGTTTCAATTTACTTGTCAAATCCTCCTATTTAACATATTATAAATAATTATTTCCAAAATGAGGCAGTTAAACAAATTCACTGACAAACTGGGAGAGAGAAAAGTTGGAGAATAATTACCTAACAAATTGAGTATTTAAGGGGGTAAATTATAAATAAATAGTCTGTAAATGTTAATAAATAAATCAATGATTTCCAGAGAATCAGAAGATGCCACAGATTTACAAAAATTCATTTTCAATTTTTTTATAATTTCGATTGGATAATTTACTGAGTGTAAAACTCTGGAATTTTAATTTGATGATAACTATCCACGTTTTAATTAACATTTTAACGTGTTAGATTTTCAATACGACATTTTAACTCATCACATTTAAATATTCATCAGAAAATTAAAATTAAATGTTGAGAAAAATTAGTTGTAAATTACTTGATACGTGAAAAATATCGATTTAATTTTATCCTCAACTTTTCTCTCTATTTACCTCTAGTCTTGTCCTCTCGATGATCCTCTGTCCCACCTCCTGATAGAATTTTTCATCCCCTTCCAGCATAAATTTATCGTAATACGTCCTGACCAATCGTGCAAAGGGATGTCTCACGATAAGAAAACTGAGATTATTATCAAGAGCTTGCAAAAGCTCCGATTGCAAAGGCCTTTTGTATTTTTCTCTCGTCATCGTCATTGGGGATATCTTCAGGTTATTTTGCAAATCATCGGCAGGAATACTTGAATAAAAAGGTACCTGAGCTAGTAATAACTCAGGAACACAATAATTTCCATGAATAATTTTTTTTCTTAATTTTTTTGTTAATTACCCAGCTAATAAATTCATATTGTACAGCCACGAGGTCGATGCGGCCTTGAAAACACTACAGTAGATGACATGATAATCATAATTAATTATGAAATTCTGGGGATTTGATTGGGGCACGTAATTTCTTCCCCCCATGAGTCCCAATTCTTTGCATTTTTGTTTGACGTGATCACCTCGTCTCAAAAATTCTGTTTCCATTTCCTCTGTTCCCTTCATCTCGTAATTAATATTTGGAATCGTTGGAATTGTTGTTATTGTTGACGTTGTTAATGGAATCCTCATTTCGTCTTTATCACTGATATCCGATTCCACAACGACTTGATACTATTTTCAGAATTATTTAAAAAATTACGTGGTAAAGTCTTATTAATTATTCTGTGCAATAAAACAATAAATTTTGCTCTAAAAATTGAATTAAAATCGGTTAAAAAAAATTAAACTGTGGAAAGTCATTTGGCAAACACATCCGCATTTTTGTTTTTTATTATACGAATAACGTACGGAATTTAAAGGCTTTGAACTAAAGAAAAATAAAAATTTGTAGCGATTTTGTAGAAAAAATTAACGAAAAAATTTCTAACTTTTAAAATTTTGAAACAATTCGATATATTTTGTTCAGTTAACGATAATTTAGATTGAAAATATCGATATTCAGAGCCAAATGACTTAGTTATTAATTAATTACATTAAAAAAATCATAAATCGTACGAAAACTAGACTTGAGTCTAAAAATTTTTTAATCGTCTGAATCCTTCACTTACCTCAATTAATTCATTTAAATGTCTCTCCTTGACAGAAATATAATGATAAATAGCCAATATCATTAACAAAAAAATACCCATAATAAACGTCACCCTCCGGACATTAACGAGATGATGAAATCCCCGGGAACTAGATTTCATCAATAAATTCCCTTCCAACGTCATTTTACTCTCAATTATCGCGTAAATGACCTTATTACGTTAAAAATGTACCACTTCACATGACACACTGCGGGTAATAGTCTCCAAGGTGCACACGACTATCGAATGATAACAAAAAAACAGGAAAAAAAAAAAATATTGTTCCCGAATCGCTACTGGTAAATTGCATAACAATAACTCGAGGCTAGTGTTTATTTATTCAGTTCAGTGCATTCTATTCATAAATTTCTTGGTCTAGTTTTTGCATTTGTGGGACTGATAATAGTGAGGAAAAAATAAAATTTGTTATTATCGATGGATACATGATGATTATCAATAATTATGGTTTTTCATTGATTATTAAACTTTCCATTCGTATTAATAGGAGATATTACCCAGAGATGTTGTTAATTTTATGTTAATTACATTATTATTCGGTTATTATTGCACACTGGGTCCTTTCATTTAGGGAAATTCCTTTAGCTGAGGGAAATAATAAACTTTCGTGTCTTAATTTTCGAATATTAACGCTCCCAAATTAATTTTTATCTTGAAAATTATTCGGTATTAATTGTTGGTTATTGTTGCATAATATCATGTGTCAGGAGTCGATTATTGTCACGATAAATACAAAGTAATGATTTTTTTACTATTTGTCATTGTGCTGACAACTTCCTGTAGTGATTTTCAAACAATAAACAATAGTTTTTTATACTTTTCTAATGTAAAACATATATTTTTAAATGTATCCTTACATTTACATATTTACAACTGAATAACAATTCATTATTAACGTATGAATTAACTACTAACTCGACATTAAGTTGATTTAACATCTAAATATTAATTTATATTCATTCATTTTTGGTCGCTCTCTCAATAATTTTTACAGTCGAAACATCTAGATTTTAATAATCTAAAAAAAAGCCATTAACTTCAGTTTAATTGTCATTTTTTTTTTAACGGCTAATACAATGAGATTATGACTCTCGTAATTAAATTAGGCCATTTTTTTTAATTTATTAAATTACGTTATGCGTTGATGAATTATCAGGCACTATTGCAATGAAGAAGATAAATTTTAATAATTTATAATCATTCAATCGAACTAAATGCCATTAAAAATTATCATTATCAGATTAAAAACATGAATTGAAGGTCATTAATATGGGATGATACATTATTCAATTGATATTAACAAACTAGCGATTAAAATAATAATTTACCATAATTATTTGTGCATTCACAGAGCGTCTTTGATGCTAATTGCGCCATTTCTCATGGTCTATTAAATTTGCGAAAATTTTAATTACTTAAATTAAGTCCGGTATGTGCGGAATTAATCAATAACAATTGTAATGATTTCCTTATTGATGAAATAATAGTTTTAGCGAAGGGGAAAAATTGGAAAACTCGAATTATTCATTAACTTATTTTCTTCGTTGTTCGGTGAACGTATTTTTGATTAATTTAAATTGATGTTATCCTGGCATTTTTGCACTCGAAGGTTGTGGAATCG
Source organism: Diachasmimorpha longicaudata (assembly GCF_034640455.1). Classification (NCBI taxonomy): domain Eukaryota; kingdom Metazoa; phylum Arthropoda; class Insecta; order Hymenoptera; family Braconidae; genus Diachasmimorpha; species Diachasmimorpha longicaudata. The sequence goes on from NC_087243.1 coordinate 2,725,321, forward strand.
TCTTTACCAATTATCAGATATTCATCTGGTGAGTAATCGAATAGTTCAAAGTCATACCTGTGGGGAGGAGAGGTGTCATTAGTTAATAATATTGGGAATTAGGTTGATGAGTCACTCACTTGAACATTTCATATAAATCAGCAATTTGGCTTCTGGATAATTTCATGAAATATCTCTTCATTACGTCTTTGGTTTGGGGACCTCTGGCTGGATTTTTCCACTCTGGGCGTATTATGTGCTCCAGGTGTACGTGTTTAATGAGATAATTTTGATCCTCCTGGAATGGAAATACGTTTGTTTAAATCTGTGTATTTGTTTTTCAAGAATTATTTAATTATTCTGTTGATACTTGTCCCTGGAACAGTGATTAACGATTTGAAAAGTCTGATAAGGGTTTTTGGAAGGTGATAGCACTAGAAAATTATTTTCTAGGGATAAATTTGCCTGAAATTTTGATGAAAATTCGTGGAAATTAAATTCTAATAAAATTTTTCTATTAAAATCTTCAAGTTTTTATTAAAAATTTCAATAATTTGGAAAATTTTATCGGTTTTCTTCAATAAAAAAACTTCATTTTTTTCCTAACAATACTTTCATTCATTAGAAAATATTGTAAATATTTTCGTCGCTTTCTATTTAATTTTTTAACAAAAAAACAGACAAGAAATTAAATTTAAAAAATGCTCATTCAGCTGGTGGATTAAGACCGTAAATCCTACATATTTTTTTCTAACAAAATTACTTAAACTTTTCATTATAATAAATAAATAAAAATAATAGAAATTAAGTAAAACTAGACAACAATTTTCTCACGAATTCACGAAAATTTTCAGCAACAATATTTCCCACAATTCTCTTTCAATTACAACTAAAAACTCACTTGAAGAGTCTCAAACTTGGCAATGACATCAAATCTAACTTGACAGGGTGTACAGAATTGTAGAATTGGTGTCCAGTGCATGTCCAATTCATTACCAGTACGCCATTCGCAAAGTAACCACCTGACAAATTCCTCAAACAGTGGATATCTTGGCCCCTGTCTCATTCTGTTCTTGGGATCCTAGAGACCAGTGTAAATGTTTTAAATTAAAAAATAATAATAACTGGGTCAACAACTAATCCAACAACTTCCTGAATTAATAAAAGTGTCAACTCACTTTTGGTCTGTACTGGTTAATTATCTTCACACCGAGTTTACTGTGAAGTGTGTTTGGTAGACTTTGCTCAAGTTTATCACGATAGGCACTGAGTAGTCGTTCAAATGGATGTCTGACGATGAGAAAGCTCACAGAGTCGTTGAGGTATCTGATGAGTTCCTCAGCTGTTGGTCTGGAATATTTTTGTCTTGCTAGGGAGACTGGGACAACCTTCGAGGCCTTAAGAAATTGTGGACTGTACCTGGGGGAAAGGAACCACAAAATTAATTTATTTAAAAACATTAGGGTTCATTTCATTGGATTAATTAGTCATTCAATAATGGGGAGGTTTTGGTGGGTCGAGTTGACTTACCCTGCTAGTCTATTAAAGTTGTAGATCCAGGATGTAGAGGCTGCTTTGAATACGTTGCACCAGATGAGGTGGTAGTCCCGGTTGACAAAAAATTCCCAGGCATTTGGTTTGTGGAGTGAATCATTACCAGGTCGATCTAGACCAACTTCAGCGCATCTTTCGGTTAATAATCGTCGTCTCTCGGCCAATCGCATTTCAGTCTCAGCTGCACTGTTTAATTCATATTGACGTTCTTCAGCTGATTGCGGTGTCTCCTTCTGGAAAATGTTAATGGTTTTTTTTTTGTTTATTTAGGGCAGTGGGGGGTTGAGATTGAATTTTGATTGTCATTTAATTTCTCTTCTGGTGGAATTACGTAACAATTTGTTGAAATAATTTTTTATTGTTGATTAAATGAACAGTTATAGTTTTTAATGAACATTTTTGTGATGTTTGAAGTCCACGAATTTCCTGGAAACTCCAGGAATTCTCCTGAATGTCTTAGAAATCCTCTGAATTTTATAAAAAATTTCAAGAATTTCTGGAATTATTTCAAAGTCTTTAGAATTTTAGAAAATTTCAATAGATTTTCATTTAAAAAAAGGGCTTCAATTGTTTAAGAAATTGCAATTATTTTATTATTGCATTTTATTATTATTTAATTTTATTATAAAAAATTAAAGTTCTTTTCTTCACAAAATTAAAGAGCAAAAATTTTATCTTTTTTTGATTCATAAATATTATTTTATCAACAACAATATTTGTTCCAATTCTTTGGCAAATTCCTCCGATGAAGATGAATATAAACAAATTGTCTAGTCCATATGATACAGTTGAGTAGCGCTAGTGGTTCATTATCATAGGGTACCAAGGTCTATCCAATTTCCCAATTTCTGCAATTACCCTAAGTAGATCTGATAGTTGACCTCCTCTATGTATTTCATGATCACTTGTTACTGTGTACTCAGGTCATTTATCGTTGAGGTATAGGTAAATGGACATGTGGTCAATAAATTGTACGACCGCGTGACTACAAGTCATGACTTGACTGACTGATCCCTTCGTGTTGGTTATGTATGTGAATTAATCTAATGATTCAGGATACGCTCGTGATTCAAGACCACCAATACATCATCTCCATCATTTTGATGTAGAACATTCGGAAATTATCAATTGAATAAAAAAATCAATCGATTGTCCGATCATTTGTTGGTATTTTTCATATTTTTTCGCAGTTTTTATCGTTCGTTAGTCGTAAATTTATTTATTTAATGGATTTTATTTTTGTACTCCAGTTTTTTAAATAATTTTACTGTTTAACGATATTATCAATACAATTATTCCAATAAATCATTTAATTTAGTCTTTTAAATTATAAAAAAAATTCCAAAGCTGAAGTTTTTCGTTTTCCCTTTTGTTAAAAAATCTTAAAAATTATTAAATGTGCAACAAATGAATTTTCATTAACTTAATTGCGACTTTTGCGTGTTCGCTATAAACAATATCAATTTTTCTTTGAACTATTCAACAGAATATTTTATATTTTCCTTTTGAATTTCATTTTTTTTTTTCATTTTCCTTCGATTTTAATTTGTTATTTTCCACAACAGCTTCACTGCAATTATTTTAATTGCATAATCCACTTAATACTGTCTCATTTGGTCTAACAAACCCGTTGATTCGAGTGTTCGTTAGGTTCGTTGTAATAGGAAGAGAACAAGTAGATTTTTTCCATTTTTTTTTTTTCAACTTCTCTGCTACTCTCTGGTCTTTGTGGAGATGCAGAGGAGACAGCAGGGAAAAAAGTGAAAACCAAGTGGCCACTTTTTGCTGCCAAAGTGCCCTCTCACCTATCGCCCTATTGACAGCACGAGGGTACTATTGAGATGGGGGAAAGAACCTGAAGTTATTTTTTTTTTCTCGATATATTTCCGGGATGAGAGAGTCATTCTCGTCATATTAAATTCCAGGGGGGGGGAGGGACATTCTTTGATGTATATTTCAATAAAAAAAATTTGGAAATATAGAATTCTTAGGAAAAATCCCTAAAATTCATTAAATTCCAGGATTTCTGAGGAAATTACAGTAAAATCAAGTGAAATTTGCAAAAAAAAAAATTAAATCCACCATTTTGTTTACTGAATAACAGACAAAAATAACCAAAAAACAACATTACCACTCAATTTTTTATCTACACATATTTTATCGCAATATCTCATGTCCCTTTAAATTCCCAAACGTCATTAACTCCCTCAAAATTAAAAAAAAAAATTAAAAAACTCTAAAACATCATCTTAATTAACATCTCCCCACCCAAATCCCCCAATTAATCTCCCCAAAATCATGGGATTAACGATAATGACTCTCAAAAACACTTCAATCCCCCAAACGATCACATGTTGTGTGAAACCCGATGAATTTAGCAGTTGAATGATCCAATTAACCCAACCAAAATTAAATCGTCTAATTATCCCATCAGCCGATTAATCTCATTATCCTCTTGAATCATTTTCATACAACCCTATCATGTTTAGAGCAATAAGGGCCCGAATTTTGATTATTGAGATGATTTTCCATTTGTCAAGAAATAAATTATTTAAAAGGATTTAAATGACATGTGATATATGACACGGTAAAATAGCATATACTCAGTACATTTGTTGGAATTTGAATGCACAAGTGACGCCTTCCGTTTATTGATTTTCCTGGAGTTTACCCCCTCGGTAGCCACAACGAATGTGGGCCATACCACCCACTCTCCACTGGTTATATATCGTATCCCTCAAACGTGTCATGAACAAGAAGCTTTTATGCTGTTTCATGTTATCTGATATGTTCATTTTTTTTTTCTTCTCCTTTAATTTAAGTCCTTTAGTTCCTTGGATGGGGGGGTGGATGGGGGTGGGGGTGAATTATGACCCATTGAGCATGCAATTTTCGTGTTTTTTTGCAACTGTTCGTGAAGGTTAAGGTCAGATTTGATGGCAGTTACGTGAGTAATGAGTTTTAGGGATAATTGTTGATAATTAATGATTATTAAATGTCTGAGATATTAATTAGTCGACTGGGAAGAGTTGGGTGTAATTTAATTGCGGGGAAAAAATTAAAAAATGAGGTTTTTTGTTAAAATTTGAAGGTCAGGATTAAATTGAAAATTAAATCAATTAATTATTGATATTAGGGAGTAGAATATTTAATAATAATTACGGAAATAACGATTGGTTAGTGATTAGAGAAATGATTAGGGTAAATCAAGTGGTAATTTTGCATTTTTCGATTTTTTAATTAATTTTAATTCAATTTAAAATTATTGATATGATAATTTATTTTGTTTTAACAATTTACTACTGAAATTATTAATTTAAACTTGAACTTTATGATTTGATATCACATTATGTTTCTGTTTCGTTTATTTCTTAAGTTTCATTAGCGATAGACATAAATTATAAATTTTTATGGCACAACTTTTATGGGTTTTCACAAGTCACGTCTTCGTGAATCCGGGATAATGTCAAGTACTGGTGGGGGGGGTTGATACTAATACCTTGACAATCACTTTGAATATAATTTTAAAGACCTTCATAATTTAATGGATTTAAATTACGATAGGGTTCAGGGGTAAATGGACCGGTTAGGGACATTTACATCTGAGTGAACATTCATCGTAATATATGTCGTGTCTCGTAGGGATTTAATTTAATTAAATGACAGGATAGGTAAATTGTTATTAACTTTGACAATTAGTTTAACCGTCTGTCAAGATAACGTGTTAAATGTCCATTCATTATATTTTATTAGAAGAATTTTATTAAAAGACTCATTAAAAAATCTTAATTCCAATAATTCGGTTTCGTATATTTTATTTTGAACGATTTTAATTTATAGACGTTATATGTTGCATAATAATGTTATAATCCACCAATTACCGTGTGTAAAATTTCATTGGGACCCTCTGGAACGACTGACCAATCAAAAAAAAATTTAAAATCTGTTATTTTTAACAAAAATCAATTATTTTTTTTCAATCGTAAGCGATCGTCTGCTCTTAAATTAAAAAAATTCTAATAGTCGTAATTATTATTGAAAATTCGAGGTATTTCCAGCCGAACTTTCACCCCCTAAAACTCTTCATCCCCTTTACAATTCCCTCGTGATACACCTACGATAAAATCGATAATTTTCTTGATCCATTTGGGGTTTATTTGACGGAGAAAATTTATTTTCCGATGATAAACAATTGGAGGAACTTTGGTGAAGCCAAAGAACTCGATTACAGGGTCTTCGAGCTTAACTTATCGACTCTGTCCATCAGTGTCATTAGAAAAAAAGTCGTATGATTACCCAGCAATCATCCGATTTTTATCGTCTCCACATGACATTTCCGGTTACCCTCGTACACTCACAACTGAGGTAAAATGTCGTGCGTTGAAATCGAATCTTTTATTTCATTTTGGGGTTGAGAAAAGGTCGATCTACGGGATTTAACCGAGAATCGATCGACCCACTTATAACTTTTACTTCAATCGTGTGCAGAAAATATATTTCGTGATGTCCTTTGATGGTTGTGAACTGATGTCATTCAGATAGATATTGCATTGTCAAAAAATTGAAAGAACTTGATATCACGACTTGGCACACGGTGATACCCAAAATGTGCGTGATAAGAGATTATTTTTTTTTTAATATTTGAGGATATTTAGTAAATAAAGTCGATGGAATGGTTTAAAAAATTTTGCGAGTCTTTTTCCTGGGGAAATATTATTATCGGAATTTCTGGAGAACCTCGAGCGCGACTTTTGTTTACAATAACGTGTTTCAAGGTCGAATTTAATGAGGCATTGCAAGAGGTTTTTCCAGGGATTGTAATTTTTTTTTTTTTTCATTGCAAAGAGTTCTTGAAGAAAATGAAATGAATAATTGTTGAAGTAAAAATTAGGTGGGATAGAAATTAATTTTTCTTTGTGTTTTAATTAATTAAATGATGAATTTCTGATGTGGAAAAGAATTTATTTTGGAAATTCTCAAAGTTTAGTTTAATGAGGTGTGAAAGACAGCTTTTCCAGTAATTGACTTGATGACTTCATTTTTTATTTTATTTTATTTTATTTTATAACGAAAATATCTCGACTAATTTTTGTTATTCGAAGAGCTCTGTCATTAAAATAAATGAAAAATCGTTTTAATTAATTTTTTCCACATCCGTGACGTTAATCACCTCCATAACTTTCATCAAAAGCACCACTTAACAATTTCGTCACTCTATTTTTCGCCTCAAACATTAAGTTTTCCATTTCCCCCAAAAAAACTGTTCTTTAAATTTTCATTTCACAAAAATATTTCTGTAAAAATCATTTCAATTTTAATCAAGACCTTTTTACCATAAAATTCTGTTCACAAAAAAAAATCATTAATTATTTCTTCTTAATTCTTTCCCAAAACAATTTTCTTCCCATCGTGACCCATTAAATTACCAAAAATCTAATTATTTAATCGACATTCAAAACATCATCGACGTTAATTAAACCCCTAATTATCGTTTCCCTCGTTTTATTTCTTCTCCAAAAATTATGTAATCACATGGGGTATGTTCTGTGACACATTTTAATGGGATAAATTGATATAAACAACACCTTTCCTTTTTTTTTAAATAATTACTGTACCAGTGGTGGAGTGAGTGAACCACCTGCCGCAATGCGTCTGGACGTCAGCCAAATTCAAGTCCAACAAGGACAGAAAGACTGAGCTTTTTCGTTCACCATTCACTCTACACCGATGCTTTTGACTTTGTCGAGTATTTCGCATCCCACCGACCCCTCATCCACACCCAGTCAAATTGATTTCCCCCTATTTTTATGTCCTAATGCTTCAACTGCGATTTAAATGCTTCGACATCTTTTTTTCTTCTTTTTTTTTGGCGGAGTCTGTCTGTCTATTTTGGTCTGTCAGCCACTTCCTCTTTTCCCTGGGGTTAGAAATCACTGGAGTAGTCGATGAGAGGGGGGGGGGGGAGAGGGAGGTGACTGCAAGCCTTTCTTTCACGGCGTTGACAGCCGTCGCCTCCTGGGGGTGAGGAAGGGGGAGTGAGGGACAAGTGAAAGCTGTCCAGGAAGAGAATTCCCTTCTCATCAGGGAATTTCTCATTGAGTCGTATCTTGGGAGGGTAAAAATCGTGGATATACTTCAACAGGAGGATTTGACGGGTCTCGAGTGATTAATTAATCTTTAGTACTTTGGATGGATGATGGTGAAGTCTACAAGTAGTCAGATGCTATTTTCGTCAGACTTGCAATTTAATACTATCTCGTGTGGTGTTTTCAGAAGAGGTGGAGTTTTGATGGGTGAATGGAATCATTAATTTACGGTAGTTTCACGAACATTTGGGAGGTTTTTTGTAGTTGACAGGGGGATAATAAATGGGGGAAAAAATATTGAGTAAATAATCAAACAGAAAATTATTAGAAATTTCGTTGTTTGTAGTTTTCTACGAATTCCAGACGATTTTTTAATTTATTTCTTAGGGTTTAATTGAATAAAAATTCACGGTTTTGTTTTAGGAAATGACAAGGGAGGTTTAAGGTAATTAATGAAGTGGTTGATTGATTTTTTAAATGAATGTAGAACGTTTATTTTAATTTTACAAAGACAGAACGAAAATTATTTGAAATTTTGTCGTTTGTAGTTTCGTACGAGTTCCAGTCGATTTTTTAATTTATTTCTTACAGTTAAATTAAATAAAAAATCATGATTTTGTTTAACAAAATAAAAAAGGGAATTAAATTCAAGTAATTAACCGAATCGTTGATTTTTTAATCGAAAATAAACGAATGTTTATTTTAATTTCATAAATTCTTGTAAAAATTCTCAGATAATTTTTTCTTCCAAGTTTTTTTTTCGTTTTAAAGTCAAATTAAATATTTTAAAATTGTATCAGTGAGTCATAATACATTGAGAAGTCAACAGTTCTATTTAGTCTCATTTTATAGGTCCTATTTTAATTTAATTACGTTGGTTTGCTTCCGACAGCTATTAATTTTACCCACCACTTTCTTCCTCGAACTTCTTAAACGACTTTGCTGTTCAAAAAAAAAAATTGAAATTAAAATTTCGCATAATCAATTTTCCTTTTTGGTTCACTATGAAATCATAAAAAGTCCCAATGGTTTGTGAGGTTTGTCGTGTAGACACAAAAACCTTGATTTTCCTTTTTACGATGAGTTTACGCTCCAATCGAAGGGAGAAAACCGTAAGGGGCGATGGGAAAACTTTTAGATATATTTTTTTTTTTTTCCCTCAGTTTTTATCCCCAGGTTCATCCGGTCGAAACGTGTACAGAGTGAAGAGAGAGTAGAGCTCGTGAAAATCAGAACTCGCTTTTACTGGGTCTTCGGTCGTTGTTTTGGTGGTTTTTTCAAGTGGAATTTCAGTCTATTTATGGGAATTCTGGGAAGAACATGTGGAATTAATTAAGAAATTCATGGGATAATGGGTTTGTAAATTTATTAGCGAATTAGGGAGAAAGTCGATGAGAGGAAAATTTAATTCAGTCGAGATTTCCGTAATTTTTTAATGATTTTAGGAGGAAATATTCATTTACCTCCAAATTATCGATTATTTTCCAATAGTTTATCATCTAAAAATTATAAATTTTCACGTAGACAGAAAAAATCAATAAAAAATACCCGAGAAACTCAATATATCTAAAGTTTTATACAAATAAAAATAACTAAACCAACTTAAATAAATAAAAATTCGTCCATTTGTTGATTTAAAAAAAAATTACCTGACAATCTGGTATTTTTAATTAAATAAAACCACATAATTTCTACTAAACAATCAACAAATTGTCCCAAGACAACAGACAAGACACCAGATAATAATCAACCAGTGGAATAATTTTTAATGATCCTCTCCCCTCTCGTAAAATTAATAATCGAATAATAATCAATTTTCTTCGTTACTATCGATATTCATCCAATAAATTAACAATTAAAATTTATTTTACTCACTTCCAACGATGATTGCAATGCATTGTTACTACTGTCCTGACTTAATAATGCGAGAAGGAGAATAGCAAGGACAGCAGCAACGAGTAATGTCCTTCGTAGACCCGCCAGGACATATCTGCGTGGTGTCATCTTCTCTCGATGGTTATTTTTTCTTCTGTACTCATAGCGCACTGAAAATATCACAGACCAAAATTAACATATGAAAATCTGATTTAATTTGGGTGTAAATTACATCGCTAATGACCTCATTTGTCTCTGTTGATCCAACACTGCGGGTTCCTAATTTTCATGGGTGGGTTGAGGGGTGTGTGGGGGGTGTGGGGTGGAGTTTGTCATCACCTTTGATATCGCTTTCATCAGGAGCAACTGTTTTCTGTCACGCAATTGCGGAATTGCAATGTGTGTAATTTAATTTGTGGTAATTTAGGGAATGTTATGAGGAAATTAATTAGTTTTGAGGGGAAGAGGAGGGGGGAAGAATGTTCTAATGTATCGAATGCAGAGGTATCGACTTTCGTGATTTAAGAGGATTATTTTTATTTAAATAATTGAATTGATATTTAATTAATAATTTCAAGAATTTTTTTTTACTAAAATATTTGAGTTATAGAATAATTAATTAATGGGATTTTTAGTTAATAATTTTCTTTGGAATCTTCATCATTTTCTCATTAACTTCTCATTTAAATAATCTAAAAGATAAAAAATAGGATTAGATTAATAAAACAATAACAATTTAATGTGAAAAAAAAATCTCGTTTTCTGAAATAATTTCAATCAACAATTTAAAAAATATATAAATAAATGGTCTAACAATTTTCTTGGAATAATTCGTTATCCAATGGAATAAAAAAGTCTTGTTATTTCGTTTCACAACCTAATAATTTTCAATTCATAACACAACTAATCATCATTCATTAATGTCTGCAATTCCCTCATGATTATCTCCACATCCCCCGACATAATTTTTTATATTTCCTGCTGATGAATAGCAACATCGTGAGACCCAAGAAAATATTTATCCACTTTATCCCCAGATTTATCCACATGTTGAATAATCACGTTACGGTGAATAAAAAAAAAAAAAAAAGCGTCGATCTAAATGGCAATTGACAATTGCGTAACTCCGGATGATTCCTCTCGGTCAACGAGTGTTCAATGTGTGTATGTATGTTTATATGTGATTGTGTAAAATGGATATACACCTCACTGTGTACCCATACCACCGGTAAAGCCGAGTTAATTAATTCCGTACGATGAATATCGCATACTGTCTCGTGCAACTTTGTCCCTATGTTAACCCACGTGAGCTGTTTCCCATATTATTTTTTTTCTTTTCAACTCACGTGAGGGGGAGTGAAAGAATTTACTCATAAATAAAAATATGGTGTACAATGTATGTGGTAACAGTGACATATTAATTCAACAATTGGATAAATTGTTAAATTTTTTTTTAGGGTGAGATTATTGTCGTTTTTTTAATTTTTTGTAGATTAATTTTATTTTACTGCGTGTTGTGTCTTCCAGTCGTTTTGAGAAATTTGCGAATGGTAATTAGGGCTATTGTCTAGTCGTGGGAATGCAACGTAATGAGAATACGTGAATTATTCTAGAGAAATGTTGAGGTGAAAATGAAATTGCAGTTGGGGAATATCATGTGGTGGGATTTTTTTTTAAGTTTATTTAAGACGTGAGGAATTTTGAGGGAAAATTCTCGTGAACTTTCTCGTGTAGTTTATTAAATAATCTTTATTAATTATATTTAATTTGATTAATTGGGTAGAGAAGTGGTTTTTGGTTCTTACTTTTGATGGTGGGATTTCCATATTTAACGAGATTTTGAAAGGATCAAAGAAAATTGTGGGTAAAAGAAATTTGAATAAAACATGTTCTTTAAATCTGCATTTATCGTGTAAACGAGTGGTTCTGAGAGAAAGGGGGTGTAAACCGTTGTTATCCCTCGTGAAAATGCTACAAAGAATTTTCCTCAAGTTTTTCCCTCGAAATCACTTATTCTCGAGATAATTCAACATTTTAAAACGAGAGAAAAACCAAATTTCGAGTTATTAAAATTCTAGGAGATTTTCCATTCTCTAATTTCTTTTCTTTTATACATTTTTTAAACAAATAAATTATACAGAATGCGAAGGCAATTTTTTTTTTATAAATTCCACCGAAGTAAATTCAAATTTAGTAAATCTACCGAATTTTTTTGAGTCATTTTATTGATAGAAATATAAATTTACTCGTTAAAAAAATTATTTTTATTTTCATCGGTCTCTCATTTATTTTATGGGTCTTCCAATAATAAAATATCAACAATTTTCGATAAATTACTAACATACGATCATCATTCAACGTTAGTGCGTGAGAAATTGCAATAATTCAGAAAAATCCCTCCTCAATTCTCCCAGAATCGAGTGCTATCAATGAAAAATAGAACTTTTCCTAACGGAATTTCATCGTAGTTTATTGACTCGATAATAATTGACTTAGGGTACCATGAAATAAGACGATTCTAATAACAAATACTGAGTAACCGATATTTTTTCACGGACTAATGAATTCTTATGTCTCTTCCGATATTGAACTCGTCGATCCGTTCGATTTCCGTCATCCGATTGTCGTGAAAACATTTTTCAGAGAGAAAATCCGCAGGAATACGAAGGTCAATTGAAAATCAATTTAGTCCCTTTGTCGTTTTCTTTTTTTTGGGTTTTATTTCACCTGAAAAAGTCAGGTTTTTTTTCCAGCGAATTTCCGACGGTGAAAAGCCCGAGTTATTAACGTATGCTACTGACAGCAGGTGATTGTTAAAAATTTTTAGGGATTTAAAAGTCAAGAGTTTAATTGAAAAGATATTTTTTAATCAGTGGAAACGACGTTAATTTTATTTCGTAATTAACTTTCGGAGATTTCGAATTTTTTAAAATTGTAATTCGTATATGAATAACTTATTTTGCTTTAGTTTATAACATGAATAATTTATTCATTATTTTTCATAGAATTTATCTTAATAAATTGTAATTATCAATTTAAAATTTCTTCAATCTTCAAATAAAATAAAAAATAGAGCATTTTCGCTAATAAAAGCAAAAGTCATAAATTTATTTTATATATACAATTACAAACAACTCAATTTGTTATAAATTAACAAAATTACTTAGTTTTTTCCATTAAATTATCTCATATTTAAAATAAAAACTCGAATTTCTCTATCTCAACACCACAATTCAATTTTTCCTATTTTTTTTTCGTCTGATAATTTCACAAGTTAAATAATCTATGACTCCACATGATAAGATACTCATTAATAAACAAAATAAAATTTAAATTAAACATCACTCACCTCCACCTATCATACACGCAGGGGGTTGATCACAGTATCATTTACCCCAACAACTCGGCGTCTCGTCGCAGCTCCACCCGGGCTTTTTCCCAGAGATAAACACCAAAAATTCCCCCCCTCAAGTACTGTTTATCCCCCCCTTTTTCACCTTTCAAAAATCAAAAATTAATTTGTTAATCGTTAACACTCCAATTATCACCGGATGATAATATTTAATTAATTAAAATTGCGAATTTAACACGTGTGAAAGTTGTCGTGGCGATTGACTGCGGGGGGTGGCAACCGTTCACCGCGGCATTCTCTGGTGCACTGTTCACAATCTAGTGGAGTTTCGAGTAACCCATCAACGACGCCGGGCGCCCCGACGCTGTCGCTCCTCATAGCGCGAAAACGAAACACTTCGGCGCATACCAACACATTCGAATCCCACATAAATGGTAGAGGATAGAAATTGTGGTAGGGGATGGAGCGGGGGAGGGGGAGGGGGGAGGGTTGAAGTATTGACGTGAAAAATATTGACACTTGTTTGCATTGATATTTTTTAAACAATGATAAATGATAATTGTGATTATTTGCATTAAAATATTGAAGAGAAAATTTGATGAGTTGAATTTTCAATTTTAATTGAGGAATTTGTTGTTGGAAAAATAAATTATTTGATTGTTGAGGTGATAATTAATGGGATTAAACTATTTAAATGAAATTGTATATGAAAAATTGATGTTATACATATGAATTTATTTATTTTTATTTATATAAATGAGAGACAGAATTTAATTGAGGAATTTATTGTGGGAAAATTGATTATTTTGATGTTTGAAGTCATAATAATTAAAATTGTACAATTAAAAATGTTTTTGATTTATGTAAATGAGAAGCAGAATTGAATTTACAAATTTATCAACATCAATTTACCATAATTAATTAGAAAACAATATTTAATATCACTTAAAACTTAAATTGAAACTATTTAATTCGTGAGATCAATTTTTTCATTTGAATTCAAACGACAAATACGACTTAAAAAAAAACATTCAGCTCCATAAATAAATTACTAAAAAAACAAACATTCTTTTATAGTCATCAACAACAAGTTCTCGATTCACAATGAAAATTATCCCAATAAAAAAAATCAACAAACTAACAATCGAAACAGTTTGAAGTGTCAATACTTTATCCATCGACTCTAAAGTCTGGATTGGTCAGATGCGTTTCGCGGGTCGATTTGCCACTGCACATTCACCCGCGCATGCGTACACCATTACAGACACATACTAAGAGGACAGTGAATGTTCATCAGCATCAACAATAAACGATAAAGGCCAGATATGACAGAAACATTTTCAAGTTGAAAAAAAAAATTTTTTTTCTTCAATTTTTTGTCTCCACTGGTCCTCCCCCCCTTCCCCCTCCTCTTTCGCACAATCAGGGAATTGATTAGAATGCGCATCTGCTGATACAGTCGATATTTGACCTGAAATCCACTCCTGTTTTCGTTTGTCTGCAATCGGCGAATATTTTTCCATTGAATTTAATTTCCAACAGTTTCATTAATTATTTAAAATAATTTTGAGCAGTAATTAGCGAATGAGAAGACAAAGAATCCGGGAATTAACACCTAATCTGTCTCTTTACATCAAAATTAATATGCGAATCCTTCGAAATGATTTTTATTCTCAATTTAATTCGTTAATTAACACGTGAAAATTATTTTTCTAATTTACTGATTTAACTCTCAAATTCCTCGGAACTTATTGATAGTTCCACTGAATTTTCGACGATTCTATTGCAATTTACGGTATGCTAAATACTCGCAGCATTCAAACTAAGACCAGAACAGTAATCGAATGTTCAAAATTCTTCGAATAATCATTCAAATGTAAAATTGGAATTCTGGTTCATTGAGCATTACCAATAGCCAGAATTAGTTTGTTAGCGAGTTCATTCCCGGGGTCGCTTCCAAAATATCGTGAGCAAATCACTTAGTCTTCATTAACTTATCCCCATTCACATGTGATAAAATTCACTGTCACATTGATACAAGTGAAAGTGTGATAAAAAATAAATAAAAAAATTTAATTATCATTTATGACACGAAGATGAGAGGAAAGATGCTTTGGACAGGAGGCACATTACATAGTAATAAATTTACCATGATGAGAGACACAGGCCCTAAACATAGACAACTGGGTGGACATTACAATCTGTCATGACGATACGTTGACTCTGGTAAACTAGAGTCATGCTAAATTACACTAGTCTCATTTTTCAATGCTCCCAAACTCTCTTCCCGGTGACTCTTCGAGGCATTAATATTCGACACGTTACGCAACGAATATTCAATAGAATTTCATGATGAATTTGTTGTTCTATTGATTAATGGATTTTTGGGGTACGACAATGGGTGAATAATGTAGGGGGATGAGTGGAAAACCATTTTTTTTTTTAAATTGATGGCTTTGAAAAATTGTTTTCATCCGGGAAATGGTGATTATGGAGGAAGTGATTGTCCATCGATTCATGATTATTTCAATTGTTTCCGCTGATTGGTGATGGGTATTCATTGGTGGAAGGGGAAGCAATCAGGATCGTTTATAGTTATTAATTTATGGAGGGATTAATTGACTGTTTGTTTGTTGATTGATGAGAAATTGGAACGATTTATGGAAATAATACACTAATTTTACAAAAAATTGGAAAATACAAAATTTATCATTTTTTCGACTCGAAAAATCGTATGAACTATTTTTAAAACCACCACTAGACCCATTATTATTATTATTGATCTCTAGGGATATATATAAACCCCTGAGGGCAGATAAATTTTTTTACGTCGAAAATTATCAATTATCGATATTTTAATTACTAATTTTACTAAAATTCAATTTATTACTCGAATTTGTTATTCCATTATCGATGTAAATTAATGTCATTAACATTATTATGTAATTTTTCCTCGATTATTTACGTAAAAACTCTCTCACAATTATAATTACCTCACAAATTACACAATTAATATGTTAACTCTCAATTAATAAACTCAATCCTTCGATGTAATCCACCTGCTGACGTCATCCGATCCTTCATCCCACCGCAAAACAAATTAACTCAACAAATTGTCATCACATGACTTATCAATGTCAACGACGTGAACTTTCTCCAGGAATTCACCCTTCATTCCCAAAAATATCCACATTTTTTGTTTTTTTTTTCCTCGGACTTCCGCTTTCCGCCAACAGCAGACACTTTTATCACAACTGATTGTCATTGTCGCACTCGCCTACACACTATCACCACTACAAGACATCCATCCGCGTTGATCCACCGGTGTTTTTAAATAAAAAAAACATCTGCGATAAGATAGAGAAGCTGAATATCGTTACTGGATTTTGTCTGCAGGATATTGACGAGTCCAACAGTCTACGTCATGATAAAGGATCAGGAGGAATTGAAGGGTGTCACATGCCTCTGGGACATCATCGAGGGTTCACTGTGGAGAAGGACAGATGTTGTGCCTCCAGGTGATGAACATACGGTGGCTACTGTGGTCCTGGACATGCCGACGTTTCAGGACTCGGATATTGTCGAGGGACATGGGATCATCAGCTATGATATTGATGGGAGTCACCTCCAGGTGCCAATTGAGGGCTTCTCCATGACAGCGGCACAGGCTGTTGATAAGGGAATGACACCTAGACATTCAGCTGATGTTGGGAAGAGTATTCTTGCGATTAAGGCAGCATCGGTGGAGAGGATCGTTAGGATTCCCCTGGGGCAGGATCTTGGGGATAAAATCATGGGGTTCTTGGAGATTAATGAATTTACGGAGATATTACCGGATGTTCATGTGTCGAAGCAGACGGAGATGTTCAGACATTGTCTGATTGAAATATTACTTGATGAGGATGAGGTCAAGTTGAGAATTTTTGCGAGGTATTTTTTTTTTTTGGTTTTTTTTTTTGTTGAAAATTGTTGGAGATTTATTTATCGCAGTCATTTTTGGGAAATATTCTGCTGGAATTTTGAGGAAGTAGTCGGTTTATTGGGATTTTAAACAATTTTTATGTGTTTTTATTTATTTAAAACACAATAAATTAAATGAGAAGTAAAATTTATTGCTCTCATTTAATTTTCGCGAAATGGTGTGCTAAATTTATTGAAATTTAATTTCAAAAACATTGGTAGTGTCATAATAATTCAATTGAACTCAAGAAAATTGACAGAAATGAGAAGAGTATAAGGTAAATATTTAATTATATTTAAAATTTCAAGTAAGTGGGAAATTAATTACAAAAAGACTCTCAAGTAAGTTGTAAATTCGTAATTTTCAGTGAAACTGGAAACTCTTTTTCTAAATTAACATCAAAGTCTTTCCTAAACGATTTAAAATTTTTATTTCGAAAGTACAATCACTGAATTTTTATTCGAAAGTTGATAAAAATAGGAATAAAATGTTTAAAGTTCACAGAAATAATTAATTATATAAATCCGTTGACATTCTCAGCTGATTATAATCCCCAACTTGACTGTCTCCAATCACTCTTTCACTGATTCAATTATAAATTTTATTTCACCTCATTATTTTAATACTTCTCCCCCTTCTGCAGAACAACATCACAAGTAAACATAATTACCCACCTCCTGAGGGCGACAATTCCACAAATGACAGAAGAAAATAATCACGACAAATTACTCCAGGCAGCGATGGCACTAGAACGAGAGATCGAATTGCGATTGGAGGGTCTGAGTCCACGTGATATTGTCAACGCCAGTTTAGTCACTGACTTACTCATCCCAGAATAATAAATTATATAATTAACTATTCATAAAAATAAAATTTTCAATTGTACTCAGGATGTTCATAAAACTCAAAATATATTTTTCAAATTATTTATTTTGTTAAACTATATAAAGCACATATTTTATAATAGATGTTGCGAGTGAGTAGAGTGAGTTTGAGTGAGTGTGTGAGTTAATGGAACTCGCTGAGCACTTTTCTTAATTTTTTTTTTTGTTTCATTTATTATTTCGATAAAAAATATCATCATTACGACCGGCACATTGTCGCACCCTTTCAATCACCAGTGATATTTGTTAATTAGTGGCTCTGGTATCCCTGAAGCTCTTGGCATTGGCCAGCCACAATATCAAGTGTTAACAATTTTTAATTAAAATATATGGTATTTTTTTCAATGCAACAACTCGATCGATGTTCATCTACACTTGAAAACAATAGGGATTAATATATATTGTTATTATTTGTATTAAAACATCACCAATTATCTCAATCAATCAATGATTTTCGTCAATTCTTAGTTAACAATTTGTATCCAATAATGCCGATCAATGATGACAATTCATATCCCCTTTCACCACATTAGGCAACATTACAACTCATCGATTTTAGGTTTTTTTTTTTTTTGTTTTATGACGTTAAAAAGAGGTAGATGAGTAACGGTGATAGGATTTTATTTCAATTTCTCTTGTTTCTCAAATGCTGATGAATAATAATACTAATACTCGGCCGTTATCTTCAACGTAACACGTGGTTTTTTTTTTTTTTTTTATAATTCTCACCGGTTGTTGGGTACCAGATCGTTCAGCATCGCAGATTGCAAGAGAGATAATTATAATGGAGTTTACTTTGTTTTTACAATTTAACACTGTTAAAAATAAGAGAGGGAAATTTTTGGTGAATGTTTTGCGTCGTTGAATTTAATTCCCAGGAATTTTTATCGTTAGAATTCAATGGAAATTGGGAATTTAACGTTAAGTATTTCACGAAAATTTAGATAAATCAATGGGAATCCATTGGATTTTTAATATTAACATTTATTTATAAGGTTTGGATAATCAGAGGGAATTTATTTGTAAATATTTTTGGGACCATTGAAAATTGATAATTATTCACTTAAAAATTATAATTCAACTGCTCCTTAAATTTCCATATTTTTTTTTTAACAGTTACCATTATGGTTTATTTTAGTCTGGATGATTCAACGATTCGGTGCGATGCGGGTCCCACAAGGCCCCCTCTGTTATTCCTCTTTACACTCTAATTATCGTTACTTAATGGCTCAGTCTATCTATTATCGCAAATATCACTAATTTTTTTTTCCATATAACACTAGTATGGCAAGTATTTTTCATCATATAGTTTTTTTTTTTTTATTTGTTATCATTCCCTCCTGAGGCTCTCCAACGTGCATTTTATTCTGGTTATCAGCCACAAAAGATAATTTTTCAGTTTTTCTCGTGATGAATTTAAAATAAATGTCTGACAGGATGAGAACAGATGATTTTTTTTTTCTTTAACTATTTACAGTTTTCTAATTCCGTTATTGCGAGGGGATAATTCGTTAGGCCATTACCTTCGAACAACATTGTGTGCCTAATTATCCTCGTTCATTCGCCCTTAGAAATTTCTCACACTCGATATTTTTTCTCCTCACGTTAGAAAACAAATGATTTAGCTAATTGTTACTGATTACGTTTCATCGACTGGTTAAAATCGGTTTCTCTAGGTTTTTCTGGTTTTTTTTTGTGCTCAAGCTCAAGCGAATTGCAATTAATTTTCTCCAGAACGCAGAGTTTTAAGTCTCAGAGTCATTCGTAGGTTCATTCAGACATTTTTTTTAGGTCTAATTACACGTTCGATGCACACGAGTGACGAATGAAAGAATTCGTGGGGAGGAATTGGGGATTGAGTTAATGAGAAATTGTTTGTTAATTGTCAGTTCTTTAGCACTCGTGGGTGATGCTTTACACGTAGAAAAATAAATCGTAGAAAATACATAGGAAATTCTGTCTTCGTACAAAGCACAGGCGTTCAACGAGGGCTGAAGAGCTGATTGAGAAACACTAATTGGTGTCTCAGGGAGTTTAGGCTAATGGGGAATGGGTCCATTATTTTTTTTTTAAGAACAAATTGACTTTTGAGTCGAGTATTGTGTGAGAATGAACGATAATCAGGGCTTTGTTATTTTAAATTATTGGTTAATTGACAGTTAAAGTGAATCTGGAATTGAATATTCGATTTTTTATTGTAAATTTACGTCTTTTCAATGTTGACACGTGATATTTATCTGTTAACTGGGTAATCTACCACATGTGATGGACTTTCCAAAAGAAAGTTCTGCATTTTTAACCTTTCGGGAGAATTATTTCGTTATAATAAATATAAATCACTGAAACAAAGTGATTTATTGTGTTTAATTGTCAAATTTATATTCCAAATTCATTAGAAATTCCATCCTCTTGACGTTGGAATTACTTTTCCCACACGTGTGACTTATAATCAAAATAAAAACTTTCATTTTCTTCAAATTAATTCCCCAGTGACATTTATTCTCCCAAAATACGTCGTAATACCAAAAAATCAACGAAAATTATTTTTTATTTTTCATTTATCAGGAAGAGAATATTATTTTTTTCATTCGTCACTCGTTCCTCATCCCAGGAACATCGTTCTACATTGTGAATAATTTTTCAAAATTATTAATCACTTCATCTTTCGTATTTTGACCTCGAAAAGAGCCATTTTTTTTTGCGCAATCAGCTTAATCTATCACATGCCCCCTCGAAGACATTATCAATAGGTTAAGTGCCTGGGATTTATAATCACCGATTATTCCCTAGACCTTTATTACTGCTGATTGCCCTAAAATCCCAGGCACAGGTCCCCGCAGATAGAGGTGGAGGTGGCGAGAGGCCGCAGGGATTAACATACTTTGTGGTATTTGTTGTTAATATAATTTTTTTTTCAATTTATTATTTGTCCATCCTATTTTGTTTATGTACACGCTTATCTGTGCACCAGTGCATACGGGCATTGTTGATCTAAATGCTGCAGCTGAGGGGATTTTTTAACAATTTTTACTACAACACTCCGCGTACACAAAAGCACACAGATACACTTTTTCACTTTTTTTTTCTTTTTCAATGGTTTTTTTTTTTGTTTACTATTATATAGATATAAATTTACAGCGGTTAGAAAATGATCGATTCTTCATCGTAAGGCTAGAATCCCTTCTCTACTTTTGCTTATTTAATTAAAAATTTTTTTCCCCCTTTGATACTCGATTATTTTATACTTTTTCTGGTTTACTTTTGGTTGTTTACTCAGCCCGTTCACGAGTGAAATAATTAATGATGTTCCAGGGAACATTGTTATAAATAAAATGTTGTAGAGAGACTCAATAATTTTTTTAGTAAATTGGGAAGATTTTTGGGCCTTTGGCTCATTTTTTAAAAATGTTTTTAATTATATTTTTAATGATCCAGAGAAAAAGGGAAGAGTTTTAAATTTTTTAATGTTTTTCATTCATTTCTTTCAATAAACAAATTACTAAAAGTGTAGGGAAAACTTAAAAAATTCATTATTAATATAAATTTACATATTTTATTATAAAAAAGTCTCGTGGGAATTTTTTTTATTCAAAAAATTACTAGTGAACGTAAATAATTTGTTAATTGAATCAATAAAAATTATTTAAATAAACAAATTAATCAATAGACTCTCAAGGAAACTTTCTATTGATTTCTGTGCCATTTTACAAATAAATTAGACAGTAAATTAATTTATTATAATATTCTGGGGAACATCTTTGTTTAATTATTTCACACGTGCTTTTGATGGTCTGTGGCACTGGTTTCGATCAAGCCCCTACAGATGTTAATTACGATTTTGAATTTGAGATAGTGAAGTACCATCTTCGGTATTCCAACGCATTTTCAAAATTTTAATATCTAAATTTTAATATCTGATATGCGACGATCGTCATTCGTCACCGGGCACATTATCTCGAGTTGTTGGCAATATTTCTCGAGCCGATAACAATATCCTGGCATCGATCTCCTGGTTACGATACCCTATTAAACCCCGAATGACTTTTTTCGCGTTTTTAAAGGAGATCGAACTCCACAGCCGTAAATGCGATTTTTATAAATTGACTGATGGGTTTTATTGATTTTTTTTTTTCTCACTCTGGCCACGTCAATAGCATATTTCGTCGGTTTGGGGTCGGGGATCTCCGGAAGCGATGGGGAGTGATGGAGGAATTTTCATTTTTTTTTTAAATTCAATAATGAAAGGGTGAAATGACTGAAGATTTTTAATAATTAATTTCAGTTGAAACGAAATTTTTATAATAAAAATTCGATAATTTTCAGATGTTTAGAAATAGTTAATGTAAATTAGGGTACATTGACAAATATTGAATGTTTAAATGAAAACAAAAATTGGTCGTGAAATTGAATAAAAATAATTTCTTATCATTTATCCCTTCATTACTGAATTATTTCCTGATTAATGAATTAAATAAATCAGGCATCGATTGATACCCACTGCCTAATAAGTGGACGGGCGATGTCAAGTATAATTGCAGTACTTACGATTACTCATTAGCGTCACTCAAAAATTCATCATTCCTCGCGTTTCATTCTCTCTATTACAGTAATTACAATCTTAATATTTTAATAATTTTTCTTCCCCCTCTGTTTACAGTTTAATTAGTTTATTATAATTTTCTATGGTTATTCTCACTTCATACGTCAATGTAATATCTGGTAACATCAGTGTCACTTCTCGTCCCTTTGTTCACACGGTTTAATTTATTCTATTCATTAATTTTGGGGTATTTTCCGTAGTAATCGTTTCCTCATTCTAATACCACTCTACGTATTCACGTGTATGTGTTCTAGATTCATTTACTCGCTTATTTGTAGATTCCATTTACAACTATACGTTTCGCTAAGGCATTCGTTATGGCGAGTTTATCTCAAGTGATGTGCGATGAGAATTAATTTTTTGGTTTTCATTTTTCATTTGTATTTGGAATTTTTGTTATTTTTTTTGTTTATTTATTTATTTATTTTTTCTTGGAAATGTTAGAGCCAAGCAGGGGTTACGGGGCTTTTGTGAAATTTTTATTTGTACTTGTTATGTTTGTCCAAAAAATTGGTTATTGGAATTTTTGGAGGGGCTGGGGTCAGCAGCGAAGGAGAAAATTGTTAATAATTTACAAACAAATATTTTTTTTAATTATTCAATGATGTCAGGTTTATAAAAAAAAAATTCATAAGTTGAGTTCACATATTAGGGGATGAATCAGTGGAAAATATTTTTGTTTATAAACAATTGTTACGTTGTAAAAATATAAAGCTTCTAATAATTTAGGAATTCAAATCTTCAATTTAACGAGCAAATAATCAATGATAAAAATGTTTAATTAATAACGTATGATCCACAATATTTTAATTTTTTATCTCATTAATTAATAACTTGATAAATCAATTATCTATAAAAATAATTTAAAATTCGTTTTCCTTCTTCGCCACCGATTTTATTCGAGAAAAATAGGGGTTGTTTAGGGGTAACTTTCACGATAATATTTATTACACTAAAACGAGGGTTACGATGCTGTTTATAATTGGCGACCGAGAAGCACGTGGAATCGTTGAACGATTTTTCACGTATTATTCGTAGAAAATTGACGCTGGGGTGATATATTAATTGTTACATCATTTTTCATAAATTCACTGACTCTTACCTTCGTCCTGTTTTTTTTTTTTTTTTTTTTTACAAGTCTCACTACTGCGCGTTTATCTCTTTAAATTTCTGGTGATAATATAAAAATAGTTCTTACTGGGTGGGCTAATCATCCCCTCATGAATATCTAAATAAACGATAATACGTTATGGCGAGGGAACATGAATATTCGGTATTGATTAACTGAAAATTTATAATATTTATTGAATTGGAAGCTACTGGTTGGGGTCAATTTGGAACACTTGTCGCTGTCATTCATACAAACTCGCGAACGTGACGGTGACAGTATCGTGGCACGTGCGAGATTACAATTTTAGAAAACATGTCAGCGTGGGAGATCGAGCCAAGCTTGATTATTTATTGTTTTTTTTTTTTTTTTTACTTTCCTCGTGTCTGTAGCACATGGAAAATTAAGATACCAGGGGAGAAATGGGGGTGATGAGAGCTCACAGCCGTTGGGCTTTATTCTCGTATGGGGAGACACTCGCGAAATTTATTGATGACATTCATGTGAAACTGTTCCTGTGATTAAATTTATTTTTGGAAATTCCATTTTTAAGGACAAGTGTCAACACACCATCGTTTTTCCCAGTTATTTAATGTTCATAAACAAGTCAATAACACTTTGATTCTGCTGATGGTACAGTGAGAATATTAAATAGTGTCAAAAGTGGTGGAGACTGTTTTTTTTTTAATTTTTCGAAATTTGGGAATAATTGAGGATTTTTCATTTTTTACTGGAATTTTTGGTAATTAATTTTATGGTAATATGACCACCCACAGGAGGTTAATGAAATATGGAACTATTTGTGGATAACAAATGTTCTGTCACGTGAATATTAATAAATCACTGGAGTTAGACGTGAGGTATAATCCAAGTCATAGACAAGGATTATAATCTCATTAATTTTAAAATTATTTTCAAACTGTGTCAGGCACAGAATCTTCAAAAAGAAAAACCCCCCACCCCTCCCCCCCCCCCAATTCCCTATGTGTTTTAAATTTAAAAGACTCTGATAAACATGTGTTCAACACATTAATTAATTAATTACTTTGAAAATCAGCTCAATTTTGTTTGTAAATAATTAAGTTCAGGCTCATTCCAACTAAAATATTTCACCTTTCAATACGTGAACCCTCATCAGGACATTTCTACCCCCTTCATCCCCCCAATAATTAAAATATCAGCGGATATTTCATGAACCCGGAAACGAAAATAATAGCTCGTCCATTAGGGTATGACAGAAAGGGCTTGTTGATGGTTATGTAATTGGCTTATGACGATTCTCACGATCTATATTCGACTGCAGCATATCGATTAAATACCTCACCCCCAATATTCCCCTCACAAACAGTTCATTTAACATTATTTTTAATCAATTGATTGAACGGCTTTGTATCATCGAGTATAAATATATCTGATATGCTCAAGGGGTTTTATTCACTCGAGAGAGAAGAAAAAAAAAAATAAACAAAATCGCTGTTTGTCATTGCTAGAATTAAGTCATTGCACTGTAGTCACTCTTGGCTCACGAGTCACTCCAATATCAATTTTTGATTATTTATTTCAACAATTTAATAGTCTATTAATCATTTTTAATCAGACACGTTACGTTATTTTTTTTTTTTTTCAATTCAACACGTTCCATTACAAAAATTATCATCTCACTATTAATATTATCACGTAAACATTGGAACAGAATGAATAAAATATTAACTATTGAAATTTTTTTTTTTTTCTAATTCAACATAACACTCGTCACATCGTTAATAAAAATGTCTCCTCCTCTCTCCCCCTCCCCCCTTTCTCCAATAATCATTCAACAATAGATTATTTAATCATTTAAATATCGAATAAATGTCATTATCTCACTCATAATTGAAAATAGCAATGGCAACAGCTATTTTTTTTTTTTTTTTTTGTTTCTCATTAATAGTAAATGTCTGTATATTGTTTTAAATTTTTTTTTAATCATTCGATAATTCATTAAAATATTAATTGTCAACGTAATAAGCCAACGTCACGAGGTCATTCGTAGAGTACAACGAAAGGGGGAATTTAAATGCTACAATTATTCTCAAAAAATGAAAAATAATTTCAATTAATTAATTAATCTCTCATTCTGGTAATAATTATCATTCACATGTGTCTCGTGGTGTTAAATGCTTACGTGCATTACGCATTTATTTATTCACTTACTTACTCATCATTTATTATTTATTTTATTCTCGTGAATAACTAAATTTATTTGCGTGTTCACGTGTCACAACTACAGTGACTCATCATGTTTGTTTATTCATATTTACATATATGCATAGGTACTCATGCGTTTGTTTAATTTTTTTTTAATTGGAGATTGATCGATAATCCCTTGAATTTATTTCATTGACTTTTAGCTATAAATTTACTTCATTCGGCTACAAAATTATAATTCATTGCATCATCAATTCTCTAGGCACTCTCTAATAATTTAAAATAATGGTCAATTTTATTTATCATGTCAGCAGAGCGTTAATAACAATTTAAAGTAATGAGAGAAATTAATTTTATACATTTTTTTTTTTTCGGTAACTCCTATTCCTGAAACAATAATCGTCGCAACTCACGTTAATTAATTATCTATCCCCTGTTCCTCTCACCATCGAAAATGACAAATAAACAAATTAGGGAAATTTAAATGTATTATCGACTCTGCATTAAAAAAAACTTATCATTTCATTACAATAATTAAAATCTGATTTATTGCGTAACGTCGTCGATAGCATTTTACTATTAATCTATTGTTTTTTTTAATTTCTCCTGCAATTAATATAATCTCTCAACTTCCTAATGATGCGGTAATGGTAGTAATTCATCGCAATAATTAATTTTTCTTTCATTATTTATATAATATTTGAATCTCTTTATAGTACATCGCGTTTATTTTTTTTCATTTTCACGAATTAATATTTTTTCTTGTTAATCTCGTAAAAAGATATCGTTTTTTTATTAATTCCCGCACTTTATTTAAATGTTAATCGCTTTTTTTTATTTATCTCTTCACGACCCTGAGGGCTCTCAACAAGTTAACATAGCCCTCGGATCCATGTCATGTAATTCCAACGTTTATTGTTTCATTTTATTACGATATTAATTTTGTTGCGCGCGCATTGTTCATACGTCCTATTAAACATTTTAATTATCATTATTATTTCATTATTTTGGGAATTCAGTGACGTCAGTCCGTGGCTTTTACACGTGAAAATTCCTTTTGGTGTCTTCAGAGAGCATTTGGGAATGAGTTTTCTTTATTTTTTCTTTTTATTTTTTTTTTCTTTGTTGCTTACGTGTTAATTAATTCATCACGGATGTGCATTTGATATTCCCTCAGTAACGTTGCGCGTGCTAATAGGACGAGTGTCGTCATTGATACGAATCCTTGTGGAAGGTGTCACTCTTGTGGAAGATCCTACGTCCCTCCCTCGTTAATTCCTGACTGGCAAAGTTATTCTCGGACTTTGGCCGGGGTAGGGTGCATGGGGGTAGGGCACGAAGTTCCATACTGTGTACCTGAAAGGGTGACTGTATATCAATCGATTAAAATAATTTTATTTTAATTATTACATCATTTCTGGCGGGAAATTTGAAATTCTGAGAAATAAATTTATCGTTTAACCTCCAGAATTCATTAAAAAATATTTAAAAATATATTTTTAATGACTTTCCACAATTTTTGTGACTTCGTTGACTTTATTAAACAATAGTTAATGTGGAAAAAAATTAATCAAATGAATTGTTTCAAATTTTATGAATTAAATCTTGAAAATTAATTTTTTCTGTTAATTTTGGGGGATTTTTATTATCTTGGGAACGTTAATTATTAATTTATTTAATTTACCGATTCCTCACTGGCACTGGCATGTGCTGCTTGTTCAGCTAATGCATTAACAACAGCATTTATCGTCTTTGATTCACTCCCAAGATCCTCTTCTCGATTACCAACGAGATTCGGATTTTTTCCAATTTTGTTTAACCTGCGATAAAATTAACATTAAGCGTAGGGAATGTCGCAATCGACACAACCAACGATTATCATTCGACCGTGAAAACCCTCGTATGATATTAACCCTCAAAATGTCCTATGAATTTCCACAAAAAAAAAAATCAATAAATTTCAATTATCAATAATTATTATTTATTATTTATCCTGCGAGAGTTTTCGATAATGACGGACCGGTGGATCGATAAAAACAAAGGACACATTTGTCAGAGTAGTTATGCATGATCAAGGGAATGTAATCGACTATCGATTTATTAATCGATATGTCGATTTATCAATCGATATGTCGATTACATTCAAAGCGGTTAATCTACCGGGCCGAGAGAGACAGTCACATTACGATTAATAATATTATTTAACATGTTGTTAGCTACATTGATTAATAGGCAATGATTAAATCACATTGATAATTTTAATGTAAATTAATTGATAAATCGCTCTACTGCGGGCAATTGTGTAATTAGCGCTGAGCGTGAGGAGCAGGCGATTGCTTGCGCGTCACATTAAATATTGAAAAAAAATTATAATTTTTAGGCTTTAAAGATTGACATTTTTTTTTATACTCATCTGATGTCTGTCATCTCCCTCTTGTACTTAATCACCCTGTATTAATTAGTGGTAATCGTGGAAATTATTGAATAGGGTGGTGTCAACCCGGAGGATTAAAGAAAGATAGCAGAGCAATTTTAGCGGCTCATCAATCTTTTAATATTATAAAAAATCTAGTGGAGTTTATCATTCAGTGTCTAACACATTATTGTTAAGTTGAGATTAACGTTAATAATTATCTGGATTTTTTAGCGCTGGATATTCAGGAATTTTGCCACGTGCGCTGTTGGAAATTGTGATGAACTTATTTTCGGAAATTTCAGGGAAAAATGAATTAAAATAATTAATTCCACTTAATTTGTTTGTTTATAATAATTTTTATATAGAGCTGAAGTCAGTGAGGGCTTTTATGGTTTTTATAACTGAACAAATAATTTATTTTTATTTATAGAAGTCCCTGAAATATTTTAAAAAATTACTCGTCAATTTTCCAACAGAGCAATCAAATAAAATTCATTAATTTATATTTAATTATTATTTAAAAATTATTGAACACTGAATGATTTCCTCTAATTATCTAACTATCTTAAAAGATAGATCGAGTCGCAAGCGAAGCAGAGTCGACGCACAATGATTGAAACCCTCGAAATATCCGTAAAAAAAAAAATGTCCAGAAAAATCGAATGATTGAAAAAAAGAAAAAAAATTTGTGATTAAACAAATAACGGACAATAAATTTATTTATGACGGGAAAGGAGGGTTCGGTGAATCGACATCTATTAGCACACCAACTCGATAGAACAAACCTAACCAAAGTTTATACCTCTCGGCGGCAACACTCTCCATTGTTCTTCTCATTAGTGGATATTGGTCTAGAACTGCGTTAAAATGATCCACCGAGAGGCTAAAAAGATTGCAATATGTCTCCGCCCTTACTGATGCCACTCGTCTTGCATTTGTTAATAAACAAATTTCACCAAAGTATGATCCATCGGATAGGGATGTTGCAACTTCACCATTTGCCATAACAATATCAACGATACCCTCTTGGATGAAATACATTTTTGAACCTATTGTGCCCTCTTTTATGATGATGTCACCTGGGGAAAGATAGAGGGATCAAAGGGGGATGTTCAGGGTGTAAATTATGTTGGTATGAGGTGTCCTGGTGGATGATGACAATTTTTTATCGTTTGAGAATTGAATTTTTAGGAAAATTTACCTGTCCTGGTGGATAATGACAATTTTTTTTTTCGTTTGTCAATTGAATTTTCAGGAAAATTTACCTTTGATGTCTTTCATCTCAAAGAGATGACATTTTCATGGTATTTTCCACGTGAAAATCATAATTTTCATTTTACTCTGGTTCTGGGCTCTTTGATAATCAATTAAATGAAGTGATGGCTCGTTAACGTCTTCATAAACAATTTAATTTATTGAAGACAGTAAAAATAAATAGCAAAGTCTTCTGGTTATCTTTGTTTAACAATTGTCAGGGTCTTACACAACATCAGGAGTCAAATTAAATTTTTTTCGTTAACTTAGTAATTAATTTAAAAATCAATCCAGGAAATTCAACTCACAAACATTTAATTAATTCCATAAATCAGAAGGAAATGTTGATTCTTAATCTTTTAGTTTTTTGGATAAATAATGGTGGAATGGGTTCAGCCATATTGCATCATCCCCTCATCCCCTCATCCCCTTTAAAACGTGAATTGAATTTGTTATGAATACCTGGTTGGAAGACTTCGTATCGCAACTTTGTGACGACGTCAGAAACAAAGTTTGAGTCGGCGTTGGCAAAAAATGGCACAGATGCCACCAACGATCTACAGTTATAGTTTATCACATCCTAAAAATAATTTAAACACACGTTAATCAACAATGTCATAAAATTTTAAACACTCATAATAATGATATTTATTATTTTATCGAGTTTAATGATTTAAATTCATTATTACCTCCCTCAATTTCTCGGATAATTCACCCAGAATGAGCTCCTCATCGAAGAATTTACCCTGGTATCTGTGCTCAAAGTACTCCGTGATCCTTTGACGCATTTCACGGGGTAATTTTCTGTATGCCATGTACTCCTCAACCTGCTTAACCTTCTCACGATACTGACGTCTTGATGAATCCAGGGATTGAATGAGATTTGTCGCATGACCGAGAAATAGGGCATAACATGTTGCACCACTTATCATACTTAGCATTGTTAACCACATGTCGGTCAGTGATTGGGGTGGAAATCTTCCGTAACCGATGCACAGCATGTGTGACATGGCCTTGAAAAGGGCCCACGAATATTGCTCAAGCCAAAATGCTTCCTGTGAATATTTGAAAATTATTTGGAAAATTAAAGTCTGGGAGATCATCGAGGGGGAAAAATATTAATTATTTAATTGATTATTCAGGAGATTGACTTGGAAATAATCTCCAGGTGTCTTCGTCCTTAATTTGAGATGAAAATATAATTTTGTTAATTAAATTCATCACTTATCTGATGTTATTCCATTTTTTTTAATAAATTGCAGTTTTATTTGTTCAGTTGTCGATTAAAAAAATTATTGAGTGAGAGTAAAAATATCAGAGAAGGTTCTTTCAATTAATTTGTTAGCATATATAAATTATTATATGCAATAATAATTTTTAAATGATTTTTTAAAGTTGAAAGAACAGCAGAAAAATTTTTTGAACCTTTTGAATGTTGAATTTAACAGTAAATTACATATATTTATAATAATGATGGAGTCTCCTCGATAAATTTAAGTCGAAAGAATGTTTATTATCGATAATAAACAATATACCTGCAATTCGTTGATAGCAACCCAGGAATTACTAGGAAATCCTTGCAGCATTGGTACCAAAAACTGCAGACAACCACTCCAATGTCCAATGAGCAGCATCATGCAGATAAGATTGAATATTCTCATGAACACCGACGCCATATTCAGGAACTGCCAACAACAATATTAACCATTACTCCCCCATAATTACCATAAACTCCGGTAATTTATTTATTTTTTTTTAATTAAACACCGGATGCTAAACTCTGATAATTTTTCACAGAAAATTTTAATTCACCCCCTAATATTTTGGGGTCGTCGAAAGCGTCATATTGGCGAATTGTGTACAGCAAATAAGCGAGGGTAATTACGCAAAATAAATGTCAACATTTAAAAATAACAATTTAATAGATTAATTATCGATGACAGTTGGGCCGTGCG
This sequence comes from Diachasmimorpha longicaudata, assembly GCF_034640455.1. Lineage (NCBI taxonomy): Eukaryota > Metazoa > Arthropoda > Insecta > Hymenoptera > Braconidae > Diachasmimorpha > Diachasmimorpha longicaudata. The sequence continues at coordinate 2,756,532 of NC_087243.1, forward strand.
GCCCAACATCGTCTACATCTCAACTAATTACACTCAAACGTCACATATCAACGGTGATGGGATAATGGGTATCGCAAAATAAATATTAAAATCGTTGAAACACATCAAGCAACATGGAGCAGAGCTGGGTGATATGGAGATATACAATTTAATATAGCAATTATAAATATAAAGTTTAGTTTAATATTTAATGAAGTCTAACTATTTAATTTCATTTAAATTTATGATGAAATCGTCTATTTAAATTCATATTTTATTTTATTCTACTCTGGACAATGAAATTTAATGATATATTTCATATTTCGATGATGAAAAAGTAGAAGTAATTATGATAACCTTGATAATGTGATTGTTTATCATGCGTTTATGGATTTATAACTAATTGACAAATATTAACTCCATAAAAAATGGAAAAATACTCATCGAATTTGGTGAATAAAAATTTATTTTGATGGAATAATAATTCATTGACCCAGCTCTGAATACATCTAATTAACCCCACCATCAGAGACTCTCTGATTATTTATTTAACAATGATGTCCAAATAATAGAACAATCATGCTGCCTATTCTGACAACTTCTATGTCAATCCACCGAGAAAATAAATTTAAAAAATTATTAAGTGGAGCAGGACGAAAAGGACTGCAGGGGCGTTAGGACGATGGGTGGATCAAGGGGGAGGGAGTGGATCAGGGAATTTAAACTCAGGTATAACGTCATGTATAGAGATATATAACTACATTGTGTGCTTTCAAGCAGTGGGTACGAAAAATCAATCTCTTGGCAATGGGCGGTTATGAAATTCTGAAATGCGGGGGCGATCCTTTGTGCGCCGGTGCAGCTTTTTCCTTTGCGTATATCCTGTTATGTATTATCATTCAATTGGATAAAATCAAATTCTTCAATATTTTTTATTTTTAATAAAAAATCGTCTTTCAATGGAATTGAACGATTTTTTTTCTATTTTTTTTAGATTTCCGTGTGGGAAAATAGATTTTTGGGATATTTTCTTTTTTTTTAAGTTTTAAGGGGGTGGGGAAAAGCTTTTTGTGAGCCAGGGGTATTTTTTAAGGCAGTGTTTTAGGGAGAATTTATTTTTTTCTTTTTTTTTAAAGAATTCTTTGAAGGTTTTCGATATAAAATTTTCTTCGAATGATTTTTTATAAAGAAATTACTTCTGGTTTTGGGAAGTCCTTTTAGAGAATTTTGAAAGATCACATGTGCTGATTATAAACAAAATATAATAATTTGGGGTAAAAAACTCGCAGATCACAATTTTTAATCGAAAATCAATCGAAATCATCAAAAAATCCAAAAGAATTTCACTATTTTTATCTCTAAATTTATCCAAATGTTTATTGCTTCCCAGTTATCATTTTTAAACATTAAAATTCAATTTATTTCACCCCCTAACTAAGGGATGCATCGCGGTACTCGGGGTCAACCGCCCAAAGCCTTCAAAATAAACTAAAAATCAAATTGAACTAAAAACCAAATTAAAAAACTTATTAATCTCATCAACTCAATAATTCTTCCACTAAATAAACAAATTGTAATCAATAAATTCTCGTTAATTAAATTCACAGAAGTGAAATAACCCTCAACATAACGTAATAACAAATAAATATAAAATTATTCTATTAAAATATTGTTTTCATCGGTTGATATTTCCTTTGATTAATGATATCAGGTAATTTATTCGCTGATAATTGATAAATTCCGTTGGATGGGGGGTATCATTTGATGATGTTCAGTGCTTCAATGTATTAATTCACCTGGATGCGTCATTCAATTACAACTGAGTTGTGATCTCGAAACCGAGGGTCATAATTTGGTCACGCGCATACAGGAGGATATGCACACAGGGTATGAGCAATTCAGCGAAACCCTCACCCCATTTTCTAGGGGTTGGGGTTGGTGGGTGGTAGATGGGGGGAGTGAACGTTACGCATTGTGTAGGACAAACCCATTTAACTCGATTGTTAGTGGACAATATTTGCCCTCAAAACGTCAGAGGGAGTCCTTTGTCATTGAAAATGACGTCCAACAAGTCAAGACCTGAAAATTGGGACTTTTTTCGAGTATTTCGAGGGGTTTGACGTGCATATGATGAATTATTGATGATTTAATGATTTTTTCGGGGGGAATTCAGTACAGAAGGGGATGAAACGTGATTTTTTCAAAGAATTTTGTTTTTTAATGAAATATTTCTTTGTTTTTTTCTTATTTTTTTAATTCTAGAATTTTATATTTTGTAATATTTCAATTTTTAATGATAAATACTTTGATACCTTCCAAAAGGGTATAATTTAATTAATTTTCAAAGTATTTTCTATTGGAATAATTTATTATCCAACGAAATAATGAATTTATTAGATTAAATGATTATTTTTTTAATTAATCGAATTGATTTTTAAATATTTGAATCATCACGTTCTGCCATTTCTCTACCAATTCCCAATATCTATCAAAATCCAACCCATTAGTCCACACAAACTCAACAATTAATGTTAAACAATCTAATGATTAACAAAAACAATCTTAACTAACTATTGATAACAAAATGTACACCTGAGGACACAAATGACTGAATGAATTTATCATATAATCACGATGATAACTAGCTATTGATCCTCGTTAATTAACATATCGACACAATTGATCTACAGTAACTTATCGATAGTCGAGTCAGCGAGATATCGTCAATTATTTAAAAATAATCGTACAACAATTAAACAAATTGTGACTGAACAAAAAATTAACGAATCAAAAAATCAATGAAAAATCGAAGATAAACGATAAATCGTCAAATAAATTAATTAAAAAATTAATTAAAATTAATTAAAATATTGGTAAAGCTCCTCCATCATTCAAGCGTGTGATAAAGCACTGATTTATAAGCTCAGGGTGTGATTTTACCCCAACATAATTATGCAGTACAAGAGATTAATCGCCCAATGCTTTTTCGCCCTTCGATAATTCATGCGCAGTAACACAAGCTCGTGCAGGATATGCATACGAAGGATTTACAACACATATTAAATCAACGTGTTGACAAACAATTCAACTGCATTACACAATTGTCGAATTATTATTTTTTTAAAATACTTAATTAAACAATCCGTCGGTTGTTCTAACGCATCATCTACGCTGGTGCTCAACAATTCGGGGGAAGTTTTTTAATTAATATTTAATTATGGGGGGGGAGGTAATTGATAGATTATTAATTAAGGGCCAAGCGACAGAGAAGGGACGCCCAAATTACGTGCGCTGCGTCGAATTGTAATTTTTTCACACCGTCTAGCGATTAAAAGTCTTATTATTTATTTATCGCTCGTCGGTGTCGGTACTTTCAGGCGATTAATTTTTTTTTTTGCTGAAAGAATTTTATGGGGAGGGGGAGGGAGGGATATGGGGGGGGTAAGTCGATTTTTAAAGCTTCAGTTGTTTGAAGAGACAATGGGGGATTTTTATTTAAAAAATTTCGAGGATTGTTTAAATTTATTGGGGAATTTGAGACGCGTTGAATTGAATTTATTAAAATTTTATTGATCATCCGGAAATAGAAGGGATTTCCGGATTTTTTGAGTGTTTATAATGATTGAGGGCGCGGAATTTTAAGCCACTGCTGAGGGAGAGTCGTGGAAATGGGGCAAAATGGAATAATTTTAATTATTAATTAATTAAAATTGGAACGAGGAAATTGAAGAGTTTTTTTTTATTTGAAATTTTGGATTGTTGAGGGTTGATGGCGTTCCATTTTGCCACTTCACTACTCTCCCCTTGGTTACGCCAACCCCCTTTTCGGGGGTGAAGCTAGAAATTATGAGCACATGCTAATGTTTTTTGTTTTTTTGTTTGCAGATCTCAGAGGATTATTTAAATGGCGATAATGGTGAGTCACAAATACACAATCATGCATGACATTTGTTAATTTATAAAGTCCATAAATTATTCGCGGTACTCACGAATTATTTATTTATATTCGTGAAAGGGATGAAATTACCAAGAAAATGACGTTCGGTAAAATCACATGCGCTTCAGACATTCGAAAACTTCGGAAAAAAAAATCGAAAAATCGACTTTTTGTTAACTAAATATTCCGTTAAACAATTGCAGAACTAACGTTTACATATCTCCATAAAAACAAAAATTTTATTCCGCGAAAACGTCTTTAAAAAAAACCTTTAAAACCGATTTCCTTAGCGACCGAGCGATTAATTAAAAACTTTGAAAATTCAATTCTCTACATTTTCCCCATAAATTCAAAACCATCGAAATTTTCAATCAGAAAAAAAATTTAATTGCGAACTTCAGGTGATTCCCTTATTTTCAAAAATTCATCCCTCACAATTGTTGATAAATTATTGAAAATCTGGGGAATTTTCCCTCAAAATTAAATATTTTTCTCCTGCGAATTCACTCGAAATGCGAAAATATCGAAAGATCAAATGAAAAATATCGAAAGGGCTAAATCTATGGTACGGGATCGATGTGATGAACTCTAAATACTTTCCATCGCTAGGCGGATGTGTAAAAGAACCTGGTGAATAAACGATATCACCTGAGTTCTTTCGCATAATTAATCTTAAGCACAATGTAGCCTATCGCTGCGGGTACAACGTTAATACCAAATAAATTAAAATCATTTTTCAAATAAACAGATGCGGTGGAAGTAATAATTAAGCGAACGTTTTGTAAGTATAAACCAACGATCCAATCAGCGTGCAGCTCCTCCCTCCACTATTAATTAATCCGTCCCAATATCGTTAAAAAAACTCCGATGGACGCGGTAAAAATATTCTTTAAAATATCACCACCCGTTTTACCCCATCGTGGGTTATGTCAGTCGACTCTCAATTTTTTTCAAATCAAAAAAAAAATTATAAAGTGGTCAAAAGAGTAAAATTATCCAAATTTGTCTTAAAGAAAATTTCTGGAATTTAAACGAATTTTTTTTCTTTTTTTGCAAAATTATATTTTTTTTAATAAGTTTAAATAATTTATTCGTTTGGAAATTAGGGAGGAGACAGGTCCTCTCCCTTCCTCAGTCCCTTTGACATTTTTCCACGCGAAAATCAGCGAATTAGTTCATCCCCTAAAGCCCAGAATTTAAATACAAAACAATATCCGATAAATAAAAGTTTAAAAAATTATTTGTGACTCGGGGACATTCGGTATTTCATCGGGGGGATATCCTGGTGGGATATAATTCCGTTCCATCGGGTTTTCCACGCAATCGGGACGAAATTCGTCAGCAACAGCTGTTGGAATTGCAAAAAAAAAAAATATAATTTCTCGGTTCTTTAAACAGCGGAGGAGAGTGAGCTTTTGCGCTTGTCCTCGGTGAGGGCGGGTTACCTTAAAAATAAGGTCGCTTTTGCTGAAACCGGACTTCTTTTTATTCATATTGTCAGAGCTTAGGCGCCCCCTCCGCTCAGTGCGCTTTTTTTGTAGGTTCTGCAATATCTAGAAACAAAAGAAAAGCCGGGACATAGCAAGACATAGTAAAGAGAGAGAAGGAGTCAGAGATATTTTTGGGAGAAACGGAATTTTTTTTTTCTTCCATTTTAGGGTGGGGACAGTCGTCAGGGGGTTGAGGAATTTTTAAAGCATGTTAATTAGTTTTTTTTTGCGAGTGAAGGGGTGGAAAGGGGGAGGACGAGGTGGAATTAATTTTAGTACAGAAATTGGGAAATTTAGAGGGGAAAATAGAACTGCAGAAACGAGCCTGGAAACTTATTCGATAATTCCACTAGTGGAACTCGTGAAATTTGGCAATTTTCAATATTTTGTTCAGTCAAAATAATTTTTTAATAAATAATTTATGATAATTTCGCAAATATTTTGAATATTTTACGAATTAATTTGGGTTTTTGGCCTCTGACACTTGAAAAATTGATTGGCAAAGCTTTGTTAGTTAATGTTTATCAGCGTATTTGTTGTTTAATTAGTTTAAAGCATTGGGGGGTGTTCAGTGGACTTAGCAAAATTGTTAATAATTTTTTTTTCAATGAAAATCGCGTGGGGGAGGGTAAATTGGAATGTAAAATCGCAGGAACGAACCTGGAACAATTTTCCGTAATTCCACTGGTAAAATTTGCGATATTAGTTGACTTTCATTTGTTAATAATCAACAATCTAATGTTCTAACTCATGATGAATTATTTTTATGAATAATTTATCCTGATTGTTCGAATGCTCTGAATATTTATCGATTTTTTTTTTGTCCTCTGGTGTTCAAAGAATTCATTGACAAAGTGGAGGTTATGATTATTTGTTTGTTTATTTATTTGTGAAGTTACAACAGCCAACACGTCCTCATGACGAATTGTCAATTACGATCACGTGATGAGTTTACCCTGTGGTTCATTTGTGACAATTGTACAAGTTGACCATTCGCTGGTGGTTAGGGATTAATTTACAATTTAAATTGATTATTTAATTTATGAAATTGATTTTGATGAATCACTGGTTAAGCTAATTATCGATGTATCGATGTGGTGAATGGAATCGTTCGAATTAATTAATGACGAGCGTCAGAATTTTAAAGCGCTCAAGCGCAAGCACCAAATTCTTCACTTTCAGTGTCAAATTAAAATGCGTTAAGCCCGAAGTAATAATAATATTTAATGAGGAGGTTTCTAATTAGGAGATGAAGTGTAAAATTTAATTAGCAAAGTGGAATTTCGTCCAATTTTTTGGTTGTTATCAGTGTTTTATTGATTAAATGTTCATTAAAAAAAGTGTTTTTTTAGATTTTAGTGTAAATCGATTGTTGTTGAGGTATTTTAAATGTTTAATGACATGGAAAAAATCTAATGTTACGTTTTACAAGTTCATCTCGTAAATTAAAATTAGAAAAAGCCAAAATGATGGGGTAATTTAAATAAAATTAATGTTTTATGATTGACATTGATTACAGAGTCGATAATGTGAGGAATTGAGAGTATTTAGATGTTAATTATAATGTAAAAATGATAATTATTGTGTTATAGTACAGGTCAACTTGCACATCAACAATAAATCAATAAATTTTTGATAATTTACAGTGAATTTTTAATTGAAATAAAATAATAACGTAATGACTCATGAACACATGACTCTGTAATTAAAAAATATCGAGTCCAAAGCTATTAATTCTCCTTCGAAGAAATTAGTCATTACCAGAACTATTTTTATTATTTATATGAGTGGAAGATAAATTAAAGTACAACAATCGTATGTTCGCTGTTAAAATTTAAATGCCTATTCTTAAAATAGAATTTAAATATTTAATGGGCACTTGAATATTCTTAAGGCATTGCTTCATTCATCTCGTATTGAGGGCATTAAATAATTGAAGTGATCATGAATTGAAAAAATAATATAAACAATCTATTTTGACCTATTATTTTCCTCAGGTTTAATTCACAAAATGTCAAGTGTTTCTTTTGTGTCTTGAAAGCAATTGGGGTACAACGAATTATTTCTTCAAGGTCCCCTCATGATAAAGAAATGTTTCCATCTTATGTTTACTTAAAAAAAATTAATCCACGATTTTTAATTAATAAATAATAGAAATTATTACATTAAAATTAACTCGTAAAATTCCGAAAAAAAAACCCATTTTGTCACTTTGTCGTCTCTCAGCTAAAAAAAAAATTATTTCCCTTAAACAATTTCAATTTCAACTTATTTTTCCACAAATATAGTTAAACAAAATAGTTTTTCTCTTTATTTTTAATTAAAAATTATTTTTTAACGTCTGTTTAGCTCCGAAAAATTATTCCGAGTATTTTTTTTTTAATATAAAATTTAATCTGTTTTCCCTTCGAAGGGAAACCCTCACACTCTCGTGTCCTCTCAGGCGTAATAAAATCGAGTGGGAGAAACGTGTAAAGAGGTTATTGTTTCTGGCTCTCTCGTTTGAATAATGAAAGAGCAAAGGAGCGTAAACTCATAATTAGAATGTTAATTACTCCTTGCACTTGTGCCATTCTCATTTGCCGAGGAGAAAAGGCAACAATTAAATTTATTTATTCGTACCCCGTTGAAGTGGTTTAATGTATGTTTTGATGCCCTATCGAGAGCCAGTACATGATCGATAATATAAATATTTATCAACAATAACTAAAGATAGAATTGCAAAACGCGATAGCGTGAGTTAAACCGACGTTTGGTTATTTAATTTTCAAGAATAATTGGCAGTAGTTTGTGTTGTCATTGCGATGACTAAAGTCAATAGCAAAGTGGTGAATTTATTCTAAAGTTATTTAATTAAAAACATAAACAAAATCAAGAAACTGAAACGTGTCATGAAATCCCATTAAACAACAACATCAAAATCATTATTTATCTCGTTAATGAGTACCTCCACAAGAAAATGTTATAGGACCTTTTTTATAGATAACTGAATGTCCAATAAAAAAGGTCTCTTGACATTTTCTCCTAAACCCCCCCATTATCGAGATAATAACCCGAATAACAAACCACCCCCAACGAAAATAATGAAAAAATTTCCAAAATAACTCAGATCATTAATCTGAGGGGGGTTGAAAAAAATCCTCCACCACTTGTCTACAGACCCCACCCCCTCCCTAAACCCCCCATGAACAACCCCGACAAAACATAATGAGGGACAGGGGCAAAACAGGCAATTTATGATCATGTGCATAACGTTTGCTACCACAATGACGAAGAAAATAAATTTAAAAAAATTATTAATTATCGTTTTTGTGGATGATAAACAATTATCAAGCAGCATATGACACGAGGCAACAAGCAGGGAATCACGTGACTGATATTGTGCCCTAATAACCTCCAGGAATGACCACCTCGATGGGCTTTCATGACCAGTTATTGACGGTCTTACACCATAAAACTTATATTTACATAATTACACTCATTCACAAGACAATTTTCGGGGACAATAAATAATAACAATAAATCACGAGAGCAATATCTAAGTGTCAAACATCTTGTCAATAAATAAATTATCGTTTTTGTTGTAAAATCCTAGTAACACCGAACAGGCAGACCTATCACGCCACCAACTGGTGTTTTTATTAATTGTTTATCTAGTTATTCAGCCATCGAGCTTTCGTGAATAATTAATTTATTTCACTTGTCACACACACACATACACATACACACGTATTTATGGGTAATTTAATGAATGAGGGAAGGCTCGATGCGAGAATACCTGACAGAATCTATGGTATGTTAATCTGAAAAATCCTACATTCGTTAACTTTCCAACAAGACCTTCGTTGAACATGACACATGTCATAACAAATAATTTTCAGGTACATAACTCATCGTACCACACGTTACAGAGTTAATTTATCGATTGTTTATGGTAATAATAAATATTTTCATGGGTAATGATAATGTTATCGTTGGAATATTGATTTTTGGTGCTCTGGAATGAGCGGTACGACTCGACTACGAGAACAATCATCCGATTTATTCGTTAATTAAATCATAATAATTTGCAAATTAAGTTGGGGAAAATTAGGGAAATTATAATTTGGGGGGGTGAAGCGGGTAAAAATACGACACGACGCGAGACTGAGTAATTTAAACTATAAAATTATTGGTAACGCTAATGTAAACTGACGAACAACAAATTAAAACGCAGAGATTCAAGAAAATTCGCTAATTGGAGTTTTTTAAAATTAAATTGTGAAGTTTAAAGGACTAATTTTTGTATAAAAATTGAAGTATTTTGGAATTTTAAAGAGGAAATATTGTTATTCGATATATCCTTTTCAATTTAATAATTTAATAACAATTTATGAACAATTTCTCCCTGAAAAACCTGAATTTTTCCAATTTCAAACCCCCAAACTCATTAATTAACGAATTTTCAATCTCTGAAAACCTTTCAATGCAAAAATCCGACATCACACCGACTAATTGTAAAACCAACTCCTCTAATGTTTAAAAAAAACTCATAACTTTTCACGTATCGTCAATCAATAAAATAAAAAAAATTTCTTAACAAACTGCGAAGACAACAGAAGAGACTAAAAAATGTTAGTTAATTCGACGAAAAACTTGTTAATAATAACGAAAAAAATATATATTACACAATCTATGCGTTAATCAGACGTAGAAAACATTAATGTTCTTTTTTTTAACAATTAACGAACTGTTTAATCAAGAATAATAAGGGCATTTGGCCTTGGTAATCAGGGTTACTAGGCAGGCACACCTTGCTCGTTCTGTCTGGTTGGGGCGGTGTAGCCCTTCTCTCGTAGTGCCTCTCCGGCTGTTGATAAAGGGGAATCTGCAAACCCATTCGAAACGTGTTCGCAAGGCCCAAAATAACAAATTACCTTCTCATGAATTTTATTTAATTTTTTTAAAAAAATCTCTTAATAACGTTTTGTTCTTCATCAAAGAGATCACTAGGAAATCACTAGGATTCACTACACAGAGGGACACAGAGGGTTGATGTATTCCATGATGGGGTAGGATGGGTGGTAGGGGTGGTGAGGGGGTTTTTTTATTGGCAACAGCAGCAATGACATGATTAACGATGACGTGAAAATTATAGAGGAATACATATTTCATGGCAAATGCAATAAATATTAGAAAATAATATTGTTGTTGTCAAACTGACGCTCGATTTGTGCGAATATGCTAATGATTATTGAGTACTTGTGGTATAAATTTTTAAATCACTTAATTGTTGAAGAGTGAATAACGAGGCGGGTGATATATTTATTGAATTAATGTGCTGTGGAATTACGTGAGTGATTGATAAATTATAAATTATTTAATGTCAGTGGGTGGATAATTTATAGATTGATTATTTGTTAAGGAAATTCAGGAGATTATTTGCAGTGTTGGAAAATTAAAAATTTGGGTTTAAAGAGATAATTAAAGGGCTATTGATGGAAATTTAAAATTAATTTGATATTAAATTGTTGGTGGGGGGTTTTTATTGTTTTTAAAATTATACTGAGTTGAATTTTCGATTAATTAACAATTTTGAGAATGAAAAATCGAATTTTATGTAATTTTTTAATGTAAAAATCCCAAAAAAATGAAGAAATCACTTGAAATTTCAGAAATATTTTTTTAATTATATTATTTACCATCAATTATTTTAATTGACCTTTAATTAATTATGAAATCATAACAATAGGTGTCTCAATCCTATGCCAATGCCCCAACAATTCTAATTAAATTAATTATTTAATTTCTAATTTTCACTCGATTGTTTACAAATAATTTTCCAACACTGCTAATCTCTCAATAAATTCCAGTTAAATCATGAAAATGATAATAGAACTTTTCAATCCCGAAATGTTGAATTTGCAACGAATTTCGTGTAACGGAGAGACATTTTTATCGTCAGATATTCGTCGCGACGTATTTTATTCAAAATAATCGAGCCTCGAGGATTTCCACCGCATTTAATTACCGTTACAATACCAAAATATCATTAAATACGAGTGGAGAGGGGCGTGTGCTCTTGTCACATCTGTGAAATCACCCGGACATTAATCAAATTAATTACCAGAAGATTAATTATTCCCTAAAAATCATTTTGCCCCGCGATTACAATTCATTTTCTATCATTCGCCCTTCGAGGTAATTTCCGAGGTTATTTTCTCCATTTTTACGAATTAAATAATTAATAACATTCAAGTAACAAAGATCGAAGGGTATAACTATCTCATAATCGATATTTAATCGATATTTCGTCGATTTTTTCACGTGTTATCACCTCGCGAATTCTCATCAGCATAAAACCCTTCAATATCTTTATCAATTCAATTAATTCACTTCTCGTTACATTCAAATAATTTCTGATTGATTCGTTGGCCTGTACCACGTGGCATGTGCCTCTATCCACCCTTTTTTTTTATTATTTATTTGCACTAACGAGTGACAAAGCGAAGCCAGAGAAAAAGAGACAACAGAGGCAATGAGTAAAACCAACAACAAAAAAAAAAATATCAGAAAAATAACAATCGACGAATAAAAATGAAATACACCGGTTCGAGAGCACTATTTCAATACGCGTTGACCTTGAAATAACGAATGGGTGAAGTTTTAATTACTCCGTTTCGATCAGCGTTTGATTAGACTGTGGAACTCGTTTTTTAACGTATCTGTTATGAATTTCAGGGGTGTTTTTTTTTCTTTATGTTGTTTCACTCCGTTTTTCACTCTGTTTTTTTAATATTTTTGGGGTGTGTAGATCGTGATTGGGGCCTAATGTCTGATCTATTGAATTCTCTATCTCTCCTAAGGGACCAGCCACTCGTTTTTTGAGGAAAAACAAATTTGGGAATTTTTTGAAATATTTTATCCCATAATTTTTCCAATTTTAACTAAACTAAAACTAAAAAGTGGATAACTCTTTATTTTTTAATTTTTGTAGAAGGTAAAGACTTCGAATTTGATGTGGAATAATTTACAATTGTTATTTAACATATACAAAAGTCTTAAAATGAAAAAAAATGGAGTAGAAAAGTCATTCGACCAGAATTTCTTATTTGAAAAATCAGAAACTTTGATTTTATTTTATATTTCAATAAATTCTCAAATTTGCTACACAACTCGATTGGGATTTTGCACAATTGTTCAAACCAGAAGATCAACCTCGAATAAAAAATATTACATTCGTATTTTTTTATTAAATAAAATAACAACAAAACCATCGACTTCAGGTGACGAAAAAAGCAAAAAAAAGGTTTTCCAATCGATCGACTTCCCCATATTTTTATAAATAAAAAAAATACGTCTCTAATATTATTTATCCACCATCCACATCCTCCATTTTTCAATAAAAAAAATTATGCAAAAACCCAACGATCTCAGTGTTTCCCCCACGTCAATACCTCCCTGACCTCTATTTCGTGTCATTAATTTCGTTATCAATAATATTAATATCGATAGTATCTCGATATCATTGAAGCCGACAGTACTCGCCCATTGTGGCTTTATCGATCCATTAACCGTTAATAAATAATAATTGACAGACAGCGTATTTGTCAATAGTTATATACTGTTTTGACACTTACATAGACCTCCTCCCATTGTGAAACATAACGTACGAGTCGAGAAAGTCGTAGGAGTCGAACAAGTGATAGGAGTTTTGCCAGCCTGAGAATTCTCAGGGCCCGTCCAGCGTGAAGTAGTTGAAATGACTCGCTAAAATCCTGGAACTAGTAATTAACATAATTCAAGGTCAATCCATTAAGAAAAATCTAATCAGTGGAGATGAGGTGGAATTACATCGCACCATCGGATGAAACGAATTCACGTGATTTTTATTTTTTTTTTTACCCTTTTTTTGGGGGAGATTGTTGGGGTAGGGGGCGTGTGGGGGTGTGTGTGGGGGGTGGTGTACTTACTTGATTAAATATGAGAAATATGTAGTCTAGGGGGATGGAGGAAATGAGGTCGAGAAAGAACCAGGTCCTGAGGTAGTGTTTCGCGATCAATTTTGGATCCAGTATCACCTGCTCCGCATTGTCCTGCTGCATTATACCTGCAAGACGATAAGGGGGATGCGTTAATCTTCGGGGTAATGAGACGTTAAGGGATTATTTAAGGGTTGTGAAAGAAATAAAAAATTTTTCCCTCAAAAAAATACGTAAAAGTCAATTTTTTTGTGGATTTTCACGCGCGATTCGCGAAATAACAAATATATTTACAATTAATTCCCTAATTAATATTTTATGCAATCAATTAATTTATGCGAATCGATAAATAGGAGGGATTAAGTATATCCTGGATGGACCAGTCACCCCCGCCCCGAATAATCGAATAAATGATTTTTTTTTTTGAAAGGGAAATTAATTTTGTCGACTATCGATGGAAATAAATTAAATTTATGATGAATTTGTTATAAAAAATACGACGAGAGGTTTTAATTTTCACGAATCATCGATTTCTGGGTGGGGTAGGGGGTGAATGAGGCCGGAAATAGACAGGGAATTTGGTATGTGGTGTGTCCACGTAGCAGAGGCTGATATTGCTAAGGAGTTCCCCCGGGTGCAGTTTCCCCAGTGCAATAACGCCCCACTAGTATGGGCCACCCCTTCATCATCCCCTGGATGAAGTTACCAGCAATTTCTCCTCTCCATGTACTCGAGTTTGTGAAATATAAAAAATGGAGAATAGCATTTCTATGAGGGATTTGTCAATTTAACGAAATTGTGCAATTAGTTATTGATTTTTGTCGGAAAAATTAATTGGAGTTGTTTATTAATTGCAGATTGTTAATTAAATAAGTCGATACAGGCGAATAATCAATGATATACTATCAATATATTATCAGGAGGGGGGAAGAAGTGGAAAAATCACAGATTGTGTCATCGTACAGTGACAGACGTGTTGTGCGACCCAATTTCATATTTCGCGCCACTCAAACGCGCATCAAATTAATCCCTGGGTAATAACGAAATGTCAAGGAGGCCCACACTGAGTGTGTCCCTTGATACTGGGTTAAACAATGGTGTTATTGTTGCTGTGAGCGAGTGAATAGAAGTGGTTGACGCGAATTTCTTAGCTTCATTCATTATTCTTTAGAGTTTCATTTACTCAGCAGTTGTTGACATGCAATTCTTTTTTTTTTCTACTTCAAACATTGAATGAAGGACATGTTGAAAGTTCAAATGAGTATTTTGACTGATTAGAATTTTTTTAACGGGATAAAATCCTCAATTTATCGTAAAATCTCGAGCTCTCTATTAAATTTGACTCTTCAATCACAGGATAAATTTCCAAAACCGAATAGACTCAATTTTTTTATTAATTAATACTCCATAAGTGAATTTACAACAATCGTTTCGATTAAATTGACTTGAAATCAACAATTTTCATGAATTTTCCTCCAAAATTCTGATTTTTTAACTAAAAAAATTCCACTTCAATTAATTCAATTTTTACGAACTTAATTGACTTTATAAATTAATTTCAAATTACCTATTGAATTGACAACCCCAGTGATTAATAATTTATAATCGTTAATGATTAATTACCTGTTCTAAAGTTGACAACAATATCTACGAGGAATATCGTATCCGAAAGGCAGTTGAAGGCTATCCATCGGGTACTTAAATCGTCGTTGAAAAAACTAATTGCAACTGGGAGAATAATCAAGTTGGCGACGAGAAGTAGCAGCATACATAGGTCCCAATAAAATCTGAAATAAATAAATAAATTAACGATAAACAAATTAATAAGTAAAATCAAGTCGTAAATTCCTAATGATATCAGAAAAACCGATCTTCTATAATCGGGAATATCTCGTGAACAAACGAAGCGAATTCCCTGAATCTGGGCTAGTTTTAAAGATAATGAAAAGCCCTTTAAATTGGTGTTAAATAAATTAAATTTCACTCAGCCAATCCCGAGATATTCCACATTAAATGTTGACTCCAACTCTTCGAAATATTTCTCACTCATTTGAAACTGACATTTTACCCCTCGTTATTCTCTTAATTGGACTTGTTTTTTAATTTTAAAAACTGATTGACGTGTTATTCAACCCCTGGGGATGTCACTCACACCCCAAGTAACATAAATATTAAATAATTAACGGGAAAAAGGGTGGAACACGCATCGCCGGTTACCCACCACTTAGAACCGAGTGAACCCTCGATTACGTTTCAACAGGTGGTCTCACCCCTTCTCATTCCATTTTTTTTTTTTTCACCCCCCTCTCGGGCCGAATGAACTGGAGAAAATCCGAGAAAAGTTGGAAAAGCTCGAATCAGCGTGAGGGGGAGGTGATAAAAGGGGTTGAATGAATGGTAAATCACCTGAAAATTCACGTTACTTCATTTTAATAATGGGAATTGTGTTGGATATGAAGGGGTTGTGGGGGTGGAAATGTTGAAAAGCTTTCACCCGGGTGTAATGAGGAATATAAAGGTAATACTTGAGGGCTTTTGCCCTACAAAGGTACCACTTATGGCCATCTGACACGCGATGTTAGAGAGTAAATACTGCGATGGTGATGCTGCGAAGTGTTTTTTTATTTATTTACGGGTCCATTTATTTATTTATTTCATCAGGTGGCTGTTCATTTAGCTTAGGAATGACCGGGGGTTATTGTTTATGCAATAAATAGGCGAATAATAATTTATTTAACGGAGTAAATAAGTGGTAGAATTCAAAATCCCTCAAGTGTTCTCCATTGTTTAATTAATATCTCGGAATCTATGGAAGATAGCAACATTTTTGTTAGAACCTTTTTTGTAGATCATTTCAAGCCCTACAACAAATGTCATGACAAAAATATCGCTATCTCCCTTAGATTCAGAGATATTCGTCATAAACTGGTCAGTCCCCTCTCTTCGTTTACCACTCCCCTGTCGATACAACTATCGAATGTATCGGTAATCAATTATCGGTGATCGTCCATCGCGATTTTTTTGCGTCACGTTGATGTCTTGAGAGAGACTTTTATGGGGTAAATTTCACCTGTAATTTTACAGCCCTCTGAATATTTTAAGACTTAAAAATTAAGTCGTTCAGTCACGTTTCGGTCGTTTACTTGTAACAAATGAAAAAAAAAAATTCTCCTCACGAACGTCATCTTCGGGTCGACTATTCCTGGATTTTTATTGAGTCCCCAGAAAATCTATAGCACTTGTACATTCCCGACTGAACGTAAAAACGGATTTTGTGGCGGTGTAATACCGTAATAGGATTAACATCAAGTCCGGAATATCGAGCTCTTCCGGTTCGCATTTCTACACAATTTTCAGTCGAGATTTCATCCCCATCGAGAGGAAACAAACCCTCGATGATCCTTTGTCCATCAGAATAATTTCAATCGGCCGATATATCCTCCCTAAATATATCCCAAGACGTCAATTCGTATCGATTGATTATTACTTCCGGTACAAGTGGATCCGTTATTGTCTGCGGTCCATCCGCACTTCGGATGGAAATAAAATATCTGAGATTATTTCTATTTTTATCAGCGACTATTCGACTATTTTTCGGAGGGGGTGAGGTCATCTAACTCGGGAAATGTTTCCTTGAGGTCAGGATGAGAAGAAAAAAAAATTTTAAGTGAAAATTAAGAGGAATTTTAATTGAAAACGAATTTTCAAAGAAAATATATTTAGATTAATTGATTTTAACCGATTAAATTTTAATTTATTGTTCGATCTTGAATTGTTAATGAAATGATTATTTTATTTGATAGTTTATTCCCCTAAAAACTCCATTTTTCATCCCTCGTACAGTGAAATCATCCCCAATTCTCCCAAAAATTTTAATCCAAATTTTCTCTCTTTCTCTCTCACAAATTTTAATTATTCACTAAATTAATTTATCACCAATTATTGTATCTGATAATTACCACCCCCTAAAGCTCCACTTCTCCCCCCTCATCCCGTAAAATCATCCCCAATTCTTCCGAACATTTCAATCCAATTTTTCTCCCTCCAAAATCCAAAAATTTTCTATTAATTAAAACCCACCATTCGATCTACTCTCGTAATTATTTTTTTATAATTATTTGACGAACTCTATCACTTGGGGGATCGATTAGGGTTGAGGATCGTCGACAGCCTCCACCTGGCACAATACGCATCATAATAAATTGTTAGTGGTGAGTCGACAATGTTATCACTCGTTGACAATGATGAGGGGGTCATTATGGGACACGAGAGGATGCTGACGTAATCAAGTGGACAACATCACTCGGCGATTTATGGGCGCGATTCGCTGGTGTATATCATTATGGGGGTGAAGGGGGGAGACTTTCACTTGGTGGCAAAATCATTGACCGAGAGGTTGACGAGAAGATCATGAACAGACGAACAGATGTTTTGAAATTAGCGACAATTTTTTTGGATTAGTGTGGGAGAAAAAATTACGTCTGCGTAATAGGGGGTGGGGTGAAGCTCTTAACGAGTGTCTAGCAATAGTAATTATGCAAATGATATTTTAGAATTGATTTAACAAAGAAAAAAAATTAATTGTTGAGTTGTGAGAGAAATATTTGATTCAGAAAATTTTGAATTTGACAAATTAATTTTTTATGATGGGGAATAGATAATAAATTAGTGAGGTTCGGTTCATTTGGCCTTCCGCTGTTTTAAATTGGTAATTATCCCGACATTCCTAATGTCTTACCCAACGTCTCGTTAAATAGTAAAAATTCTCCAGTTGCAAATTAACAAAACGAGAATTCTTTTCCCCATCTCGTGATAATAATGTTCGCAAATGATCGTAAATGTCTTGTGATACGTGTTTGTGGGTGGCGTGTGGGTCATGAACAGGATTACTCACACCATCGAGAGACATCAGTGTGAGTTGATGAATTAATTAATTGAGTTACTCTCAATTGCACCTCTTTAGGGGACATGTATTCTTACGATCGGTTGAGTTTTAATTGAGGCGTCAAGACCGCTGCGAAATCGACCATGTTTTGTTGGTTTTTTCATTCCGATAATTACCAACAGTCATCAAGAACTAATTCCACTAAATTAATCAACAAAAAATCGAAGGGAACTAATTAATTTCCATCGATTTATCGGTATTTTCAAGTCTTGTGTTTTTGCCTCGTGTTTTTTCCGTCATATCTCCGAATCTAAGAGAGATAGCGAATATTTTGTTATAACAATTGTTGTAGCTCTTACTTCGCTCAACAAAAAAGGTATCAATAAAAAATTTCGTATCTCTCCTAGACTCCGAGATATTCATCAAAAACTGGTCCGCCGTCAGAAGTGACTCGATTTAACCGTTTCATTAATCAATTCCCCCACTTTTCTTCTAATAACAAATGATAAAAACATAAATAAACTGTCGTGATTCCTCGCGTGATGTCAATTGACTTTTTAAATCACAAACGACACGTTTTGTCAATTTACCGAGTTATAAATTGCAATAATTTCTCGTCGCACTTTCAGGTGGGAAAAATCCCAAAGATTTTACCCCACAGGAACATTTTTAAACAATGAAATTCACCTGATTGTTTATTTACGAGCTCCAGTACCTGTGGGGCCTGTTAATCTCGGTCTTGTAGAATATTTATACCACTTTCTCAGTCCTTAGGCCACGACCGTGGCCCACTGAGATCAGAAAATCCTCTTCTCCTCGTCCTTTATCAACATTTCGCAAGTCATAAATTCACTAGATATATCTAGTAACTATTTCTGTATGTAATGCACATATAGAGTACATAAATAGGTATATTTGTACGTGTTGGGGGCATTGATGGAGCGATCTATATCCGGTATGAATACCAATTTTCGTTGGTCAAAGCCTGCCCCAAGGACGTGGCAAGAATTGACATTTAAATTTTATTTCAATGTATTGACCTTCGATTTATGAAGTCATTAGCCACTGGCTCCATGAATACTCGTGATTAATGCACATTGGGGGGTTGGGGGAGGGGGAGGATTACTCATTTTACCGGATTTTGAAAGCAGGCGAGTGAAATTTCACGTAAAAATAATAAATTTGTTCGGTTTAACACGCGATAAGCGACGAAAAATCGTCAGAAATTTAATTTGTTTTTTGGTAAATTGTTATGTAATATAATTTCGCAGTGTAAAATATTTAATTATTATTATTTTTAATTTTGAAATGATTTTTGATGAGTGGAACAACAAATTTTGCAAAGAAATTTCACTCGTTTTGTTCACACGATTTATTTATTGAAAATAAATTAAATTTGTTGAAGGATTTTTGCGAATGAATATTATTGGTAAATCATCCCTTAGTATTATTCACCCCTTGTTCCACTTGTTTATCTACTTGATAAAATCTGCATGAAGTGATGAGATGAGAATATACGATGGGAACGATAGGATCGATCGATCGATGGCAGTGGTCGATCGTTGAATCTCATTTTGCAATCCCCGAGACGATCGGGTCCAGGGGGGTTGAGATATAATGGATGTATATCCAGTCACTGGGAGCTTTACACCCCCGTTTCGTTGTAGTCGTTTGCTCAAAGCCTCTCAGCTTTATTTGCATAGCACAACCGATATATTTCATACCGAACGCCTCTCGCAATATCGATTCGCAAAATATCGTATGCGACTTATGAATATCGTGATTCATTCAGTTTTGCAAATGAAATTTTATGGAAAAAATTCGCGAATCAACAGCCGATTTTTCTTTTATTTCGTGAAGTCAATTTTTAAAGTTTTATTTTATTATAATTTTTAAAAAATTATTTAATTCAATTGTTACTATTTGTTGACGTTTGAGGGAGTTAACTGTCAAGTTTGTTATTTAAAATATGACAAGTCATGGGATAAACGTATAAAAACCCTAAAAAAATATTAAAAAGTCAAATTTTATTTTTATTTTTTCCTTTAAATTTAAAAAAAAAAATTAAACAATTATTTTATCGGTTGGAAAATTTATGGAACGTTCAATAACTTTCGTATAAATTTTATTTCACATTTTGTCTGTCAACAATTGTTTTTTTAACCCTTCGAACAATTTTAAAAATTTTTATTTCACTTTATCGTTCCCCATAAATTTTTTTTTCACAATCTCCCCTCCCCTCCCCCCCTTTCTTATCAATTTCCATCAATATCGAGTATTGTTGACTGTTCGATATTGACTGATTTCATCGGTGAACCAGAAACTTTGGTGTTACATAACGGAACCGGTAGGAAACCATTGGCTACATTGTTTAAATTCGCAAACTACGTAATGACGGGACTAGCCGACGATGTATGACGTGAGGGAGTCAGTTCAATTTGTCACCCCAATCACGTCGGCACCGGTTCAAAAGCCGACATTAACATAAAACCAAATTTTCCACTTCTAATTTCAATTTTTTCCTGAATTATTCGCAATTCGATAACGAATTTTCTTTGTACGAA
Source organism: Diachasmimorpha longicaudata (assembly GCF_034640455.1). Taxonomy (NCBI): domain Eukaryota; kingdom Metazoa; phylum Arthropoda; class Insecta; order Hymenoptera; family Braconidae; genus Diachasmimorpha; species Diachasmimorpha longicaudata. The sequence continues at coordinate 2,777,348 of NC_087243.1, forward strand.
TGAGATATTAATATTTCACTGCAATCGAACGGTTCGATCATGCTGATTGGAAAATCTGGTATTCCCTCACCTTATTCCTAACACATTCATCCGATATTTCCTCATTTTCCCGGGAAAATTAATCGCCGAGAATATTTGAAAATTTTTCGATTGGAAAACGTTATTTATCCGGCAACTGGTACCGTACGATTGAAAAAATCGTACCTCGTGAATTATTGGTAATTCAGGGGTTGAATTATTCAATGACCTGAGTAACTGCGGGAAAAATTACGTATTCGAAGGGCCTAAAAATCCTCATAATTAGTTAATAATTATTTATTTAATAAAAGAAAAAATCCAGTTTCCTCTAATTCGTCCATTAGCTCTTGAATTTTCCTCGACAAATTCCTTCCCACGAAACTGAATAAAAAAAAAATTCTTTTGCATATTAAAATATTCCCTCTCCCACCCCTCACCCTGACAATTATTCATTCAAGAGGTCATAACAATTTTCCACCTCCACTTGAAAAAAAAAACCACTCAAGAAAAACAAATGTCTCAAACTATCCGCATTCGTATGTAAATTATCAAATATCCCAGGCACTCATTGAAGACAATTATGCAAATAAATGAAATAGCGTTGGAAAACTGTAACTCAACCCAACTTTCGAGGTCATCCCAGCATCACCAAGAACCAGTTAAACCCTGAAAAGATTTCCGTTAATAAAATTCTTATGACGTTAACAAAAAAAAGATAAAAAATTTTCCAAAAATTCATTTCCTCCCCTCAAGTATTTATTTATTTAATTATACAGATTTTAATTATGACAATCACGTTTAATTATATTTTGCTCGTGACCTTGAACAAACTCCCCTAATAATTAATAATTAATAACTAATAATTAATTATTTAAAATCCCGAAATTTCCGATTTTCCTGAAGAAAAAATTTCATTTAATTATTTAACTCGATAATTCGACGTTATAATCAAGATAATTATGTTTTAAAACAATATAATTAATGCACAATAATTAAAAATATGTAGGGCACCCTCAGTAATTAAAGATTTAGCAAAAATAATTTTTTTTTGCTTTTGGATTCGAAATTATCGAGTGCAAAAAAAACTCGATAATTCTCATAAAATTCGAATGTTAAACAACAAATTCCCGTGAACATTTTCACGTACAATTTCCATCAGGTAATTGATCAGGAGAATTAAAGCAAACAGGTTCTGGTGGTGGGATCGACCCAGTTTTTTTTTTTTTCCCTCCTCCGTTGGCCCAACGAAGGTCAGCATCGATTGGTCGAACTGGGGAGAGTTGATGCACATCCTGGGATTTTAGGGCACATCACGTTTTACAATTTCAGGGGGAGAAAAAAAAAATATATCAGGGGGTGAATCCCATGGGTGTAGACCTGCGATATACTCCATTGCATTCACCTGACCCTGATCCTCTTTCACGTATTTCAAGGTGAATGGTAAACTCGTGGTGCAGTGGGTTATGGAGAACGATCGTGTCAACGTGATTACGATCATCCGGAGAGTGTTTTATTCACCGGTTACAACCGGTTTTTACGGTTCAATGGAGATCATTGAACGGCGGGTCGATAGTGGATCAAAGTCGTATAAACGTGACACGAGGGGTTGAGGTATTTAGGATGTGGTGGGGGAGAATTTATGCAAAAATTTCTTAAAATTCCCGATCGCCTCCAAAAAGTGAAAAAATCAAAATAATTTTTAAAGTTTCCTGTATTGAATTAATTCGATGTATTTCCTACATTATCGACCTGTCGATAAGGTAGGGAATACGTTGAAGTATGAGAGTTAATTACTATTTAATTAGATAATTTAAATTATTTTATTTTAATTGTTTTTATTCTCCTTCAGATTTTTTTTACGGGATTTTTTGATACATCGCAGCATTTATTTATTAATTATCATTAAGATTTTGCAAAATTCTCATTAATGACACCTTAAATACCTCAAGGATAACAATGAATTAACAAATGAATTTTAACAATTTTTTTTCCCTTTTTTTTGCGACTGACAGAAGCGATCGAATGGTAAAATCGTTACGAATAAACAAACGTCAGTGGGATTTTAATTAATGAGTATTAATTAATTGTATTGTCCCAGTGTCTTAAGCTATTAATCCCCCGGTTATTTTTCCTGTGGTATTTTCCGCGATCGCGTGACTCCCCATACAAACAAACAATTATCCTCTTGCTCCACATTTAAACGGTTAATTGGATTTTTTTTTTTCTGTCGGAATCGATTAGTGGTAATGACCGAATTGATCAAATCATCGGGGATCGATGGGGGGTTTGACACGTCAATGCAACCATTAGTACTTCGAATGAGTGACACTGCGTAATTATTAATAATTATCGTTTCCTGCATGTGTCATTATTTTTTATTTATTCGTGAATAACTTGATTCAATGAATCTCATTATCGCTGTGATTACGCGGTAAAAATTAATGTGATAATCACGTTTGTTATGAAATTGCAATGGATTTTCATCGTTTGTGAATGACATTCTCGTCCGGTTATTGCATTCCACGAATTGTTAACGAAAAATCTGATTCACTGGTATTTTTAATGAGAAGAAAAAAAATTCAAATTATCGAAGAGTTTATCGATTATTTTCGAGATAATTTACACAATAAAAAATATTCTATCTATTTATTTATATAAATAAATAGATGAATAAATACATAGACAGCAAATTCATCCAGAATTTTGTAAAAAACATTAACAATTGATTAAATTTGTAGATTAATTTGGGAAATTTTGAATTTTTTAGGGAAAAAATTGAAAAAATTCCTGGTTAATCATAAATATTAAATATTATTTAACATTTGTATAACAATTGTATGAAGAAAATTACCAGCAAGTGACACTAATCAGTTGTTGTCTCACACAGTGTGAAAACCGCACCACAAATCACATATTGACCCGTTAGATTATTATTACAATGGAGCAAAAAAATAATCGTGAGGTTATGAAACTCGTGCTCCAGTTTCGATAGTATTTTATGTGCGGTGAATTCACACTGGAATTGTCGATCTAGGCTGAGTTCTCCATTTAAAGGGGCGGGTAAACATAAAGTTCATCATAAAGCACGAGTTATGGGTAATAAATGTATTTGACGAGGTTCGCTCCTTCATCAGGTGTTTCCACATTTTCCAAAAGCCTTTCAATCATTTTTCCACTGTTTTCCCACGTTCAGGGGATTTTTAGGAAATTTCCACAGGACCTCAGAGCCAATTAACATTAAAATTAATGAAATTTCCAGTGCGAACTCCCGAATTCAGCAGCAAACTGGTAAAACGAAGAATCATTTCTGATTATTGCCCAGTTTTTAATCGATATCTCGAAAAGGGGGGGAGATAGCAGAATTTTTGTTGGGACCTTTTTTATGGGGCTAATTGAGGGCTACAATAAAGGTCATGACAACAATTTCGATATCTCCCTTAGGTTCGGAGTTATGGGTCAAAAAGTCGGCTCAGAAATACCTCGTTCTCCAGCTTTCGTTTTTGATGGGATAAATTTCTCTTGAAAACGGTAAAAAGGCGTCGAAAAGTGGTCCCTTCGTGATTCTTCCAGAAGGGTGGGGTGTTAGAGTTTGTTTGGGTGAAAAACGAACCCTAGGAATTGAAAAAAAAGTCCCTGAATAACCCAAGCCCCGAGGATATTCCCGTTGCAACCGGATGTTTTTTGTAACATACACGAGGAGTGTTGAGCGTCAATTTATGGTACTCCTGGGAGAAGAGAGATAACATCTTTGTATGTTGAAGAAACCTGGTTTTAGTTTTATTCTCCGGTGTAAGAAAGAGAAGAAACTTATGTTGAGTATCTCCGGAATGTTTTAACGTGCGTGACAAAACGTTCTGTTGGAAAAATTCTTGTCCTTATGACGTTAATTTACTTCCATGAATTTAAATTTGTTATGCCATTACCTCGAATTTTCATAGGAAACACCTCATTCCTCAGATGAAGCCCTTCAGGGGAGTGTCGGCCGCCCGAGGCTTGAAATACAGAATTTGCGTCGGCAAAGGCACGCGACGATGTGAATATTTTCCAAGCAAATGCAACACGATTTTCAATAATCGATTACTGATAATCGACTGAGTGAAATTGAACGATTTTTTTTTCATTTTGAAGATCTTTTCATTGTCTTCAAAATGAGACGTGACTCATCAAAATCGCTTCGTTCAATCACCCGTTATGCCCCGATCTTTCGCGACTTCATTAAGACTCGAAACTTCTCACGGAAAAGTTCTGTTTTTCCACACGAAATTAGGTTTTTCAGGCAATTTCCCGGGCTTTAATTACAGAACCCCTTTCCCTCCCCTCCCCCACACTAAAATAATTAAAAAAAAAAATTAGCGATAAATTTACGAGGACAGGGCTCTTCATCATCGCATTTCCGCTCCATAAATTCCGTCAAAGTTTCTCCTGAATCATTTTTTTACCCGACTTTTCGCCGACGCTGATGCAGAACAGGGAACAATGAGCCGAATATTATACAGTTGACTCACTGTTGGCCCCCGGACAACCCAAGGAGGCGTTATCAACACAAACACAAGCCCCCGAACCCATCACAATAGCCCACCCCCTAATCAAATAATTATTTCAAGATAATTTTCAACAGCTGAACCCTCCAAGACTTTAATAATATCTCTCATTAAAACTCAATGCATTCCAATCATAACAATCCACTGGACAAACTCACACATGACAATTGACAACGGAAAAAAAAAAAAATCTCGTAACACTGCAATTGATATGAGTTAAATGTCAGAGATGACATTGTGCCTTAATTCACGGCTCATCAGTCTTAATCAGATAATTATTAAGGAATCACCAGTGCTTCCTATTCCGGACACTTCGTTCTGATGATGACGAGGGTTGGGGGGGAGTGTCGGGGGACGAATGGAAGAAGAGAGTGAGGAGTAATGACGCGGCTCCATTATTTAGAAGAAAAAGAAAAATGTGAGGGGACGAGATGAGGCTGGGGTATATATTCCAATGGCGTTTGTGGAGGGGGAAAGGGGGGGTTCACACCCTTTTTTTTCACGTCTGCATTCCCTCTGTCATGAGACATATGTGGGGATGACAGTTTGTCAAGGTCATGTACCTGGTGGGATTAAAAAGATGAGGTTTTTTAATTTTTTTTGAAGGAGAAAAAGAATTTTTGAATTAATGAGATGCAATATAATACAATATAATATAATGTAATATATTATATTATATTACTTTATATTATGATATGTTATATTGTATATTATTTATTTAAATTAATTTAAAGTGATGAAAATCGAAGTTTTCAGAGAATTTATCATTTTTAATGATAATTTTTTCCAATAATTAAAGTAATAGACGTTCTTTCATTGAATTAATTACGGAAATCTTAATGTTTATGGAAATATGATGAGTCTATTTGTGAATAAATCAATAACGGAAGTCAGCATCAGCTATAAATAATATATTCATGGCACTTGGAGATAACATGAATTTTGCTCGTGTCGTCTATCTCCAGTAATTCTCCACCTCCTACGGCACCAAAAATATGTACAGGATGTGGGTTATTTGGCTCGACAACGGGAATGGAATAGGTTTTCCAGATGGTTTGATGCCTTGCGGCCATTCCACGTGTTCTCACGCTGCGTTGGACATTTTCGGGTACCATTGAGATTTGGCATTGGGTTTAGCACTGACACGTTCAATCAGATGAGTCAATGAAATGTCTCGAGTCGCTCCCAATGATAAAGGGAACTGATAAAAAAATTTCCGATATCAATTATCCAGTGGAGGGAACTCGAAAAGAAATTTTGTGATGAAAAAAAATGTCTAAATTCAATTTTCGGAGGGGGAAAGGGGATGAAAAGATGAGAATTTATTTTTTATCAATTTTTAATTAGAATATTCTTTGAAATTCCGAGTTTTTTTTTAACTAAAAACGATAAATATCATTTCAAAATTTAAAATTACACTTCAAGATAATATTCCCTCACATAATGTAATCAAAATATTTTTTTTTGTTGTCGTAAATAGTCGGAAACGTTCGCAGAAACCGTAAAATCTGTTATTTCCAACTAAAATAATAATTCTATTTAACTCACCATTTTTTCCGGTAATTTAAACAATATTTTTCACTGAAAATTTAATTCTATCCTCAACTATTTATTAAAAATAAAGATTGAAGAAACTGGAACACGTGATAGTGCAATCAAAGAGAGTATTAACCGGGAATATAACAACTCAAGTGGATTTTGTTTTAATATCAAAGTTGTAAATCTTAATGATTGAAAATGTGGAGCAGTCGATGGTTTCGGGTACGTAGACATTAGTTCCTCGATAGTACATCGAATGTAAATGGTAAATCGACGACTGTCGGGCGTTGTGGCGCCTACGATTATCTAGGGTACCAATACACTGATATTTTTTAACACTCGGTATAACGGTTTCGTATGAATTTCAACTGGAGATGGATTTCGTGTTGCCAGTCTGATTCATGAATTTACATAATTCTCGTTTAATTGCCCACAAACTGGCCACCCACGCGTACTCTTTAAACCGCACGAAAGTGCATTCGCTTCTGCTCAGATTAACGTACAGATTTCATTCAAATGGACTTTCAATTCGTCCAAATTTTCCCCTTTTTCACCACTAAAAAATTCCCCAAAATACTCCTCTAACAGCTAATTAAATTGATCGACTTCCCTAGCAGGAGATTACGAATGCCCGACATTGGGCCGACATTCGACCAATGCTGGCGGACAGTCGGCCGACTGTCGGCACTCCTCATCTCCTGTTAGGATGATACGATCTGAATCAACAATAATTTTTATCGATCAATTCAATCAGTTCAATTTTTCCCCCGAAAAAAAAATCCAAAAAAATATTTAAAAATCCTCCAGTGACGGACACGTGACATAAAAATTGTGGATAACCGACTCACAACTTTCTTCTCATTCTCCATCAAAAAACGGTCCATTTTACCCCACTCATGCCCTAAATATACAGCAACAACTTCGTCTAGAAAACAAAATGATTGATCGTCCCACCAAACAACTCCACAACTGAATCCTCACATCACCCCCCACCCCCACCCCTTCTGAAGCTTTAAAAAAAAATATGTTTATCAACTTGAAGAGGAACCTGAACTCACCGAAAACTGGAGCAAGGATGTATGACCCAGTGACCAGCAGCTTTTTGCCTGATTCTTTCCTTCATGAGAGCTTTTTTACTACCAAATAATTTCATCGCAAGTTTGTTGTCGGTTGGTTGGAAGAGCGCCTGCAGTTGATTCTTGAGGAAGCTCTGTTTGACCTCTTGTCCAGGAAGTCCTGGGCCCAACTCCTCCTTTGGTGTACCATAGAGGGACACATCGTCCACTCCAAAATGTACTTTACCACTTCCTTTGTAATTCATTTCGTTGCCTGAAAACGAATAACGTCACGTTTTACTGTTATTATCTTGTTTCTGGGTATTGTTCGACTATCGGTTATCGATTTGGGTGATTGAAGGGGGGTGTATGGGGGGGGGGGAGAAAGAGAGGGGTTTAGAGTCTTTGGGTGCTGTAGTAGCTGACACAGGAAATTTTAGGATGAAAACACAACGAAACTGCACTAAACGCAGAATATTACAAGTCATAAAAGGTGGAATTGGATTTGGAGATTATCTCGTGGGGTAAAGCAGATCCTTCGGGATAAATCTGGTTCGTTGGATTCAGATAATGTTCCAGATACTGTTGAATGAAATTAGCAACAAGTTAGTAATTAATTCTCATTAATTTTGAGAATTTAGAACGAATTTATTGAGCTGTTGAGGAGGGAATTACGGAATCGTGGGAGGAACGTTCAGGAATTCGGGGAATCTAAGGTCCTCGGGGTTAGGGTTGAAGGAACCTTCTGAGGGTGTCTTCTAGGGTCATCAATCTTCCGAGATTAGAGGCGAATCGATGTCTGATTGATCAGGAAATCGAGACATATAAGATTTTACCAGAATTTCTCGGAAGAAATGCGAAGAACGAGACGAATCGATCGCTCCGTCGTTCCTCTGTAATCGAATCGATCCTGAAATTGCGAAGGATGACGCCCTTCAGGAAATGAAGGGCGACCCTCAAGTGGTACCTCACGTTCATAATTATGAACTCGAAAAAATCTAGCGAAGGATCAGAATCGAAGGAAACGTCTGCGGTAATTTTTATTGCTCCCGTTGACTCGAAATAATTTTGAAGAATTCCTCGGGAAATTAATTCCTCCGTTGACGAAGGAAACAAGAAATCATGTGATATGCGTGAAGGTCACTTAACCCGACTAATGATGAAATCTCGCCGACAGATCTTAACTGAAATATCAGAGGAATTCAAGGTCCAGTTTTATTTAAGACTCATCTCAACTCGCAATCGAGATTTCCTCGTTTCGCGGTAAAACGCTCCAATTACTTGACACCACTGATGAGGGCGTGGACCTAAAAAATGTTGTATCATGTGTCATGGCCTCGGGAAAAATTAGGGTGAGACCTTCTGCCAGTTGAGAAGGCGCGAAAAAGGGGGAGGAAAATGAAAAGAAAATTTTTTCATCCCGACAGAGCCCTAAAAAAGACCAAAAGGAACGTTGGAACGACTTCCCTGGCAGGAGATGATGAATGGCCGACAGTGAGCCGACATTTGGCCAATGTTGGCCGACAGTCGGCCCAATGTCGGCGACTCCTCATCTCCTGTTAGGGTTGTCTTCCAGTAAATATTCAACGGGAAATATTATTTATTCCACTCACAAATAAATAATATTAATTTAATTAATTGTTCGTAATTACCTGTGTCGTTAAGGAAATCGGTAATGAGAAGTGTCTCGTCGTCTAACGCTGTGACGAGGCTGTCTGTGCACGTGTTAGTATTCTCAATACTGATCTTGATACTGTCATCTTTGTTTAATTTACAATGATTATTCGATGATACATTGTTGACTGCATAATAATTGTTGTTGTTGTTTATACTAGTCTGATGACCAAGATGCTGATGGGGTGAACGGACGGACTCGGTGCTGCTGGTGTGGAGGCCAACCCCAGTGGTCGCCCTACCGTTCACCAGACGAAGACTCGGGGCTCGCCTACCACCGCCCCCGGATGCGGTACGCCCGCCCCCGCCACCGCCACCACCCTCGCCCTCCCTGGAACAATAAAATGGAGGGATGAACATTGGAGATGCTGAGAGATGTGGAGATAAATGTGAGTCGAATTTATTAATTTTTTTTGGGGATGCAAAAGACGTTTAGTTAATGCCCCTTAATTAGGATCGGTTTTGGGAATTTTTTTGGGGGTTTTCAACCCTCGGGGGGACCTCCCCGAATTTTTGCGACGCTCCAAGTCCCTTTTAAGGGTGAATTTAGGTAGTTTACACCCTCCAGTGTCGATTATTAACGACAATGAAGTGTAATTAATTAATTTTGAAAGCAATTCGATGATTTGTTAGTTAAATTTTTCGGATAATAATTTTTTTAAACATTTTGTTGATTTTAAATACTCGAAGTGAGTCGAATATAATCGATAATCGATAACAGCAGTCTTTGATTGATAAAAAAAATTATAACTACTAATTAATTAATAATATTCGTAAATAATATAAATAAAATTCTAAAATCATTTTTCTGACGCCCAAAAAACAATTTTTTTGCCAAAAATTTACAACTTCCGGTGCTTTTTTTTATTTAAAATCGAAGGGAATATTTTGTGCTTTTGAAAATATTTCTTCAGCATTATTCTTAATTAGATAATTATTCATTCTTTGTAAATACGTTGTGTTAAACTCATCCGAGGAAATTGAACAATGAAATTCACCCGGAGGCCATTCTCCAAGATTGGTTGAGCTCCAAGAGCTTTTGGTTTTTACATGAACTCAAATTAAATATCCCGGGTTTCACTGTGAGATGTGATGTAGCGTGATTGGTACGTTCACGGGGCAGGGAGATTAAACGGTGACCTCATTACATTATTTTTTTTTTTTTTAAACTATTAGTGTTATCGAGGAGACGGGCAAAAGTGTGGGCTTCAGCGGCTTTTTTTTTTACATCTCTTAAGTAATTCTGACTGCTAATGATTTTATTAATGAAGAAATTGGGGGGAAAAACAGTGGGACGCGGCGAAATGAGTCGACAGTGAGGGGGAGTGTCCCGAGGGGGGGGGAAGTTCAAGGCTAGTTAACTTACTGCATCAAAGTTCAAAGTCTCGGGTTGTGCACATGGGATTCAAATAAATTTTCCCGGTTTTAATTATTTTTTAAAATTGATCAGCCGAATAATTATCGATATTTAAAGGACCGCGGGGGGGAACGAATTGGGGTTTTTTTAATCGTTAATATCTTGGGAACCAACGATGCGATTTGGACGAGTCAGGGCGCGTTTTGAAGGGTGAAAAAATGTCTTGAAAATGGAAAAAAAGTTTAAACATTTCACTCTGCCGATTGGGAGATATTAATTATTGAAGAGGGGGGTCTCCGGCGGGAGGGGAAACTGGGAATAGAAATGCATTAGGAGGTGAATGGGGTGGGGGAAAGTGCAATGGTGGGTCTCATGGGTCATATATTTTCTCGGTAAATATATGATCCTCATACATATGTACTGTAACCCTGAATGCTCAGCATTCGCTGTCTATTTTGGGGAAAATCTCTCCCTCAAGTCGATGCTCTCTCGGTATTTTTAAATCCTAAGAATTACGGGAATTCATAAGGGAATTCATTTCGATGGAATGCAGGTACTGCAGTTGCAATTTATTGTTTTCCTTTATTCGAGTGAATTTTTTCTTATTTTAAAGAGGAGAGGGGAGAGGATATTTCCAGACGTTTCCACGAAGTGATATGACGCTATCGAAATCATTTCCTCGAAGAATTTATCCTCTAGGATATCCAAGAACTCCACTTAATCACTTTTCTGTCATTAAGATCAATTTTTGGAATTTTCATTTCAATTTTAAAGTTCAGAATTTAAATTTCGATCTTGAAACGTTAAAAATATTTGAAAAACCGGATAAAATTCACTTTTAAAGTGATTTTCCGCGGGGAATTCATTAACTAGTTTAACAATTAACATATTCTATATTTAGAATAACAATTTTGAACAAAATATTAGTGAAAATTGCTTTGATATCAAATTTTTTAGAAGATATTCTCGTGCAAAATAATTTAAAAATTTTTTAACTGCAAATAATTAATTAATTATCGGTTTAATTATCTCCCCAGATGTTTGGATGACCCTCGATGACATATTCTACTGCATCTCGATTGCAAAAGCAATATTTTCCTTGGAAATGTGGAATAATATTTGTCCCCAGGCGATTGATTTGAAATATTTTGCCAGTGGCTCAGTCTCAATTCGTCGAACTCTCGACATCGAGAGACACTTTTCCTTTTTCCTTCAATTATTGGAATTCTTTTATCCCAGGAGAATAAACAGGCGAAAATAAACCCACTGTCGTTGGGGTGGGAAAAAGGGGGGGGGGAAGGGGCTATTCTCGAACCGGATCATTTGCCACCAAACGATTCGTTCCATTTGGAGATGGGGCCACAGGTTGCACTCGTCGTGAGTTAGTTGTTATAGCTTATGGACTTTTTTTTTTAAAGCTCTTCTTTGGGAAATGGGTGAACCGTGAAACCTGGAACGAGTAGAATTTTCGATAGTTCAAATCCATATTTTATTTCTCCAAAATTTTACAAATTTTATCAGATGAAAAGATATTCCGTAAAATGGAGTTTAGAGAAAAGTGAGGTCAAGGAGATCGATTTTACCTTCGATTATCTCTGGATTGGCTGAGGGAATTCAAACGTTTTTGACGCCATTTTGTAGGTATTTGCATTGGCTTTAAGATGAGATGTGATTTGAGGAAATCGATTCACTGGGTCAAAAGTTATTCAAGATTTAATAATCGAAAGTTTGCGAATATTATTTTATCTTCAGAACTCCATTAAATGTCAATGAACAATTGAAAATGAAACAGGAAAATGAATCAACGGCAATTGTTGGTCGAATGCATGTCACGGAAATTAGAAACTCGATTAACAACTCCGGTCAACCGTAGAATCATTAAAACTGTATCGAATTTTTCATTGATAGAATAAAAAAGACGTCAATGTCGTGGAAAAAAATTACAAATAAAATTGGATAATAATTAATTGCGGGGGAATAATTTAATTTTTATTGTTTACCGACGATTATTCGTTAGTCAGATAAACGTCAATATTTATCTTACCTCGGACAATAATTATTACGTGAATTATTACATGAAGACCTTCATTCGTGTGGGTTCTTCCCTTCTGTAAAACTATTATTCCTCTCGTTGGTGTCAATTGTCCGAGCTACCGGGATGAGGCCCGTGACCTCGAGTCATCCGTTCACCCGAATAGAATTTTATGAAAAAAAATTGACGCACGTTTTTTTTCTATGACAAACACTAACGCTATATCACCGGTTGTCGCCCTTATCACTTCGTTTTTATTTATTTCCGGTTAAAACCGCTTGGCTCGAGTGTCAATTCAAATTTTCTTGTCCATCAGAGCATTCGACAAAATATACGATAAATTATTCACTTGAAATAATTTTTTAACGGTTTTATAATTAAAAAATAACAGAAATCAACTCAAATAAAATTAAAAATTACAATTCTTCGATCGTCTTCTGAAGTTTTTTTAAGAAATAAAAATTCTAATACGTTTTTTTTATTATTAAAATTAATCAGAATATTGAAAATGGGGGATTTAATTGACCTTCGAAACCGTAGGAAATATTCCACGAGAAAATATTCCACGAGAACCGGTAAAAAATAACTGAAAATCCAGTTTTTCAACGAAATAAAAATATCTGAAGTACTCGAATATCTTCTGGGGAATGAGAGCTGCGCACATCGCGTACCCAAATGCGTATTATATCGAACTGAATTGCTATTGAATGGAACATACCTGACTCGACAATAAAGTCGATTGATTTTGAATTGTCCGATCGACGCATGTTCAAACAATAAATCCAAACAGTAAACAATTTACCAGACAAAATAATCTGAGAATTTCACTCGTAAATATATTAATTTTCGGTATTTGTGGCACTTGATAATTTACTAAAATCCTGTTTCGATCGAGAATGGAATGTCGATGATGAATTGATACTCCTGCGTCATCGAATGTAATTAATAGTGCACGTGTGCTGAGTTTGACTCATACAATCAATGAATTGTTCGTTTTACCGTGTGATAGACAATTTTGAGGGAGTGAGAACACCAGGAAAATATAATTGTTTCAATTAATATGCATTTGATTAGTGAAATTTACATGAAATAGACAGATCAGGATTTATTTAATAATTAATAAGAATTATCGCACAGGAAATTCCGCGAATTTTCATTTATTTATGCACTTTCTGGTGCGAGGAAGGGGAACAATAATTTTTACCATAACAACTAAGTTGATTATATTTTTTAATTAATTATCACTCCCCTTTTATCGAAGAGAGAAATAGTTGAACGATAAACACGTGAATTTTCGTAATTCCCACGTCTCATTAACATGATTAATTAATTATTTTCGAAGTCTGTCGTTCCCTTGTGATTATTAAGTTGATAAAATGATTGAGAACTTGAAAATTAATAATTATTTGGGTAAAAAAAATAGGAAAAGTCACTCATTTCCTCATAATTTTGAAACTAAATTGTTTACGAAGTCTTGAATCAATTGAATGGCTCTAAATAATTATAAAAAATTGGAAATATAAACAATCAAAATCATAAATTGCTATTTCAACGTACACTGAATGTAATTAAAGCCTCGACGTTTGGAGAGTTCGTTCGATTTATATAAATGAATGAATTGTTGTTTTTCCCATGTGATAGAAAGTTTGGAGAGAGCGAGGAGTCGAGAATTTTTGCAAATACACACTTGTTTATTTTATGCAAATTTAACTGGTGGAATTTAATGAACAAATATCGAATGAATCAGTAAATATTCTGTGGACTTCAATTAAATGAACTGAAGTCTCTTGAATTTGCAAATTAATAAACATTTTCGTGTGAGAATATCTCGACCTTTTCATTCTCTGGTTAATTATCATTAATATGAATTAGAAATTTTTTTTTCCTGTCCCAGTAGTTAATAGTTATTTATGGAACCCCTTCGTTGATCCAACAATTAAATAATCGAATCGCGAAAGTAGTTCAACAGATAAAAATTGGAAAATTATGGGAGAAAACAATCGTAAAACGTCTTACCACCGCGGTTCCTTTTCCCCTTGAGACAGGAAAATGGATAATTTTAGTTCGTTTTCATTTAATATTGAACCGGAACTAATAAATGTTTATCGACGTGTAAACGTCACTCGAATCTAAAAACGATAAGGAATCTGTCGACAAAAATAATGACAGCATTCACTAAAATCACGTTTTGAATCAGTAATGGAATGTCGATGATTAATTGTTGGTTAACGTCACCGAATGTAATTAATGAAATCGAGTTCGAAGTTATTCATTAGCGCAGACGAATATTTATTTATTTTATCGTGTGATAGAAAATTTCGAGACTCAGGAAACAAGAATTTTAATAATTTCTAGTTCTCTCATTTTCTAAAATTCAAATAGTAAAATTAATTAGACCCGACGGGCAATAATTAGAGTAATAATCACTTGATAAGACGTCCCAATAATATCAGCAACAATTCAATAAATTTCCTTCGAAATCCCTCAGTCAGAAGAGCAAAAAAACATTTTAAAAATCATTTTCAATTCCATTTTTATTTATATGAACCAAATATATAAAAAAAAATTATTTATACGGTTTATATATTTTTTATATATTTAGAAAACATATAAATATATCATCCCAACCCCGGACATTCCGTAAACGCATTTATCACTTCGAAAAACATATTTTTTTTAAAATAATCAACCGAACAATTTTTTTTTTCAACATTTTCCTGATGGAAACTATTTATTTATCATCACCAGGACTTAATAACCTCCGGCAAATGGTCATATGATGCGAATAAATAGACTTCAACTCACTTCATTTAGCGAAGATAAATAAACTCTTTCATCAATCCAAAAAGAATGGCCTTGAAATAATTAAAAATCCTATCGTGTCCTGAATAATTTTCAAACCGTTATTTCCACCGATTTCTAACCTCCCCCCCCCCTCTTCCCCCTCGCAAATAGTCGCTCTTTTATCTATTTTTCATCTACGCAGCTATCGATATAATTATCATAATCGAGAATATTCCAAAGATTCGATGCAACGCGAGAGAAAGAAATGGATAACCACTGGATAAAACAATTTATTCGATGGAATGAAACGAATCGTTTGAGAATTGTAACAACAGCATTAAGTCTCGTGTCTTATTTCATGGTATCGCCAATACAATGTGGAATATCACGCACAGCTGCATTAATTCAACACATGTTAAGACTCGATGAAAGAAATTAGCGATTGGTGAGAGGCTCTCGATTTCGAGTCGCGATTCTGTCGTTGAAAATCGTGCGGTGAAACGATTTATCGGGGGATATTTTTGGAGTTAAAAATTTAATCTGATGATTTGTTGTTTTGTTATATTGTTTATGTATAATTAGATTGAGGGGAGTGATTTTTAGGGAATGATAATGAGTAATAATTGGGAATTTTTTAATTTTATTGCGATATTTTGTGGTGAATTAGATACAGAAAATATTTAATTGTTTATTTGAATAATTTTATGGATTAAATAGTTACTTTGATGTGGGATTATTAGTGTATCATAATTAAATTTTATTTATTTATATTTTATTTATATAAAATTTCGGAATTTTCTGTCACGAAATGGGAGTTTGATTTTGGAATTTTTGAAAAATTGAAATTAAATTTTTGCGCGATATTATTTATGCGATTTTAATACACATTAATTGTTGTTTTTATTTAATGGTTAAGGGGAAAATCAGAGAATTGTTTATTATATCGTGGTGGTTTAGAGATCTAAAGTTATCTGGCGTCGACCGCACGCACCAAAACGTTTCACTACTTCCTTCAACCATTGCAAAAAAAAAACCACAAACATT
This sequence comes from Diachasmimorpha longicaudata, assembly GCF_034640455.1. Classification (NCBI taxonomy): domain Eukaryota; kingdom Metazoa; phylum Arthropoda; class Insecta; order Hymenoptera; family Braconidae; genus Diachasmimorpha; species Diachasmimorpha longicaudata. Next base: position 2,793,392 of record NC_087243.1, read on the forward strand.
CCCACTGTTTTGTGTTGGTCAAGTGGTGTGAGTGCCTCTGATTTCGAGTTGGAATGTTCACTCGCCAAAAATAAATTACAAGAAATATTTTACGATAAGATCTAAAAATATGGCGGAGCAACGAACTTTTCTTCTTTAATTTTTCAATGTTTTTTTAATTTGCTGTTTCTTGTAATTATTTTTACGTCTCCTCATTGTTTATGGATTATAATGACGTCTCTCGCGGTCATTTTTAGAGTCACAATTATAAATAATTAAGGAATTATCTCGGGAACTATCGGATTTTTAATTTTTATTTTTAGAATCGATTGCACGTGAAATACTTCACTTTTCTCTTTAATTATTTAAAAAAAGGACCAATTTAATACAAAAAAAGATTACAAATGGAATGAAAAAATCGAAACCGAGAGTTCCCGAATGTGGAAATCAATTTTGCCTCGTTAATTTCCAAAATTGTCTCACAATTAAATTTTCACTTCAAAAAATCCCCAAAAATCATCAAAATTTAATTACAAAAATGACTGAAAAATTCAAATTCAAGAATTTCCGATTTTCAAAGTCAATTTCCCCCTCGTTAATTTCCAAAATTGTCGCAATTAAACCTAAATCCCCCCACCATATTATCTCTCCCTCACACCAAAACTTTCCACTTCTCTTTTTCATTAAAAAAAAATCCCTAAAAATCAAAATTTCATTCACTTCCAATCAATACCTCTATGATCGTCTAGAGTAGTTGGTCCATCACGATACGTTTCACTATATCCTCCACCAATTGACAAAAATGTCGACGTGAATTCCCACTGTTTAGTATTCCCACTTGTAAATTCCTGAGTCAGCTCCCTCCACTTGTCACAAAAATACCGACACTTGCATATTTTCCTTTCCTATAATTCACCTCTCAACACGTTTAATTCCCCAGAAAATAGATCTCCAATACTTCACTTGTTCAATCAATACGGATAGAAAAATATCGAATAATTCAGACAAAGGCCTAATTAATTAAAAATTAATTTACTATTTATTCTAGAGACTTCTAAATTAGTGTGAATTTTTTTTTATCACTTTTTGGTTATTTGTTTACCGCACACGTGCAGTCTTCGTGAATGACTGACTTAGCCCAACGAACGAAGAGTTTCTCTCTGGTTGAGTTAAGAGAACTCAACTCACGGTCGTCTCTGGCCTGGGCCCCCGCAGGACAGCAGTGGAGCGCCGACGGAGGAGGGATCCCCCGCGCAACCCAAACGGATTGAGAATTTTAAGCGAATGGTGGTGGTAGGGGGTGACAAGGGGGGTAGGGAGGTGGATGGTATCCGAGGGGGAATCGTCCGCTTCCCCTGACTTAACCCCTTTTGCAACCTGCTGCCGCATCAGACGCCGGGTTACGGTGACCGCGCAGTCGGCACTCGGGGCTCCCCCTGGGTGACACCTCCAGCTGCATTATTCAGGGATTATTGTTTATTTATTTATTTTTTAGAAGAAATGAATGAGATTCAAATGCATTCCGGGTGAAATATTATTTTATTTGGGGGAAAATTGAAATTTTTGGCGCGGGAGGAGGTGGGATGGGGTGAAATGCGGTTTGGGGGGGATTTTCCTGCAGGAAAATTGGGGGGGGATTTTTTTTTTGGGGGTTGGGGGGTGTGTGAGGTTGTTGGATTTTTTTGGAGGCGACTGGGGGAGAGTTCAGGAGTTTTGGGGAATTATTGGAATTTTGGGTTTTGGAGGTACGGGAAATGGGGAAATTTTGGGAATTTTTTGGTCTTCGGAATAGGTTGATGATGATTTTTGTACTTTGATCGGTGATAAACTCAAAAATCTGTAACTCAAAAAAATTTCATAAAAATCGAGGAAAATTGAATCGTTCCCTGATATTTATTGATTTTAGTATTCGATTCATCGAAAATTCCGAACAAATAAATCGTATTTGAACAATAAAAAAGGAGTGACGGGAATGTTAATTTGTTAATACTATAATTTATTAAAAAATCGTCAAAAGAATTTGGGTAAATAATTCAAAAATAAATTCTGTCAAATTAATCTCTTCAGAATAATTTTAAAACGATTTTATTGACCTTTTCGTTACGCCAAAAATTCCCGGAAATTTCTGATACTTCGGATGACACGAATCCATTGTTAATAATAAATTGAGCGAAAGTGGAGGGGCGTGAACTACCCCATGAAAAGTGTAGCAGACAGGCCATTTTACCCTGGATAATTTAAATTCTGCGGAAGTCGTTGGTCAAAGCAAAATGTAAATGCCACTGGAGTAGGTTTACACCCCCTACATGATTTTGTGGTAACAATTGCTGAATGTTACCCCCAAGTTTTATGGTCAGGGTATTTTCAAAGCACTTCATCCCTTGTCAGGACTTCCCGGACGATTCAAAAGTATTCCTTTCGATTTCAAAGTGTAAATTACCGACCCGAGGACATTCGTTCATGTCCGGTGAAGGGGGTGGGGGTTAAATGTGGGCCAGCAGGGGAGATTGATGTGGTGAGTGGAAAAAGTTCGTAGTCGATCCGCCAACTTTTGCCCGATTTTTTAAATTTATTTTGTCCCAATACCATCGGAACTCGCGTTTATCTTCACCATTCGTTACACAGATGGCGGGACAATACAGAGCTCTGCATTACCCGCGGAAAAAAAATAGTTGGTTTGAAATATGGGACGGTAATTAGCAGGAGAATCCCCTAAAAATTATTCGAAACTGATTTTTGGGGGTTAAAAAAATTTCTGAAACTGAATTTCGAAAGAACTTGAGTTTAAAATAAATTATTTTCCAAATGATCTTTGAGACGTCATTTGTCGATCAAAAGCCCTTCATAATTAGTCAATCAATACACCCCCCTGTTCGTCTACCCCCTAGAAGTGTCCTTGAACAACTCGAGATGATGGAAACCATTGATCGACGTCGATTATCATAAATCGAGACGCGAAATCACACGATTTTTTCAGTTTTCTTTCTTTTTGAGGTACGATTATGTCTCGCTGTCATTAAAAAAAAATTGTTGGCAGGAATTTGACAGTTGGGTAAGCGTAAAAGAGGTGGATATAGACATAATCGTCGCTCGTCTATATGTCTATAAAATCTGGTAATCTATTCTATCGATTCGACGGATGTCTGTTCTAAATCTGTATATTCGCCTCGTGCATTCGCATGGATATGGGTACATAGCATGTGAGCTGGATATGTAGGTCACTAGACTACACCACCACATGTCTATCCCGCGTTAACATTTTTTCAAAACCTCCCCCTCTCCCTGGATTAAATAATAAATTAATATTAAATAGCGAGCGATAAAGAGAAAAATCGGAATAATTGAGGTATTTGACATAAACGAGGCGCCGTCTGTCAAAATAAAAAAAATTTTGCAATCAGTTAATCACCGGACGTACCCGGAAACTTGTAAAATTGATAAAAAATATTTGAAATATTTTTTTGGAGAATATTATCGCTTATCGATTATTTTTTATTACTTAGAAATTTCGTTAGAAGGTCAGACCCGACTTGACCTCCATAACGTCGACTTTCCCCATAAATCGATGAAACCAACAATCGATTATCGCATCGCAACGATCACATGACTCGTTTACTCATAAAAAACCAAAAATTTTCCGATTTTTCCTTCCGATCTCGGGGAAATCGATAAAAAACGAGACAAAAAATGTTTTATATTTTTTTTTTAATTGAATAATATATCGACGTCCGATATAATTATACGAGAGTGCATGGCTCCATCTCATTGCGATGTGAATCGATTCCCAATCCCCAATATATATTAATTTTGACCTCACCCGGTATGACCTTCTCCCCTGCATTTGAATAACGATTACCCAGTGATAGAGTTATCTATAGACCCGAAGTGCATGAGAGGGTAAAAAAAATCGGCAAATGAAATATTATTTATCGCTTTAATGTTAAGTACAGAACAAAGTTGTTTACGTGACGAGAAATATTTATTTCAGGGAAGGGTAAGGTCACGGAGGGTTGACAAGACGACGGTCTAACGTTTGTCGAGGTTAGGGTAACAATGGCATTCCTAAGGCGGCACCCCCTCATTAAAATATTTCTTTACTCCAGCGCAATACCCGGGGTGGTGGGGGAGGGGGAGACCTGGAGAACACGCAAATCTAATCTCGAGGAATTTATCGCTGAAATTATTTGTTTAGCGCAATTGCAGAGGTTTTTACTGCTGAGCCGTCGCTGAGGTGCACAAAATATTCGTTTTCAGTCTCTCAAAAATTGAATTTATTACCTCCGTCTGATCACATACGTTCCCCCTCCCCTTAGGGGTGTAACAATGACATTGAAATCGATTTTTATCGATTTAAATCGACGAATATTCGATTTTCGAATTTATCCAAATTGAGGAACACGAAATTCCCTCGCGAAAATCCCCTTAAATTACGTAAAAATTAATTATTTTACTTTTGCATAAATTAATTAATTAATTCATGACTTTCAACATCAACAACTAGTGTACTATCTCGTGGTATAAACCTCCAGTGATCCTCGTGCAAATTGAATTTATGAATTCACTATCACGAACCCTGAATATTACCACAACACTGAATAATTAATATGAGATTAATTAAGTGGTTGGTGGTGTGCATAAACGTTCGATACATTTTCATTGGGTTGAGCTTTAAGCTCTTTGCTTGTTGCTAGAAATGTTGGGGGGGGGGGGGGTTGAGAGGGGGTGAGGTTACCTATCGCGACCTAGAGTGGAGAATGAGATCTTTAGTGGGTTTAAAATCATCGATCGGTAATATTCGATGCGCGGGAAAACCGCACGAGTGCGATTGCACTCGGGCCGAGTATTTAAAGAAGAAAAATCAATTGGCCACAGGGATGGGGTTGAAACCCCTGAGGATTTTTAAATCTCATTATTTCGCTGATTTTTTTTTTAATGAAGAGGAAATTTTTTTGTAAAATTGGGTTATCGATATTTATTGCTCGACTTTTGCAATTTATTATCGAAAAGAATATTAATTAATATGTTTTTAAGTTAGTTGATGATTTTTTAGTTGAAATCCGGAGTTTAAATATTTAATTTCAGTAAATTAAGGTGCGATAAAGCAGTTAAACCTTCGATTATCTCTAAAAAAAATTGTTTAACGTTCAATAAAATGGTTTAAAAAATTATTTAACGTTAAATAAAATGTTGTTATCCTCTACCAATGTTTAAAAATATTTTTAATGAATATATAAAACAAAGAATGAGTCATAATTGAGTTTATACAACAGTAGTATCTCTTATCATAATTTTCCCTCTCATATCACTGTCAGACTTTATTTAACGTCCGAATTCTTCTTCCCCCGTGACAATTTAAACAATTGAGACAGAGCCCCCACATAGACATTTATTTGCTCTCATTCTGGTAATAACGAGGACGAAGAGAACCAGGAACAGAGACAGAGACAATATAAAGTTCCAATGAGAAGAAAAAAAAAGCGAATTATCTGCTGGGGTGACTATCACAAACGAGAGTTTCGTTTCCCTTTTATTTGATACAAAAGTTGCACTGTTTCATGTGTATGTGTGTACAGTGTGTGGGTTGGGGGTGCAGTGGGAGTAAAATGACCACAGGTATGGGTTAAAGCTGGGAGAGGAAGCGAGGGAAGATCAATACCGGCGAAAGCCTGGCACGGTCGCGAACTCACGACCAACAAACCGCACACCGGATGCCAGAGAGAGAGATAGAATTTTAGTTGTGACTTTGAAATAAAAAATAAAATGTTCATTCATGGGATTAATTGATTGAATTGTCGAGATTTAACCGAAGGAAATTATTGGGGTTAAGGTCATTTAACGTGGGGTAAAAGAGCAGAAGAAAATTGTCTTTGATTTATCATTCGTTTGTTTTTCTTTTTATTTTTTGGGGAAGAAATCGATAAAATAATTGAAAGCCACAAATTTGAGATAAATAACATGTTTAAATAATGAGGGGAATTATTATTAAAGAGGATTGAAGTTAATGACAATAAGAATTAAGCGAGAAAGTTTTTAATAATTTTTTAAAAACATTTTTTCGAGACTATCTCGAGACAGTAAATGTTGAGGACTCAATTTCCATCCACCGGAACTACCCCCGGGTTATTCTCAGAACGTAAACAATAATTGATGGCCCAACTACCCTCAAAACTTTGAAAACTAAGGACCCACTTGATTTTCCCACGCACCTGAATCACGAGATCCCCTTAATTTTCCCTGAATAAATACAACTCCACGAGAAATTTCATTTCCCAATGAATTTCATCCCCCTGACAAGGGAAAAAATAATAACCACTGATATTCCAAACTACTCATTATCTTACCCCCTCGTGCATAAACATTGATTAAAGTTTCGGAGAGGAGTTGTACCGACATTGATCGTATACTCTGATTATTCTATTTCCGACATTGACTCAGTTTCCCTTGTACTTGAGAAAATCCATTGAACAGAATTATCACGTTTATTCACGTGATAGGATGACAAAGCCTTGATACGAATATAGAGTACATGAATGGTCGTATCTATTAATGAATCAGCATCTCAGGAACATCTCCATGTGGTGGAACAAAACAGCGACGAGGAATTTTCAATAGGAAAATTCATCCAGAGAAATGAATCGTTTCACTCGAATTTCATTCTATTCTATTTATTCGAATGAATAATTATTAACTGCAGTTAATAATAAATACTTTAACGTTATTATTTTTGTTAATGAGTGAATGGAACAGGTAATTTCTCTGGATGAATGCCAGCCACAGCGATAAGCATTATTACTAAAAAAACTCTTTGTTATATAATAAAAACATCGACATTTATTTCAAAAAATTGCCACCAATATATTTTTCAAAAATAACATCACATTGAGCCACCGCATGAACACTTAAAGCACATTGCAATGTCCAACATAAATTCAGCAAAATCTTGCAACGTGGACGGGACAAGCAGGTGTGAGCGCTTCATAGCAAAATTAATTAATTAACAAATAAATAATTTCCCTCGAGTGAATAAAAATAACAGCGTGATTATTCACATTAGCATCCACTGCTTGATGTTACGTGTGAAATTGCATGAATTATTGATTATTGGAATTGCGTACATGAGGGGGTTGTTCTCCTGATTGTTGATGGGCTGTGATCCAGCTGATCTTCTTGGTCGCCATATGGCGAATCTTGCAAAACTGTACTTGGTCATCACTCCTGTTGTCCTTATGTTCTAGATCCACATCATCCAGGGCACAGACAACATTCCTAACCATTCAGAACATTATCGATGATCCTGCGAGTTTTTTTAATGCATCTTCGAAGGATATTCCTGAAGGACATCTCGTGGTATCTCCAGGATGAACGATTGTCTCGTGTATTGAGCAACAAATAACGTGAATCGTTGAAATCCAATCGGCAATATCAGCAAGCAAGCTTCAATAATCCATCAATAACAATGTGCGTAGCAAAAATATTGGTGTACTAAATTTTTTTAATTATCAAATAATTTGTCTCCTTTTGTTGATTATTATTTTAATGATGATGATGTTGATTTTTGTTCTAGGGTTAAGCTTAACAAGAGCCACAGCCAGTGATGTCTGAAGCAGCAAATGGTATCATTGAATTATTATTGATAAGCTCACGGTGGAGCTTGTCCTGGGGTAATAACTCTCGTCGACCACACGATACTTTAGTGTACTTGGTTATGCTTTCGTCAATGTAACTTGCGAGGAGAACCAGGGAAACGGGCGTCACGGTCGTCAAGGCACTGAGCTTGCGCAGTTTTTTTACAATGTACAGCTTTTTTTTTGACCTTTTGTCAATTGTATAAATGAACGTGTTGATGATTATTGAATGAAGCATTGAGGGACGGCTTAACACTTTCGTTAGGATGGTCTGAATCATCAGAATGTTGTCACTAGCTGATGTTATTTGGCAATGAACAGCTGGGGGTAGAAGCGCTAGGGGATGTTCAGTAATTTTTTGATAAATCACTCGGGAATTTTAGCTGTTGGGCCACTGGCGAATTTTTTTAAAAAGCCCTTGGATCCAGCTACTGATCATTCTGTCATTCAGATCTGATGGAAATCATCACAATTCATCGGATCAGTCGGTGACATTTACCTGGTGATGGTGGGACTTCGAATCACATTTTTTTTTTAGACTCCGGGTCACTTTGACACTCCGGTGAATTGATTTTTTACTCTACGATTATCTATATTTGTTGCACTGGGTTAATGTTGCAGGAGTGAGGCGTTGACGTCACAGTTTCTGGGAATTGCAACCCTTGGAGGGTTGACCAGGGCCTCGCGCTCACTTTTCATCATCACGTTGTTGGGGATGGCGGGGATTTTATCGTGGGCTTTCTCGGTTATCGAGGGACTTTTGACGAGTTCTTAAACACCGAGACTTGGGGGAGAGCCCTTACCACGAGCGACACCTGTCACTCCCCGTGCACGAAACACCCCTGCAATATCGAGTGGCGCCGCGACTGCGCGAAACTCGAGCTTTTGGGGATCATCGGCGCTGCCAGCGGCTGTCGCAGATTTCGGTGAGTGAAATGATAAAAAAATTTTTTTATTTAAATATAATACTATTCGCACCCTTATACCGTAGGGTGTCAACGAACAATTAGAATTTTTCCGACTGCGTGCGATTTATTATTTATTTTATTTATCACCGATGGGCCTTTGACAGTTGACATCGTAAAGAAATAACTTCTACGCGAATTTAGAAATTAAATTTTAATTAATGTCATTAAATACGCGATAATTAGGGCACGTTTTTGAGGAACAAACGTCGTTCAACCCTTTGGTTCTAATATTTTTTCAAATAGAAATCAAAGTAATTAAACAAATCATTTTATTTTTACTGTTTAAGTCATTTGAGAGGACTTTACGAGTCTTAATTAACAATATTTACAAATGAAAGTATAAATAAAAAAATTCCCTCTATTAATAACTTCGGAAAGAACCTTGAACCAGGTTTGTTACTCCTTCGGGTACCTATTTCCGTCCGGGGGTAGCTTTTTTACTGACAGTCGAGTCATAATCAATTCGCAAAGTAGTCGGGGAATTTCACTGGTGCGACGCACAGAGGCGCCACCCTCTTGGGGATGTCCCGATGTTATAATACAAAATACTGGACAACACACCTGAACAATTGTTGTGTTGGTGAAGGACTTGGTTTTCTGGGGCACGTGAAAATTTTCAGTACGAGAGTTGCATAATCCCCTTTAACATGATTACCGGAGGATATATTTTTTATTTTTCACTCGTGGAGCTTTTGCATTTGTCACTTGTCTCATAACATTCAGGGGCTCGTTCTCTATCGCATCTTCTAATATAGAATTTTCGTTTGATTTGAGTTCCAAACGATAAATAGAAAATACTTTTGAGGGAATTAGACAGGAAAATTTGAAAGACGTAATTTTTTCTTAATTAAAATCAATCAATACAAATTTTAAAATATATTTATCACGTGGTAATTGTCAAGGATCGTTAGATAATTGATAGAGATAATTTTCAATCCGATGAATTCGTTTAAAAAAATAGAAGAACGAAAAATTGGAACTTTCAGTCCAATTTATTTTTTAATATTCGAATAATTTAATTAATTAAATTAATGTAATTAGTTAGAAGTAGATTAGGCCGGTGTAATCTACATTTGGATTAGATTAGTGTAGTTAATTAGATTAGGGAATAATTCCGGGTTTTTTAGGACTGACTTCCCCATTTTCAATGAAATTTAAAATTTCTAAGATAATTATTTACGAAAAGTAATCGTCATGGTTCCGTAGGCCATTCAGGTCTTCTGTTATCACTTGGTATCATCAACCAACCGATCATTGTTCAACACCTTTTCACCATTAGACAGTCACTCGATCCCCCAGTTGCTGCGATTGATGACTAGCAGAAAGACATCAAATCCCCTCTAGTGTCAATAGCATCACAAATAAACCATTTTTCCCACCCTCACAATGTCAATACCATCACCCCCGTTGTTGTTCACCCGGGAGTCATTTGTTTTTCCACCAGGAGTGGAGTACGTTTCAATTTTAATTCAATTCAATTTTTTTTTTGTAAATAAGCCGCGTCATCTGGACTCCAGAGATTGTCTATTTTCAGGGGATATCGACCAATAGGGGATAAGGTCACCCCGAGGGCCATATTCCAAGGGCATTTTGTCATATCGTCCTTGACTCATTTTATCTATTGTTGACCTAGTACATGACTTTTTTTATTCATAAATCGCAGCTACAGATTTTTTAAAATCATTTTAAATTAAATTAACGATTAAATTACTGAGGGAAATGTCCACTAATTAATTTGTATTAATTATTAACGGATTAATTTAACGTCGTGCGTAACATGGTCATCTTCAAGACCCCTACAATTACCCCAATTAAAACCTAATTATTTCCTCAATTAGAAAAATTTCTGTTTAAAAAATTCAATTTTTCCCTCAAATTTGGAAAATAAATTGTTTTCTCACCCCCACGATAAATATCCACCACCACAAGTGCATATTCTCCATTTACGACATTTCTCTAGTACCTGAGAATGCGATTGAGCATTTTGAAAGCTCCAGGAACGGTCCAGGGATCCATTTACCCCCAATTCGGTGCTCTAACGAGCGAAAAGCTAGTGTACACCCCCTTTATTCGAGCCCTTAAATAATTTGAAATTCAAATCACTAGAAACACATCACCTTCAGAATGTTCATGTTGAGGTACTTCGACGTCTCGTTAACACAAGTGAGGTCGTCGAGCCCTTAATGGTCACTCGCAATTGATCCACAACACACCCCATATTTCATTCCACCCCCGATGCATTCCATTTCTTTTTCATTCATCCCCATTCCCTTAATTATTAATCAGTGCCTGTGGGCCTCAATTGTACCAGTCGTACCCCAATTAAATACCGCGCACTTCTAATTTATTTATTTATCTATTTTATTTATAAATTCTAATTTTTTTATGAATTTCTTGATTAAATTTTTTAATTTTGAAAAAAAAAAATAGAAAAAAATCGTTTTGTGGCGCTAAAAAATTGGAAATTAGGGGGGAAAAGGGGTAGAAGCTGGTTGAGTAGAAAATTCCTTGTTGGGGCAGACCTACCCCCAACCCCCTGAGCTTAGGATTGCTCTGGTGGTTGAGTTAGATGGCATTACATAAACAGCTATTACGGGGTAAAATCCGAGGCGGAAATCAATGCACGTGTGTGTGCTTTGAGGAGGGGGATGACGACCCGACGGGTGGCGCCATCCGACGAAAAACTCCAGGACACCGACGTCCACGGGGAGTGGGTTGTCCCGATGAGACGTACCATCTGGCCGAGAACAGAACGAAATTATTGATCAGGGGAGCTTTCGGGGGAAGAAATAACGAAAAACGTCCGGATGGTAAAAACATCGTCGTCGGGAGGGCTAACGGAATGCGGTGAATTAACGGATATTAAGGGTAGACAGGGGGTGAAATGGAACGTGATCAATCGTCGATAGCTTCAGATCATTAGACTGAACTTCAATAAATTTTTAAAAATAATTTTTAAGTCGTTTTTGGAGTTTAAAATGAAAAAAAAAAATTGTCGATTGCTCGGGGAAGGGTTCGACTTATCGACCATTGAGACCAGTCCATTTTCTCAATTTTAATGGGGTTAATTAACCGGAAATTCCAGAGTTTCACTGGAATTTTATGATTTTTGCTGAAAGAAATTCCAGTTCCAGACCAAATTCGATTGAATTCCCCATTTTTTTTTTTATTTCTCATGAAATCTTCTCTGTCCTGACATGACATATCATCTGACATGACATCTTGTCAATTTTGAATTCTCAAATTTGATTTTCCTCATTAAAATCTTGATATTCAATTCCAGAGACTATTTCTGGTATTAATTTGCGAATTGTTTCTGCCTCGTGTTCTTTCACTCTACTTTCTTCATAATTTTTCTAGTGTCTACCTCGCTAAGAAGCCGAGTGGTGAAAAGACAAGAGGTTACAACCTCATTTTACCCCCTTTTTCACCCCCTTTTTACCACCCCATTCACGTTGTGGTGAGGCAATTCTCATAAATCCTTCAACAACGTGTGGTAGAAGCTGCCTTTGATACAGTATAACGTGGCCTTGTTTTGAGACTTACAGTGAGAATGGCCAGGAGGACTCGAGCTTTTGGGACGAGTGCTTCTCATGCTTTCCAGAATGCCGACGCTCATTTCCATGACACCTGGACAAAGAAATCATTATTTTCATTCATTCTCGAGCACTCGTGAGTGTAAACTTCGTGTCATGCTACTGAGGGAGATAAGTCTAGGAAAAAGTGTCGTGACATTGTCATCCACTGTTTTAAAAATGACAGAAAAGGTCTCCGAACAACCCCTAACAACAACAAATATAATTATATAGGAATAATTAGTTAATAATTAGGAGATTAATCAGCAGCGAGGGATGAACCGAGAAGTCACTTCCAACTGCGCTCCAGTTTTCCCTGAATATCTTGGAATCCACGAAAGATAGCAAAATTTTTGTTATTAACTTTTTTGTGGAGAAAAGTGAAAGCTACAAATTATGTAATAACAAAAAAATCGCTATCTCTCTTAGTTTCGGAGATATCGAAGAAAAGCTCGACGCAGAAATAAGTCACCTCTACGTTCGGTTATCTAGAATTTTTTTATTTAACAATGACGCGAGTAAATAAATTATTTCAGAATGACGGAATGTTTTTAACTGAACATTCTGTAGTCCCTTCGATTCATTTGGTTTTTGGGGAACCGCAGAACTGATCGATATCGAATACTCCATTAAAATTCCCGACCAGTCGAGCTTTTTCCGTTCCATTTTTTTTTCCCCTCGACGTTTCGGTTTTTTTTTTCGTTTTGTACCGCACCTTCATCCTCGACGTTTGACGCTTGTCTTCGTCTTGTCTTCCCCGAGTCTTCCATGATACCCACCAGACATGAAATTTGATCGACGCGCATCGCCTCCGGCTGTGTCAACATCAGCATCAGCATTCAGATCCAACCGTGCGAGCCAAAATATTCTCGATTTAAATGAGAAGGAATTTTCTTTGAGGTACCAGAGCAAACTTTGGGGGTAAATTGTTTTACTTGGCCCAGAAGGGCCCGCGTGTGTGTTTATGAGTGGGAAAAGGGCATAAATAATTTATTTATGGGACTCCGTGAATGGCAGGAATAATTATTAACGCGGAATAAATATTCAATTCGGTGGAGATAATTTTAAAGTATTCAATTCCATTAAAAAAATAATTCTCTCTTTTTGGAGCTTTTGTGCTTTCCCTTGTTCAATATCTTTAAATCCCTCGACTCCTTCTGAGTCGATAGAAAAAGCCCTTCGATAATAAAGCTCATCGTCCACCATTTTTTTTCTTTATTAATTCCCAAAGAAAATAAAGTCAAAATCACTCGAAAAGTGGAGCATTTTAAAACAGAAAAATCGACAATTAAAATAATAATAATTAATTAATTTAGATAATTAATTTGGGGATGAAAAACCGCTTTAAATTACAAACTGCAAAGTCACTCTAAAACTCCAAAAAAAATTCTGTTTCATTAATTTTTCAAAAATTAAATTCCATTCATTTACTCTCCACCAATTTTCACCCCCCAAACCCCATTAAAAAATCTATAAATCCATGAACACCCCCAAAAATTACCTCCAAATTCCCTCTCCACTCTCACTCCCACCCCATAAAAACCCCCACCCTATAACTTCATCATCTCCCACTCCCCCCTCTTCATTAATCCCCCAAAAATTCATTTTGAATCGACTTATCCCCTTTTACCACTCCTCCTCTGAATTTATTTCAATGAATCATCCCCTCGTTCACCAAGAAATGTATCACAGATATTAAAACAACTTAGAGATCCGAGTGGGGATGATGATACTGCATAAACTGAATAATTCATACTTTCAAGATTTGCATTAGTGCAAAGAAGTCGAGTAGCATAACTTGGTGAAGTAACAGGGGGAATCGCTTGGGCAAATAATACGGATGAATGAGGGGATGTGCAAGCACCCGATGCTTTTCAACCCCCTCACTATCTCCCTATCCTCACCCCCTTCACCAGCTAATCTCGTTCTCGTGAGAGTTTCCGATCCCAGGGACAGCTCGAGGTAGCACTTGGACAGGTAACAACCCCCCTACCTCCCTCCAACCCCCTTCAACCCCTCGCGCTTTTTTTTTTTCCTCCCTCAGAAAATCAGCCTCGAAAATGATTCCACGATAAAGGTGTCAGATATCGGCGCATTGTCTGGCACTGGGTGCTTGACCTTCCCCTACATATCAAGTGTAACTCGGCCAACAGCTCCCAAAAGCTCGGGGCCATGTTAATAACTGGGGTACAGCGCTCGATAACACCCCAAAGGCGCATCACGATGACACCCTTGATCTGATCCGATCGAGACATTCTCATGCGTCATACGATAGTCTATAGACAGCATCTTGGGACTTAGAAATGTGTTGTGAGCTTTGTGAGCTTTCTAAACATGGCCTAGAAATATTTCAAGGTTAAGTTCAATCGATGAAAGGGAAAATTGATTTTTAATGTTAAATTTATTTGTGAAACATTTTTTATGGTGATGACAACATAGGTAGTTTATTTATTTGTCCATTTGTTGATAGGGGATGAATATCGGGAGCTTGTGAGCTTTTTTTCTTGGAATTTAGTTTATTTAAAAATTTTTTGGGCAAAAAAATCGTGAAATTTCAATTTTTAATCGAAAAGTCAAACGTTTTTTTTTTGTTTATCAACTTTTGATGTTTATAACAATTCTTAGTAGATTAATTCAATCATTAATCGATGAACAAATGGTTATTATATTTTTTAAAACAATTATTTATGTAAATTAAATTTTTTTTTCAGTTTTATCAAAATTAATTTGTTTTAAATCGTAAAATCTTTTTATTTAACAAAAAATTATTTATGATCTTATTATTTGAGGTCATGTTCATATGTAATATTACATTTTTCATTAACAAAATAAGACAAATGTCCTGGAACTAAGAGAATATCGATATTGATGTGATAATTATTATAATTTATTTATTTATTCATTATTTATTATTACAAGAAGTTGAGAAGCATTTGATTACCTCGAATAATAACCAATTGTTTACTCCGAATAAATTGCCACCTATTGTGCTAGAAGGGGGCGGATAATGGGAGGGGTGAATATTTCATCCCCGACTCCACAAATATTTGATCGGAAATGACCGATGAAACATGAGGAGAGTCGAGGTATCGGTGCCAGACTTTCTGAACATTACGTGTGAATCCATAAAATAGCCTCGAGACAACGTCCCAACGACTCCAACCCCCAGCCACCCCAACGCATTTCGGCAGTCAAGTAGTAAGGGAGCGTATCTACTCAGACATGACTTTTTGTTTGATATCTCCGAAACTAAGGGAGATAGCGAAGTTTCTGTGAGAACCTTTTTTGTAGGTCTCAGTCTGCTCTACAAAAAATGTATCAGAAAAAAATTTCCATCTCCCCAGGATCCGGAGATATTTTTCAAAAACAAAAAACAAATTTGAACAGATTCGGTTTATTCTCATAATTGACAATTAATTAATTTATTTGATTGGTTTATTGATGCGGTATAATTAGAATGTGTTGGAGGTCGTTGAAGTGATGCTCGTGATGATGATCCGGAGTTATTGGTGAATTTATTAATTGCTAGGGATTATTTAATTAAATGTCCTTGAGATTCGTAAATTCAATTTATGGTGAAAGTATTTTTCATAAAATGGCGCCAGCCTCGCGTGTCTCTTGACGTATTATCAAGGTTTGTAGATAGGGTACGTGGACGATAGCCTCGGGACACCCTAACGCATTTCGTCAGTCAAGTAGTGAGGGACCCTATTTATTCAGACTTCAGTTTTAGTTTCATATCTCGGAAACTAAGGGCGATAGCGAAGTTTTTGTGAAGACATCTCTTCGTTTTAGGTCTTCTACTGCTCCATAAAAAAGTTATTTATAACAATTTTACTACCTCTCCCACTCTCCCATACATTTAACACAAATCTTCATAAACAAAACGCACGAATAGTCGTTAAATTCGTAGAAATTAATTTTAAAAAATTCTCTCGCTATAATTTCACTTTCTTTTATTAATTAATTGTTTCTCCCACCGTAAAAATTTTTTTTTTGACGGTTTTTTTATTAGGGGATCTCTAGGAGAGTCTGACTATCGTTTTTACCACTCGAGATATTTTTAAAGACCCAATTAAGTTGGTTAAAAAATCGGAATTAATAGAATACCGGTGAAAGGAGAGAACTTGAGGGAAACAGCATTCATTCTTCATCAAATAGACTTCGGACAATGAAGAACGTTATACCAGACCAGTGTTAATCTCAAGTTTCACTCAGCGAACTATGACCCGTAATTTAATTGAATCAGTGGTAATAGCTGGGCGTAGGGCGTGACCGCGAGCCGAAAGTCGTTGAGCAAAAGCCTTTTCTCATCGTCGAGCTTTCCCACCTCATCGATTTCCATTCTCCGAGTTTTATTTTCAAAAGGGAATATTTGTTTTCGCGGGTACATCATTAATATCCAGCATCAAATAAATAGTAGACTTGAAGGGGTAATTTTTGGGGTTAAAATCCCTTTCGTTCGTCATTTCATCCCCTAAAAATCTCATTTGCAATTAAAATTTATTTTTAGAATTTTATTTATTTATTTTTTCGTTATCGGTTGGCGGATTCGGGGGGAGGGTTTCTCTGGGGGGTGAATCTATTCAATTCGATTAATTGATTGTTGTAAAAAATATTTAGTTTATAATATTTTTGATAGGGAAAAATAGTTAATTTCTCGAGGATTTTTCGGGGAATTTTTTTGTTTTTTGATTTATTTAAATTTTATTCACTAATACGAATGCAAAAATTGTTTAAATCGGTCCAATTGTTGCTGAATAATGTGATTAACAACAAAAACAATTTTATTTTGTATTTATCTGGCTCCCCCCCACCCCCAGCAATTTTTTCCTGATTTACATGGGAATTTTTACCAGTGACAGGCGTTTGGGGATGACAGTGTGGAGGGAAAAAAAATGGGGTTCGCCTCGGGGCCGGAAGAATCAAACACTCGAACGAGTGTAGAGAAGTTTGAAAAAGAGAAAAAAAAATATATATAACCGGAGAAAAGATCGCCGAGGGCATCAGTGCGGTTGCGACAACGTCAACCGGGTGTATCCTCGTTGTGGTTTAATCCTGACTTTCTGTGACTCGGGGGGTGGTTGGGGGCGGGGGAAAAAAAAAATCTTCGGGGAAACTAAACTAATTTTTCCTTCGACAGAGAGATAAATTAAAATGCTTCAAGTGCTGACGATGAATTGCGGATGCGACGCGAAAACAGAAGAATTTAATGAAACTTTTGTCCCTCGGGCGATGAAAGAAATGGTGTCATTATTGGGGAAATCATTTTTTTTTTTCTGTCAATGAGGTGGAGAAGGGGGGGAGACACACGCGTAGGGGATGAGAGTAATTATGGATTGAAAATAACACGAAATTTGGGCGATTTTTCGACATTTTAATTCAGTAATTTTAGAAAAATTAATAGAAAACAGAAAATTTTAATAGAAATTCTCGTTTTTTCGTGATATAAAATTAATAAAATAATTTTCTCATTCGTTAATTAAACAAACATTTGCATAAATAACATTTTAGTCCAATTATTCCACAGAAATTAATAGAAAACGAAATATAAATCAAAATTTATTTTTTTACCGACTTATTAACCCCCAAAATAATTATCCAATTAAATTCATTTAAATTAACAATAAAAAATGTAATAAAAAATTATACTCGTATCATTTTACGCGGACAATAGCTTGACTTTTTTATCGCAAAAGCCAACACTCGAAAAAATACTTTTTAACATCAGAAAACTCGTCGCAATTAACTCGAGCTGATGCGGTATTTAGAGAGCCCCAACGAATGAATAGAAAAATTATGAACATAACAGGGGGTGGGGGTAAGTGGCTGGTGTGAGATAGGCCCTCTCTCCCTCTCTTTTTTCATTCCCATCTTTTGTGTCGTCTCACCTCTCTTTTTCCTGTAGAAATGCGCCAGTAACTCAACGCGAATTTAATTGTGGCGGGAAAATGGCAGAGGTGCGGTCTCACGACTCACAAAAAGCTCGGAAAAAGCCCCGGCAAAAGACTCGTGAAGGGGGTAGTGAATTTTTAACTCATTCCATCAAAGAATGTTGCTGCAATGGCTCTATAGGAGTTCTCATGCAGTTATTCGTGGGACATTTTGAATTCTTAGATCATTTCCCCGACTTTGTGACGAAAATATGAAGATAATTTCTCTCAGGGCGACCGAAATATGCGAATTTAAATTTTTTTTTCCGGGGAAAAAAGCTCTCATTGACGGCCATTTTGTCAGAGACAATATTATAATCAATTTTAATTTTAATAGGATCATAATAGCTTCGGTTTTTAATATATTTTTATATTTTATTAGCAGATTTTTTTATGAAAAAGTGATGGCCACTAAAAAATTCTAGTGTTGGCCCTGGAAATTTTATTAAATTCGAATTTTTCCTCAACTTCTGCGAGCTTTCTCCACAAAAGCTCCAAAAATTTAACGAAAAACCCCGAGGAATTTCATTTTAACTGAATTTTTTTTTACACTCGAGAGATTGTGATTTTTTCCAGTCGTTTTTTCATAAAAAATTCTCCGCCGGGAAAATCATTTGGAATTTATTAATTTTTGGGGTTTAACAGAAGGGAATATGTTTAACTTTAAACGTAATCATGAATTATTATTGATAATTCAATCATAACAACCGGGGAATTAAATATAAAATGAAGTTAAATTGCAATTTCAAGTAATTGATCTCGATAAAAAAAATTATCTGTCCTTTTTCGTCCGTTGGAGGAGCGATAATGGACCTCCTCGGGGTTGTTGACCCCCTAAAACATATATAGAAGCACTGGAGACACGACGTCCTGTTTTATTGTCCCCCAAACGATTCCCCAGTAGATGATGGAACTTTTTCCTCGAGAATATTTTTTCTTCCACTTGTCGAGTCCTATAAAAACCGACGTCACGACGTTGGACGACTCCACCAATGCCAGGATTTATCTGACTCAGATACAACCCCTCTTCATCTTCATGAACAAAGGAAAAGCTCAGAAGCTCGCGATAACCGCGAATTTTCCATTAAAATTCAAAATAAACTCCCTTTCAAAAAATCAGACTCCACCCTTCAGTTTTTTATAAATATCTCAAAATCCATCGGAGATATCCAAATTTTGGTTACCAACTTTTCTCTAGAGCTTTCAATTCTCCGCAAAAAAGGTATCAACAAAAATTATCCCATCTGCCATAGATTCTGAGATATTCCATATAAAGTGGTTTTAGGATCGATTTGTTGCACTTTTTTTCGTACAATTTATTGATAAATCTTTTTTTAATTGTTCTGTCAGTCGGTTTATCGTTCGTTCGTTCACTGGGGAGATGGGTAAATTCTTCATTCTGTCTCTTGAATAATAAATCATCCCCCCCCCCTCCTCCCTGGGATTATGCCACCCCACAGTCTATCAATGGAGTCGCCACAGGCCGATTAATTTATGCATGACACTTCATATCGACAGGAGCCCATCGAAACCTACCCCCCTCCCCCCCCCACCATCGATATACCGAGTATAGGCTTCTCTCATCGATGAATCGACTCTGCATAATTAATGTTTATATTACCCTGGCCCGGAACCACTGCCCAATCCAAGTGAATCCACTATCGTGTTTGTTTAATACTAAGATTATGGAGTTAAACAGTTGTAATTCAGGTTATAATCTCGGTACCAAAGCCTTTGGTGGATCGTAATGTTTGAACAAGTGTTCCCGAGTGGGCGATTAGTGGGAGAAACGGGGATCGGTGGAAATGCAATAATTATTCTGAATTTATAACATTATTTTATTAATTTATGGGGTTAAGAGAGTGGATTTTAATTGAAAAATAACGAGATTTGGGAAATTTCCGATGTTTATTACGTTGAAAAATTTTTTTTTGGGATCCGAAGGTCGCAGTATTCATCAATAACCTCCCCTCGAAATAAACAATTGAGATTTGATTAAAAATAATCGAATTTACCCCATAAAAAATACGAATAAAAAATGTCTGACTATTCGTCGATTATTTCCCTTAAAATCGCGAAAATTCCGTCTGAACTTCGATTAAAATATTATATTCACAAAATATAAATAATTGTCTTCAACAATCGCGTGGAGCAGCACAAGTCGCAATTAATATCACCTCAGCATTAATTAATATTAAATAAACAAGGGACAATTAGTCAACTGATGAATAATCGAGTTATAATTTTCTGTCAGTGATTTTTCCTCGAATTAAAATATATCGGAAAATTCGAGGGAATTTTCATTGACAATATGACTATTGTCGTCAACATACGCTTCGTCACAAATTCAACTGCCAATAATTTCCCCCCAATAACTGTCACAAAGACCGAGAAGAGAAATGAAAAACTCTATTGGACAATAGCCACTCAGTTGGCATTCAGAATTCATCTGGAATAATAAAAATACATTGAAAGCCTCTGAGTAGTTGATTCACACGTTACATTCATATCCATATCAAAATGGTTTATTTCATCGTACCGGGAATATTTATTGGCGGCAGTTTCAAATGTCTGCGATAAAAATTTCGCCTCCGTAAATTTTCAAGTTCTCGAGTTTCTTATTTTTCCCGCGATATTCTCCCCCTTTTTCCCCCCCTAAAGTGCAGTTGAACAATCGGGGGGTGCACTGACAACTTGACTAGTCGTCCTCGAGTCACTTGCCATTCCCCCCCGGGGTGTTTACGGCCGAAGGGGGAGGAAATCGGGGGGTTGTGCACTTTTATTCGTTTCGCAAACGATCGTCACATGGATTCGCGTTATTTCGCGGGTGTTACACGTGTTTATGCACGTGAGGGGTTTATTGTCTTGTGAGGGGACCTTCAAGGAGACTCTGGAGGGTTTAGGGCTCCAGCGATGGTCATCCTGATCGTAAATATCAAGTGAGGAAGAGAATACTCGATTTATCGAGTCGTGAGAAATGTTGAGTTTATGAGGAATGAGATTGTTTATTTATTGAAGGAAAGTTCTTGGATTTTTTAAACTTTAGGAGAAGTTGACAGAAGTTTAGGATATTTTTACAAAAAAATCTGATTTATTTATATTTTTTTTTGTTATTTTTTCAATTTTCTTGAACTGGAAGAAAAAAAAGGAAAAAATCGTCGAATTTTCAATCGAACAAAACAAATATTTAAAATAATTAAGTTTATTGACATGCTTTGGTAAATATCAAGTGTATTAATTAATAAACTCACTAAATAATGTAGTAAATAAAATACTCCGGGCTAACAATAAAAGTTCAAACAATTAAACTTTTTTTTTTCAAATTTTCTGCTGTCATGTGAAGTAATTAAAACAGAGAAATGAATTTTTTTTTATTGGCCATCGACTGGAGAAGGGGATGACCTTTTTGTTCTAATCGCGAAAGTTAATCTCAATTTTTCCAATGGTACTGCCCATCGACCGGACGGCCATTCGCCAATTGTCATATTTTTTCAGTTCTAGAGAATTTTTTTGTCCTCCGGTACCGGGTCATCGAGCGGTTTTTCGGGTCATCGGGGGGGGGGGGGATCGATCCGTCACCGCCGATTGGACGGATGATTAATCGATTCATCTACCGCATCGACGATGCGTCCAACCCACCCCCTCCTCCCTCACCCCTTTGTCTTAGAGTTATGTCTTGTTAATTGCGATATTTTTCGTCTGACCCGCAGAATAAATAATTTTCCGACGGTTTTTTGGGGGAAAAAAAATAGGAAAAACGCGAAATATTTTTGGGGTGCTACCCTGCATCGTCGAGGAGAGGGTGCAATAGTTGTTGTGATGAAAAAAAATATCGAAGGATTTTATTCCCTCGATTATTGACGATCAATCGAGGGAGACGTCATTGTCCGATGACAAGTGAAGTAGAAGAATTTCTCTTTGATTCCACCACTTTAGTTGCTCTCATAGAAAAATTTTCCTTTCATTTTCCGAAGGAGTGAAGATGAACGTTTGATGTCCCGACGCCTGAGGAGGAGCTCGACTTACCTTTTTTTTTTATTTTTCCCTGTCACAGACACGAAACGATAAAAACCGTGAAAAATTCCGGCGTCGTACGCCACAGGGCTCCGGGGGTGGCAAAAGAAATGGGGAAAATGGAGAGAAAAAATTGTACAAAAACGACTGGAGTTTGGGGGTGGGAATAACAAACAATAAAAATGATATTTTAAATACCCTCGGTCCCCTCCCCCCCGTCAGTTCGCTAATTTACCGAATTTTTTATTTTTTTTTGCGGCGGGAAATCTCAGTTGTAGGAAATAACGTGCGTTATATCGTGACATTTTGTTATTTTATTTAATATTATTTTGTAGGGGGAGGAATTAGGTGGGAATATATGAGGGGAGGGAAGGGAGAGGGTAGTTAATCACTCAGATAAATTGAGAATAATTGAAAGATAAAAATATCGAGAAAATTTATTTAGAAAATGTGGTAATTTTATAAAAAATAGTCGAGGGCTTTCGACGAGTGCAAAAATAATAATTAATTAATAATTTGAGTTGAAAATGCTGAGGGTGGAGTAATTACATATGGTAAATAGTGCAAAAAGCAGAGTTTGTTTGGGAAAGAGCGAATTGTTGCATTTTAAAAGCGAGACATTAGATTTTTTTCAATTCCACCCCCACCGTAATTGCAGCCTCAGCAAAACTTCAAGCGTTAAAAGTATTTTTTTTTTATCTAAAAGAAAGTTAAATATTATTTGGGTGAATGTTGATGAAACAGACGAGGGAAAACATGCCGAGGTGAGAGAATTTTTTTAGCGAATAAATATTGGCGAATTGAAGGGTAAAAAAGGGGTGAAAATTTTCATATGAACGAGAGAATCATTCCGCCCAGAGAAAAACCATAAATTCAACATTCCCAGCATTCAAATTGTCACGAAAAAAAATCATCGGCCTCTCTTTTAACATGTGGTGAAGATAAAAATGTCAGTAGCAAAAGAATGATAAATTGTGCGAGCAGAGAAGACGAGAATTTTTTTAAATAATTTATTTAATTGAATGATCAGAGAGTTAATGAAAAAATTATAATTTCTCTGTAATGTACCCTAGTGCTCCTAGTCAGCGACCTCATTGGACACCAGGGAGTCCCCGAAATTACTCCAATCCCTGATAAAACAATAACAACATCAGTTTGAATGACATGAACTTTTTAAATTACTGCAATTAGCAATAATTTTATCAGAAAATATTGAACACCAATTTTTTAGCCTACAAAAATCGAGATAATCAGTCATAGAGTTCATCAAATCAACGAATGTTGAATGCAACTAATTTATTTATCAATACCATTAATATTAAATTAATTTAATCGGTTAAATCACTTAATTAGACGAAGTCAATCAATTATTTGAAGGAAACTCCTCCAACTTTCGGGAATTAATTCCCGGAAAATTCCAGGAGCTAATTCCACCCTTAGATTTCATCCAAAAATTACCACCAGTGCAGTTGCACCCCCTCCAACCCCTGAAATTCCAATCCCCGCGAGCCATTCGGGTCACGCCCGTGAACCAATTTCATTGAACACAAGTGGATACCTGTGCGCTCTTTGTTTTTCCAATAAAAAAAATCCTAATAAAGTGTATCAGTGACCGCAGTTTTCTAGGAAGACATGAGGCTCAGCTAGGAAAATTGATTTATCGATATGACCTGAATTTTTTTCTCCCACTCGGTGCTGATATAAAACTAAAATTTCCTTCTCAAATATACTGTTACAACCCCACCAATGCACTTCACCAGGATTCTCCCTCCCCAGAATTGATGATCGACTTTTACCGCGTGATAAAAAAAATTTTTTCACATGAAAAAAATACCGATAAACCGGGAATATACACGTGCATCACAGCAGACGATACTCAAGAGGTCCAGGGGGATGAAAACCTACTGAATAGCAATTTCAAAGGGATGAAAAGTCTCTCAAACACATCGCACGCGCACACGAACAGAATTTTATGATAAAAATTATCCTGTTGGGGTGTAAAAGTGTATCGAGAGTCACCACTCCCTTACTTTCATCCGGAAAATTCGGAAAAATTATTGGGATCGGTAAACTACCCCGTAGACACCCCTAGAACTCGGAGAAAAAAAATGTTTTCGGTTTTCCATATTTTTTGTTGATTTTTTGGTTTCCACTGCCCCATTTTAAATAAATAAATTCACGTCTTTCACCGTCTCGAAGGATAATACTATTTCGATATTTAGAGGCCATTATTCTTCCATAAAAAATATTCTCTCCTTGACTTCATCAGCCCTTAAAAAATCACGAGTAAAACGCGCCATTTTTACCCTCACAAAATGATATACTTTTAATGGACTGGAGATATGGATAACACGAGTTATGGATCAATTACCACCTCTTTACTTTTTATGTTTACAATCTCGATCTCATCTCTTAGCCACTAGACATTTATGTTGTCCTCTTTTGTATGGTATCTTCTACATTTATTACCCCGTACGAATATGTAAACCGCAATGAGTTTTTTATGACTACCATTTAGGGCCCGGTAATTGGCCAGAGTTGCCTTGACATAAATAAATAGGCAAAACAACATATTTTTTTTAATTAATAATTTAATTTCCAAACGAAAAAAAAAATAATTAAAAAGATTTTAAACTCGAGATTTTACGAACCTAAAAAATCTGCACTTATTGTTTATTTAAAATAACAACAGTTGCTTTGAAATATTTAAGAATATGTTTTAATTTAAGTGCGACTAGACTGGAAATTATTTAAAATTAATTAATTAATGATTTTAGACATTTTTTATTGCAATTTACAAATTCAATTCTTCAACAATAAGAAAACACTTTTTTTATTTCATAATTTCAATTAATTTAATTAATAATCGAGGGATTATTAAGTGATCTTTGATAATTTATTGAAAACAGTCACTTGTTGGTTATTTCAACCCTTAAAAAATCCAGCCCTCAAAGATTGCAAGTCCTCCCTTGAAAATAAACAGCGAAACCCCCACTGCATTCCCATACCCTCGTCTAACACCCTCTAAAGACCCCATCATCTACTTTGTCAAGATCCCTCTGATAAGATCACCCCGAGGGGACCCTTAACCCCGAGGATTTTATCCAATCGCTCGGACTACCCCAAAGCCCCCCAACTTTTTCCTAACTCAATCCCACCTCTTCTCAAACACAAGCGCCTGCTACCCCTCCCTCACCCCAAAAAAATCACCGTCAATTTCTGTAGTGAAAGAAAAGTTGACAAAAAATGGCCTCGAAAATCAGGGAAAATCGTAAAAGTTATTTAGTTAACAATTACTAATTTTTAAATGACATTTCAACATTTTTTTTCCCTTAAAAAATTGTTTCACGTGAAAAGAAATTTTTGGTAAAAATTTCTTTTGTTTTTCTTGATAAATTTCCGGTTTCAGGAATTTGTTGTTAAATAGTAACTTTTGTAGTTATATTCTTTAAACTTTAAGTTGATGAAACAAATTCTATCCCCAGTAGAACAATAATTTATTAAATAAAAAATAAAATTAGATTTTTATTGAAGAAAATAATTTAAAAAACTGGCGCCTTTTTTAGTTAAAATTCTCTCGCCCCCAGACGATCCTCCATTTTGTATTTATTCTCACCCCTTGCAAAGCTATTTTAGTCCCCTATTTCCATAATTAATTAACATCTGGGTCCAATAACAACCCCTCCCTGAATCTCCCCAAATCACCAGAAAAATTCCTCGAATCCCCTTTAAAAATTATTATTTATTTATAATTTCCATTAAAATCAATCGATTTATCCCTCACCCCCGCTAACAATGGCGGAGTCAAGACATCCAGGATTGTAAATAACCTCCCCAATACTCAAAATAGAAACCCCTCCACAATTACTTATTGTCTACCAATATCTCACCCCCTCCACCTCCCTCTCACTAAAAACACCCCAGCTGTCGTTCACAATAAAAATTCTGTTCCCAAAATTCTCAAAGAGGATAAACAACAAACTAGCACAACCAGAGATGAAAAAAAAAAAATGTTTATATTTTTTTATCTGGGTCACGAGCAGTTGTTTGCAAAGTGGGGTCGATCTGAAAAGAGCGAAAAAAAAAAAATAGAAAGCGAGGGATGAGAAGAGCAAGGAAGGACTACTGTAACCCTGATTTCTGTTCAGGGTTTCAGGGGTTGGGGGAGGGGGGGGGGGAGACAAAAGCACACAAGCAACTGCAGGGGTTGTAGGGGTTGTAGGGGGTGAGGTAGAGGGATCTCGTTGGGAAGAGGGCGCGAAAGGGTGGAAAGGTGATGGCAGAGGAGAGCACAATATGGGTCAGTTATCGATTGTTCCCTACCACCCCCAACCCCCTCAACCCCCTCACCGATGTCTAGGGTACATCCGCACTCTGTAACGCCTACCGTACACTCTTCCTGCACGTTCCTATCTCGTTATCTTAGAGATTGTCCTGGGGGTGCGGTGTTGTCCCGGTGTATTTTACCCTCACGGAGGTGATGATTGGGGGTTGGAGGGGACGATCGGTTAATGAGAGGGGCCAGTCACCGCCCGGGGGTTGAATTAATGTAGAAGTTGGGGGGAAAATTGCGGAGAAGTTCGAGAAATCGTTAGAGAGAATTCTGAAGTTCCTGAGAATTTATTTATTTTATAGGGGTTGGGGTGGTTTTAATTATTGTTTTTTATTCAGTAAAAATTACGGACCGTTCGAGTATCGATTACGGAAGTCACCGGAATTTTTTTTAATTTTATTGAGGGGTAGTTAAATAATTAAATAATATTTTATGGCAACGGAATTATTTAATTTTCGGGGCGTTCGGGGGTTGAAACGTGAAGACGAGGGTTTGCGAGTTCATTCGGATTTTATTTTCGTTGGAGTCATATCGACGGAACTCAGTTTTTGTTTTATTACTCTCGGAGGCGTCGCAGGTGCCCTCGGAAAATATTTACCGATAGGCGAGTTAGGGGTGGATCGGGGTGAGGGTGCGAAAGACGTCGACAGTCGTGAAAGTCTTCAGAATCTTCCCTCATCACCGATGACAAAGGAAACTTTATTTCTTTCAAGTTCTTCTCTGTCTCTCCGAAGTTATTTTATTCCTATCGAGTTGGTGATCGATTATTTATCGATTCCTACGGCACCCTATCGATCATCATCCCCTTCCTTCGAATTTCAATGGAAACTGAAGAGAATTTACGACTTCACAATTTTCTTAATGAATACTACCCCCATCTGTGGACATTGGAAGTTTCCTCGAGGTCTTTTCAGGTCCCAAAATCACCCTGAAGTCCCTTAATTAAATTACCTCATTAATTATCCAGTCAAGAAGATAATTAATGCACTCAATCAAAAAAATCCTCAGAATTTGCAGAATTTATTTCAATTTATTTTTCAAAATTTCGGGGAAATAAATTTAATTGGGGGAGAGAACTACATCTGAGGGTCAGTAACACTCCACCTCCCACCCCCACCCACCCCCATCCCCTGAGTAATAAAATAACAATCGTCCGCCGATGGAAAAAAATGTGGTGCATTGGGGCGGCTGTCAGACGTTTTTACACGTCATCTCCGTCGTTCCAGTGGTCATTTAATACTCACCCTCTTTTTTTCATCCCCCTTCATGTCCACCCCATTCGTGTGACGCTTCAATTCCCCATTTTTCCGGCCGGACTAACATTGTTCACCTCCCACACTAATCGCTACCCCCATTTCCACATTCTACTGACTTCACTCACCCCCATCCCCCCAACCCCCATCCCCTGTGTCTGTATGCATATTCACACGTGTGTCTCATTGACTTTTCATTCATCTCGACGATAAGTTTGTAGGACTGAGTACTGTCCGGGAACTGGGCCCAGGGGGTGGACTTTTCCTGAAGTGACGGTTCCAGGAATAATTCGAGGGTTTTCGGTGGTGGAAAATGGGGGTTTGAGGGAGGGACAAGGGTAGGAAGTGGAGGGTGGAGTGGTTCAGTCTGGGAGAAAAATATAATTTTGTAAATTAATTTTTCTTCTCAGGAAAATTAAAGGGATTTTCTGACGTTTGTTGTTTCCCTCGAATTTCTTGATAATTTAATTAACGGAAAAACGTCGGGAATTTCCCCCACAAATCAATTGAAACCCTCGACGAATTAATCATCGTAATAACCCATAATTGATATCACCATTACAATAATAATTTCCCCGTTCGATTAATCAAAATCACCACGAAATCCCCAGAATTAATTTCTCAGATTTCGTAGAATCGAATGGGGTAAATGATTGGCATCAGCTTTAATGAGAGACGTAAGAAATTAATTTCCGGGAATTCAAAATTCTCGGGGGTTCTATGAGTTAATATAATCGATCAATAATGGATTAAAAATATAAAACCAAATTTTCTGGGGATTAATCACTCCAATAAATCCAGAACAATAGGAAATTGCAATTACAACAATGACTTCCTCATTCAATTTGTCTAAATCGAAAACAAATCCCCAGAATAAATTTGTTCCACCCCTGAGGAAGTGAGTGGGTGGAAATGACTGGCAGGAGTTCTAATAATAAATACAACTTCCTCAGTATTGACTGAATAACAAAAAAAAAATAATAAAAAAAGGTCTGATTTTCTTTACAAATTATTTCTTTCAAAATCGATACAGAATTATTTTATTTAAATAATTCTGGACAATTCTTTTATTAAAACAATTCTGCACAATTGTTTTATTTGAACAATTCAATAATTTATTAATTAAAAATTGTTTAAATTAAAAATTAAATCATTGAAGACACCAAAAAAATTAATCAATCGATCGTTTTCCTTTCAAAAAATAATAACAAAATAAATAATAATATTTTTTATGCCCTACATTTATTTATTATTCAAGAGACCCTTTTCCAAACCTCAGAATTTCTAATTAATTAATTACCCCCACTACTTAAATCCCACACATAAAAAAAAAATAATAATAACTTCACTTCTTAATTTATCTAAATCGCAAATAAATCCCCCGAACACCCCCCCTCCACCCGGAAAATATCGAGTGGGAGTAAATGACTGGTATCAACTCTAATGATACATACGATCTCTCGACTAATGAGCGATTAATATCGAAAAATCCACACGCGCTTCGATAGGAAACTCGTGGGTGGATATCCGGTTTTATAAATCCAGGGGTTACTGCACCATTCGCCCACCCCTCATCCCTCAAATTTCGCACCTTCCCCACCCCCTCACACCCTCTGATTACATACCAGGGGTTATCAGAATGTTGCTCTAGATGGCTCTATCCACTTTTACGTCATCTAATCAATTCGATCGCACCGCGTCGCACGCCAACGACTTCACCCCCGTCTCCACTCGATAATTGTAATTGCGTTAATGCATGTGATCGTTACGATCGCGTTAGCTCAGGGGGGGTTGTGGTTAAAGAGGGGTAAAATCACTTGGTTTGACAAACGATAGGCCACACCGACATTAGCCCGTGGACTCCCTTGATTTTCCAGGTAACTACGTTTATTGATTTAGGGGAGGGTATTCACTGCATTAATTTCAAATTCCCTCGTTCCTCAGTAATTAACGAGAATTTTTGATTGGGGGTGGGGGGATTAATGATGGGGAGGTGGGTGGAGGGAGTCGGTGGAGTTTTTGGGGGGAAAGATGTGAGGAAAATCGGAATTTTTGGAGGAAAAGAATTTTTGGAAATTGGAAGGGAAAATTTTTTTATTTGGAAAATTATATTTATTTTATTTTTAATAATTATGATTAGGAGTTAATAAGTTGATAATCAATTGTCCAAGATAATTATGTGTCTCTAATGGAATTTATTATGTTATTTTTTCAACAAAATAAATTTTATCCGAGAATTAAATAAAAAAATTTCGGAAAATTTTTATCATCAGAAAATAAACTGGAAAATTCGTCACATTTTCGGATTTTCCCGGTCCACATTTCCCGGAGAAACCCGAGATATTTGTTCCAAGTTTGATTGCAAAATTTGACGAATGTCCTCGAGAAATTCCTCCCCAACTGCAGCCCCCCGACATCCAAAGAATTTCGGATGAGATTCGCTAGTGGAACGTTTCGTGTTTGGTCAGACGGCCTTGCCGCGAGTACCAGTGGCGATACTCACTCGGGGGGTGGATAAAATTAAATAGGGGTTGGGAGGGGGTGGGCTGGGGCAAAGCCCAGCCTCTCCTGAGTTCGATCGTGCCCACATCGACGTAGTCCTGGTGAATCACCCGGACTCCCCATCTGTTCCATTGGCTCTCGATGCAGTTACACATCCATAAATCCGATTGATCGTCACAACAAACTGACAACTTGCCAAATAACCGAATATCGTGTTGTACGTGGGCACCGCTATTTCCATGTTTTCCCAGAATTTTTTATTTATTTATTACTCGCATGAGTGGATTAATAAAGGGAAAAATTGTAAATAAAAGTTTTCGATTACTGGTGGGTTTAGTTTTTTTATCGGTTTTTAGGGGAGGGAAGATTGGGGTTTCTTTGTTGGAAAATATATTACGGCGGTTGATGAACAAATGGATGAAATGAAAAACAAAATAAATATATAATTTATAATTTTTAATTAACAAAAAGGACAATTTAAAGACATCGAAACTGTTCTTTTCATTAAAATTTTCTTATGACGATTTATTTTTTAAAAATCAAGGGCTTCACGTTGTTTCTACCTTATTTTGTTTATGTCATCCCCAATTGTTTAAATATAGAATATTTTAAGCCGTAAATTTTGTGAATATTCGTGTTACTTTCACATTTACATCGAAGTTTTCGTGTTAAAATCCTGCTACGGTTCCATAAAATGTATCATGAGTCATTGCTTCCTCCCTTTCCCCCAAAATTCAGTAAAAATCGATAAATGATAATTAACTCTCACTCTAATTACTACAATTTAATTCTCACTTCAATAATTTTTTTTTATTTTCAATCCAGAGATTTTTGGAACTTGAAATAAAACGAAATCTTCATTAATTTTTTATTGAGCCCTAGGAAAATTACCAGGAAGATTTAAATAATTGTATTAATGTTATAAGTCCTTTGAAGCAACACACACACACCCCCATGCCACCCCACCTCGGGGGTAAGGCTCCACAAAATATTATACGTTGTGTCGCGGTCAACCGACGAGACCATCACCGGGATTACGGCACCAGAGGTGACTCGCACCGTTGAATAAAACCCGGGTGTGTGAGCCACCCTTTGTGCAACCCCACTATTATCGAATTCACAAAGGTAAACCGAAGGAGGGTTGCTTACTCCCCTGGGCGTATACCAACATCTACTTCCCACATTTTGCATAATATCTTTGTTCATTTCATCTTTCGCGTTATTCATGACTTTGGGGTAAAATCTCAATGGAGAGGGGGTGGGGGGGGGGTGGATTACACTGACCGACGAGACGTTTGTAATTTAGATTCTCATTAGGAGACTTGTAACAACAATTTCCGGGATTTTACCGCATTTTCGTGAATTAATTTGATGGGAAAAATTTGTTTATAAAGTTCTTGAAAGATTTTTTAGGAGGGTGGGGGTGGTTTAGGGGTGGGGGGTGAGTTTGATGGGGAGGAAAGACGTTCAGGCGATCGGTCACTCGTATCGGGAGAAATAGAATTTTTTTGTGGTGAATAATTGTTTATTTTTAATTTATAACAATTTTATTCTGTGGTACATTAAAGCTCGATGATTATCTTTTTATTTAAATAACTTTTTAGTTAAAAAATTGCTTTACTCGAAGGATAACCTACTCGATTGATTAATTAACTGATTAATTCATTAATTAACTAATTTTCTTAATAATCACAAAACCTTTGAATTTTAAACAAAAAAAAATCGTCAAAATCGAGTTAAAAAAAATTTGAAAACCAAAGTAATCATTATTTATTTAAAAAATCAAAGTTTTTCTATTTACTATTTTCCTCCCCACAAAATTTTCAAAATGAAACAAAAGTCAGGGAAACTCGTACCTAAATAATAGACGAAACCCTGCGAGAAGGACGATATGGCTTTCAGAAAATGTGCTATCGTTTTCCTGCATCGAATCTAAGTGCCTCAGAAACTTCCAGAAACTTCGTGCCCATTCTCATGAGTAACTTGCTCGTGGGTTGCACATCCCTCCCCCCCAACGCACCCACCCCTTCTCCACCCCATTGCCGGAAATTACCGAGTAAATTTCCTATATTTCCTCCAACAAATAAAAAAGAGAAAACGATCGGGGCACGTGGCGTGAGTAAAGTGAGCCATGAATGACGACCAACGAGTCCCAGGTGTGTCGAGGGGCGGATGTTAATTTACCCTGGGTCGGTGGGGGATGATGTCCGAGGGGCTGTTCATCTGGGAAGAGAAATGAGGGGTTGAGAGGACGGGATTTAGACGACGAGAGGACTATTAAGCCTCGAAATCCTCAAGATGAGGATAAATCTGCTCTTCTCCTTTCTCATCCCTAAAAAAACACCCCCCGCACCCCTATTTCTCCATAAAAAAATGATAATAAATGTCAATAATGAAAATCGCGAATATTTTCTATTAAAAAAATTTAATACTTTGACAGAAAATAAAAAATATATTCAAAAGTCGTGACAAGGGGATGAATATCACCTAAATATTTATTTAAATAAATAAATATTGCTATTTATTTATCTAAGTAAATAACTATTCGCTAAATCACATCGTGAGTCGGTTATTTTGATTTGTTGCCTTCGATTGAAATATTATTTTTTATTTTTTGAGAATTAAAATAAATTTTAGTCGAGAAAAATCATCTGTCGTATCGATCTATCGAACGAGTACGAAAACTCGAGCGACGCGTGTGGAATACACCCCCCGGATGAGGGAGTTACCACGAAATACGGGGATTACAAAGAATTGGTGAAGAGAAACGGCTCCATAAGACGTTCCAAGATGAGAGAAAAAGAGAGGGTGAGAGGGTGAGGGGGAGGAAAATATGTGCCTCGAGATCGATATGCGGATAAAAGGTTTCCATCGGGTGTTATATGCCCTCCCTTTCCCTCACAACCCCCTGGGTCTTGTCAGGTACAACTGGGGGATTATTTATTGCTCGGTAGTGGACAAATTCCAATGAAAAATAAATTGAATAAATCGAAAACATTAAAAAAAATATTTTTAAAATTAATAAGTCGTGGAAATACTCGTTAATTTGCAAAATAAAAATAAATTAACTGTTTTGTGATGTGATACTAATTAAATAATAATTTAATTCTAATGAAAAATGAATAAAATTAATGGAAAACTTTTTAAAAATATTTTTTAATTAATAAATCGTTGAAATAATCGTTAATTTACAAAAAAAAAAATTAATTGTTATAATGAGCTGATTAAATTGATTGAAGTGGTACAGTTAATCAATTAGAGTAATTAGATTTATGAAATTAATGATTTGTAGGGGAGTAATGATTGATTTGGGATAAAATCAATGAAATTTCCTTCGATAATCGCAAATCAGATGTACCTGCCACCATTCCATTGTCATTTATGGTCTATTGATGTGGGTTAGACCACCAATAATACGTCGGTACAAAAGACCATTGGGTGTACCTACCACAACGCGATTGCAAATGGGACAGAGATGTTGGGGAAGGATAATAATTCAGGGTCTTTCCCTCGATTCCTCGAGAACTCGTGTGTACACGAACTGGGTTAAGCCCACTTTATGGCACGCTCACACGTGAGTTGTCAAGCTGCCACCAATGTACAAATTCAGGGGTTTTTTACCTTCATTTTTTCACCCTGACGCCTTCTCATTCTCGTGAGGGCCATTCACAGGGAGAAATTAGTGCGCGAAAAAATGATGGGACAGAAGGAGTTTTGGTTTAGTAGGTGCTGACATTTCGAGAAAAAAATTCGGAAAATTATGGAAAAATTATAAATAAAAAATATCAAATTCACTGAGTGGATGTGACACTTGAAGATTGACAGTTTCATAGAATTTTTAGTCAATTTTTTTAATGAAAAATTCGTTAATTTGTTTAATGTTTAAGTCATTTTCACGTGGAAAGTGATTTATTTTTGAAAATCAGATTCATTAGATTATTTTTGGGATAAATTTGATAATTTTGGGATTAATTACCTTCATAATTTGTCATTCTTCTTCATTAATGAGATAAAATTCTTCACAAACATTTTTTTAAATTTTTTTAACATAAAAAAAAATAGAAAAAAAAATTTTTTATAACTATTTCACTCGTTTCGTGAGTTTCCCCCATTTTTTTCACTAAAAACATAAACAATATGTCAATATTAATATTTATTTATCTCTTGAAACCCGTAATTTCTCCCCATTTTCCCAAAATTTCACTCAAAAATTCCCTGAGTGCTTTCCACCCCCATTTTAAACTCCCACCCCCCCTGAATTTAAAGCCCCAGTGCACCCCTTTCACGTGTAACGAGGCGATGGAGTTTAGTGGTCGAGGGGATGTCATTGAAATATCCGACGTGGAAATACTTGCGTGCGAAATACCGTACCGTAAACGGTTGAAACCGTACACTTTTGGCCGTCCACATGGGGTTGGGGGATGAAAAACGACGATAGGAGGTGAGGGTAACAGTTGAATAACAGTTGCCCTCGTTCACGACACTCGGCGTCGAGAGTGTTTCCCCCATTTACGATGGACAACCCCCTGCCAACACTTTCAACCCCCTAAAAGCACCAGCGAACGTTTAATTTCCTTTTTTACCCCCGCGGGGTTGAATTTCTCTGCCTCGATTTTTTTTTACCACTTTCCAGTGGAAAAAAATGATGGCTCAAGGCCAAATTGGGGGGTGTGTAACCTCCCGGTGGTTGGGGATGATTTTCTCACCCCCTCGAGTTGCGTCACTCCCGAATTGTCCGCCCTGACACGGTTTTTTTCACTGGGAAGGGGTAGGTACCATCCCCATCGCCTTTTGCGGTGACAAACGGTGGAACTGGACATGGGGGGCACTCACCCCTCCCGGGGGTGTCCGTCTCGTTGCGAGTTACCCCCAGACACTCAGTTATAGGACAATTCCCCGAAGGGGGTGAGTTTTAAAGGGGAGGGGGAGGGTTAGGAGTACGAATTGTGGGGCATTCGACAGGGAAACTACCCGACTTGAGTACAGGGGTGAACGATTAACCCTCACCCCCCGAAAAATAATCAAATATTTGGGGGAAATAAAATGAAAAATCATTTTGCAAATTTTTGAACTGAAAATTAAAATGGAAAACAATTTTCGTGTTGAGTGATGAGTGGAAAATTCATTCCTTCGACTGAAAAATAGGGGATGGACTGGGAATTGGGGCTCATGAATAAATTTACTCTCCCCTCGGAATTGAGGAATTGCATCACGTGTTGTCTGTTATTGTTTGCGAGATTTCGTGCTCCATCAACATTTCCCGGGACCAGAAACCCGATCGTCCACCGGTTTTTCATTGTTGACAGGTGCGTGTCAATGTTGATACAAATGGATAAATAATCTTGAATAAAAAATATTTTTTTATCGCGTGGAACATAAATTATCTTCACTAATTAATGAATTCGGGAGAGTTCAGAGCAAATAATAATTTTTCCAACGCCATTTTCATTTAATTACATCAATTTTCCCCCAAAAAAAATTCACACAACGCGATCATAGTTCTCAAAATCATCATCAATTATTTAAACAAAAAAAATTCAAATACACAAATTATTTATCACTCAATCGTCAACTGGAAAATCTTCCAAAATTTCGTCGAAACACGTCCCACGTCGCCATAAATTTCTCTCACCGAAATTCCCAGTAAAATAATCCACCCAACGACCTCCAATCCTCCCTCATCCCCTAACTGCCCCCTTCAACCCCTACTCGCATTGAAATTCCCCAAGACTGTGCACATCTGCTCATAATTTAATTCAAAACAAAAAATAACTGACACAAACTGAACTCTGTGTCAGTCAAAAAAAAAAAACCCACGTACAGACGTCGGGGGGTGGAAGGGGGGTGGTATGGAAAACGGGACGGTTGATAAAAGTGATTCGTTATACCAGTGAACAGCGATAAACCCGAAAACTCTGTTCCGTTGTTATGTGGGGCGCGTTGTGACGAGTTCTGGATGCAGTCAAAATATCACAAACATCCGGTTAAATGTTTCGAGATTATTATCACTTGGAAATATCAACCCCTGCGATTTTATTCACGAAATTCTCGTGATGTATCGCGCAGTATTGACAGTCGAGTAAAGATGTTCAAGGTCAAAAATTAATGTCAAAATAATCCGCGAGTTTTTCGAAAGAAGAAGAAATATTGAAAATCGCAGAGAAAAAAATCCAGAAAAAATAAATAAATAATTTTCCTGGCGTCAGTTTCAGGGGAAATTTATCTCAAAATTGGGGAGAATCATTAACTAACTCTGGGGAACATTAGAAATTTTTTTTTAATAAATTTTCCCAGAGGAAATACTACAATTTTCATTTTTTTTCCCGTCTTCACGAGTGTCTGCCCAATCCCGGGATTAACCACTTCCCCGAAGCGTTTTTTGGACCTAAATATTCATTTTCTTGACCCATTTTGCCCCGGAAAATTTTGGTAACCTATCGATTGGTTCGTCAACTCATCCCCTTCGATCCTACCCCACCCCCCAAATTTTTCCCGCCATTTTCCGGCGTTAAATCTCTGAATTTTCCCCTCCCCTTCGCCCTCGATTCCATTGATTCGCATAAAGCTCATTCACACTCTCACCCCCATCCCCCCCTGTTTCGTGTGACTTTTACCTCGATTCACTCGCAATCTCGAAGTTTTTTTTTCATTCAAAGCAGTCACAATAATTCAGAGGGTAAAAAAAAATTGAGGGAAAGTGGATGTGCAAGTTTTTCCGAGCGATTACGAGCCCGAGGGTCTCTCCGCCATTGTCAAATGTCGACGAGAATTCAATTGAAGAAGTTGGGTTGAGTGATAATTTATTGCGATATGCGGGAGCTCTCTCAACAGACCTGGATGAAGGCGCCTGATATAATTCACATTTAACCCCAACGGCTAAAATTCTCACCCCTTTGTACGACGAGAGCTTTTTATTCTCTTTGTTGAACTCGAATGCGGCACAAAGAATTTGTTACAGGGGCTGATTCTCTCGCTTGGAATGTCAATGAATTGAGCTTTTTAGTTACAAGTATCGACGTTTTTTTTAAATGAACATCGAGACCGGGTGAATATAGGGGATGAAAACGATTGTGAATGATTATTATTTTGATACTATCGAGGGGCTCAATTGTTCGATGAAAATGAATTTTTAAATAATTTTTATTCGGGTGAAATCGACTCTCTTTCCCATCATTACTGTTATTACTTTTTTTAATTAATTTGTTTAATTTAACTCGAGTGAATTTGTTGGTTGAAAATCAGTGGAATTGAATATAAACAAAAATAAAATTCACTTTCAATTTTTATCGTTCGTAATTGGAGGAATTTTCGTGGAAATTCGTCTCGAAAGCTTCAGGTTTTTTTTTAAAATAATTAGGGGATGAAAGACATATTTTTCATGGTTTCCGGTACAGTCTGAGTCCATATGGAGTACAGTTAAGGGTAATGGGCCAGGGTAACGCAGATAACATCGAAAATAAAAGGGAGAAGAATGGAGGGCTTATGAAACCGTAATGGTTGTTGGAAAAAAATATAAATAAATAAAAATATGTAGAAAGATGATCCTAATGGTCGGGCCCATGGTTCATAAATTCACCACTTCCCTCAGTATCTTTTCACCCACCTCCTCAACACGAATGACGCTCGCATGACTACACACGTGCCTTTGAGCTGTCAGATGAACGGAAATGCGACAGAGTCACGCGATATTATTCCATCCGAAAGGTTTCACTGGAAAAACTCAAAATCACGGGGTGCGTTGGACAAAGACCGACGGGAGCTTTCACCGGGTCGTGAGGGGATGGACAAAGGTTCTGAGATGGATTTTTTTTACTGACACGGAGTGTCTGTCACCTCATTTATTGGGGGGGAGCTTTTTTTAGGGAAAGTTCAGAGTTATGGGGTAAAGCCAAAATTTTCCGGATGTCTGGGAAAATTTTGGAGGTTTTCCGGGTGTCGAGGGAAGTTTTTGGAATTTTTCATGGTCTGCAGGGAGTTTTTGGAGGGTTTTCCTGGTCTTTGGAAAATTTTTGGAATTTTTCCTGCTCTCTAAAGAGTTTTTATAATTTTTCCTGATCTACAGAGAATTTTTGGAGCTTTTCCCTGGTCTTTGGAAAGTTTTTGGAATTTTTCCTGGTCTGCAGGGAGTTTTTGGAGGGTTTTCCTGGTCTTTGGAAAATTTTTGGAATTTTTCCTACTCTCTAGGGTATTTTTATAATTTTTCCGGATCTACAGAGAGTTTTTTGAGCTTTTCCCTGGTCTTTGGAAAGTTTTCGGAATTTTTCCTGCTCTCTAGTGACTTTTTATAATTTTTCCTGATCTCTGGAAAGTTTTTATAATTTTCCTTTAACTCTCTCGCAATTTTCCTGCTTCAAATTTGTCAGTTTCTTCCCGGAAACAAATTTTTCCTCAGCACAGGATTCATGACACGAAAGCTCTGAGTGTTGTAATTCGATTAATAACCCAGTCCAGCTCGTTTTCCTGGTCTTCCGAGAAGTTTCAAGTCCAGCTTAGGAGACCACATTGGACCAACCAGGGACAGGGATAAGTGGAATGACACGAAGCTGAAAACTACCCTCGAAGAGGGGCATACACTGTTAATTCTCCAAGTGCGTCCTCCAAGGCCTTTACAATTTCTCACTCAACTCGGTGCTGTGAAGAGAGCTTTCAACGCTGTTTCTACGACTCGGGGGTTATTTATTTAATAGACGAGAGGGTAAATAAACTATGCTGAGACCTCTTGGGGTAGTTGAGGGGATTATCCTGGATGTTGTACTGTCAATCCACTCAGCAGCAAATTATAAATCTACAAAGTGCTGAATGCAGTGGTAAAATGGTGAAAAAAAATTAATCAGACGAAAAAGCACAACTGCGAGCCCTGTTTCATCCCCATTGGACCACTGCATTCATCCCCCTACCTTTAAGTAATTTGTTTAATAACTTACGGATGTGACACACGTCGCAAACTCCTCATGGACATGGTCCTCGCTCTGGATCTTCCTGGACAGGTTGACGCACCCCCTGAATTAACACTAGCACTGACACTCGGGGTTGTGTGACGCGTGGACGGGGGTGCATCGTTATCCCCCGTGGCCACGGCCACCCCCGTTACACCCGTGGTAGCCAGCACTGCACGACGTAAAATAGGGCCCGTATATGCAACCCCCAGGGCCCAACGTCGGACTATACCGCGTACCAGCCGACGGGCCAGACGCACCCCTGCGCCACCCACCCTGATAAATTACCCTATTGCCCCACACCCCTTTAACAAAGGGGGTGGTGGCACACCTATCAGTCACCCTCAATTAAATTACTCAAAAAAAATCATTCCACAAAATTCAAAAAATTGTCGACTCAGTATTTCTCACCCCACCCACTCAATTGTTTATCAACTATATTTATTTAATTTTTAATATTTTAATCACTCGATGAAGGGGGTCACCAGTCGAACGATCAGTTTTTATCATTCCTCGTAACATCCAATTCGCCGAAACATCCTGAAAGCAAAAATAGAAAAAAAAATGGTAAATAGAGGGTGAAAATGGGATTGAGGGGATGATTTTTTACTCTTTTATTTGATTTTTTTTTTTTTCACCCTCTTTCTCGTGGATCCCATCCTGAATTCGACTTTATTAAAAACGGTAGTGAACTGGCAACCCGACCAAGTCAGTATCACTTCACTCGAGATATCAACCCTCTATCCCGGGGTGTACGTGAGTACTCATACGTATTTCATCCCCCCATGAACTCCTCGATATGTGATTCACGTAGGGATGCTGCTACAACCCACAGTAAAATATCGTATACTGTTACGCGGGGGTTTCGTTGTGTACGTGCCGCGGGGGTGGGTTTTTTTATTATCAGGTGAGGGGGTGCGTGGGGGGAGGGGGGAATTTAATGATGAATGGAATTTTTGAGTTTATAATGTGGGCGAGAAAGGGGAGAGATTTAAACTTTCAACGGGGGTTTTTTCTCCTCCAGTGATTTATCGAATTTTTTGGAGGGGTTGCAGGGGGTGAAATCGTAATTATTCTCGGAGATCTTTCGGGTTTTTTTAGAAATTATTCTGCTTCCGAACAGAATTATTTCAGCTGATTATTTTTTTGGTTAAGTCAACCCCAGCGTAGGGGGCTCAGGGGGTGGGGAATTAACCCTTCGTGAGGGGTTTCCTTTGGTGGTTAAATCGTTCGGGTGAACTTCATCTCGTAGGAAGTGACACCGATACCAATCCGCGATAATCCCAGTGTAATAATTAGCAAAATCAACCCCATTCAACCCTCACCCACCCCCGGATAATTCCCACCACCCCTAATTATGCCCGATAGTTCGCCGATCTCTCCAACAATGTTAGCGACACAGCATCATCTGCGTGGGCAGTTTCCACATACATTGGTAACTGTACACGCGGATACGTCGACACCGGGGGGTGATATCCCCCTGGAGGTGGAGCCCAATGCTAATCGCAGTGCCACTGTTAAGGATCGATAAGTCCAGCAGGCAATGATGTAACGTTACACCAGAGACTTTACAAAATTCATGACTTCTTTGACCCAGTGGAGAAACCGATAAAATTGACACTTCAATTTTCGTCCAGGGGAGGGTGGAATTAAAGTCGTGTGCGGGGGGAAAAAAAATTCATTACTCGAGTAATTGCGGAGGGAATAATTCCTGTCGTGTACAATGAATCTTAGTTTTTTTTTAATTCGGGGATTTTTTGGGGGATGAAAATTGGGGTGGGACGGAATTTTTATTTGGAAATCGGTCATTAAGGGATTGGTAATAATTAGGATTAATTAACCTCGTTCCCAAAATAATCCCCCCCTTCTCCCTTTTTTAAAAAATTAAACGAATCAATTCTTTAATTAATTAATAATTAATTTAATTAGAGTCTAAAGAACTATAACAATTTTGTCTTGACTCAACAAAAAATAAACCCAAATACCAACAAATAAATTACAATAAATAATAATAATTACGAAATTCAATTGAAAAAAAAATTATCACAATTCATTAAACAGAAATTACTTTCGTTTGTGCAGCAAAAAAAAATGCTAAATGATTATTTACCTAATTATTATTAATTTATCAACAAAAAAATCGTATTATACCCCACCCCCCATCAATTTCCCGTTCGTTTCTGCAAAATTAAATACCATAAATCGTCATAAATTCTACTGTACCTGCAACTTCCCTCGTGTCAGCCCTCTCTGCCCCATCCCCCCGCCCC
Organism: Diachasmimorpha longicaudata; assembly: GCF_034640455.1. Classification (NCBI taxonomy): domain Eukaryota; kingdom Metazoa; phylum Arthropoda; class Insecta; order Hymenoptera; family Braconidae; genus Diachasmimorpha; species Diachasmimorpha longicaudata. The sequence goes on from NC_087243.1 coordinate 2,834,780, forward strand.
CACTCCCCCCAAAATTCCCAAAAACCACTGTACATATTCACAAAGAGTCCAGATCCACTAAAAAAAATTTTTTGAATCCTCCAATACCCCCCCGGCCCCCCACCCGGGCCCGTAAAAATCCACTTCGTCCCCTGCTAGCGATCTTTCCACCCTCCGCTGAACACCTCATTAGTCCTCATCATCAATCACTGAGATCCTCACCACGAGGTAAACCTCATCACCGGTAAACTTAACTCTTCAACCCCTTTACCCACTCGCAAACCCAACTCGGGCCCGTGATTGTGGTCCCGTTGGCGTCTGGCAACGCGTCACGTGACCATCTCACGAGTCCCAACACTGTGGCCCGTCTTTTCCTCCCCAGATGATGTGTCTCGGATATTCTGATGAGGACACTGGCACCCTGGATGATCATCGTTCACCACTTCCTCGATGACGATAAATTTTCATCCCCCGATGATCCCTCAGTCATGAAAATTCCACCTGTCATTCCCCAGTGACAATCAGATGTCCTCAGTCCTCACCTGGACCACCAGCACATCTCCATTCCCAGTATTTTCCTGAATCCTGATGGCTTTATTTCGAGGTTATCCCAGGACTTGAGTCACTCGCGCAGGCTCACCCTCATTTTTCATTCCTCCACCTTAATTCCACCCTTTCCCACGATCTCGACATCCTCAGTCGTGATGATTCTCTCGAGTACCGCGTGCCTGATGTCCTTCACCCTTCCGGTATGATCCAAAAGGCATCAGGAACTTCCCCCTGACTTTAAAAAAAAATCCAACCGATCAGCGAACCCCCTCCCCTGTTTAATCCACCCCCCGTCCACTTGATTCCCCTGATCCCGAAGGAAGTGTCCGACTCACGGCTTCAATTCTCTCCCCCTTTCAACCCCCAGTTGATACCACAAATGTCTGACTCGTTTCCTGCTTCAAGGACTCGATTTTTTCTCTTTTTTGTACGATTGACGCACCAGGAGTTAGGATTTTTTTTTCTTTTATTTCGGATACAAAAATTCGTAGCACATCGGTCTTGACGCCAGGTGAGAGGGTGCGAGAAGCCAATAGCGACGTTGGACGGCTCGTTGCCGGCCTCACACTGGCTCCGACTACCACCGCACAGCCGCCGATTACGCGCCCCGCCTTGTCACTCGCCGAAATCAACCCTCCCGCCCTCTCCCTCTTTCGGGATTTTTTTTCCCTCTTTCGGGGGGGGTGTACAAGGGCCGGAGGGTCCTGGGGGGACACTGCCAGCGCCTCCGAACGACGTTTCAATGAACCTCGTTGGTAGGGGGTGGGTTTTTTTTTTTTTTTGTCGGAGACTGACGATAGGAAACTGCCGGACTATTTCAAAAGCTCGATCACTTGCGCTGGAGCGCGCGTTTAACTTGGTGGTAATTGATAATCCAGGGGGAGGGGGGGTGAGGAGATGTGGGGGTTGTATTTTCGGGGAGCAGAAGGGGTTGACTGCGATTTTTTTAATTTTTTTAAGGCGCCATTCGGTGTATTTAATCCAAAATTATTTATTTTTGAAGGAAAATTTGGTTGAAATAATTAGAAATATTTTGAAAAAATACTTTTAGTTGATTGGGATTTATGGTAATTAAAGAATGGTAAGATAATGAAAGCGATTGAAATTGTTTTTATTAAATTATTGACACGAGCTTTTCATTTATAAATTATTAAGTCGAAAAAATCAGTAGATTAGACAATCGTTTGGCCATCATCCCTTTATTTCTTGACATCCTCCCTCCATAAACCTCTCGATTAATAAACTTTCATAAAGTACACATGTACATATACTCTCTCCCCTTTGATGCACTCATTAACGACCCCCCCATCCCTCATTAAACGAAAAACGCCTTGAATTGTGCGCATTTTAAAGCTCGAAAGCCAACAAAAATCCCACCACAAAATCCAAATTACGAAAATAGAATTCACGTTCTTGAAGACTATTTAACGTATTTGTTCTTCATGTTCCTCGGAAGGTGAAGCATTTGCCCTCGATGACATCTCAGAGTATGTGACAGTGACAGTTGAAACAGCCACTTGGTCTGTATGTACGTGTGTGGGGATAAGTTGATTTTGTTGGACCCAGATTCAGCGAGTCCTCACTACCCTCACTCAACTCCTCGATACTAAACGTATCCGTGAGATCTTGTTTGTGCTTTGAACTGTCTTTGCCACGTGAAATTGGAAATAATGTCGTTTCATCTTCACTGAAAAACAGTTTAATATCATTACCAAACGGTAAATTACTGGGGTAATTGGCCTCGAAGTTTCACAAGTGGTAGACTGTTGGATACCTTTCGCTGTCGCTCCTCCAGTACTCGACCAGTGGATGATGCTCGTTGCTCTTGTGGGGAATGGGGAGCCTCTGAATGGGGATTAATCCACTCGAATTGCTGGATACCATGATGCTTTTATCGGTATTAGACAGCTTAATGTAGTCGAAGCTCCGCTGGATGCGCTTCGCCTGCTCGATCCTGGCCTCTTCGTGTCATTAAAAAGTTTTGTTATCATTGGAATACGTTGGAGAGGGTTTTCGGGTACTTACCCAATTTTTTCTGCAGCTGCTTCGTGGAGGATCTTGACAGCTGGGGCTGATTGCTGCTGCTGCTGCTGTCACTGGTCTGGATAATTGTAAAATCATAATTTTCCAGGGGAATAATTTTTTTCTCTTCTCAAATTGACAGAGAAGACGACTCATTGAACCCAACTAATTAATTTCTGCCCAACTAATTAATCTCCCCAACATGTTCCACCATCAAAATAAACAAACGTCGAGGCCCAGCAGAACTCACCAAAAAAAACCTCTCGTCCTCTCCATGATTGACAGGTTTCGGATCACTATCGATTCCACTGTCCTCCATGACACCTCAGGAACTTTCCTAAATCGCCTGAAATGCGATTTCTCAATTACGAACAAGTTGTTAATCCCCAGAAGTCGTGATCTACCATACGGACAACTTGTTGACACTCTGACATCAGCATTCCGCACCTCCAGTGGACATCATCCACCAGCGAGAGACAAATCAACCCCAAAATTATCGTACAATTAATAGAATTGTTATGACAAATAGCCTCAGACTTTGTTTATCCCCATTATCTTGACAATGTTTTCGACGTGGTCAAAGCACGACTGACACCCGCACCCTTCCAACCCCTGTGCTATCGTCGTCGTATTGATTTTTGCCGGCGAACCACCGGAGTTCACTGGAATCGTGTGAACCTTCCGCGCAACAGTCATTCTCCCATCTTTTATTTTCAGTTAAATTAATTGACTTAATGTTCCATACGAGTGGAGTGCAAATACGTAATTGGAAAATGTTTATCTTGACTTGTCTGGTCATATTCACACCTGTTTCACTGTATCCAAGGTAACGATGACATGTATCATGTCAATATCCGGTGGAAAATGGAAAAATTATTACGAATGTCATGATTTAAACGATAATTATGTAATGGAATTGCCCTTTTCATATTAATTAATGGGAAACAACTTCCCTCGATCATTCTGGTACGTTAAATATAAATCGTTGGCCCTTTTTGTTGTTATTGCAGAGCCCAGCTGCGCTGTTATCACCCAGGGTAACCAGTCAACTCGGTGACTCCTGATGTACTTGAAATACGACTCCAAATCAATTAAATAATTTTTTTTTATCGTCGTCAAACAAAATTATCAAGATGCCACAAACAGGGAAGAAGACGTCATCAAAGGCCTCAGAGTCTAGTAAAGACGTGAGTACCGACTGTTACGGTTCTACTTTAACAACCGAGATATTATTTTTTCAACTTGTTTATTTAATTAAAAAATTATTGAGTGACCTGCTGTCCCCCAACTGAGACAATCGTCGATTTTGAAGGAAAAAAACTGGAATTTCCAGTCAGAAAAATCATTTTATTGTTGATAAAGATCTAACAATCAATTTTTCATTTAGATCCTCCGGAAAAGGGACTTTTTAAGCCCCCAAGGACAGCCAAGGGCGCCTAAAAAATCACTTTTCCCCTCAACGTAATTAAATAAAGTATTTTCATTCTGATATTCCAATCGTGATGACGTCCTCCAGCAAATTAGTATAGGAAGAAGCAGAACCTCGAGGTTGGATCTACTGGGTGGGGATATGGACTGGCTCCGTGGGAAGATATTCCTGAAGCCGGAAGATCAGGTCCAGCTGAACGAAGCAGAGCTCCAGGAGGAGATAGTCCGGGTGTTGACAATGCAAGACACGAGAATTCCTGACGCTCTCATCGAGTGGTCGTACAGAGAAATGGAATTCGTGAGGATTCCCAACCCCCCGAACATCATCAGCGTGTTGGATGTCCCCGGGACACTCTTGAGTCGAGACTCTGAAGAAGCTAAAGCACAATTGGGGAGTAGTTATCAGGCTCCCGAGGAAGTGACAGTGGATGCGAAGCCAGAAGAGGAGAAAACAGAAGCCAGAGATGATGAGGAGGACGAGGGAGAGGAGGCAGATGACGATGAGGAGGCGAAGCAGGAGGGTGGGGTCGAGGCAGAGGCAGCTGTCGATGGAGACGAGCCGAAGAAACCGGTGAAAGTTCCCAATCAATTCAACTTCTGCGAACGAGGGGCCCTGACGTACATCAATCCTGTCAGGGACATGAGCACTCAGACTGTCCCTCCACCGACAGCTTCCTTCAACTCCCACGTCTTCCAGTGGACTATTTACGACGAGTATCAGGAGGATTACGCTGCTCAGCAGCTGGAGAAGGAGAAGGACAGGAAGTCCCAGGGGCCGGGGCAGAAGAGGGACGAGGGAAAGAAGAAAGCGCAGGCAGAAGCTCTGGCTGTCAATCAGACGATGCTGCAGGCTGCCAAGACCCTCGAGAGAATGGTTAACCAGAACATCTTCGATGAGATCGCCCAGGACTACAGGTACTGGAACGATCCCAGTGATGAATTCAAGGATGGCGAGGGCTCACTCCTCCCCTTGTGGAAGTTCCAGTATGACAAGACTAAGAAACACGATGTCACCAGCATGTGCTTCAATGCCAGGTACTACGACCTCTTCGCGGTTTCATTTGGAACGTGTGAGTTGATTTTATTGAGCTTTTTTGATGGCAAAATTTTTTTTTTCCTCAATTCTCCAACTGGAGGTTCGTTTTCGCAGTTTGCTTCGACTCTTCCCTGACGTCGGGCACCGTCTGCCTGTTCAGCCTGAAGAATCCGTCTTACCCCGAGTGGATATGTCTCACTGAGTCCCCGGTGATGTGCCTGGACTTCAGCGTTTATCATCCACATCTTCTGGTCATCGGTTGCATGGACGGGACTGTCGCTGTTTACAATGTCATGCTGCCACCATCAGCTCCACAGTACAGGAGCAATGATGTTACCCAGAAGCATGGAGGAATCGTGGGAGAGGTAAGGTCATTCAGGGTATAAAAACCCAGGTAATGATGGATTAATTAACGAACGAGTGAGGCAAACAGTCGATTGATTTGTAGGTTCGATGGGCACCGGATACAGAAGAAGGGAATTTAACGTTCTACAGCATCAGCATCGATGGGAAGATCAACCACTGGGTCCTGAACCAGAACGAGCTGGGGTTGACGACGGTGATGACTCTGTTTCTGGATCGCTCCCCCATTCCTGGGCCTGATGGCACCCTAATTACCCTGAAGGGATGTGGCACCTGCATCGCGTTCCATCCGACGAAGCCTGACATCTTCCTGGTGGGGACCGAGGAGGGGACCATCTACAAGTGCAACATCGCCTTCAGCAGCACGTACATGCAGACCTACAGCGAGGCCCACAACATGCCGATCTACAGAATCGTCTTTAATAAATTTAATTCGGATATTTTCGCGAGTTGCTCGGGAGACTGGAGAATTAAAATATGGGAGGATAACAGGAAGGAACCTCTCTTCATGTTCGACCTGGGGGTGCCCATAGGCGATGTCCAGTGGGCTCCGTACAGCTCCACAGTCCTTGCCTGTGTCTCCAACGATGGAAAGGTGACGGTCTTCGATCTGAATGTCAATAAGTATCGACCGATCTGCAGTCAACCGGTTGTCAGCAAAAAAAGGAGCAAATTAACGAGACTCTGCTTCAATAATGAACTGCCCTTCATCATCGTGGGGGACGATAAAGGTACTGTCAACACTTTGAAGCTCTCCCCGAACCTCAGGATCAAACCCAAACCGACTAAGAAGCAGATGCATCTGTCTCCAGGCGAACTGGAGACTTTGAAGCTGGAGAAGCTGCTGAGTTTTGTCAGGGAACCCCCAGTGCTGGTGCCACCACCAGATGTTAGGACAGCGGCTTAAGGTGGGGGTTTTTAAGCTGTTGGAACGGGATTTTGGGAACTGGTGGAGTTCTATTATTATTTTTCAGAGCAATTAACCACAATTATTATTAACATTCTATCGTGGGGTTCATTTAAGACAATTAGGAGGCAATTAACAGTATTCATGAACTTTTATTGAATGAAATTTACATACTTTGTCGAGAGAAAATATTCCTAAACCTTGACATATCTATACAGTTCCACCCAATGACAAATTAATATCCATTTTAATGAGTTTACAATGTGGATTTTTTAATTGCATAATACCTAGACATCCGATAGAAAAATTCATAATTTGTTCGCTGGTAAATCGAGATAATGTTGGCACTATACATTGAAAAATTGATTTTCGATCGTATCATTGAAATTGAAGGGACAATAATTAGAGATAAACTCCCTTCGAATTATTGGTAATTGCAATTGCTGATCGGAATTCAGTTTGAGGAAAGAAATATTGAGTTTTAGGAATTTTAATGACTATTTAAAAACAATCAATGACTTTCTAATTACAATGTGAAAATCATCCAAGGTAATTAGAGTCAATTTGGAGGCTCTTGTTGATTGTTTGACTGATCGAGTCAATTGAATATCTTTCCAGGTAACTCCGGATTCTCCACAACCCCTTTATAATACTTAATCTCCAAGAAATCCCTGATGTTATTCGGACTTGACACTTGTCTCCCGGCGAAGTCAATGCTGGACATTGGATGGAGGAACTGCTCCGGGAAGTCCCTGTTCTTCAAGAACCACGAGTCCCTCATCATCGTGCCATTTTTAACATAAAACGGCAGGAGATTGACGTGCAATCTATTAGACTTCGAGTACTGAACCTTAAAGAACTCGCCCTCAGTTGCTTTCTCCCAGACGAAGCCGTAGTTATCGGCTACAGGTTTACTCCTGGCCTTAACCAGCCAGGGGCATCGATTAAGATCATCTCGATTAACCCCTATCTCCACCTGGTAGTCCCAGGGGAGGATGTCTCCGTTTCTCATCGCCCCCAGGAGGGAACTCCCCTCCAGCCAGTATCTGATCCCTGACCTCTCCAGGTTATCGAACACGTGTTGAGCGACTTTTCTCAGTCCTGCCAGGCAACAGGGTGGGGTGTAACGATTCTGGTAGAGGTACGAGGGCACCCCATTCACGATTGACCCAAAGCAACGCTGGGTTTCCCTGGAACAACCGAACCAGTCCACGGAACCGGTTGTCCTCGTCACTTTTTTAATTCCAAATCGCTCGAACATTGATCTCTCCCGTCGCTGGTGGAGCTGTTGGAGCTTCCACTGGGATTGCTGACTCCGGAAGAGGGGTTTCCCCTCGTTCAATTGATGATGCATCAGCTGAATCTGATGCAGAAAATCAGGGAAGTCAAGGATTTCAGGGAAACGCTACGATTTTGGGGGTTTTGAAGTTTAAGAGGGGGTGCAATTGATTTGTTGATCAATTCGGTGATTAATTACAATTTTAACAAGTTGGATATTCACCTTGAGGCCAGTGACACTCGTCTGGATGTAAAAACTCTCCATGAACGGCAGCATGAATGGATCCGGTAGTTTTTTCAGGGCATTAACGTCTATCAGGATGGCATGTCGTCCCATTATCGCGTCACACAGTTGACCAGGTACTTTCGATAATCGCAGACTCCACTCCTTTACTTTTAGAGTCAGCTCCAGACATGCCAGCTGGTTTTTACCAACTGGTATCGCTATTGCACCAGTGCGAGAGGCCTTGGTGACAGCTTCCTGAGTGGAAATAATCCAGTTGCGATTAATTGTTTGAAAGATTTGGTGATAAATTAAAAAGAATTTCAATTCAAATTTCCATTCTTCCTATAGACAATTAGGGTACCTCATTTAGGAAAATGATTAGCATTAGGTCATTTATTAGTTGATGGCAGTCCAGTAATTTACCTGTATCACTTGTTTACTCGACATCCTCGTGGAATCCGGCAGAAATAGGACGAATTTCGTGCGAACATAGTAGAGTGGATTTCTCTCATCAAAGGACTTGTTAAATTCCGGCTGAAGATTAATCAGCCTTACGTTTCTGAATGTATCATTTGAAAAGTTGATTTCGAGTGGCGGGTAAGGCAGCTCATTACAAACAATGAGAATGGACATGGCAGGAAAGGAATTGAGGACGGATTCAACCGTCGACGCAACATCATTATCAAATGTCTCAAACTGTCTCACCACTATTGTAACAAGACGCGCTAATCGACGATGAAGTCGTTGAGGAGTGTCGTGAGTTGATGATGACAATGAGGTTGCCGGTTTCGACAAGTGTTGGGACGTAAATAGCCACCATATTTTGTGCCATATTATTATGTTACCGAGAAGAGCAAGCACCAACAATGTTCGCACGAACTTCACTCGCATTATTGTTCAATCGATTGTTAACAGCATTTTAATTATTGAGCTTTGGCGGACGGGTTTTGGGGGGGAATTAAGCAACTTCACTTTTCGGACAACAACCCTTCGTGGACCACCATTTTTTCTGGATTTCCATGCTAACGGGAGTCGCGCATGCGTTCCCAGCTTCTCCAGGAAGTTCATGACAATTGTTTTTGGGTAAATTAACGGCGATAATTATTTTTGGGCGTTTGTTTTAATTAATTGAGAGGCTAAACCCTTGGAAAGTGACAGGACCTCAGGGATAAATCCGGTTTGTCGTGTGCAGGGAAATGAATAAGATACAATAGAGTAAAAAGTTCTGCATAATTAATTTTATTAAATATTGTCCAGCGAATGTTGAATAGGAGTGTTTGATAAAAAAATTGTATTTTATACAAAAATCGATAGACAATCATTAGATCATCATTTTTGGTTAAGGCTTGTATGGCTTCACAAGGTTCTCCGAAAATTCTTTGACAAACTCCACACCCCGCACCTCCTTCTCCAGAAGTGGAAGTTTTGTGACGTGGAAATCCTCATATAAATCCCTAATCTGGAGAAAAAATACCAATAACTCATTAGTCATCGTAATTGGGTAAACTACATAATTATGCAGTCAAGTATTTAATTCTGAGGCTCTCCATTGTCTTCCTTACCTGATCCAAATACTTTTCTTGAACTTTGTGCCTCGCCAGGCACAATCTGCATGGCACATCGCCCTCCCTCAGGAACAACAATTGATTAACAATAATATTGTGCGTATCAATTCCACATTTTGTCAACTCCTGCACGAGTCTCTCTGTCTCGTACAGCGACAAAAATTCCGATATACAAACGCATACGAATGTCGTCTGCTCTGGATCCCTGAACTGTTCATTGACTTGTCTGATGATCGCCAGCATCTCATCAATCTTATTTGAAAACGTATCAACGTTGAAGTCCGTCATACCGAGGAGAGAGCTTATTTGAGTTATGAACGGGCTAATTTTCATTTTTAATCGCATCAGCTTCCCCAGGCTCTTCTCCACGACTTGGGGGAATGACAGGAGCCTGAGGGTGTGTCCTGTGGGGGCTGTGTCGAAGACGACTACTGAGAAATTCATCCCTTTGACGAGTCTGCAATTAAATTAAATTTTTACTGGTAAACAACTTGTGAAAATCATGACCTGGAGGTCTTAACAGATGTTTTACGGTTCGAATCGAACTCATATCTTATTCCTGACGTAATTGGCACTCACTTCATGACTTCTGCGTAGCTCATCGCCTCGTCAATCCCAGGGAATCCAGCTACGATCTCTTGCATAACATTGCGACTCAATCTCATCGCTTCTCCTTCAATTACTGTACCAAAATGTTGATAAAATTATTCATTAGTCAGTTCTTTCCCAATATTTCAAGGAAATGCCAATTAATTTTCTCCAATGAGGACTCGGACTCACCATGTTCATTTTCAAAATACTCCTCTGGCAGCTCAGTCAGCCCCACATTGGGATCAATCTCCATAGCAAAAAGATTATCAAAACCCTTGACCTTAGTTGGCACTTTGCTGAACTTTTGATCGAATGCATCTGAGATATTGTGAGCTGGATCAGTGGAGATGATGAGGACATTCTCTCGTACCTTTGACAGTTGAACAGCCAGTGAGCAGCTGCAGAATCAAATTCCCCAATCAATTGTCACATAAAAACGAAGCAATTACCTCGACAAAGGGACGATGATTACCTGCAGGTGGTCTTCCCCACGCCCCCCTTCCCCCCGACGAATATCCACCTGAGGGACTTCTGCTCAATGACATTTCTCACAGATGGTTCCAACTGTTGGAGGTCGTCCTCGACATTTCCACTCATGTTTGACATCAGCAAAACAGTTATCTCATGAAACAACAACAGACTCGAACAACTAAACTAAATTTATCCAGGAGCCACTTCACTGGGAGGTGATAACAATAACAATGATCTCGAAGAGACACCAATGAGTTAACACAAACCCTGACTTACGTGGCTCAACATGACGATCAGCAGAATAATCTGGAAACAGTACAATTTTGAGGTTATGTTTGGTGTCAAAGATCGCCACAAGATGGCGCCACTCGGCAGTTCTCTCGAAAAAATTCGTTGCCATGACGACGTCACGCGCAGGTACACAAACGATTTGTTATGAATGTTTGTTAATAATAATGTGGGGTAATGGTGGGAAGCAGGTTTTAATTGTTGGATTTATTTATTTTTGGAGGATTGAGGGAGCCATTGGAACCGATGAACAGACACTCGACCCTTTTGTCATCCCCTTCACTGATCCTAGGGATTGCTCCCTGAGGAAGTGCTTCGATGCTAGTATTGGAGTTTGCAAATCACCTGGTATGTACTCTTTTGATCAATTAATCGAGTGACCGTGGTCAGACGTAACGAGAATAGAACAGGGGGCGGATCTTGTGAATTTGTAGGTTATGTCGTTCGTGAGAGGTTTAAAAGGAAATTCGCAAAGAAATTTTCTGCTGGGGATTTTATTCTTAACAAAAATGACTCACTGTCTTCTAGAATAATCGGTTTAACAGATAAACAAACAATTAACAAGAGATAAATCGAGAATTAACGTTAAGTAAATCAAGTTCATTTAATTTACGAAATAGAGTAATCTTCGGTCAATGTTCAGGTACTTGCTCAAGTGAATTGAGGAACGAAACCCTTGGAAAGTGGTCAGACTGTTCCTTACTCTGTCCTTCGGCTGATAAAAGCTGCAGGACAATTGTTGACAACAATCATGAAGCTGAAATCGAGGATTCTCACTACGTTATCACCGAGTTATCACCAACAACTCCATTGCAGTGTCAGTTACCTGGTGATAAGTCCAATCCTCGTGGCAGTAATGACAGTTGTCTTCCATCAGCCACTGGAATTCGAACCTATTGTCTTCACAGAAATATCTCCAGCAACTGGCAGGACGTCAAGAGCAATTACCTGATTAATTTCAGTAATCGTAGTATTGACAGTTACTACTTGAGGAGGGAATTGCAATTCGTCGTCGCCTGGTGTGGGGAGGGGGATCCTGGAGCCTGTGAGCATCTCTCGAATATTTGTGTCCTGACGTTGAGAGCAGAGAGTTTTCCCTGCCAAAGATTTTTGGGGGAGACTCCACCGAGAAGGCTGTTCTGGGCTGTTGGAAACCCCAAAAGCATTTTGGAACGCAGGGGAATTCCCAACAAATTCAAACTGTCGAATAAAGATTCTGTAAGTTATTAATTAATTTATCCAATTGATCGATGAATTGGAAGATTTGATATAATTTGTGATTATTTTCTTTCGCAGCAAAACAACAGACTCAATTTTATTTTCGCCAAATACTCGTTGAGAGGCGCCTTCAGATCCTATTCCGACTGGATATCTCCGTGCTCGTTCTTCAAGAACGTGAGGTTTGGGATAAATGGTGATAAAATCTGCTGGACCTCCGCCAAGGAACTGATTGACCTCAGGACCACATTCTACGTGCCTTATCTCTCCTTCATTGCCAACGATAATAAAAATAAATATCTGTATCCACTGCCAGTGTTAGTGAAGAACGAGACAGTGGACATGAAGGACACCTCCCGGTGGGTTCTGATGAGCAAATTTTTTATGGTGGACAAAGTCACTGGTGCAGGAGTCCCCATGGCATCGGACAATTTTTCAACAGTTCCAGAGATCGAGATACTTCGTTATGTCAAGTCATTGACTATTCAAGTTCGTGCGCAAGAGAGGAAGGAACGGGGAAAGATTTTTCCTCCTTTGATCGTTCTGGAATATGGGGAACTGACTCAGGATGATGTAGAGAAAAATGTGGAGATTCCCATCGAGTACAGAATCATCTTCAAGTTGAGTGAGAAGACGACCAACTTGTGGATTAAGGTAAACAACTCGAATATTTCACCGCCAGTTTTTGATGAATATCTCGGAATCAAAGCAAGATACGAAAATTTTGATCATAACGTTTTTTGTAGAGTGAATTCCGCTCTACAATAAATGTTCTGACAAAAATTTCGCTATCGCCCTTAGATCCGGAGATATTGGCAAAAACTCAAGTCAAGTTATGTCGATTCCCCAGCTCGCTGTTGAATTACTTTTCTTTTAATTTTTATTAATAAAAATTAATGAAAAATGTCTTGCTACTGATTAATAATAATTATAAATGTCCACAGGTTGGAATGGGGGTGGCTTCAGGGCTCTCCCTGATTTACGCGATATTCTGCACGTTCAGCCACTTCCGGAGAAACAACAACAGCGTTCCAATCCTCAAATCCCTTGGTTGTTTCTTAATCTACTACTGTGGAGCCTTCGGAACGGAGCTACTCATAATCTCCACCTCCGTCTGCCTCTCCGCCTTCATCTTCTACAAGGGCCAGACAGTCCTCCACATCCTCCTCCCCACCGAGAACACCGAGAAGTTGATAAAGATCTGTGCAATTGTCGCATTCACATCGAAAACGATCGAAATAATCGCACTGGTGTTCCAGTTACGAAGTGTCAACCTCTTCTTCATCGACTGGGAGACCCCCAGGTGCATAAATCCCCCCACGAGCTACGACTCCCCTCACACATCCTTGAAGAAATCCTACAATCAGAGATTTCGGAAAGACTCTGGACACTCACAACGAGCACCTGGAGAAGCTGCTGCCTCTCGAAGGAACAAAACCCCATCGAAGTCGAGTCAAGGTAGCACACCCAGTCGACAATCAGCGAGTCGAGACCTGGAGGCTCTGGATCAATTTTCTCCGAATTATATTGACGCCAATTTCTCTGTTGATGAACATGACATCAAGCAGAACACAACTGTCAGCATGTGGAGGACTTACGTCGTTGCTAACGAGTGGATAAAGATGAAGACTAAACGGAAAATTAATTTGTTGCTTCACGTTTTTGCAACTTTATTTTTTCTCGAGGTTAGTTTATCTTCACTGATCAATCAGACACTGATTAAGGGATCTATAGATCCATTATAACGTTAATGCATCCTCTGGGATAAAAAAGATGAGGTTTTATGTTTAATTACAGGTTTTGGGACTGAAAAATTGGGCCCTTGCGATTCCCTCGTTAAAACCTCCTCGAGAGCAAATGGATTTCATCAAAGAGAGCTTCACCCTGAAGATTGCAGTTGGATCCTTAACGTACCTTCTTCTGTACTCCGTCCAACTGTTGACGTCAATGTTATACACAAAATACTACAAAAATCGTCTCCACGGTTTTGTGGACTTGTGCTCAGTCGCCAACGTCAGCATCTTCATCCTCGTTCACGAGTACTACGGTTATTATATTCACGGAAGATCGGTTCATGGATTTGCTGATACAGATCTCCTCACGATCATTCAGGATCTGAAGCGAGAGGAGGACAATCTCTGCGCCCACAGGGGCCTCATTCCTGGTACCACTGATCAGACGTTTGTCCTGTGTGTGTCCAAGACATTCAAGTCGTTTTATGATTCCGTGGCCATGAGGGATCCGAATGAGAGAAAATTTTCCCGAAAACACGCGGTGGGCCTTCCCAATTGGGACGAGAGGTGGAAGATCCATTTGACGATTAAAAAATTTCTCGCTGGATTTTTGGATCATTGTTTCAAAAATGTTGAGTATACGATCAAGGAGAGGCACTTGGTGGAGAAACTCCTTGACATGGAGTTCATGGACAGCAGTAGGGACAAATCGATTTTTTATATCGATACGAAGTATTCGTTCGATCAGGCTTTTTTTTATGGAAACGAATGGGCCTTGGCGACTTTCGAAGCGTCAGTTTTTGTATTAATTCTCGCATTCGGTGGTAATTACGTGTTTTCCGCTGTTGGAACTATTTTTTTATCCTCAATCATCGAATTGGCAGTTAAATTCGATATGAAGAAGAATTTGGCAGGAAAAACATTGATTGATGAACGATTTCTATTGTCGTAGGAGCAATAAAAAAATTTTGTACCCAATTAATTAGTCATAAGACCCAGAACCAGTGAACACATGATGAGGTAATTAATGGAGTAATTTGTAACTACGAAGTTGGCGATGATAATTTAGTTTAATTAATTATTCGATACTTTATTTTTCGAGCTTACGACCTATCAACTACTTCACATCAATTGTTTAAACGAAACGTTCCTAGTGGTCCTTTCCATGATCGTCGTGATGATGCCAGGGATGGTAGTCAATCCCCAGGTAATTTTCGACAGCAATTGTTATTCCAAATGCAATTACACCTGTTGGCACTCCTGTGAATAGCACCCAACCCAATCGGCTCCATGGAGTGCCAAATTTTTTCTGATAACACCAGACATAATTCCTGGCCCAGGGATCCTTCAGTCCAACCTTGGCTAGGTTTTCTTGGAGCTTCATGAGCACTGGTGCATCCTCGATTTTATAGATATCGGCACTGGGAACCTTGTAGGGGGGTTCGTGATGATGTCCATGACCACCCATCGTGAGGATTGTTTATTCTGGTGAAATGGAAGAGTATAAAGAGGTTAGGACCACCTGATTCTGCCCTTTTCCTTCCAAATTGACTTTGAAAAATGCTGAGAACTTTGAAAATATGTTCTTGAAGGAGAGTTATAGGTCAGGACAGTGTTGTCATTGTCATTTTAATGATTAGAAGGCTCTGAGAGGTTAATTAAGAATTAAGTATTGAAGGGAATTGAATAAATTATTCCTGGGAGTATTTTCTGCTGTTTTAAGTAATTATTTGTTGAGGGCAACAAATAAATAAATTAATGAGTCAGTTGGGGATCATAATTAAGAGTTAGAGGTTAATTAGTTTTGATATGTCAATAATTCTGGTGGGGACTGATGAGTTTGGTATGACCATAACCTCTCAAGACTGCAAAATTACTTTCAATCACTTTCTAAATGAAAAATATTCGTCACCAAAGAGTTATTCCACTCACTTTGTTCAGTTATTGCAAGTTGACAATGTTCCAGGACACGAACAACAATTATTACGTAATTAATAACCTCTCCTGTCTTCCTGAGTAACTGAACTTGGAAGTCTAGTGACAAAACAGGGGATTAGTACCTCGGATCACCACGTGTGGCGCTGCGGACGCTGTGTTCTCACTCTGGGACACAGATGGCGCCACTTGAAGTTACCATCAGCCGAGCGAGTTCCGCCCCCGACACACAGGTGTCGCTAGTGATATTTAGATTTTAAGTATGTATTTAAAAATAAAGGAAGTAGTTTTGAGAGTTTGTAAAGGCACTACAAACGAGGAGAGAGTGACTACAAACGATGCAACCAATCCATTTTTGGATAACAAAAAAAGAGGGGGGTAAGGCTTGTAATTTCTGTAGAAAAAAAAATAAAAATATTTTTTCTCACTCCTTGGTTTTTCTGGGGGGGCGTAGACACCCGGGGGATGCTGATTTTCCCAATAAAACATCCAAATCACCAAAAAAATGCTTCTTCTTCCTTTATATATAATAAAATTGCACTAGTATTAACTTGCGCTGGGTGGCGCAGACGGTAGAGCGCCGGCCTTTCAAATAAATGACTGGGGTTCGATTCTCGCCTGTATAGATTTTTTTTTTTCTGAAAAAATGGTTTAAAATTTTTTTTTTTGCTTCTGGGCCTTGGGGGCACCCAGGGGAACCTCCAACGCCAGGAAATTCCCCTCCCGGACGCGTAGATCACCCCCAGGCGCTATAAAACGTACAAAAAAATAAAAAAACCGGGGTAAAACTGGTAATTTTTGTAGGAAAAAAATAAAAGTATTTTTTCTCACTCCGTACCATCCCTAGGGGTGCGTAGGCACCCAGGGGATGATGATTTTCAAGCAAATTTCGCGTTTTTCAATTTTTTTTCCCCAAAAAAAATGGTTTTTAATTTTTTTCGGGAGGTTCCGGGCGTTGCCGCCAAGTTTGGCCACCGGAAGTGCATTATACTAGCCTCCCCGGACCCGAAAATAATTTTTTTAGCCAATCGATTTTTTTGGCAAAAATGGAAAGGGGTTAGCCTTCAATTTTTTTTGGCCAAAAAGAAAAAGGTTTTCTTTTCGGGTTTTTTTTGCTTGGGTGGCCTTGGGGGCACCCAATGGAATCTCCAGAGCCCGGAAATTCCCCCCCCGGTCGCATAGATCGCCCCCCACACGCCAAAATAGGTACAAAAAAGCGAAAAACCGGCGTAAGGCCTCTAATTTAAGTAGGAAAAAAAAGAAAATATTCTTTGTCACTCCTTGGCATCCCTGGAGGGCGTAGACACCCGGGGAATGACGATTTTCGCAATAAAACATGCAAATCACCAAAAAAAATGCTCCTTCTTCCTTTATATATAATAAAATTGCAGCAAGATTAGCTTGCGCCGAGTGGCGCAGGCGGTCGAGCGCCGGCCTGTCAAATAAATGACTGGGGTTCGATTCTCGCCTGTATAGATTTTTTTTTTTTTTTTTAAATGGTTTAAAATTTTTTTTTTTGCTTCTGGGCCTCGGGGGCACCCAGGGGAACCTCCAACGCCAGGAAATTCCGCCCCCGGACGCGTAGATCACCCCCCAGGCGCTATAAAAGGTAGAAAAAAATAAAAAGATCGGGGTAAAACTTGTAATTTTTGTAGGAAAAAAATAAAAGTATTTTTTTTCACTCCGTACCATCCCTAGGGGTGCGTAGGCACCCAGGGGATGATGATTTTCATGCGAATTTCGCGTTTTTCAATTTTTTTTCCCCAAAAAAAATGGTTTTGAATTTTTTTCGGGGACTTCCGGGCGTTGCCGCCAAGTTTGGCCACCGGAAGTGCATTATACTAGCCTCCCCGGACCCGAAAATAATTTTTTTAGCCAATCGATTTTTTTGGCAAAAATGGAAAGGGGTTAGCCTTCAATTTTTTTTGGCCAAAAAGAAAAAGGTTTTCTTTTCCGGTTTTTTTTGCTTGGATGGCCTTGGGGGCACCCAATGGAATCTCCAGAGCCCGGAAATTCCCCCCCCCCGGTCGCATAGATCGCCCCCCACGCACCAAAATAGGTACGAAAAAGAGAAAAACCGGCGTAAGGCCTGTAATTTCTGTAGGAAAAATATAAAAATATTCCTTCTTACTCCTTGGCATCTCTGGGGGGCGTAGACACCCGCAGAATGCTGATTTTCCCAATAAAAGATGCAAATTACCAAAAAAAATGCCCCTCCTTCCTTTATATACAATAAAATTGCAAGGAGACTACCTTGCGCCGACTGGCGCAGGTGGTAGAGTCCCGGCCTGTCAAATAAATGACTCGGGTTCGATTCTCGCGTTTTGAAATTTTTTTTTTCCGAAAAAATGATTTTTAATTTTTTTTTTTGCTTCTAGGCCTTCAGGGCACCCAGGGGAACCTCCAGCACCAGGAAATCCCCCTCCCAGACGCGTAGATCACCCTCCAGGCGCTATAAAAGGTAGGAAAAATAAAAAGATCGGGGTAAAACTTGTAATTTTTGTAGGAAAAAAATACAACTTTTTTTTCTCACTCCGTACCATCCCTAGGGGTGCGTAGAGACCCAGGGGATGATGATTTGCATGCAAATTTCACGTTTTTAAATTTTTTTCTCCCAAAAAAAATGGTTTTGAATTTTTTTCGGGGGGTTCCGGGCGTTGCCGCCAAGTTTGGCCACCGGAAGTGCATTATACTAGCCTCCCCGGACCCGAAAATAATTTTTTTAGCCAATCGATTTTTTTGGCAAAAATGGAAAGGGGTTAGCCTTCAATTTTTTTTGGCCAAAAAGAAAAAGGTTTTCTTTTCCGGTTTTTTTTGCTTGGATGGCCTTGGGGGCACCCAATGGAATCTCCAGAGCCCGGAAATTCCCCTCCCGGTGCCATAGATCGCCCCCCACGCACCAAAATAGGTACGAAAAAGAGAAAAACCGGCGTAAGGCCTGTAATTTCCGTAGGAAAAATATAAAAATATTCCTTCTTACTCCTTGGCATCTCTGGGGGGTGTAGACACCCGCAGAATGCTGATTTTCCCAATAAAAGATGCAAATTACCAAAAAAAATGCCCCTCCTTCCTTTATATACAATAAAATTGCAAAGAGACTAGCTTACGCCGAATGGCGCAGGTGGTAGAGTCCCGGCCTGTCAAATAAATGACTCGGGTTCGATTCTCGCGTTTTGAATTTTTTTTTTTTCTGAAAAAATGATTTTTAATTTTTTTTTTTTTGCTTCTAGACCTTCAGGGCACCCAGGGGAACCTCCAGCGCCAGGAAATTCCCCTCCCGGACGCGTAGATCACCCTCCAGGCTCCATAAAAGGTACCAAAAAATAAAAACCTGAGTTTGCCCATCTACATCATTTTTTCTATGCTCGACCGTGGCGGCCTCTATATTTCACCGAGTGGAACTAACACCGCACGCAGCGCCCTGCGGCGTCCCGAGGTACTTTATCACTATTATTCTAGAGTCTTTTCGTATAACCCCAGAATCTCCCAGCCAATCGGAGCATTGTGTAACCGTAATTTTGATATTTTTGAACAAGCGTCAACTTCAGTTGTCTCTTGGCAATGGAAAGCGAAGCAACTGGAACAATTAGTTGACAGATAAATTGTAAAATTACAGTTCCCCATCATTTGGAGGGCCACAGACAGCTGAATAGTTACCCAGGTATTTATTAACCCATTCCCTCCCCTAAAATCGTGTCGTTTTATTTATAAATCACTGGTTATTTTGTTAAAAGTGCAACCGTTACATCGATTGTTTTTGATCCCCATTCTAACGCCAACGGCCTTCCTCGCCGAGCATCTCGTGCTCGATATTTATTTTACTTTTTCCTGTGATCCTGTGACTATTTCAACTCCAATTAACGAACAACTGCAATTGTGAGGTTATCTAATAGTTTATTAGGACCTGGCTGTACCGTATTATTTATTCATTTATTAGTAGATCCATTCCCGCGTTTTTCGGCGGTCGCCCATGCCCTGCTCCGGCATTACACGTTGCCTCGTCCTTAGAAGGACCTACAAAGGTCGTGATTTCAAAGAAAAGATTTCTTAAGGCGTCCGACATTTTATTCATTAATATACCTCCATTTATTCATAATTTTATCCATTTAATTCATCCAAGAATTTATATTTTTCCGTTCCCTTAATAATGAGTAAAACCCTTGAATTAATTTGCCAATTAATAGTCCATTAGAGGTCCCAGAAATAAATAATTAATCAACTAATAATTAATTCATATCCCCTTCATTCCATTCATGATTTTAACGATTAAAAATATCGTACCACTCCGTTAGTCTCGACCATTGACGATTTTATTTATTGATATTAATATTATTTATATTATTATATTATTATTATAATATTAATTAATATTAAGGGCTCGAAGAACAAAAATCATGGCCCCGACAAAAATAGTCAATAGTCAGAATAAACATCCAAATACAGCGGTCGTCATGAGGAAAGGGATTACAACGAGAAATCAGAAAGCAGTAATGGCCAATAATCCGGTTAATACTAAAGGGCCGACTATCATTAAGGACCCCAGGATTAAAAGGAAAGCGGAGGCCTCACCCCTCAAAGAAAAGACAACGAAACGGTCAGCCCTTGGGAATATTACAAACGTGAGTACCTGAATATTTTATTGCTAAACCTAAATGCATATTACAGTTCTATTTCTCCATTTTTCATAATTAATGACACACCATAAAGATAATTGTGATAATTATCCACAGGCTATTGGTAAATCATTGGGTGTACAATTGCCAGAGGCCAAGAGAGTCGTCAAAAAGTCCCAGATATTACAACCAGTGAAATCATCAGCAGCTCCAGCTCATAATCTCAGAAACACTGAGCGAGTAGTAGTTAAAACTGACAATGTGATACCAGCTAAACCAAAAGTAGTGACACGAGCTAAAGTTGCGAAAAAAACTGAGGAACACGTCGACGTGACGAGTAAAGTACAGGTCAGGAAGAGCCTCGACTTGGAGAAGTCGGAAGAGAGTTCGTTGTATGTCAGCGCCCTCGAGGAAGTGGCTGAAGACATCTCCAAGAAGTGTGATAAAAATGCTAAACTCCAGGAGACGAAGGAGAAAGAGGAGCCTCCAGTAGTGGCGAAGGAGTCAATAGCTGAGCGGTTGGACGCACCTCCCGCGAAGGTTCTCCCAACAGGAGTCGCATGGGACTTTGATGTTGAAAACTGGTCTGACCCTTACCAAGTGTCCCCGTATGCCATGGAAATATTTGAGTACCTCAAGGGCAGGGAAGAACTATTCCCTATTGGTAATTATATGGAGAAACAAGTGTGCTTGTCTCGATGGATGAGGTCTTTATTGGTGGACTGGATGGTCGAGGTCCAGGAGTCATTTGAACTCAATCACGAGACTCTTTACTTGGCTGTGAAGCTTGTGGACTTGTATTTGACTAAAGTCACTGTGGGAAAGGAGACGTTACAACTGCTGGGCGCTGCGAGTCTATTCATTGCTAGTAAATTTGACGTGAGTTAAAAAACCTCAATGTCATTATACAATTACGTAATAATAATCATGAAATTTCTTCTCAGGAAAGGATACCGCCGATGATCGAAGATTTTTTGTATATCTGTGATGGTGCTTACAGCCAACGAGAACTAATTAGGATGGAAATGAATGTATTAAAAATTGTTGACTTTGACCTGGGGATTCCCCTGTCCTATAGATTCCTGAGACGATATGCGAGGGTAATTACTTAATTTATGAAGGATGATATGATAAAGTACTTTTCAATTCATTGATGAGATTATTGACAACTTTTCAGTGCGCTAAAGTGTCAATGCCAACCCTGACACTGGCTCGTTATATTCTCGAGTACTCGTTGATGGATTACTCAACTATAATGTTCAGCGACAGTAAAATAGCCGCAGCGTCCCTGTTTCTAGCACTGCAGATGAAGGATCTCGGTGGCTGGACACCAACACTAGAATATTACACTGGGTATAAACTTGATGACCTCAGGGAAATCGTCAAAGTCCTCAACGAGGGACTCCACAAGAAACCGAAAGACGCCCTGGCAACTGTTCGCAATAAGTACAGTCACAAGTGAGTTCAATAATTTATTCCTTTTTTTTTATAATAAAAAGAGAAAAATTTTCATTTGAAAAATCAATGTCATCCCTTACTCTCCACAGGATTTTCTTCGAGGTTGCCAAAGTACCCCTTAAGGATGTGTTAGATATATAGTCAACTTGAATGTAAGTACTGCTAGAACAATTTTACTATCTGGAATTCTGAAGACACCACCGAGTGTGAGCAGAAATGATGGGGGGGAATAAGTCTGATATATGGGGACTTGTTTTAGCGCTAAAAAATTATATTATAACGTGGTGAATCATAAATAATTACAATCATAAACACCTGTGAAGAAAAAGTGTGCCCGAATATGAACTACCAGAGTGACAAGGAAAATACGGAGATGCTGCATGATCAGGCTCGGTTTACTTCTGACATTATTTATAAATAATTTTTCGTGGGATAATTAATATGCTCAGTATTTTTAAGTTATTTTATTACGATTTTTTTTCATCCCTCTTTTTTGTTGAGAAATTTTTTAATTCATAGACCTACATATATAAACGAAACAATGTATTTTCTAGATTTTTATTCTTTTTGGTATTTTTTTTACTGATAACAGTCACTCACCTGTCCTTACCTCATTAACTGTAATTTAATACGAGAAAATGTCTCTTCGTACAGACTGATGATAAATAATTGTGCTACGAGCGGCCAATGGGACTTTTAAAATTTTATAAAAACCATAATCAATTTTTGGAACACAAATTAGTCAATATTCATGAGTATTTACCACATTATGTACATTTATAATGTGAAAATGTCTTCATAAAGTACAAAGAGTGATGAACTATCGAAATTTGGAGACCGGCTTGTCAATAGTTTGAGATGGGGCATTAGTTTTAAAAACATGACATATACTCCTGAAATTTTAATACATTATCCACTAGGTAAAGTGAATAAATAAATTTTCTACATGAAGTGACGAATAGAATTATTCTTTACTGACCATGAAAATATGTAATGAGGGTAGACAATGGAAAGTAAATACCCAAAATCCACGTAGTTTAATATATTTTACTATATTATCCTCATAATGTAGTATAACATTTTTCTTTCTTCCAATTTCTATTACATATATTAGTAATGGTAGTGTTTTATTAAATAATAATCATAATAATAATAATAATAACCATAGCACCATAAATTCCCATCGATTCGATAGCGTTTTTCATCCCAAATAATTAGCAGATTGGTCAACCCTGAGAGTCGAATGACCGATGGAAAACATTGATTCTAATGACAATAAGCATACATTATACTGACTTATACGATAATGAAATTGTCCATTATAAATTCCCATGAATATTCCAGAAATCGTAGAAATGACGGTCAACATTGTTATTTTATTTTTTCGGAATTTATCAATCATTTTTTTTTTCAACGTACAATTTTTAATGGGGAAATAAATAGTCAACATTTTGTGGGAATTGGCACCAAACATTTGATGATTCACTTGTTATTTCATATCTGCCATTTTCTATAATTATTACAGTTAACTAACACTAGTATATATATATTTTTTTCATCTCTTTTCCATAGTATTTTCTGGGAAAGCTCGTGTCGCTAGATTAATAGCTCATCAAAATGTCATTTATGATTAATAATTTCATTTTCATCTCGTCTTTGGTTTTTTATTAATTTTATAATTTTAACATCCTACCTAGGTAGCTGGTCGTTATTTCATTATTATTAATAAACAATGGATAAATGTAGTTATCTGACATTGCGGTGTCTGCATTGTTTCGAATTATTCTCACCATTTCCAGTATGAAATTGCATTCAATATATGCGATATATAAAAAGCATTTGCCATCACAATCGCAAGTCCCAGATTCATTAGGATAATTACATTTTCACTCTGTCCTTTAATTGGTCAGATGAAGACGATAATTACTCTGATGTGCCTGGGTATCGTACGTTCCCAATCTTCTACACCTGCTCAATAGTTATTATTATTATTAAATAATTGTTCATTGATATCATAAGTATTTTAATGTTTTTCGGTAATTATATTCCCTCAATTGCCATACCAATGTCAACGCTAATCTATGCCCTTTTTACGAATGTTATCATTTTTCAAATGGTTGTCTATAGTTCCATTACTACAGTAGTTATCACCGTCCAAAGAACAAGTACAAAAATTGAATTGTTTATTAGTTTTTTTTTCCATTTAACTTTTTTGGTTTTCATGCTGTCTTTTATTGCCGCTTTGATACGTGGGTTTTCCATGTGTTTTTCCTTTCATTTATTTCACTGAACTGTCATTTTTCCTCGTAAAAGCAGACTCGACGGACGGGTTGTTTGTTAAGTCGTAATAATAATCACGTTAACGCGGGAGATAAATTAAAAAATCCTTTCCAGGTGGCTCAAAATCGAGCGAATATTGTATATCAATATCTAATATGTAGATTTTGTTAATCACTTAAAAATTTTGGATGGAAATTCAGTAATATGGCATAGTCGAGGGCGAATCATTGTTTTTCAAGTTTTAATATATCAAGTAAAAACACAACAATGATTAATTTTTTTTTTTGAATTTATTAATCTCAGTAATTCGCAAAGTTTGATTCAATAATTAATATACCATACCGATTAGAGTGCTTCCTTATAGAGATAGTTTTATAATCAACAAACTTTAAAAGAATGTATACATTTATTAATTCGTATATTTCATTTTATTTTGATTCTCTTCATCTCATTAGTTCATTGTCCATTCATATAAATCTGTTAAGGCAACTTATGCCAATATATCCACTCCCTTTGTCGTGCCAACGTCGAGATAAAACAGGTATCAAGGTTCTTCGTTTTACTTACCTTTTTTCCTACTATATTAAGCTCATTATCACATCCTGTATCGCAATGAAATATTAAGCATTTGTGCTTAATTATAGTCTATAACTAATTTTGTTAGTATGGAATTGAATAACACAAAATTTTTGACTTTCATCAACTATCACTTTTATATTTTTCATATATTTTTTTTTTTATTTTCAATTTAGAAAAAGCCGATTATTCATTAGGCCAAGCTTTTGCTCATAAAATACGTATATACTTTAAATGAATATCAATAACTTTAATATAAATATTTTATCAGATAAAATGTCAAGCAGTGCGTAATAAACGTTAAAATAACTCGATAAGCTTTTAAGCCGATTATAACTATTATTTAGATTTTGATCACAAAACTCACTCTCTAAGGAAGCCAATAAACAATTTTCCTTTACAATACGTTGCCCAATAATTTCCTTCAGTTACGTATGAGAAGGCATATATTGACCATAGCTATATAGATTATATTAACTGTAACTTAATTTTGTGACTAGAAAAAAAAATTGAATTATTGATTTTGTAATTGAATGAAATAAAGGCCTTCGAATGGCGGAGATTGTTCTCAGTTGTTCTTAAATTCATTCAATTGCATTATCCCTTTTGTCCATCCAAATTTAACAGAATACAGTCTGTCGATACTGCTTGTTAAAATCATCCAGGATAAATAATAATAAACATTAATAATTCAAAGCAATAAGTATAAGTGCATAGAGAGATTCAATCCCACCGTATCGCAAATGATAAAGCATATAGCATGGTATTTCGTTTTCCTATTAAATCTCACAATCTCCTGCTGCAATTTATCACAATATTATTTACTTGTCTCACAGTCGGGATTTTTTTTTACTTTTTTCAATTTAAACAAAAAAAATTTTCAGTTTAATGACTGGTGGATGTTAGATTATCGAGAATCACGACTGGAAGTACTTAAGGCCCACTTGCATAATTCATCCTCCCTTAATCTAACTTCACTGATCGCCTAATTATTCATTTATTACTTTGCCAGTGGATTATCTGTTTCATGGAATTATTTTGTGCTGCTCGGAGAAGAATTGTCATTGCAATGAGACAATAGAGAATTTTTTTTTATGACAATTAGACCACTTTGAATAATTAGTTCCTGGCGAATGAGAAGTATTTATCCCTTCGTTATTTTTTATTTATCATTCGGTTAATAAATTAAGTCTGACGGTGATGTAGGTTCGCTCAGAATTCGACTAGCAGAGCTGAGCACGCTGACATGTCCTAGAACTCTAGCCGATAAGCACTACAGCTTGTTTCGTGATCTTGTAGATTAATTGTGCAACGCGATGCTGATGGCGACAGGTCAATGTGATTAGCTGCAAGGGCTTCTTCATTGTCGGCTACCCAGTAGCCGAGAGTGTCGGTGTCGTATGTTGGAATCATTGTCACTTCTGCAAGAAATCATTAATTAATTATCGTTAAATTAGAAATTACCCAATTGTTAAATTGACAGAGCAAATTACCCAGGTTTTTGTTCTCCCAAGTCTTCTTGGCATCCAGCAGCGCGTCGTACACTTCTCTACTGGGTTCAGTCCCACTGAAGACGTAGTACCTGGCCCTTACACGCTTGAAGAACTCCAGACTAGTGTAGTAGGAGTTCCCATGATGTGGTACGTATGTCAAGTCCAGGTACACCGGCTGGACCTTTTTCGAGTCCTTCTTCTTGTCTTTGCTAGCAGGACTGTCAGATCGCTTCTTGTTCTTCATGTTCTCAGCGACAATTTTCTTAGGCTGCCTGCGCTCCTTCTTCGGGGTTGGTGGCATCGTTTTATTCGACGCCTCGTCAGCTGTTGGAGCTGGTGATGGTAATCTCAGGGGCTCCCCCCAGTCGTTAATGACATCGAAGTTCAGAGAATCTGGTGACATGTCCACTGATGAACGGATAATTGGAGTTGAACGGAGATTAAATTTGTCTGGTCGTTCAGGTGATGGGAGCTTCAAGGGTGTACCCCATCCCCCGATGGGGTCCTTGCCATCGTCCTCCCCCTCGTGCCCTTTTTCACGTCCTCTCAGGACTTTATCAACATCGTAATCAGCTTCGTGAGTGAATTGTGAAGTGCTCATGTGCTCACCAGGATCTTCAGCTGATTGTTTCTCCTGCGATAATTTCTTGAAGGAGAAGTCCTTGTCATCCCCCACGTGCTCTGCTGCGTGACGAGGCTGAGGAACGTCTGGTAGCTTTCCGTAGAAACTACTGCTCATGTCAGCTGGTGAAAACTCCACATGTTTTGGATCCTCTTTCTCGTAATGGTAGACCTGTGATGTAGCTGACAGAGGTGAATCTTCTTCTGAGTCTTCGTGATGTCGTTCAGTCCACTGATGACCGGATGTCTCCATTGCGGAGTCTGCTGGGGTCATTTTGACATCGACCTTCTCCTCAACGACGACAGTCTCACCACGTTCATTAGTTGTTTCTGTTACTTCCTTTGTTGTTGTAATAATTTCCCCCTCGTCCGACATCGTTCGGGTTTTTATAATTGTTGTCTTTATGACTTCGTGCGAACGAAGACTGTCTGGTGTCGCTGTGCTGGATCTACCTTCTGATAGATCTCTGATCTTATCAGGAGTCGATCTTCCTGAAGACGAGGACATCAAACTTCGAGTGAGATCGACTTTCATCGTCCCCTTATCATCAAGTCCACTGGTTATGCTTGGACCGTCTGATCCACCATCGTCGTCTTCTTCTATTATCTCTCGCTTGACGACGATCTTCTTGATCGTTGTCTCGTACTCGGGGACTTCAGTCACGATCGTACGTTTGACTATCACTGGGTCACCTTCGAAATGATCTTTACCCAGTTTGTCGGAGGACGCAGTGTCTGCTAGGGAATCTGGAGTTTCCGTTCTAGCACCGACGTCAGGGGTTGATTTACCTGATAAAGTTGTTATGTGAGTGGTTCTGATTTCTGTCATACCTCCAACGAAAGCCTTATGGAACTGGCTTTCATACTTGTCGTCGTAGTGTCGAACCTCGGGGGTTGAATAGCCTGAGGATCTGCGTTCTGGTGAAGACTTCCCAGACATGACTTCCTCTTTATATTGGGAAGATCCAACTCCTGGTCCGGCAGGTTCCTTGAAACCCTCCAGGTGATGGTGGCTGTCATCTTCTCTGATGGATGGACTCTTTCGACTGGAGTATGTACTGAAAACCTCTTCTTCCAGGAGACTTTCCCTTGGAATCTTTCTTTCTATCATCATCGACTCGATTATCATGAAGATGTCATCCTCCGCGACCCCTTTCAAAGTGGAAATTTCGTGGAGATTCTTCTGGGAAATTGTCTTCTTCTTGGTGATGTACTCCTGGGTGATGTGGTCTTCGATGCTGACTCTTGTGGTATGCGATATCTGGGACAATTTATCAGTCTGTGATAATCCGTAGGAGACGTCCTTCTGCGTTTCTTCGATCACACCCACGTCGTCGATTATGGAATCTCTCGGGATCTTCATTCTGTCACAAATTTCGTAGATTGTCTCGATGACAATGTAGTTTGGCACATCGTAGAGTGCTACTATCTCCTCGAGGGTCACTCCAGTTATCTTCCGTTTCCTGGTGACGTATTGGTTCAGTATGTAGCGCTCTACGTCGATACGTTTAGCTTCGGATACTTCGAAATCGTCTTCTTTGTGGAAGTGATCCTCATGGAATTCTGATAATCCAGATTTTTGGGAGACAGATTTTACGACGTCATCTTTATCCTCGAAGAGACTTGCTGCTCTGGATCTACCAAGTGGAGTCTTCTCACCAGTGTCAAAGAGACTGTGGGAGCGAGACCTGTCTCGTGATGGGGCTTCTGATAGTTCAGCTTCTTGTTTATCCGCTGATAGTGTTGGTTTTTCTGGAAGTGATTCCATAGGCGATGACGTTTTGGATTTATCATCATGAAGAGGGGATTCTGATTGCTTCACCGCAGCTTTTGCAGTGGCTTTCACGTCTTTAATTGGTTCAATTGATGATTTTTCTGAGGTCATACTGGAGGACCTTGATCGTGTACTCAGGTCTTCAATCGTGTCCTGTGGAAGTGCGCCATCTTGAAGATGAGGAGCTGGAGATTTAGGTCCTGGTGATTTCGTATCATCTTTCAGATCTTCTGGCTGGTGCGGGGGAATCCCTGATGGCTCTGGAGATTTTCCTTCTAGACTTGCTTTTCTACCTGGAGAAGTCACTGGAGATTTCGCTCGTTCGTCAGTTACTTTTTCCGTCAGCTCGAGGGAAAGCGTTGAAATCGCGGAGGTATTCAGCAGATCGGGTATTGGACTCTCTTTACCAGGTACTGAGATGATCGTGCTGGAGTCTGTTGACTTTACTGTCCCTCCAGGAACGAGTCTTTCTCCAACTGGAGACACATCTCGAGATGATGTCGAAGACTTCAAATCTTCTGTTTTGGTTTCTGGAGGCTGAGGTGTCTTCGTGAGACTGTCCTTCCTGACTGGGGAGACAGTTGGTGACTTCTGGCTGCAGACTTGTGCATCTACCACACCAACTGGTGCTTGACCTTCTGAGACGGTGTCTTCAGCAGGAGTTGGAGGGACTCCAGGTTTGTCATCGACATGAGAGTCAGGTTTATCATCTAAATGGTCTGATACACTCGCCTTCTTGACTGGTGATAGAGCCATTGGAGAAACTGGAGATGTAGCAGATTTTTCTGCTGATTGAGCATCAATCGAAGGCTGAGACGTGCTCCTCGGGGAAACTGGTTCACCAGGACTAGGTGTCTTCTTATCAATCGTCTCCAGTTCATGTTTATCGTCAGTAGACGACTTTCGAGTCTCGCTGACAGAGACTTTTTCATCCGGAGATAACGATTTCTTGTCGGAAATTTCCTCTTCATGTCTGATGTCCACTGATGCCCTTGGACTACCACTTATCGAAGATTTACCGTCTGGGCTGGCTCCTGTATCAGCCCTTTCGTCGTGTTTCAGGTCAATAGACACCTTCGAAGTCTCACTCATCAAGACTTTTTCCTCCTGACTGATTGTGCTTTTATCAGCACTAGCACCAGGTGATTGCATGTCAACAGATGCTCGGGGAGTTCCACTAACCGAGACTTTTTCATCTAGACTAGGAGTTTTCATATCCACAGTCGCCTGTTCGTGTTTGATGTCAATAGACGCCCTGGGAGTATCACTGACTGAGGGTTTCTCATCTGAGCTGGGAATCTTCTTATCGACGATAATCTCTTCATGTTTGATGTCAATGGACCCCCTGGGAGTGCCACCGACTGACACTTTGTCGTCTGGACTAGGTATTTTCTTCTCAGTACTTCCCTCTTCATGTTTAATATCGATTGAGGCTCTGGGAGCATCACTGACGATGACTGAACCCTCCGGGCTGGAAGTTTTCTG
Organism: Diachasmimorpha longicaudata; assembly: GCF_034640455.1. Taxonomy (NCBI): domain Eukaryota; kingdom Metazoa; phylum Arthropoda; class Insecta; order Hymenoptera; family Braconidae; genus Diachasmimorpha; species Diachasmimorpha longicaudata. The sequence continues at coordinate 2,864,669 of NC_087243.1, forward strand.
ATCATCAGGTCCCTCTTCGTGTTTGATGCCAGTAGGGACACTTGTGGTATCGCTAACTGATGCTTTCTCGTCGGCAACAGGAGCTTTCTTCTCAGCAAGTGCCACGTCGTGTTTGATATCACTGGAAACCGTTGGACTTCCCGATGTCGGTACTTTGTCATCTGGACTAGGAACTGGTGTGTCGTCAACCTTTTCTCCCAGTTTGATATCAACGGACGTTCTTGGAGTGTCAGTGATTGTGATTTTTTCGTCCTGAGTGGATGTCTTCGTATCGGAAATGTCTTCCTCAGATTTAATATCAGAAGATTCCTCTTCTTTTACACCAGGAGACGGTGGTTCCATGTCCACAGACCCTTTCTCCATTTTAATGTCGATAGAAGCTCTTGGGGTGTCGCTGACTTCAACTTTTGCTTCGGAACTAGGGATTTTCTGATCGTCAGGAATCTCTTCCTTTTTATCGAAGCTAGAAGTCTGCTTGTCATCAACCTTTTCTTCCATTTTAATGTCCACTGATACCTTCGCAGTGTCACCAGCTGATTTTTCCGTGTCTGAACTGGGTGATTCCTTCGTCTTCATGCTCTCTTCCTTCGTCTTCATGCTCTCTTCTTGTTTATCAAGACTGAGTTGTTGTTTATCAACAGTAACTTCTTCCATTTTAATATCAACAGGGGTTCTAGAAGTATCACCAGCAGAAACTTCAAGATCTAAAGTAGGAATTGCTTTCTCTTCTGGACTTTCTCCTTTTTCACCAGGTGCAGGTGTTTTTTCGTCCACAGTCTTGTCTTCCAGTTTACTCATCGATGTCACTGGGGTTTCACTGACTGAAATTGGTACAGCTGCAGTGGGTGTGTCCTTCTCATCCTGAATCTCCTTCTGGCCATCAGGACTAGGGGTTTTTTTCTCTGGAGTTGCTTTTGCAACTGCTGCATCGATAGATCCTGGTAGAGGATCACTAACTGGAGGTTTCACCTCCACACCAGGGGCTTTCTTACTCTCGTCAGTTGTTTCGTCTCGTCGTGTTGTTGTCTCGTCTTTCTCACTGGAGCTGGCTGGTTCCTCTTTCCCGACAGGTTCTTCTTCCTTTTCAATATCGATTGATACCTTGGGAGTGTCGCCAACTGAAACTTTGACATCTGGAGTAGCTTTTTCCTTCTCGTCAGCAACAGCATCTTTTTCCCCGGGAGTCGGTGGTTTTTTATCGACTGTCTCCTCTTCATGTTTGCCATCAACACAGATCTTGGAAGTATCAGAGACTGGGAGTTCCTCTGGTGGGCTGGGCGTTTTCTCATGAACAATCTCTTCATGTTTGGCGTCAGTAGAAGGTGTTGGAGGACTGCTGATGGGGACTTTGCTGTCGGGAATCGATGATTTCTCATCATGTTCATCAGATTTTGAATCAATTGCTGTTGTTGATGGCAATGAAGCTGTTTCCTCAATCGATGGGTCAGTTTTCTTGACAGGAGATGTGTCCCCAGGGGACGCTAATTTAAGACTTTCAGTTATGGAGCTTGGAGAGACCTTCCCGAGACTTCCTGAGGATGTCATATCTACCGAGTGTCTAGGGCTTGCAGTTTCCTTTTCACTCACAGCTAGACTTTCCTTCCGAATGGGTGAAGTCTCGCGTGAGGACGTCGAACCCTGCAGAGGGCTCGGGGATTTCTTGTCCAGTGCCACCTCTTCAGGTTCCAAGTCCACTGAACCTCGTGAAGTTGGCATTTTTCCCTCTAGAACTGGAGTTTCATGTTTGATTGACGTGTCCTGAGGAGAAACCGAAGATTTACGACTGCAAGGGACAGGACTTGGGGATTTCTCTTCAACTTCAACTTCTCCCATTTTGAGATCAGCTGGTTTCTCCTCCAGGGTACTCGTTGGCGATTTTTCAACTGATGCTAGACTCTCTTTTCGAACTGGTGAAGCAGCGCCTGGAGACGTTGATGGTTTAACACTTGGAGATAGAGCACTGGGGGATTTCATTTCATCTGTTTTTTCCACCGATTCAATTTCGATTGATAATCGTGGGCTCGGGGATCTTCTTTCTTCAGCAACTAGAATTTTCGTGGAGATCGGAGAGGTATCCCTGGTAGACACTGAACTTTTAATACTCTCTGCAGGGCTGGGGGATGATCTATCAGCTTCATCTTTGACCTTCGCGTCCTCTAGGGTCCCAATACTCTGCTTTCTGATTGGCGAAAGTCCACCGGGCGATTTTGGTGAATGCAAAAGGTCTGTTTTTTCATGGTCAGGTGGAAGGGTACCTGGCAATACCTTTTCATCGACGACGAGGCTTATTTTGCGACCTGGAGAAGTGGAGCGAGCTGGACTTGGAGGAATGGAGCGAGCTGGACTTGGAGGAATGGAGCGAGCTGGACTTGAAGAAATCTCTTCTGGTCTTGCAGCTACTTCAATAGTCATTTCTTTTTCCACCTGGCTAATGCTTTCCTTTCTGGTTGGAGACATTGAGACCTCAGCAGGTGATGGTGTCCCAGGTTTCGTCGGTTGTTCATCCAGCTTTTCAACAGCTGAACTTTCTTTCCTGATCGGTGAAATATCGCGCGAAGATACTGAAGATTTTCCATCAGCAATACTGGGTACTGGAGACTTCTCGTCATCAATTTTCATTTCACCTTCACTAACATGACTGTCTTTTCTCGCGGGAGAGACTTCCCTAGATGATTTCGCTGATGTAGCATCTCCAACACTCAAAGCTGGGGATTTTCCATCTTCCAGTGCAGCATCAGCTTTGACGTCTGCTGAATCAATCAGTAAACTTTGTTTGCGTATCGGTGAAGTGTCTCTTGATGATTTTGAGGAAACAACTCTTGTAGGACTTGGAGTTGATGATTTTTTCTGAGCATCTGCTGCAGCTTCTTCGTGTTTTATATCATCCTTGACAGTCTCAAGGTCTTTTATATCGAGGGAGCCAGGCGCTTCAGGTAGAGTTGATGATTTATCGTGAGTGATGGAAACAGGAGGTGCTCCTGCACTCTCCTTGATTGGTGAAGTGTCCACTGGTGATTTATCATCGGTGGTTCCCTCGATCTTCCCTTTTTCCTCAGGTTTATGATCAACCAACGTGTCAAGTGCAGATATTTTCTTGTCTTCACCATCTTTTTCAAGGGTAACACTCGGTTTTCGAGCTGCTGAAGTGACTTTATCTGCTTCCACGTCTTCAACATGTGTCCTATGGATTTTGTCCTCAGCGTCCATGGATTTCTCTTCTAATTTGTCTTTCTCACTCAGTAAATTCTCACTCTGAGGTGCCTTGTCATCCAATTTAGGTAAAATACTTTGTTGCTTTTCTTCAAGTACAGGAGTTTCCTTTGAAATGGGCGAGGAAGGTCGGCTGGAGCCTGATTCCTTCATCTTTTCATCTTCTTTCTTGATTGTCCCTCCATCAGGAGATACAGGAGAGGGTTCAGGTGATGCAGGAGTTCCTGGACCTGGACTAGGGGATTTTACATCCATTATCTTATCCTCAGTCTCCACAACTACAGCTTTATCACTTAGAACGGTTGTTGCAGCTGTCATAACCTCTTTTCCTTCCACATCCGCTACACTTTTCTTCTCCAGTTCAGAATCAGCAGCATCAGAACTTGGTACTGTAATCACCGTTGTACTCGTCGTGTGAGCAATATCTTTCTCATCAGGTTTGACGATTGGTCCTTGACCTGCAGAGGTATCTACTGCTGCAGTCATAACCTCATCCTGAGTTAAGGATCCAACACTGGAAGATCTTGATTTATCTAGAGCCACTTCCGCTTTTCCCATCGTGTCCTTGACGACTTCCAGTTCTTCTTGAGGAAGTGTCTTGCCATCTGAAATCGGTTTGGCATCAACCACGTCGCTCTTCGATGATTCCTTCACTGGAGATTCAGGAAAGACACTCTCTGCAGGTGATGCATCCTCAGTTTTATAAACATCTGATGGTTCCTTATCCATTTTATCAAGCGGCAGATCTTTGACGAGTTTCTCCTCCACCAGAGGTCCATCGGAAATCCTTTTATCATCAGTCTTGGACCTTTCGATACTGTCGTCCAAGGTCTGCGAGTCGCGAATGCTCGTAGACGATTTGTCCAGGCTGTCCTTTGCTGAAATACTGTCTTTATCTGGAGTACTCTCATGTGAACGCAGTGAATCTTTATCTGGCTCAGTTTTTATTGGAGAACTCTTCAGAGAATCTTCAGGAGTAGTTGCTCTAGCGAATGTTATGCTGCCAGTTGGGCAGATGACAATTTCGTCACCTCCATCTTCACTAGTTGTGGTAACAATCATTCGTCGGACTGTTGATGCTTCGTCATCTGCTTCTGGATGAGGTACAGCTGGTGCTTTCGTCACAGGTGATTCAACAGCAGCTTCTTCTGGTAGCGGTGGTCCTGATGGCTTTCGTTCGGAAGAGATTTTCTCCTGTGGTTCTGTGATTTTATCAGCGACAGAATCCTGCAGCTTGTCTGGTGATGATTTGTCGAGGAGTTTCTCATCAGCTTCTATAACGTCACTGCCGTCGTCCTCCAGGGCGTCTTCGTGGTCCATTTCCTCTGCTGCAAGGCTGTCTTTCTCTTCTGAAAATTTATACTCTTGCTCGACAGCTTCGAACCCATCGTGGAGCTTCTCCGTAATGAGCTTTTCCTCTTTTAATGCATCAGATTTCATGGTATTCCAAACAGCATCGGGAATATCAACGACGGAATTTTTTGATAATTTTTTTGTAATTATAATCTTCTCAATTAATTCAATTACTACGTAAATAGGAATCTTCCGAGTTATGTGGATTTCTTCAACAATTTCTCGAGTAATTTTCCTTCCTTTGTCGATATAACTGGTGAGAATATCAGATTCAGCGCAGTGAAGGTTCTCCACTTCTTCTGGTGATGGTACGATGATGAAATCGTCGAGCTGCTGATCCTCATCTACGCTTTTTCCTTCTTCTTCTTCTTCCTCGTCGACATCTGGGGTCTTCAACTTCTCCCAAGCTGCGTCATCAATGTCCACGAGTGACTGCTTTCGTAATTTCTTTTGCACTATTATGTATTCTATAATTTCAATAATAACATACGTAGGAACTTGTCGTCTGACGTGAATCTCTTCAACAATAGTTTGCGTTATTTTCTTATTTTTGTTTAAATATTCGTTCAATATCTCGGACTCCACGTCAGACCTCGTTTTATCTGTAACTATTGAGTCGTCCTCGTCCTGCGGACCTCGTCCTTCGCCCTTAACATCAGGGATTTCATCCTTCTCATCAACATCATCAGGAACTCCCTTAATTTGTTCACTTAACAGTAGAATATTGGCATCAGCAACGACACTTTCCTGTGGCACTTTTTTCTTTATGATTATTTCTTGAATAATGTGAACAACTTGCTCCCTAGGAACTCGCTTAATTAAAATTATGTATTCAATTATCTCAATGGTAATTTTCTCATTTCTAATGAACACCAACTCCTCGATGATCTCAGGAATATTCTTCACAGACTCGATGATGCTCTGCACTTCCACTGGAAGCCCGGGCCTTGGCGAACTCGAAGCAATCTCCTTCTCAATCTGGGTCTGGAGTTTTTCACTCGGGAACTTTGGAGATGGTGGAACTGAGTCTGGTGTCACCATGACGTACTCGGCAGTTGTCGGAGCTATTTTATGTTCAATTGAAATTTCAGTCGGTTCAATTTCTACTGAATCTCGTCTCTCGTCTTTGCTTTGATCTGGAGGATGCTGGTGTGCTTGGGGATCAGGGATCACCACCTTCTGACAGACTTCTTCGATGCCTGCTTCCATGATGTCAACCTGCTCGTGCTTGGGACTGTCTTTCAGACTGGGAACTGGGACAGAATCTTTCAGGAACTCTTCGCAAATGACTTTGGCATCAGTTTTGTCTGAAGTTTGTTCTTTGGAATCGGAAATCGCAGGCTCTTCTCCAACAGTTTTTTTAATGCAAGGCTCCTCTTGGCATTCCAATGATGAAGAGGCTTTCTTCGCTGCCAGTTCCTGGATTTCTTTCTTCTGAACAGGGTCTGCAGGCTCCGGAGACGTTTTGAAAAGTGCCTTGTCAGACAGGAAATCATCTTCTTTCAGAACTTCAGCGACTTTCCTGACAATTTCGGTGACGTCCTTGGGTTTCTCTTCAAGGACAATACCTGCAGTACCAGCTAAGACCTCACCCACCTCACGCACAGCCTCCTTCATGTCTCTGACGAGGTCAGTACCATCTTCTTCGTCTTCATCATCAGCTGGAACGACAAAGTGGACTTTTTCAGGTTCTTTCTCAGCTACTTCCACTCGACGCATCTGGGGCTGAATCTCTTCTAGCTTCTCCACAACTTCCTCGAGAGTATCTTTAACTTCGTCCTTAGTGGAGGCAGCAAGCTCTGCAGCTCGTTTGAACTCTTCCTCGACGATTTTCTCTTCTAGAGACTCGAGAGAATCGCGGAGACTGTCTTTCACGGTTTTGAATTTCTTGGAGGCTTCTTCAAGAAGAGCTTCGACACCGTCTGCATCCTCCAGATCGTCAAGCACTTCCGTTGATTTTTCTAGGCCATCAAGGGAAACTTCAGGTTTTGGGTCTTCAGATTGAGGAAGTACTTGGGGAGCACTTGGAACCGCAGCTTCTGGGGGTCTTTCCTGCTGCTTTTCTGTCGCCTTTTCATCAGCTTTCGGGGGGAGAATTTCAGAAGCAACAACTGGAGCTGCAGCAACGTGAACTTCTTCTTTTGGAGATCCCGACTTGGATGAGGACTTCTCGTCAATATCTTTTTCTGATTCTCGTCTTCCTTTTCCGGTTAATTTGTCCATTCCCCTTTCGAATTTATCCGCAACTTTCCCGAAGAAGCCCAGCACACCTTTCTGCTCTTTCCCTGGTGATTCCTTCTGATCTTGGGCAGCACTCACCGCCACTTGAGCTTTTTCATCTTTTGATTTCTCAAAGTCCTCCATTTTATAGAGCTTTGGATCGACCTCTTCGTGGACTGGGAGGTCAGCTACTTCGTCAGGGGTTTTGACAATGTCCCTCTGCAGTACTTGAGGTCCCTGGCGGACATTAAACATCCGGACGTCAGGTTTTACTTCACTCGGTTCAGTCGTCAGTGGGATAATCTCTTTGGGCTTTTGAGTAACTTCCACTTTCTTGTCTTCAATCGTTTTTTCTGTTGTCGGTGGCTTTGCAGCGTCTACAGAAATCCTCTCGTCTTCAGGGAGTGTTGGTGCAGTGGTGGTAGCACCTGACTCAATCGTTGATATACGTTCCTGAGATTCCTCCATTTTTTCTTTCGTCTTTTCAAGTTCTGGTTTTATGTCGGTGTCGGTTGTCTTCTTCTCTGAAGAATCCAACTTCTCAGGACTGAGACTTGATGGTTCTTTCGTTATATCTTCACTGTCTTTCTTTCCTGAATCTTCTTTGTCCTCCGTCTTCAGGAGTATCTCCGCTGCTGATGTTATTATACCTATCATTGCCTCCTCCAGCTGTTCCTTGAATTCTTCAAGTGCTGTGTCTTTCTCTGGAGTTTTTTCAACTTCTGGAGGAACTTTCTTCTCAGATGCGTCATCGCTCTTCTCACGTTCCTCCATGATACCTTTCTCCACAGCCATTTCTTTCTCCTCACCCTCGTCCTCCTCTTCGTCAATCTCCTCCTCCTCTTCCTCCTCTTCCAACTCGTCAGGCTCCAATTCCTCTTCATCGACAGCTTCTTTTTCCTCGTATTCCTGATCCTCTTTGAGAATTTTCTCCTTCTCAGACTGGGCAGCATCCAGGAGATGCTTGTGCTCGGCTTCACCGCTGTGCACTGAGTCTTCAGTGTCACCCTCCTCCTTCTCAATGATGAGATACTCATCCTCCTCCTCAGTCAACTCCTGACTCGCTTTCCTAATTGGTGATTTCCGGGGTACTTCGTCAATATCAGCGGTGACATCGTCCTCAGTCATGTCCTCAGTGATGTCCTTTTTATCAGTAGCATCAGCTGTCACCTCGTCCTCACCATCGATCCTGCTCTCCTTCCTAGCTACCTCAATCCTCTCAGCTTTCTGCAGCACAGCCTCAATCTCTTCAACTACCTGACGCTCCTCTTTAAGATCAGCAAGAACTTTGGACTCAATTGAATCAAGGGACATGTCCTCTGATTTCTCCGTCAGACATTTGTCAGTGAATTTATTCATTGAATCAATTTCAATTGCTGAGGGTGTTGATACAGTTGATGAATCTGCAGTACCTTTTTCAGTCTTTATTTTCCTCATCACTCCATCTTTATCGGATTTTACTGAAGCTGTTGGAGTGCTCTTCGCTGATTTTATGGGACTTCCAGCAGTGAACTTGGCTTTGCTGGGACTTCCACTGGGTTTTGGACGTCGTGGCACAGCTTTCTTCTCCGCAGATGGAGCGGGTGGAGCTTTGGGCTTGGCTGGAGCCTTCGACATGCTCATTCTCTCAATATTCTTCTGCTCCACCACCTTTCGATTGTTGGCGTCTTTAGCACTCTTCGGTGCTGCTGCTGGCAACACTTTGGCCGCTGTCTTCGGTGCTAATTTCGGTGCTGTTGTCTTGACTTTGTCTTCAGGTTTGGGGGACAATCCGTTGACGATTTTCTTCGGTGTCGGTGCCTTCGTCTTCTTCTCAATCGTCACATCAGCCTTTACTTTAGGAAGTTGAATTTTTTGTACCGGTTCCTTCGTCATCTTCTTCTCCTTTCGTTCAGGTCTGGGTTTTGTTTCTCTGATTGCCGCAGTCTTCTCAGTTTCCGGTTTAGTTTTTATTGTTTCAGTCTTTTTAACATCATCTTTAACAATTCTCTTCGTCTCCTTGACATCCTTCAATTCCTTATCGATTTTCTTGACGTCCCTCACCCCATCGTCCTTAACATCTCCATCAATCTTCTTATTCTCAACAACTTCTCGCTTTTTCGAAATTGATTTCGGTTTCTCCTCTACCTTCTCCGGCTGAGTCAATTCAATTTTCTGTTTCGTTTCCTCTTCACGCTTAACGTGCTTACGTACCTCCATAGCACGTTTAGTGTCTCTATCCATCAGACTTATCTTCTGAATCTTCATTGGTTTGTCCTTCAATCCAACCAACGATGCCGATGGTGATATGCTTTTTGCTGTACACCTTGGATGCTTCAGAAATTCTAGATGCCTCAGGCGTTCAATGCCTTCAAATATTTTGTGCTGTGGTGTACTACCTGGAAATAGTATTCTCGTTATCGTGTCCTCAGGATTGGCAGGCTGCCATACTAATAACGCACAGATTGACACTAGATTTTGAATAGGAAATGTCAAGTTGTTTGAGTCTTTCTTGTGTGAACCACCCAACAATTTCCAGTCGCCTGAGTTCCATTTTGATAGAAATTCACGTACCTCCCGGCTGTCCTTGCTGGGACTCAGGACATACATGTCAAGAGTACCATGTCCAACTTTGTGATAAAGATTTATTGGCTCAGGATCTCTGTAGCACGGATGGGGCCGTATATTAATATGCTTGAGGTTCAGCATCATCTCTTGTCCTAATTCTGTCAGACTCAGTATCAATGGATCAAGGTCCTTGTCTCCATCTGGTGAGTTTGAATGCTTTCGTTCGACGAGATTGCAGAAGAAGTGACCGATTTGCGGATAAACCTGCATTTCTTTTTTTTTCCGCAGCACACTGGACATACCACCGACGTTGCTGTTGTTGATGCGAGTCAGTAGCACGGCATCAAGACGATCCAGGTGCCTGGTGAAGTCCCAGAAGCAGGACTTCCGAGCAAAGCCACCATCAACCAACATGTTGAAGCCGTTTATTCCGAAGAGGGCAGCATCACCCTGACCACCAGGGAAGACGTACAACGTTGGATGACTGAATCGAATGTTACCAACGACATCGGATGGTTGCATCAGTTGATCCAGTGCTAGAGGCACCAGATACTGGCTGATGTAATTTGTAAAGCTCGTTATGGCAGGGGCACCCGATGTTAGCACATCGTCGGGATTGAGTCGAATTCTACAGGACCTGCATCATCAATTTTTAATGTTATCATTCAGGATTTTTTTGTCGCGGTGGGGAGGACATTTATTTATTTACCTAACACAGGGTTCCTTGGACAAGCGTTGCATAGACCATTCGCCAATGGCAGCGCAATTAATGTCAACGGTGACGCTGTTTTCATAAGCTCGAAGCACTCGCTGCACGTCGTGCTCGTTGAATGCATCCAAAAAGTCAGCAAGACTGAAGGTTCCATCCTTCAAAATGGAAGACAATTAGTTTAGAGTCTTTATGGGAAGGAATGGGATTAATTTTGGTGTCAGACCTGCAGTATCCAGGAACCATTCTCGCTGAAGGTATAGCCGGCGTGAATGATGTGCCGATGCTTCGTGAAACTAGCGAGTAAATTTCGAATGCATTGAAGTAATGTATTGGACTGCGGGTGAATTAAAATTTCCGTAACGAGATTCTCAGTTGCGTATTGAATCAATCGTTCACCTAAAAACCCAATATTTTATTTATAAACAAAATCATTTGTGGTGACAGTGATAATCATTTGAGTTTACCATTTCTAGCTTCTTCACCCTCCGGTGCTTGAGCAACGAGGGCTTGAAGTTCCTTCTCCAGGTCGACGTGACAGTTGTCTTTGTCCCAGGACAAAAACCCTTGAAAGAAAAGGAAGGAGTCATTGGGGATGGTGGAGGCTTTTGTCCACATGATGTGATAAATATTCATATTTTATCTGAAATTCGGCTGAAAGTGAAATGTCTGCCGATCGATTCGGCCCAGTAAGAACCACGTGATGGGGGGTGCGGCGTCGGTGACGTCACCGGGACCGCCCCAAGTAAAGCGCAATCTCATTTTTCCCCCCTGGGGTTTTTTTTATTTTTGAAAAAAAGCTGTCGAGCCCTTTGTTATCGCGAAATTTCTGTCACAAGTTTCGTGGAATTGTTGGGGGTGCGTCACCCTCTGCACGCACCAGTGAAAACCATGAAGAGGTGAATTTTTGACGAAGATGTTCCTCAACGCTGTACGATATTTTGTCGCCGTCAAGGCCAGGTTCATGAACAGAATAGCAACGCGTCTGATCTCGATTTGGATGAAGTGCAGAGAGAAAGGACAAAAAAGTAAAAGAAAGGCTGGTGCATAGGAGGGAGAAAAGATGAGGGGAATGGCCGAATACCAGTGATAAATTTAGCCTATCTTAGTATTTTCACTAGAAGGAATAAGTCCGGGGGTTTGTCCTGAATTATTGTCCGCGTAGTTCGTACCTTCTATTTTTCATTCTATTTTTAAATTGACAAAGGAAAATTTACCCAAATTTTTCGCTCCCCAATTAGGAATGCAATAGTTTTTTCTTCATTTACCTTTGGCAATTCGATTGAGAATGAGATCCTTGTGCTGTGCATTATGAGGCTCAGGAAGAACGACAAGCAGATAACATCCACTTAGGGGTGATGGGGGTGGATGCTGAGAGCTTGCCGTTGGTGTGCCAACCATCGTTGCTATAGCAGGTTTCTCCGGCTCACCTTCACTCTTCGGCGGCTCCATCGTGCTCATTCCTTTGGATATAAAAATTATCGAAGGGTAAGTTGATAATACTATGCCATTGATCCTTTGAATTCAAACTACTCAATTCATAAAATGATAAAGGATTTTTAATTTTTAATTTTTAATTTCAATAGGTACTCTGGTGACCAGGAATTTCCATTACCCCAGGGTGAAACGGCTCAATCTCTTCGATTCAAGAAAAATCTTTAACCTGACTAAAGAAAAAAAAAAATTAAATCAAAAGAAAATTGTCTGACCCGGCGAAATCAACTGCGCAGGATCATCCGGTGAGCTCTCTCCTGCGTAAAAGTGATATGCGCCCCACTGGCGTTTGCGCATTTACGATTCACGTTACATACCCCTTATCTTCCCCATAATGACTGAATATGAAATTAATTTTTCAACAATTCGAGGTATTGTCACCCTCCAGAGGGTTCACCCAGCCATAAATAAATTACCACTCCTTCTAATAAACTAAATCCAGTAAACGGCGTACAACTAGCCCCCGAAATATCGATCCCCCCGGCTTAGTCATCTATATACCGACAAAAACCCTTATAAATTCCCTAACAAAACCCTTTAACCCAAAGGGCCTCACCAAGCAAAGTACCAGGACTTTTTTTGACTCGATAAGTCCTCCCTCCGTCCCACGAATGAACGAATATTCACGCGGAACGTCTAGAAAAGCTCAATATAGACTATAAAAGCGTAAAAGCCGGATTCGCGGATCGTCAAAAGCTTTCGAACTCCCGGTGCGGAAATTCTATCGCAACTCCCGGAGATATTTCGTCTTAAATTCATGTGACACATGCGGTGGATCCTGCGGAAGAAAACTATATATATAAAATTTCAACTTTGTGAGTCAAGCCCTCCCCCCCCCCTCCCCCTCTTTACCCCATACCCTATGCCGTAGTTGCCGCATTGCCCTTAGTAACAACCCCTCCCAGCGGCTAACCCACGTTTTAAAAAAATGATTTAGCATTAATTAAAATCAGAGCTGATGAATTAACCACTCGATGATAATAAATTATTTGTTACTTAATACTGGTATTACATCAGATGGTCTTTAGGGTGGGAACAAGTTCGCGAATTTTAGGGCTCCACTACGGCTTCTCGAGGGTGAACTTACATCATAAATTAAAAGACATTTCGCTGACTACAGAAGCCCAGAGAATAATTCAGAAACAGCTGCGCAATTACGTTTCAATTGATTTAATTAGATGAATTACTGACGGGATAAATCTATTCATTACTTACCAAAACGATTGGTATATCTTCCGTGTGAATGTTACCCACCAGTTCCACAAAAAAAAATCCAATATCTTCTAATTAAGCAAAGCAGCGAGAGTTGATTACCTCCCCTCTCTCTGAATATAAAAACTAGTAAATCCTAATTATAAAAAAAAACTTCCCCCCTCACAATGCCGATACTCCCGTGGAATCTTCACCGTTGAGGGTCTGATGCACCAGAAAAAAATGTAAAAACTGGGAAAATTAAGTCTCTCGAACTTACTAATTAACGAATCAATGTAAACTCGACGGAAAACGATTGGACATGAGAACAATTTTAATATTCATTGGTAATACGATATTTTATGAATTTTTTTCAGGATGTATAGCACAGCTCGACTGTCGAAAGGAAGGAAGCCTTGGCAGCAGCTCACATTGAGGGCTGCCGGCTCTCTGACAGGCTCCATACGAAGCCCTCACCACTTGCGCGCTCTCACTTGCGCCTCAGGAAAAACGCAGTGAATTCCCTCTCCCCGATTATCTACCCTCTACCCGACGCAGTGACGTCTACCCCTTCTCCAGGTACTCCAACGATTGTCCAACAAATCGAGCAATGTCATTGGCTGACGCGTGCCAAACTCACCCCCTGAGCCACCCTCCTCGCCCCTTTGATCCTATTTCATTGCTACAAAATTATTACATTGGGTTTGTGTCAGTAGAAAATCGTCAATAGGTTTTCCGCTGGACGTGGAGACTGGATGGCTGCCTGGCGAATGACCCTTTCCACTTGTCCTGTCGGCGTTTTTAATGAACTCCGGTGAAATAATCAAACGCCAATGCGGTACCCACCGACGTGGACGACGTTTTTTTTTTCACCTGTCTCATTGGGAGGATTTGCTTACCTTATTCAGACGAGGTGTGACTTGAATTCATATTGGGTTTCAGCTCCTGACTATCAATAACGCTTGGATACACTTGGATAACAGGCCTCTGGTTGTAACGGTCCCCGATACGTTCGAAGTGATTTCAATTTTACATTAAATATTTCAAGCACTTTCGCTGTTGATTCTCTCCCTTATTTGTCTTTCTATTTTCGGGTAATGATAGGGATCATTAGGGAGGGCGTAATGGAGTTGTTGCATGCCATAAAGCTGGGGATTTTGGGAGGCGTGACAGTAGTAAATTTATTCGTCATTGATATCCGGTGATGAAAAAAGGTAAAAATGAACAAACGAATTTTTAACGATTCGATTTTAATTGAAAAATATTTTCCATTTTCCTTCGAATTTTTTTATTCAATAAATTATGGATCAGTACTCAGTCTTGTTCCCTGAAATATTCCCTAAACCGATCAATTTCAATTCAAGTTATTGCTAATGTCCAATGGCATTTTCCTGTCATCGAAATGTCGAAGGAAATTCCATCAATTTTTATTAAACGCTCCAGGAGTTTAAATTAAACAAATCCAATTTCGAGCTTAAAAAACATCTTGAATAACAGTTTTTACATAAGGGTTGAGGGGGAGAGGGAATTAAATCGGTGAATTTCGCATGGAAGGGGTGAACGATTTTGGGTGCATCAGCAATGACATTCCCTGTCTCGAAAGGACTTCGTCCTTCCTAGACGAATAGAAGTCTTGATCAGGCAAAGCAGCAGTCACTTCCGTTCTACCCCCACTAGAGTAATCTGCGACGATAGTATTGACCGGTGAGACTACTGTTCAATGTGAAAACATTTCCTAGAAGGGGTACAGTAAATGTATGTGCAACCCCATTCGCCGGTATATACCTGTGACACCCTCTACATATATATTTTTTTTATTATTTGTTTCAGGAAAAAACTGAAAAAGGGGCGAGCATCACGCACCCACCCTCTGCGTCTCGATTTCCACTGGAGAACAAGAGGCTTTTCGAAATAATAGTGAGGGTGAAGATTGGAGTTTTGCCACCCCCAGAGGGGAGGGTTCAATTATGAAAAATACCCACCGTCTGAAATTATAATTATCCGCATTTTAATTACGGAATTTATGCTGCGAGACTTCACTGAGAATTCTGACTCAACAATTTGTTTATTAAAATGGTTTTCATATTTTTTTTATTCCTCCACAGGTTTTAATGAGCGATTTTTTAATTTGCAATTTATTGATTGACAAAAAAAATTAGGGGAACGTGTCTAATGACAAATAAAATAACTGAGTATTTTTATTCATTTTTTTTTTTATTTATTTTTATTCATTTTGGGAGACAAAAGACTCAGGAAATGGAACTTTCAATGTCTCAAGAATTAATTGAAGAAATTTCGTACCATTCGCGGGACAATTCGTGGCGCTGTCACCTAAAATTCTCGAGAATTGACGCGTGCGCTGTGATATCAGTGAACCAGTGATTGTTGTCGACTTGCAATGCTCTTCATGGACGTCATAACCCCTCAGGTTCAGTTGTCATAATCATCAGAATGTGCCTAGTATCATAAGCCTTAACGATTCCTCAATCTACCATCGAGAGTCTCCTTGAACTTTGGGTCCTTCAAAAAATTCCTCGACGCCTAATTAGTGCGTAATTTGACATTTCGTCGCTCCAATCTTTCATCCGTTATCAGGTCTGGAATTAAGATTTGGGTTCCACCGATTAGATCGTTAAAACAACGAAGTAATGGAGACAGGACAACTGTTTGAATTCATGGAGTTAGTTGGAAGGCTCAAGGTATGTTTAGTATCGTTTCTATTTTATTATCATTTGTCCTTGAAACAGCTTTAACTTGGATAGATCGAAAGCTCATATCTGTTAAAGCTCGAGTGTAATATAAATTAATCTTTAATTTATGGAACATTCGGGAAGTAATGAAGGAATGGACAGAGATAATTCATTTTTTAAAGTTCTTTTATAATCTTTTATGACACGTTGACAGTTCCAACGAATGTCAATACAAAGAGTCCTTTGTCTGACTTAAATTCGTATGTATTATCCACATTCAGAACTGGAAGACAACTCCAGTTATGTACCTCGTATGTGGACCAGAAAAAGTAAAAAAATTTTGAAACTAATGAACTCTTTGTTCTCATTGTCTGATCCTAGCACATGAAGCGGACAGGATGGCTTCGATTTGGAATCGACGATGCTGAAACCATCGCAGGACATATGTACAGAATGGCTGTTCTTGCACTTCTCGTTGACACCGAAGAAAACATCAATAAAGCGAAGTAAGATAACAGTATTTGTTCACGAGGTGGGATTGACAATCTTAAGTACCTTTAGAGATGAATGATTCATCACTCACCAGACGACTGATTACTGACTGATAAGCAAGTTGGATTTATCTATCGATAGATTGATTAATTACTTTGTCTTGAAAATCAATTTTAAGGAATCATTTCATCCATTGAATTTCTCAATTCATCAATTTATCCATTGCCCTGCAGAGTGATGGAGATGGCTTTGGTGCATGACCTGGCTGAGGCTATTGTCGGTGATATTACCCCTCACTGTGGAGTACCCGTTGCGGAGAAGCATCGACGAGAGGACGAGGCAATGGTGGAGATATCGAAATTACTTGGGAATAAAGGACCGGAGACACTCAAGCTCTTCCGGGTGAGGAACGAATATATATTCGCTGTAATGTGTCTTCGAAATTTTTGGGAACGAAATTTTTTCTTTATAGGAATACGAATCTCGCGATTCTCCAGAGGCCAAGTTCGTCAAGGATCTAGACAGGTTAGACCTCATTATGCAGGCGTACGAGTACGAGAAACGTGATCAGACTCATGGGAAACTGGAGGAGTTCTTCGCAGCGTCAACAGAGCATATCAGTCACCCTCTGCTTAAAAAGATAGCCAACGAGATCTTAACCCGAAGAGCTGAGCTCACACCACCAACGGTCGAGCATTGATACGTGTACAGCTATAACTAGTTTGGAATCCAAAAAACTAAACAAAGATATTATTGAATGCTACTTTAATGAAAGGGGAGCAAGTGTCCTTAAGCTCAACTCAACTTCATCCATCACTTTCATGTGCAATATTTTATTTCTACACTCAACGTATTTACTTATTTAATGGTCATCTATTTAATAACATAAGTGGCGAGTAAAGATAATATATTTGTAAAAAAACCAGTCTCCAGTATTTTTTCAACTGCAAAATAAATCATATTTAAATTGATGAAGATATTCTCATCTCCAAAATATTTTTCATCAATGTGTCCACTGATGAAGCGAACAGATTGAGAAGGTACAACAGATAAAAGTTAACAAGAGCTAACGAGTTCGCTCCCACTCGTCGTATTCGGTCATTGGTGTGCCTCTGTCTCTCTCTTTTTGATGGTGTAAACTCCACTCATCCTCAATTGAACTTTTACAGTGTTGTGAGAAGTATTGTAGCCACCAATTCTCATGAAGTTTTATCTATTAATATTGAAAACGATTGAGTTTCCCCCGCGCCTGCTAATTTATCAGTGAATTATCTTCGACGTGAGCATGACCACTGGAGAAAGAAAGTGAAGCTGTGCTGGCAAATCACGTCTCGTGATTCAAGGATTTTCTCGATTAAAAGCGAGTGAGGAGGAGACTTCTGATGACCTTGGATTAACTCTGAAATTCCGGTGAGTCGGGATGAATTATTTTTGGGACATTCCTGACAGCCTCTCGGTGATAGCAAAAAAAAAAGAGATTACGCAATCAACCTGTTATTAAATCACGTGGAAATTTTCACCTGTGTGTGATGCTGTTGAACATGGAACTGACATACATATCGATGTTTGCTCAGCTAGTTAAGACCGCCTGCGAGACGAAACAATTTATTTTTCATGGATTAGCTATCCTCCAGGAATTATCGCAAACAATTACTCGTACGAACACACCAGACACCTGGGGTACGTGATAAACGTAGAAGAGCGACGGGAACTCTGATTTATAATCTCGATTACAGATCGTCTCGTTTAACAAACATATCTAATCACGAAGAACAAGAGAAATTGAATAAACAATGGAGATAAATCTAATCGCCTGCTCGTAATTGTATTTTATTTTGAAATTTCAATGTCTGTTCAAAGGTAATGACTTCGAAATTTTCTCGCACCGACAGTGAGAGCAGTGCGACATTTTCAAACAGCGGATCGACGCCTAACGGAAGTAGCCTGGGATCGGAAACAGACGAAGAAGCCAATGATGACGAATTGGTCAAGTAATTGCACGTCTATTTCACTTAATGATCTGTCTACCCGCAGAGATCCGTTTTTCTCCCAATAATTTATTTTCAACGCACAGTCTGTCGTGTAACAACACTGAGGACTCAATTGTCGAAATAATTACTATAATTTACAGTAGAATGTAATTATTTTATTTATGCAAACGACGAAGAATCTTAGGCCTACCCTAATGCAATTAGTTTTCCTTTAATTTTACGTACCTGCGAATCATGTGACACTGAATTCAGACACGATTATTTGCTCACAAAACATTATTATCAATATTTTACTGACGAGAAACAACGATTTATAATTTTGTCCTGCTTTTTGAGACTGCAGGACCAGCAGTAATGCTGGCAGTCGCATCGGCGATTGACAGTAACTCGTCTTATCTCCTCAGGGTTATCGGGTCAATTTTTTTTTCACACTCCAGTTGTGCTGTATGTTAGGAATACATCAGCCGCGTTATTTTTCTGAAGTAATATCTTGTTTCCGTCATGGTCGTTGTCTAGAAGACGGAAAAATCCGCTTATTTATGTAATTAGTCATTGTTAATTGAAAAGAGTGAAGTTTGGATTGTCTTATCTTTATTGCCTTCAATTTGAGGAATCGAAATTTAATATTCTTCTTGTGGAAGTTGAATGTAGAAGTGGAATGATTCCACGATACGATGTTGGAAGTGCAGTTTCTCTCCAGAGGTATTCAACCGAATAATAAAATCCAGTGATTTTGGTTTTTTTAAAAATCTCATGTGCAGTGCATGACCTGGTGACCCCATTTCCACAAAATATTTTGACTTTACTTGCAGAGTGCCTCTGCAAGCACCTCCTCGGAGAAAACCGAAAATAATCCCCACAGCTAAGAAATCTGGAACAGGTAATTCCACCGATATATCGGACATCCAGAGCCCCAACTCCACTATCACCAGTGTCAACAGCATCAGCAGCCTCTTGAAGGAGAAATTGCAGTTTACGTTACCGCAGGCACTGCGAAGGACTAAAAGACGACAGACTGCAGACTACAGGTAGTGCAGAATACTCGTATCCTGTCTGAAATAGTCCACAGACTTTCATAATTAACGATCTCAGTCTTCTCCTTCTCAGAAGAGAATAAATTACAAAATGAAAACTAATGATGGAATAATTTTGTAGAATCCGAGCTTTTGTCGGGGTTCTTTTCCTCTGCGTGGTGCTTTTAGTAGCTTTTGCACATTTTTATTACACTCAGTATGTGCTGCAACGAGCGTACTTTGAAAAATTCAGGTAACTAATTAGCGTGAGATTTTTAAATCCCTAAACAACCCCTAGACCTTCCAAGATATTTGTAATTAAGCCTCGCAATTATGGAACTTCACCCCAGGTTCAATAAGAACGAGCGTCTCCTCCACATCTACAGCAACATCGGTTCGGAGATCGTGTCAGCACGTCTGGGGTATGGAATTCCCATGGACACCGGTGTCTTCCCCTGCCTGGAGGAGCACCAAAGGTTCTCCTCAGTCTGCCTTGAGTGGCTCCACTACTCTCGCCTGTACCTCTCCCACATAAACCTGAATGGCATGCACTGCTACACGATAACCTGGCAGTCCCTGAGCTCCACCTTCAACCCTCAGGACTGCTTCGACTGGTCTCCAAAGCGGAGCCACTGGTACGGTGGAGGTCAGCTCCAGAGTCTGGCGTATCCTCTGGAGCAGGGGCGCCTGGAGATGAGTCCGTTCATCACCGGTGATATTCAGAAACACCCCTTTGGAAACGTTTTAAAGCGATACTTCCTCAACTCCAAGGGCGGTACCATCATCGTGGACCCCCAGTCGCCGCTCTACATCTCCATAAATGCCAACAGAACACGAGAATTTTGCCTCCAGGCAAGACACGATGATTTCGCTTACATAAATCACCTGACTCGTCTCCCCCAGCTGAACTACACGATCTGCGCCACTGACAACATGAAGAATCTCCACTCTTCGATGGCGGACAAGTCCCTGTGGGATGGACTCAAGCCAGCAGAAGCTGGGGTTGTGGATGCTCTGCTGTCCGAGCCCGTCTGGCAGATCTCCCCGACGAATGAAGCTGCCATTTACAATTATACGGAGGATATCATCCGTCTGGGGTTCTTGCGGCAGGGACACGTGTTGCTGGATGCTGAATGGCAGAAGAGTCCTGGTGATGTCACCCAGGATGACGAAAGGTTTCCGTCCATGGAGGAGACAATCAACATCATCCGGAGGAGAGGATTCAGAATTGTTTTTACTATTCAACCTTTTATTTCTACGGAGTCGATTAATTTTAAGGAGGCCGTCGACAATCGACTGCTCATCTCCGAGAGGGGGAGTGATCCACGGATACCAGCATTGACCAGGTAGTTTATTGGTAGTTCTTTCCAATGTGTATGTCAATCACTTAAATTTATCCATAATTTCATTCAGATATGGGCGCAGCAACAGCGCAGGTGTCCTCGATGTCACCAACAATCGATCAATCCCCTGGCTCCAAGGAAAGCTCCACAGTTTAACAAAGAAATATCATGTGGAAGCTTTCTACCTCGATTTGGGAACAGCCCACGACATGCCCCACTACTACAAATGCGAGGAACCGCTGACCAATCCTGATCACTACAAAACCCTCTTCACCAACGCTGTCACTGGGACGATTCCGGTTTTGGGTGTGTCAAGCGCCATTTCCCGTCCGAAAGCTCCAATCTTCGTGTCCCTGCCACCCTTCCCGTCTTCCTGGAAGGCTATCAAGAACGTCATCCCCACGATCTTGAATTACGGAATCATTGGGTTCCCCTTTATCATGCCAGGGGCGGTGGGAGGGGACGTGGACCTCCCCAAGTCTGATAACAACCCGAACAACGATTTCGCAGTCAGTCTTCCTGATAAGGAGCTTTATATCAGGTGGCTCCAGCTCTCGACTTTTTTACCTGTCATCAGGTTCACTCATCTGCCTAGTAAATACTCTGATGAGCCACTCTTGGAGATGGCCAAGGCCCTGACCACTTTGAGGCAGAAGATCGTTACTCCTCTGTTGAAAAAAATCGTTAACGAGACGTTGGAATCGGGGGTGCCGATCATTCGGCCTCTCTGGATGTTGGATCCAGTGGATCCAGCTTGTCAACTTGTTATGGATGAATTTTCTGTTGGCGAGGAGCTCATTGTTGCTCCAATCCTCTACTCGGGGAGTCGACAGAGGGAGGTGTACCTCCCTGCTGGCATCTGGAGGGATGGGATCGATGGAAGTCTCAGGAAAGGCTCCAGGTGGATTCATAATTACCGAGTTGCTGAAGATAAAGTCGCTTATTTTGTTAAAGTACCCGATAACACGAGATTCTGAGAGAACAATGTGGACTGATACTTTTGATATTTCACAGAAAATACTCGTCTGACTTTCAAAATCTTTGTAGACATTTTAGGTAAATGATATCGTTGTCAAAATGATGTTTGAAAGTAGACAGACAAAATACAAAAATAGTTCAGGTGGATTATGACATTCAGACAAGCGTCTTAACTGCGCAATAAATTCTCATTCAGAAATCACTCGATTATTCCTGTGTCCTTATTCGTGGGGTCATTGACACGTGTCATGAAGTATTCGTTTGTTGTACCACGCAGTGTCATCACCGTTTAGAGATCAAGCAAAATAGTCCTCGTAGTGCAGGACGAGGTAAACGATACCTGTACAAACAACTCCGTCGCGACGTAGCTTCACTGTACTTCTCAATGATGTACATGTATGCAGTATTGTGAAAGCTCTTATACCTAAAGCGCTTGAAAGTTCGATCGGATCTGGAGTATACGTAACCCTCGCGTTGAGGATCTATGAATAGTGCGCGTTCAGGAACGGCTTGAGACGTCCACGTTTTTTCGTTAACTCCAAAAACATTGAATTTTTTAAGAGCTATTGTTGTCTTCGCACTTGACATTCCCCTCGGCACTTGGAAAATTTAAATCAATGACAGGATGAAGGGCGAGCTGGAGTTACCTTGACCGTTGTCAAGTAGCTCGATAGATTTTTTAATACAAAAATAGGCTGAAGTACACTGAATGGTAATTTTAAAAAAAAATGAAAACCTTGCGACGAAAAAATGAAAAGCTCTGTTAAGAACTTTTGTAGCTGTCTTAAAAATAATTATTCGATGGGGCAAAGTCGATTGCTTAACGTAAGTAACACTTAATTAATTTATTCAATAATTTTTGGAGCGTCATTTCTAAAATCCTTGACTTAGAATTATTGTTTCCCACTTAATGAAAAAACAATACTGTTCCAGGTGTAGAGTTTAATTGAAATCAGCGACCATGAAGAGCCGGGTATTAACGTGCTCTCTTGAATCATCATTCCCACATGCTGGTGGATACAGGATAAACTTAGAATCGAGTTCCGGTAAGTGCATCTGTGCGTTTCTCTCCGATTCTTTTGTATTCGAATTTGCTTTTCCTTATTCTCATCATTCACCGCCACGAGTTACCACTCATGTTTTTTCAACTCACTACCCACTTTATTTCAAAAGCACACGTTCGGTGAAACATGCGGAGGCAGTTTTTAGACGGCTTCCGATAAAGACGAATGGTGTTACAAGTTTTTCTGACTTCGAGCCGGTTTCGGGAGGGATTATCATATTTTTCCGACTCCTAAACACTCTCTTCCACAATTTGGGACCACTGAGATAAATCTTCTTCCCCCAGAGGTGTGAAAATTTCATTGTGTCATCCCAAGTCATTCAAGCCCTCAGCCCTTCGGCCTCTGTCTCTCTCCCTTCCTCTTTAAAGTGCTTAGAATCCCGAACTGACCCAACAGCGGGTAGGCCCCGTGCCCCTACCCCGGCCGAGTTAACAGGTGTATGAGGCCCCTGACTTTTTCTCTGGCTCAGTTATCTTCATCGCCTTAAACACGACAGCAATTCTGTCACTCTCTCGGGTCCATTTGAATTCATCGTTCGAGTGATTTAATTTCACGGATGAAAAAAATGCTGCGACTCACTCGAACCAAAAATTATCTCACCAAGTTAATTAATAACTGAGCAGGTTTGGATGGGACCAATCTGATGACCTCATTTCTCGGATCTCGAGGATTGGCATCACATTCTGAGTTTGTGAATCGCGTGGAATAGAGGATTTTTACGATGGTCATCTTCGGGAGAAAAGAGAAACCGGAGGACCGGCGATTACTCGCTAGTACGGATGAGGTGAATAATGGGAGACTGAGGCATCACATGGACAATGGTAAAACATCATTTGCGGAGTCATTAAATCCATGGGAATCCCTTTAAAATAATTAACTGGAACCTCTGAAGTGTCTGGAGTCTTTCCTGATTTTTTACTGAACATTATTTATCTTCGCGAGCCCTTTCAACGCTCCACTTATCAGCTAAAAATTTCGCAATATCCACACGACCTGTGCAACTACATGCGAGTGTTAATTAGCATGCAACTGCCACTCGTATCAGCCTCCAAATCCTGTTTAACGAATCTTCTGCAATTATTATTAGCAATTATCCAAGTTCTATGGGAATTTTGGGAATTTTGGGAATTTTGGAAGCCACCTGTGGCGGTATGCAATTATTGATCGTCGCCACACCCGAATGAGGCCCTCCAGACCCTGCGTTCACGCGCAGTTCCCTTATCTAATGCCCCCACCCTTCAATTTTTCCCCTTAAAACTCACCCTACGATCTAGTTATGGAGAATCCTCTCGCGATTGTTCCAGCTGCCTTCATGCACGTCAGGGACAACATCCAGGAGCTTGGCACAGTGGCTGATGATACGGATCTACTATTTTTGAAGGGATTGTTGGACAGTCCCGTTGTCACATCCCTAATTAAGGTCAGTATTGAAACAAGGGTGCAAGTGAATAAATAAATAAATCAGTAGTCAGTTATTTCAAAGAATCTTCTGTATGTGCTATGCAGGATATATTATTAAATGATACAAGTACATATATAATTTAATATGTGCTATGTAGAAGACGTTCCAAGGGTGACTATGTAATTATTTTATTTAAAATTGAGGGAAAAATAATTCGCGCGCAGAGGTTCATCCGGTTTTTGATTTGAAAAATTTGAATGTTGATAGAAATTTGAAGCTCGTTCCGGATTGAAATTTTCATACGTCCCTGGATTTTAATGTATACCGCATTGCATACCAGATACAACGGCGACTCCACTCGTATTCCACAAGTTAGCCAGTCCCCCACCTGTTTCGTTAAAAAGCCAACCGTACGGGTCTCGCCCTGATGCTATCGAGAGAGGTGGATTAGGCGCGGCGCTGGCATTGTGACGCTCTCGATACCGTGGAAATTCGAGTTGATGAAGTGCTCTTTCATCTTCATTAAAGTTTTAGTTAAATAAAGGTTGAAATTCACGAGCTGATGGACAACTTAATTCACCAGATTTTCCCTCAAGTTTATTGTTAATTCGCGCTGTTGATTTGTGGTCAACATCAGGTAGGTGTCATGGGAGTGTCCCATTGTGGAATTTTGAGTAATTAGACGGTAATTACGGTGGATGACAAGTATCTGTGGGAATGAAGAGCCCTCGGAGTGCTCGATAATTAAGGCACTTCGTAAATGTTCAGTGAAACTCGCAGATTGGTTTTTTTTTGTGGAAAAGTGTGGACGAGAGTTTTTTTTAACAACATGGCTTCGGTGGGCTTTAAATCTATTGTTTTACACGTGGGTGGGATGACATATATTGCGAAGGGAATGTCATAGATGTTGTTCATGCTGAATCGCTCCAGAATGGTGACTAACGCATTACGTCAGTTATAATAACTGAGTGTGTTTTCCTTTCGTTGTTATTGCATGTTCACCAAACCCGTTTTTATGGAGCAGGTGGGGAGCGTCGGTAGGAAAATACAGATGTTAAATGTCTCAGACAAAATGTCATTGAAAATCTAGAAATTTGTTCTGAAAATTCTACCGATTTTACGGATCAATTTCGCGGATTTATTGATCAATTTTTAACAGAAAATATTCAGTGGAGAAAGTCGTTTCAAAGTGAAAAGATCGAACGCCCTCTCATATTCTCGAAACGTAATTATTGCGTAATTATTTGAGTGAAACTCGCAGGTTTTTTTTTGTGTGGAAACGCGTGTAGAATGTTGTGGTTTGTTTATTAAATTGTTGATCCAGGTTTATTGTTATTTTTGTACATAAAATCGTAGCTAAGAAGAGGAGATTCTTTTTCTTGACTATTAAGACATCTTCCACAGGAATTCCTCGATACAAATCTTTTCATTTTTCAACGTATTAAGTCTTCAACACCTGGACAACTGGTTTATCTCCGTTAATTCATCGAATACGTCACATTCATTCGTTTTCAGCTTCAGGAAAGATTAGAGGATCCCCCCGCCTTCTTGGAACCAGTTCATCATTCAATTTGTGATATAGTAGACGAAATAAAACACGCGTTTGAACACTCACGCGACAGCAACGCCCGACAGCTTAATAATCTCCTCAGAAAGTCCCACGTGAAAGCGCTTTTGGAGGCACACGACGCAGTGGCTCAACGTCGAACAGAGCCATCAACTTCACCAGCAGTACCAGCCATGCCGAGCAACGAGAGTACAGAGACCATCAGGGTTGTGGGTCTCAGGCGTAAAGAGAATGAACCTCTGGTAAATAGCAACAATTTTGGTTTAAAGTCTCCCTAAAGTCCTTAATTTTTTGTTTAAATATTTTTTTTATATCATTTTCTCTTCTGAAGGGCTGATCCTTTTTTTTTGTCAATTCATGAACTCATTTTGCTTCTTCCAGGGCCTCACAGTACAAGTAGACGAAAATGGCAACTTGATAATAGCCAGAATACTGGGAGGAAGTACAATATCGAAACAGGGTCTTGTGAGACCTGGTGAGGTGATCCTGGAGGTGAATGGAAAGGCTGTTCACACCCCTGACGAACTCCAACTGGCAATACAGTCAGCCAAGGAGAATCTATCCCTTAAAGTCGCACCAGGAATCGCTAATGACGGAAATAAACCCATTAAATCAACAGTGAGTACGAAAATGTTTGACAGGTCACTTTATTGTCATTTTATACTGACGACGATTATTATCATTTCATGTCTGTGATTGTGATTACGATTATATAGGCGAAAGCTTGTGTATGTATTCTCTTATTGTGGATCTTGAGAAGTGCACATTAAATTAATCGAAAATTAAATTTATTCCGATTCCTTGATGAAGTGGGAATGAATAGTAATTAATGAGGGGGTTTAATTGTGTCTTCTAGTGCTACATGAGGGCCTTTTTTGACTACGACCCGTCTGAAGATACTCTTCTCCCCTGTCGGGAGATAGGTCTCCCCTTCCAAAAAGGTGACATTCTCCAAATTGTTGACCAAGCCGATCCAAACTGGTGGCAGGCGAGGAGGGTGGAGGGGGAGGGCCTAGGGCCCCCTGGTCTCATACCCTCGCTCGAGCTTGAGGAGCGACGTAAGGCCTTTGTCCTACCCGAGGCCGACTTTGTTCACAAAATCAGTATCTGCGGTACGAGAATTTCTCGTAAAAAGAAACGAAAGATGTACGAGTCCAAGTCTAATGGGGAATTCGACAGTGCTGAGCTGTTGCTGTACGAGGAAGTCGCTAGAATGCCACCATTCAGACGTAAGACCCTTGCCCTCGTTGGGCCCAGAGGGGTGGGCAGGAGGACCCTCAAAAATCGATTGATTAATAGTGATCCTGAAAAGTTTGGAACGATCGTACCATGTGAGTGATTGTCAACGTTTTTTAATTAATTTATTTCGATTTGTTTCTTGAATTAATCATTAACGACCATTCAGACACATCACGACCACCACGAGTCCTCGAGGAGAACGGCAAGAGCTACTGGTTCACGGATCTGGAGGCGATGGAGGACGACATCAAGCAGCATCGTTACCTGGAGCATGGCGAGCATGGAGGTCATCTCTACGGTACGAAACTCGATTCGGTACGTGAATTAATTCGTGCTGGGAAGATGTGCGTTCTGGACTGCAGTCCAGCTGCTCTGAAGATCCTCCACAACAGCACCGAGTTCATGCCCTACGTCATATTCATCGCTGCACCTGGGATGGAGCAGCTGAAGACACTCTACGATCTTGGGAGGACCACTGGGGCCAGCAGTCGTAATTTGACTGTACGTACCAGATGAATAATGATATAATTATTAATTTAATTGGATTGTTGCACGATTTTTTATTGAGACAGCTGATGAAACTGTAATACTTCACACAAATACTCTGCATGAAGTTACTGCGCTCGATTAGATATTTCTGCTCGGAAAAATACTCAAGATCATTTAGAATAATTATTTTCATTATGTTCCCCTGTATGTACTTATTTTATTTAATTGTAAATGTGTTTGAATGTTGCAATTCGGTAGTTTGATCGCCAAAGCTCCATCAGGTACAGCTCGAGACGCGCCAGAACCCTTGAGTCCCTTGCATCGCTGTACGAGGTTTGTACATACGCATGAACATGTTGTTCAGTTGTATTTCATTCATTACAAGTATCTGAAGTTTTTGTAAACGTTAATTGTGTCTAATTAATTATCCTGCTTACGTCTCTGGTAGGAGGACGACTTAAAGTTGACTCTGGAGGAGTCGTCAGCCTTACAACGAGCTTATGAAAAATACATCGACATGGTTATCGTCAACGAGGACTTTGACAATACGTTTAGACAAGTTGTTGGTGCTTTAGATGCCCTTGTAACTGAACACCAGTGGGTGCCTGTTAATTGGATCTATTGACTGGATTTTAATACAGAAAATAGTACTATAGGAGTCACTATTACACCCAAACTCTTTAATTTTAGTCAGCGAATTCAATGTTTATGCGTTCACCAGGAGTTTTGAATTCTTTGTAAATTCAGCTATTGATTTTTTCACTTTTTAGTTCTCCTTTACGTACCAAATTATAAATAGGAATATTCGGGAGAAGGATTGATGACTTAGTCATCGAGCTTTAGACGTCAAATGAATGAAAATTCATTGTACTTTGTATTGAATAACGAGTGAGTTTTTAAAGCCGTCCATTTACTTTTAAGGTATTAAATTATGTTTTTTGTATTCTAATTGTTTTATATATATGCAATAAGAAATCAAATACCTGTTTGCCTCGTTTTTAATTGGAAATGTATTTACACAATTATTTCAATGTTTTTTTGTTTATTTACTCCGGCACTTGCAGTGCCTTGAAACAATTGTAAAACGACCCCAGGAGTTTCCAAGAATGATCAAAATGTTTTGTAAATGCCGCAAAAATCGAAAATTACAATCAATATTTTGTATATTGCAGAAATTAAATACATTGTTGCTGGAATCGAATAAAAAATGTTCTTGTCAGTATGAAAATAAATTTACGAGCGACGAATTCGTGGAGCAAATGATAAATAAATATTATTGAATCATGAAACCGATAAATCAGTGTCAGCTTTTTTTTGAAAAATACCTTCCCTCCAGCGCATGCGTACTCCTGACCAGTTGACGTGTGTGACTACGTCGGCATAGGGTACAGTGAAACTTCACTTGTTTTCATGTTTCTCCTAGTAAATATAGTAATCGAAGTAAACAATGAAAATGACAATTGCCGATGTTCTGAGGAAAATCGATGCTTATCCAAAGACTTTGGAGGATTTTCGAGTGAAAACGTTCAGTGGAGCACTGGGTAAAACAATAATCTATTAACGTCTATTGACATTTAATAGTTATTAATTTTTTAATAGTAATTATCCATTTTCTTTGAATATTTCTTTCTCTGGGGGCTTTCTCGTTGATTTTGGAACCGAGAGAACTCGTCTACTTCTAGTTGTGTTCACTCTGGGGAACGAGGAACATTGTTAACCTTAAAATCACTCAGCGATTATTTATAGCAATATGGAATACATTGGAAAAATTATTTGCTTTCAGTTACGATAATAAGTTCAGTTATAATGGCTCTACTTTTCTTCTCGGAGCTCAGAGACTATTTGACACCAAATTTGAACGAGGAATTGTTTGTCGATACGTCGCGAAGTTCCAAGTTGAGGATTAATTTGGACGTTATTATTCCAACAATATCCTGTGACTGTAAGTATTAAACATTCGAAACATAAATCTCAATCCTCTTCTAAAAATACAGCGTAACTTCAGTCTTTCGTTTAGTAATTTATCCTGCATTATTCAGCTCTTCATTAGCCAGAGTAAATTAATTTTTGGTCTACAGTGCTATTATTGGATGCTATGGACACTACTGGTGAGCAGCATCTGCAGATAGAGCATAATATTTACAAGAGGCGATTGAGTTTGGACGGAAAACCCATTGAAGAGCCAAAGAAAACAGGTATCGACTTCTTTTGTAATAATTTTTAAGTCAAAAAATCATTTAGACGTTTCATTCCTTAAATATTTATTAATTATTCAATTGTCCTACATTCATTAGATATTGCTGACACGAAAGTAATAAAGAGTGATACAGAGGTAATTAAAACTATTAAATTAATGCGTGGCAGACAGAAATTAGGATGTACTGTTGTATTACAGAAATTTCTTTGCAGTCTCACGAAACTTCCACCGAAGCCCAGTGCGGCGACTGCTACGGGGCTGCAAGTGAAGAATTGGGCATAAAGTGAGTGTCCTTTAATGGATTAAAACCCCCCCTGTGTAATTAATGGAAAAAATAATTTTATTTTCAACTTCTAGATGTTGCAACACTTGTGAGGACGTGAGGGAAGCTTACAGAAAAAGAAAATGGGCTTTTCCTGAAGTCTCCACGATAAAGCAGTGTCAAAATGATAAATCTGCTGAAAAGATAAAGAACGCTTTCCTGGAGGGATGCCAGATTTATGGATCCATGGAAGTTAATCGAGTTGGCGGTAGTTTTCACATTTCACCTGGGGACAGCTTCTCTATTAATCACGTTCACGGTAATAATCACTGAGAGTATTCCGGAAATAACGATAATTGACACGATTTTTCAGTTTGAAGACGTTTTATTCTAGAAATACAGTTAAAAGATAATTTTCCGGGCTTTTATTACATTTTCCAGTTCACGACGTTCAACCCTTCGCCTCGAATCAATTCAACATGACTCATAAAATTCGCCACCTCAGTTTCGGAGTAAACATTCCAGGGAAATCAAATCCAATGGACAATACAACAGTTACAGCTGAGGAAGGTCAGTGAATACTCATTAAGCATTATTTTATTAGTAGTTTCAACAGTAAATTTTTCAATTATATCATACAGCTCCTCAGTCTAAGACAAGATACATATTTCATCAACAATAAGTCAACTGATACTAGCACCGTATGCCAGTGCCAATAGCCATGAATGTGCCGAAGGTACCACCTCCCTGTATCATCGTCTTCCCGACGTTATTTATCAGTTCCCTGCCTCTTAAACCGTACCTGAAATCCAAGAGCTTGTGAAGAGAAAAATAAAGAGTTGAACGAGTCACCTCTCAGTTCAGAGCTTGAAAACAAAATATTTCCAAAGATGAGACAGAACTTCCCTTTTAATGAACTAATTTCATGAAAGAACATGACAATTAAAATTACCTCAACGCTGAGAAGCCTCCAAAAAGGGCCCCAGATGCCATTCCCACACAAAAACCTATTCCAAACCCCATTTTCATTCTGTCCCAGCAGGATGGTCCTTGCTGGTAGATTCCACCTGGTACAGCTGGCATATTGAACTCCCTCTGGAAGATTTCCTGGTTAAAAAACCCTCCAAAACAACCCCAGAGAAATATTTCTCCCTAAAAATTGAACTTTACTCTCATGCATGTGTCTCACCACAGAATTATGTCTGTGGTAACCCTTTCACGAGGTCTCCCTTTGAGAAAGGGATTGGAATACGAGGATCAATTTCTTAATCGTACTTACTGATTGTCAAACTCGTTGTTATCGATTCCCCTCTTCAGGATTTACGATTTATTCTTCAACCAGCACTTACGTGCGTTCTAACCCCTCAAGTTACGCTATTGGCGGCCATAATGCTTTTTACGATACGAACAAAAGAGGTGGGGATTCCGCGCAAGCGCCGATAGAATTTCTTAAAGTGTTCTTAAAGTGCCTTTAAAGTGTGTTTATTTTGAAGGACATATCCCCTTTAATTATTTAAAATTCAATATATTTTGAATCAGACTCATCTGGAAAATCGTTGTTTTTATTTTTAGGTGCAATGATGTATCAGTATTACATCAAAATTGTTCCAACGACGTACTTTCGTGCTGATGGAGCTCAACTACAGACAAATCAATTTTCTGTGACGAGACATTCAAAGAAAATTGCAACATTCAGCGGTGGCTCTGGACTCCCAGGGATTTTTTTTAGTTATGAACTTAGCCCTTTGATGGTGAAGTACACGGAGAAACAAAAATCCTTCGGACATTTTGCGACAAACGTCTGTGCGATAATCGGAGGTGTTTTTACTGTAGCTGGACTAATTGACACTTTCTTGTATCACTCAGTGAGAGCGATACAGAAACAAGAATTAGGAAAATTTAGTTAGAAACATTCCAAGATTGTTTTCAATTAATTCGTATAATTGTACATTACCAAGATACACGATCCAATTATCTCAAAGTCTGAACTTTGTATTTTATTAAATCAATAAACTAAATATAATGAGAGAGATGGCAGAAGGATTTGATAAGAGGAATTGATGGAGGAGACGAGGGAATCGTGAGAAAATGTTTTTATCAGGTTATTAAAGCTTTAATTAATTCTACAGAGTCTTTAGGAACATATCGTACAGTTCTATCGAGGACTTAGCCCTCGTCGTGCAAAAATCAACGTCTGAACTCATCGCCAAGGAGTCCAGTGGCACGTAGAGGGGCTTTTTGGGGTCGTACTGGGCTCGTTTCAAGGCCACCAGGAATAAATGTCTCTGTTTCAATCTTTCGATTCCTGTTCCTATGACACTCGGTTGTTTCGCGATAATTTCGTGAGGAATTCCCATTATTTCGTGGACATAATTAAACGAGATTATGAGATAAGACCGAGCTGTAGGGGAAATAAGGACGAATTATTATCGAGGAATAGATAATGTGTATTGATAATTGATTTTGTCAATCCTCACGTGTTTCCCAAATGTTTGGCTTATTCAGAAGAATTTCTTTCGCCTGATCTTCGTCGAAACCCATCTCCTCTTTGATCGCAAATGTGTTGTCTCGGACGTTTTTGAGGTGGAAAGTAATTAATTGAGGTCTTTTGAGGACTAGAGCTCTGACCTCATCTCCACGAAGGTGAAATTCTCTGGAATATCAATCAGGAACATTAAATTAATTAGAAAAACTCAATCAAGTCCTAATTATTATTTTGTGAGGACTATTACCTCTGAAAATATCCTAATTTGTTATCAATCTCGTCAGTCCTCCAGGACAACCACCGAGGTGCCTCCGAGACAATCCTCGCAATATCCTTGTGATCAAAATTGTGAGCCCTCAAGTATCTGATCCTCGTCCTCAAGTCGTCCATATCCTCCTTGAAAATAAAGGGATTCTTCGTGATGAAGGAGGCAATCTGCTCAGCTGGTACCCCACAGTCATGCAAAAACTGAATGTACGGCTTCATCTCCTCAAACTTCCTGGACAAAATGACCTCCATCGCCTTTGGATGGGACTCGATCTTCCACAGCTCGACTCCCAACTTCACCAATTGCTGGATCGTCTCTGATTTGTTGGCATAAGCTGCGAAGTTAAATGCTGGCCGATGATATGGCCCCAGGTCCGACAGGTCTTCCTCACATTCCTCAAGTGCTCCCGGCGTCTTTATGTCCTTCACCAGGTCCTTTAGAAGGGTAACACCCAGTTCTTGTGGATCCTGCGATTGAATCACTACATGTGGCACTGTTTTACTCAAGTTTTCACCGTTTTGAAGGGATTCTGCACTTGTTGAGTACCTTTGTAGCACTGAATTCACTGCGTTAACCTCACTTTTCAGTTTATTTTGGAGGAACTGCCGGGATAAAGGGAGTAGGGCCACGTATTTACGCATTTTGGGGTTTATTTATCACATTCAAAGTATATTGGGCCTTATTTCCTGATATTAATGACACATTCGCGGATTTAAAGTACAGGAATTCGTCTACGACGTCGTCGTGTTTGGAAAAGAACATATGATGGAACAATCGTGACGTAGTACGAATGTACACGACATTTTGGAGTACTCGAAGGTCGATTCCCTTTCGGAAACATTTTTTCTTGAATGAAAATATTCATTCATTAATCTTTAAAAGCCTCATAAAGGATTTTATTTACTTACCGTTTAATGTAAAAGTGAATAAAGGTGTCACCTCTCCCCTGGCCCTAAAATTCATCAGGGAACATTGTAAAATAATTAGAATAATAATGAAGTTGGATACAGGATAAAGATTCGTATATTTAAAATTGAAATAGCCTTTTCTCATAATTTTTTTTGTATTAACTTTGATTAGACGAAAAAGACATAAATAACACACGACAAATAAAATTAGTCGTTGAAACACAATTACACACTGTAGAATTTATTATATTCAATTTCATTCTTCGCATTCTTTTAATATATATTTTATGTTTTTCAAAATTTTCACACAATAGTATCGGTTTTGCCCCTTTCTCTACCATTTCGTGTGATCAATAAACAGTTGGTCAGAACATTTCAAACGTCTCGGTAGTTTTATTATTTTTTTTTCTTCATTTTCGTTTTTTTCTCACCACTGAATGAAGAAAAGTAATAATATTATTGAAAAAATGGAGAAAATTAAGGAAAGTACCAAGGCCTTCAGTGGCTTACCGTTACTAATTAAGATTAAACAATGATAATGAACATCTGGAGCATTTTTCTCCCTTGTCACCCATTTGGTTATTTATCTTTGACTGTTCGGAAAACATTTGCACTGTAAATTATTCCTAAAATAAAGGTAATAAGTATGTAAACAATTTTCAAAAGAAAAAAAATTGTAGGAATAAATTATACAATAAATAACAGAAAAGAAAAATACGGGAGTAAAGATCTTAGAACATTTGTTTTTCCTAGCAATTGCACAATATTACGATAAGTATTTTTAGGATTATTTTAATTAGAAATATTTCTTTGTGCTCTGGAGAAATGGAAAAAAGAGTAATCCCCGTGTGGATTATATTTTGAGTTCGGTGAGAAATAATGTACGATAAAAATGTATCGAGAATTTTTCTAGATTTAGTTTTACAATTTTTCTTTTCGTTTATCTAAACAGATCTCTGCTTCTATAATTATCGAGTGAATCTATAGATTTTTAGTTTATTTTTTTTGGGTCCTTAGAAACTATTTAATGCAGTAATGAAGTCGAAGTTTTGTCAACGCTCAGCATTTCTTCAACATTCCTTTCTTTTCATTTCTTTTTTATCTAGGATAATTTGATTGATTATACATCAACCACCATCTTCTTATGAATATCAGTATTACCGACCACCTGGAAAACCATAAACGTCCGTCTAAATAAATCCTCACGTGATGGAATTTGTCAATGGAAAAAAAAAATCGTACTCACAGAACAAAACTCTTCGAAGCTAATTTTTCCATCCTCGTCCTTATCCGCGAAAAGTATTGTCTTGTCGACAATTTGTTGTAATTGAGTATCTTTAAGATTATTTCCTACCATCATCTTCAGTACTTGAAACAATTCCCCATTACTAATAAATCCATCATTGTCCATATCGTAAATTCTGAATGCAAACCGTAATTTACTTTCTTTATCGCCCTGAAAGAAAAACAATATAAAAACCATTTAAATATCATTAAAAGCACTTGTTATTGTTGCTCCAAATAAAAAGATGGCTTTTAGGTTTCGAATGTCATCATAATCAAAAAAATTCTGTATTTACCTTGACACTGAATTGCGAAACCCCCTGAATGAACTCCTTGAAATCGACTTCCCCATTGCCATCGGCATCGAATATATCAATGACACGTTGTACAAGTGGATTTTGTTGTAACTCTGGTAATGACATAAACTCATCGATACTGAGAGCACCACTGTTATCGAGATCTAATTTTCTAAATCTCTTTCCCAATCTCCTGATTTCATCAGCATCAACTGGAACATCATTTCAACATCAGTGAATCTATTGAACCAGCAATGGCTAACCCACGATTACCCCGAGTAACCACAAAAACCGATGAAATGAGACTACAATTCCGTTAATTGGAGTTAAATAAACACAAAGACTCACAGTTTGAACAGAGTTCCATGGGCAGAGAGCTCTCGTTACCCTGAAAATAACAAAGAACTGGGTAATTTCAAGGTAAAATCGTGTATCCCTATGACTGTACAGCTTAAAAAACAGGTAAGACGTTTATATTTTGAGAGTAAATCCAAAACACTGGGCCCTCGTGTCCCCAGAACAAGTAAACAAATTAATATCACCACTCCCTCGACTAAAAAACTACTTATTCACCATTTTTGGTTGATCTTTCTGGTAATTATCACACGAAAATAAATGATAAAACGTCAAAATTGATCAGCAAACAGCAGCAATCCCAGGTAGACTTCAATGGCTGGTCTCAACTCGTTAAAAATCTTGGAAAGCGCTTGCGTACAAAGCCCACCTTCCCACGTACACTACGTACGATGCCTGTGTGTGCCGTAAATAGCTAGTTTTGATCCCCCCCCCCAGGTTCGATACCACAAAAAAGCGAGAAAAATGAAATGAAAAGACAGACGCGTTCACGGCGACACCTGCAACCTCTTCGTCAAGAGAGAAATTTCATAAACTCGTAAATAATCTGCTGGCGTCTTCCCCCTCTCCTTCTGACGCTCCAAATTGTTTTTTTTATAAAATTGCGATAAAAAAACCACGTCAGTCAACAGTCTTGTGTGGCACTAGTGCAAAACAAGTCGTGATAGGACGTAGAAAACTCCTGGAAGTCCTCTACGTGAGTTTAATCATTTTCTGTCATTTGTGCTTAACATTCTCTTCCAATTAATTTTTAAATAAGCGAATACAATAGAAAAATAGCGTTAATTTAACATTCTCATAATAATTAAGTCCCTAGAAGTTTTCACTGTCAATGATAATGAGTATAATTGCGCAATAAGTGCAGATAAGAGTCTGGCGACATGACCGCTTCCATATTTATTTAGATAAAGCCATCAACAATGTCACAATTTCTGGGCAAAGTTGTTCTGATAACCGGTGCTAGTTCCGGCATTGGAGCAGCAACAGCGATACATTTATCATCACTGGGTGCCTCTCTCTCGTTAACCGGTAGAAACCTTGAGAATCTCGAGAAAGTGGCTGCCCAGTGTAAAGCTCCAAAGCCGTTTATCCTCCCTGGGGAACTGACCAATGAAGAGGATACCAAGAGGATTCTAGAGTCGACCATCAAACATTATGGAAAACTGGATGTTTTAATTAATAATGCTGGGACCATTGAACGTGGGAGCATTGAAAATACCAGCCTGGAACAGTACGACAGGTGCCTAATTAATTTTTTGTGTTAAATTCTATTTAGACTCACGACGAATGGAGATTTTGATTCCTACGATTTGTTTTTTTTAGAGTTTTCAATTTGAATGTTCGCTCGATGTATCATTTGACGATGCTAGCAACTCCACATCTGATTGAGACGAAGGGAAATGTTGTTAATGTTTCAAGTGTCAATGGATTGAGATCATTCCCAGGTGTTTTGGCATATTGCATGAGTAAATCAGCTGTTGACCAGTTTACACGCTGTGTGGCCATTGAATTAGCTGCTAAACAGGTAAAAATATGGACGAGAATAGTTAAATGGACGCTGGATTCATTCAGAATCTTCAGAGGAAGGTGCCAGCATTGTTTTAATGAGAAACTAAATTTTATTCAGGCGGTTTTTCTATTGAAATACCTTTGGAATTCATTGAAACTCATCATTAATACTTTCTCTTGATATTTCTGCCTTCTTACCTCTATCGAAAAATACTTCTGCTCCCTAATAATTCAACGAAGTATTGTTTCTATCATCGTGATAAATTTTCAGGTGAGGGTGAACGCTGTAAATCCAGGAGTAGTGATAACAAATCTCCACGAGAGAAGTGGAATGAGCCCCGAGGAACTGCAAGCCTTCTTCGAGCGCAGCAAGACGACTCATGCTCTTGGCAGACCTGGCCAACCTGAGGAAGTTGCCAGAACGATTGCTTTCCTGGCAAGCGACGATGCAAGCTTCATAACTGGAGCGACATTACCTGTTGATGGAGGCAGACACGCTCTCTGTCCCAGATAAACTCATAAACTACCTTCACAATGTAATATTTTCCCTTATTTTTTTACTTGGAGAATAAAGAGGAATATTTTGTACTGAATAAAAGCTTCACCATGACACGATCAACAATTCTTTTTACAAAGACCTGCCCTTCGGTCCTTCACGCGCACCAGATCAATAAGAGCATTAAAACAGACAACTCAGATGAGTCATTTCAACGTTAGTCATGTGATAAAATGTATATAAAATCCTCATTTATTACGTGGGTTTGAAACCACAAATGCAGAGTGCGATATTCTGCAATAAATACCGATGCCAGTGGTTCATCTTCGATTGAAAACTTGGAATTTAGATTAGGTATTCGTTTTGGGCAGATTTTTCTTCTGTCCAACGATGTCTTGCTTCCAGACAAACTCTGAGCAATAGCCAGACTTAGGTATGCAGGAATTTTTACACGTGAAAATCGTCAGTACGCCCCAATCGAGGCCCTTCATGACATCCAAACAGCCCAGGTAATTCAGCAGCTGGGGCATGATCTAAAACAACAGTTATTGTCTCCTCAACATCAGTCTGTCAATTGAAATTCTATAAAATGGATAAAGCTTTGATGTTCACATTGGAACGTACTTGAAACTCGAATTGTCTGTCTCCACCGCACTCTTCGCACTTCGGAATGTGATCGGGTTGATGGTCTGCAGAAATGTAAAGTGGACTGCCTCCTCGGTCATACCTATAAAGCAATTAATCAGTGGAAAACACTGGGAAACGCAAAAAATAATTAGCTACGTCCAAAAACAGAAATATAAATCACCTCAACACTTGATCAGGATGTTTATCAACTCTGCTTCTGAATTCTGTGAACACCTCGTCCTCATCGTCAACCATGTTCATCAAATCTCCATCAATATCCTTTTCAGACTGAAGGGTTCCAGCTTTACCAGTCTTGACCATCAATTTATACTTCTCCATTTCTCTTTTCTCCTTCTCCATCTCGTCGCCCTCATCCTCAGAGTCCTCTGAGTTCTCTGACTCGGTTATCAACTCCAACTCGGGGAATAAGAATTTATGGGGGGAGTCTTCAGGTTTTCTGGAAGGATCATTACACATCTCCTTATGTCCAGTCTTCCAGTCAATCACTTGGTGACTTCTGCAGCAGTAACTGACTTTCCTACACTTCGCACACTTACTGGGGGCTGACAGACCACAAACGTGACAAGTTTTCGTCCACTTGTCGACAGCTGAAAAGTCCAAACGTCAACATGATGACAATAAAGAATTCTAAATGAACAATGTCATGTCATACAGTCCTTTCTTCAAGTTAAAAGTACTCACTCAAGTCTGGTCTCCAGTCTTCCCTCTCCTCGGGTGCATCAAAGGGATAAAACTCGTTTTTCCTCCCCAACTGTTCCCTCAGGACCTTCAGATTCCCTCCATCATTATCCTTACAGCATTCACTCTTCTTACAAACGAACACAAAAATTGTTCGATGAAAGGTCGCGTCGTTGGCGAAATAAGGGGCATAAACTTGGCACAGGAAGACACATGGATCTCCACATGTTCCACACTGAACATCCTCAGCCCCAGGGACATTCTTGAGGTCCAGCCATGCTGGTTCTCCTCCCACTTTGCTGGGGAAAAATCTGCTCTGCAGTCTCCAACGTTCGCACTCCTCTACAAATCCAATATCAACTTCTCCCATTGTCCAACCAATGATTCAACCAATGATTACCAGGATCTACTGTTTGTTTACGAGCCAATGAACACTTCTAGGTTAGTTGAACTATTAATTTCCGAAGGTGCCGCAGTGGTGGACATTTTAAGGAGTGTTCTCACCGTTTCGGGCGACGAAGAAACCATTGCCCCCATGAGAAAAAAATGGTAGCAGTTAGGGGGAGGAAATCATGAAGAGTCGGAAGAATCCGCAAATTCTCCTGCTGATGATTTAATCCACCTTGTTTCTTCGGGATATCCTGGCCCCAAACACGCGTAGAACCTCTCGTGAACAATCAATAAATTCTCGAACAAATTATCGAAGAAATGTGGAGTGTATGTGTTACTATTGGAGACATTTGGTGCCCACTGAGAAGGGATTAGAGATTGAAATAAGGTTTAAAGATGGCGGATTGTGCATCGGAGGTACGGCACTCATCAGCGAGTAACGAGTGTGGATTGAATCAAAATATAACAATGATTAACAATGGACGTGTACCCCAGCACGGTATTACAACTCAGAATCCCATCGGTCAGGGGCCACGAAGTGTTACTATTTATAAAACAGAAACTGGGTTTGGATTTAATGTACGTGGACAGGTGAGCGAGGGTGGTCAGTTGAGGAGTATAAATGGTGAACTTTATGCACCACTCCAGCATGTCAGTGCTGTTCTGCCTCATGGAGCTGCTGAGAAGGCTGGAGTCAGGAAAGGAGATCGAATTCTCGAGGTGTAAGTTGTTATATCACACCCTAGTTTTTCTTTGATATCTCCTGAACAAATGAAGCAATTCCAAAATCTCAAATATAATTTTACACCCTGAAACAAGTCCTCGGGGATGAAACAAAATCTGGAAAATTCACTCTGCCAATCCTGAGTTATTAACGATTGAAGAGACATTTATTTGTTGTTCCATGTGCAGAAATAATATTAATGTGGAAGGAGCCACTCACAAACAGGTGGTAGATCTGATAAAGTCAGGGGGTGATGTCCTGACGTTGACTGTTATATCGGTGACGCCCCAGGAAGCTGAACGACTGGAGCCATGCGAAGATCTAAGGTAATTCCACTCACTTTTAAACGAAATAATTTTATTTATCGACGTTCTCTTGCAGTTATCAATCAGTAGATTACAGTGAGAAACGCTCACTACCAATTAGCGTGCCTGATTATCACGTGCGTGAACGCAGACACGAGAGATATGTTGTGTTCAATGTGTACATGGCAGGCCGTCACCTCTGCTCCAGAAGGTATCGAGAGTTTGCTGCTCTACACATGTCACTAAAAAAAGAATTCATCGGTTTCAATTTTCCAAAATTACCTGGCAAATGGCCTTTTCAATTGAGCGAGCAACAATTGGATGCCAGACGAAGAGGTCTCGAACAGTATTTGGAGAAGGTCTGTGCAGTGCGTGTGATAGCTGAGAGCGATGCAATGCAAGAATTTTTGACTGATAGATTGGAAGAAGATGGCGATCAAGGGCCAGCAGTTGATTTAAAAATACTCCTGCCAGATCGTGAAGTTGTAACTGTCACTGTTGCTAAAGCAGCACTAGCTAAAGACGTTTACGAAGCGACATGCTGTAAAATTGGATTGGACAATGAAACCGCCAAGTATTTTTACCTCTTCGAGATTGTCGAGTATAATTTTGAACGTAAATTGCAGCCTCACGAGCATCCCCACACCCTTTACATTCAGAATTACTCGACTGCCAGTGCCACGTGCCTGGCAATACGCAGATGGCTATTCAACATATCTAGAACCCTGAGTGAGCAGGCACTCACCTGGATCTTTTGGCAGACTGTTGATGAAGTCAATCGTGGTCATATCAATGCTGGAGAGAGATTGTACCAGTTGAAAGCCCTTCAGGATGCCTCCAGAAAGCATGAGTACTTGAAACTGGCTAGGGAACTGAGTGGCTATGGGGACATTGTATTTCCCCACTGTGGCTGTGACTCCAGGAAAGAGGGGCACGTTGTGGCTGCTGTGGGTGCTGGAGCCTTCAAATTGCACGCAGCCAAGGAAGATGGAACACTAGAGTCTCAGGTCGTTGAATTCCAATGGAGAAACATCACCCGGTGGGAGGTGGACGAGGAGGGCATGGCCTTCTGCTTCCAGTACACGAGGCAAGACAATCGACCCCCACGATGGCTCAAAGTTTTTACCCCCTATGTAAGTATATTTATTGTTTTAACTTATCAATGTTAGGACAACAATTCAAATCTGCTCATTACTCTCGTTACAGTATACGTTCCTGCTGGACTGTTTCGAGCGAATAGCCGAGGAGTCGAAGTGGGAAGCGGGCGAGGAATGACAAAAAACAATTGTAAATTGCAAAAATTGAATCATTATCCCATCCCCACACTTTGTACTGTAAATTTCCACGACTACCCGATGCTTCAATATTTTCTTTCTCCTGAATTTTATGCGACAAATTTGCTAGTCTACTTTAGAATCACATACTATCCTTTTTGTATATACTTTGAAGAAGGAAAATGAAGGAAATTGCAACTAAAATTGACTATTGATGAATGATAAACGATGAGATGTCTCCTCGTGCTGTGACAGTGGCACATTTTAAATATGTAGTATAACAATTATGAGGATTGTTGAATTTATCGATAAAGATCTCTATGACTACTGCATCATTCTAAACGAATTTTAAGAGCAGAGAAAGAAAATAAAGTATTAGGCGAAAATTATTTGATAATTTTCAGAGGTGAAAGAGAATTAACGGCTTAATCTTTATCAATTATTTGGCCTACTAAAGTCACTAGTCCTATGGATTCGTTGAATGCTGATGTTTAAAATTCCGTTTACATTAGTGATTGTATGTTAATCCTCTGCAATAATCGTACATTAAATTTAGAGATATTTTCGAGGAAATGAAAGAAAAATCATGTTGAAAAACAAAATCAATTTATTTTTGTTCAATTGTATATACTTAATGTTCCTGAAAGAATTCCATTTCCATAGCTTTTATTTATACAATAAGTCATTCATTCCCAGTCGCGAATGCCATTATTTTTATTTTTCGGATCGTTATATCTTTAAAAAAAAACATAAACAATGATCTGCAAAAGGTATTCGGCCTATTGTACACTAGGCCCCTTCGCTATATTTAGTAATACCTTGTTAGTTGAAAATGAGACGTATTTTTGTGTTTTAAAAATTATGTTATGAACTTTACAATTGTTAAATTTTGTTGGTAATGTATTAAATGATAAAATGAAACACCAACGATAATTATATATACATAAAAATCTGAACTAGAGCACGTTGTATTGAAAACGCATTTGC
This sequence comes from Diachasmimorpha longicaudata, assembly GCF_034640455.1. NCBI lineage: Eukaryota > Metazoa > Arthropoda > Insecta > Hymenoptera > Braconidae > Diachasmimorpha > Diachasmimorpha longicaudata. The sequence continues at coordinate 2,906,726 of NC_087243.1, forward strand.
ATTTATAATTCATAGCCATAAACTTTTCCTTTCATTCTGACGTACATTATACATACATTATTTAGAACAATGAAAAATTGTATTACTCAAGAGTAAACAAACAGACTAATTCTTATGCAAAGAACAAATACACATTGTTTTCTTCAGAGAAATACTAGTTTAAAGAAAGATATACTTAGACGACGTAGAAAAAAATGAGGGAATAATAATATTCTATGAGAAACAGAATAAATACAAATTCAGCGATCACGTGAGGTTTTTGATTATTATCCTTGTATGAGTATCATTGTATCAGTTCCTCTGTCAAAAGAGAATAAAAACATGTAAATGATTACAAAAGATGTACCTTTATTGACACCAGTCTCAATTCATTCATAATTGGGGTTTTGCCAGAGAAGTCTTAGTGTTGACTGTGAAAAATATTAGACACAAATCTTATTTTAAAACAATAAAAAATTAACGAATTAATTTACTTTATCAACGCAAACGTTTCTTGTTTCCTTCATTAAAATAATCGCCCAGCAACCCCCCGAATATTCCCAAAAATAATACTGTATCAAACGTGGATCCTCAACGCAATGCTCTCAGATTTGTTCTCCGCTTCGAGTCCCACCTTGATTTTCTCCAGTGTCTCGTGAATGACCCGGAAAGGGGGTCTGTCCGCTGGCCTCCTATTCCAGCAGACCTTCATAAGATCGTAAACCTGAGGCGGTGTGTTGTCCGGACACTGGAGAACGTTTCCCTCCTTGATGTACTTGACGACTTCCTCGTGAGTCATGCCGTAATACGGCTGCAGAGCAAAGCTGAAGATCTCCCAGAGGCAAACGGCGAAGGCCCAGACATCAGACTCGATCGTGTATTTATTATAGAGGATGCTCTCAAGGGGCATCCACCTGACGGGAATGGCATCCTGGTCATCCCCTTTGTAGTAATCCTGAAGGTATATTTTCTGGGACAAACCAAAGTCTGCTATCTTCACGACCATTTGATCGTTGATGAGGCAGTTCCTGGTGGCCAAATCTCGATGCACGAATTTTCTATCCGATAAATAAACCATTCCTGAAGCCACCTGAATAGCGATGTTAATTAGATCCATGTGAGAGAGCCTGGAGTCATCGTTGTCATTGAATTTGTATCCATTAGAGGGTGAGCAGCTCCTCAGAAATTCGTTGAGGTCTCCCCTCCCCATATACTCGAAGAGAAGGCACATGGGCCTCCCCAGGGCGCAAACTCCCAGCAGCTTGACGATGTTCGGATGATCGAATTCAGCGAGAAGACAGGCTTCCCTCTCGAAGTCGACGAGGAGATCCTGGGAGGCCTCGTCCTTCAGCATCTTGACAGCGACGTTCGTAAACTCCTCATTGGGTATAAGCCCTGGGGCCTTCGCCTGGAAGACTCGCCCGAAGGCGCCCTGTCCCAAATCCCTGACATAAATAATGTTGTTACGAGGGAACTCCAGCTTCTCCAGTTTGGGATTCAGCTGGGCACCAGTCCTGTGGTATGCATCGTTATTCGGTAGCTTATCCAGGTCGATATTGACGTCTGGATTCGGTGCGTTGCAGTAGCCATTGCTTCGTTGTTTCTTGAGCCTCTGGGTGAGGAAGAGGGACACGAGTGAACCGAAAATAAGGACAAAACCCAGAGCTGATAATGTCAGTGTGAATCCAGGAGTGAAAAGGCTCTCCATCATAATCTCGTTGGAGTCTGCTTTTATTTCTGGATTCACTCGGGTCTGATTCTCACACACTGGGATGTCGCAGTGTTCCCAGCGCACCTCGGGGTTCATGGTGAAGCACCAGGGCGCTAGCTCATCGCCCCCAGCATTCCTACAGAAGTTCTTTCCATATCGAATCTGGGGGAATACATTTGGAGGTTTGTTATGGAAGTGGGGCTGCTGTACATCCCAAGGTTGACAGTCCAGGCCACTCTTGGAGCGATTCATACTCCCCATGTAGAACCTGCCGTTGTCCCTGATGCAGTCGTACGTCACCAGGTCCTGATTCATGTCAGTGAGGTGTATGTGCGAGCAGGTGGTTACTCCCTTCTTCAGTTTTGGCAGGACATCGCAATCTGGGAGTCGAAAGTGCCCCCGAGATCGTATGTAAATATCCCTTTGCTTATTGTCCTCGATGAGGGCCCAATCGTTGAAGCAAAACTCGTGTCTTATTGCCTGACAGTCTTCGTAGCAAAGGGGCAGCCTCTCTGACTTATAACACATGGGAAATGCATAAACACAGAGCATTTTCTCAGCTGCTGAACGACAGGGCTCCTTCAGCTTGGAGATTAACTCCTCCCAGAGGTCTGTGGTTATCTCCTCGTTGAGAAAACCCCCAGGATTGTCGGCTGAATCGTTGAACCATACTTTACCGATTCCTGTTAAATATTTTCGACAAATCTTTCCATTGTAGGGAGCACAGTACCCTTGTGATTCAACAGTTTGGGAGCTCTCGATGCTGATTATGTTGATGATAAACACGAGTGTCCAAAGGATTCTGATAAAAATAGTATTTACCCTCGTCATGACGCTGTCTCTCACTCGCTGGATGTTTTTAAATCAAATTATTGATTCATTGTTGGCCTGTTGCTTCACCTCGTCATGTTCATTATCTCATAATTCACATTTCACCACTTGAAACACTGTTGACACAATGTAAAACAATCTCTCACTGGTCCACACATTTTTTTAATGTTTGAGAGTTAATTGAGGAGTTTTATTATGGAAATTATTGTTTTGTTGTACGTGAAATTATTTTCCTTGGTTCATTGGCAGTTTGTGAGCATGGGGACGCCAACTGGGGGTTAGGGGAGCTTTTCGGGGGATAAATGCACCTGGGGGTTGTAGAGGGGATGAACATAATCTCACCCCCCTCAGGTTTTCGGTAGAACCGAAATCCGTTTGATCGACTAATGGTATTTACACATATTTTTGAGGTTAGAATTTTTGTGAAAAACCAGAACGTTTGAAAAATAATACTTTATTGAAAATCTTGACAGTAGGTGATCAAGGTGTGTTTAATGTCGCAATGATTGCAGTACCGTGCTTCGATGTGGGCTATCAATTAATGAGAATCATTTTTTTGATGACTAATGAACTCTGGTTCATTTCTCTGCACCCTCTACACCAGCCTGCGTCATCAGATCAGCAATATTTTTCTCCAGGTCGTCTATTCGAGTCCCCATTTCATCTAGTGTATGTTATTAAGGATTTTATGTGTAAAATGATCGAGCCATCACGTCGTAAAAAATGTTTTACAAAGTGAGGTTATGTGCACTTCTCGATAAAAAGGATATTTCTCCCAATAATCTGGTCCGACATCGTTTGGAACTTGTCCTGCATGCCCTGGAGAAGTGTCTGTACCTAATGAGTCCTCAGAAATTGTGTTAAAATTCGCCAATTGATAGGAAAGCACTACTTGACAAATGCAAAACTATTTTCAAACTCACGAATTGCGTCAGCTCCTGGACATTCTTGGGATCAGTATTATTTTCCATGTTGTAGTTCTCACTCTCGTCGATTTTGTTCTCCTGCTTGACACCATCTGCCATGTTTATTGTCCCAAAAAAAATTGTTTGATCGAAAATAATTGGGAAACCGAAGTTTTATACACTTTTGTTTGGAACCTGTGACGTTTCTGATAGATTGGTCTGTTGACATGCGCAGGGGAGCAGGTTCGATGCACCAAAATGTATTTGTCTGCCCAATGGAAGGGGTAAAGGTTGCGTTGGTCGCCTGATCCTCATAGTGCGTCATCAGCTGATTGCTGGGACATGTGTTATTGACAGTTTGTTTTTGTGTTTGTTGAGTATTTCTTACAATTCCGACGATTGCCCATTGTTATGAAACTATTGAACGTGAAGAGTTGTCAAGTCTCTGGTCAATTAATATAGTTGGGTGATAATTATGACACGTGATTTAATTTATTTGGTCGTTCTGGTCTACGTCGTTAGCAATACTGTCGAATCATGGCGGTTCAGGGGAGATCAACGGTCTCCAGTGATTCTGGGTGAGCTAAACAACAATTTAATGACAACAAATGTCCAGGGGATCCTTTAAAGTCTGAGAAAATCGCAGTTTTAACGATTTCCTTTCACATGTTCATTGACAGTTCCAGGAGATGGTGGAAGCCAAGTAGAAGCAAAATTAAACAAATCCTCAGTGGTGCATTATCTCTGCGAGAAAACATCAACAGAGTTCTTTAACATATGGCTGAATCTCGAGCTGCTAGTCCCCATCGTCATCGACTGTTTCGTAAGTCCTTCTGCATTATCAATTCACTCTCGATAATTAGGAGACTCGAAGACGAATTTTTTTATGGGAATTACAGATCGATAACATGAAATTGACGTATGATAATAAGACTAGACTAACGAGCAACTCTCCTGGAGTCGATATTAATATCCCCGGATGGGGGGATCCTCTCGTGGTTGAGTGGCTGGACCCCAGCAAGGCGTCGCCTGGCAGTTACTTCAAAGATGTTGGGAACATGCTGGTCAATGACCTGGGATACGTGAGGAATGGGTCGCTGAGGGGGGCGCCCTACGATTTTAGAAAGGCTCCAAATGAAAATGGAGAGTTCTTCGTCAAATTACAGTCTCTGATCGAGGAAACTTATATCATGAACAATAAACAGCCAGTGACACTCATAGCACACAGCATGGGGGGTCCAATGTGTTTGTTGTTTCTTCAACGTCAGAGTCAAAAGTGGAAAAACATGTACATTAATAGTTTAATAACTCTTGGCGCTGTTTGGGGTGGATCGGTGAAGGCGTTGAAGGTGTTCGCTATTGGGGACGATTTGGGTGCTTATCTTCTTCGTGAAAGTATCCTGAGGAATCAGCAAATCACAAGTCCAAGTCTTGGGTGGCTGATCCCCTCCAAGCTCTTCTGGAAGTCCTCGGAGGTGCTCGTGCAGACGCAAACGAGGAACTACACTTTAGATAATCTTCAACAATTTTTTTTGTAAGGAAAACTGGTTTTGGTTGGGTTTTCCCAGATTATTTACGAACTTAATTGTTTTTTCCTTCAGGGATATTAACGTTCCAGATGGCTGGGAATTCCGAAAAGATACTGAGCAGTATCAGGCCGATTTCACAGCTCCAGGGGTTGAAATTCATTGTCTTCATGGGGCTCAGGTGGACACAGTTGAGAGGTGAATGATAAATATTTTTGTTTCCCACGTCATACAGAGGACAAATTCATTGTAGACGATTTAAAAAAATGGTAAAACCTTTTTTAGACTCTACTACAAACCAGGAGCCTCTCTGGACAGTCGTCCCCAACTGATAAATGGTGATGGGGATGGAACAGTAAATGCGAGGAGTCTCGAAGGGTGTCTGCACTGGAAAGATAAGCAAAAAGCAAAGGTCTATCACCAGGCGTTTCCCAACGTCAACCACATGCAGATCCTCAGTAGTCCAGCAGTCCTCAACTACATAAAAACCGTTCTGACCTTTTGATATTGATCTCACAACCTGATGAGGCAATAGTTAAAAGAATAATGTCTTCGTGTAGAAGAAATACCCGGAATAACAGGAAAAACAACTACAACAATTCAGGATTTTAATTATAAGTCAGAAGAAAAAAAAACATCAGTTAGAATTAATGAAACTCTTGCTCTCCCTGCACGAGTTGTTTTATGATTTTTTTTTACCTCGATAAGTTGAAACGCTCAATGATTCACATTTAACTTTTAATGATAGATAACAAGTCTGATTTTGATTATCTCCCCCCTTTTTCCAATTAGTCGGGAAAATTTGTCTATAAATACTCCAGTCATTGTTAGTGTATTAACAAACCACTGGCAGCAACAACTTCTCATGACACCACAATGGTTACTCCAGAGTAGATCTTGTCCATAGAATTAAAGTTCGCCAAATTAATTGTAAACTAATATACGTAAGTTATATTTTTATCAAGATTCAAGATTGATTGTAAATAATAAAGGACTATACTTCCTTATCCTAAAATAAATGTGATATTAAACTAATGACTTCCAGGTTTTGCTCTTTGAGCAGCAGTGACTGGGTAATTACGTGGATTAGTGACTTTCATCGAAAATAATTATGAAAATTCAAAAGACAAAAAACAGTAGTTTATTCCAGACTCGGATCTTGCAATCTCTACTCTACTTTACACATCCGTCCCGTTAATTTTTAATTACAAATAAAATTCATACGTACATTGTTTGAACCTAGATATTTAACACGTGTTATAATTTGCACTTTCATTAATAATTTTCTCTTCAATATATTATAATAAATAATTCACAGTGATTTACTTTTCCGTACATTCAATGCGTTATCATTTTTACCCTACAATTTTCATTCAGCTCCATTGCTTGAGGTTTCACTCAGTCCTCGAGAACACAGAGAAGAATATTCATCCAAATACAGGATTAATTAAGCCCTTAACGATGGAATTGATTTTTTTTCTCGGTTATTGGAGCTCTAAATAATTCAAATTTAAATTCGATAGTCTAATTATTCAAATGACTTCTTCTCTGCGCTTAAAGGCATCACACAGGAATGGTCGATTTACAATAATTCATAATAATTTATAATAATTCGTTCTACTGGGAACAAGAAGCATCTGTCTCGCTGCAAAAATCTTTGGATAAATATACTCTCGATATTTCAAATGGCCTCGATGTACAAAAATTTTGTGTAGAAAATTAAGGCAAGATTTTCCACTAATGTCAGTTGAGTCCAGATCCTGTTTTTAAAAATGCATACAGACCAATTGCGATAATCGTGACGACTGTTATAGTCCTGTAGGAACGCAGACGATAGGGTATCCTGGGCTGGGGAACAGCCACTTTGAGGCGCCTGAGTCTCTCACGCTCTAATCTGCTGGCCTCAGCTTTTTGTTTCCATTCTCGCTCTTTGCATCGTCTCTTCTGATCGAAATCACGAACATCAGTGGTTATTGACTCCGGAGGATAGTCTCGATAGAGGTTTTTAGCTTTTAGGAGGAGCTCCTCGAAGGGTAGGTCATCAGGCAACTGAAAGCAGAAGAATTTCCAGTTAATTTTATTTTTCCTTTCGTGGAAATCACAGAATTTTTTGGGCCTTATTTCTGCTTACGGTGCACAAAACTTTGTGAGTATGTCCCATGTCCGGAGTGGTATTGAATATCTCAGTGTCACGATGGGCGACAATCACAGTACTGAGGTAGAGAGGCATCAGGATTGGAGAACCCAGGAAGAAGTCGAATAACCGATGAAGTAATTTACGATTCTCAGCGTATTTGTGAGCGTACCACGTCGTGTACTCGGCCAGGGCGAAATGTGGAAACAATTCCACACTGATAATTATAATTAAAATAGTAAATATGAGTATTAAATGTAATTAAGTCGTTACTTACTTTTCCAAATGTTCTAGTAACGTCGGATGAATTCTCTCCAATAAAGCGAATATGTAAAACAATTCCTGATTAACTCTTTCCATCGTCTGCTCCATGAACCTCTCCAGATACTCGACAGTTATTTTTTCAAGCACCTGGAGACCTTCCTCCAGCCCCATGACGATGAGAACTGTTGCTGCTACGTCATTGTACCCTTGATAGTAGCTGTCAGAAATAAAATGAAAGTAGGAAAGAAGAAATAGTTAGGAAATATTCTTTTATCAGTTGATGAAAGAGTCGACTGTTCTGCCACATTACAACAAAATTATTTAGGAAAATTTATTGTTATTTACTTGAGCTCTGGATGCCGATGAAGAACCCAACAAATTATCTGCGTGAGCTGACGATAGAATGTCTCATAATCGGTCTCACTAGAGTCTGCAGGTAGATGTCCACCACTTCTGGCCACGTCCTTCAGTATCTGCTGGTGAACACCATCAGAAATTTTTTCGTGAACTTGAGGTAATTCAGAGGTGTCTACTGCCCTTCCCTCGTCTATCCTCAGGAGCTTCGGCCAGAGAACCCTTCGTACATCATCTACAGATCATCTCAATGACTTCAAGAGACTAATGCAGAGGTGGAAGCAGTAATCATCAAGAAGAAAGGCATTTCTTTTTGACTGAAGCTAGGGAAGAGTGAGGATTTATTTAAATTGATTTACCAGTTACGAATCCTAGACTGCTACACCCCAGCAGCTTCAGCTCTCCATAAGACAGGTTCTGCTTGATCTTCCCACTGATAACCCTTATCTTCAACTTCTCCAAATGACTGAGTTTCTCTAGATCACCACAATCAGCTGATAACACAGTCTCATCGTAAGGCTTTCCATTAGGTTTACCTGGTGACTCGGTCTGGGATACTCCAGGGACACTTGGAATATCCTCGTGCCATGCTGGTACTGAATCTGGCAGTGACACAAGTGGAACACGTGTGTAATTATCCAAATCCTGTTTGTCCATGTTGGTTGGAAATTTGCTAAACTTATGGTTAAACTATTGTCCAGGTAACTGCGCGATAATTTTGCATTTTTCCGAGGGAACTGTCAACGTCTCGTAGTCAATCAAACCATTTTTATAATTAAAAATTGAATTTAGTAGTTTAGAAGGCTAAATTTGTTGACACATATGCTGATTTTTTTATGATCCTGATGATGTATTTTTGACAGGCATCTCTGATTGTTGTGCCTTGCGTTTGGATGGGGATGGCCCACAGGTGAGGGCTTTTCCCAAAACGAAGAAAATCAATCGTTAGTGATAGGTTAGGACTCGTTTGAAGTGGATTCCAATTGCTTTGGTAGTCTCTCATTAATATTTAAACGGATAATTAAGAATATTAATATTAGTTTGACCGACAGATACGTAACAATACCGACGTGAACGTCTAACACAGTCTCATTACGTTACCGACGGGGAGTGCCTGGTACTACGTACCCGACGTGGAGTAGCAGTCCCGCCGGGGGTTATTTTCGGGTCTGGGGAGGATAGTTTAATGCAGTCGCGGTTGCCAAACTTGGCGGCAAGGCCCAGAAGACAATAAAAAAATTAAAAACCATTTTTTGAAAAAAAAAAAAATTCAAAACGGGAGAATCGAACCCGAGTCGTTTATTTGACAGGCCGGGACTCTACCGCCTGCGCCATTCGGTGCAAACTAATCTTGCTGCAATTTTATTATATATAAAGGAAGAAGGAGCATTTTTTTTGGTGATTTGCATGTTTTATTGCGAAAATCGTCATTCCCCGGGTGTCTACGCCCTCCAGGGATGCCAAGGAGTGACAAAGAATATTTTCTTTTTTTTCCTACTTAAATTAGAGGCCTTACGCCGGTTTTTCGCTTTTTTGTACCTATTTTGGCGTGTGGGGGGCGATCTATGCGACCGGGGGGGGAATTTCCGGGCTCTGGGGATTCCATTGGGTGCCCCCAAGGCCATCCAAGCAAAAAAAACCGGAAAAGAAAACCTTTTTCTTTTTGGCCAAAAAAAATTGAAGGCTAACCCCTTTCCATTTTTGCCAAAAAAATCGATTGGCTAAAAAAATTATTTTCGGGTCCGGGGAGGCTAGTATAATGCACTTCCGGTGGCCAAACTTGGCGGCAACGCCCGGAACCCCCCGAAAAAAATTAAAAACCATTTTTTTTGGGGAAAAAAAATTGAAAAACGCGAAATTTGCATAAAAATCATCATCCCCTGGGTGCCTACGCACCCCTAGGGATGGTACGGAGTGAGAAAAAATACTTTTATTTTTTTCCTACAAAAATTACCAGTTTTACCCCGGTTTTTTTATTTTTTTGTACCTTTTATAGTGTCTGGGGGGTGATCTACGCGTCCGGGAGGGGAATTTCCTGGCGCTGAAGGTTCCCCTGGGTGCCCTGAAGGTCTAGAAGCAAAAAAAAAATTAAAAATCAATTTTTTCAGAAAAAAAAAGAATTCAAGACGCGAGAATCGAACCCGAGTCATTTATTTGACAGGCCGGCACTCTACCACCTGCGCCATTCGGCGCAAGGTAATTTCTTTGCAATTTTATTGTATATAAAGGAAGAAAAGAGCATTTTTCTGGTAATTTGTATGTTTTATTGGGAAAATGATCATCCCCCGGGTGTCTACGCACCCCTAGGGATGCCAAGGAGTGAGAAAGAATATTTTGCTTTTTTTCCTACAGAAATGACAAGTTTTACCCTAGTCTTTTTATTTTTTTGTACCTATTATGGCGCGTGGAGGGTGATCTACGCGTCCGGGCGGGGCATTTCCTGGCGGTGGAGGTTCCCCTGGGTGCCTACAAGGCACGGAACCCAAAAAAAATGCTCTTTATTCCTTTATATACAATAAAATTGCATTAAAATTAGTTTGCGCCAAATGGCGCAGGCGGTAGGGCTCCGGCCTGTCAAATGAATGACTCGGGTTCGATTCTCGCGTTTTGAATTTTTTTTTTTCTGAAAAGATTGATTTTTAATTTTTTTTTCTGCTTCTAGACCTTCAGGGCACCCAGGGGAACCTTCAGCGCCAGGAAATTCCCCTCCCGGACGCGTAGATCACCCCCCAGGCGCTATAAAAGGTACAAAAAAATAAAAAAACCGGGGTAAAACTGGTAATTTTTGTAGGAAAAAAATAAAAGTATTTTTTCTCACTCCGTACCATCCCTAGGGGTGCGTAGGCACCCAGGGGATGATGATTTGCATGTAAATTTCACGTTTTTAAATTTTTTTTCCCCAAAAAAAATGGTTTTGAATTTTTTTCGGGGGGTTCCGGGCGTTGCCGCCAAGTTTGGCCACCGGAAGTGCATTATACTAGCCTCCCCGGACCCGAAAATAATTTTTTTAGCCAATCGATTTTTTTGGCAAAAATGGAAAGGGGTTAGCCTTCAATTTTTTTTGGCCAAAAAGAAAAAGGTTTTCTTTTCCGGTTTTTTTTGCTTGGATGGCCTTGGGGGCACCCAATGGAATCTCCAGAGCCCGGAAATTCCCCCCCCGGTCGCATAGATCGCCCCCCACACGCCAAAATAGGTACGAAAAGGAGAAAAACCGGCGTAAGACCTGTAATTTCTGTGGGAAAAATCTGAAAATATTCTTTGTCACTCCTTGGCATCCCTGGAGGGCGTGGACACCCGGGGAATGACGATTTTCGCAATAAAACATGCAAATCACCAAAAAAAATGCTCCTTCTTCCTTTATATATAATAAAATTGCAGCAAGATTAGCTTGCGCCGAGTGGCGCAGGTGGTAGAGTCCCGGCCTGTCAAATAAATGACTCGGGTTCGATTCTCGCGTTTTGAATTTTTTTTTTTTCTCAAAAAATGGTTTTTAATTTTTTTTTGTGTTCTGGGTCTTGCCGTCAAGTTTGGCAACCGCCAACGCATTAAACTACCCTTCCCGGACCCGAAAATAATTTTTTTGGACACCAATCAAACATTAGTTGATCGAATTCAACCGTTTAAACGTGGCGCCAAGCAACCTGCGCCCTAGCTAGAGCGCAGTCGTACGCGGTGTTTCACACCGTGAGACGTGTGGGACCCGCATCTGGCATCACTGCAATCCGGCGCTGGGCGGAAGTTTGAGGTTAGGAACATCGTGTCTCCTCCACGTGATTGTCAATAAACCAGGGGCAATAATATATTCTAAAACTTTATTGAATACTCAAGAGATTATTCACAACCAAAATGCCGAAGTCTAAGAGGGATAAGAAGAGTAAGTCAAGTCCTTTCATTTTTTAATGTTTAAATCATTTATTTCGTTTCATAGATTATGAAAATGAGAAACCAACGTATATCCATCATGACTCGTAATACTTTTATTATTTAAAGAATGATTAACCGTCTTCTTTCTGTATATCAGCTACAAGTTGATCACAAATTCATTAATTCAAATTAAATTACAACATTTATATTTACTTCGCAGTATCGCTCACAAAAACCAGTAAAAAAGGAAAAATTCTGAAGGACCACATCCTCGAGGATGTCAAAACCTGCGTGGAGAAATATAACCGAGTGTTTCTGTTCACATACGCCAACATGCGTAACGACAAGCTCAAGAGCTTGCGGGAGCAGTGGTCAGGCAGTCGTTTTTTCTTCGGTAAAAATAAAATAATAGCCCATGGATTTGGACTGACGCCTGAGACCGAAGTTGCAGACGGTATTCACAAAATGTCAAAAGCCCTGAAGGGCCAGTGCGGCCTCCTCTTCACGAATAAAACGAAGAAGGATGTCCTTGGATGGATGGAGGGATACGGGGAGGAGGACTTTGCCAGGGCTGGCTTCATCCCAACGGAGACAATTGTTTTACCTGAGGGACCACTTCCTGATTTTTCCCACGCTATTGAGCCACATTTGAGGCAGTTAGGAATGCCCACAGCTCTTCAGAAGGGAGTTGTTACTCTTCTGCAGGATTACGAGGTCTGCAAAGTGGGAGTGCCCTTGACTCCTGAGCAGGCGAGGATTTTAGTACGTGTCTTTCAATGTTCCTGAGACTTTCTATTTTTAGGGGATGATTATTCCTCGGTAATTAAATTATCACGTTTTTCATTGCAGAAATTATTTGGAAGACAATTGGCGACATTCAAACTCATCCCTCTAGGATTTTACTCGAAGAAAAAAGGATATACTCAACTAGCAACTCCGGAGGCCGAAGCTGGTGAAGAACAAATGGAGGCTGAAGACGTTGATGAGACATAAATCATTAAAACAATGTGTTATTTTTAATAAAACTATTTTGTACATAATTCTGTCGAATTGTGTGATAAGTATTATCTGAGTAAGAAACAATTGAAAGGGGAATAATTGAAGAGCTGTCAATCCATCCAGTCGAGTCTAAATTACAAGTTCTTACGATTTTTAATTACTTTGGACATTTTTTTAAACATTTTTATTAGATATTGCTTTTATTATGTCACTCCCTGTGTACACTGTCTTCTTCATACTGGGCCTCGTCTGGGTAAGTCCTCAGAATTAATTTTTTAATCCACAGAATCAGCTTTCATTTTCCTCCGCTGTTGCAGAGTATGTACTCTTGGTTTTTCAAGCCCCAAAATTCAACGAACTCTAAGATTATGTCTCACTTCGATCAAAAACGCCAGAGAAGTGCAACGTCAATTGATTCGATAGAAATATCAGATGCTGAGGAGCTCATGAGGGAGAGACCCAAGAGGGGCAAACGGATGAGCAGATCCAAGAAATAATTTCTTCTGATTGAGGCAAATATCGACAAGACAAATAAATAAGCTGATTATCTGTGTATTTTTCCTTTTTTATTTTTTCACAATTTTTTTTTTGCTACGGATACATTCATGACATTTAGCAGAAGCTGAACCGTCTCCAGGAGACATGTCCTGGAGGGAAATATTTCCTAGCTTCACCACATTTTATTTCAAATACAAAAACACATTTCTTTAGTACGATTTCATCGTTTCGGTATAGATAAGCGTGTGCACGAGCGAGTGAGATCTATCTGGTCCGTCAAACTTCATCATTTTCAATCCATAGAAAATTCATAATCGATTAATCAAACTACAAAATTAATTTCATTTTGACTATAAAATAAAAAGTATGAAAAAAAGTAACTTTCGTAATGGCCTACTGTATTTACAAACTCCATCTGTAAATCTGTAAATCAATTTGCTTCCCTTATCCTTCCGAAAGTATTGAGTTTAACAAGTTTTGTCATTTCTTTCCTTTTGTCATTTATCGTTTCAGTAATTATCATTATCCAGGAATAATATTCCCGTTAGACAGAGAATCGCACTGTGATCATACGAATGAATTTCTGTCACGAAAAAAAAAACTACTTCTCCAAATTACAAAATAAATTGAAAATAAATCACAAACGATACAAAAAATACAATCAATCAGGTGATGACTTTCTAACATTTGTCAATTCCCTGTTACAATCAATGGAAAAAAGTTATCGCAACTTTCTATCAGTATTCAACGACTCCTCAAATAATTGAGATTAATTCAGCTTGCAAATTTGACCCAAATATCACAATAGAATGAATTCATGTCTACTCAGTGATTTTTTTCGATTTTTAAATCTACGTGGCATCAAAAGAGTGCCAATTAAATGAATAAATTGTAAAAAAATAAATAGAAATTATCTCGAGCATTCGACAAGACACAAAGGTAACATTCTCCATCGATTAACTTTCCCACAATCAAAATATGATGGAATATTTGCTGTGGATATTAACATTAAATTTTTGTATGGGTAAATCCTAGAATAAAATTCACTTACTCAATTTCTCGACTAGAAATTCCCTGAAAAGGCAGAACTAAACATGGTAGGCCTCTTCCTCATTTCCAAAATCAAAGAAAAATAAACTAATAATAAATTAATAAACCCACTAATCACACATTCACCGTTGGAATGCTATTTATCGTCACCATTATTATACCCTGCTGATGTTGATGATTTATCTCACTACGAAAATACATAAAGCAGCGGATAAGTACGATTCGAATATCAATTTTTCTCGTCGAATCGTTATCTCAAGCAATTAAATCGTGATTTGCATTTTTTTTTTCTTCAATCGGAAGAGTACAAAAGTTAGCTTGAATGCGAATGACGAATATTTATCATTATAATCATCGTAATTACCTCGATTCACCGAAGTGGAGGTGAGTAATTGTCACGAACACAATGAGAACAAAGTCGACAAGCAGTTTATCTTAATTACGTCTTCGGAGCATTTGGTAATTATTGAGTAATTTGGAGCTCTGTTAAGATGTCCCCGATATCTGATAATTCTGGGATTGGATCACGCCAGTACGAAAAATTATTGAATTCGTCGGCGGCGTCCTCCCGGAAGGCGGGGGGGAAGAGGTGATCGACGATGAAACTCATGTTCGAATACCTGTAAATGAAAAACAAATGTAAATAAAAACTTAAATACCTACAGTTAACTCAGTCATGGAATTAGCTGCAATGAAAATGTTCTGGGAATCTTATTAATTGACAATGTTGAATGCATTATGTACAGAATTATATGAATTGTTCTATCTGGTTAAAAAAAATCATCAGCTTTTAAAGAAATAAAATATTTGATCGAATGAAAAAAAAATGGAAAAACGAGAATATTCTTGATTCGTGAATAATTATGAAGGGAGGACTAATGACCAATGAACTGAAAAAATAAATAAAAATGTTAATGTAATAATATTGTGTTCTGCTAATAAGACCTGCACCACCCAATGTTTGACCTCTGAATTTTCCACTTCCTCATGATGGCGAGGGGTATAATCATGAAATGGGAGGGGTTTATTTATCGAAAATACCAACAAGCATCGATGAATAATGCAATTTCTGATGAGTGCTTACCCTAATTAACAATATGTGGACACAGAATCGACTACCAAAGGCTGAGCCCTGAAGCTACCGTTTTAAATATAAAAAAACTCTAGGCTGTATATTTTTAACACTGTAAAATACTATTCCCCCGATTCATTCTAATCCCTTATTTCGTAAAAAAATACTTTGGAATATCTCTGATAAATAAATAAAACTACTCTGACTGTAATTGCACTTGTAGGCTCTGGAAAAACATTTTAAAAATCCCTATATCCCTGATTCATTGGTTTTTAATTGGCTATGGCTGGTGTCATCATTGGACAGTCATTGGGCTGTGGCGGGAACAAGTCATTGACGATATCACTCTGACAAGCATAACTGTAAACATAGAAATAATCCCCCCATTGAATAATCTAGTTCTTAAATATTTAATCTAGGAAACTCTCAGGTCCGTTTCATTAACATCTTCACTCTTGTCATTTTGCCATCGCCTCAATCCTTCTGGTGTTAAATATCATTCATCAGTCTATTATATTAAAATAAAATTCATAAAAAAATGAGAGAGAAAACTACAGAGATAATAAGTGGAAAATTCATTCTCGTGGATTAATCTGGTTAGTCGCAAGACATCACAATTAATACTCATCAAACAGGTGCAACAAGAAGAAAAATTCAATTAGTTACAGCAAAATTCAGAGAATAATAAAACAGTGTAAGAATATATTTTTAATTGACTTACGATGACTGGAATGTTCGCGTCAGTTCGTGCTTCAACTCCCCACGATGATTGATGGTGAAAATCCTCATAATGGGAATCCCAACAGCTCTATATGCCCAAACATCATTGATGCGGTTACCATAGCCAGCATAAAAAGGTTTCGATCCCTCAGGGAAAAGTGCCTGAATGTCACTGAGGCAGGAGATCTTGAATCGCTCAGGTTTCTTCTCAATGACTTCCCGATGGAAGGCCGAAATCAAACTGGTGGGGTTGAGTAGCAGTGGACCCTCAGGCAGTGAAAGATCCCCCTGTTTAATGCTCTTCAGATACTCCCTGGTTACTCGCGCCTGTCCAATAGCTCGTGCAGACAGGTACAACAATTTATACCCATTATTCTTGATTTTTGTGAAGAGCTGAGCAACTCCGGACTGCGCCCAGTCCTTTCCAACGATCGGCAGGATGTGTCCGAGGACGTCTGACTTTGTGATTGTCCCATCAATGTCGGAGATGACGATCTTATCGTTCCACTTCCACCGATAAATGTGGCATTTGCATCTGGAGGTACCTTGGTAGGCAGTTGTCACGCTGAAGACCACTTCGTTGGGGCCTTCCTTGAGGTTTAGACTGGCTATCTGCTCGGAGGATAATCTTAAGGTCTTCCTGTACTGTTCGGTGGGTTCGTAGTAGGGTCTTCGCTCCTTGGGGATCTTCACGCCCTGAGGCTCATTTTGATTGCTGTCAGAGTCTTCTGAGCCACTGTAACCCTCACCCTCACGCTCCGGGGACTTTTCAGAAGCTTTTGAAGGGTTTTTTGGGTCCTCTGGGCTGCTTGAGAGGAGTTTCTCGGACTCTGGGGAAACTGGGATATCCTCAGTGTGCTCTTCTTTCAATTCTCTGTACGAAAATGACCAGAGATAATTATTTCTGGTGCTTCATTAATTGTTTAAAGAGACTTACGTTATTGCTTCATTATCGACTGCGTCCTCAACAGCTGCGAGGGTTTTCGATGCGCTATTCAGCTCAGGAATGTGCCCTTTAGGTTCGTCTTAAACAAGAACACGATAGAATTAATTAAAATGTGAAAAAAAATATTGTTTGGGGAGTTTGCCAAAAAAATGTACCTTCAGCGATCCCTGACGGTTTCTTAGGCGGTTGAGAAGCTGATCTCCTCCAGGAAAACCACGAACTGTATCCCCCACTTCTCACTTCGCCAACCTTATTACCATCCTGAAGTACACTTCCCTCCTTTTTATCTTGATGCATTGGCAATGAATACAAATTTTCAATAGTGTGCTGTGGCAAACACCTCTGATAAGCAGCTAATGTGACAATGATTGGACAGGCACTTGTCCAATTGTAAAACTTTCCATTTATCTTAACAACCAAATTTGGATTTTCAAACAGTTTAATGTCGGTGCAAATGTCCTCGAATCGCAGTTGATTTTGATGAAATGATTCTTCAGTTGGACCATTATCAGTATCAAGTCCACCGCACAATGACAGGCTGACATCGAAATTTGAATCGAACATTGATTGTTTATGCTCATCAAAATCACTATCTAGAGATTTTGGACCTCCTATGGCACCTTCTACGCTATTTGGACTCTGGGGCAAACTTGGGCCATTTCCTGATTCCGTATCTTCCTCGTCCATTGCTTTTCTCTCTGTAATTTGATACCAATAAGCCGAATCACTCCATTGTCCCAGTAAACCCTCGATTTTTACTGAATTCAAACTTAAAAATTTCAACAACTTCCCAACCGTTTTAAGGTTTTTAATCGATGGCCAACCCCAGATGTGCAGGCATTACATGAAATATGGGAAATATCCAAGTGAAATATGAGATTAAATCGGATTTTTCAATATAGTACGTCCAATCGTGTGATCAAGATCAATCTCATGGCTTGGATATCTCCAACGATCAATGAATAATGAAAAATAAAAAATAATGAGCATGAGAGACAAGCAATAGCAACAGCAACAGCACAGAAATTCAAGATAAACTAACGAAGGCAGCTGGGAAATAAAAATACCTTTGGCAACGGTAGCTCCACGATGTGAAGTTGGAAAATACAATGCAGCAACTTCTGGATCCAGCTCATCGGCATTCAAATCACTGAGATAAATTCCCTCGGACTCTGGATTGTGCCTAACACGCGAAGTTTTCTTCATGAAGGAGAACATACCGCTGAGCATTGAACGCTGTGCCTCAGCTGCCATGAAGCAATTGTTAGCAAATTAATTTTGTTAGTTGGAAAATAGTGATAAGCTGATATTCATGATGTGTTTATTTTCATTAATTCCACTAATTCTACCTCATGAATTTATGTCTCAATGGTGAGACAATTACTCGTTATTCCTGAGTTAATTTATCGAATTGTCTTGTTCTTCAACGATTGAATGATAATTCAGAAAATTTACCGTCAGTCTGAGGTGCAGATGTGGCTGATGCACTCATTGTATGTGATGGCTCTGGTGGAGGACTCGGAAGTTCTCCCCATCTCCAGCTCTGCTGATGTCCTTTGTTATCAGCATCTCTCTCTTTTACCTCTTGCTCAATTTTCCTCATCTCAAATTCAGTATCAGATTGCGCTGGTGAACTTGGCCTAGAATCCCGGTTCCTTTTAATGTAGAAAATAAAAAAAAAACATCAATTTTACCATTACATCAACAACTAAGTGTCCAGTGTTGTCAGCGTGGTGAGCATGTAGAGTATTTCAAGCGATTTTCAAACGTTTTCAAATGTTTTCAAATATACATTTCGACAGAGAATCGAAAGAATTGAGCTATTTTTTTCTCGTTTTTTTTTTCTGCTGACTATTTCCAAAAAATTTAACTATTTGTATTCCTACTACATGCCTACAAAACCATTCCATCAAATATCTACTCATCATTTCATCCCAATAACTCACTTAGTTATCTCCGTGTCGCTGAAAAAATGGAAATCAGTGTCCGGAGGGGGACTGGACACCTCAACAGGAGTCGTCTCCTTCTCTGATTCGCCCTGAGTGCTCTCAGCAACAGCTACCTCACTCTCACTGACTTCAGTCTGACTGCTACTTTCATTGGAGGTCTTCCTCTGGGAGCCCTTCTTCTTCATGATACTCTTCCTCTTCCTCTTTCTCTTCGACATCGCCTGGGTCTTCACCTCCTTCTTCACCTCCTCCTTGATAGTCTTGTTCTCAGCACAGGGAATGGACTCGTCACTTGATTTTTCTTTGACACTGCCCTGGGGATCGTCAGTGATGGGCCTGAAGTCGTTGTTCACGACGCTGATCTTTCGGATTCTCTCGGTGGATGTCACAGCAACGAAGGACTTCGGGGTGGAGACCACTGGCTTGGGCTCCTCCTCATCGATGTTGTCCATGTCGAAGATCTCTTCTTCGGTCGGTGGTGGGTTCTTCTCTTTCTCGTCTGTGGATCTCCAGTCATTGAGCAGAGCTTTCTCGAACGAGGGCCTCTGTTCAGCGGGTAACTCTGGAAAGTTCTCCTTGAAGAGACGTTCTCTGTCCTCGATCTTCAACGCTGAGTACTCGTCCCTGATCACCTGTTGTTTCTGAAGCGTCGACATTGTGCTAACGCTCTCCTTGAAGATTTTGTCACGTTCCTCGTATGTCATGGAGGCTATCAGCAGCCATTTGTCACGATCCTCAGTTGGAAGATCAGAGAATTGCTCGATGAGGAATTTCTCCCGCTGGTCTGGTGGCAATGAGGACATTCGCTCCAGTTTTTCACGCTCAATCGAGAGAACAGAGTCTCTCAGAATCTTCTCGTGCTGCTCTTTTGGCAAGTCAGAGAGCAGGTGGAACCTGGGGGGTGGAAAGCAGTTGTCGTCGGGGATAGGGGAGCACGCCAGGTGCGGCGGGATGTCGGTAGGGCGATGGAGACCATCATAAGGGACTTCCTCGACAAAGAAAGCTTCGCCTGAGTCCCCAAGTTTCATGTGAATTTGTTGAGCCTCACCATTTATTTCTATGTCCACCTAGAGAATTATATTTTGAAGAATTCAAACTAAATTATTTATCCCCCTGCGAGATAAGTTATTATTGAATGATGTTGATACTCACCACTTTCTCCCTTGACCTGAGCACCCCAAGCTTTCCAAATCTAACGTGAAACGGTGAACAGCTGAAGGAGCCATCCTCCTGCTCGACGACAATGACATCGATCGCACCAGTCAGCGTAGCAGCATTAATTTCATTATAAAAATCTCGAAAATTGCTGATAAACTTTCCGATGTAGTTCATGCTGTACATTTTAACGTCAATCCTTCGGCTAGTCGCAAATTAATGTCGTAATTATTTTCAGCAATTTCTGATGCTATTCCGATAATTTCAGCATGAAATTACGTCTTCCCTTTGTCTGGACAGGCTCGAGCTGGTTTATTCAAACGCAGTCGTGTCTCATTCAATCATTTTCACACTGACAGTGACAGAATTACTCAATTACGTCGTCTCCGGTCATTTTGACTGGTCAAATCCTCTCTCGATCGTAATCACTCATCAGTAAAAAAAAATCTGACTAATTATTTGTCCAGTGGTTCGGTCCCATCAACTGACAGATATGACAGAGTACAGGTGTCTCTTGGGACTTCCTCAGATGTCAAAAGACCTTTCGAGCACTTCCAATTGTTCAAATGATTTTTGTTTAAATGGTTAACGCAATTTTTTAATCACTTTAACAGGTGCGACGAATGCGCAATTTTCGGCCCTTGAGGTCCTTTGTTCCTCGGGGGCTCTCCTGGGTTATCTCTCTGTTCACTGAGCCTAGCACCGGCCCTGCACACGTTTTCCCCAGCAGTGGGGGGAACCTCCTCCACGGAAACGTCAGTGATCACGTGGTACTGGTAAAGTCCAATGACAGCACTGTCCTATCGCCAGTGCGGTCGATAAAGATGGCTGGGACACGTGATCCCAAGAGCGGAATTTTCGACTTATCCGGAGTTGCTAAAACGTGATCGAACAACTGGTTATTTAAATTTCAATTTCATTTTGCAGACAAGCTGATGACACTTGAGATGTTTTAGTTCCTAGTTAGCTCTGATATTTCGTCAATTAATTTGCAAAATAACATTTTTAACTACATATTCTTGTTGATAAACATTTTTAAATCCTTCAGATTTAAGAGAAAAGCCCCAGAAATATTTTTCTCCTTGAATTTGCTAAAAAAATCTCCTCAATTTCTGTCTCATTCCTTTCGAATTTAAAAATTAAAAAACGATTGACGTAAATGTAAATTAAACTCATGTTAATTTTATGCCTTGTAGGAGTCTAACTCTGCACTAACCGAATTCCATCGAGACATATTCTCGAAACCCAAAAAATTCTCTACAAATAAAAAATAGAAATTCGTGGAATTATGCAATCGAGAATGTTTCGTTTAATTCATAAATTTCGTTATTTCCGGTGTGTTTTACTGCACGTTCCTGTCAGATGATTAAAGGTAAATGGTTTAGACCACCTTCGTTCAGTGTCACGTTGCAAGTCTGGTGCTGCAAAGTATCATTAAGGTGATCTAACAAAATAGAAAAAAAAATACGAGAACTTGCAAGAAATAATTCCACACTTGATTGTCTATTATTTAAGCGTGACAATATTCTTATGAATATCCGTGGACATTGAACTGTTCTCTGAGACCGCGACCAGCTGGAGTACCACTGTCTGAGCAATTGAACGTTGTACCTCGGTTCATAAACAAATCAACGACTGAAAAGTCTTCCAAGATTATTTTATACGTGATTGACAGTGTCAGTATCAGCCCACATCGATGCATAACCGAGATTTTAACATATCAAGATGAAAAAAAAATACGTTGACCTTCGGAAGCTTGACAAGTCATCGATTGATCGTTAGAATCATCAGCTGAGCAACCAAAGTAAACCCGTTTGTCGGTGGGACCATTTTTTGGCACATGAACAACACAGGAATTTCCACTTTTGCGAAATAGTCAGAGTCATTCTCGTCAGCTGGATGTTTTTCAAGTGAAAACAAATAATTTGACAAGATGACAAAGTTTAGTAGTAAATATATTGTACAATTGTTGTTTTTAATCCAACAGATGGAGTAAATAAAAGTCTAATGCCATTTTTAATGTCACAAACATGTCAATTTACGAATTCAGTGATTTAGAACGAAAGAAAATTTTCTAAAAATGTTCTAATTGATTAAAACAATTTCATTTAAATATGTTTTGTTCCTAAACATCTCCAGGAACTGCTGAATTAATCAAAAACGTGATTTTAATTCGTTAATATCGATTGACTCAGCGTCTGCCCCTTGACATTTAAATAAAAAAATCCCTGTTCAGTATTTCCTTCAACATCTGGAATATCTTCGCTGATTGACGATCCGCGAAATCTGATCAATCGACTAAACAATGTTACGTCACATTTGTTACATACATCCCATATGCGAATAAAATATCTCAGGGAAAGGCAGGTTGCTTTCCCATTGCGTCAACTATTACGACGATCTCTGGTTTTGCTCATCAAGTTAATCAACGTAGGAAACACTTATTGTTCACTCTTCTTGGCAACAACCATCAACAAACATGTTTATTTACTGTCACGAGCATTGTCGTTTGAAGGATGAATTTCTAGTCATTCAAATACTAAAAATGAATATTCTCTGAGGAAGAGGGGAATTACGAAAAATTCATTTGTGAATTCCCACGGATATTCGAGTTTAATGCGATTAGTCAACGCTTTGGGCTGTCAGCCAGACCAGTCCTGCCAAACCGGAAGCCCAGCTAGCTAGTCTGTTATAAAAAAAAAAAATAAATCCCAGAAGCTACTAATTAAAACGGTTTAAAACTTGCAGAGAAGTTAATTTGTTTATGTAATAATCAGTTACCTGATTACATTATATCAAAAAAATTTTAACTGAACACAGAAAGACAATAACAAAGAGCAAAAGTTGAGATGAATAAAAATTCATCGAATTAACATAACGTAATAATGTTAATTCAATAATAATGATTTCGCATGAAATCTCATTATTCCATTCTTCTTAATTACAATTTCTTTATCAGAACGAGTTCCAACAATCCCCCCATAAATTTATCAAGGCTGCAGTGTCTGTCAAGGGGTCTGGCCACTTAATTTTCGTTATTCATAAACTAAAGTTGATAAATATTTACTGTTTAATTATCCTACTCTCCCATTTATCCAAAAGCATAAAACTCCAACAAAGACCTATTCATTAAACCGAGTTCAACGCTCAGTTCCCATTAAACATTTATAATCAGGTGATTCCCTGACAGCGATTAGTTTTTCTTCATTATCCGCTTCGATTCTTAAACCGTTTTTGATTGAAAAAATATACCACAAGTTCTCGATTCATTTGAGGCTTGACCCGTTGATAATAAATAGAATTGGAAATTGATCAAGGACAAAAAACACGACACACTTTCAAAAGAAACTCCCATTCAAGAGGACATGAAATAAAAATTTCTTTGGTACTCTTCACAGTGAAAAAGCCTGGAAAATCAGCAATTACTGATTTACTCTGGCAAGTTCATTAGTGAATTAGGACATAACACTCCTGATGTCTATTTGTACTCTTCCTTCCCCCTCCCGATGACAGAGACGTGACTAGTTTCTCCGTTCCCTTAACTCAAATAATTTAGACAACTCGACTCTTGACGAGAATTTCATTAAAATAGCGGAATTCATTCAGTAATTAAGGAAGATCGCGGTGGGATGATTAATCACTTATGACAATGATCTCTCATTGTTATTATACCTTCGCGATTCATGTCAGAACGCAAACGAGCGATGATTTTATCAATAATTTTATCGGCTAGACGTTGAGCAATTTTTGAGTTCATTCTCCTTTATCGGACATCGATAATTGAATCAAGAAATGACTTGACCCTTGGCCCTTGTCCAGTTTTCGCGGCCGTGGACGTGGCACAGAGAGTCTATTTTCAATTATTCAATCCCGGAAGAACGAGATATTCTAAATCTACATAAATAAAGCACATGATAATTTACTTATTTTTCTTCAACCGAACGACAAAAAATCCCCAAAAATTTATAACTATTTGGCTCTCATTATTTATTGCATAATAAAACTCACAATCAACTGATCCAGCATTAGGTCCACTCCACTAACAAAATATTTGAATTAATCACTCTAGATAATCACGTTTACAGTTCAAAAATAACTGAGAAAGACTTTGAACAAAAAATAACGTGCGCTCTTGGGGAGCGCTTGACTCTGACTGAAAGTTTTATCATCGAAACGGCGAAGTTACTTCAAACCAACGGGTGTACCCCCCGCCCATTTATAATAACGCTGTTTTCCTTCGTATAGTATTGTAACAATAACGTGTTGATGAACGTAAATCCAACACCATTGGCTGAAGCACGTCGAGCCTTTTATTTAAGCGAATCAACGGAATAACAAGATGATTCCACATTGAATGAGAAGGACTTGAATCGGGGGAGAGGGGACCACCAGGTGATGAAAGGCGACCCATTTTTATTTTCAACTGGGCCCGTCGCAGTTTTCGAACGCAAGTCGGGATAAACAATATTCCTTTTACAAACTGATGTGGAGAACCTGTCGGAATAATAATTTCGATCACTTGATTGCACTTGAATTGTTGCAATGGAACATTGGAAACAGATTGACAATTTGTTATGGTTAATATATTATGTATTAAAATATGTAATGACGCGTCTGCACTGGAAACTGCAGATTTTCCTTTCCCACAAAGTGACTGGACATAAAAATTTTTATAACCGCACGTTGCAGCATAAAAATGAAAAACATGTTTATTTGTGACGCAGAGGAGTCGGTAATTAACGACTCCAACATGTGCACTATTATTCCCTTTTCATTTCATTATTATATTTGCAACTCCTTGAGAATCGCGAGATTCTGCTTTCACTAGTGCACGTTATAATGACCGAAAGGTCGTTCGCCGATTGGTGCAGCACATACCGGACAACGGCGATATATCGATTATTACCGTCGCATTGCCATTGTTCTTCGAATATATTGCATGACCAGACTCATTAAACATAGCAGTGCAATGCAACCCGTGATAATATTTATCGCGAGAGGAAAGTACAGGCGTGATAAATAGAATTGTCGAGTGATTATTGTTTATGAAAAATAAACTACACGTGTTGTTGCTCCTGTTTCCGATGCACTTGGTTTTTTTGTATCGCAGTGGCCAGCTGAGGGTCACTGGCCTAATGTGCATTCACATTGTTCGGTTCACTTGTGGTTTGCAATTACATGTCTTGAACCGTCGATTTAGCAAGTGAAAGGAGCTTTCCACGATAATTTCAAGAAATAATAATTTTATTTTATTAATTTGAATAAATTTAATGAGTACTCTGTCCCCAGTGAGATTTTATAAAATCGGGCATCACTAGCAAGATTAGTATAAACAATTTTAATATTAATGGTCCGGGCTTATCTTAACGCTGTAACTCGTGATTACAAAAGGTCTAGATTTAAGACCTTCGATATTACCTTGTCATCGAAGGCCTGTTTTGATAATCCATTTTGAATAATTGTGAAATACCTGAGGAATCAGAGAAAAGGGAAAAAACGAGGATTTTGAAAAACTGAAAATTATTACAAAATGACAGGACAAGTTTACAACATTTTTCATGAATAATTTACAATCAATTCTGAAAATCGTCAATAAAAATCCTGCATTCAGACCGTTCCCAATCAAGAATTTTATTTTTTTTTTTCGGATGTTTTGACCAAGTCCACTCAATTGTGAAAGAAAGTTACAAATCGAGGCTAGAAGAAGGGGTAACGCGTGTTCCAAAACCGTCCAATGAGCGTAGAGTACCTTTTGGGCTCAGCATCACCACATGTTATTAGTAAAAAACCATGGAAAAGAGACACGTGGTTAACACACCCACCGATTCTCGCTTTCTGATTGGTGGAGCATCACGCAATCGATTTGGAGGACAACCTGGGAATAACACGTCTGTTGTGCTGGGTATCAGCTTCACCAACACGTTTCCTGGTGCAGAGACCTCACGTGCAGCTCCACACGCACTCGTACGAAGAACATTTGTCGGATAAATTACCAACGACCCATTGAGTTGGATTTGAATAACAAAAACATGATTGCAACAGACCTCGTGGTCGTCACTGGTCGAATAACAAATGGGAAATTGTTAACGTCGAGAAATGCGGTTGAGTCATTTGTTTACTCAGCAGGAATGATACTGCAATGGAGAATTCACGTGTCGAGGTTTAGCTTCAATGCGACACAAAGAGGTGATAACAATTTATTGAATTTATGCGGTTGACAAGTGGAAATGAGGAAGTCAAGTGGGTTCAGCTACTCTTGGCAGAGCTGATTATGGTGCCAATAGTGATTACTTTACCCCACGATAAATAAACTATTGGATTAATCATTCGCAGGTGTGAAACACTCGACGAACTTACCACTTTCGACGAGCAAATGACATTCAACTTAATTGGGTACCATAATGAGTGTTCACTCACTGATTTCTGATAAGACATTCCCCAACAATAATTTTGTGCTTTTGCAAACGTCAGATTACCCAAAGACATGAACAAATTACCAAGAACCTTGACTTTGCAACCGTTGAGGATTCGTCATGCACTCGTATCGTCATGTTGGATGCTCATCATGTTTACGACCTGAAAACAGTTGCGTAAGACATCAGCATAGCTCGATCCCTTTCTCAGACGCAAGTTAAATTAGTCTGCTCAACGGTTGCTGATTCATTAGTCAGATTGACGCGTGAACAATTTGCTATCGTCATCGTTGCCAATTTCCGGGGAATCGTTTGATGAATTTTTACGAGCTTTTGATGGAGGTGGTTCGTCAATTTGTCCTCATCATGGGTCAGTTTAATAGGGCTGATTATATCGTTTGGAGTTTATCTTTGTTGAAGAACTTTAGCAGTTTTCTGATAACGAAATTGTTATCAACGAACGATAATTCGGACCACGCACCAGGAGACTAGCTTGGGTTTTACTCCAGGAGAGGTCAGGAGTGTCTAGACAACCAATTATTAATAGACCACAACAATTTTTTAAATTTTTCTCTGGATAATTGTCTGTCATCCTCTTTAATTAGCGGATCTGAATGTCCTCGAGGGATAAAAACGAAGGGATTCCCCTAAATGCACCAGGAATGTCTCTAATGTTAAGAAACTACACCCATAAAATCCTTAATCCTTTCAATCAACAAAACTCATTAAAAGAAGAAGCGACCTCGATACCTCGTGCCCTAAAAAATACGCCACACATCCAGAGAAAGCGTTCGCGTTTGGATAGCAGGTCATCAGAGCACTCGGTCAAAAAACAGAGAAAGTGAAACTCACTAACTCCACAGAAATCTCGTTCACGAGGTCATCGAGAGTAGAATCAGGGTTTAACTGAAAGTGAGAGTGATCCCGAGGTCATTGGACTTCTCCCCAGCTTTCACAAGCTGTCAAGGTCAAGCGTGGTTGGTATGAGACCAGTGGAAGACAGCATCACCTTCTCCAGCTGGAATGATTTAGCTGAAAAATATCCAATTATCGATTTCTTATCGAATATGTCGATCAGTTCTGAACGACGAGGATTCAAAGTCTCTATCAATGTACCATCCTTCAGAAAAAAACGTTATCTTGATTCATTGATATGATTTGGATCGAATACCGAGTGCCTGCTGGTGGGCAAAAAATGTCGATTAAGAGAAGACCACTGAGATCAAAGTAGACTGGGCAATCGACCAGTGGTACGTTTCATAAATGAACAGATAAGATACGAGTTACGTGTAATAAAAATTCGTCGGTGGGCTATTTCCTCATTAAACGATTACAGTCTTTCCTGAGGAGATAGCAGAAAAAAATACGAATTCCTGGAAATTTTTTGGCCAGAGTTATCAATTTTTTTGGAAACTTCAAATCCATTGCTATTGTTTATCATCACGTGAAGATACATGTGCTTTCATTTTGGTAATAATAGGACAACAATTAATTAGAGTTTAAATTAAGCTCTTCAACTGCACGCGAAATTATGATTTTTTGGAGTGCAGTGATTGTTTTGGTAGCTCTGGGGGCTCAAGTTCAAAGTCACGAGGATGTGGTGAATTCTGAACTTGAAGGGGAAGGGTAAGTTCTGTTCAATGGACAGCAAATCTACAGTGAAAGGGTGTGAATCTCCCACTTTGAATGACCTGTTTATCTGCTTGTGTTGATTTTTCTTGAAGCTTTATTTCTGAGATGAAACAAATAACGGAAGTCGACCTTAACGACCTCTTCGACAAAGCCCTTCCATTGATCCAGGAGACAATTATCACGACAGGCTTGGACCCCCTCAGTATGCCAGACCAAATCCTATCCGCTGGTTACATTGTAAATATAAAATGCCTGATATGCCTGATATTGACAGCCCTAAACGATCAGAAAATTATTTTTTCTTCAACTTCCAGCCAGGATTGAATCCAAAGATCCAGTTACAACGTGGCTGGGTCCAGCAGGGCTCGACGATCCGGAGAAATGGGGATGTTATCGTTCGATACAGCAATAAAGTTATAGATTTCGATGCTGCACTCAGCTGGGATCACTTAGACGTAATTATCTGAGATATCATTAAGGTCTAGTTAATTATTGTTGATGAATTTAGTAGACAGAAGAGGTAGTCAAACGTCATAAGTCTCCGTTGCCAGGGGAGGGTCCAATCGATCAGAATTGAAGATCAGAAACGAAATCTAAAATTTATAAACTTCTTCTGGAGCTAATCCACTTTTTCCACATGTACATCAGGATTTTTTGCAATGCTCATTATAAATTAATTAATGACGATGGAAACTCCTAGGTGACCTATGCCTACACCTTACGCTACCTCCTCCTGACCCGGAAGGGCGACTTCGACGGTCGTTTTGATGACGTCAAGGTCCAAGTAATCGGTTCTTTCAACATCAACACTCGGAAAATTAAGCTACGATTCTTGAAAATCACTGACATCGGGTAATTACTTTTCTTGCGCAACACGAGACGATTAAGATTGATAATCTCATATCAATGACTTAATTTCAGACGCTTTTCACTGAAGATACACGGCCACCTACTCGATCACGTTCTAAATGCTCTCGGAAAAGTTGTCAGCGTCTTCTGCAGAGATTTGCTCGTTCGCGAAATTGAGTACAGATTTGAGTTGGGACTTCAGGAGAAGATCAAAGAGATCAATGACTTGATACCAGAGCCATACGGGCTGTTTATTCAACTACCCCCGGAGGAGTTGGAAGCTGATGCCGTAAATGTTCATTATCGAGTTAGGGCTGATAACTTTAATCAAGTGATTATGTAGAAATTATGTAATTTTTTGGAAATAAATAATTATGGTTAATAGACACAGAGAAACTTTGAATTCCGAATGTTTCTAAGGGACATCCTCATCATTGATCCCTCAAGATTGGGGGAAAAGCTATAAATAAATTTGAAAAATCAGAATTCCAGGAATAAATTATCAAATAAATATTATCATGACTTGAAATGTTGGTTCTAATGTTTCTAAGTCTCATTAAAATAATAATCACGAGACTATCTACCCTACAAGACCGATTATCATGAGTTGGTAACGAAATTCTTATCATCTGATAGTAAATCTTTGCATCTGTGTACGTGGAGTTGCCTTTCATCTCGCTGGAGGTCAGTCGGATTCATATTTAATAAAAAAACCTTATAAAAAATATATTAATATTAATAAAAAACACAATAGCCTTGAAAGAAACTGACGAAAATGATTAATAATCGTCAACAATCATGATCACGATGAGGAGAAATCAAAAGTGAATTTTTTTTTTAATTTAGCATTTCTTCCCGAGCGAAATGCGTTGAACCAGCAGAAAGTCGTCCAGAATATCGAATTTTTCAGGTCACTGGGTCACAACTGTGAAAGTGAAAGTCATTCGTACATGGAAAGCTCGATTTCTCGAGGTCATCGAGAGTAAAATCCCGCTGTTGTCCTCACGAATAGTGAGAGTGATTGGAGGGCATTGACATCAGCAACTTTCTCAGTTGACGGCCACCACTGGTTGGGCCAAGGTCGAGTGAGGTCAAGAGCAGGACAATCAGTCAAAATTACGTCGATATAATCCACTTGAACCTTTATCAAGTGCGATAAAATTTCTGGACACAGTATTTCGTTTTGCATTCAACCTCGAGGATGTATTGACTCTCTGAAGTCACTGAAGAAGTCTCAATGGTGTGCAAACAGTACTTGAGAACTTGAGATAAGATATCTCGGTTTTCGGAATAAAAAGCCGACGGTGGTGAGGGCATTTGCAATAAATCACTATCGACCTGCGGTTTGTTCACAACGAAATTATGATTTCCCAGATTTTGTGTCTTTTTTTTGTTGCTGCTGTCCTTGGACACCATGGAGAGAGTCTTCACCTGGATGACAGTCGATCCAATGGAGTGTAAGTTGCACTAATGAGAGACTTCTCCCTCGATTCATCTTATTAAACAGGATCCCCTCCGATTTTAGAAATGCAGATCAACATCGGGTTACCCGGGTGAACCTCAACGGGTGGTTCGATCGCTACCTTCCGTTTGTCAAGAAGTACATGGTGTCGCATGGGATGGATCCGATGAGTTTACCTGCGATGAATCTGCCAGCTCCGGACATTGTAACTCACACTTTGTCCCTTAAAATTAATTTTTGGATTATAAAAATATTGGAAGACAACATAAATTTCCCTAAAACCCTCGATTAATTTCTCAGCCCGGATTCAAACCAAAAGTTGAACTTCACAATGGACTGATTCATGGGATCTCAAATCTCACAAGATCCGGAGACATTATTCAACACATCTACGAGAGTTCCTCGAAGGTGGAGGTCCAAGTCAGTTGGAAGGAGCTAGAGGTACGTCTTTTCGTCATTAAAATTAGTTAAACCGTAAATTCAATAACGAGCTTTCAGGTGGATTACGACTACTCAGTGAAATATCTCTTCTTCAATCGTAAAGGGGGTCTGACAGGTAGATTCCCCAATTTGAATATAGGGATGATGGGATCTGTCGACTTCAAGGCGCGAAAGGTGGATCTGCGGTATCTGAAGATCATCGATTCAGGGTACGTATGTCATTGCGAATATCGGAGCGAAATTTCTGGAGATTGTGAAACGTCGTATCCGTGACAATCTAATCAACAAGAGCCTCAATCAATCAAAATTTAAATCACTCAGGGATTTCTCCCTCAAACTGCGAGGACACTTGATGGATACTGTGGCCAATGCTGCCCTGAAAGCCTTGACAGTCACCTTCCGGAAGCGAATGCTACGGGAAATGGAGCATCAGATGAACAATGCTGTTCAACTTAAAATCAAAGAAGTCAATAATTGGCTGTCAAACCAATCCAATATTCCAATTCCCCGATCAGTGGAGGAGTGGAACGATCTTTTGAATTAATTCCAAATGTACCTGATATTATTAAATAAATAATCCGCGCAAGACTCCAGAGAAGTTGAAAAATCAGTCTGTCATGGAGCCAAAAAATACGATTTCTAAAGATGTGAAACTCATGAAAAAAAAAAAAAAAAACTTCCGATACCGGGAATCGAACCCGGGCCGCCCGGGTGAGAGCCGGGAATCATAGCCACTAGACTATATCGGATTTACCGCAACTAACAATTATTCTCATTGAATTGTTCACCGAATATTTTCGAGGGAGAACTTGGTGAAGTACAAAAAATTAATTAATAATAAACTACGACTTAAAGAATAGAAGAAATAATCGAGGGAAACCTGAAATAAAATAGTTAATCAGTGAAAAATGCGGGAAAATATGAATCAGTTAATAATCGTTATCACTGTTTGGAGGCGGGAGTAATTGAACATTCGGTAGTTACCTCCAACAACAATTTGAATTTCAGGAATGTAGCTCATGAATGCTGGTGTAGTTAAATACACTCGTGAGAATCGCTCGAGTTATTCTAATTATTCCACGCATGTACTCCAAGCTGAAAGCAATTTCAACCGCTCGGTTGAAACACAATCAATGACAATATCGATACTATATTTCATTGCTGGGGGGTCGGATTCGATGAACAGTGAAACTGAAATGATAACACTGGAGCAGGGGAATAACGGAAATGACGTTGTTATTCTTTCATTGGGGAAACCGAGCAAACGATTTCTGGAAAAATCGGATTGAGGGGGTGGACTGATCCCAAATGAGAGAAATGCTTTCTTATGACTCCGGAATAACAATCAGTCCCTAATATTTCAATAAATCATCGTCCCCTCTAATCCAAAAATTCGCAGAACATTTTAATCGAACTGTCCTCCCTTCCGCCCTTTTCGGGGACGATTAACTCTTCCCGAAGGTCCTCCAACATCCTACCCTCCTCGCACCCCTAGCAAATGCATTCCTGGACTAAATGTCTTAAGAATTAACGGACTATTATTCTCATATCACCACAAACGAACCCACGGTGAAAGTAGAATAACGAATGAATATAGAAAAGCCGTAACGTTATCGAGCGGCCTCGTCCTGTGCGTCTGTCTGTGTAGGACATGAACGAAGCGTGCACTACCTCCATTCCTCATCCATGTCCCCTCACCCCCTCCTCCCCACCCCCCACCCCCTCGAGAAAAAAAAAATCCCCACGAATCCAGAACCTGAACGAGCTCAGAAGATGCTCAATGTTTCCTCGAATGAAAAAAAAAAAAAAAATATTCGCAAAATTCCCGGTTCAACGTCATCTGCAACTGTATGCAGTCGGTGTTAGGCCGAGCTCAGTCGAGCTGATCCGGGCGGCGCCGAGTCCAGCCGGGCGGCGCCGAGCCGAGCGTAATCACGCAGCTAGTCCGCGTCGCCTTAACGATTTCGCCATTCTCACTCGTGTGCGATTCACACAGCCAATAGTTCCTGGATGTGTGTGTGTCCGAGGCCGCGGTAACGCGCGCGCACACTAATACAGGTGAAAATACTGGAGACAGAGCGCACCGGGCACTGGTGTAGCCGGCTTTATACGATGATAAAAGGAGAGAGAGAGAGAGAGAGATATGGACGAGGGGTAAGGAACGAGGCGGCACGCTCGGCTCGGCTCGGCGTCGGTACGCAACGAAATACCCGAGCTGTGGGAGCAACGTACAGTACAAAGCGGAGCTGCTTCCTGCCTGGATCGTAGCGTCGCAGATCATAATTTAACGTTGATTTATATTATTTATAATTAAGACATTAATATTGTGGTCATCACAGCATTTGCGGGGGCAACAAGTTGTTGATTAAAATTCAATTGGTTTTTTGACGAAATTTTATGTACATAAAGGCTCGACCTTTATCGCCGGAACGGATCTGTTAATTGAGCGAATCAATTTTTTTTTAATTGAAAAGTGATTACTCGAAAATAATAATCAAATAATAATCGATTGATTAATTATTCTCCCATGTCCCCCGGATGATTACATTGTAACAATATTATATTGTATATCGGTGAATCGAATCCCAACAAATGGATCTGGAGAGACTTATTGCTGAGGTGAAGGCTCGTCCCGCTATTTGGGATCAGAAGAATAATCATTATCACAATCGTGATGTCATCCTCAAAATGTGGGGTGAAATAGCGAGGGCATGCGATGTATCGAGTAAGTATTATTAGAATACGAGTGTTTCTACTTAACTCATGAATTGAATTTTTATCACTGACTCAGCTATAAATACCCAGCACAAATAGTCTTAGGAATTTCCCTGGGAATTTTGATTTTCAGCGATTATTGTAAACAGAAGATTAAATCACTCGATGGTACCCTAGACACACGTGGCTGTTCGGGATTTGGGACTGTGTTGGTTCCACCACCACGTGGGGTTTCTGAAGGGTATTTTCCGGTACCAAAACACGTGTTGTTTCCTTGACAGAGAGATCTCATGTCGATTTTTGAAAAAAAAGTCAATCAATCAATCGCTGAGGACATTTATCTTTCCATTGGGACTCGTCTTTTTGAGTTAATGACCCCAATTAAGTCCCAATTAAGTCCATAAATTCAACAGCGATGGATAAGACCAGTTGTTGGTCAACATCGAACGGTTTTACAGATTTTTTAGACAAATCTGTTCACCCAGGTCGTTAAAGTCCAATTAAACCGAGATTAGTGACTAATTACGATGGATGTTAACTTTCAGGTGAGGTAGCTAAATCAAAATGGAAGCACTTGCGCGACAACTTCCGAAATGAACTGAAGAAGACTTACCGAGGTAAGCAGACCTGCGACGGTGGTTCACCATCAGCTGTTGAGCACGAATCAAAGTGGGTCTGGTTCAAGAATTTGCACTTCCTGCGGGATCAGATGAATTCACGTGTCATTGGATGTAACATAAGCCAAGCTGGACATTACGCTGCCTCCCTGGAGGAGACGCAGATAGAACCGCAGATCGATATCCTCGAGGGCGATGGAGAAGCGCACTTTGACGATCTCGTTGACGGTGACTCATGTCAATCAATGCTCACTGGTGATGATGTTATACAACAGGGTGGTATGTCCCTTCGAAAACGTGGACGACTGTCGAGGAAACGAGTACTCGTGGATCCACTCGACTGCGATTATCAGAGTATGGAGCGAAAGCGATATGAAGTCATTCAGAGGCGTCTCACATGTCACGATGACAATGATGATGACACTTATCACTTTCTTATGAGTGTGAGAAGTCCCATGCGGAGTCTTCCACTCGAGAGGCAGATGTACGTGAGACTGAAGATACAGGAGCTCATACTCAATGAAATAACTTCACTCCAGCAGGATTCCAAGCATCATCATCCTGCTAGCAGCAACACCGAGGGACAAAACTGCTCACCACAACCTGGAAACACCGATTATTTTATGTCATAAGATTAGAAGCTTTTGATTGTATTATTTTTACGCTGTATAACTTGTGATATTGATATTAAACCGAATGAATACTCGAGAATTAAAACAAAAATTTTTATTTAATTGTGGCACCATCGAATGTCAAATCGTAAAAATTGTGGAGACAAAGTTATTGGTCCTGGATCCTGATAATTGAATGGATGATGGATTCCTATCTTATACACCCTGTCAGGATATGGCTCCCCTTAGTATCGAAGTAATTACTTATTAATTAATCATGAGATCCATCAGCGAGAGGCTCAAGATTGAAATTAATACCTAATGTGCATAAATTAGTTCGACACCACCTCAATTCTCAAATTAAAATAAGACTAGGGGGTTGACACACTGTCGCTTGATCATGCATGGATAATGACAAGACTCTTTGATCACAGCAAATCCCTCCTACTCTCTGTACCTTTCCTCACTTATACACGATGTACACATAAGCCAGACTGTGGCAATGTCCCCACAGTGTGTGCTATATAACTCGTCTTTATTGTCTCTTCACAGTGGCTCACTGCAGACACATACACACGTGGATGAGGGCACCATTCAATGGTATACGTAGTACAGAAGGCAGGGAACTCTGCGTTTATCTCCCAGAGACCTATCTGCCACTACTGTTGGCCTCGATTCCACTTCAACTGAGTGCATCCTTCTATGTATTGATTCACTTCTAACTTCCGTTTATCAAATTATGCTGGAGAGTCTTTACTTTTATTCTACTGGAGTAGTAACTCCCGGAGAAGATGAACAATAAGAAACTAAAAATTTCAGTCTATCCTTTTGCAAAATAGAAATAAATTCCAGACGAAATTTCATCTGCATAAATATTCCAGTACAATCCAACGTATTTAAGAGGGAAATAATTATGGAAATCCCCTCGTCAAACGACAGCGGAACAATGAACTCGGGGAATAATGATGTCACGAGGTGTTTCCTTGGAAAAACTAACAAACAAAAAATAGTGACCCATATATTTTCCCCTCAATAGATACACCAACCACAGCTGTGAATCTGACGACTATACACTTCGCAACCTGACTGGCATTGTCTCTCGTCATATGGAGTAAACGACAACTGATAAGTTGATAACACTTCTACAGAGTTTGTACCAGTTATGGGACACAACGTGAAAACCCTGAGTGGGTTCGGTGGCCGTACACAAGGCACTGGCTAAAGAGAGAGAGAGAGAGAGAGACACCCATTGGAGGACAGAGATAGACGTGGTTATTGGACATCGAAGTCGACGACTGAATTTAATTAAACCGAGCATTTAAGCGCCGGAGCAACATTGGGGCGTGGTGTATCAAACATTTTTTTTTTTTAATATAAACCATTAGCCTCACCTGCACCGTCGGCAATTACCTTCTCGAAGAAAAAATTTATATTAAATTTTTCTTCAATTTATTCGCAGTCATATTTTTCCAGTTTTTTTTTTTCGAAGTTTCTGGCGTCTCAAGGAGGATGTCACCGGGGAGTCTGGGATGGGGGGATAAGTTTTCAGAGGATGCGACATGCGAAGAGGAACAGCTGCCAGTTTGGGAGTGTGCACATCCGGCTTTCAGCACTTGTAAACCGCCTCGAGATATTTGAAATGGATAGAGGAGGTTTTTAGGAAAATTCGTCAATTTTACATTATCGCGCATGATTAAGGAAAATATTTGATGATCCTGGAGCCTTAGAAAAATCGCGAATCACCTCACGAATGGAATATCGTTGGATTTATGACGCTATCTACATTATTCGACTTTATTCCCCACCTGAAAAATAATTTGGCAATCGAATTTATTTTTCACGAGCCTCGTGAACCTCAAGCTTAACGCATCGTTAATCCTTCCCAATGGCAAAGGAGAAAAGGACACGAGCCAGAATTTCCAACTGCACGTAACGGTAATTTTTAGCTGGACAAACCGAGGATTATTCCAGAAGGTCAACTGGTTTAACGCGAGTTGGCTTGGATACAGTAATTACGAGTGATTATTCGCGCCATTCCAAATATCGTGACATTACTGCACTGGCTCTTACCATTTTTGGTATTAAGTCGAAGCCAAAAGGATCGATACTGACTCGATGTTTTTTTTTATTTCGATTATTTCTACCTGACATTTGGACGTTAACACCCAATAAATAATTTAAAAATAGAATAATCCATTCGCCAATGACAAGAGTAAATCTCATTGAACATTGAAGGACTGTGCGAAGCGACTACTCTGAGAGAATCCTTTCATCATTGAGGAACGTCACTCCAGGAAGTCGCCATGAATATTCAGTCATTGCCTCGGAGACAGGCGCAAGCTCCACCGGACGTGTATCCCAGGTACAGAGATTTCCAGTTCTGTGGACTGTCTCGTCCTTTATTTTCTCACAACATTCTTTTCTTTTTATCTCAGTATTTTTCTACTCGAATGCTTCAACGAGTCTCTACACTTTGAAAGCGCATCAAATCCCTGAGGTTGTAACTATTGTGGCCAGTGGAGAGTACTTGTTCACTGAGTCTCTAATTGGCTCCGGGTTCAACTTCGTGGTTACTCAATTCCGTTGGAAACGTAGCATGTGAAGTTGAGTTGACTAGCGTTTCAATTATCCACCAAAATATTCCTGATTAGTATTTCCTTCAAACTCATGTGGATAAAAATTCGATTGTTCATTAAGAATTACCCCAATTGTTCCTGAATATCGTTCATTGAAATTAATGAAATTCCATTCGCTGACATCATCCTTTGTTGGGTGAAACAAAATGATGAATGGAGTGGAGACGAAATTACATATTTTGATGGCTTCCCTACTAATTAATTCACATACCTCACATGCACGAGTGCAAGCAATGCAAAATTAACGAGGGCATCAGTCGATGCCAACAACATTTCTTCATATTTTTCATCGGAAATAAAATCCACTAGTCAAACTCCGGCGGACGTTAACCACAGGTTCGTCCTGATCGCATGCGCAGGATATTATCTAAATCCGTTAATGTGTACATTTATATTTACACAGATACGGATTCTGCATTAATATAATGGCTCCAGGATATTTGTATTACAGTCTGGTTTGGAGTCACGTAACGACTCGAGGTCTTTCTCGTCCAAGAGTTCGTTCGTTATTTATATTTGTTGAATTATCGTCGAGATAGCGCCTTTATGCGATACTAGAGAACACTCTGGGGGTACAATGTGTGAAGTACCGTCGGTACATTGTGCCAGGAAAAGCTTCTGATGGATTTTCCCCCCTCGAATGCGATAATCAAGTGATGAAATACTGCAGTTCATTATTTTGACATTCAGATTGCTCAGCAGGAAGTGAGTGGGCCGTGCCCACTTTTCATCCGAGGGTCGATGACTCTCATTGTCATGTTTATGAGAAAGGGATGGCTCATCTCCAATGGTGAATTCAATCATTTGCAAGTTCGCGAAGATCCTAAAAAATCAATTGAAATTTTAAAAGACAAATGATAGATTCAATTCCTGTTGTCCCAGAAGAAATCCTGACATTTGTTGATCAATCGAAAGTACCAGTACTTATCAAAAGAGAAATGAACTTGTTAATGAGAACGAGATAAGCCCCGACAAACTAATGATGAATGATTCGATATGGAGCACCAGTGCAAGAGGTCCAGAGTGGAAGGAGTGGAGAACAAGAGAATGATCGATGGTGATCGTGGCCGTCTGACCATATAGAGAAGCCTTGCAGGCGCCAGGGTGGGTTACGTGGCGCCTTACCATTTTACCGAGTAACATTACATTATCCTGATATAAAGTTCCCCCACTTTGAACCAGTGAAAGTCCTGTCATCGATGCAGGTGGAGATGGAGACTGAACTGTCCCCTCGATTGCACATTTTAAATTATTTTTAAAGTCCTCATTACGCTTATCATTCATATTAAATGTCTGACAACATTAAATGATATTAAATGCCTCCCTATCAAACACTTAATTAATGAAACAATATAATTTTATGGAGAACCTGGGAGAGTAAAACTCAAATGGTTTTCAAGAAAAAAAAATTCTCATCGAAATGGCGACGTATTATGCACTTGTGTGAGTCGTCCTGGGGTACGGTACTTTCGAGAGAGACCTCACCGCACCCTCTTATGGCCGATAAAACAAATTGATTTCAGGGTGTGAACCGAACATACTGGGGTGCAACGCCCTATCGATCTTCCTCGGCGCTATTCCACCTCCGATTTTCCTCTTTCCATCATATTTCAATTTTCAGTATTTGAATTTCAAATTTTTGGGGAAAAATCGAGGGTTTAAATGCATTTGTTTAATTATGGAAAACAGGGAGAGAGGAGTTGAATTGGGAAATCAACGGAGCGAGTCACGGAGAGGCGATTAACGGGCTGAGAATTTCTTGGAGTTGTGATACACATCGGGACTGGGGAGTCGGTGATTTGGGAGCGTCGAGGTGTGGCTTGTCGATGGTTTTGCTGATAAATTCAACGAATGGGGAAATTATCGGGGATAAGAGACCTCTTTATATTCCCAATTCACGCTAATTATTCAGCGAATTTATCGGGGGAATGGTGCTATTGTACTGCAGACGAGAGATTTAATAAAATCCCAATGAAGAATCTGTCGTCCACAAGAATGATTGACAAATAAAGTTGAGTACTTTCAATAAGCTGATTGCATCGGTTCTCCGATAGTATTGTTACCGCTTTAATTCGGAACAAAAAAGCGTTGAATTGATTTTCGCTGAGTTATTATAAAAGCACCAGCTGTGGAAATGAATTTGTAGTGAAATTGTTGGTAATGGAGCGAAAGAACCCATTCAGTCTTCACATTGTGATTTTGTCTCTTGCGTTCATCCTCGTCGATTTATCGACGACGGTTGAGTGCCTGAGAAGGACATCACGGAAGAGGAATACAATGAGACAGGCAGACCTGATAGAATCACTTATTCCTCCTATTGAACCCAAAAGGTACCAATTCTCTATTACCAAATAATAAATAAATAAATACTCGACATGATTAACCATAAAATTTGCAGCGAACGTGAGACAGTGAACAGCACCGTCACCTGTGCATTATCCCTAGCAGAACGACATCTTGAGGTTTGTGAACTCGCCTGGAAGATAGATCAGCTCCAAGAAATGCTGCCACACCTTCACAGCTTAATTGCAAAGAGATTGGGGAAGAGGAAGTTCAGCTTCACTGTCTACATCAACAAGCCATCATCGATTGTCGACCTGGTGGACATTGCTGGTCAAGCTGTTCTCAGATCCATCGGCAAGTTCGTTCAATTCCTGGGTTACGTTCAGAAATTGTTTGACGCTACTGTTGGAGGTGGCCAAATTCCCCGCGATCCTAGAACCCGAAAGAGCTTGACTGGAGATTCAGGAGGAGACGACAGTTTCTCTGAGGAAATCAGAGACATCCACTCGGTGGACGAGAGCGAAGTTCAGCATTTGATTAAGAGAGCCTGGTCAAGAAAGTGTGTACTGGAGTTACTGAAGAGCAACAAGAATTTGTGTGATGTGGTGAGCAGAATAGACGCCCTAGACACACTTCTTCAAGGTCATGTTGAAAATTATGGTGGCAAGGACACGCAGGTGTTGCCCATAAAACTTTATTCGGAGAATTTAAATCTCACGGACTTCCTCGACGCCATTCACGATGGTCTTGTCCTAGCGATGACTCATGTCCCAGATATTCCCACCACAATTGATCAGGACGTGGTTGACCAGACGTCTCTTCAAAGTGGAAGAAAATTACTGAACGAACATGGACAGGAGATTAAAGAAGTCTTCGAGACTTCTGATTACAAAGTCGAGCTCATGAAACCGGTGGTAAAGAGCAGAATTGACAGCAGGAAGAACGTTCACAATGCCAAACGTAGGATGCAGAAGGTACTTTCTGAAGGTAAATGTGATGACACTTGACTTGAAGAATTCCTTTCGCATAAATCTAAACGTAATCTGCCACATAGATTCCTATAATTTACAGAACTATTTGAAGACCAGATCGAGGCCCTAGCCGCCCTCACTCGTAAGCCATCGACCCGGGGATTGTTGGACTCAAATGACGCATCGAAAGACGAATCCGATGATGATTATTGGAGCTCTTCAAACAGTTCCTCGGAGGAAGTTAAACGAAAATCCCTTAAAACTGTTCGTCAGCAAGTGAAAGGCCAACAAAATGATTCGAAAAACCTAAAAAAATATTCAGCGGTTCAGCATTAATAAAAACTATTGCATAATCAATAAAAATTGTTTTTATCTCCTTTCCTAAAACAATAGTCCATTAAAAAATTTTTAATTCAACGTGTGGGGCAATTAAAAAGTATCATAAAAGCCAACTCGATATTGAACTGGTTGCAATAACCCCAGAGCCTTGTGTTTTAACTTCAGTCAATATCCGGGTGACAATGCAGAACTCGCTGGACCGAGCAAACTCACAGGTAAACCCTCAGTCCAGGAAGAGACTCACAGAAAAAAATTTATGGTGCCAGAAAAGAGATGGAGAATGACGATTGTTTGAATCGTACAACAATTATTTAAATAAATTCCCTCCAGTTGTAAATTCAACGCAGAAAAAATGATTATTCTTCCCGGAATATCGAGTGCAGTCAGAATGAAGTGGAGTATTTCCAGATCTAGTATTGGAAAAGCTGAATACGAAAGACGTGACTGGAGATGCGAATGTCGCATTGAATTCAGATGCCTCAAGGCGTAAGACACGTGGCAAAGGCAGTCATCCCGACAAAATCACAGAGAACTTTCCACGAACTAGCCCAGGGTGTGAAAAATTCCAGACAAAAAATGTAAAAGAATGAGAGAGGCTGGGAAAATTGAGAGGGCCTCTGTGATACCACTGTGCATTTAATTATTGTAAAGCTCCTTTCATCTTGACTCAATGAAGCTTTTAACGATACTCCAGGTCTTCCAATGCCTCGAAGGTACTTCATCACTCGACACCTGAGCCAAACCAAAGTCGTATCGCGTGAACAGAAAAAATTAATCAGAGAACTTCCATCGAATCAATTCCTAATAAATAAGCACAATATTAATTAATTAATAAAAATAGTGTTAATGGCTTGATGTATGTATAAACCCAATGAAAACAAAGGGACGAAGAGCCCAAGGATTTCGTAAAGAGAAGTGTGAGAACTCTCCAAGCTTTGTGTCAGGATTATCCTCCCAGAATTTCGAATCCCCTTAATCCCATTTTCAGGGGCTGCAGTGTACTTGCTTCAACAATTTACGCAATAAAATGTTTCTCACTGTATATCTTTGGTATTCTTACGTGTATTCTCGAGGAAAGTGGTATAATCTTGTCGCATAAAACGCGAAAAAACTTCCCCCCCAGTAAATTAACAAAGTTGAACTGACGCAGACGTGACACTATCATGTTTATCATACCCAAGTGGATGTCCCCACATTGTCATTCCTTTCATCTCCCTGGGTAATACTTGCTATGATATACGATGATGAAGATCATGACAAGAAATTTCGAGAATCAACCTAGACATATGCAACTAGATTGGGGAATTTCCCTGAAAAGTCAAGACACTTTCACTTCAGGACAGGAATAATTCTGTAAAGTTCATTCCAATCAGTCACCCAACGTTCAATTCTATTTACAAATGTTCGATACTTGTGTCTGAACAATATGACATTAAATCACAGTTGGTTTCCGCATATAATTTGAGAATATCTCATGAATAATGGATTATTCAAACCTACAGAGGTACTTTTAACGTGGGAAAAGGGATTTAAGTGCAAATGCGATTGAGATTTTACAGTGCGACTGTCTCGTTCTCGTATTTTGTGAAACAATGGAGAAAGACACGTGTAATGCGTATTGGTGTGAAAATATCGCTCGTAAATAAATGTTATTCGAGAGTTAGTAATGTTGAGGACAGGAACATTGACCGTCAACACACGTTATTTCCCTGTCTTCAATACCGCAAATGCAAACTTGTGCTATAAAAGTTTCTGCATAACTCTCAGCTTCGAGAATTGGGTTTAATCTAATTTCGAATGAGATGTGGTTTCATTATTCCTGGTTCGGTTCCCTTTGGCATAGATTGCGGTTACGAAGTTCAGCTATCAATTTTTCGTATTTATAGCTATTGGTGAAGT
This sequence comes from Diachasmimorpha longicaudata, assembly GCF_034640455.1. NCBI lineage: Eukaryota > Metazoa > Arthropoda > Insecta > Hymenoptera > Braconidae > Diachasmimorpha > Diachasmimorpha longicaudata. The sequence continues at coordinate 2,949,551 of NC_087243.1, forward strand.
ATGAGCATGTGATTTTTTTAGAGTTACGATAGACAGGGAGGGGGAGGTAGCTTTTAAAGGCTTTGGTTCACGAAATTTCGACATTCAGACGAGGTGGCCGAGTGGTTAAGGCGTTGGACTGCTAATCCAATGTGCTCTGCACGCGTGGGTTCGAATCCCATCCTCGTCGGTTTTTTTTTTTCCTCGTGGCAACGATCATGTCGATACCTCGACCTGGGGAGTTGGAGTGATGTCGACTGAACGTTGTCAGACCGACATCAACCCAACCAAGACAAGGAATTCCTTATCTACTTTTCATTTTTTACTCTCTGAGAAGTGATAGTTTTTGTGGGTTCATGTTACCTGGTTAGTATATAAGGGCACCGCTTCGCCTGGACATCACACATTGACGCAATTGTCTGGCTAGCTCAGTCGGTAGAGCATGAGACTCTTAATCTCAGGTCGTGGGTTCGAGTCCCACGTTGGGCAGTTGTTTTTTTTTTTTCTTTTAACCCTGACGATTAAGGAAAAACTTTTTCTCTACATCTTTTGACACTAGCCCCCAGCCCTAAATTACCGATTGTTATTAAAAATTCCTACCGAATTACAGGGCCGCAGAGACGATTCAAAGTCTCCGAATATTTTTTTTATGAAATAATTCGCCGCGTTTTTGAAGTTCGCTGGATTATTGTAATAAAATACCCCATAACCCATTATAAAATATCATCGACTCACCGACTGCAGACGACGTTGATGGCTCAGCAGAGAATTTACGATTCACAATCGAATATCGATGTAAATAGTTGCGGTCTCCCTCTCGGCTTCTGCATTCCCTTTTCACTATCCCTGAAAAAAAAAAACAAAAAATATGAGAATTGACAAAGACTCGTCACTTGCTTTCCTTTCAATAACCCCCTTCCCCCTGATGCAGAGGAAAAATTTATTTTTCCTTTACCCCATTATTTTCTTTTCTCGATGGAATTGTGATGCGATTGTCGACGAAATTGAGTTCGCCAGTTTGAATCGCAGTCGTCTGGAAGAGACGTGGAAGGGCTTTGGACGAACGCCCAAAGAATCACTAGACTCTCTCTTCCCTTTTGTAAAGCATGCGTGTGGTTTTAGCTCGTATCCACTGGACAATAGTAATACTATCAACCTATACCATCAACCCATGCTGTCTCCTCCATGCCACCCTCCAGAAAAATACTTCACGATTCATTTGTTGTTTTTCAAAACAATGACAATCATTGTTTCCCCTATTAATTACAATATTCCCATTTCTGTACTGCTGAACACTCTGGAGACTCCATAAGGGTACAGATACAGTAATAAAAAGGAATTTAATACCAACGAATTAACGAGAAACATTAAGAGATTAATGGCCCTACGAGGGATGGATTTTCCACTAGTCGACAGACCATTCAGTGCTTTAATGCTGAACCATAAAATTTCAAACCAAAATGTTGTATTGCCACTTATTTTTCTCAACTTTTGTGAGAGTAAATCAGAGGCAGATTATTATTTTTTATATCACGGGAATGATTTCTTTACGATCCCACAGACACCATAAATCTCACTGGCAAGAGCATTTTCATGGATATTACAAGGGGAGTCACCATGTATGGGGATTTAAGCTTCAGATTTTGCGGGTGGCAGCTTGACCTCCAGGGGAGGGCCACAAATAAATACTGAAACACCTGTGTACGTTGGTTTCAGTATACCATAGATGAGGGGAGGGGAGTGGAGTAACCACAGAACTGCAAAAAACACGTACATTTGAGATGTAGTTCATCCAATGTTTTACACCAGAGGATCTTTATCGTCTTCCTGCCACTCCTCCTGCCCCTGTCCAACCGTTTTTCTCCCCCCTGAGAGTGATAAAGGAGACCTCAGAGGGCACATTCAAGTTAGCTTCGTGGACTTCTTGCATTTTCACCGGTAAATGAAGAAAAATATGATAAAAAGTAGTCTCCAACAATGGAAGACACTTCAATGAAGAAAATAAATTCCAAGATGGAAAAGAGGAAACTATAGCTTTTCGCTTATACTCCCCTGGAATTTTTAGAGGGGGAGAAAATGCTAAAAAGTTCATGCATGAATTACAGAGTTGAAACTTTTTTTTTTTCAGTTTTTTGTAATGTTTGGGGTAGGAGGGCAGAGTGGTTGGGGTGAAGCGAGTCAACGAGCTGTGAAACAAGTGCGTATGGGGGTCTGAACCGACGGAGGGGAAAGAGATTGTAACGCGTTTGTTGGCCAGTCTGTAAGAGGAAAAATTGCGTGTGCATCAGAAAATTATAGTGAACTCACTCAAATGCAGTGGGCTAATGCATGATCGTGTGCATAATAAAGTGTACATTTCACGTTCAATTGAGCGGATAATCTGGTGGACTTGACAGCGACCGGATTTTTTTTTTTTGTCGTTTAACAATTTCCGGTTTTTTAAACGCCTTAACGAGAAAAAATTTTCGGAAATCTTCGAGGGAAAAAATTAAATTAATTATGGGTTCTCCATCGATTGATTCGGGATTGTAAACTGCATTGAATGGCCTACGTGCATGATAAAGTTAGACATAAAAGTCAGGTCGGAAGTCATCGAACGACGGCATGAATATGAGTACCCGGTGTGAAGAGAGGCGTGCGTATGGGAGTGAGGGTGGGCGAGAAAAGTTAGATTCTGGTATGGTGATAGGAGCCTGCGGGTTTATGCCATCGTTTGAATTATGACGCTGTTAAAATCACACCGTTGCCACGACACTTTACGGTACACAATGACGATTTTTAATTTTTGTTTTTGAAACGACAAAAGCAGGAAAATTTCCAAGTTTTTCATTTAACCAGAATTTGCTTTCCTCTAATAAATAATAATAACAATTCCATGACCTATCGACTATTCGATAATTTTTCAACCGATTGAAAGCTGAGAAATATTTTATCAGAAAATACGATCAATGAATATTCATCAGGGACGTGAAGTAACTTTGACACAACACCTTATCTGAATATTTAAATTGCCTGTACAAATACCTTCCACCAGGTCCTCGATGTTCCTGAATAAAAATTGTCCTTTCAAGAATAGCACATGATATTGAATAGTTCGGGGATAAGTGACATTTCTCAAGTCTCGAAACGTGAAACAGGAAAATTGGAAAATACGTAGAATACCGATAAAAATTTCCATTTGATCGTTTGAATATCGATAAGACGGATAAGACATTTAATTTGGCAGAGCCAGGCCAGCCGTAGAAGTCTGAACGAGAGGGAATAATTCCTGGGATGTCGTAAAATTGATATTTGTCTTGGCGTTGCTCCAACATCGCCAGTAGCTGGAAAATACTGGGGCGAGGGGTAGAGAAGGGTAAAATCCAGGCATTTACCGTACCTGCAATTATCGTTTCTCCAAGGATAGTATTCTATCCGCTGATTTATGAATTCCTAGTCTCATAAATCGATGAAATTATGGGCTCCACGATTTCTCAAGCGATACAGCGAGATGAAGATCTGTATTTCTCTCGGAATATGAAATGCTGAGGTAAGAAATAAGAACATGAATTTTATTGGATTGACGTGGTGAATGTCTGTGAAATTGGGGAAGGGGTGGAATCGATTTTCATTAAAAAAATCATTAAAATTGGGAAAAACATCCCAAACAGAGGAAAATCCTAATTATTGACTTCGAGTGCTTTCTCATCTAAACTATAACTTGGTATAAACCTCTGTTTACAATCACTTTGGTGGAGGAAGCCACTGTGAGAGTGAGGGCCAGAATAATCGAGGGGGACTGACCCTCGAAAATGCCATAAAATCAGAGGGTATATCTGATCGGCCAGACATTCCCCTTTGTTTTCCAGAGCTCGAATTTCCAGGGTCGAACGATGCGTCAAAATTGTGAAACACCGGGATAAACCTTGCCAAATGCATAAATAATCCATGGAGAAAAGTTATTTATAGTCTCATGGAAATTCAGTGGTTGAAACTGCCAGCTTTCCATGATGGAATGCAAAGTTCAATTGTAGTTTCGTCAATAGGACTGGGAAATATTCAAATAGAAAACCAAATTCATTCGAGGGAGGAGAGAAACGCAGTAAAAATGGATGAGGATGGGAGGAATTTACTTGAAGACAAGTAAATTCCTCAACAAGAGTTAGAGAAGGTCAATTGGACACATTCTCGATATTCTTAATTTATACCAAAATTTAACTTCTAAAATGCAGAAATCTTTCGTCAAAAATGGAAAACAAGGCCCCAATTCTTTGTCAGACCTGGTCATCTCCAATTTACAACAAAATTCAACCTCACAATTACAGAAATTAGTCATCACAACGCAGTAAAAGCATCAATTTTCCTTCAGAGCTCGTCATCCCCAACGTAGAACCCCATTTACCCCCAAATTATCCAAAATAATTCCCCAAAAATGATGCCAATGCACCAGCTCTCCATCCAAGATCATAAAAATCATGGAAAACCCCCTCAAAATACTCCAAAATGATACGAAAACAAAAGAACACTTACCAAGTACACGATGGCGTCCCCCCGCATCATACAAAGGTGTTCGCCAATCGACGAACACAATTCAATGGATTTCTCATCGATTGCGACGTGCCTTCTTGTGTCCTGGAGTCAGTGATTGACCTTCTTCTATCTTTTATCCTCTTTTTAATTAAATTCGCCCCCCTCGACCATCGATGACGACCGACGCCAACGGATCCAACTCGATTACACGGGTACAATGGGAGGTGGAAGTGCCGGCGTGCCGGCATTCGCGCGGGCAACGTTGGGTGTATGGTAGCGCCACTCCTCCCCTCGGTGCTGCAATGCGAACTACGTCACGCAAAACGGGGGCTCGTGCCGCCGCCGGCCACTCGCCTTTCCACTCAGTCTCGTATCGGACTTGGTTCTTGCTACAACGTATCGTGTCATCCCCATCAAGTGTATCTCCTCATCTCGATCTTGTAATCCCCCACATCGCGATCACAAAGTCCTCATGAACTGAGGAACTCTGAGGTTTCATTTTACGGTGTGTCGGGGGGAGTTTTATTCAAGTGAAGTGTGTTGCTGATTAATTAAATGGAGAATGATGTTCGGTGGAAGAGAAGGTAAATGTTTATTTCATTTTTCCAAATGCCATTGAATGTCGAGAGGGACGATGGGATGAAAGGGTTAGCTTTGAGGGCGCAGCTTGTTGCAGCTTTTTATTTTTTTTGATGGAGTCTAGAGACTGTCTAGGCTTTTGCCGACACAAAATTCAGAGGATCGATGAAGTGCATGTGGGACAAGTGCATTCAGTTTTTTCGATTTCAGAGGTACGGTGATTAGTTCTGATGGAATAATTGGATTTTTGGGTTTTCAATGGCGTGAGCTGCAGGCGAGAATGTGAATTTTGATTTTATTGGAGGATCAAGTCTTCGCAAGACGATTTTGTCTAGATATCATCATAAGTTTGTCATTTCACCCCATCAGGGATGAAAGTAAATTAACAAAAAGGTTTGGAACCTCCGAATTTGGGGCCAATATCAACAGATATGTCTTGCTGCATGTTCCATGCTAGTGCTGATATCTCTGGACGTTTCATTATGTCATCAGCTTCGGTGATGAATGAGGAGCAAGAGATATCCTGAATTTCTAATGAAATTTCCTCCAATTGTTCCCGAATTGGCACGAGAATTTATTCTCGATGTTAATGAGAACAATTATTCCCTGTGATTAATCTCGGGTACTGAAATGCTTCATGACAGGAAGATAAAGCACAGGGTTCAAGGAGTTCAAGACGATCAGGCACAATAACAAATTTCTCTGCATAAACTAAATTCAATTCATGATAAGCCTCGAAAGAAATTGAAAAAAAATACTTTGATGGTTCTCCCTACGTCATTTACCTTAGGGATTGGTATAAATCATCAGGACTATTGTAGATCTAATTAATCTCCTTTTGTTTCTCCTCCAATGGGTCCAATTTATTCTTTACCCTACGTCCAGTAATTTGTAATAACACGTCATACCGGTATGATAAACTGAAGGGTTCGAGTAATACGAGAAGATCAAGTCCAATAAAAAAAATATTCTCGGTACAACCTAGATTCAATTCATGAGCTTGCATGGAAAATTCATGAGGGAGAAATAAAGCAAAAACATCCCCGTGTGCGGAGTGCAATTTTTTTATTGAAATTATCCACCTGATGTACCTGTTTACCGATAAAATTGGAAATTTTATTCTGCCGGTTGCATCCACTGCCGACATGAATTTTTTAATATCAAACATGAGAGAACTGAAATATTGTGCCCTCCTATCGTGAAATTAGACTAAAAAACATCCCTCAGGGGTTGAATTACTATTGATCGACCTCCCGGATGAGCTTGATCTCATTTTCAATTGAAATACCGAAGAAAAATTAATAAATTATGACGCAATTGTGGAAATCTGGGGAAAACAATTTTTAGGGTAAAGTGCTCGTCTTACCTGGATGTCCTCGAGAGATTTATAAATAAAAAAATAGGATGGGACACCTAGCAGGGTGCGGAGTGGTATGATATCCCCGACGGTCACACGACACCATCGTAAACTCGTTTTTTTATGCGATCATCTCGACTCAGTGTGACTGTCACGCCCTAAATACGTTGTGCATTGCCATGTAAGAGGATAGAGCAAGTGCATCACCTATTTTTCAACGACTCCGATAAAGAAATATCGCTGGAAATAGCAGGTTGAATTTTAATATCCACTGGTCGTGCTTTGAGCCAAGCCCTTCCCCTTTTCAAAGTAATGATCCAGATTAACGATGTCATTTCGCACTGTCAGCCAGTCCTACCCGCCAGAGATTCCCCAGGGGTAACTCAGAGAGAGACAGACTATTGCCACTTCTGGGCACTGGCACACACACACATAAAGAGGGGGTGGGGGTGCTCGCCCAAACGAAATGCCGAAGGTTTTATCGCTACATGCTGGTACAGAATAGCTGACTGAGTCACTAGTCAGGGTCTTGTGGGAATCTCACTAATTAAAATTTTAAGGGCATCTGTGGTTATTTGTTTTAACATCAGGATTTTTTTCATTTAGTTATATCACTCGAAAAAAATAATTAAACCACCGAAAACTGAGAAATCAATATTTTTAATTCGGTTTTTAAATTTTAAAAGTAAAAAAAAATTTATTGTCAGGCAATTCTTATCCTGGATCTTCAATTTTCATTTTTTATGGCTTCGTGAATATTTAGGTCTGAAAGAAAAATCCGGCCATCAACCCCTGAGGCAACTGAGGCAACTGAGGTGACGAAAAAAAAATGATGGATGAAGTTAGACTGTCTCCAACCTGAGGAATTACTGCCAGATCTCTAGTAGAATCCTCCACGATTAATAGCATCGATCAGATAATGACCAAAAGTTTGTTGACACATGTGTCTCACTGACATTTGCGGGGAATTCCCTCAAACAGATATTATCGCACTTCTCGTCCTGGGGGAGGGACAGGAGGTATCCCATAAAATCGAATCTCCCAGGATTCACCCTCTTTCCTAACGTTTATGCCCCAGTGATGGGGCTCTCACATGTGCTCAGTGAACAGTGAAGAGGGTCGAGTGATCATTGACTCCCCCATTTATTTACACAACAGTGAAAATTCAAATGAACTAAAAAGTCAAATTTTCGAATGGAAAAATAATATAATTGACCAGACTTTTGTAACTTCTGATGCATATCAGAATGGAATTAGTTTATGAAATGAGAGGGTGAGCAGTCCTCCTCCCAGACAAGGGGTGGGATTTTTTAAAATCGTTTAAACATTCCTGGGAATTTTTTTCCCCTTCGATTTCTCTTCTTCTTTGACTTGACATTTCCTCTGGGAAGTTATCATCATCATTTTTTTCCTCAGAACCCCTCTTCATCCCCCAGAGAAACAAATAAAGGGCGAATCTTACCATCAATACTATTCTCTGAAAATTCCCCAAATCCTAAAACACTTTCACTTCTCCCTGAAATTTAATTACTCTGAGTGTTGCCTCAAGGCATCTAGTGGCCACGTGGCTTACCACCACTCAAAACTTTCAAATGAAATTACACCGCTAAAATCCACCTCCAAATGACTCATTCATTCTCCCCCAAATCCCGAGAAGAAATGAAGAGCAAAAAAAGAAAAAAATACAAGAACGAGTACCTGCAGTGTCATTTCACTCCCCCATTCGGCTGGCAAGGGGTGAAAAATTGTCATCTCTCAATCCACCCCTCTGCTATCCCACCCCCACTCACGACTGTACAAAGTGCGTTGCAATTCGCTTAACCGTAAAAGATCGACGTACGTCCGCCAAAAGAACCGAAAGTGGGGTAAAAACCGAGGAATGAGGGATGAAAAAATTTTTTTATCGTCTGCATGAGCAAAAGGAAAATCACCATGGGGTGCCGGTAATTCCTGTACACTTTGAGAAGACTCGAGACATTCCCAGGACATGCATCCCCCCATCGACGTGTGAGGGGGTGAACCATCCCTCGACTCAATTTTTTTTTCTCTCTTTTTTTAATGCTGAGCTGTCGGGTAATATCTTGTCTCACTCTGTTTTCTCGTTCCTCTCCTTCTCGTGGTTGAGGGGATGAGATCGCGGGGAGGTTTCAACCCCTGGAGCGATGCACACCCTATCGAGAGACGGCGTGGAGCCTATGGCTCTCATACAGGATTACTTCTATCGTTTTATTTTTCCCAACGCTAGACAGTCCAAGAGAGGACGTTTACTTACACCCCTAGAGGAGAAAAGCTCGGCAAACTGTCCCTTCAGTGGCAAGACCATAACGGGGGGATGACTCGAGAGTTACCTAGACCGGAAAATAAGGGGTGAAGGGGGGGGGGTTGTTTACTCGCTCAGTGATGCAGATAGTTAACATTTTTTTTATTATTTGTTTCGGTGGACAGGTAGGGAAATTATTTCATTGGGTGGGGGTGGAGGAAGGGATTTATCGGAATGAGATAAAATAAAAATAACAATGAAATAAAATTTGGGGTCAACCCCTTTGGAAATTGGAAAAAAGCCCGATCGATTTTGAGATACGACAAGGGACTTGTCCCTGATTAGGGTGCATTCAATAACTTCCAAGACGAGCTACCCCGATAACCATCCTCGTTATCGAGAATTATGATACCTCGGGAAACAGTAGAAAGTGGGGGGTGGGATTTAAGGGATGAAATATCAGGGTAAAAGGGGTGTACAGTAAATTTTTTTGTGGCGTGCCTCTGACTCTCGCATTTCCCTCAACTGAACATTAATCAGGATGGATGGCCGCACCCTTCCTTAAATTCTTGACACCATTATAACCCAGAATCACCCCCCGTGACAGACTAATTTACGTACACATACATTCTCCCCTATTTCAAAAAGCTTCATTCTCACAGACAGACGTCACGTCCCTTAATTCATGAAAAAACTAACACCTGAAGAACAAAAGCGTAAAATTTCCAAGTGAAATTGAAACTTAATTATTTTGATAATAATAATTTCAAGTGAAATGTTGATAGGTCGTCTTAAATTCCTCCCCAACCCTAACGTGTCCCATCGAACATTTTATTCGGCTCCATCTGCCCCTTGTGAAACGGCCCATTGATCGGTCTGGTCAATTATTAAACTCCAGCCATTAATATCCGGATATAATACCTATAATTACGTAATGGGCCCGGTTGTTATGGCCCTGTATAAGTGACAATATATATAGACTGACGAAAACGCGTTCCAACGGTTCCTTACTTACCTCCCCCCGTCGGCTCCCAAAATAAAAAACATTTTGATATTTCCCGTTTAATCCCTCGAAAATTCCAAATTTATCGTGAGGCACAAAGTAACCCCAATAAAAAAATATTCAGTAACTCAAATTCAACATTTGTTTGAAGAAGAGACTGAAATACCATAAATCACTGGACTAAAGTCCCTTCCATTTGATCTGAGTCATAAACATCAGCTGAAATGGACACCATATTTACTCGAATTCACCTCCTGGATGTGCTACAGTCCTCGATTCACTTATTTTCGCTCGATTCTAATTTCAGAGTTCAACCCAGTTAACTTTCCCACCCCTTCCCCTCCCCGCCTCCTCGTCTATCCCTCGAAAAAAAAAAAATTGGATTTGTTGAAAGGTCGTTGGTAAACTTTTCCTCCGTTTATACTGTTCAACAATTTCACCGAAGGAAAAAGGAATAAAAAAATGTTAAGGCGAGTGCAAACTGCCGTTCAATAAATTCCTGATGTAAACATTTAGCAATTACATGTGGGGGTGGTATTCGGGGTGTTGAGACTAGTGTTAAAGTTCGAGTGATAAATATTTCTGCGCGGTTTTCACGAGGTTCAACTGGAAAAAGGAGCCGCAAAACGAAGGAAAAAGAGAAAGTGGGGAAGACGTGATAAATCGAACTTCTCTGGGTAAAAAAAACCCGAGGGTTTTGCGGATATAAACACGACTCTGATAAGCACTGGGTCCAGATAACGGACAGCGAGGGAGGAGGAAGACAGAGGATATTTTATTATTCTTTTGTGAGAAGGAGGAAAACCGTTAGGTGCATCGAAGGGTTTCAGTACCCCCATAAAAGTGAAATGGCATTGGTACCTCCATTTATCCTGGAATTTTCACGATTTCGCAGGGACTGTAAATCGGACAAAAAAGGGAAAACCTGGAGGAAAACTCACCTTTTTCGAAGAGGATCACTTTTATGGGATTCAGATATCGTTAATTTCGTCCTGAAACCCGGGATTACCTGGAGAAAAACAAATTACATGATTTTTTTCAACAAAAAAGTTCCAACAACTGAAGTACTTCAAGTTCTGAACTTCTCCAAAGCTCCAGGACAAGTTCCCCAGGCTCTCCTATCACCAGATCAATTTAATGAGGGTGTTCTGATCTTCATTATGTATTTTTAGTCAATTCTGGTGCACATGTCAAAGCAGGTTAATCAACCACAATTCCTCGTTGAGTAGCAAATCAAGTCTAGCTGTCCTCGTCGATTCAATTACAGACCAACCGCCCTTATTCCCTTGGAGTCGACTGGGTCTCCTGCTTCAAAGGGAAATTTCTACGATAAATTTCACTCCGAATGGAAATTCATCAGCACAATTCAGTGAAGCCAGGAACAGGGGGTGAGGTGTCTAGACATGTCCAGCAATTCCTCTGATTTTTATTCAACTACAGAGCAGAGGGAACGCCTTCCACTGGAGATCATCATCTTTCCTTGAAGATACTCCTACCAGAAGAACCTCCTTCCACACATTTCACGAAATTCCCAAATATTTCTACTCCTTTTTAAATTAAATCATCAGCTCGTGCACTAGGACTTCTTCAACCTTCTGATTCTTCATCAAAGCTGGATCCAACCTTTCCACCTCCTCAAATTAAAACAGTGACCCGGTTGAAAATAATGATCCCACCTCCCACCAAAAAACCAAAATTATTCCAAGCTCATAAACAGAGTGTGGAGCTCCCCAGGAAGTCCTTCGTCTTCCTCCCCCCAACCCCCACCCACCCCAAATCCAGCAATCCCAATTAATCCGTAACAAAGTTCGTGACGCTGTTGATATACCAGAATTATGCATTGGACCCTTAGACAGGGGGTGGCAGTTCACCCCCTAGAGGCGTCCAAACAGTCTAGCATATGAAACTACCCCCTGTAGGTGCTCCACGAGACCAGGTCCACACATGCGCGCATGACAATCATGAATAGGAACACGTACAACTGGGATAAGATAGCACTGCAACAACGTACCAATTGCTAGGACCCAGTGATCGTTGGCTCGAGAGGTTGAGCTGCCTCTTGAATAAAAATTCTCTCCTCGGCACCTCAAGGGGGTGGGTTTTTTTTTATCCAGAGGGAGGCAGCCCTGCGCACATCTCCATCCTCACGAGCAGACAGGGACCTCCACCAGGAATCATGGAATGCCCATTTTAATGAGAAAAAATAATGAACAAAAATGGGGGAAGAAAAATTAGCAAATGAACTAAATAAATTGTTCATCCACCTTTTATCGATCTTCACCGACCTGTAGATCCGGTTGGTGTTGCACCCGGGGTATGGGGGATGAGGATGTAGCTCACGCGTTACCATGACGACCATCGCAACCCCCGGTAGGATGCAGAGGTGCTCAATCGAACCCTTTACCCCAGTCCTGGTGATGCTGCAGCTGTGTTCTGATGTCTATAGGGTAACCTTCACCCCCGCGGATTCTTCAATCTCGGGGAATAAAATGCACGTTTACTCCAGATAACGTGGATTCGTTGAGGGAGACAGTAGGGATGAACTGCGTGGAGATCCAGGATCCAGATCGTGAACGAACGCAGAATTTTTTAACTAAAATAATATTTATTTAATTCCACTTCAGACTCTTCCAGGGGAAAAATATTAATATTTATCCATTCATTGTACTTCTCATCTCCACTTCCTCATGTTCCTTTCAACCCTGGGAAACTCATTAAAGCCACTCAAGCAGCAAGCACAGAAGCCTCGTTATTCATCGTAAAAAAAGAAATGGAAAATATTGGTTGACTCAGCGACGCGACGGAATCCGAGATCTGGGTATCGATCCAGCATCTTTTGTTTTCACTCGTCAGAATTCACGAAAACCGTTGATACGACGAGAGCCCAGTAAATGGCCTTTGTGCAACGGCCCTTCGAGAGGGAAAATCTCTCGTCTACATCGGGTCCTCAGTAATTGCGAAAAGAAAATAATAATGAAGTTCCAGGTCTTCCGTCTCCACTTCTTATTACCTAAATAATAGACTGAAGGAGTCTGAAGTGATTTTCAATCTTGTCATTAGCTCAATCAAAGTGAAAAAAATTGTTGGCTGTTGGGGAGATGCCCTACGTGATGAAGAAACAAAAGGATGGGACTATTGGAGATGCCCAGAGGACACTGAATTTATTTACGACTCTAAATTCATGGGAGAGGATGGACTTGCTCTCGTCACTCGAAACCCCTCATCATGGAGGACTTCATGAGGCACTTTCTCCGAGGACTTGAAAAAGCCCCTCGGGAAAATTACCAGAGGGAGCACCACCTCCACCCCCGGGTCAAATTCGTGCTCAACGTTGTGACTCGTGTTTGTCCTCTTATTTTCCTGCGATTGAGGGAGGAGGACTCGAGTGCGGGTGAACTGTGGAGGTTTGGGTGTATCCCAGGTTCGTCAAAGTTCTCTGGAGGCATTATTCAGATGCGCTGGTGGATAGGGGTTGCCAGACGTCATGTGGGATTGACGATGTAATGTAAAATTCAAATTTTTTTTCTTACGAATATCGTGGAGTGTGGGATTCACTGCATTACAGAGGGAAAAGCATTTCGATGGAGTTGGCAAAGTGGGGAAAGCTCTCTTTTCGTGGATTCGTTCTGCCAATACTCGTTGAATATATTTTAACTTGATGGGGTGAGGGATTTTGGCAGGACTTGTGTAAACAGAATGGTTTTATGAGTTCTTTAACATTAAGTCTGAAAAGTAAATTGCTTAAAGCCCAAATATCATTGGGTAAAAGAGCTTTTTTACTGTAAAAACTTGCTCGATTCGGTGACATTAGTGCACATTATGGCTCCTAAATGACTTCTGCTTCCCCCGGAAATTCTCACCTCTTGTATTAACCACTCGTTCACCCCACAGTACAGGAATACATCGGTGAACTAATAGTTATGTCTCACTGCTAGATATTTCCATTTTGCCAGGTCCCATCCCACCAGGAGAAAATGGAGTTTCGTTTGCAACAAAGGAAAATGACTCTGTACTATTGCCACACGTGTAGACACTCTGACACCCCATTCAAGTTTGTGTGGAGCATTTGGACACTCCCAAGTGAGAGACTAACGCTGATAGAACTGTACATGGAAAATAGGGATGGGCAGGGAGTGAGGGGGGTGGACGAATAAGACCGGAGGAGAGTGAATTGTTCGGTGAAAAGGTGGTCGTTCTAACGAAGCGCCATTTCACCAAGTGCCAGGCGAAATATATATATTTTTTGTTTTTCTACTCGTCTGTATTTTTATGCTCTTTCGGATGTTTCAAGGGGCTTTGCCCATTTTAAACCGCAATCATCGTTTTTCGAGGGTACATTTCTCGTTTTTATTATTTCCACCCTCCAAGATTTTTTATCTTCGTGTTCTCTTTTTGTTTCAGTAGTTGAAGGATTTTTTTTTCATTTTGTTGGACCGTTTTTCGGATGACAATGCACGATTGCCTGGATTGTCTGGAGTTTATGGTGGGGGATATTAATTATTGATGAGGGTACTGTCGTCCTAATGAGTGCAGATAAATAATTATGTACTTATTATGGAGTGAGGGGAACAAAAATTGATTTTGAGGACTTCCAACGACAAAAGGTTTTCTAATTTTTTTATAACAAAGTAAATTCCTCGAGCTCGGAGTCACTGCCCTCATAATTAAGTACCCCCGACATCCCCCTTTATTAAAATTCATATTTTCATGAAAATGCTAGTGTTACGTCTCACGAACTCTCTTGAAATTTCAAACACGAAAATATCCTGGACAGGAGCCGCAGTAATACAACATCCTGGCGTCTCTCCAAACGTTTAACAGGCTTTTCCTTCTTTTTTGAAGGGGCTGGATACCCTCCCTCTGCCAAAACTCGACAGATCCCCTCTGATCCGCATTTGCAATGAATCCCACCCCCTTGAGTCGTCTCCATAAACGTCAATATTTGATCACTCGATATTTTTTAAAAGATAACGATAAATATCGTGTAGTCGCCAGTGGGTCAGTATCACTCGTTCCATTTACTGAGGGAAAAATATTGCGAGAGAAAAAATGAACAGAGGGTGTGACTACCTTGAGAGGGTTGGCTTTATTGTGCATGTATTTTGCCAACAGGGAGTATCTTTTCACTACTCCCCTCTTTTTACCGCTACCTCAGGCCATTTAACCGTAATTTCCGAGCGAGAAGAAAAATTCTGACACCTCATTTTAGTCCCACAAGACCCCGCCCACCGAAATTTAGCTTCATTAATTTTTATGAGCGATAATCTGTTATGAGATTATATTTAATAATAAAAAAATTGTACAGCGGGAAGGGTGGACGGAAATTTCCGCGCATAAAGCGAAATAAATTAATTCATGGGGCCAATTTACGGGGCAATTTCATTTCGCTAAAATTAATTAATTTCTTCACTGATTATTTATCCCTCGCGATCCTCCCCCCGCCCCTTGCGGAAGATAAATAAACAGAATGCTGGGGGTGAATGGAAAATATGTTGAATGGGCAGTCGTCACTAAACATTATGTTTAAAGGTATATCTAGACCTTGTGAGTCATGATCCCTCTGGCAGTTAATTTTGGCTGGAATTTTTTTTTTGTTTACAATTCGCACATTCCCTGCATCGTCTGCCGGTCGCTCGCACTTATATCTGACACGTCATTCGAGACGTTGAGTCGATCACTATAAAAAGCCATAACAAACTTGGGGGTCTCACGAGGGTAAATAAACCGAGAAAGGGTTTTTTGGATTAATTGATTTTAAAAAATTCCGCTTCATCGAATATTCAAATAATTAACGAGACAAATAAATATTCTTATTGTTCCACGTCTCCATGGACAGCAGGGAAATGGCAGAGTCCTGGTCTTCAATTAAATTTCATTTTTATTCAGCGAATCAACCCCTCCAACGCTCTCACGGACGACTGCACCCAGATTGGGACAGTGTCTGTTGGCGCCTGGTGGACTGGCCATTTGCGAATCGAATTCGTATATCCCCCGAGACTCGTGATATTTCCATCAGCAAAAGTCCCGGAGTTGTGATGCTGGAAAATTTCTCACGCATCGTTTAATCCTCAGCACTCACCAGACACAAACATAAGGGTAAAATTATTCGAACATTTAGTCACGATATTTGAATTCATCGAGTGAATTTACGAGTGGAATGAGGAAAAATTTCGGAGGGGAATCGGTTAATCTCATTCTGAGGGAACGAAAAAATCCATCAGAGGGTTATTATGGGCCACCGTAAATCCTGTCTTATGATTCTCCTTTTTAGTCGTAATTTTCTTCGTCGCCTTTGCACGTGCGGAGGATTAAAATTGGACGGAAATTATAGTGGTAGGTGGCCCCCGTGATTTTGGGTACATCGAGGGAGTCTGTAGACGACCCTTACGAATTTCCCAAACCGGAAATAAAGGCGACGAGCCGGTGGGTGAGTGGGTGGGGCTTAAACCTATTTGATTATGTCCCACCCTTCATCATCCAGTTTTGGGATGCGATGAGGTGTCAAATGTTGTTTGATATTGGGGACAAAGACCAGTAGAATGGGCTAAATATTTTCCACCCCTTTCGAATGAAATATAAATATTCCAAATCGATCAACAAATAATTTCCAACTGAGTATTAATTAAAATAAAAAATTTAATGGCTCAAAGGGGCTCAGGATCGAGTTACCCGCTGACCACAATAAATTGCAGGGTAGTTTCATCCCTAATGCATCCCCGCCGCCACATGCAATGCCTCCCCCTTCACGTCCAATGACACTGGACACTAACGGGGCTTTGACTCTACTAAATACAGTGGCGTTGCCACTCCCGCTACATCATGTATATACATGACATTTCGATGCATCTCCATTTGGCTGATGGTGGGGTGGGTCTGGTGCAGAATAATTTCCACATGTGCTCGAGCGAAGGGAGGAATCAGCCGGTGAGTGAGTTGTGGGTGTACAACCCTTCGACGGTAATAATCCAACGAGGAGTGGCCTAGCATGCACTTGATGGTGGATGATACTCGATGGACAACGTTATCTAACAAAACCAGGATAGACAAACCCAGTTGAGCCACTGACGTGCATCAGTTTGATGATAATGGGACGGCATACCGGTTGACAATGAGGTGGGAAATCACATTTCAGGGGAGGAGTCCAGGGGATTTTCGGGAATATTGATGGCATTGGCCATCAATCATTGTCTAGGAATATTTCGTTCAGTTGCAATTGATAACAGAACGAAATGAACATTTTTCCTTATCAATTGATCCGATCGTCATCGGTTAATTCATCCGCTCTCATCGTTTAATTCGTTTAATTACTCAGTATGAAGTGGAGGGAAAAAAGGTAGTCGTGGGAGGGTGCGTGACAGAAGGCCATGTATTCACCCTCGCGTGGGGGAAATTGAAGGGATGCACATACAAAATGAAGAGTGTGAGCAGGAGGTGATGGTCTTTATCACTCAGATATGACAATGTATCCCTCGCTAATTTTTTTAAAATTATTTCAATGAATTAATAAAAGTAAAATCCCACGGAAATACTTTCCTGAGTTAATTACAAACCCTCTCGGTGGTTGTGATTTTAGGGTACACTGGGGAGTCACGTATTTACGCCTCTCTGCCTCTGTCGATCCTCAACTGAACGGAGGTCGTGAAAACGTCTGACTCATCGAATACCCCAACCTCCGATAGCTTCTCAACCTGTCCCCCAGCTTCTCCACTCTCGAATGTTTCGATACAACAGAAGTCAGCTCTTGTCCCTTATATTATACGAGAGCCCATTCTCTGAAACTTTCCAATGCTGTACGTTTCCGGGTAAAAGCTTTTCCCGTCTTATCTTGGGGTAAAAAAAAAGTTTGAACAGCCAAACACTTTTCACTCTGTCCAATCAAATTTTTTTCTCTTCGAAGAAGTTGTTGGGAGTGACTTTTTAAACGTAAAGAAATTTAAAGTTTCTGCATTCTTCTTGTTCACATGCTGAGGAAGATAAATTACCATCAAAACAAAGTTTACCAACTCGATTATTGGTATTTTGCAATGAAGGTCTTTTTTATTAACAATTGTTTCTGTTTCCATAAAAGGCGAGTACGATAACTTTGAAATTCTCTTGAAAAAAAATATTGAATTAAAATTTCTTGTGAAACTATTTTCCCTCTTCTAGAATATTTCATTAAATATTTTCTCCCCTTGAAATGTTCCAGATTCTTCGCTGATGGATGCAGCAAGTATCCACGGCCCTCGCGAAATGAAAGATAGAAATCTGCCAGCGAGTATCTCCCGGTATTTGGATTCACTGCTAACTAAGAGGTGGATACGACGATTAGTATGTTAATGACGAGCTTGGTGGGATCCTAACGACTCGCAGTTGAGTAAAATCCCGCAAAAAGGGTCTGGAGAACAAAAGAGAAGCAAGGAAGGAAAAAAAGCCTTGAAATAGACCGGTGAAAATTCTTCTGCATTCACGCTTTGTAAATAATTACTGTGCGAATGAAACTGTGAGAAAATAGCGGTGAAGGAGAGTACGAGAGGGTTTAATAATACTGGAGTCAGCATAATCATGTTCGGCACGAAGTTGCGCACGTGGATGGAGGCGCATATCGTGCGACCGAAGAAAAAAAAGGATCGTAAAAAGGGTGACAAGGGCTTTGACTCAAATTGCAATTCACCGGGGAGCCACAGTGCCAATCGATCACCTGCACCTCATCAGGTACCCTAATTCACTTATCAGAATGCTGACGAATGAACAGCACTTTAATAAAGCGAAAATGTAGAATTTGAGCTTCAAGGATTCGTTAGAAACGTCGAAGTAATCATTAAATAAACTGAAAAACCAGTTCCATTAGAGGGTCTTATGTTGGACTCATATATTCACCCCAGGAGACGAGTCTTTGTCGAGAATATTTACTGGGCTTTTTCCACCCGTCGTGTCCCTGTTTAATATTCAGTTCTCGATGGCTCGAATAATGAAAGCTTGCCAAAGTGCCTGGTGTGATATTTATGAATCGTATTTAAAGCCCGATATCTGGACAGCAACTCGAATGCTAACACTGGAATTATTATGCGCCATAATGAGGGCAACTGCATTCCGCAGAGATTTCTAACAAACAAGAAATTTAATAATAACAAAAGAATCATATTTTATATAAATTTATTACATATTCAATTAAAATAATCAATTAGCCTGCCTTATATCTATTTTTTGGGGATTCCCCCTCAGGATAAAATGACCAACAATACAATTTGGCCATAAAAAAAATCATTCTGATGTTCGATCGAATTCAATGATAAATCAAATCTTCTTTTTGTCAATTATAATGATGAAATGGAGGAATGCTCTTTGAGGGTACCATAAAATCGTATTTCCCGAGTATAAAGGACTCTCCATCACAAAGATTGGTTAGACAGCCAATTAGGAGATTCCCTTTGACTCGTGAATTTCCACTGTTCTATTTTGCCTTGTTATCCCATATACCCAGAATAATTCTGTTCTCCTTTTGCCAGGTCCATCCATTGAATTCACCAGCTAAAAACGTAGACAGTATTATCCTCGGTAAAGCAGCCACATACGTCGGCACAACGACAAACTCATCGTCTGGTAATTCCGGTGGTAACGTCAGTGTTAATCTCTCATCACCAGAGAGTGCATACAGCACTGGTTACTCCACAGACGGTACATCGCCAGGTGCTAGTTTTCCACCTGAGTATTACATTAATATAAGAACTGGTAAGCATTATTTTCAAAGTAACAAGGGAACGAGAAGTGTTAAGTGCAGCGTGGCCAACGCACCGGGAAATGACAAGGAGGAGGAGACAACTGGGAACAGGGTGAACGGAAATATTACCATGACGAGGGAGAATAAACTCGCTGGAGAGATTCGCACAAGTACTCCATTCAAGGTAGAGGTACTTCCATATTTTTTTCGATTGAATAGTTATTAATTACTATTGTCACCTTCTCTCAATCTCATTCGCTAAATTCCACGAAACTGAAATAGCAATGAGAAATGAATATTTCAATTAGTGATAGAAAGAGAAAATATACGTTTATTTTCAAGGGAAGAGGAAAAGCCAATGGATATTGGACAAATGTTGCCAATTATAACGGTATAATTGAATGAATCCATGTGAGAAATACAGTCACATTGAAAAATATCACTCAGTCGAGTGGAGAACGATAATAACTCGCTAATGAATACTCGTGGAATAATCGAGGACGAGTGGCTTTTCCTCTTTTAATTATAACTTTTCTAGAATATGGTCTGTTGGAGAAGTTTTGTTAAGTGTGCTCACACGTGGTTAATTGGAGTCAGAATGCCGGCATTCAATCCCTCAACAGTTTTTTAAACGTATCAAAATTTATTGAACTAGGATTTTCTTTTGAGAGAGTTCATGACCCCGAGATTAACTATTTCAACACACAGTGTCACCCGGGAGTTGAAAAAACTCGACGATGCAGGTCTTAGAGATACCGTTGGTCGGCTCCTGGCATCAAAGCTTTTCGTGTCACTCTCCGCCCTTTTCCTCTCCATTTTTTTTTACCTCTGGTACTATCTCTCTTCGAGTATTCTCGCGACGCTCGCTGTATACATATTTGAGTGTAAAAAGGGGGAGGGAAAATGTCTAGGCTGAAAACTGTGGCTGCTGACGAGGGTTTTTTTTTGGTGCTGTCCACCAGGACATTCCCCTCTTCGTTGTTGAATTGACGAAATTTCGTTAGGAAAAAAAAAAATCGAATCAGCACACGGTTGACCCTAACTATGCAATTTTTTCACGTAATTTCAGGGGACAGAGGCTGCAATCAGCCACCCTCACAAGCCCCAGCCGTGTCAGCAAAGCCCCCAGACCCTAAATCGTAATGCATCCCATGTACACAGAAGAACAGAGTCGTATTCAGCAGCTGACATAACGATACGAAATAGTTTGCCAATTCCTTCGTCGATACCGCCACCACTTGTATCATCACCTACCATCCAATCACCTAGACAACGTTCACGAATACGTACGAATCCGTGGCTATCAGCCAACTCATCCAGCTCGAGTACAACTGGTTGTGGGAATGGTGGTGGTTACAAGTCTCGTTTAACATTGAACGAAACTAGTAGCAGTTCAGGGCTCAAACTCACCGAATCGTCGGGTAGTGCTAGTGACGTTAACGTGAATAATCATCGCAGCAGTCAGGGAAGAAGAGAGGGCAGGCAGGAGAGTCTCAGCGCTGGTCGTAGTCCGTAAGTTTTGTCAAGTGGAAAACTCAATAAAAACATTAACAAGGACAAGTGACGCTGATATCCCAAACTTTTCGTTTAATTAACGCTAGTCGTGTGATATCATTCGATTCTGTTTTATTCGATGAAAGTCTGTACAGTCGCATCAATTGAATTTTCCCCTTCAATTTTTTTTCTATTTTCCAATGTCGAAAGTTTTAATCACGAGACTGAGGCGCCCTGTGCGTCTGCGGAGTTTCCAATGTTCGTGAATTTCTATCCCCCCGAGTGGACTCGACCGCTACTCCTCTCTTGTTATTTGGGAAATTCTTTTTCCGAGTGAGAGGGAAAAAGAATGGGGGAAGTTATGATGAGATGTTCTTCGTGGTTTATAGGAAAGTTAACTTTATGAAAACGCTGGGATGATCAGACGAAGGGATTTATTAGCAAGAAAAATGGCAATGGACTTTTCACTTTTGCTGGGAAGTTGAAAAATATAAAAATAAAACGACTTAAACCTATGAAAATGCACAGGTTCTCCCTCGATAATTTTTTAAATTATTATCCATCACTTGTGTATCAACAAATTGTCTTCCCTAGAATAAACCACAACTGGCGAATTTCCCCTGGAATGGATCGAGCTAAACTCCCCCCGTGTCTCACCCGGCGCAGCAGTTCAAGCTCCTCAGCGTCCTCACTAACCCAGAGCATAAGATCCTCCGAAGACGACATAACACTCAACGAGATGATGGGTAAGTTCGACGAATCCTACATCTACGAGAAGGAAACAGACATTCTCTCAGACAGCGATCCAACGGACTGCGAGGACTACGTAAATCATTCGCCGTCTGACGTGGACACTGGACAGGACGGTGGTGACGAGAATGATCCGTTCGAGAACTCGGACTTCGACTACATCGACAACGGCAGCTTCCTGGACTTGGAGACCCTCGAGGGGAATTTCCCGAACACCGGGCACTGCACGTACTTCA
This sequence comes from Diachasmimorpha longicaudata, assembly GCF_034640455.1. Lineage (NCBI taxonomy): Eukaryota > Metazoa > Arthropoda > Insecta > Hymenoptera > Braconidae > Diachasmimorpha > Diachasmimorpha longicaudata. The sequence goes on from NC_087243.1 coordinate 2,971,418, forward strand.
CATTTACAAGTGAACTAACGCGACGAAGCACTCGTCTACGAGACTCTTTGTTGAAGCGTCGATCGAGAGAAGAAATGCAGCACCGCTCGAGTCTCCGAAGTAGCTCCAAGCGTCAGAGCCTGCGGCACAAAAAACTTGAGGACAAACCCCTGGAGAAGCGAAAGAAACGTCAGTCCCAGCGACGAAAACCAGTCTTCGACAGGTGTGACGATGCAGCAGCGAACTTGAATCGAGTGCTGGTCGAGCGAATGCTGTTGAAGAACTCCGGCTTCAACCAGGGAAGCAGAAGTGTTGGGGGTACACCGATCTGCCTCCGTCGGCGAAAGCACCACGACGTCAACGAGAATCTCTCCCCGATTCGTCAGAACGACCCAAGGAACTTCATCAGTCCTTCTCTGGAGAATGAAATCGTCAAGAGACGATCCAACTCCATCAGCTACGTCAATGGGAATATCGTGAGGCAGAGAGTCTCGGGGAACACCTACATGACGACTTTTGCATCGGAGATAGCGCTAATCGAGGCTGACAAGGAGGCGGACAGGAAATACAGGGAGTTGATCATCGAGGCTGAGAATATCCTGGTGAACATGAAGAATGCATCATCACCGGTGATTCCCTCACCCTCACGACGTGTTCACAATGGACTTGCTAACAAGAGGGTTGAGTTGATAAAGAATACTGAGTTGAATATCGAACTGGCACTTTCCAAGAGTAGAAACTTACAGCCGGAGCTGCAGAGTGGAAACATCAAGGACATTGAGCACACTAGTCCTAAGAGGCAGTTTAATCAGGTGGGATCGCCTGTTCATCGGTTCGTGGAGAAGAATTACTACAGGCAGGAAGTGATAAAATGTCCGGATTCACCGGTTCTCGGGAGAAGAACTCCACAAGTATCGCCGAGCCGGGCTTTTGTGGCCAGTAGAATGCCGATGGTGGAGGAGGGGAGGGAGAGGGCTAGGAATCGAGTGGAGGTCAATGGAGTCAGGTCCTTCAGCCACGACGGACGGGTGGAGAATTTCCCGAAGGACCCGCTCTTCTCAGTTCCGTCGAAAAACGGCTTTGGTAAGAAGAAGGAGGTGAGGCAGAAGGATGAGGGGATTACCAGCAGTTCATCGGATTCAGAGGACAGGGGGGATACCAGGAGGAGGGCTCCGTTGTTGACATTCAGGTAGGGGAATTATGGTTGACTTGAAGAGGGATTTAATAGGATAGAATTAAACATTTTGGCAGTGATTAATTGTTCATTGATTTTCTCCAGGTCTGTCGATATGGGGCCGGTTAAAGAGAGCACGTACTACTGTCCCCAGAGTGAACCAGTCAAGCGTAAAGTTTACGCTGGTAGTACTACCTATGGGAGAATACAAAAGACTCTGGGGGAAAGGCATGTAGTACTGAGAAATTCCGATGGGGATACAGCCACTGATGATACAGGTACCTCCATCATTTCATATTAATTCAGATGTGAATTGAGGGAAAAGCCAAATGAGTTTTTCAAATTTTATTCCCTGAATTTGAAAAGGGAAGTGCATTACTCGATTATTTGCCAGTAATTATCTCACTTTTTAATGATGATAGACGACTCGAGGAGATCACTTCGTGAAAAAGTTGCCCAGCTACGTCAGGAGAGGTTGACTGCCGAGGCAAATCTAAATGCTCAAGACACCCAAATGTTTCAGCATCATTTGACCCAATTGCGCAGGCAAATGCTGATGCACACGATTGAGGGACTCAAACGTAGCCTCGAGGATCAGTCAGCGACACTCAAGCAGACGTGCCTCCACGAGACAATTCTCCACGACGAGTTGCCTTGAACACTTGATGAACGACAAACAAAAAATCCAGAGTATTTTTTGCCCCAGATTTTTCACAAATCTTTGTATCGTTGAATTAAACAAAAGTAATAATTACGACGCAGGGGACGAACTAAAATGGTAAGATATTTTTTTTCTTTCTCAACTAATACCTCTGCAGGGGGACAAATATATTTTTCTGCCTCTATGAATACTCATGATTAACAGAATGAGAAAATTAGAGATGATTGATATTTTGAGGACAATTTTCCTGGTGATTTATTCATTTTATGAAATGAAGTTTCGTATGAAAAATCAATTCATCGATGTGAGCCTGGATCGGTGATCAAGGATAAACGTTTTAGAGTGTAAAAATAGGAAAGATAGGATTTTCTACATTTGCAGAGTAATTTAATTTAATTTAATTTCAAATTATACGAAATGGAGAGATGAATCTTCCGGACTCTCCTCACTTAAACACTTTACTCATCATCTCTTTATTCTGTTCAATTGCGTGATTAAACTGTAGTTGAGAATAGTTGCTGGGTAGACTGAACAAGAGGGAACTTGTGTAATTTTTCAATTTTTTGGTTTGAAAATCATTTTGCAATGATCCACTCTTTCCAAAACTCAATTCATCTATTTATAATCAATGCAAGTTCCTTATTCACCAATAAAGTAGTAAAAGAACAAGGACTTGCCAACAAAAACGTCTGCAGTTCCTCTAACTTCAGACATGACATCACGATAGATAATAAAAATCACTATAAATTATCCTAAAGGGCCTATTCCTGGGTGTTCTCTTCCCCTAGTTAGAACTTCATTAATAAAAAACCAATGCGATACGAATAAACTATCAAAATCATACATTTCACGATAGAAGGAAAGGAAAATTGAGAAAAATTCAAGAGTAGAGCATTTCCTACTCGAAACGCGTAGTGTTTATTGCAAATAATGAGGCTAAAAGAATAAAGATAGTAAAAATTGTAATCGATAATAATATCCCTCAGAGAAAAAAATATCCCATTGAATATGGCCCGGCGTTCCACTTCTCTTGCAATAATAAAAAAATTATTGGAAGTGATGTGACAACAGTGTTATCAGTGTTGCCTGTATTTTCATAGTCTGCCATCGAGTGCTGTATATTTTTCCGCGGATAGAATACTATTGGAAGCTAGAAAAAAAATCTCCCCTAGGTGTTGGAATATCAGTTGTTTTTCAATTATTCAAGTGCACGCTGACTGTCACGTTGCCAATTGTTCCTATGAAAAATACTGCTCGATAGTTACTCTTTCGTTTTGTCCTTCTTTTTAATGATTTATTGATTGAGGGTCTTCACGTCTAGCGATTTTATATGGAAGCATCAACTGTATACCAAAGATAATAATGTAGTGATAGGAAAAATGTAAGTTACTGAGGAAAATACGAAGGGTAACTTCAATTACTGGTAGTAAAAGGGTAGATCATCCTAGCGCATGGGGTTTTTTGTTGTTTGACACTGAATAATAATTTCTGCTTATCATCTTTGAAGCTAATACGTTGAGGGTGAAAACAATTGATCATTTATTGATTTTTATCGAGTATTCTTTGAACAATTCTTTGCGTATAGACTGAATAGTATTACGATTGATGAAGTAGGCGATAGAATTGTTATAATTTATGTGATTTATGATTTTTCTAAGTGATAATTATCAAAAACATTGAACATTGCGCACACTTTGGATATTCAACATTAGACGATAGTAACTAGCCACTAGTTGAAAAGTTTAGTGAAAAATCTAGTGTTAGATGGAGCATTTAACGAGTAATAGACTCACGAAAAGTCTTCTAGTTGTTAATTTTCATCGTAGGCTACCTTCACTCGATATTTTCTTAAGACCTTGTGATTGTCAGTTAATTCTAAGTTAGTGAATTTTAATAAATGCAAGAAAAGCTTTATCTATTTGATTAAATCATCAGACTTTATTGAAATTCTCAATAGTCGAGCATTGTAAATAATTCATTTGATAATTTCATTATTAGCTAATATAATTCATTTGTATTTTTGGTTACAAAAAGCAACGGTCGTTTGTTGATTTGTTTATTGACTCGATACATTCCAGGATATGAATGGAAGCTCGAATAAAATATATTTGACAAAATGATAACAACACAGACAATTAACCATGATTTAGCCAAGTGTCCAGCTGATTCGTATGATTTTAAAGTGATACAAAATGTTCCCCTGCTCGGATTTGTCTCTAGTCATCCGATGGACTGTGCAGGGTAGATAAAATAATAATTAAAATGGTTATTGAGATTCAATGGCAGAGATAATTTCGATTATTGTTAATAACAGTGTCATCATTCTCTCTGTAAACTCGTGCCATTCATCCAATTAAATAAAAATGTTTCTTTTGTATATGATTAATTATGAATAAATTATATTATGTCGTTGTTAACAAAATGATCATTTATATGATACCTCTCTCCTTCAACTATTTATTCCAAGCAGTCACAATTAATCCTCACTTAATCCTCTCGAAATTATGTTCGATTTCGTAAATCCCAACTGGCTGTTCTATTTTATCACAATAATCTGCCCACTCTCCCTCACTCAAATCCACATCATAGAACTGTTTTCCACCATTAATTGCCCTAGCAATCCAGCCCTCCCTCGCCGAAAAATCCGAGGGCTCTATTCCTCGACAATCGAACACAGCAATTCTCTTGAACTTCCCCACATCGTCCTCGGTGTACGATTTCACTGAATCTTTCAGGATTGTCACAGTATTGACACGAGAGCACAATTTACACTTGCAGGAGAAGTGTACGACGTCACGTCCATGGTCAGCAGGGCTTTCGTCGTTCAGGGAGATGTAGTTCCACTTGTCAGAATGTTCTCCACAATTTGAGCAGGTAAATTTCAGACACCAACGGAAGTCAGGACCCGAAGGCTCCAGTTCCTCGATGTTGTCCAGGTTTGCCTTGACATTCAGAGCAATTTTCACCATTTTTTCAGAGTACCAAACACTATTTGGAGGTTATGTTCGTTTGAAGATTCAGGTACCAAAGAATATTCACCTTTTGTTAATTATCCGGTTAAATAAAGAGAATGTCTTGATAATGAGATACTTATGACATGCAGACAAATACCATACAGTACAATAGAATGAATTAACATAATACAATATAAATTAATATGAATAAATGAGATTCAAATTCACTGTTGCCACTCAAACAAATCGAAAATCAGTGCTGCCAACCCAGAGGCATCAAACAAAGCCAGCGAGACTTGATTTCTCAGTGCCTCCAGCCCCGTTTTGACTATCGACAGATTCGAGGTTGCCACGATCATCAAGCAGCAATAATTAATTTTATCCCCCTAAAAAAGTTCATCAACAGATGTTCAGTTACGTGTACCCTACCCTGTAGTGTCTCCCAAACAAATTCATCAGATATCAGAGGTATCCGGGCTTGGCAGAGTTGGGAAATTGGACGCGTTCGACTCCCCCCAAGGAAACGAAGAAAAAAAATATATCCTGTGGGCAATGAGATTGTGAGGTGGAAAGTGGTGATTTTAAGTGAAGGAATATATACATATATAAAATAATATACGTAAGTGTGAGGGCAATCCGCATCACAAGCGGTTTCCTCCCCCCAGTTCATGGACTTATGTTGTTTAAAACCAAAAGCACGAACTATATTGTTAAAAAAATAATTTACATAAGGTTTTTCAATACGTAAATGAATGTGAGAAAATGCCGGAGGAATACATGTGGGTCAGGCTCTGAGTTTCAAGTGATTTCCCAGGACATCGAGTAATTTCAATGCAGAAAATCTTATGAAAAGTTGATTTACAATGAGAATACAAACTTTTCTAGAGCCATTGTTAATATTTAGCCCTCGTTATCTCATGGACAGCTTAAAAAAATGGAGTAATTGCTGATAAAAGAATATATTTATCCATAAAATGTAATTGTACAGTTGGAAACTAGTTAATTGTTGTCTTCATGGCTCGCAAATGGACTAAACAGTACAGTACATCGTGTTTTAAACCGTGAGACAAATGCCAAATACCTGAATGTAATTGTTGTCAACTGTGGACATTGTTTATAAATCACTGTTTCGTTTTTATCTGGCTAGATTCTGGCCACTGTGGCCTTTCCAATAACATTGACATAAACAATGCAAAATTATTTGATAATATCGAGTCCTATATGTCAGCAATTATGGTGCTATTATTTTGTGAATTGTCTGGAACAATTTTGTCGACGTGAAAAGTATGGAATCATCATTTCTACATTACTTAATAATGATATGATAATTTTCATTACAGATTAACATGATATACTATATAAATTACATCGACACGAATACAAATTCGTCATTATTATTATTTTTTTCAATTTTGTTGTTCATATTCGCACTGAAAACACTCACGATTTTTCATGAATTTTCAGAAGACATTTATTGACGAACTGGGATCCTGGATGAAATCGCGTTTAATAAGCAGTTTAAACAATCCATTGCCAAATGGAGATTATTTATTGATTGATCAATTAACAGATTGAATTTTAAACACTACATGACTCGTTAGTTAATCGTAATAACTACGAAAATGGATAATAACACTGATGGCGACAACCTGAACCTGAGTTGTGGGGAAAATGACATGGGGGATGAGTTAAAAATCGGTGCTGATGAGACATACGATACGAGAAGCGAGGTATCATCCAGCTCATCAGACTCAGACTCGACTCAGCCGAGCATCAGCTCAGTCTCCACAAAATCATCGCGTGGAGATAACAAACGAAATCGTAGAACTCGACTGGGTAAACGTGGTCGCTCGCGTGAGTCAAAGTCATCGAGTCCAGAGGTAAAACGTGCCAGATCCAAGGATAGCAAGGGCACACCAAAAAACTACGACTACACGACTAAACTCAATTACTTGTTTAGAGATGCGAGGTTCACTTTTTTTTGAAAAATGCCTTTTATTTATTCGGGGTTTAGTCTGTTGTTTAGCATCTAAGATTTATTTTCGGCAGATTTTTCATCATCAAGTCCAACAATGCTGAGAACATCACGTTGTCCAAGGCGAAGGGGGTCTGGAGTACACTTCCTCAGAATGAAGCTAATCTCAATCAGGCTTACAGGGAGTCGAGGAATGTTCTCCTTGTTTTTTCGGTCAAGGAGTCAGGAAAGTTCGCGGGCTTCGCCAGGCTGAGCACTGAGTCGAGGAGAGATGGAGCGCCCATTTCCTGGGTTCGTATTTACCATCAACTTCCGTCAATTGACTTTCAGGAAAATAAATCTCACGTAATTCCCGCTTCAATCGAATGCTTTGAACTGACTACCTCCAGGTATTACCGCCAGGATTGTCAGCAAAGGCTCTGGGGGGTGTATTCAAGGTGGACTGGATTTGCCGGAAAGAATTACCATTCACGTCTACTCTCCATCTTTACAATCCCTGGAATGATGGAAAGCAGGTGAAAATTGGTCGCGATGGTCAAGAGATTGAGCCTCGAGTTGCTGAGGAACTCTGCAGATTATTCCCGGAGGACGAAGGTACCATCACCACATTCAGTTAATCCTCTATAAATTTGAAGTATCACTACTTTTGTATTTTATTTTTATGCGATTGTTTCTTCTAGGCATCGAAATGACTCCGATACTCCGGAGATCGAAGGAAGCAGCGAAGAACGTGCTGAAGTCATCTCGAAGAGTCAGAATCGCTCGTCCAGTTGGTGTGTCAAGATTCCTGAGGACACGTGGAGGAGCACGCGGTGGGAGGAGACTCTTCTTGACATCTAGATCTCGTCTGGCTTCTTTAGCCAGGAGTGGGCAGTTACCTGATCAGAGGGGAGCTGGGGATTACAGTAATCGACATTCGTCCTGGTTCAATCGAGGAGACACGCCCTATTCCAAGTGAGTCACACCAATAAAATTTAAGAAAACATTTCCAAAGGGTTTGGAGAAGCAGAAGACGTGACAAGTCTTCGGAAAAATTTAATCGATTCATTCTTCATCAGGAACTACGGGGCATCCAGTATCGCAGCAGCAGCTGAAGCCTACGTAGCAGACTACATGCGAACAATGCAACACCAATTGCCACCATTACCCCCTTACACCACCTCCCATGTTTATGATCCTATCCCACCTCCACCTCCACCCCCACGTTACTATGACGGCCTACCATTGTACAGTGGCTCAAGTACCCTGGATAAACGAAGTTACGAGCGCAGTGTCGACGAGTTCCTGTGGAGAACAGCTAATCGTCACAGTCGTCCAAGCGACCATCGATCCTCCCGTGATCACCACAGACACCGCGATCGCAGATGAATCGAGTGATAATCTAAGGTCTCGCAATTTTTTTATTACTTTGAAATCAACAAAAATTGTTCAATCGATGTTAGAATTGTCGGCATATCTCGAGGAGAGAAATTATTTTCTAACTTAGGCATTTCGTGTAATTGTAGACCCATTACAAGAACTTTCAGTTTTATTTTTCGTATTGAATTTGAGAGGACAAGCGATAATCCATTGGCAATCACTGCCAATTGACTGCTTGTGGTTGAAATTGAATTATCATTTGTGGATGAGAGTGTGTTTGAAATTAATGATTAATTTAATTGTCAATGGAGTAATATGCAGAAGGGAATCCAGTAATAATTAACAGTGTGTTCTGGATGAGTGCTGAGAAAGATGTTTGCTAATTACTATCGTAAATTAATACACGTACTCAATTTTTTAAGCTGTGCAGTGAAATAAAGGACAATTAGCATTCGCAAATATGTACAATTTATTGAACCAAGTCTTACACTTTCTACCACACGATTAATTAAAAGTTAAGGGCTTTTTTCGAGGTCGTTATCACCAGGACGAGCTCTAGATTTTTTTTAATTATTCCAGAGCCAATTTTCTAGGATTAAATGACATGAACCCCCATTTAATCCCTCATTCACGACGAATTCTTCTTCTTTTGTGGTTGACCCTGCCCCATAGACTCTTGATACTCCCTCACGAGTTTGTCAACGACCTCTGGCAAGCAGGGACTGTACCTGCTGTACTCCATTGTAAACTCTCCCTTCCCCTGCGTCGACGACCTCAAATCTCCTGAGTATCCGAACATTTCATTTAAAGGCACCTCAGCATACAGCGTAATCCAGCCATCATTAGTATCACTCCCAGTGATCAATCCTTTCCTTTTGGTCATGTGTCCCATGACAGTCCCCTGGAACTCCTCAGGAACAGTGATCTCAACGTACATGATTGGCTCCAGAACCGTCCAGTTTCCAGTCTCGAATACCTCCCTCACAGCCCCTTGTCCAGCAAGTTGGAAAGCATACTCCGAGGAGTCCACGATGTGATGAGCACCATCAACCAGCCTGAACTTGACACCAGTGATCTTGTGCCCAGTCAGCAGTCCCTTATTGCACATAAACTTGAACCCCTTTTCAACTCCAGGAACATAGACCTTCGGCACATTTGTTCCCACAGTTTCGTCCACGAAGATGATCTGAGTATTCTGCTGAGGAGGAAGAGGCTCCATGGTCCCCATGACCCTGGCGAACTGTCCTGCACCGCCTGACTGCTTCTTATGGAGGTAATTAAACTCGCAAGGATCGATCAGGGTCTCCCTGAAGGAGACCTTGGGCTTTCCTAGAATAACTGGACAGTTGTATTCTCGTTCCAGTCGTTGGGCGTAAATTTCCAGGTGAAGCTCTCCCATTCCAGACACAATGCTCTCTTTATTATCGTCATCCCAGAAGAATCGAAAGGTAGGATCCTCCTTGGTGAACCTGGCAATGCCCTTAGCAAAGTTGTCCCTGTCTTTGCTGTTCTTCGGGTTTATCGACATGGAAATGACAGGATCAGGGACAAAAATGGACTCCATTGACAGGTCCAATTTTGAATTATCTACGAAGGTATCTCCAGAGGCGCAGTCCACTCCGAATAAAGCGAAAATATCACCAGCATAAATTGCGTTGACGTCCTCCATTTGATTGGAGTGAAGTCTCACCAGTCTAGCTATTCTGATCTTCTTCCTGCTTCTCGTATTGTAAATGGACTCTCCCTTTTCCAGTTTTCCTTGGTAACACCTGAAGTACGTCAGCTGTCCAAATTTCCCGAGCTCAAGCTTGAAGGCTAGTCCCAGAAAAGACTTTTTGCCGTCTCTAGCTGGATCCAGGAGAACCTTCTCGGGTTTTGCGTTGCCCTTCTCCCTGAGGGCGTAATTAGTAACTTCCCCAGGGTTTGGCAGGTAATCCAGGACTGCATCCAGCAGGGGCTGGACACCCTTGTTCTTCAGAGCTGTTCCAACGAGGACTGGAGTGAAGGTGCGTTTCAGGCAGGTGCGTCTGACAGCATCTTTGATGTCTTGCTCTGTTGGAGTGCTCTCACTCAGGAATAATTCTCCAAGGGTCTCGTCAACATTGCTCAGGTGCTCTATCAATTCTTGTCTCTTCGAGAGTGCCTCGTCTTTCATGTCCTGGGGGATTTCCCCCTGTGTGACGACCTCGCCGTATTGTCCTTCGAAGAATAAGGCCTTCTGGCTGATCACATCGATGATCCCTTTGGTCTCTGACTCCAGTCCAATTGGCAGCTGGATGAAGGCTGCGTTGTGACCCATTTTCGTCCTCATCTGGTGGAGAACTTTCTTGGGGTTCGACCCCATTCGATCCAGTTTGTTTATGAACGCCAGACAGGGGACGTTGTATCGCTTCATCTGTCTGTTGACAGTCAGGGTCTGGGACTGGACCCCTCCGACAGCACATAGAACCAAGATGGCACCGTCCAGAACCCTCAAGGCTCTCTCCACTTCCACTGTGAAGTCCACGTGTCCTGGAGTGTCGATTATATTTATGTTGTGATCTTTCCAAACTGTGTACGTTGCTGCTGATTGAATCGTTATTCCTCGCTGTCTCTCCAACTCCATGCTGTCCATCACTGCTCCAACGTTGTCCTTCCCCTTGACTTCATGCATCTGATCAATCCTACCGGTGTAGTACAGAATACGTTCAGTCAATGTCGTTTTTCCAGAGTCTATGTGAGCTGATATTCCTATATTTCTGATTTTTTCTATGTCTTTGTGAACTGCGTATTTCTCGTACGATGCCATAAATCTATTTTTCTGTTACAAATAGGAAAATTTGAGGATTAAATTGGCTTATCGCGCTTAACCTAGAGAATTCTGAGGAGTGATTACTTGGTTCAGGATTCCTGACAGCTGCAGCAATCGATTGGGACTTATGTGTCCCTTAAATACTCGTAGAATTCCCATTGTAAAAGGGCAAAATTGTTGATTCAATGATTAATTAACAAACACCAGGTGATTTTACTGGGATGTTGTCCGGTATACAGCACCCATGCCCACACGATTTCCATTCGTTCAAATATAGAGGCCGCCATGCACTTCACGATCAAGCATAGAAAAAATAATATAGACGGGAAAACTCACGTGCGAATGGGAAAAAAAAAATGTAAAAAGCGGGTGTCGCAGGCGGTAGAGCGCCGGCCTGTCAAATAAATGACTGGGGTTCGATTCTCGCCTGTATAGATTTTTTTTTTTCTGAAAAAATGGTTTAAAATTTTTTTTTTTGCTTCTGGGCCTTGGGGGCACCCAGGGGAACCTCCAGCACCAGGAGATTACCCTCCCGGACGCGTAGATCACCCTCCAGGCGCCATAAAAGGTACAAGAAATAAAAAGACCGGGGTAAAACTTGTAATTTCTGTGGGAAAAAAATAATAGTATTTTTCCTCACTCCCTGCCATCCCTAGGGGTGCGTCGGCATTCGGGGGATGATGATTTTCACAATAAACATCCATCCACCGAAGCCTCATGCCTCGTTGACCGACGGTCGGTACAGCAGGGCCCCGACCCACATAGCACGGGAGTTTGCCCATCTATATCACTCTTTCTACGCTTGATCTTGAAGTACGTGGCGACCTCTATTGTCAACGCGCGGAACTAACATCGCACGCAGCGCCATGCGGCGCCCCGAGGTACTTATCCAGTGTTTTGATTAACCACCAGACTAATGCAGACCAATCACTGCAAAATTAGTAATAACCCCGGCCAAAAACAATCACCTCCGGGTGATCCACACACAAATTCCAAATTATCCAGTGGCATTGTCCTCCCACAGCCCTTCAAGAGCCCCACAATCGCATTCTGCTGCCCAGAACCTTTTAAAAAAAAATATAACACTTCAACCAGCGGAAGTGCGTGTGTACCGAACGCAGCGCCAAGATGGCGGCTTCCGCCAGTCGCAGCTAGTGCACTCTGTGAGACCGTAGTGAACGGCGAGACATTGTAATACGTTGAAGCCTTGATTTTCCAGGCCGCTTACTGCACTCGAAATAGGTGAGTAAAACACTCCAAAAATCAAATAACCCACCGAATAAGTAACGATAATCATCGAGTGCATGATAATTACGATTAATCGTTGGTGAAGTGTCCAATGGCGGTGGTAATTGACGGGCGGAAAAAAACGGCTCTCGTGTGGACCCCGTAGCCATTGAAAAATCATCCTACCCCCCTTGAGCTTTTTCTCACTGCGTTGTTGAGTGGGGAATAGCCGGGAGGATGATTTTCCCAGGTTATGGGTCATTTCGGGGTGTCCTGGGGGTTGAATATTCAGGTTCAATCGACCTGGACCACGGGGGTGGGACCCTGGATGGTGGAAAAAAAAAATCATCTCATATTTTCACTCGGGTCATGCGATCCCAATGCGGCTCAGTCGTGCGATAATGACGCACGCCACGCGCAATCGAGACGTCTCTTTTATTCAATAGATCATTATTTAATTCTGTCTTTCTCCTCAGGATGGAGATGTTTGTCTCGCGACCGGTGAATCGATCGTTTGACATTTTTATTCGCCGGAAAAAATGAGGAAATGCGGAGGAAAAATGCCAATTATTCTGTCCTTCAGACGATCGAAGCCGCCTTTTCGTTGGCTGGTAAATTCAGAGGTTATTTTCTTGTGGTTGGTAACAATTTTAGTTTAGTTACGCTCTCGAATGACGTAGTTGGAGAGGACAGGGGAGTGTCACGTCGCCATGTTGCCTTTGACCTGCCGGCTACGCCGGATTTTCCCTCGAGGTTTTTTTTTCCTCGTTGATTTTTTCTGGTTAAGATTTGGGGCCTGGGATTTTTGGATTTTTATCGGAATGAGGTTAGGGTGCAATTGGGGCATCAGGCGGTTTCCTGATTTCGGTGACATGGACCCACCACGTACTGCGTAATTCCGTGGGCTGAATGGAACGTACGTCCTTATATGGAATGGTACATTACTCCAATGCCAATGTCGTGTTTTGAAAATTAATGAATTGGATTGAGTTTCCTCGAGAATTTTCCTAGATAATGAATTTATAACTGCACCCAGGGTGATGATCGATGAGTCATTCCAGGAATTTATTTCCAAAAAAACGAAACAATATTTCAATCAAAAGTCAAATTCATTTACAAAATTCACATCGTTGGACCTGGTGATTTCGTTAATTTATCCTCCAATTTCATCACTCAATTTTTGTTTAACTCTTTGTGTTAAATTTGTATTTCCGGTCGATGGTACTCATCAATAAAGATCAGTGGAATTATTTTCCTATAACGCCCAGGGCACTTTGACAAGCCAAGCGTTGTCAGCTGATCGATACTGTTTTCGGTCCACATAAATTTCCTCACTGTCATTCCCCTGAAATTTTCCTCATCGCCTTCTGTCGTGTTCCCACTAACCGGAGAATCCCCCTTCGTCGTATTAAACCTCGTGTCCCTCGATCCTCCAATATTTATGATAATGACTGGTGTTAAGAGGAGAACTAGTTCACCAGAAGGTGAATTATTCATTAGCTCGGGAATTTTAGCAGAAAACTGTTGCATAGAAAGTTATTCCATTTTTATTTTCGAGGGGAGATTTTCAATCATTCAAATTCCAGTTTTATTTATTTATATTATTGACTCGTTGAGCCCAATCCATCGACATCAATTACAGTTTGATTCCCTCGTTAATTTGTTAATTTTCTCTCATTTAGAATTGCTGAACGATCGCTTAAATAATTTTTTTATTACTAGTTTAGTCGGAAAAGCGTCTGGGGTGAATGCTGTACCAGAGCGATTTTTCCAGTTGGTCTCTAGGTGGAAATGGCGATGTGATACAATTTCTAAATGTGAGAAATCCTATCCAGTCAATGATGCAGGAGAGAGAGAGCTGAATGACAACTCGGTGGATATTTCTCTACGAGTCAGCATTCCAACAATCCCACGCTAATGACACTGGGAATAATTTTCTTTTCACTCCAAAATCGGTGATTCTCGTCGTCTTATCTGGTCTCTTACTTCATGGTACGATCTTGGGGGAAGGTAAATTAAGTATTTTGATCATTAATCGCGATTTAATGATCACCAAAATCTTCTGAAACTCAAGTCAATGAAAAAAAAATGGGGACACAGGGATCAAATTGCTTTTTTATTTCACTTCTTCAGGTTCTTCGTTCATTTTATTTTCCATTTTCCTCTGTAAGAGATTTTGAAATGGAAAATAATCGTCGAGAGACAATTTTACTTCTTCTCAATAATTTTTAATTACTGTTTGCATTCCTGAAGCTCCAGGAGTAATCAAATTTTCCTCGGAAACTTTCCCAACCCAGAAAAACACATCCGGTGTCTCTAGCCCCACGAGGTCGAGCGATTTTCTTCTTCCGTTTTACTGATACGAGTGGGATCGATACACCTCGAGAACACGAGTCTTCTTCCACCTACACCTCTCCTTCCGCGTCTCTTCGTTCGACCCCGAGTAAACGACCTCGACCAGTTTCTCCCCGGACATCGTCCTTGGCCCGTCTCCACCCTCTTCCTTTTCCTCGCACCCCAATCGCTGTTAATAGCAGTAATTCCGAATTCTATTTTTCCCTTTATCATGTGATAGGTTTCTCTATTCTCCGTGATTTTCATTCGAGAAAGGAATAAATTAGAATAAAAACGATAACTCGTTCGGTAATTATCCCTCAGTAATTGCAGAAAACGAATTAAATTGTTCTTCGTAATTTTATAAATTTTTTTCTGGATTATTTTGTCATTTTGACTGAATATTTTTCTCTCGAGGTAATTATATCCGTAAACTGGCGACCCACTTTTCCCGGAATTCCCAGAGACTAGAGTAAAGACATCGGGAGGGGATGAGACTTCTTCAAAGCCCTCTCATCAGAAGGGGTTGAAAATTCGCGCCCTTTTTACGCACCACCCCGCCCTACTCACTCGTCTTGTCATCAAGGGGTGGAAGACATGAGGAGCACTTGAATGATGAAAAAAGGGAATAACTTTCACCTGAATTCCCCTTAATTTAGGTTAATTATGAAGTTAATTAAATAGTTATATCACTCGTGGCTTCTGGTAAATTCTGTAAACAGGGAAAATCGTTCAGTTCTCGAAGTTTATTTATTTTGACAGAATTACTATTCCTTCCGGATGTCGAGGGATTATTTCTGGGTGAGAGAAATCGGATAATTCCTTCGAGAAGGGAAAAATCCAGTGGTAAACTTGTAATTCCAAATGTTGAGATAATTTTATTGCCGATCGATGAAATTTCATGGGGGAAAATCCGAGACTTTGGATACAGAGGGTGGCTTTCACTCGTGACCTATACTGTTAGTCAGGGTAATGGGGGAGATTGGGGTGAACTGGGGTTATGGATTTTTTTCATTCGATAATTTTGTTTCGTATAATTTCCGCAGTTTACGATACGTTAAAGATATCAGTGATTATTTCCAGACTTTCAGGGATTTTTAATCAATTAAAAATCAAGGGATTTTTTATTTTTATTAATAACTCCTCATTAAGACCGTGAAATTACACAATTGGAGGAATCACTCCACCAAGTGCTTTTTAAAACCCACCACCAAATTATTTTGACACGCGATCAGAGGTTCTTCTTCCAAAGGCTCTCCCCAGCCCCTCGAAAACGCTCTATTTTTATTCCCTCACTTCGTGGTGAAGCTCCTCGACCCTCCACTGTTATTCTCATGTCTCCCGATGACTTGACCGCGTGATTCACTCACGCACAACGGGTACTACATGACGAACACGTCATTCTACATTCACAGAAGACTCTCCTCCCCTCGTTCCTCGTCGACTCCTTGAGGCGAGTGAAATCAAAAAAATTCACTGGGCTCATTAAAATGCGAGACATTCCAGTGACTCAATGGAGCACTTGCTGGTCCCTCTGATGTTCCTCAAACCTTCAGAGATATAACGAAAATTATCAGGGAGCTAAAAATGCTGCTGCATTTATTTCATGCATTTACCGTAGGTACAACCGCTCAAGTCGGTCTCGTGAGCTTGACATCAGTTTCTATTTCCAAATGCTCTGACGCATCGCACCAGTTGTGAAGACTTTTTGTTACTATTTCATCTGCATATCGTTGATTATTTATTTTTTTTAGGGGATGACAAAGTGGAGAATGTTCACCAGCGTTTGACGTTATTTCCTGGAAAATTCTGCAATTTTCATAATTTTTCTGGGAACACTCGCCAGTATCATTTTGGTTCACCTCTGGGAAATTTCCAAATGGTATCAGGAAAGAGATTAATCCCAATTTCCACTGGCACCTGGGAGAATATTAAATTATCCAACACACGCGACCAGCGAAGTTGATCCATTTTTATTGAATTCTCGAGTTATCCAATGTGGCAGGGTATTTCGCCGTTAGATAACCCACCGGTCTATCATCTTCTCACCGAATACATCGTCAATTGACGCATATGAATGTTTGTACAATACCACCTGTGGAGTTTACTAGCTCTCAGCGCGAGTGTCACTAAACACTCGGGGGAACCCCAGGATAAAAGAGGAAAAAAAATGTTGGAGGAACATTAGGTGGTTTTTTTTCTTTTGTTGCTCAGAGCGTACATTGTATTCATGCGAGTAATGGTGTTTTCGTTGGGGAGAGCCACTGAGGTTAATACTAATCTCATTGTTATTATTGTTGGGGGGATGATTAGGCTGTGATGGCTGGTCTCCTGGAAACCCACATGTTCATTTCCCTCCCCTTTGTACATTACACAAACAGCCCTTGTTTATCGATTTATGGATTGAGCCTGACACGAATTCCAAGAATTTTTTGATTGTGAGTCACGAACGCGAGTGTTCCTCGCGAATTTTAAATATGTAAACGATTTTATCGTCATTTGAATTCATTTAAAGTGATTAGATGCAACAGGTTTCTGTTCTCATCTTTTCATCATCGATTAATTATCACATTAACGAGGAGTTTTAGGGGATCGTTTGGTGTGTTTTCATCTACTCCTCTAATCCCCTAAATTTAATTAAAATTTAAATAAATGAGAATATATTGAGAGCAATATCGTGGACAAAAGGATCCCACGTCAGTCAATTTCTGATTATGTGAGATAACTGAATTGTCATACCAATCCACAATGTCCATCGTTAAACAATGGGGATGAAAATTGAAAGGGTTACGTAAATTCTTTAACGTCGTACTCCTGTGTCTGACCAGTCATGTGTCCTCCAGCCATCATATGCCTGCAAATGTGTCCATCAGAGGTATACAAAGGTATCCAATAGCTTTTGGAGGCTATTGAATTGATTATGAAGAGGAAATTGTCTATTTATAACGATTTTCATCATCAACTTCGATCCGATCCATTGGAAATTCGGGCGGATTTTTTTTTTTTCTTCAAGAAAATTTCAATCGAATCAACTGTTTGATTCTGGTCCACTAGACTCGCTTCTGGTTGGAGATAATAAACAATCGGGGAGGCTCATGGGGAGCCTTGGAAATACGGGTGGAGGTAGAGACGCGGCACGAGCCAATATTGATTCTCTCGTCACTAACCTGGCCAGCCGGTGTACCTGGCGTTTTCCAACGACGGTCATCGAGAAATTCATAGTGAGACAGTTAAGGTTGCAGTTTGCACGCGCAAACACTCACAAAGACCTGTCTCTCCTTCTATTATATGGTCCCTTGTGGTACATGACAAAGAGGCCAACGGAATGTCAATTGTATCTACTACCCTCCGCCCTTTTGTCGTATGATCGTGCCAATGATAAAATATTTTTATTTATTTTTCATAATATTTACTTTGAAAATATTATGAAAAATGAATTTAAATATTTTATGAGCTGTTGGTGCTCGAAATTTTCAATTTTTTATACCTCTTCGTTGTTAATTGTATTCGTTAATTAATTCATAACTGATGGAAATTATTTTTACGACGAGAAACGAATTTTCCCTCTCGTTTTTCAGTTTCGAAATTATCATCTGGGTTTTGCCTGCGGGAAAATTTTATTCTCTGCTCTTCCTCGATGTTAATACATTCATTATTATTAATTATAAAATGCTTAAACATTGAATAATTACGTTGGCAATGGGGGATTGTTTAATATTATTAAAATTCAAAGCACAAGAATTATTTTCCGAGAAAAGTAGTTTGTCTCGGTGGCAGGAATTGTTAGTAATTTTCAATTACTTCACCTGGAAATGGAAAAATGAAAATTGAAATTTAATGCACCCGTGGATGCGGCACTCGGATCGATGGCCCTGCCCTAGAAACTCGGAATACATTTTTATTTATTCTCTATTTTCTTCATTGTAATCGGAGTCTTGGTATGGGGGTGAAACATCGATATAATCGAGATTGTACGGGTAGTTTGCACAGACGTGAATCGACAATACAACATTGTTACTTGTATCGCATACCGTGTGTTTCGCAATAACGTAGGAAATTAAATATATTCCATCGTATTTACAGTTGCGTGTCACTCCTCAATGCAGAATTTATCGATTTGTCATCGATTTATCGAAGGTCCTCTGATTCACTTCACACATTTGCATATTAAATTCCGGGAAATGGGAATTTCAATGGGTTCGGGGGCAATTTATATCCACGTGTCGTGTTTTTTAAATAAAAAAATTTTATTCGGCAAGTGACACCTCAATTTTGCCACTCGCTGGGAATATTTGACTTCATTACGACTGTGGACACCTGGAGCAGCCAGAAATGTCAATTAATTAACTTTCCTCGATAATAAATTTTTTAGAAATAAATTCCCCTGACATTCACCCCTGAAAATTGATTAAATCATCGACATTGAAGTCCTGAAAGTTGAATTCACCCCTCTGTCGGTCTTAGTGGCCCTCGGGGTGACTAAAAATATTAAAATAGCAATCACCTCCTGGAAATTGTTAATCATGAAGTCAAACTAATGACGAAAATTCGAAAGCAAGTTCATTCACACGTGCACACGTACATCGTAAATGTAAAGCAGGTTAACACCGAGTTTATCACTGACTCACTCCTTCCGCACACCGATATTAATAATTCCCGAGGCATTGAGGGGTTGGAAGAATGCGCCACCTTTGCATTCACACATGCGAGTGAAACTAAAGCGTCTCATTACGAGCATTCTCCATTTTAATTACAACAAAAGTCCTCACCCCCTGAGAAATAAAGATTTGCGGGGAGAAACCTTTTTTCTTTTTTCAAATTTTCGCGCGTCTCAGCCGTGCTCAGGCGATCATTACTGCCAGCACAATCAAGTAAACATAATTAATGCCCTTAATGACGCATCCTTTCGGTGAACCAATGACCCGAGACAATTAAATCCCTCGCGTGCACTTTCCTGTCTCAAGGAGTGATTTCACCTCTTTCATGGGGTAAAAAAAAATTCTCAAGGTCGTTCTGAGGGACAGGAACCTGATGGGTTTCATCGTTGTCTTCCAGTCGATTCACTTCGCTGATAAAAGTGATGGAAATTCATGAATAGCCACAGTAACATTACCCTGATGACAATCTAATGGATTTTCCTGGTCCTCGAGTGATTTTTTGGGGGGTAAATCGCTTCGTTTGAGGCCCCTGTCCGGGGATGATGGGGGTGAGGGGGTGTAGATTTGTCTGAGGGGTTTTATCACACGTTCAGAATGTTTAATGATTTTTTTTTTTTTGACAGGGGTGAGTGAAGAGAATCTGGAGCGAAGACGTTTCACGTGATGGGAATTGACTTCGGTGGAAATTACCAAGGGGTAGTTTTTGGGACTTACAATTAGGGGAGAAAAAGAATTAAAATTTTGGGGAGTAAGCGGTTTTTTAGGGTGAAACATTGAGATTTTTTAGGTATTTATTGAGGACATATGTTGTCGGATTTTTATTATATATAAAGAGGGAAAATGGTGGCGCATTGTGGAAAATACAGGGGCGGGTCAGGCTGCAGGGTTTTGCGCGCGCACCAACCCCCTGTTCTCTGTCTTTCTTTACACCCCCAACAGATCAATATTTCATTTCCAGTGCTTGCCAACAGACCCGCCATTTCTTCTTGTCCATCCATCTCACTCACCTTCACCTGTATGCGAGAGAATAATTATCACTCACCCGGTTCACCTGAGATTTCACAGGGGTAGGAAAAAAAAATCTTCATCTTTGAATAATTCACCCCAATTCTGTTCTCTAACCCATCGCGATAAATACACGATTTAATTATTCGAAAACTCATTAATTTGTTTACGAAATCATTAAAAAAATTTCATATCAAACGGTATTTGGAGGTAATAAATAATTGATTTTTATTGTATCGCGTGGAATTGGAAAATTCCCCCAGAGAAACGCAATCCGCAAGATTAACTAAAGGGTTTCAACCCCTCGTTCAACCCCCCGATCTCAATTACAATGATAATAATAGAAACCGCAGTGAATCTGAAAATCGAGACTCGTATTCACACCGTTAATTCGACGAAATATCTAGGAGTAAGATCTCGGTGAAATTAATTATTTACTCATTAATTAGTGGTAATTCTCGTGGCGCATTACATTCGCGAAAATACCCGGGCTTCGGCCAGGGTTGTTTATGCACCCCGAGGGATACAAAGGGGTTTCTCTACATTTACAAGTTAATTATTATCAATCAAATTTTATAAAAATGAAAAAGATTTATCGAGTGAACAATAAATTGAGAGAGAGGGGGTGGAATCAGGTGGAGTCTTCTGACATTTATTCATAAACTCATTATTTAATAGTTAATGAAACGTCTTTGTTAAATGCACGATTATCTCGGTAATGAGTTACTTAACGAGGAAACATGAGCTGGCAGTGCGCTGATAATTAATTATCACTGAAAAATACGATACCATCAATTTTTTTATTGAAAAAAATGTCAATTAACCCTAGGGTAATGCCCAGGTGGTTTGAACCCGCAACCTTCTGATTACCAATCTGACCACTTTAGGCATTAGGGGGTTCCCCAATTTTCTCCCCAATAAATCCTCGAACCCCCCCAAAGTACGAGAATAAAGACAGAAAAATATCTTTCATAATGAGGTGATTATTCAATTTAATAACTTGGAGCAAACGTTTGACGGGGGAGATGATTGTTACGTCAACCCCAACACAAATCTCGAAGGATTAAAAGTATATCACCCCCACCCTCGTAATTTCCCAGAAAAAAAAAGTCACCAAATCCCCAAAAATCCCTCAATCCGAAGATAAAAAAAAAAAATTATAATTCTCGTAATGCGGAGTCCTGCATCTCGGGGAGAGAGTACCGTCGCGGCGCGTCCCGTCGTCCCGGGGACGCCTTGCCCCACCCAATAGTCTCCCTCTCCTCGTCACTGGCGGCCATGCCTGCATTGCGCGATCAATATTTCGGGCGGTTGCCGACGTTCACCGGAGCCTTGCGACCTCTGTCGAATGTCCACGAGGGCCCGGCCCGAGGAGACCCGACCTCCCCACTCACCAACAGCGTTGCCGGCTCAGTCGTTGTGCGGGAGTGGTCAACGAGGGATGTGTGGTGTCGTAACGAGTGATTAAAAAAAAAAAGGGGAAAAATATCCAAAAAAAAAAATAATAAATTAGAGAAACCAGAGCAGCGGCATTGTACCATCAAATAAAAAATCGTTAGTTTTTTTTTCAAGAACATTTTGTCGTTCCCAGTTGTATCGCAAGACTGTGGGCGTAACATAATTGGTCGGTAACACCGAGGAATATTCCTGTGAACGTGGAGTAATTTTTTTTATTTTTTTTAGAGTAAAAGACGTTTTATTCTAGTCGGTATAGAGGACAACTCGACCAAAAATTCATCTCTCTTGTGATTGGAGAGTGAGAGACTCAATAGCGATATTTATTTAAGTATTTATTGTACAAAGGATTTTTAAAAATAGGTAAGACCTCTATTGTCGCATTATTTTATCGTCCTCGGTGTCATTGAATTTATATTTATTAATCAGTTGATTAGGCTGGTTGAATTCATGTCGACGTAATTATTTTATTAGTTTTTACGGTCACGTCTGCACGACTTCCGGTGCCCCTCACCTTCTATTCTTAAACGGCTTCGCATTTATTTTTTTTTTATTGACACATTATTTTGTTTAACGAGGAAATTGGAGGGGGATTTTTCTAGATTCGATGAAGGGGTTTTCCTGGTGGTTATTTAGTGGTATAGAGGCATCGAGTATACCAGTAACGAGCTATCGATCCCAACTGCCATCGTCTGCGTCGCAAAAAGCCCATCGGCTCGCACAACCGGGCCTCCACCGCATTGGCGCAACGCGCTACTTCCGTTTTTACGATTTTTCCATCTCCTGGGATTATTTTTTCCCCTCACTGGTCCAGAATGACTGATGATTTGGAAGCCAGAAGCCTGGAATGCAGCCATTTTTGGGGATCGGGGAGTTTTTTTCTCGTCTGCCAGAATGGGAGTGGTGACAGGTTACGGTGGCTGCTCCAAAGGGAGAGGGAACATAACCCCGAATAGTCTAAAAGTACTAGACTATTTTCAGTTTAAGAATTATCTCGGAATTTCACCGGTGTTTTCCACAATTTTCCGACGACATTGACAAATTAATTGCGAAGGTGTGGTCGCTTCGGTTGTCTTCAATCTTCTGTATCTCCTGAAGTAATGAAGCGATTTGGATGAGTCAGATCTCATTTTAAAGGAGGGAAAAGCATCTTCAGAATGAAAAAAAAATTATTGAAATTCACTCAGGCGATACTGAGATATTGACCGTTGAATATGACGGTCTGATCGTCGTTTTTAACCTCAAAATTTTCTAGAGAATTCACTGAATATTGAATCAGTAATTCATCAGAAATATTTCAGAAGGCACTGATTTCACGTTCATCAACCGGATTTGATCGTATCATTAATATAATGCCCGATAACAACAACAATTCACCCCGAAACATTTCAGATTGATTGAAAAAAGTCTCGGAACCATCCAATTTCCCATTTCTACTATCAGTGAACTAATACACTGACGATAAAGTTTCCTAGATAAACAAAGAGAGGTTTGATAGAAATCGGTTGTCATTATCTCGACCCGAGGTGAAAAACAATTGTACCGGTAGCTCTGTTGCTGTTCTGGAAGCCCCGAGGCAAAGAAAAATTCGATAAAATTAACAAAAGAAATTTTAATCACCCGAAAAACGATTGAAATCAATAGGAAATTCTCTCAATTTAATCGCAATTGTTCCTCAACTTTTTCTCGATCATTAGAAAATTTCACAGAGTGAAAGTATCAATAATAATTGTTGAATACGACTTGATTTATTTATTGAATATTTCAATGTTTATTCTTGAACTTCTGCTCGAGTTCTCGGTTCCCCAATGATAATTAGGTAATTTATTCCGTCATTTTTGCAGAATATTTGTCACTGTGTTAGAGGTGGGTGCGATAATCGTGAAAGTACGTGCCTCAGTCATTACTCATACAAAAAGAAATATTACTCCGCCAATCATGAAGCATTAATGATGGGTACCTGGGGGCAAATTCCGTTGAACTGTTTAATCACTTGCCACTAGTGAGCTCTCCTCTTCCTCGTATTTTCCAGTGCCCCAGGGAATTTTTACCTCTAGGATTAACACATCTGACGAGAACGAATGCTGGTTCGAGTCCTATTCGAATTCTTCACCTCGAATCCAATGAGGAAAAAGGCATCAAGTTAGCTGATGGCTTATGAGGCTGAATTAATTAATGAGCTTGTGCTTTCTTGGATAGGAGAGGTCGTTGTGTCATTTTAGAAAGTGGAAAGCACTTTACATCATTTCGGTGGTAATCGAACCCGGAGATCGTTCCCAAAAATTCCCGTCAACGGTATTAAAACCATTGACGTCATCATATGAAAAAATCCACTGGGAAAATCATCATCAGGAGGAGAAAAGTCTGGAGGGAAATTTTCCAAAAATAAATGACCACTTGGGCACCAAGGTGGGGCAGTTTTCCAGTATCATCGTACCGCGCATCTGGGAAACGCCTGAATACCGAAACCGGAAGTGCATGAATGAAGCCGGAAACGGCAGAGTGTCGGCGCTGTGTGCGCACCCTTTTAATACCCCTCGCCCCTTCCCCTCGTGATTCAACGTGACTTGCCACTCGATTCTTGAATACTTTGAAGATGACATTCTTATGGGCGCCACATATCACCCCCTTGACCCCCTTCACTAGTTTTTCTCATCGTTCCTCAAGACCATTGAACCGCAATGTTTTGACATCTGTCAACGCTCTTTATGACTGTTTCATCAAATTCTGTTGCGTTATGCGTTCGATCGAATTTCCTGACTTCGATTAGCTGATGATTTCCAGGTAAATCTGAGCTCTGGTCTTAGTTCTTGAAATATTCTTCCCCTGAAACGGAAAATTTCTTCTGTCGCATGCCCCCGGCTTATTCCACCGGTAACACGTTACCTGCATTCCCCGATAGATTTTTGTACGCGTGTCTTGATCCCGTGATGACATCATGGAGGGACAGTTGCCACTTCTTAGGCTGGCAGGTAGAAAAGAGGACGGATAACTGATGGCACCTGGCCAGCCCCCGAAAATGCGTCGTTCAGTTCCGTTTGTTCACGAAAAAGAAAAAAAAAACTGTCTCGTTCACCCACAATCCTCGTCATTCTTCATCCTGACAAAAGATTTGGGACAGCCGCATGCTCCAGACTATCAAAACTATCGACATTGCAGGGCGAGAGGGACAGGGAGAGGGAAAATTGGGGAATGTGAGAGATAATGAAAAAGATGGAGATGAAAAATAAAAGTATTAAAGTGTAAAAAAAAATTTCTATGTTACAGCCGACACAATGTCTGTGGACAAAGAGGAATTGGTGCAGCGTGCGAAGCTCGCTGAGCAGGCAGAGAGGTACGATGACATGGCTGCTGCTATGAAAGCAGTCACCGAAACGGGGGTTGAATTATCGAACGAGGAGAGAAACTTACTCTCGGTCGCCTACAAGAATGTTGTTGGAGCGAGACGCAGCTCGTGGCGAGTAATATCATCGATTGAGCAAAAGACCGAGGGATCAGAGCGCAAACAGCAGATGGCAAAGGAATATCGGGAAAAAGTTGAGAAGGAACTGCGTGAAATTTGCTACGATGTTCTGGTAATTTTTTTAACATTTCATTGGTTAAAGATAAGGGAGAACAAACCCCTCAGTTTCAAGAGCTTCTAGAAGTGTTTTCTCCTGAAATTTCCACTCATAATAATTAATAATTGCAGGAGAAATTACAATTCTAGGAATTGGATGCTGGAGAGTTCGTCTCGCCTTCAACTTATTATCATTGAAGTTGAAACGAGTGTTACGTTTTCACGAGCAATTTTAACGTCATTTCTTTTTGAGAATAATTAATGCTTCAATGGGGCACAGAATATATTTTATATTATATAGTTTTGTGTATAAACAAAGCAACTGGTATTTAAATTTCAGGAGAAATTAAAACTAATCTATTTCTGAGGAAATAGGCTTCTGATAAAAAACGTTACACTCCTTTCTAAAAAAGAGAATTACTTGTCTTGCGTTTTTCCCTTATCGCGAGGGAGATGTCGACTGTTATCACTTCTTCGATATTCGAATATTTGAGATGTGACGTCACATTTTATGATAAAACCAGTTGTTTAATGAGTGAATAGAAATTCTATTGAGTGAAAGAATGCAAAAAATTATTCGATCCTCCATCGAGAGAGTTAAAAACAAGTTGATTAAACAGGTCCTGAATTTATCTAGTTTATCTATCTGCGACATTAATAATTCGTGACATGAAGATGTGGAGAGTGACTCCATCATGTTTTCGGTAGCGACATGAGTCCTCGGCTCTCGTTTAACGCGAATGCCTCCTGGAGTCTGTCCAAGATCGTGAAATATTTTGGCAGAGGTCTTCTGTACTCGAATAACCCTATCCTCATCCTCCCTTTTTCACCACTTTTTATTCCTCTGAGAAATAGCCCAACGAGGCAGAATGACGAGGGGCCGGGGGGCTGGGGGAGGGACAGACGTCTTTTTTAAGACGCCAGTCAGCCTCGTGGCAGAGCGCACAAGGGCAGCGATGAGAAGGTCGGCGAACTGCCTCGGAAATTGTGAAACTTTGGAATATTGCGTGAAAAAAAAAAATTGGGCCACGTGTTTCAGGAGATTATGGCACGTGAGGGGGGAAAAAAGAATAATGGCGATCGTCTTACGTGGGGAGATTCTTTAGTTACTTTGAGGATGAGAATGAAATTCATCGGTGAGATTGAATTTCAGGGGTCTGGATCAATTACTGAGGGGAATTTCAACTGACAATGTGAATCATAAAATAGAGAATTTGAAAATCATTCAATTACGAGGTGGAAAATTGTTATGAGTGAGGGAAATTTATTTTTAAAACGAGGAGAATTGAAATGTCGAACGATAAGATCGCAATCTAGAGAATCCGGAAATTAAACTGGAAATGATGGTCCGGATGTGACGCACTTGGGCTTAATACAGCCATCATTTCTCCAACAATTCCATTCACCCGAATCAGTGAATTCACGAAAAAGAATTAAATATCGTCAAGTGTCGGACGTCATCACCTGTTGCCAACTCAATTATCACAGTATCTCGGTGATCACCTGCGCCCATCATCAATTGAAAAATGAAATACGAAGAGTGAGAGGGTAATTGGTGGGTTTGTGCGTCAACTGGAGTGAAGTAGAAGGTCAGACGAGGTCGGATGTACTGTAAAGTGGGTAACTGGGTCACTAGAACTATTAAAAAATTATTAATCCTGTTTTAAACACTGGTCATCACATCGGAGATTTTTCCCTAATTTTTACTCGAGAATTATTTCAATGAACTTTATTTTTTCGACGAGGATATTATTTCCTCCGAGGCTGTCTCGTTCGGGGGATATTAATGATGATGACGGATCATTATTCATTTTATAAATGACAGATTAAATAGTGCAACACATTAATTGTCCCAGGGCACATCTCGCGAGCACAATGACTGTAATAAATAATGGAGTCATCTATTTGCACTAGCGCTCGTGAATCCCTCGACAAACAGTACGTCATCCAGGTAAAGGCCATGCAAATTCGAGCTGATGGATTCATCTGTAATTAGTTACAACCGATTGTAATTAAATTTTAACATCCAAATAAGTGATGAGGTGATTCTTCCGTGATTTGAGGTCTATCGTTGATAATTTTCACTCGATCGATGATGTAATCGATTATTCTGGTTGAAAATGTGTCGTCACTCTCGGCTTTACGATTATCAATTTATCTGAGGAGGGGTTTTTATTGATATTGGGGTCTTCAGGGTCTTCTGGACAAGTATCTGATCCCCAAGGCCAGCAATGCCGAGAGCAAAGTATTCTACCTCAAGATGAAGGGTGACTACTACAGGTATCTCGCGGAAGTAGCAACTGGCGAAACCAGAAATGGTATGTACACAACATGAAGAATCATCTTTCAATCGTGGAATAATTTTTTATTGTCATTTTTTATATTAAAAAAAATCCAACAGTTTCACAAACACTTGAACAATCCTCTGGATGTCCTTCTGCGTTAAAATACCTCAGGATAATTCATTTAAAAAATATCATCAGATCCTATTTAAAGAAGTCTTTAAGATATTTTCAAAAAGAAATCCTCATTAAAATGGACATCTCTTTCAAAATGAACAATTGTAATGAATGTTATTCTTCATTCACATCAGACTCATAAATTCATTCATTAATGTATAGTTTTGAGTGGCGCGTGTGAGTGTTTTGCATGTGTGCTGTATTTTTTTTTTCCTGCTAATAACTGAGTCGAGTAGAAGAAAAAAACATTAACAATGAAAATACGTGTAGCCGTGGTAAACGACAGCCAGAAGGCATACCAGGATGCCTTTGAGATCAGCAAGGAGAAGATGCAGCCTACCCATCCAATCAGGCTAGGTCTTGCGCTCAACTTCTCGGTCTTCTATTATGAGATCCTTAATTCGCCAGACAAGGCGTGCCAACTCGCCAAACAGGTATTTAAATATTCATTGGGGAAATGGCAATTTATTAACAGTTGACATTTCATATGTCAGATTTTTATTAAGATTTCGTGTAAAAAATTTGCATTTTTTTGTCTGAAAAGAATTAAATACTTTTTTGTCGTCTTCTTATAATGAAATGAAAATCAACTGGTTCTATTTTGAAATTTCTCTGATGAAGTGGCCCTTCCACTAACAAATAAATTACAGGTGAAAATTGTCGTCATTGGGTTGAGATTCAGACAGAGGATGGGATCCACTATCCCCGGCTTTTTTTTTTCGCTTCGGGTTTATCTAACATTTTTTTTGATTTGTTAACGATTTGATGGAGTGACGTAACGTGTTGGATATCATTCCAATAAAAATTTTTACAATTAAACAAATCGATTTAGTCTGGATGAATTTTGCAGCGGTGGTCGAGGACTCACAGAAGGCATATCAGGAAGCTTTTGACATTGCCAAGGCGAAAATGCAGCCTACACATCCCATAAGGCTCGGTCTTGCCCTCAACTTCTCAGTTTTTTATTACGAAATCATAAATTCCCCGGCGAGGGCTTGCCACTTGGCAAAGCAGGTTAGGGTGTAGTGTGACGAAATTTTTTTGTGGATTTTATTTTTTCTAAAATTCTTGATTAACTCTAACTTTAAATTTTTCTCTCATGGAGAGAGGTTTTATGAAATTAACAGATGCATGGAGGAGTGCATTTAATGAAGTGAAGCTCGTAATTCTAATCTTGAAATTTACAGAGAGTTAAATTGAATTTTAAGCGATAATTTTTACGTTAACAAATGCCTTGAAAGTTCGTCGATATAACACAGTTATGAATTACTGTGTCACTAACCTATCCTCTGTCTCAAAATCGATACAATGACGTCATCGTACCCTAATTGTGCTGATATCTCCTGAATAATCTTATCGATAAATCATAATAAAAAATGGAGATCATGTCTGGGGGAACTATGATAATGAGAAAATTGCACGACTTATATTCTTGCAACACTGGAGTATTCCTGATCGATGGATGTTATTACAAAAATAACAATAATGTTGAGAATCCCTCAGCAATATGTATCCATCATTGATTTTCAAGAGATATTGAAACAAATATTTTTCTACAAAACATTTGAATAATTTTGCTCGCATTAATTACCCATTACCTAAAAAAATTTCAGGCATTCGACGATGCGATCGCCGAATTGGACACATTAAATGAGGACAGCTACAAGGATTCCACACTGATCATGCAGCTGTTGCGTGACAACCTCACTCTCTGGACCAGTGACACGCAGGGCGATGGGGACGAACCACAGGAGACTGGCGACAACTAACCCTCCTAAGATTAAGTCCTAATCCCCCTTTCTTAAACCTAATAAGAAACAAAAAAAAACAACCATCCTATTCTCTATCGTTCCCCCACTCTCTCCCTTCCCGTTTTTCTTCGAAAAAAAAAAAAAAGAATCAACAACAAGAATCAGAAAGAAAAAAAGCTCACGAGAGTCCACATGTCCCGATATCACCCATCGCTCCATCCACGAAATATTTTGTTCTCCAGGTAATCAAGAAAATTTATAAATTCCCATCCCTGTCATTCCCTCCCCGTCTCATTCTCCATCAATGAATTTCCTCGTTGTTCTCCGACTTCATTTCCTCGTTCTTCTCCCAGTGGGCGAAAGTAATTCACATCTACACTTCCACCAGCAGAAAATGAAAAAAAAAGCCACGAGATAAATTAATGATACTCGAGGTAAATAAATAAAAAAATCAAGAGTTGCAACTGTCCCCGCCGTGCCGTGTCGTGTCCTTGAATTAAATTAATGTGCGACGAGATAAGAAAACAAATTTAATAATTAAAAGAAATTAATGGAAATGAATAAATTGTGTTCTCTCTCTCTGCACGCAATCCAATGGACCAAAACAAATGTCATCCAATTGATAATGTTTTAATTGAATTATTGTGGTCGATTTGAGGTGAAGTATTTAATTTGATCAACCAAATGCTCGATAAGGCTATGGGGTTTTAATTGAGAATAAATTAATGAATGAGAGGTGGATTGAGTTGGGAGGGGACGACGAAATGGACCCTGTTCAGATATTAATCACCAAAAATTATTAAAAAACGATTGGAAATGGTTGACGCGCGCGAGAGAGAAAGAGAACAGTTTTTTTTTTATTTGTAAAAGCGTGAGAAAATAAATAAGACGAAAAGAAAAAATTAAGAACTGTTTTTTTTTTTCAATTCAACATTGAATGGAATGAATGGATATTTGATGATGTTTCTGTGGAGTAATGATCCCCCCTGGAAGATTTAAATGGGACAGGAAGGCGAGGACTTGATGACGAATGAGGGGAAAGATAAATAACTGAAGAGAAATGAATTTCAATGAGAAAAAAATAATAATGAGTTTGAAATCCAGAACGAAAATGAAAGAATTAAAATAACTCATCAAACTTTAATACATTATACCCAGTTTGTCATTGAATTAAATTTCACATTTGTCTAGAGAATACGAAATATTATTAAATGAAAAAAAAAAAAGAAATGAGCGCATGAGGAGAAAGGAGAGTTTGATAAATATAAAGTGAATTAAGTTATTAAGTTGGAAAAGTGAAAAGACAAAAAGTGGTAACTTAATTTTTTCCCATTCGACTTACAATTAATTAATTGATGAAATAATATAAGAACAGGAGAATATTATTGATTGATATAAAAAAAAAATGCTCACAATTTATCTCGTAAATGAGGCACGTCTTTTTCTCTCGCATTCGCTTTCCTTCCTTTTGCCTTTTTTTCCCCTCAATTTTTTTTTATCACCATCGATCATTGAAGAAGAGAATTCTGTAGTCAATTGGAATCAACAATGACAAGAGTCA
This sequence comes from Diachasmimorpha longicaudata, assembly GCF_034640455.1. NCBI lineage: Eukaryota > Metazoa > Arthropoda > Insecta > Hymenoptera > Braconidae > Diachasmimorpha > Diachasmimorpha longicaudata. The sequence continues at coordinate 3,002,320 of NC_087243.1, forward strand.
ATATCCCTAGTCCGGGATTCAATCAGGACAGTCCAATTATCTTCAGAAATCAAATAAATGAATAATCATATCATCTGTCTTTTCAATTCGACAGCTTCGACTTCCACCGAGTCATTAGAACGTACGCAAGACAGTGAAAATAAGTCGTACTTACATCATTTTAACGAAAACCTCTTTTCCTCGCCCACTACATCCCCCACCTCTTCTATTCGGTAGAATTTAAATCATGAATATTTATACCGGAATAATTGTACGTAAATTCGTGTTACATATTGTTAAAATGGTATAATAATTATGAAATTATGAGGAGATAACTGTGTGGCTGTGGTTTACACTCGAAAAAACATTTCAACGTTATTCATCTGGTTTTCAATCTCTTCTCATTTGTATTTTTCATTAAAAAAAATGAGTGCTGTGGGATGACAAACTTGTTGATGAAGACATTTATTGAATAATCAATTGAGAATATTGTCTAGACATTCGTCAATCACTCGACAAAAATTCCTCAAGCCTGTCTTCAACGAGTACAATGTGTATTTGTTACGCACAATAACGTTAAAGTGCGTCGTTGCTGTTAAACAAAGCGCTCTCTCTCTCCCTCATGCATTTTTATGTAAATTGCGGATGATGAATCAAGTCGTTACTGAATAATTATACGTTCGGATAAACGTTTCGCTGTCGTGTTGATATTTTTCGATGTATCGGTGTTTGTCGCAAGCAAGAGGAACAACTGTCGATCAAGGAGCAATTATAAAGTGCGAAAGTTTAATTAATTTGTTATTTTTCAACTGATTTCCATTTGTTTTTCAATCCAAAGATTCTCTTCTTTTTCCACACGCGCTTCCAGAATATTTCCCGTCGGGTTAATTAATTTATTTTCAATTTAGCTGATTTATTTTCAATTGGTAAATTAATTTCCCTACAATTTAACGTTTCAAAATTGATTTGGTGTTGTTGAAGTTAAGAAATGAGAGATTATTGACTCCTTGTTAACAATTGCGCTGTCATCCTTCGCAAATGAAAAATAATTCAGCACTTTTATTAAGAATTTAATTAATGATAGATAGAATATGTGCGAGAAGGGAAGGCAAAAGATCAACGGAAAATTCACCCATCGGCTAATGATTAATGAGAAATGATAAATTATTGAGAGAGAAGAAAGTAACATCTGTACCCATTTTTCCCATTGAAAAGCTCCCTTATCCCTCCCATTACATCTCCCTCTTTTATCTCATACCCTTCCTACCCCTCCTGCTCCCTGAACCCTCTGAAAATTACGTTGTTCTATTTGTATTTATCATCAATCATCGTAATTGTAAATTATAATTATTATAAACGTTTACACGAAATAATAATAAAAATTCTGATAAAATGTCTGAAAATATGATAGAAATTCAGAGTGAATTCAGTGAGATGGTGGATATTTAAATGAATTAATTAATTGTTTAATCAATTAATTCATCTATGGGACACTTAGTTTATTCGTTAGTCTTTCGTGGAGGGAAAGAGAGACGAGTGATTGGATTGCCTCCCCTGAGAAATCAGATTAATTGAGTAAACTAATTAAATTTATTGATATTCTAACATGTCTCTCTATTCTCTCCGAAGGCAAAGCATTTCGGGAGATAGACTATCGCGTTGTTGAATTGTTATTTGCAATAATCGATGAATTGATTTAACAGTTGATTGTATTCAGTGTGATTCCATCGTATTTTGAAGGGAAAATATTTTTTTTTTCTTTCTCCATGATTGATATTCATTACGTATTTGCAAAATATGTAGATAAATGTGTACGTGCCTTTTCCTACACGAAGGGCCTATCTAAACGACTAAAAGCGAGATATTAATACGAAATAACGAAACAATGCTACAAGATTTTTTGCACAATTTATACGTGTAGTGCAGGATTTTTTGCTAAGACAATTGAGAATTAATAAATTATAACGATTGGACTAGACGTTTCGTGAGTCTAGAGTGTTAAGGGACTTCCGGAAGTCATTAATCTGTCTAGAGCTCCAAATTACTAATGATTTCATGAGATTAAAATCTCGTTTATCAATTTTTAAAGACTTCATTAGTCAACGCTGGAATATTATCGGTTTTACCTGGAGGATTCGATCCCTAGGTGGAGGTAAAGTTGTCGTAGTTGACGCGTAGATCTTCCTCTTCTACACATGAATCTGAAACAAAAGTTAATAAATTGACGTTAAGTAGATTCGTTCCGTTTTTTCCTGTAAAACAAGAAATAAAGGAGAAGAAATGGGATAACTTGTGTAAATAAACTTCCAAGAGCGAAAGCCAAGATCCCAATGTTTTATTTTCCAATAGAGTAGACGAAATAGTTTGGTGGACGAGCTGGAGTCGAGTAATGTTGGGAAAGATATGGTAAGTGATAATAAACATGTTACTAAGGCAATCGAATCATATTCATTTCCTAACCTCAAATCAAAAAATGAAGAACAATGCAGCAGAATATTAATTATTAATATTTTATGGCCACAATCCAAAATGGAGGTTAACTAGCTTCTTGTTTGATTACACTTCTGACTGCTGGAGGATATCTGGAGTCCAAATCTCCCGGCTGTTTAGCAGATTCTGTAGTTATCGACTTTACCATCATCAGGCTCTTGGGTAACAAAAATGATGCCACCTGATGGCTCTAACCAAAGCCTCAGCTTCTGGGTGAGGGATGAATTGGCCTTGGGGTGAGGGCAGGGGCTGGGGAGCCCCCGTGGACACAGTCAGACACGACAAATTGTAAGGTCACCTTCAGACCACTCAGCGACGTGCAGGTGAAGTCTGACAGCGTCTAAATACTCCGGTGTACGGTTCCCGATTTTTCTGGGAGGAATTATCTCATCGAGGATTACATCCTCAACCCTTTGTCTTGGATCATTATCTGATAGTTCGGTGAGTGTCTGGGTTATTATTGAGATTATGACATATCTTATCACTTCTCCACGCTGTCAGTGGTATCGGGGCTTCAATTATTCATTGGGTAATTCAGTTTTAGAATTTGTTTGGGGGTTTTGGTGATCTTGAGACATTTCTGGTGGTTTTTAAACTGCTGTTTCAGTGATTATTTTCAGCTTCAATGTCTGGTTATCATTTTAACTTGAACTTTGGAGCACTATCAAAAATGTTCTTTTTTAAACTTGGCATCGAGGGTCGGATTTAGTTCAGTGTCAAGTATCACATTGTAGGAAGGGATAAACTGTTCTAACAATTGACGGACGTGGTTCATTTTTTTTAGGTGTTGATGATGTAATTTATGGAGGTATTTTGATGGAGCAGCTCCAAGTTTTTATTCCCCTCTATTACGAGCAAAAAATCAACATCTAAGGAGTTGGATCGATTGAGGGATCGTTAAATAATAAATATGAACTTCTAACAAATTTTTTTGGAGGCGATCCTTCATCTCATCTTGAAATTGCATCACTCGTTTTCCCTCCGAAGACTGTTATAGTGATGATGGGATAACTATTCTCGCTATCGTTAATTTGTTCTACTAACTGGACTTCACAGGGTGACCTTCACCTAAAATTTCACTCCGCGATTCTCACCCATTAAATGACAGAACAAATTCTTTGAAGTCTCGAGGCTTATCAACTGTTCACAAACGAGTCTTATGAGAAATGAGCCTTTACATTATTATTATCTCCGTGAATTGCCTCGGTCTTGACCACCATTCCACCATTTAGATAAATTGACTCCACAAAGTGCAATTGATACTCAAGAAAAAACCCAATAAAAAGCCAATTCAATTGACGAATCAAACAATGACAGTCTGATTATTAATTCTCCATTGACACTAATATTCATTCTCTGATTGATGATGAAGTACCACTGCAGACGTGAGGCAGAGCAGTGATCCATGTCGATCAGACAAAGTCAGTCATTTTTTACATTCATTAACAATTATTTAAACAAATCGCAGATCATGGCAGACCATACTTACAAGAGTATCATGGCTGAGGAGCAGGCAGCAACGAAATTTATCAAACCTGGCAGCCACAAGGGCAAGGGGCTGGCTGTCTTCACCAGTGGTGGTGATTCCCAGGGTGAGGAACCGTCTGTACAGTGCACCATGCTGACAGCCATTAGAGATTCTTCAGGAATAATTAAATAATTAAATAATTTCCCTGAATCACAGGTATGAATGCAGCTGTTCGTGCAGTCGTGAGGATGGGAATATATCTGGGGTGCAAAGTATTCTTCATAAAAGAGGGTTACCAGGGGATGGTGGACGGTGGAGAGCATATTGTCGAGGCAACTTGGTCCTCAGTGTCTTGCATCATCCACAGAGGAGGCACGGTAATCGGTTCAGCTCGTTGCTCGGACTTCAGGGAACGCGAGGGCCGCAAGAAGGCAGCTAAAAACCTGGTCACCAGGGGAATCTGCAATTTGGTAGTGATTGGAGGCGATGGATCCCTCACTGGAGCCAATTTATTCAAGGAGGAGTATCCAAGTTTGCTTCAGGATCTCGTTAAAGGAGGTGAATATTTAATTGTAAAGAGAAGAGTAGAGGAACCTGGACAGGTCTCCATCTTTCCTCAAGTGATTATAAATTAATTAAATCACAAAAATGTGGTTTTTGTTCCTGTAGGTGATGTAACTGCTGAGCAAGCTGAGAAATACAAGCACCTGCACATAGTGGGCATGGTGGGTTCAATCGACAATGATTTCTGTGGTACAGACATGACAATAGGCACAGACTCTGCTCTGCACCGTATCATTGAGTCTATCGATGCCATCGTCAGTACTGCCTACTCCCATCAACGAACATTCATCATGGAGGTCATGGGTCGTCACTGCGGGTGAGTCTCCATTTTACATTCAATAATCAACACCAGGACTATCGTGTCCTGTTGACGATTTAAGGTCATGGGATAGCGATAAAGGGCCTAATTAATTGCCTTTTTTCCTCTTAATATTCTTTTAATTAAGAGAAGTAAATTTGTAGGAGAGGAAGGACAATTACTCGTGACTGAAGTACTTTTTTAATATTTTTCTATACATTAACTTAATTGGTATCATAATGAGTTATTCAATAAATCATAATTTCACTCACACAGCTGAAGAATTTATGGTTTAAAAAATTAAATGAACGAATTTAGGTACTTGGGTATTGTCGGCGCATTAGCCGCCGAGGCGGACTACGTATTCTTCCCAGAAAGTCCACCCCCAGTCGATTGGCCCGATAAACTATGTAAAAAATTGGAGCAGGCATGTCAAGCAATTTTTACTTGAAAATGTATAATTGTTTATCTCCTCCCTCGCCATTATTGTTTCGATATTATTCACTAACCGACGTACTAACGAGCAGAGATTTTACCATTTGATGTACATTCTGCACTTCATCCCTTATCGATGCTTGATTGAATACCCCAATTGTTTTATTTTATTTCGTTAGAATAGACTGAATTGAATGGACGAATTAATCACTGGAGTTCCGTTTAATGACATGATTTTTCTGTGGAATAATTTACGTGGGGTCATTCAGGAGACGGATATTTCAGGTACTTGGCGTTAGCCACGAGCCTGTCTTCAGACGTCTGTTTTACATTTATTCCTGAAGATCCACCTGGATTTGACTGGGAAATTCGAGTGTGTGAGGCTTTGCGACAGGCACGTTTACTTGGAACTTTGCCACTTGATGGAGGTTTTCATTTTGGGGAAATTATTATTTTTATGTGGGATTCACCGAGCATTTAATCCTGGAAAGCAGCTAAAACTTACAAAACAAATAGAGATAGGAAGGAGTTGTTTTTTATTTTGTACTTTTTTAACCGGGATTAAATGACCAGTGACCCTTCGAGAAAGTTTTACTGCTAGAGTAAGCATTTGCGTAAGCTAGAGACTATTTTTGAGGCCCCCAGGGCCGAACTACCTTTTCAATTGATTATTATCGAATGCACTAATGAGTAAAAATCACGATTTACTATCAACTCTTTAGAAGCCACCCGAATCCCCAGAAATTACTGTTTACAATCGAATTAAGAAGGAGTAGAGATACACATTAGGTATGCAAATATAAAATTCCAGCTACCTGGCCCTAGTGGCAGCTATGTGCTCCGAGGCTGATTTTGTCTTCATCCCAGAGTGGCCACCCGAGGGAGACTGGCCCAACAAGCTCTGCAAAAAATTATTGCAGGTTCGATTTTTCATTTTTTTTAAAGTCTCAATGAGAACACGACAATTCTTATTCTCTGAGAGTTCCAGGAGGCAAGACTGTATTTAAATTCTCGAAAGATTTAGAATCAAGTAAGGCCTTAAGCTATTTCGTGCTTCGTCGTGTAACTGGCATGCTTGTGCAGTTTGTTTTTTATTTAGATGAAATCATGGTTCTGGATGTTTGAGGATGTCAGGGTAATTTTCAAAGATAAAGTAACTATTTAACAACAAATGAATGGGTCAAATAATACTGAAAAATGCCAGTGACATCCTCGAATATTAAAACGACGTAGACTCGTGTCATCATTCCATCCATCGAATTTATTATTTTCATTAACGAAACTAAGAATTTCCTCGTCTAGTCTTTCATCTCCACGTTTGACGTACCTAAATATCGAGAATAAAAATCAAAGAAGCCTCTTATTCCTCGATGCCGAGGAGACCGCTAATGATTTTCTAGTTCTGAATGATGATATTTAATCAGGAACGATTGACCGGTCAACGTTTGAACATCATTATCGTGGCTGAGGGCGCCGTAGACAGGAACGGCGATCCCATCACTGCGGAGAAGGTCCACAAGGTCGTGGTTGATAAGTTACAGCAGGACACGAGGATCACGGTTTTGGGTCATGTCCAGAGAGGAGGAAATCCCTCAGCTTTCGACCGAGTCCTGGGGTGTAGAATGGGTGCTGAGGCTGTTATGGCTCTGATGGAGGCTACACCAGACACTGAAGCGTGTGTGGTGACTCTTGATGGTAATCAGGCTGTTAGGTTGCCCCTGATGGAGTGTGTGAGACGTACTAAGGCTGTTGCTCAGGCAATGGCAGATAAAAATTGGGATTTGGCAGTTCAACTTCGTGGAAAGTACGTAAAACACGAACTAATTTGTAATTTATTATTGTGGAATAATTAACATAATTATTTATTGCAGAGGTTTTGCACGAAATTTGGAAACGTACAAGATGTTGACACGTCTGAAGGCACCGATTGGAGCTCAAGATGGAAAAGTGAGTAGAAGAGACTGATAATCGTATGAGAATTAGGTGATTAGAGATTAATCATTAGTTCCCCTGTGCAATTACACTGGTTTATGTTGTTTGACCCCATCCCAAAGTGTTTTAAACACTAATGTAGACACAGATATATAATGAAATCATGAGTTGCCATCGTAATAAAATGAATATGTTTTCATCGTGCCCCAGGAGCATCACGGTCACGTTTTATCCAAGGTAATTAACTCGTGTGCTCATCGAAAACCCATTAATTGTTGTAACATCTCGAATAATTATATCACTTTTTTGCGTAGCAATATACAATGTGTGGACAAGTAAGTGAACACTATGAAAGCCCTGTTATCAGTTGTTGCACGTCATAGCAGTCATGCACGTCTTTTTTTCAATATTTTTGTTTATTTTTTAATTTTTTCAGGGAAACCCCCAATTAAATTAATTAAATAGTCAAGTGGTGGAATGAAAATAGCATTTTCATCATATACTCATCACCATTTATTTATTGATTTACACGACCAATGGAAAATAGAGGAAAAAAATTGCTTTACGTCTCCTCACTTCACTATTTAATTTATTTACGTTAATTAATTTGCCTTAATCCACTGGAGCCATAAATACATCATTTTAGGCAGCTTCTTTTTTTCTGAATCGCCTTGGAAATTCCTGAGGCATTAATTTTTTTTGCCTAGTGAAAAAAATAACTCTCTTCCCTGCAAAAGTATTTTTCTCCTAATTTTCGCCTCTTTATTAATGAAAACCAGGATCACTACACCCTGGCAGTGATGCACGTGGGCTCGCCGTCCTGTGGAATGAACGCAGCAGTTAGATCATTCGTGAGGAACTGCATTTACCGAGGAGACAAGGTATACGGGATCTGCGATGGTGTGACAGGTCTAGCAGCAGGTCAACTGAAGCTGATGGATTGGCCCTCGGTGACTGGATGGGTGGCCCAGGGTGGTGCCTATCTGGGGACGAAACGAGCCCCCCCGAAGGAGGAACAACTGCCCCAGATAGCAGCTAAACTCCGGGAATTTGGAATTCAAGCCCTTCTGATCATCGGAGGCTTCGAGGGCTACCAAACTGGACTGACATTCACCGCTGCCAGGGAGAAGTACGATGAATTCAAAATTCCAATTGCCATGATACCAGCTACCATCAGCAATAATGTCCCTGGAACCGAGTTCTCACTGGGTTGTGATACAGCTCTGAATGAGATCACTGAAATCTGCGACAGGATTCGTCAGTCTGCCCAGGGAACGAAGAGGAGAGTCTTCATTATTGAGACCATGGGGGGATATTGCGGATATCTAGCGACCCTAGCTGGCCTCGCTGGTGGTGCTGATGCTGCCTACATCTTCGAGGAGAAATTCAACATCAAGGATTTAAATCAAGACGTCATTGCGATGGCTGCTAAGATGTCTGAGGGTGTCCAGCGAGGTTTGATCCTCCGAAACGAGAACTGCAACTTGAATTACAATACTGACTTCATGCAGAGATTGTTCAGCGAGGAAGGAAAGGGTCTTTTCAGCTGCAGATCCAACATTATCGGGCATATGCAGCAGGGTGGCTCGCCCACTCCCTTTGATAGAAACTTGGGGACGAAAATGGGGGCTAAAGCTGTCGAGTGGTTCAGCGATCAGTTGAAGAAGTGTACGACACCCGAAGGGAAAACTCTAGCTACTACTCCTGATACTGCTGTCATGCTGGGCATCATCAAGAGACAGTACAGATACACACCCTTCTGTGAGCTGAATGACGTGACTGACTTTGAGCATCGAATCCCCACGTATCAGTGGTGGATCAAGCTTCGGCCACTGCTGAAGGTCCTCGCCAAGCACGAATCCACGTACGAGGAGGAGGGGCTCTATATCACAGTCGAGGAAATGGAACTTGAAGATGATCCGCTAGTTTAAATAGGTAAATTGTTGGGGGGGAGGTAATTTATGGTGATTGTTGTGTACGTTTAGTGCTCGTGTGATGCAGAATAGGAGCACATACGAGGAGATTTCGTAAAAAAAATGGCGATTCTGTGGAAAATTGGCAAATGGAATTCTGTTGAATTAAAAAAAAACGATAGAACTTTTTCTGGTCCACTAGAATTTTCAATGAAATGTTTTCGTAGGTAAATTAATAATGCACAGTATTCAGATGGGGCATCACGGTAATGATGTATCAATTGTTATCATTTTTAGTAGAGGATTACTTCTTTTTCTGATGATCAAATATCCCTTAGAGTAATAAACGTAATCAGTTCATTTTTCAGTTGTTAATTACGGAATTTATTTAATAGACGAATGCACAATTTATTAAAGTCCCTGGGGACTTCTCACGTTTGATCCCACTATCACTAATACCCTTGGGACTTGTGGCTACGATATATGTCCGGTTATAAATTTTTGTTCACCAAATGTTTGTTTAAACTCTTACTCGAAACCTATTGAAGGGCTACTTGGAGAATATACTCGTCTACCTCAATTAAGGAGATAAATAATTGATGAAAATCTGTTGGTAAACGATGAATTTCTGCCTAAATGTCGAAGCTTGGAGAGTTCAGTGATGCCAAGAGTTTTCAGAGGAAACACTTCGCTGCATCATGAACCACAAGCCAAAGGGTGAATGATATTTTTATTCTAATCATCCTCAAAATTAAGTAATTACAATGACAATAGAACTGTTACGAAATAATTGCGTTGAATTTTTAAAACGATTGAAATTCATGTACGTTGTAAGAATATTATCTTCGTGTAGACGATAAATTTGAGAAAGTTTTTGGGAATCATCAAACCAGTGATGACGTGACGATTGACTCGTTGCACGAATGATAGATATGAATTTACCGTAATTTCAATTAAGAAAATAGAGATAATGTCAAGAACGTAAAGTACATCACAGGTACGAGAAGAAATGAAAATAATTACCAGGAGATAATATATATTTTTGGCTCATTGTTGATCAATGATACTCGTTAGTCATCGCAAATAATAGTATTACTACGTCTACGGTATTTATTTCATTTGGCAAATTTTCTTTCAGGATTATTGTGGGTAATAGAGGGGTTAGAGAGCGATCATGTCCATTGATTTATGATAATCGTGTCTTCATTGTTGAATAAAGTATGTCCTATTCTGATTTATCAATGATTAATGATTCATTTATTTACTTACCTTTCCTCCATCAGACGATATGCCCTGGGTAAAACGTTTTCTTAGCTTCTCATTTATTTTTAAACAAATAATTAAAAATCCATCATAAGTGGTGACCTCTGTGTCCTCCATGATTGTCATTTGACTCACGTCGTGCCAACGAGAAATCATAGACTCGCCACATTGGCCAATGTGGCGTGTCGGTGGAGTTGTGTGTCATCTACTGGGGGAAAGCGTCAGTGTATTGCTGCAAGTGTTGTACTACAGCTCGCACATTGGTGTCATTCAACTGTGCCGGCTTGTGCATCAATCATCCCCTGGACTAATTAATCGAAGCTCGAGGATGGTTGCAATCAAGGGAAGAAAGTCGTCGAATAAGAATCCACCAATTCTCAGTCATGAATTCATCATTCGGAATCATGCTGACATCGTGTCGTGTGTGGCGATGGTTTTCGTGGTTGGGTTGATGGTCCAGGTAAGTGATTTCAAGTCCTAACAATTATATCAGTCGTTCTACCTCAGGAATAGAAATATTCTCGATTTTATCTCATCATTGAGAAGCTCATTAGCTCAATGAGTTGGACGTACAAGGGTTGAAGGTTGTTAGACTTCTTCAGGAGTCCTCAGTGTACCATATGTTGTCAGGACTCCCAGAGAAAGTCATCATGTGTAGACACCACAGGCCTGGAGCTCCTTGAGGAACACGTCCCAACAAAACTTTTGGTGCAGAATTTGTAAGATTAATTCCACGTAATTCTTTAAACAGGTGACATCCCCCTGGGCGTACACCTTCATCGCCCTCCACCACAATGTCTCGGAGACAGCAGAGCCAGATGCTCCCTGGCAGCCCCAGAAATACACAACAGGCTGGAAGGACGCCTGTGCAGTATTCTTTTACTTCCTCATAACCATCGTGATGCACGCTGTAATCCAGGAGTATGTCCTGGACAAACTGTCGAAGCGTCTCCACCTGAGTAAGATAAAACTAGCCAAGTTCAACGAGTCCAGCCAGCTCCTGGTGTTCTACGTGCTGTCAGCCATCTGGGGCATCGACATTATCATTAGAGACAATCTGGTCCTGGATATTTCCTCCTACTGGCTGAACTACCCCAGCTTGATGTCCTTCCCTCTGAAGCTCTTCTTCGTTGGACAGCTGGCTTACTGGCTTCACTGCTATCCTGAACTCTACTTCCAGAAGATCAAGAGGGAGAGCATTCCCAAGGTCGTCGTCGAGGCCACTCTTGGATTTGCCTTTACACTGGCTGGGTATCTTCTCAACTTCCAACATTTTACGATTATTCTTCTGGTTCTCCACTTCGTTGGAGATGCTCTACAGCATGGGGCTCGTCTCATTCATATTGTTTATCGCAGGGAACAAACAACAAAGCGTAAGTGTTGTCTGGAGTATAAATTTAATTTTTTAAATGTCATTTCCTTATTTTGGGGCTTTTTCCAGTGGCTTTCGGCCTCGCAAATGCTGTCTACATCTTCTCCAGAATCTTGACAATCCTCTGCGCTCTTCTCTTCTACGTCTACGGTCTCAGCCAAGTGGAAAGCACCCTTAACATCTCAGCAGGTGTCTTCAACATCCCAGCGATAAGATTTTCAGCCTTTGGTGCTGTTGCCCTCTTCCAGGCGTACCTCATGTACGCATTCAGCAAGAGGCAGATCCAGCGAGCACGTGAGAATGGTGGACCAGTGGTAGCCAAGGCCAAGCCCAAGCAGCAGAAGCCCAAGAAGAAGGAGGGCAAGAAGTCAGCTGCCTCTGAGGACGATGACCTTCCAGAAGTGGATCAGGCGACCAAGAAGAATCTGCGATCGCGATCAGTGAAGGCTAAATAATTTTTCTCGAGCTGATGGCTTCACCTCAGAGAGAATCACCCGGGGGAGAGTGACAACTAGGTTGGATTCAGAATGAAAGAATATGCTTTCAATTGTCCTGGATCAGTCTCCATATTCGCCAATAGAGCATCCCCAATTTTATTATTTCGTTGAATAGAGTGAAAACACATGGAGGATTATCTCACGAGCATTGAAGCACAAATTATGGAACATCCCAGGGGAATCAGTTCAGCTTGGAGCTCTCTTACATCACAATATTCAACATATTCTTACTCATACGTGTTACAAATAATTTTTAAGGGGCTATGTGCTCGCCGAAAGGCTGCCAAAATTGTGTTTTCATTCCTGCCAACTACCGGACTTCTATTATTTATTTTGCAAACAGTGAACTGAGATTATAAATGGAGGTGAATGCAATTTATCGTAGGAAAACGTTAATAAAACAGGGAGTGGATGGAAGAATCAATTGTCGTGTAAATATTGACAGCCAACGGAATCAGGTCGAGACGAAATGGCCTATGCAATTACAATTTTAAATTACATGGTACTTGAATTTTATTGATCTAATCACAATGAGAAAAATGTAATGAATCAATAAATTCTTTATTTTTGAAGTAAAATGAGTTTGGAAGTAGTCAATCACTCACAGATTCGCGAGTTAATCCATTTCAACTCTTTTATTTATGACTCTAATTGACTTTGGTCAATTAATACTTGAAATAAAGATGGAATGCTGTCCTGTCTCGTTCCAACACCTTCCTCGATTAGGTTTTGTTTCCTGGAAGACGAGAATTCGAATATTCCAGGTGATGGTCGACTGTTCTCGCTCCACTACAGATCCGCCTTTATGTCTGGACATGTAGGTAAGGGTAGGTCGTTCTCTCCCTTTGATGTACGAGAAGGAGACAGTAAATCGCATAAAAGGCTGTCAGGAACAATCGGTATGTGCTTTAATCGCGAAAATAAAGGGTCACAGGTACTCGATCACTCGTGAAAGGAAAGTGAGGTTAGTTTTTTATTCTTTGGAGAGCCTGTCCAGGACAAAGGATGGCACAGTCTCTGTTCGATGCACTGACAGGTGAGGACGATTTTCTAAAGTTCTGGGGGTTAGATTAACAGAGAAGCCTCCAGCCAAGGGAGGATCGTTTGTTAAAGGAAATATCCGGAGTCTAGGATTGGAGATAATGAGGATTTTGTGGATTTCCAGGGGTCTCGCTGGACAGCTCGGCTGTGCAGTCTCTTCTGGAGTCTCAGACGCTCATAACAGAGGTCGAACACTCAGGTACATGTTTATCCTAGTTTTTCTCGATTAGTCCATTGATAATTGAAACCTTGGCTCCTCCAGCAATCGATCAGGACGACGACGACATCTTCCAATGTGGCAAATGCAAGTGTCAATTCACCTCCCTCCACTTGTTTCTCCTCCACAAACGAGAGCACCTGAAGCCACCAGAGCAAACAGTGGACCTCTCTCAGTACCTGGTCCCAAACGATGTCGAGACGGCCCCACACCCAGAGGATCCCTGCCAACAGTCCCAGTACAACCCCGAGGAGACCTTCATCCAAACAGATCAGCTGACAGAGCCAATAATCCTCGAAGAAACAGACATGCTCTTCAGCATGGATCAGGAGGGCGCCTACCTCACCTCGGACACTGGCTTCGGTGTTCCGATAATCCTCTCAGCCGATAACCTGGAGACTTTCCACCAAAATACATCTGACAATCTTCTGAAGGACGAGCAAATGCTGACCGAAGCAACAGCGCTCAACAATCTCAATCAAATGGAACCGGAGGCTGTGCCAACGGAGGCTCCAGTGGATCCTCAACTGGAACAAAATGAAGTACTGGAGGACTCTGAGAATCCTTCGACTTCACCCCAAAACTTCAAGTACAAATGCAATTATTGTAATAAGCAATTTGCCAAGAAATTCTACTGGCAGCAGCATGAACGCTCCCACACAGGGGAGAAACCGTATCAATGTGTCGTTTGTGGTCGAGCATTTGCTCAGAAATCCAATGTCAAGAAGCACATGTCATCGCACAAAGTGTGGCCAGGTAAATTATATTTTTTCCTTATTTTTTTCATGTCTTAAACACTCTACAAACATTTTTTTTCATCCTGACGCCTGGAATGTTGCATTTCAGGTACAGCAATCCACTCACTTCCCCCAGAAGCCCCCCCAGATGGCAACATAGACCGCACCTACCACTGTCAATTCTGCAAAGAGATATTCGACTCGTATAAGGCCTTGAAGGCCCACCTGATTGTCTCCCACATGACCTTGAAGGTCTACAAGTGCGTCCAGAGCTCCTGCAGCATGATGTTCGCCGAGCTCGACGATTTTCTCGAGCACACGCGCAACCACAAGAGATCCGAGTACAGATGTCACGTATGCGGTGAAGTATTCCTCACCCTGAGCGATCTGGGTCTCCATCAGTACGTCCACTCCGTCCAGAAGCAGAAGACCACCGAGAAATATTACTGCTGCACCATCTGCAAGAGTTCCTTCTCGAATTTGGAGGCTCTACAACATCACACTGAGACAACGACCCACGATTACGCCTGTCCCCACTGTGGTAAGAGCTTTCTCATCGAGAGATTCCTCAGGAGGCACCTGAAGACACACGTCTCATCAGCAAGATTCGCCTGCGAGGACTGTGGAAAGGCTTTCAAGACAGAGCAGTACCTGGCCAACCACAAACTAATTCACAGTGAGGAGACACCTTACAGCTGCAGCCAGTGCCCAGCCAGGTTCAAGAGGAAGGACCGACTTGGCAGGCACATGCTCATCCACGATCTCACGAAGAGGCTCAAGTGCCCCTTCAGGGGATACCTGGGCTGCATGAGCGAGTTCTCCAGGCCTGATAAACTCAAGAGGCACCTGCTCACTCACAGCAACATCAAGAGGTTCAGCTGTGGCCACTGCAACAGGAATTTTCCAAGGGCTCAGGCCCTCAAGCATCATGAGATCAGTAAACACAGTCTCAAGTGTGACAGCTGCTCTCATGTAAGATCATTATGTTAATGTTATTATCCCAATTATTTTGAGGAATTATCAGCGTCTGATTGTTACTCTTCTGTTTTGTGGTTCTCCAGACGTTCAAGTGCAAGGATCAGCTGATAACTCACAATTGCGATCAGAATGGAGAGACGAAGAAGCACTCGACCTCGCAATTACCAAAAAAGGCGTCGGGGACATTCAAGCCACGAAAGCCAACGCCAAAGAGGCAACTGCCACAGAAAAGTAATGCTCCTATCGGGGATAAGGACAAGGTGAAGGCTGACGAATTGGACAGGAGAATTGTGAGTAAACTCAATCAATTTTTTATAATTTTTTAAAAGGCCAATAACAAATTGTGAATACTGCAGTCATCACCAGAATCACTGAGATTAAGTTATACTGACGAGGCGTCCAGTAGTGTTCGAGCCATATCCGAGAATTACTCCATCACGAGGGAAATAGGATCAACGATCGAAGCATTAATGCAGTCGGACTGCCCTGAGGTGCATATCAGATCGGACATTGATTTCCAGCCGATGGGACAGCATTCGAGGGTCGAGTAGAGTGAGATTTTTATCAACTTATGCCCAACGCAAATGCAATCAAAAGAAAGGGGATAATAGATCGCAACGTGAAATTTTTGTAAATCATGGGCGATTATTGTTTCTCCTTCGATACTTTTGGATATATTTTTTAAATAGTATTTGACCACTCGTTTTTAATTAGTCCTTAGTACACAGTTGCCATAGCACGTGCAATGAGATATGAGTAATTGTATCGATGTTTTAAGTATCATTGATGATGCATTTTTTGTGCCCAATGCATTTTACCAATTTTTTTAGGTGAACATAGGTATTAATGATTTTTTGTAGCTTACATATCTGTGATATTTGTATTATAAATGTAAACGTAACTTATAAATATTTCTTTAAGAGTCTAAACCGGTCTTTTTATTCGGTGATTTCATTCAATTTAATTCAAATTCTTAGAAATTCGATTAAGGACTTAAACGACTCTATGAAATAATTGCAAATTAATGAAGAGGAAGCTGGGGAGTTGCAGATAAGTTGACATTCTTTTTCTAATATCGTCCCCTTGATAAATTCTCAGAAAAATCCATATTTGAACCAAAGAGAGTTCATGGCAGTATAATCTGAATATGTGGGAAGGAAGTTACTATCGAAAAACCACATCCTTAGGTTACACCTACATGTGCGAAAAATTTCCTGAGTCGTCAGTTCGCGCGTCGTGATGAACGTGTTCGGTTCAGCCAACTCCCCGAATTTTTGTCTCCAAATTACTCTAATTTTTAAGCAATGCCTTCCGGTACGTATCACGTAGCTCAATGCGAGGAGAGTCAGTTCGAAGGGAACGACGTGCCATCTGATCAAGCAAATCCAAAAAAAATCAATGATCGATCCTTCAAGAATTGCAGAATTTTTTTGCTCGCGTTCGCTCTGTTAGTGATCCTAATAATTGCTATTTCCTGGCCTTTCGGACGAGCTTCACATCAAGGAGCTGCTGAGGATCTCTCGAATGCGACTGAGCAATACAGAGGATCTCCAGTGCCTTCAATTGCCACAACGAACGCAGACGTTGAAGTTATTTCATCTGTGACTCCAGGAGCTGCAAAAAATTCGTCTCGATTGGAGTATCGTGACTTCCCAACTGAAACTACATCTTCAGGTTTCACTATTGACTCTGAGACAACAGAAACCCAAAGTAGTGATAGTCCATCACCTCCTGGCGATGATTTCACGTCTTCCACAACCGAAGATAATCGAAGTCCTGAAACTACAACAGACGATCAATCGAACTCTCCAATTTGGAAACCATTGTTCCCTCATTTCTTGACGACCACAGAACGTTATCAGGAACAATCAACACCTCCACCAGAAGAACCAACAACTGCTGCGAGCGAATTCGATTTCGAAGGATTATATTCAACCACTGATGTCTCTGCATCATCGAATCCTCAAGGATCTTCCACCGAGATAGACTTCCAAACTCCTTCAGACTCTTCCCCGAGAACACCAGCAGTAGCGACGTCTCCAGACACCGAAGACTTCACGTCCTTGAAGAGATTGCTGGTTGCGAGCTACTTTGGTAACGATTCATCATCGACAGAAGATCCCTCCAATGACAATTGGCTCGACAATCTCGATGAGAAAGTTTCTACTCAAGGTTTGACGTCATCAGAAGCCCAAAGAGACTTTGACACGACTACTTCCTCGACTGGAGAACCCCAGGACACCACCGATCAGCCAAGGGAGCTCTCCAGACAAGAGTCAAGACGTATGGATCGTTTGGAACCCGTAGACGAAGCTTTCACTGGTAAATCCAGACAGGAATTCAGTAAAATTCTGTCCTGGATGAACCATTCAGCAGATCCTTGCGAGGACTTCTACGAATATTCCTGCGGAGGTCTCGAGGCCGATCCTGAGATGATAATTGTTGATGCAGAGCAAAGAGCACTGGCGATCATCAAAAGTAAATATTAAAATGATATATATTCCGAGAAAACTCTGCTGAACAGACAAATTTAATTTGTTTTTTTATAGAACAGATGATGAAGGAGGAAGAACAACAATCCCGGTTCTATGAATATTACAAAACTTGTGTGGATTATAAAAAAAACGAGAGCGAAAAACTATCAAAATTTATCGGTACGAAAACATAATATTTATGATATTGAGAGTATATCGTTTTCTAAATATTAATATACGTTACTTTCAAATAGAGAAAGCAATGAAAGTCCATAAAGAGATGAGGGAGAAAGTTGAAGAAGGAAAGGAACAGTCCTACCTGATGTTAATCCTATATTTATTTATGACATCTCACCGCTCATTCCTATTGGATATAACTCCAGATGTCGATGACTCTGATCCCCAAAAGTTTATCCTGAGCATTGGCCCATCATTGCCGAGTCCTTTACCGTCCATTTTCAGAAATAATTCCTGTGATCCGTCAAACACCGAGGAAGGAACCGTTGATCTCGATGAAATGTACGAAAATTATAGATCATGCAGGGTAGGGTAATTCAATAAATCAATCAGTTGACGTTTGTCTTAATTTCGCCTTTAATTTCCTTTCTTTGTACAGAATAATACAAGCGAGCTGGTGGATGCCTCAATGGAAATATCCAATGGAGACCTTCCTCTTGACTTCATCAGAAGTCTCTTATCAGTAACAAAAACATCAGATAAATTCATTTTCATGTCGATCAGTTGTTCGTCGATCAATCGAGTAATTATCAATATTGTTTCTAGGATTTTCCTTCAGAGAATGAAATACGGGAAGCACACAGATCGAGAAATTACACTGTATTAACCGTCGGCGATCTTGTTAAGCAATCTACCTACGTAAGTCTTATCTTTGTTTTGTCTTTTCATTAAAAAATAGAAAACAAAAAATCATATCACAATTAATTGTCCACTCGACCCTAACATTTGTTACTTAAACAGGTAAACTACTCGCAATTATTGACTATCAGCCACGACACTAAGATACAAGTTTACTTCAAAGATAATTTATTTCGCATTATGAGGAAAATCGATGACTACGGACTGTATAATTCTTCACAGCTGCTAGCAGTGGTTTCCGGGATTGTTCATGGGAGTTTATTTGACTGGGTAGATCATTCACTTGCGAATAATTAAAGAAACTGATATTTTAGAAATTACTCGTCTAAAGTATAATTATTTCACCACTTCTCATGTTAATTAATTAATTTTAATCTTCAAAGATGAAAAAAGCGAACTTTTCGCAAGATTGGGAAGCCGACTGTCTGCGAATCGCCACGAAGGTTCTGCCAAGTCATGCATCTAAGCTCTACATGTCGTCATTCACAGAAGATGAATTAAATACATTGCAATCTAAGGTAAATAAAATCGAAAAAACGGTCATTCGACGCGTAAACTAATTAACTGTTTAGGTTTCAGATATTTTTAATGAACTCAAGCGCACGTTGAGGTCGAAATTCGAAGGGATTGACTGGGTTTCGAACGAGGGTCGAGAGTATTTGCTGAAGAAATTGGATGCTATTAAAATATCTCTCCCACAGGTTTCTTATTTCGAAGAAATAAATCGGGCCCCACTAATAGATGATATCTTTCCCAGCGACTGGAGTTACATAGCGAAAGAGGAATCTTATGGGATTCTAAATAACAGCCCCCACGATCCTAAATCCCTGTAAGTTATAATAATATTTTTAATGTCCCAATGAAGTACCAATTCTGAATTTTTAAGAGGGAAATCCCTGACAATTGTGCAAACTTAAAAAATAAATTCCAGTTGGAGGAGCTTTGCAACGGCGTTTCAACCCCTGCCACGAGCCCTCCACGCCCTCAACACAATTCTCGTCCCCCTAGGTGCCCTAGGACCCCTGAAATCCGTCGAAAAAACTGGAAAATACAATTACGCGACACTGTCGAGTGTCGGTACCCTCCTGGCGCACGAGATATCAAGCTATTTCGATGTCAATGGTAAAATATCCTTAAAAACTAATGACTGTCCTCCCTAGAGATCCTCTAAGTAGTCTAATTATGCTTAAAACATGTCCAAAAACAATGAATACCATAAAAAAATTAATTCATTCTACGATAATGTATGTACAATGAATTGAGCATCTCTTTAACATTTCGGTCACCGATGATTCGTCTACTCCTTTCGTTTAGGTATACAGTATTGGAATGACACCCGACACTCTGACTTTCCTATTCTGGATGATTCCAATTTCACTATGATACATTATCAAAACTACATCACATGCCAAAGGGATGAGATCTTTCGGTATCCAATTGAAATAATAATTCCTGGGACTAATCAGCTAGTGAAACTGAAGGTAAAAGTGTATTTATTTTCATTAAATGGCCCTTCGAAAAACTTTGGTGCTTGCTTCTCTCTAACATTTTCTTTCATTCCTTTTTTTCTCATGATCTGCATGTTTCTATCTTAAACCTGATATTCTAGATAATAAAATAAATTAATGGCTTCCTCGAGTAGATCCCCCCACACACGCTAAATGAGAGACTGTCTGACGCTGCGGGAGTGAGATTGGCTCACGATACTTTGGACAGATTGGGTCTGAATCAAGTTAAACCCATCCCTTGGTTTGACTTGAACGCCGATCAATTATTCTACATCACATGGGCCCAGGTGATTCTCTCATCAAATTACTTATCTTAATTCTAATGTTCGTGTTTTGCACAATTTTCATTTTTTTCTACATCTACAATTGGAAATCGTGCAACAATCAATCTCTAAATTCAGCAGGCAACTTGTACGGATTTATTTTGCTCTCATTCATTCATTAAAAAAAAGTAATTAATTCTGAGGCTGAAAATAATTATGGAGCACCGAAAATTTGATGAAAAAGAAGTCAAGCAATTCATGCAAGTTCCCCGCCGACTAATCACCTCAGTAATTTCATAATCTTTGAATTCTATGGATCAATTAATTTACAGACACATTGTACAAAGGCACCGCTCACTGCCTCCTCCATCTCGTTGCACGAGGATCCCCAGCTACCGGGTAGACTGCGAGTTTACGCCGCTGCGATGAGTAACAGAAGGATTGGTGAGGTATTCAAGTGTGCTGAAGGCTCTCAACTGCTAACGCCCTTCTCCTGCGGGGTATTTCCATACCTCGAGGTCCCCATACCCGCAGCTCGATAATTCCACGCTCCACATGAACTATTTTTAAGGCCTGACTCTCCCCTGGATGACCACCAGCCTGAGAACCTTCTCCTAATTCATCATTCAGCTTTTTACTCTCCTCCTTGTGATTTCATGGCATTTCGTCAGGTGCTTTGCAAACATTGGAGGTATATCATTGATCAGGTGGCACGACTAGAATATTCTGATGAGTTCGACAGCCCGATGCGATTACAGTTCCTTTTTTCCTGAGTCAGAAGCCTCCACACAGTTGCCTTCAACGTCATCCAATTGTTCTAGAATTTTTAATACCTCATTTGTTAAAGGGAGAATCGAGTTGACATTATGACGTGAGCGCGAAGTATCGATTATTCATAATATGGCATTATGTTTTTGTTAAGGTAATACAAAGAATAAATTTCCGATTCCCAAAAAAAAAGACGTGTCATCGATTTTTAAATTATAAAATCGATACTGTCAAAGGATCTCGAGTTATTGAACTACACGAAAACCTCGAGTGCACTTCTATCACTGGGCTTGTTAATTAATAAAGCTTCAGTTCTAGGTTCAATGCTAACGGTAATTAGTTTCTTGTAGGATCACTGAAACATACCGTCACATGTAGATGTTTCAATGCGACACTTGTCCTGTTGGGTCGGTGGGTTTTGCTTTTCCGTCTGGAAATGAAATATTTGCATGCACAGAGCAAAAACAAAAAAGTTAGTTACCAAAAAAAAATTGATATTATTCAGCAGTGAAGTTTTTTCCAAATTTAATCACTTCACACCTGAATTTAATATCAAATCAAACTGATATCAAACTAAACTCAACAAAACGGAAAAATCAATTCAAAAATCTCATAAAAAAACGATAAAAACTGTAATTCAATAGAAGTAACCGTTGAGTTCATGTTTTATCACCAGTTATTGACGTGTTAAAGCAAACCAAACTGGCTTTAGTGGATACCTCGAAGTATTTATGCCAGAGAACGCAACCGTAGACACACAGGACTGATATCAAAGACTGACAGAGTAGCCACACGATGATGTTGACAGCCTGAGTCCTCTCGAAGAGTTCAGCACCATGTCTGATGCAAAGTAGCGCCTCAGTGACCATTATTGCACCATAGACCCAACACTGGGTACCAACTCGACTGCATGTAGGGTCTGTGACGTACATATAATATTGTCTGCAAGGGGATAAATCATTTTTAGGCAACGAATACTGCACTACGAAAGCAATATTCAATTATCGAGGAAAGTATTTAGCTCTACGTTGTGATAATGTAATCACTGAGGAAGGAATTACCTGACTGAAGGCGCTACGATAACGCCAACGAGGAATAATCTGGAGATAACGAACGGATGTGACGGTGGAAATTCGTAAACGTGTTTAAGAAAAAACGTGTTCAACTCAGAGACCTGCCAGAAAATAACTAGCTGGCACAATGCAACAAAACGCATATACGTGCATGTTGGATCGAGCCATCTGGTAGATGTCCAGCTTGCCGGTGTGAATTGTAGTACAGCACGTTTTAACTTTCCAGTTGTACTCTCGATGTCCCTTATACTGACCCACTTGTACTCGCGCATCTCGAGGATTGAGCAGATTTTTAAACCGACCCAGATGCCTGTTGATTTAATTGATTGAGTTAATTGAATTTCCTCTGCTCCCTTCCGATATTTTCACAGCTAGTAACCACCTGGACTCATTATTATGTTGAATAATTAAGTTAATTACCAAGAGCGTTGCAGACAAGAACGTCTAGCACGACAGCATCCCACCAGCACTCGATGAAATTCGGTAGTA
Organism: Diachasmimorpha longicaudata; assembly: GCF_034640455.1. Classification (NCBI taxonomy): domain Eukaryota; kingdom Metazoa; phylum Arthropoda; class Insecta; order Hymenoptera; family Braconidae; genus Diachasmimorpha; species Diachasmimorpha longicaudata. The sequence continues at coordinate 3,024,955 of NC_087243.1, forward strand.
AATGTGCAAAAGCCATCTCGGTGAGTTCCCACATGATGCTGGTGGCCCAGAGCAAGCCCAGGTGTCTAATCAACACTGCCTTGAATGTCCACCCAAGGAAATGAGCGACAGCAAAAATATCCATGTGATTCCAGATCTTCTCCACAGTTATATCCGAACAGTTGACCCCGTACTCCTTGTCCATGTCTATGTGGAAAGCTGACAACTTGGGATCTACCCACACCAGGATGTTTCGTACAGTATCGTAACTCTGGAAGAGCATGAAGAGCAGCATCATGAGGTACAGGACACTGCAGCCGAAGACTATCCTCCAGACTGCTGGATGGGGACGTGTGAAAGGACCATTTGGAAATGTTAAGACTGATATTATCAGGAAGAAGAAAATCACGCAGTAGATTCCTGCCCAGATGTTGTCGTTCTCCACTGTCACGTCTCTGGAGATGATAGAATTGGATATTTAATGGAAAAATTGTACCTTCTTTAAGGGATTACTGAGTAATTCGGTGATGAGACCGATCCTAGCCCATAATGAAGCCAAAAAATCATACGATTGAATTTTTTTCAAGTGATTTCCCCAGCTTTTTCTTAAATCATGACTGAAAGAGTCATCAATTTCAACATTTGTTCCTGCACTCACGGCCTCAGGTAATTAATTAATCAATGAGCCTGACTCACCTGACAAAAGCGAAATAAATAACAGCACCAATGGAAATAAGGAGAAGTGTGATAGTGTGAGGAGTGTAAAAAAATTCAATAGAGATGTCATCAACAGGCCTCTCATTAATATTCGGAAAGCTGTCGGTTTCAGGGCGCAGTTGATGCCCTTCACTTAATTCCACACCACTCGTGCACTTTGCAACACCTCTGTCCCCCTTTTTCACTGATCTATTTCGCAAGGAACCCGACGTGGGTTCATTGTTGATGGCCATCGTGGGACACGTTCACGATTTCCCTCTTTTTGCACCGAATTTCGATCGATTTCTGCTCTAATTTTCCTCCCGAACACCTGGTGCAACTCGCGTTTGGGATTTTCTGTGTGTCACTCAGGGGAAGGTCACAGGGGTTACTTTTGAGAGTCTTCTGGCCACCGTCCGCAGCCCTCGTAACTCAATTAGTCGAGGGTCGAGTGAGATAAGTCTCTTTTCAATGAAAATGTTAGGTTATGTTGCTCTTGCTAGACATACTCGTGCAAGAACAGCTGATGGATCAATCGGAAGTGGGATATGCGCCCTCTTCTGGGGTATCAACCCCTCAATTCAAAGCCCAAAAGGGGCCAGTGCTTTTTATTCAGGTCTGGGTAAATAATATAATGAAAATTTGCAATTTCTGTCTTAAATCCATATATTTAATTTTTATTTTTATTTTTTTGGAATACAAAATCCTTATTGCTAGATGAAGTTGTGTACTTCTAGTTGAACCTCATTAGAAATGTTGTTTATTTATTCGAGTGAAGGTAATTAAGCAATAAACATTAGTTCTGATTGATTGATTAATGCACTTTGATGCATCCACATGGGGATCGGCTTCAAGACCCCAGGGGAAACCAGTTGTCTCCAATGTCTCCATATTTGGCAGACTTTTTTTCTGCTTCCTCTGCCTCCTGCTCCTTTTTTTCTATTTAGTACACAGAGACAGACAGTACATCGTCCCACACAATTTTCTCAGAGTCTGTTCTCTTAATATGAATCAGCAAAGGGGAATTCGTTCCAACGGTTTTTGTTCTGTCATGTTTCACTAGTGGACATGTATTGTTCCTAGAAAAAAAAATTGTTGACACTTCGTATGGCTCGAAAGCACCAGATTTCATCCCAAACTTCAATAAAAAAAACGTCAACTTACGATAATCCCACTTCATCACCCAAATAAATTACTTCTGAATGATAATTCCAATGATAATGCCACTCGTAGATAACAAAGGCCTGGACTCACTGAAAATAAATCGATCTAACACGACGCAACACGCACAAACCCCCATAAACGTAACGTTGAAAAATTTCAAAATGCACGAATGAGACCTCAGCAGTGCTCCCTCCTGGAGCCAATCCGATGGCTTCCCGCTCCCCCACAATCGCTGTGGTGTTCCCTGGGTATGTTTTTCTCACTTCGTTTACCGACGCCAGAATAAAAGCCGTCAGCGAATACGTCTGGAGGTCCAGACAGTTCGTCTCATTTCGTGAATTTATTCGTTGAAAGATATCAATCGACAAGTCGACATAATCTCCATTAATTTGATAACTTCAGTGACTCTTGTGCATTCCCCATTACGTGATTGTTGTTTGTGCTAGTCCAGGTATGTAAACCAAATGAAAAACCCTCTGCAGGGACAGAGGCAACAGCTAATAATGTTTGTTTATTAACTGATAGCTCAGAGACACTCAGAAATCCAGTGTTTACTCCTTTGTTTTCTTTTCTACGTCAATATTTGTTTACTGGTCTGGCCCATACAATGTCAATATTTTTTTTCTTCTTGCAAGAATGTTGAGAAACAATGCTAGATGAGCTTCAGCTCCTCCAGTTGTTTAAATAAATAAATATTGAAAAGCCATAAACAACATCCAATGCTTCATGCTCTGTTTCCCTCTCAGTGATCCATAAAATATTCAAAGAATTTTTTTTATTGCTAAAAATATGGAAATTTTGTTTAAAATCCTCGCCAAGTTTACACCAATAAATTCCACTGACTTCTGATTTAGTATCGATGAAAAATTCAAGGTATCGAATAATAATACAAGAACGTACAGTGTTGCTTCCTCTCAATAACGTCTCCCTCTCTTTCTGTCGTCCTAACAAAGGAGCAAGTGCACCTGGCCTGCTCCAGCAGTCCATTCCCATACCCATAAACGAAAGGAGGAGGATAAAGACTATTTTTGACGAACAACACGATTTTTATCTATATTTATTATTTCCACGGAGACCTTGAGACCGATATCGATGAGTCAATGACTCTGCGGTGTTCTTATTAACTTACTGATTGGATTGTTAATTTTTATTTTCTCCCCCTTTGTTCAAACGTTTCCAGCGATTCTGGGTTTGACATCGAACGGTTAGTCTTTGTTTTCTGGTATTCAATTCTTTTTTTAATGTTTGACGTTTTTTTTACAGGAGAGGGTCAGAAATATGGCAACTACTGCAGAGACGCCTGTTACTAATGAATGTGAGTGGATAAATTTTAATTACTCTAGACTAATTGCGATTTTTCGATTCGTCAATTGAGTTTTTTGGTCAATTTTTTGACTGTCGAGAAGAGAAACACGTTTTTAGGCAGAAGTGCCTCTTTATGAGGTGGCATGAGTTTTTAAAGTCAATAGGATTTTTAAAAATCAATAGTAGGGTTGAAAAAAAATATAAAATCGATGAATCGATGCACGACATAATAGGAAGGTGTGTCATGCTCATCTTCAACCTTTAAATTCGTGCATTGCCGGAAGTATTAAGGTTCATTGGCTAAAACAAATTTCCCTCTGGTTTTTTTTTATTGGGACTGACGTGCCTTCTCTTTCGATTCGCCCCAACATCCGGTGGTTGGGGGCTCATGAAAGGATACGAATTGTGAGGAGGATGCTATCCATTTTGGAATGATATTTGTCATGCGAGAATCATAATTGGACAGTCCAATTAAACGTCAAGAGAGAATATTTAATTTTTCTCCATCAGAAAATATTTCAAACTTTGAATTTTCATTTTCGTTTCGAAGACGTTGAAAAATGTCACGTTATTTTGTGTACTGAACCGCGGCATATAAAGGATCAGGGGTCATAGCCCTCTGTCCGCGAGGTCCAAGTATTCCCCACATATAAACCAGATAGTGAACTTTGAGGTGGCAACTGCAGGGTCCTCTCCTCCACTGCAGTCGCCAAAGTCAGTGGTTCTCACCGTGAATTTTTTTCCCCAGTTAAATTCCCGTCGATCGATCTGTAAATGTATTTTTAGAATAATTCACTTGGTTGGGAAAGAGTACTTTGCAATTAGGGCGAAAGGGGGAACGACTCCAGTGGGATCAGGCTCAGTATTTTTTTTTATTTTTTGGGGGATGAGTGGAGCTATTTTTGCTCACAAAGATCTTATGGCAAAGCTCCCTAATTTATTTTAAAATTCTCCATAAACACTCATAGATAATTATTAACAATTTCAGTGAGGGATCGAAAGAGGAATCCCCTGGTATCACTTTACCCATCTGGAATTTTTTAATTTTGTAATAAAAATTAAACAACCGACGAGGGATCGAATGTCGTTTACTCTTTCATGGGGACCAGACGACCCTTTAACTCGAAGTCAATACCTCCAAAATGTTCTCACGACGTAAAATATCTCCACGATTTACATGACTGAAACTCATGTTCATGACTCGCTCCTCCGAGGAGGGACAGCGATGGTGCGTGGGGTAACTTGATTCTCGTCAAGCCATATCCGTAGGAATGGGCATCAATGTCGGCTTCAACCGCCGTAGGTTTCACTCGGGAGAAATCCTCAATAAATGAATACATTCTATGATTAATTGACAGAGCCTGGGATAATAAACAATGTCAGGGCGAGGAACTAGTTCACCGTGTGTTCCCCTCGGAGGAGCGAGTCGTCTTGAATTATTCACGGATTTCCTATCTCAAATAAAGCATTTGCATGGACTGAAGAATTGCTGAGGAATAAAGCTGTTGGTTGCTGGGGTGAAACCAGAGAAATTTTATTTATTCTGCGAGCAGGATTCCTTTTGAAAGAGTTAAAAATAATTGTGAAGGCAGTTTTAATCATTGAGTTTCACATTTTTCAGTAGAAACGGTCATTTTTATTCTGTTATCCGCTGTCACTTTTGTTATAACACTTCAATTTGCTCTAGTTTATACTCCAGGGGGTTTTGTTCCATTTTTAATGGTGACGTGTCCCACTATTCGTTTGAGGAGATTATTCTCGTCGACTAGACTGATATTTTATTAATATGGAGCGCATAAATTATTAATCCCAGGAAAGGAGATTATTGTGAGAACAAAAGACCTCAGATATTCTTGGATCGAGGGAATTCTTAGTTTCGAAGGAGACTGTCCTAATTGCCGAACAAATACTGCAGTTCATTCTAAGGAAACTCAATTCCATTTGACATTTTTTCATCTACAAACTCACCCTGATGTTTATTTATTTATTTATGGGTTTGGTATTTGGTTCTAGAATTTTTTTTTGTATTTAATTTTAGAGAATTGTTAGATGAAGAGTTTTAGTATCAAAAAATCAATGGGGGAGTGATTTGAAGCCATCCCATCCCCCCTCGAATAAATCCTCCCCAAGTGTAATTCGAGGTGGTGATTTCTGCGGGTGTAATTTCCCCCAAGATACTGCAAGGGATAAGAGGTAATCCCCAAGGCCAATGAAGGCTCAGGATTAGCGGCTGACGTTGTGTCCACATTTCAGTTCGCGTTAATTATTGAGGATCTGGTGATTTTTTAGACAGGAGAGGGTGCACCTGGGGTTGATCGAGGTGGTCTGCGGGGTTCAGGTAGCAACAGACTGAGGAACATCATTATTTGATAGTTCAGATACTTTGTCATCGCAATTATCAATCTATTTTTTATTTTCTAGAAGACATAATTCACTGGGGATTCTGGGTGCACACGTGCCAGCTCAGGCCCTGGAAAAAAAAAATCCTCAGAGGATGGGACTTGGGGGGTAGTCAGCACGTAGTTGTATAACGTCCGGGGTGAGGAGGGGGTGGGTATTGAGCGACGCCCGGCGTCGTGGCGCAACCGTTGGATCAGTCACCCTCTAGCCACCGCCCCAGGAACAACAGTATTTTTCACGCTCTCTTATCACTCGTTTTCGGGAGAAATTTTTGCAGTTTTAAAATCGCAATTTTTTTTGAAACTGTTTTAGTTTTCTTTTGATTTTTTTTTTCCCACTTTCGGTGGACCTCAGGAGCTATTTATTAGCTGATGAAGATGCTGATCGAACTTGTACGCGAGTCTGTGTTGCAGTGCTTCTGTCACAGCTGCACAGTACCTCTGAGTGTCGTAGGTGAGTTCAAGGGGTGGAAATTTATGATCAGACGGTTTTTACGGCTTATTGGTTGGCTATCGCGACGATGGGGGAAGGGTAATTAGGGTCGTTAAGTCAGGAATTGCAGTGAACTTAAAAGATCAATGGTTAATGCATGATAGAGCGAGAAAAATTCATAAATCTTTTTTATAAATGAAGAAAAAATTACTGGGAACAATTATTGACCTCCGAAGGCGCCAGAGGGTTGGAGGGTTGAGTTCTTATCACATTGCTGGAGATTTGGGGAGACACTGGGGACTCCATGGGGTTGGGACTGACTAGTAATTTGATTATATTATTTGGGGGCTTTTGCGGTTTTTTTAAGGGACATTTTGCACGAAAATTCTGTCCTTCGGGCAAATCCCAGGGCCGTTTACACGCGACCATATTTTTACCCGCAGTACCCGGCAACTCTCACCCCTGATCGATACACGTACATACGGTAGTTCAGGCCCACCTGCATTTCGATCAATTTTACGATGAGTGGTTCGTTGTTTTTGAGTTAGATATCTGCAATCTTGAAGAATATCATCGACGTCGTTTAAACAATTTAATTTTGAAGGAGAGGGACTTATTTAATTTTTTGCACATCCCCTTTTGCAATATTTAACAGAATCTTTTAATTCAATTCGTCCATTTCTTAAAAAAGGGGTTGTTACAACTTAATTATTCAAAGATTGAAGATAGATCACGACAAATTATCCAGTAATTACGCTGCAAATTACCCTCCCGCATTGCATAAATTAGTTTCGATATCTGCACTATCACGTGACGGAATTCACCCCCCACTGGCTCGATAAATTAATGCAAAGTTGAAAAGTCAAGCGACGATGGGAGAGCGACTCCGTTCGGGTCTTGTCTTAAAAAAAAAAAATTACACAACCACTTGAGAATGGATTTCGAATCCACGTGTTTGATAAACCGGCATGAGAGGATCAGGGTGCGGCCCAAGATGGCTACACGAAAGTAACACCCCTGACTCTTGAAGTGTCGGTGGGAATATCCAGGGGTTGATCGATCCCCCCGTCATTCATAGAAGGTTTATTTTCACACTATTGACTTATCCACTCATGTCGATACCTTTTTTTTTCTTCTGCTTGATAAAAGCTGGACAGAGGAGAGGTAATGTGCCCATGAAGAAGCCCAGTGGCAAGGGAAAGCCACGAACGAAACAGCCGAAGAAAGTGAAATTCATAAGTGAGTACAGAATTTAACGAAGAACATCTCATCAATCATCATTCGTACCAATTGTTGCTTCATCACCATAACGAAGGGTTTTAGGGGAAAAAGTCACATGATCTTTCTTCTCGAGAATTTAATTTCGCGTAACAATTGTCTCATGACATTTTCTCCTAAACTAATTTATTGCAGAGATAATTCACTATGAAGGGATGAAGAACAAGAGGATTTAGCTTCATCAGAACTATTTTTAACAACAATAATTTTGTTATTTTTCTCTTCTCTGGAGATATTTTCATTAAGCCATTAATCTATCGAATCATCCCCTCCGAAATGCATTACATCAGACAATGAGCGGTATTTTTTTTTCCAATCAAAACTTTTCACTTAATTTCATCCCCTAAATCAGGTAATTGAATCAACGCCCAATGCTTCAGCACGTCATCACTCGCGAGGTGCATGACCCCCCAGTTAAATTATACATAATGCTGTACAGTAGGGAGGGGGCAGGGTAACGGGGGTAGGAATAACGAGAGGGACAGTGGTATGAATTCTCTGAGGGTTGAACGAGAGACGGGGAACAGTATGTGGCGTCGATGGTCTGTGCGTGTACCCGGCTCTAGACGTACCGGCGCCTAGAGACAATCGTTCCGTCGCCAGATCGATCTCACCCCGGCTGACTCATATTCCTCACCCTCTTTTCACTTTGGGAAAAAGGGTCAGAGTGACTCGTTTCATTAGATTCTAATGGGGATGGGGATGTTGAGCAAGCGAATCTCAACTTATCTGAAAGGAATTTGTGATAATAGTTAACGATTTGATCCCCAACGTCTTGTTAAATTGTTCATTATTCCCATTTGCTGTTTCGGGAGGAAAGCAATAAACATGTCAAATTTATTGGGGTAAATTAATTGGGGTGAATGACAGTCGCTGATGCTGCAGTGTGCAACAATCAGAGGACCTTCAAGTTAATTGGATAAATTAGTAAATTCATCAGGAAATGTCCAGAGACATCGAAAAATTGACCAAAAAACTCAATTAACTGCGAAAATACTCAACTCTCAATTATTACTACAATAAATTTATTTAAAAATATATTCAGCTACTGAGATACGATGTCAGGAGAAGTCCAAGGGTGGACTGTGTTACGAAGTGATATTGGCGGAGCCAACGGGCTCAAAACGTGCCCCATCACCACCCCAGACACCACCCGCTCAGCAGACTGCCATTGAGGATAAGCTCAAAGCTGCTGAGGAGAGGAGACTCTCATTAGAGGCACATAAACTGGCATCAATTGCTGCCAAGATGAGCAGAATTGAGGAGACATCGCGTAAGAGGGATGAACTCAACTCAGCATTCATCGCAGCAACTCGAGACTCACTCGATGCCAAGATGAATAACTCGGAGGGAAAGCGTGAGGCCCATATTGCCGAGTTGAAGAATAAGTTGAAGGAACATGTAAGTTCAGTTACTAATTAAAATTAAAAAACAATCGTCTAAAAGTATTTAAAAATTCCCAGAATTGTCTTCACAATTTTTTCTGTTTAATTGTTCAGCTTGAGGCTGTTGAGAAGACACGTTTAAATCTGGAGCAGCAAACGAATGAGGTACGTGCTGCTGTTGAGGAGAAACTGAAAACAGCAGCTGCACAGAGGGATGAGAACATGAAGCACATGCTGGAACGTCTGAAGGAGCACGTCAGTACAACTTACTCGTCACTCCTCTGAAATTAAAGTCTGTATCATGAAGAAAATTGAGAGAAATCGATTTTTTAGGAGGAGCAAGTTGCCAGGGTTCGCCAGGGCATGGCCGAGCGTGTCCAGCAGTTGGAATCGCAGATCCAGGGCAAGCTCGATCAGGCACGAGAACGCAGGGAGACAATAGAACGTGAACAGAAGGAGAAACTGCGTAATCACGTAAGTCTCTGGGGGATTACAGCATATCGTATATGTCTGGTAATTTTGATGGGGAAAACTAATGGGGGGGTTGATGTGAATGAGCAGAATACGGTGAAGATAGCGAAGGTACGTGAGACAGCGGATGTCTGTGCAATGCGAGAGCTCGAGGCTAAGAAGCGTGAGATTGACTTGAAGGTGTCGATTGCTGAAGAGAATCGTCAGCGAGAGATTCAACGTCGTCTTCAGGCTATTCGCCAACATGTAATTTTGTATTCATGGAGTCAAGAGATTTTTTTTAGACACAGCTGTTGATTTTTATGCACATGTTATTGGTTTTTTAATTATTTGCGTCTCAGGATTATGTTGCAGTTATAATTATTTTCTTTTCTTTGAGTAGGATCTAGTGATTTTCTGTGGCTCTTTGTTAGCTGTCTGTCTTGTTCTGTGATTAATTATCGAATTTTAATTTTCAGGAGAGGCGTGCTGAAATGGTCAGACAGACCAAAGCAGCCCTGGCTGGCCAGGACTCAACCAAGACAGATGAGAGTGCCTTACCAGTGGAAAATGAAACTGCCAGCTCTGGTTAAGCGAAATAATCGAGCCGCAAATGCTTAATTGAACCCAACAATCTTAACACGATTGATATTATCCCATCATTAATCGTCGCAGCCAAAACGAGATATTGTAGACTCGAAGAGAGTGAAATGAAAAAGAATAACACGAGAATAGTTTAAAGGTAATCTTCAATAACGGAAATATTTTTTCACTCATTTAGGTTCATTTACTGAGGGACAAGAGGTGGAAAAAATATTTCTGGATTTCAATAAAACGACGAGAAAAGTTAGTGAATAAAAGTCATAATTACTGAAAGGCAGCGGGTTCATTATTACAGTAAAATGCTGATGGACTTGTGAGCTTTATAAAATTGCTTCGTGCCATTTTCCGTCGTTTCGGCATCAACTAAAAATAATGAGTGAGAGAAGATAAATATGACGAGATAATCAGCGAGAGATTTAAAAATTAAGATTCATTAGTTTTACCGCATATTTTTCAATTAATTTCTGATTCTGTTGAATTTGTGCCTAAAAGTAAAATTGCTCTGTGCTACTTTTCTCTAATTTTGTATCAATCAAAATTCAAACTCATTAATTAAGGGAAAAACGGGTGGAAAATCACAAAAAAAATTTAAACTCCGAGAGAAAAAATATGCAAAAAAATGTAACACTTAGATATATTTTATGCTTACGTTGTATTAATTATGTTTCTTTATAATTTTCATAATATCGAATACAATACCAAGTAACCGATGTTGATATGTTGGCTTTGATAGCGGAAGAATTTTAAGCGGAGAGAGTGTGCGACTGAGTGCTCTGCAGAGAATGTGAAAAAAAAACATTGGGCATTCTTTTAATTGGGAGATGATAATTGAATTTACGGTGTGGATGGACAAAAATGGACAGTTTCATGGGAATACTGGGGATCATAGCTGATGTCTGTAGTTGGGGAAGGGTTCGGAACGATTGCCAATGGAATATATATTCCAGAACGATTTTTAACCGATCAATTTTCGAAATGCAGTAAAAACAATTTTGTACTCATTAACTTCTTTCATTATTCATTTCGAAAATTGTTGGAGGCGTCAACGGTCGCCCACTGACTCAAAATATCTCTTGATTCTTTTAATATTGACATGTCGAGTGTCGCTGAAACTAGACAGACTTTAAGAACAATTTCTACTGCGACACGGAATCCCAAATGGTAATCAATGAAAAATGGATAAAAAAAAAATGTGTTAACGTATGAATTCGCATTTCAAGTGGATGGTAAATGTAACAGTGCTTTATACAGTTTATACTAAGCTTCGAAAAAGAATGATAAATATATTAAAGAAACTAAATAAATCGTTTTGTACTCGATAATTGCCTAAGTACTGCGCTAACAAAAGAGCATTACAGAATATAAGAATTCTTATGTAGTCTATTCGAATATTAATAACATTTGATGCTTCTGTGATGACTTTCACTATTTGTCTGATCGAAATATTTGTTGAGAAAAAAATTTATTAAGGGGAATTGGGCTCAATGGAAGGATATCGGGGGATAAAGTGAGGGGTGAGGGGGTGAGTGGCTGGATTACCATGACATGGGGTTTATTCGCACAATATATATTATAACAGCTTTATGAAAAATAAAAAATGATTTATTTCACAAATCCTGGGTAAACGTCCTCATATTTTTCCAGTAAAATTAGTCTAATAATTTTTAATTAAATTTTTTTGGTTGAAAAGATCGATAGTCGAGAGAATTCGACTAATCGCCGCGAGAAATCGACTATCGTCAGCTATTATTTGGCGCCAAAACGACAGACTGTCCCGCGACGTAGGAGTAGAAACGACGCTCCTTTTTAATTCGCGATTTGTCCATAAAAAATTGCAAAATTAAATCTACACGAAAGCTCCAAACATCGTCAGTTGATTTTTAATTCCCCTAAAACAATCGGAGGCCATTGTCCTTGTGCAGTTGTCTGTTTCCAAGTGATGAACCTCCTCAATGAAGAACCAACAAACGAGGTAAGAAATATACTAATTAATTAATGCGTTTGTAGTGCGTTTACGGCCTCATAATAATCAAAAATAAACATAACAGAAGACATTATCTCCGATCATGGGGACATACGTCTTCGCAAGTCTCGGCGATGTCATACGAATCTACAGTAGTTCTGCCGAGATGATCAATCGATTAGAGTGGTGGGACAATGGCCGCCCGACGCATAACCTCCAATTCGTGGCGGAGTAATTTCGCCAGTCGCAGTTTAAAATGGCGTCGAGCCAACGGCTGTGAACCTGATCGTGTGTGTTCTTGCAAGTGCTCCCGGTAAAAGGCAAATGGCTGCCGTACAGTGACAAATAACAATGCGTAATCGTATCACCTCGATCTACGATTATTAACAATAATTATCGAGTGAATTATCAACGTAAGATGTTATTGAAGGGCTGTCGTTCAGTGAAGAAAAGCCGAAGGCATTATGGGAAGAGCCCCAAGGCCACTACCGGTAAGTCAAACAAAAGTTGCTTCTGTTGTTTTTTTGGTAATTTCATCTTTCGTTGGCAAATAACGAGTCGAAAAGAGGGAGACAGTCACAGGTGCATTTGTTTCTGTCTCGTGACGACATGTCCTGTGGGGATTTGATCATTCAGAGAACAAATTATTATTTACTGGAGGATAAACATATTGATAATTGTTTAAATACACCTCTAGAACATTGAAATACAATTTTTATTATTGAATGCAAAGCTGGGCTTCCTCTTTGGCGAAAGAATCAGATAAATGAGACAATCAGTGGACGTTAAATAAAATAAATTTTATTGCTCATTAAAAAACGTTTATTGTTGCACAAATAAAGTGGACATCTATTTTGTTTATGCTATAAACTGGAGATACGAAAGATGAATGCACCAGTTGCATGCGTGAAGTTTCTATTTAGAAAAGAGGGCGAATCTATTTTGAGGTTAGGTGGATTCTGCCCTCTGTTTGGCAACACAGAACCACGTCGTGATCTGCAATACACCCCCCTTTCCCCCCGATGTCCAACACATAGACAAATGCCCACACACTATCGTCGGTCGTGATTTCCAGTTTTTCTCTTTTTTAATAAATACGTCGCAACAGGTTTCGTCGACGCACTGACGTCTACATTCCACCGAGAGTCATTAGAGTCAATTGAGTAACATCAGATACCTCGTACCGATAGTACTATTGAAATAGAAGTAATTACTGCGTTCATTTGATAAAAAAATCGGACAGAGTTGTCTAATAACTTTTATTGCATATTAAAATGTTGTTGGGATTGATAATTGTTTATTTGCGAGTCTTCCCGGATTATTTATTTGAAGTTTAACCGGCTGAAGAGCCAATTTGCTCTATTTATTCGATTGGAAATCGATAGTCCGGAAAAAATAGAAATCGATATTTAATTAAATGATAATTTATGTCGATGGAGACGTTTTAGTGGGAGTTAGAGGTCAATAATTATAACGATTCTAGTTGCAGCATAAATAATTGACATTATTTTAAAAGAACGAGCAATTTAGCCCAGAAACAACGTCCCGATGAACTTCGATCTCTCTCTCGTCGTGCAGACTCTTGTTGACGTCGTGGGGCTATCGCGACGTCGTTCAATATTTGCATTTGGGTGCATTAAACATAGGAAAGCATCGTCGGCACGCCAAGCTTTATCACTTCACGTGTTCTATTTCCCACTAGAATTTTTCAACTCCATCATCAGCGAGTTGTGTATTCCCCCAGCGAGATTCCATCGACGATTATCGGCGCAAATAAATATCGAGCCGAAAAATTCGAGACAAATTTGATTGATGATGATAATAATTGAGTTCTTTTGTGATCGTATTGAAACCAATTGAGTCAAGTTTATGTCACAATAAATTGTGTCCATTTGTTCGACAATTGAGCGTTGCAATAGCACTCCACCTCGGTCTAGTAAAATTTATTATTATTTTTGTTTTAATTCTCGGTGATGACTACCTCAGTCGAGTAATTCCACACCCACTGGATATTCAGGTGCTATTGCGTTACCATGACGATAAGGACGTCCATATCGATTCATTTTTTTTCTCTTCTCTTTTTTAATAAAATGCGTTTTTAATCGATTCGCGAGTGGCCCCGTGTGTCCTTCGATTATTATTTCATGCTAGTGGGGTAGTTCAGGGGTTTTTATTTATGGTGGAGTTCACATGGGGATATTTTTCTATTGCGAATTATTTAAGGAAGTTCCTGGGTACTCGGATGCTGTCTGGGGGAGCCAGAGGCGAGAGATCCCACTGTTATTTCGTGTAAAATGTCTCAAGGTCTTAACAATGTAGAATCAATCATTGCCAATCTACGAGGGAGTTAAGCCCCTTCTTGTCGCAGTGCTAAAGCACTTTTTTTCGGCTGGAAGATAAAATTTTGTGTAACTCAATGATTTATTTCCTGGTGCTTTCAATTCTTGGACTGAATAATCGTAAATTAATTTTTTATTGTTGTCTTTCGGTAGAATAAACATTCTGAATGACAGGAGCTGGCAATTAAACCGTAAAGATCCTAATTTATCAAATCCTGAGAATAAAGTTATTAAAATTCTTCGTAGACGATTGTTATTACAGTTTATATTTTAAAAAACTGGAGAAAAATTATTTGTTCTGCTCTCCTTGTCTGCAAATATTGTGGTTCACATCATAAATTCATAGAATAACCACAATCGATGAATTATAAATTGGATTCTGATGTTTATATTAATCTCATCACAGTCTAGTTGTCATCCAGGGAAAATCTAGACTGGCGCCAACGCTTCAATCTCCACTGCCTCCAGTGCCTAAACTCATTCCTACGTTTCATTCCACACGATTCTACAATACATGTTACGTCACATTTCTTTATTTCCTCCACTTTTCACTGATTTTTGCATCGTCACTGTGACGTGATGCTAAGTGAGATGAAGTGAGGATAAATGATCGAGGGTATTCAGCATTCAGAAGGATGAAAAAATAGGTTTGAGGTACATCAAACGCTTGTTTTGTCAGAAGCACGTGTGACACGTGCTCACTGAATCACTGGCCACGTGCCATAGATCATATTCCGTCGTAACTCACCAATTTTCGAGGATTTATCGGTATATCAAGTAGTGGATAAACCCGGGTTCAATCGTTGGGTTTAATCAGGAGAAATAAATTTAAAATTATCATAAGGAATAATCCAACAAATTAAATTTTTTTCGTTGAAATCTTATTGTTTTTTAAGAGTTTTAGGGTTCGTCAGACACTTTCGATGACTGGGAATACGCTGGGCTATTTATCGCTATTAGATTGATTATCTTAATTACTGGATGAAACTTGAAGTATTTATTTTATCATGTGAGCAGTGTTATATCACTATTCCGCCATTTTTTAATCCCCCAGATTATTTTTAGTGTTAGAATGACTTTATTGGACCTCAAATAAAGTTCCGGATTTTATTAGCCTCTTTAATTATCGAATTAAGAGATGGAACTCACTCTTGGCCTTCATTTTCGTGAATTCCCCCCAAATTTTGACTTTAAAAAATCAATTAGTCCATAAATTCTTGAATTATTCTCTATAAAATTTCGTATAGGAAATTCGCTGAACTTCTAGACAACTTTTTCACTTTTCCATCGCAATAGAAATCTTGTTATTCCCATATTTACATGTTAACGTATCAATTTATTATCTGAACCCACTTGAAAGGCACTTGTACCCATCCTACAGTCACATTTTTTCATCGTTTGCCACTGGTTTATAACCAGCGTAATCATTTATTTGGCTGTGTCAAGATTTATGATCCACGCGTGTCAATATTAACACTGAACGTGCCTCAGTCTTCGTCGTTACACTACTTCATCCTTGATAAAGTTATTTGAATATTATCTGATAACCAGTTACGTCCAACTCCAAAAATTGAGAATATTGCAGTGATTAAAAATGAAAATTTGTGGATTATATCGCAGATTATAATTGATATGAAGAATTAATATTAATAGGTTGAGGATGGAATCAGTTGAGGTTGGAAAATCATCACCATGTTCAGTACATTCAGATTCCTCGGGTCTGAACCTATTCATGGAGATGTTTTGATGGACGGGGCCATTGACACATTGACAATTATTGAAAGGCGATTGGCACAATCGATAATCATTGTACATCGTTGTAAATTCCCCAGATGCATGTCAATTTAACAGTTAGAACTGGGAGTCGAGCCTCCTCGTTGAGCTCACCAATTTGTCCAGTCACTTATTCCGTGGAGTCTGACACCACTGTTAACTCCAGGGTCTCCAATGAAATTTATATCTCGGTAAATTATGTAACAAGATGTGTCTAATGTACGATACAACTGTTGATCCACTTCTCGGAGATCGTAAATTAATGAATTTTTCGAAATTTAATTTAATTTAATGTTTGCACGATCAATACGTCAATAGTCTTGATAATTAGTGGAATTTTTCGGGTTATTCCACTAATTAAAACACTTTTAGAAATTCACTGAAGAATTAGAAGAACATTCATTGCATATTTGTACATTAATAGACTCATTATTTCCTGGTAATGAACGTTCAACTCAATTATTATTTTTAAATGAAAGGGAATGTAATTTAATATCATGTTAATTGTCTCAATTCATTGGATACGAGTCACGTTATCTTCAATACCAATGACTAGTCGGTTGCGCATGAGAACCTTGATGATAGGAGGCCATTTACCTATTGATAAGTGCGAAAAATTTTAAAAACTGAATAATAAGTATTATCTCGATTCAGGGACACGACAAGCAAAGCCATTGGTATTATAAAGTTAATTTTAGGGCACGGTTAGGGCTGATAAATGTTACAAATCAGTTCACATGGCGTGTGTCACGTCACTGAATTTTAATCACTCATTTGTGAGCACGAAATATCGAATAATTTGGTATTTTCGACGGGAGAAAATTAACTCGCGGGTATTTTTCGGGGTAAATTGGTGCGATAATTGGGCCTGCGGTCAGTTTTTCGGTCTCAGTCCCCTGAAGAACACGACCCAAATTCACTGGGACAGGAAAAAAAGAGTTTAAACATTAAATTCATTCGGGCGATCACATTATATTGTTCTGATGGTATCAACACTGTCTTTATTAGTTAACAAATAATTTAATGAGTTAATTTAATATGATGTATGGACAGGGCATGTCAATTGGGCCCATCGATACAAAAATAATTCATTATAATGAACAATACGACCAGACGAACGAGAAATTTTTTTTTTTAATGAAAAATATTCATTAATTTATAATTAATTCGTCTTAATTTTTCTGGAGATAAAAATTTCATCTTCTGTTTAATTTTCATATCTTGTAATCAACTCAATGACTAATTGTACAAATTTACAGTCACCGACCTTTGACATTTCATTCAAAAGACTGACTTTGTTGTATTTAAAAGCATTAAACATTAAATCGTTTATCTTATTTGTTTCAATGATGGTTGTATTCGTTTTATGATGGTAGTTCAAGCAGTGCGTAATACCGAATGATAAATAAGCAAGAGCACGGGTCATTGTCCAGTGGCAGACGAGATTTGCGTTAAACGAGCCGTACAACGTATGACAAACTCGTCGTACTGAGCACTAGAATGGGGAGTCATGTTATTTTTTTTTCATAACATTTAATGTTTTTTAACTTTCGAATGGAAAAGTTAAGATCAGTCAATGCTTTGGTTTTAGTTGACTTAATGGAGTCATCAATATTTTTTATTTCAATGTTTTTGGTAATTTAGTGGCGAATTTTTGGGGGGAGAGGGACGAGTTAATGGGATTGAATGTTCTGCAGTTTTATTGGGTGGATTTGAAAGTGAGACGATGGTCGGTACAACCGGTTGGATATACATAACTCCTCGTGGTTTTAGTATTTATTTAAAAGTACAAATTGTATTGGGTCTTGCACTCGTGTTGGTATCGTTAAAAAATATTGAATTGATTTCCATTTATTCAACGTCTCGAGGAAATTTCATTTAAATTTCTAAACTTTTGGAAATAGAAAATTTATTCTTAGGAACACAATTTATTATAATTTTCTAGCGATTATTTTTCCGCTAGATCACCTTGCAACGAGTATTTTATTTATTAACTTCATGATTTTTACATTTTACTCCTGAAAACTCTCACAAACTCGCCAGTGAGAACCGGTTACCCCTGACGGAAGCTCTCTCGCGAAACCCACATGCTTTCATTCCACCTCTCCATGTAAAACCCATATTCCCTGATCATTAAGTCAATGAAAAAAAAAAAAAATGTCCATATGAAATTGACTCGACCTCGGCGCATTTATGTGGAACACTTCGTCTCAATTCGTGCGTACAATGATCAACTCGATCTGGGGAAATATTTTTTTAACCAAATATTTACGTGCAGACGCGTAAAAAAATATTTAGCAATAATATATTATTCTATTTGTTACTATTATTTATTTACTTGATGTTACAAAAGTCGTTTATCAATAATATAATTTTTTAAAACGAAGAAAAGACTTGAAAAAAATTTCAGTTGCGACTTAAACTTTTTGTTGATGTTTTTTCCACATTTTTATTGAATTTTTCTCTTCGTGTGGTACATACAGTTTATTGCAACTGCCAGGAGGAAGGTGAATCACTCTCATTGCAGCTCTCAATTCCACGTAACACGCGTTGAATAATAATTCATATTATCTTCGATAAAAAATTGCTTTTTTGTTGAATATAAAAGGATCGATCGAAAAAAAAATATTGAATTGTGGTGCATATGGATGAGTAATTGTTCATTAAGTCATTTAATGAATTACCTCGATGAGACGTGAAATAAATATCGTATGACCCATTAAAATAATTAATTAATCAATGAATAGACCAAAATTCCCACAAAAAATGGTAATTTCCTCAATAAATATTGCCCTCTGTCCCTTAGAATAATTAAATATGCAGAACATTCATGCAGTTAGTGGGATGAACGTCTTATTAACGATGTCGTCACATCATTACTCAAGAATAGGTAACAATCCGTCACTCGTATTTAATTAATCTCCGGGTAAAAGCGATGAAACGGTCACGGGGAAATCCATGCGCTTGATTTCCTGCTATTGTGATACTTATCCGCTGCATTTTGTGGTCAGGTGTGGCTATTGATCGAAGGGCAAGGTCGACCAGGGAATGAAGCAAACCTTGGGGTTCTTCCTATTCTCATTCTGCTCCTCAAGTCCTGAGCTTTCAAATAAAAACCTGAAAATTGAGCGAAAAAGACCGCGAATAATCAGAAAAAAATTACTCGAACTTCACTCGATGTCGTACCCCCAAATGTTATAAACAATTTCCATGACATGTCCAACATTCCCAAATAATTTTATCAACAATTAAATTCATCCCTTCGGATAAACAATTCGCTTGTGTTGATGTTGGCCAGTTGTTCCTGAAAATGACCTCACAATCGTCGCAAAAATTCACCTGCGGTTTTGTATTGACGTCAGTATTGACCGTACGATTTACGCTGTGTGTTACCTGTACGCTAATTGATCTCACTCACATACATACTCCGATTATCTAATGATGTACGTGTAAATCTCGTACGTTCAGAGTTATATCTTCACCGGTGGAAAAAAAAAATAAAAAAAATAACTTGTTGAATTGTGTTCTCGAAACCAGAAAAACAACATTGCAAGGAGTCATGAAAACGTTGTGGATTGACCTTGATCAATCGCCTCGCACTCGTCTGACCCAATTTTATTATTAAAAAAAAAATATTCGAGGAGTTGTGGGATTTTTTGGTGCCATTGAATTGAATAATTTGTTTAAATGGGACAGGAAGTGAGGGAAATCATATTTTTTTTAAATGATGTTTGCAATTTGTGGTGGCACTCGTGTAATTAATTATTTATTTATATCGCATGTGGTGAAGAATTTTGGATACGTAATTTTATATGTAAAAGTATTGAAAATAATGAAGTGAGGATTGGACAAACGTGTTTTCTCATTAATTAAACATCAGTCTGACAACGCTAGAGTATTTCATATTATCCCCCAAGGTCGAGTTCAATGCACGTTTGGGGTGATAATTAAGACAATATATTTTCACATCACTCATTATTTTTTTTATGTTTCTCTGAACTTTAAACTCTGATTTACCATTTCGTAACACCACAAAATCATGGTATCAATGGTGAATCACTTGGATACACGAGTCACTCCTCGACTGAACAGAACAAGTGTTAATTATCTATCGTTTATTTAAGGGGAGGAATGAATGAATAAAAATATTTGTTATTATCGGATGATGGAAAAGCTGGAGAATTATAAATCGGTGGATAGGGTAGTAGTTTTTAGTAATTTTGCCAGCACATCCCGTGCCAAGTCCGGTTGATTAGAATATCGTCGAGGTCGGGAGGTCGGCGATCGCAACATGATCGAATTTTATTTATATCACGAATTTAAATATTATTAAAAATTATTAAACATTTACTGAGATTTAATTAACCGGTGGAAGCAAAAATCTCCGCATTTATTTGCAAATTTTTTCTAATAACAAATCTTTAACTCTAAAGCTTCAAATAAAAACATGTTGGGGAGGTAATTAATTAGGTAAGTGGATAAATTATTATTTAAATTTTATTCGTTTTGGGCCCTGCAATATTTTTTTTTTTTTGTTTAGGAAATTCAAATTCGTTTTGATGAACATATCAACCGGATTGAAACATTCGGTTCTGTTCAGATAACAAATACGAAGAGTTTACTTGAATGTACATGTAATTCATGTCTTATTATCTGTGAATTAATTAATGACTTCGATGGTAAAGGGACGAAGAGGGGGAGGGAGGGAGGGAAGTGAACAGTGTTTAACCTTTTGTGAAGTAAATATAGTTCTGATTGCTTATGTTGGGGGGGAATAAAGCTCCTCCATTGTCTTGTGGGTGTTTGTGATCACTAACTGACACGAGGTAATCACGAGCCAATCTATCATCAATCGTCGTACAAATCTATAAAAAATTATAGTTTTATTTTTGGATTTGTAATCATAATTTTTTAATTGTCGAGTGATATTTTTGAGTTATTTAGCAAATGATTTTGCATCATTTTCCTCGTTCCAAGAAGCTCAATCTAATCTCTCAAGTGTTTTTAATTGGAATTTTGCGTGATATGTTTTTTTCAAATTTTTGCTAATTAAAATAGAATGAAGTGAATTAATTAAAAAAATTATTAGACACGTATTTTAACGATTTTTGAATATGTTAGTCTCATTGTCTCGTCAGTGTCTAGGTTTTTTAACTACAAAGAACTTGTGGGAAGCTCAGTCTTCCTCATTTCCCCCATGCTGTGTCTATTTGAGTATTTCAAATCGTTAATTGGACGGTTATACTTGTAAACACGACGATGACCCTGATGTGCGACATCGGGGGAACCGAGGGAGAGAGAGAGAGAGAGAGAAGTTGCTATGATTGCACTAAATATAAATTCGTTACAATTGGAGGCGCCGTAAATGCACCCAGTGATCTGATAACAAAAGCCCATTTTATATTTTTCACTTCCGGCAGGGCAAAATCCTCAGTCTCTTCCATTATCGCGATAAAAAAAAAATATGTACATGTCAATTGTCGATGTCATAAGACCGGTTGACAGTCAAACCCATGACAAACGTCATTCAGGTCGATCTGACCAATTTTACAGCGATTTAAATCGTTGAAAAATACTCAGATACTGGAGGTGAAGTGTCTTGTGTTGCGTAACGTCATTTGCTAGAGTCAAAAACGTGACGAGGACATCACGTCAAGACAATTTCACACCCGACGATAGGTACAAAAATTCGGGGGAGCGATGGGTGAAGTTAATGGTCTGTTGATTAGCCATTTAATTTTTTTATTAAGTTGGTAATAAGCGAAATGATTTTACCCTGTTATCGAAACGCATTCCGTTATCTCCCCCACCTTTTCCTCAGTTTCCCCCACCTCCCAGATTTTTTTTAATCTCCTCTCGTCGAAGGTCGCTGATACAAAGAGGAATCTCAAAGTTGTCATTCCCTGGGATTTTTATTTCGATGAATTTGAAATTATTTCGTTCGATGAATTTTCGGTGAATTTTTTAACAGGTTTTTTTTTTCTTATTTGTTCAGGGGAAGGGGAATTGTTGTATCATTATCTGTAATCAGTCGATCGGATAATGGAGAGATTGAAACGTCTTCGGTGGCAGTTGATAAGTGCAGTGGATAAATATGGAATAATGGGAATGAGGCTTAGACATATTTTTCTCAGTTCTGTAATGAGAAGTTAATTAATTTTGTTATGGTACGTGATTTTTAAGATAACGATTTTGGATAGAAATCAATTTTCAAAATTTTCTTGGAGCTTTTCATCGTTCAACGACAATTATTTCTAATTTTTCGAGTCCAGAAAATGTTAATTGTTCATAGAAAGAATTTTCTAACTTCGTTAATGAGTAATTTTACAAGATAATTGCATGCAACAGTTCAGTGACTAGTATCTACCAGTGATTTCGTATTCATTAGCAATTAGTAGGGATTTACCTCACCTCTACAGTCAGACCTTTATCTTCATTTCCACGTTTACATCAGCTTTTCTCTAGTTTTTTTATTTAAACATCAACTCATTCCTGAAGTCTCAGACATTTTGTTTAATTTTCTCGATACCCGAACTCTTGAATAAATGAATAGAATTGAATTAATCTAGACTAGAAAAACGCCTGTGACTTCGTCATTGTTGGAGTCTCACCTTAATGACTAATTCCATTCGTAATTATCAGGAGAAATTCTTTAAAAAAAAATTAAATTCCCTCAACGTGCCTCGTGCCTGTCCCCAAAGCCCTCATTACCGATAATCAGTAATTTATGAATCCCTTAAAAAAGGCACCATTAGGGTTTAGCCCATCACGTGAAGAACGTTATCGGTTGATATTAATTTTGGTAAATGTTTTTAATGTTAAATAATCTCGTTATATTTTTTATTCACTTTTATATCAATTTTTTAACAGCAGAAGGGATGATGTATCACGATGACGAGTTACTCCATCGAAGAGGTGGAGCCCAGGGTGATTGAATGCCTCGTGTGTGTGAGTCAGACAGAGATAACCGATGGTATTTGATGTTAGTAACAGTGGATGGTAAAATTTGTCGAGTGGTGGGGGCTTATTTACTCGCTATTCACTGTGCCAGCAAACGATGCGGATCGACGACGTCCAACAGTTTGCGTCGTAACACTCGAACGTCCTCGTCGCCAGTACCGCGCCTCCAGTTTTTTATTTTATTTCTCAAAAGCTGGGAAAATAGTCATTACATTCGGAGGAATAATTATCCAGTGACACCCTCCACCGACAAGAATAATTAATTTAAAAAAATATTAACGAATTAATTACAATCAGAACTGCGATTAATTAAATACAAATATAGGATCAATGGTTCACTGATTAGCTCATCAACTTATTGTTTTAAATCACTAAATTCTTCGGCTCTAATTATGTCGGTTAGTTGGTTATGTGTAGGTGTATGTGTACTTATCTGTACATTTATTTTTGCAACTCTATAAACCTTTAGGTTTGAGAAAACTTTTAATTAATTAAAATCCAGTGAATACCAGTTTTCAGTTGACACTAGAGTTCACTCGATTATTGTTAGTATCGACTGATGGTTATTTCGCATGACAATTTAATTTTTTTTTTTTTTTGGTGTCGTTGATAGTGAGATGATTTCAAAAGTGTAATGGCGGGAATGTGTGGAGGGATTAATCGTCGTTTCGTCATTTGTGTGCAGAGGAATACATTGAAGCGTCGTCGGACCAGGTTTCGCGTTTAATCGTCTTTATATTTAATCGTCGACCGTCGACGGTTCAATCGCGAGTTGAAGACTTTTGGGGGGTGGGGGGGTGTGCGAAGGACACGAGAGAACTTTTACATCGGTAATTCGTGATATTGGTGATTGAACTGTGATTTTATTGGACTTTTATTGGTTTATTGGTTCGGGTGAGTGAGTGGGATCGGAGTTTAATGGCACCTGACTTTGATAAGAAGAGAGAGGCAAGGAGGCTTGGACACTTGGGGCATATTGGTACCGATGTCGACAAGGGGATGCTCTTAATGAGATGCCCGATTAATCCATTGACGGATTACTATCGTCATGGTAAATTGAAAATAATTAATATGTCTGACTATGATGTTCCTCATCTACTTACGTCCTCGATTTTCAAAAATCCCTTTAAAGCTGGAAATTAATGACTGAGGGGTGTGAGATAGGGGATTTAAAGCAATCGATTGTATTTTAAGCCCAATTTTGAGGCATAAAATGTCTGACCAAAGCGGGATTTATTCACTTAGAGTCTTGATAATCGTTAAAAAATTATTTGAGACGGTTTAAATCATGTCCTCTCCGATGATTCCACTGCTGAACTGGATTGTCTGGGTCGAGGAACAGGTTGGAGGGTTATAGCACTCACCATGGTGCCGCGTGATTGGAAAGCACGTGGAAATTTCCGATTGCAATTGCTCGAAAGTTTGTTATGCCCTAAAATGCTGGGAGATGTGTGAGGAAGGGGGTGGGAGGGTGGAAAATACTCGTTCAGACATCTGGAATGGAACTGGGGTAGACAGACACCATCTCCTTCATTATTTGTGATGTTGTTGATGATTGTCCTTCCCCTATGCTATTTTTTCAATTAAAAAAATGGCTTTGGATTACGAATTTCATTAATTTATTTGAGATATTGTTCGCAGTTCTATTCTTTTATTGGCACTTGGCAGTAACGTCTGGAGTTTTTTTTTTTCTTTCGTAAAGAAGACACTGATAAGAACGAAAGAAAGAAAAGAAATAATAAATCACAGATATACTGGCATTTATTCACGAGTTTGTTTAGTTATTTTATTATAAACATTTTCGTAATCGGGATGTATTTAACTTCCTCTTGATTATTACGATTTAAACATAATTATTATGATGTAATTTGGTGGTTGATTGGTCTAGTGGATAAATTGTTGGTAAATTCATTGTAAAATCATACAACTGCTGGAATTTAATCTTTTTATTTGCACGTAACAGTCATGTCTGCAGTATTTTTTCTTTCATAAAGAAGACACTGATAAGAACGAGAGAATAAAAAAAAAACGGAAAAATAATAAGGAATTGCGGATCTAATTGCATTTGTGTAACAGGTGAATTCACTGGTGTTTTTTTACAAACATTTTCTTGGTATCCTTCTTGAGAGCAACTCATTAGTTGACAGACAATTCAAATTGTCTATTTGTCTCCACGGATGGAATCCCTGCATTATTATTATCTTTCATTGCAAATAAAAATAATAATTCTTGATTTTAAATTACGTAAAGCGCGAATTCATTAAAATAATGACAATAAAAATCGAGAACTGGGGGAAAGGTGAGAAATTTCACCTGTGACAGGTGGGGAGAGGGTGGATGGTGCTTTCTCTCAGGGACATCTGGTCCTCTCATGTGATAAATCAACAATTTGAATTCATTTGTAATTATTCCAATCACGCAAGTGCAGTAATTTTATTCACTTCGGGTTTCATACACTCGATTAGTTTATTCATCGATTCATTTCTGGTGAATGGGTTAGGATGGATTGATCAATTAGTTTAATGTCTTCCACTTCCTCCTGGGGCACCGAAAATGTCCAGGCTTTGTTCGTTTTTGATGTGTGACGGTGATCAATGGAAAATACCACCGTAAGAGGAACAAAAAAAATATTTTTAAATATCATCTCGGTGTATAATCCAACTCGAAAGATAATGCAATCACTTTGCGATTTTTTGAAAAATAAAAACTGGATTCCCAGGGCCGACAGGTGGTTGGGCTTTTAACACCGAATTAAAACTGATCATTGACCAGCTCAACGTCCCTGAGCATTCGCAATTCTCGAATAATAAATTCAAGGCTGAATGCTCAGGGCGAATCACTATTTTTCGCCCCTCAATTAAATAAATTAGATTATTTGTTGGTGCACAGCATGAATCGATGATACTAATGTATGATGTGATGTTACCACTCGAGATGCATGATCACTGCCTGCAAACAACAAGGAGATAAAACATTAACGAATGAAATAAAAAATGAGGGAGAGGGATCAATAAAAAGAGGAGAGTGCACTCCAGAAATCGTTGATAATTCTCGAGTGATAATTGTTGTTGGGTCGGTTGGCGATGATTATGTGTGATGTGAGAGGTCTGATGATGGCTCAACACACAGATTGTTATTTAAAATTTCGAGACAGTTCGATTAATTTTTTTCTAATCGATAATAACCCCTGGAGGAATATTTTCATAAAAATTCATTTACTCAACGTATAGAGACATATATATGGGGCATGTTTTATATATTTTTGGAAATAAAAATTTTAACGTTTGTTTGACGTCTCGAGGAGAGATTAAGAACCGAAGAGACTGAGAATCAACCGAAAAACAAGAGATTCAAGCGCTTCTCAGCTACTGATTCATAACTGTGACGTCCTACGATATCCGAAAGAGACAGAAAAAATGTTTAAAAAAAAGTTGTTGGTGCGTAAGTGGAACTCGACCATCGTCAGTCGATACCACAGACTGCGGTGGAATTTGTATCTCGTATTCCTTAATTGATTGGAATGGCTCTCGCCTCGAGCAACCACTCAAATGCGACGTTAAAATTAAAATGGAATAAACGTTGAAAACCTCAATCAAAGACCTCTAAGTGCTGATAATGACTTTCATTAATTGTTCATGATGCTAATGACTTGCACGAGTTCTCCACATTTTCTCGGTCTAGAATAAAAACCCCATAAAGACTCCGAAATGACAGATTTTAAACTCATTAATTACGTCAGAAGGTCTTACAAGCGCCTGATCAATCACCGAATTTATTTGGATGGACCAATGAGGGGCTTCGACCCCACCCACTTTATAAATTCACCCAATGATAAGGCATGTCTTCGGTTTTGTGACGTAATCAAATTAATTTAAACAATTGAAAACTGCAGGGATGCAGCTCCTGATTGGGGATTAATTAATGTTTCCTCATTCGGGAATAAAAAATCGCTCGATTTATTTCATTTTGTCAACGAAATTAATGTGTAATTAACAGCCAGTGCTCGTCTTACTTATCTACGATTTAAGTAGGCTATCAGTGA
This sequence comes from Diachasmimorpha longicaudata, assembly GCF_034640455.1. Taxonomy (NCBI): domain Eukaryota; kingdom Metazoa; phylum Arthropoda; class Insecta; order Hymenoptera; family Braconidae; genus Diachasmimorpha; species Diachasmimorpha longicaudata. The sequence continues at coordinate 3,051,724 of NC_087243.1, forward strand.
TGTTGTTAACAAGTCAACGATGAGGAGAATGAGATACAGATGGGCTCAAGAGTCATATTGGACTGTCTCAGTATTTTATGTGAAAGTTTGATCTGAGAAAATCTATTTTAAACGTCTCGTTAATTACTCCATTGCATTATCTCACTAATGAGTGATTACTTACTTTCCCTGTTGGATTATAATAATATTTGGATGGGCTAATGGGGCACGATGACCAGTTCCTTCCTTTTTACTGCCTCCAGCTCATTCAGAAATGCCTTCGTAGAACCAGGAGTCACCCTAATTAATAAAATCTCTCGCTAATAATCGTTGATTACTGTTATCTGCCACCTAAAAATTTTTAAATATAAATTACTGTCTCGGAAGACGTGTCAGGGGAACTCCGTTGATCAACCTGAGCTAAATCCACCGTATACTTATCCTTGAGACATCGGGAGTGTCACAGTTAGCGAACAGGGCCTATTTACCTGGTGGTAATAGTAACGATGTTTATCGATCCTGTTATCGAGGTGGCACTCGAAGTGACCAGCTCCCCAAGACGTGGTAGAAAGACAATTGTGAGCAGATGTGAGAAAATTGTTCAATAAAAATTCAATGGAAGTTCTGTAAGCGCAGGGAAAAACAAAAACCCGATAAACATTACCTCATTTCCCTCACAATTAAATAATCAATAATTAACAAGTCGATGATCAATAATTAGTCATGAACACTCCAATTACCTGATTTCCACAGTATTTCGCTCGTTAATTCCCTCCACCCACTCACACCTATTTATACTATTTATTTCCCATCATATTATTGACTCAATCGTTCCAAAAATGTTATATATAGTTTTCAGAAAATTTCCCATTCACTTATTTATTCATTTGGTGATGAACGAGAGAGAGAGTTCATCGACATCACTTCCAGTGATTTTCCTCGACGTTTTCATACTCTCATTGCGTTCGAATGTGCAAACAGGGGAGGATTGAGATATGGGTGTCATCCCAAGCCCTCCCCCCCTCTCCCTCCCTTACTTGCCCCCCCTTCACAATTATCCTTGACTAGTAGTAGTAGTGTTTCTATAGATAGACTATCGTATGCCCACGCGCTCATTTGCCCTCTTAATTCTCCTCCTCTCCTTTTCTCCATTTTTTTTTATTCCAATGTTTGCCACTCTCTTGCCTCTCACTAGTTTTTTTGTTCCCCTTGTCCAGTCAATTTGCGTGCAACGATCGGAAAATATCGGGGGCTCGTTTGCAGACAAAACCATATCTTCGGGACAATTTAATTTTAAATTTTATGTGAATATATATTTTTTTGTTATTATTAATTCACGTATATCTTTTTAATATTCTACCTGTTTATGTTGAAGTTTATTTTTATATCGGTTATTTGCATATCAAGACTGATACAATGTTTACGATTAACTGGCCCCCGGCTTTGCACGTGCGTCACGATTTTTTTATACACGTGAAAGGAGAATGGAATACGGTTGGTCATGGTTTCAATGTTTTGGCAGTTGATTGGTCATTTTTTTGGCGAAAAAATGATGTTTGTTTGGTCAAAAAGTTCAGGGATAGCAGAATTGAGACCAATAAGATAAAAAAAAACTAAAAGTTTAAACGAGTTGGGAGACCTAGTGCGAATGCAAATGAAAAGACTCAAAGAAAGATCAAAAAACGAGTGGAGTATTATTATTTCACGTGCGGTGTCCGGGTCATTTATTTTTGCATTGCCAAACGAAAAAACTGAACTTTGTACCGCACTTTTGATGGCAGTACCATTTTTCTCATGAGGAGCCTTGAACCCTCCTACGTCAGTAAAGAAAAGTGGATCCTGATTGATATTCAAAATGAAATGATTGGAATCGTCTCGACTCATTCGCCAGAATTTATTATATTGGATTCCTTATTATTACTCATTATCTCAACGAAATTTGTTTCTTTTTGCTATTGCAGGTAATACAGGTGGTGGAAGTGTTGCTAATTCAGGTCAAAGAGCATCTTTAGCCGTTGCTAATTCTCGTCAGACGACGCCAAGAAGATTCCCCCAGCCCAGACCACCGCAGCAACCACAATCACCGATAATCCAACAACAATCAGCTAGTTCACAGGCGAATCAACGACAGCACACATCACCAGCTCGTATACCACTGGCATCAATAGCTGGTGTTACGGTTAGGAACTCGGAAGAACACGCACCAAATTCAACACAGGAAGTTTGCGACAATTCTAATGACTCTGGTCTTGGATTCGAGGATAGGCAGCAGCACATCACAAATCCCTCGGTAAATTCGGCTGTTGCATCAATTTTATTGATAACATTTACCTTTTGTAAATTTTGATAAAATTGTTTTCTATCCTTGACCTTTTTTTTCACTGTCGCACACTTTTTGTATTGAATTTTCCCTTTTTTTTTTCAACTCAAAAAAATTCTCTGGCCTATTCTCCTCTTTAAAAAAATTCCCCCCTCGAATGATTGCCACAAAGCCATCACTAGAGAGGCAGTTGAACCCATCCCCAGCAGGGAATGGAGAACAATGTAACACTTGTCCCCTTCTGCACTCGAGTTGATTCATTAAATTGATTCCCGCGTCGAAATCACCCGGACTCAATCCCATCAATTGTTGGTACAGGCTTGGAACAACGGTGCGGCTGGTGAGGAGGACACTAAGCGACGTAGAATGGATATTAAACTCGAGTCTGAGGATGCAAATTTTGCATTCCCGGAGAGAACTGGTGAAAATCATGGAAAAATCACCAGGAATAACAGTGCCAATGGCATTGGGGCAACGATAAGTGCTACGAGAACGAGTAATGGAACAATGGGACGTGTTGGAGGAGTCATGAGGGCACGTTCAGCACTGGGGACCTACGGGAAGCGGCCACCACCGGTCCATCAAGGTCCCGTCACCCTTAACTCTCAACTCTGTACGTGTCCGCGATTGAATTGAAATCGTTAATTTTTTCAAACCGAATTTTGGATATAAAGAATCGATAAATTACTGAGAATATTGAAGTAACATTTCTGGAATTCGTAAAGAGTTGGTAGATTTTTTTTAGTTAACAATTTGCTATTTTTTCTATTTCATTTCAATTTCATTCAGCATCCTTAATAATTGAAGAAAACAATCTCTTAATTAGCTCTTAATTAATGACACGTTTCAAGAATGAATTCATCCCTCAGTCAAACCCTGAGACATCGAGTCTCTTTCGTTAATGATATTTTTTTATCTTCAGCTAGTGTATCCCGAGACGGAAAGGTGCAGCTCCAGATTATTTGTCAGCCAGAGCAGCAGCACAGAGCCCGGTATCAAACAGAAGGCTCTCGTGGGGCTGTGAAGGACAGAACTGGGAATGGCTTTCCCATTGTTCGTTTAGTCGGCTACGATAAGCCAGCAACACTCCAGGTGTTCATTGGCACTGACCTCGGTCGTGTGGCGCCCCACATGTTCTACCAGGCCTGCAGAGTCAGTGGTAAGAACTCCACTCCGTGCATTGAACGTAAGATCGATGGAACAATCGTCATTGAGGTGGACATGGACCCTGCAAAGGACATGTTGGTCACCTGTGACTGTGTGGGAATTTTGAAAGAACGTAATGTCGATGTGGAGCACAGATTTCCTCAGGAGGCTGGGATGCTTCAGGGCAGGAGCAAGAAGAAATCCACCAAGTGTCGAATGGTATTTCGTACGACAATAACACATTCTGATGGCAGCAGTGAAACTCTCCAAGTATGTTCACAGCCTATTGTTTGCACCCAACCCCCAGGAATTCCTGAGATCTCCAAAAAATCTCTGACCGCCTGTCCCTGCACGGGAGGTCTAGAGCTCTTCATTCTGGGTAAAAACTTCCTCAAGGATACGCGAATGGTCTTCCAATTGGATAATGAGGATCTCACCTCGTCCCTCGAGCCTCACTGGGAGTGTTCAGTCACTCCAGATAAAGAATTTCTCCAGCAAACGCACCTGGTGTGCGTTGTACCCCCATACAGAAGACAAGACCTTACCCCATCCGAAAAAGTCTGCGTTAAATTGTACGCTGTTTCTTCGGGAAAAACAAGCGAGCCCCACACCTTCTTCTACACATCGATCTCCTCCCCTCCAGAGCCAACGATCGGTAAGATCGAGACGTCCTCGACGTCCCTGGTCACCTCGACCGAATCAAACTCTCCATCAGTGCCAATTTCTCCAATAGCTCCAAGCACAGCAATTTCTCCATCTGGTATTCCCTCCACCTTCCTCACTCCCCAGATCACCAATCCACAGCAGTCTCCTCTTCAACAGTCCCAGGACGTTCTCAAGAACGATCCAAGTCCTCCACCAACAGGAGCAACTCCCATCATGATGTGGGCAGCCCAGGCCAATGGTTGCACCTCCAGCGATGTCATGATGCCACCCCCAAATCTCGTATCGAATCCCCTCTTGTCCAGAAGATCATCCTCCAATCATCAGCTGATTCTCCCTGACAATCTCAAGTCAGAAATTCTTGACGATACTTCGGAGAATAGTATGCTATCCGACAATAGCCTCCAGGGGAACAATACACCACCATCCAATGGGACCAGCACGAGTCCCCTTCATGCACTCGTCTCAGAGAACTCGAGAGAAGCTTCTCAACCAGGGCTGCTCCATCCAGCTCAGGAGGTGGGGCTTCTGGGGGTGGATCTCATTCATCATCAGCACCCGATGTCCCTCGCTGGGGGATCATTCCCCATTCACGAGGCCACGCAGGTCAAGGTTCTCAGTCCTCATCACATCAACAAGGAGGCCTCGTCGATCATGCCACAGGAGGCGACCACCCAGGGGACCAGCGTTGTGGATCTCAGGATGAAGCAGCATGAGTATGATACGTTGAACACGTTCACGTCAACACCTGCTGATCAGGCACTGCCCAATCAGTCCAGTCAGTGTATTGCCAAGTATCTGAATCAGATTGAGACTTCTGTCACTCAAAACAAAGAGCCAGAAGCGACTGAGCCGGAGATGGGAGCCATGACGCAGCTGTGCACGGAGCCCACCTTCGCCGAGACAATGCAGCAGCGTGCAACAATAATAGCAAACGCTCGCCAGCAGTCGGAAGCAGCTACAATCCTGGCGAATCAAGCGGCCAAGCTGGACGAGCTGGTAAATTCTGTGGTTGACTCCCACCAGACCCCGATGCAAACAACTCCAAGTCCCCCAACGACTCTGATACCTGAAGTGGAGGCCACTCGCACAAGTCCCCCAATTCCAGTGAAGACGATGCTCCTCGAGGCCCTGCTGCCAACACCAATGGTGACGTCTTCAGTGTCTCCAGTGACCCCAGCACCAGAGCCAAGCCCTGAAGAGACCCTGCTGACAACGATCAATGCCTTGCATCCAGCTATGGAGACACCAATAGTGACAGCAGCTGGAATATCAAATGCAACAGTAGCAATAGCCTCTCACAATCCTCTCCAAGTGACCAATGAACCCCTCCCCCAGATCCAGACCCTGACGCCCCAAGAAGTAGTCGTTCAGCAGCAGGTCGAGCAGGTTTTTGCTGAAGCCCAGAAGCAGGTGGAAGAAGTTGTGGCTCAGGTCCAACAGCAAGCAGCCAATACTGTTCACGAGGCCCAAAATCAAGTGGTACGACAGGTGGTGGAGTGCACCCAGGTGGTACGTGAGGCAATGAAGCAGGTTCACGCTGCCAGGCATGTTCAGGCTGTACCTCATGTTGAGGAGGTTGTGAAGCAGCAAACAGCTTCAGTGGTGAAACGTGCAGTGAAGGAGACCACTGAGGGTGTCATAAAGCAGGTGCAGGTTGTCCAGAAGGCCATTGGACATGCACAAGCTGCACAGGTGATGAAGCAAGCTGTGCAGAATGACATTGGCTCGATGTTGAATCAGCCCGCTGGTTTTGTTGCTGAGGCTAGTTCAGCACTAGCCAGTGGTGCTGCACAGGAACCCAATCAACAGAGACTGACTAATGCTGCTGAGCAGGCTATTAGTAATGTTATTACTAATGCTACACAGGACATCATCAATAATCGACCAATAACAACAACAACTGCCCACGCAATAATCGCAACGAAAAATATAATGAACTCAGTGGCCACTCAGAGTGCCCAGTTGATGAACAGTGCGATGGAGGGTATTCTACCTCAGTCACCCTCCAATGCACCAGCCATGGTTGAACAAGTCGCCAGGAAGTCACCAGAGGCCATCCCAGTCCCTCCAACAATGCAGAATGGAGAGACACCGATGCAGGTGCAGGTTACTGCGACTAATGGCCAAGTGCCTGGAGTCGTGAAGAAGCCTGAAGATGCTGGAGGAATGCTGCCTCAGGAGCTTACCTCCATGTCTGAGCACGACCTCCTCAGCTACATAAATCCCAGTTGCTTCGATCAGGGAACATTTCTCATGTAGATAAAGTGTAATTATTTTTATTTCTGAATGAGATTCGATGGGTGAGGAACAGTCGGGGGAATCATTCCCCAGGTCCAATGCAATCGGAATTTGTTAGTTCGTAACTGATTGGATTAATTTTCCGCGATTATTAGAGGTGTTAAAAGATATAAATGAAAATTTTTATTCGGGGAGTCGATTATTGATTAATGTCGCCCGCTTTGTAATTTAAAATTGTGGAAATGCTTTATGTTTAAGTCGAGACGGGCGCGAGTTACTGAAAATAGCGCGACAAATTCTTATCACATTTTTTTAAAATCGAGTGAGTGATGATGTCAGGGGGTTGAAAATTTTATCATCGTGCCAGGTGCCTTTGAAGGTAGGAAAATGTTTCTTGAGATGATTTATTTTTTCATTCAGAGGTCCTTCTGAATGGAAATAAAAATGTTGAATTTTTTTAGAACACTTTTTGCAGAGAACAAATTTAAAAAACATGTAACTGAATAAATAATTCGTAACAATCCTTTGAGATTGATGTGAAAATTCAAATGCTAAATTTCTGGGACAGGTATTTCCCAAGAGTTAATGTGTCATAATGGTGAGAATTAATATCTGTGAGTGGTTAATTATTATGCTAACAAGTACCTTAAGATTCTATGAATTATTGGTATAACTATTGACTTGATTTCATCACTAAAATATTGATCGAATCATTATTACGTGTTTGACATTGTTTATAAGATCAATTCTGTGATTGAGTGGAGTAGAAAGAGGAAGTTACTGGATATTATTGGGGATGTTTCACCCAAAACTATCCACTGACTCGATTCACCTTCATCGGGGTAGTTAATTAATTAATCTTCATTAAGTTTTACTCGAAATTCCTCCGCACTCAAGTACACAGACATCTTTTTACTCCACTCAAATACTGAATTGTATTTTTTTTTCTTATTTGTTTATTATTATTATTAATTTGTTGTTAATACTGATTATAAAGAAATATCATTGTGATTTATGTTGATGTTTTTTTTCAACGCCTAGTAACGAGTGGAAAACGATAAATGCAACACAGAGATTATATTATATGTCAATAAAAAAACGTGGAGTCGTAGGAGAAATATATATTCATCAGTTAAATTGATTAAGAATCATTGGAATATTCGCGTATATATTTTTTTTACATTTTACCCAAAGAGAGAGGGGAGGTAAATTCGCACGCCTATGGAATTCACGAGAGCTTACAACAATTATCAAATTTTTACGATTATTAAATTGTTTTTTAAATGTTCGTGTGTAAATTTCATGAATCATTGAGTCAATGGGCTGTATTCCTAATTAAAAAATTATGTACGTGTGCTAAGGGGTGACATTCAGAGGGTGTTTTGGAAAAGTATATTTCTATACAATATTTTTTGTAACTGTTATGAACGTCTAATAATCTTTATATGCAATGGAAAACATTTTTTAAGACGCCCTGATGATAGAGGGCAAAACATAATCAAATTATATTTGTATGCGGTAATTAATTCGCTGTTGGGTGAACTGAGGGGATGAGTTGACAATTTCTAACTTTTGACGATTGATCATAATTATCAAAAAATGGAAAGCTAAATTGTGGTTATTTTTTTTTTTTCAATTGACTGACGTCGTATATATTTATTAAATGTTGATCTCCTCATTCCACTCGACACTCGTAATGATATTGTGTATAAATATTTGTGCCTGCAAAATTATGAAAATTGTCTACAGTAATTCGTGAATATGTAATGCATAAGATTTGATGATTTACAATGTCATTGAAAATTGCTATTTGTGTAACGCTCTGCGCACATCATTGAGTAATTAAGGTGTGAAGTTGCCTTAAAATATTGTTTCTTTCGTTATTAATGAGGAGTTGGAGTAAATGAGGAGCATGTATCAGGAATTTGTTCGTAATGAATTGAATAAATGTTTCACAGCGAGAGTCTTTGGATTTATTTCAATTAAAACCGAAGGTCAGTGATTAGGAGATGAAGAATTGACTTCAAAAATCATCAAGACCTAATCACCCAACTTCCATCCCCCTCCCTGATTACCTTCTCCTCCTTCAGGAGCTTCTCCAGATGATGTCCAACATTAACAGCGGCGGCTGGCCAGAGATCTTCAGGTGTGTCTTGATAAATAATCGAGACAATCGCCAGCTCATCCAGGGGCTTTCCTTGATCCCTCAGCACCTGAATTATCGCCTCCTCCCTCTTCCTCCTGTGCTCAATATAATAAAGAATCTTTGGGGCTGGATCCTCCACCACTGGTCCATGTCCAGGATAAATTACCGAATTTCCCAGCCTCAAAATTTTATCAAGAGACGCCAAGTAATCCTTGAGGTCTTCGAAAACAGCTGTGGTCTCTCCCAGAATGCAATCTCCACTGAAAAGAACGTTGTCCTCCTGAAGGACGAGACATGCGTGGTCTGTGGTGTGCCCTGGGGTGTGTTTAACAGTGAGCCTAGCTCCATCGACCTCAAACGACTGCTCGTCCTTCAAAGGGTTCACCTCCACGTCGTATTCTTCAGGGTGTTGATCTCCTGGAGATCGTGGCAACTTCCAGACGAGGGGAACCGGGTTCGACGATGATTTTATCAGTTCCTGAACACTCTTGGCACCTCCTATGTGGTCGTGGTGCCAGTGGGTGATGAGAAGATGGGAGATTGTCGTTTTTTCCTCGTCCAGGACTGACTTCAAGAGCTTTGTGTACTCTGGGGACGTGTGGTGGTCTCCTGTGTCGATTAAAATTCGACTGGAAGGGAAGAACATAATTCTGAATACTGTAGAGTGATAAATAAAAGTTATTGATTCATAAATTGAACTGTGAGACTGTAAACAATTAATTGCCAGCATTATTATTATGAATACAATCAATTCATTACGATTGTCATTAATTTATTGATCTGGGTAATTGCTCCAAGAATAGTCAGGCAAATGAAGTGTGTAAAAAGATTTTATACAAGTTTTTCGTGCCTCTGAAGGTGAAGATCTGGTTCAGGATGAAGATGACAATGCAGAACGTTCTGAACAAATGATATGACGTTGATGGGGGCAAAGGTCACTGCAGCAGCTGTTCATTTACCTTGTGCCAGTGCCCACCAGGTAGGTATTGGTCCCTTGGAGTGTCATGACACCAGGATTACATCCCAATATCCTGATGACTTTGTTTGACAGCTTGGAGACTAGAGGAAGACTTGTGAGGGGCATTGCCAGGTGTTATCAGTGGTATCAGAGGTCGTATGAAATAAATCGTACTTTGTACGAGATGGGAGGGTATTTTGTTTTGGAAAGAGGTTAGGATCTGACAAGTTCGCGCATACGCTACGAGGTAGCACAACGACCATTGTGTCAACTTTCCCGAGTAAAGAGGATGGCAAGGAAGGAGAAAAAATACTTTTATTTTTTTCCTCCAGAAATGACAGGTTTTACCCCGGTCTTTTTATTTTTATGTACCTTTTATGGTGCCTGGAGGGTGATCTACGCGTCCGGGAGGGGAATTTCCTGGCGTTGGAGGTTCCCCTGGGTGCCCTGAAGGCCTAGAAGCAAAAAAAAAAATTAAAAATCATTTTTTCAGAAAAAAAAAAAGTTCAAAACGCGAGAATCGAACCCGAGTCATTTATTTGACAGGCCGGGACTCTACCGCCTGCGCCATTCAGCGCAAGGTAATCGTTCTGCAATTTTATTGTATATAAAGGAAGAAGGAGCATTTTTTTGGTGATTTGCATGTTTTATTGCGAAAATCGTCATTCCCCGGGTGTCTACGCCCTCCAGGGATGCCAAGGAGTGACAAAGAATATTTTCAGATTTTTCCCGCAGAAATTACAGGTCTTACGCCGGTTTTTCGCTTTTTTGTACCTATTTTGGCGTGTGGGGGGCGATCTATGCGACCGGGGGGGGAATTTCCGGGCTCTGGGGATTCCATTGGGTGCCCCCAAGGCCATCCAAGCAAAAAAAACCGGAAAAGAAAACCTTTTTCTTTTCGGCCAAAAAAAATTGAAGGCTAACCCCTTTCCATTTTTGCCAAAAAAATCGATTGGCTAAAAAAATTATTTTCGGGTCCGGGGAGGCTAGTATAATGCACTTCCGGTGGCCAAACTTGGCGGCAACGCCCGGAACCCCCCGAAAAAAATTAAAAACCATTTTTTTTGGGGAAAAAAAATTGAATAACGAGAAATTTGCATAAAAATGATCATCCCCTGGGTGCCTACGCACCCCTAGGGATGGTACGGAGTGAGAAAAAATAGTTTTATTTTTTTCCTACAAAAATTACAAGTTTTACCCCGATCTTTTTATTTTTTTGTACGTTTTATAGCGCCTGGGGGTGATCTACGCGTCCGGGAGGGGAATTTCCTGGCGTTGGAGGTTCCCCTGAGTGCCCCCAAGGCCCAGAAGCAAAAAAAAAAATTTTAAACCAATATTTCAGAAAAAAAAAATCTATACAGGCGAGAATCGAACCCCAGTCATTTATTTGACAAGCCGGCGCTCTACCGCCTGCGCCACTCGGCGCAAGCTAATCTTGCTGCAATTTTATTATATATAAAGGAAGAAGGAGCATTTTTTTGGTGATTTGCATGTTTTATTGCAAAACCGTCATTCCCCGGGTGTCTACGTTTCCCTAGGGATGTCAAGGAGTGAGAAAGAATATTTTCTTTTTTTTCCTAGTGAAATTACAGGTCTTACGCCGGTTTTTCTCTTTTTTGTACCTATTACGGCGCCTGGGGGGTGATCTACGCGTCCGGGAGGGGAATTTCCTGGCGTTGGAGGTTCCCCTGGGTGCCCCCAAGGCCCAGAAGCAAAAAAAAAAAATTAAAAACCATTTTTTCAGAAAAAAAAAAAATTGTAATTGAGGGAATCGAACCCCGAGAATTTATTCTTAAAGGGTCAGAGGGTCTCTACCGCCTGCGCCACCCGGCGCAGACAATGTTCATTACAATTTTATTGTATATAAAGGAAGAAAGAACATTTTTTTTATGAGAGTTTTATGCGCAACTCCCTCGCACAACTACTACTACGGAGCATGCCAAATACGATTTAGTACATAACCTTCAAATAAGTGCGATTTGAACGGACAATCGTCAACAACGGTCTCACGACATTCGTCTCCAAGAAAGGAAACTCCTGAAGTACAAAATGTCGACAGTACTACGTATCAAACGTCGAAAAGGCGACGAGCCTTGCGACGCCCTCCTCATCGCCTGCAAAAAAAGAAAAGTGGAAGAATCAGAGGCTGTTGGCCCTGACAAATTGGAACCACTCACTGCAGTTGTTAAATTCGCTGGAACTGTTCAGACTCAGGTATTTACCTTCGATTGCTTTTCCTCCCAAGCAGTTTTGCAGAATAATTTAATTGTGAATTGATATTTTTTGTCAGGACGAGGACTTGACCCACCACTTAACCAAAACATTGAGCAAGGAAGAGTTGCAAGCTAATTATAAACAACACAATGTTGACGTCACGACTAAATCGAGGGCTAAAAGATTGGAGAAGTCCAGGGAGGGTCGATACAGGGTTGTCAACTGCTATAGATCTCTGGGGGGTCCAGCAATCGAAGAAGTTGATGAGAGTGGAATGACTGTCATTGACGTGGAGGATTCAGTCTCGTGTCGAAGTAAACAATTTTCTAGTGCCCTGGTAAGTTTATAAAAGCAGCCAAATTGTTGTTAAAGGTCCAGAAATTTAATATCAAATGAGGCTCGAGAGATAAAACTTCAAAAAAAATCAAAGCATTTTTTGCACTTGAATAAAATTGAAATAATAAATAATTCCAGGGAACCGAATACGTTTACGATTTATACTACACTCAAACAAAGGAGAAACTCGAACCTGGCAATGACATTTCCATTCATTCACTGGATCAGGAACTTGTCTTCGACAATTACAGAGATCAAGCTCACAAGTCTGATGCCGGGGAGTCCGAGGACTCGAACTGCGAGTCAAACTGGAGGAACGAGTATCCGGATTCTGAGCACTCCGATAATTCCATTAACGAGGACGACATGAGAGCAGCTGTGTCAAGGTTGAAACTCGATGGTGATGATTCTGATCTGTCCACTGACGACGATTTCGTTTACGCTGTTAATGAGGACGACGTGGATAATTACGGTTACAAATACGCGAAGTACAAAGCGAGGATCAAGGAAGAACTCGGTGAGGATGACAGTGATTTGAGTGATTATAGTGAGGTCTGCATTGAAGACCCTGGTGATGAGGAAGAGTACAATAATCATTAATTTTTACTGAAGGTAAAAGGTTACTAGTTATTTCAACACGTGGAAATTCAACACACATTCAACTGACTTGTCGACAGTCTTTGGAATTAATTACGATTCTTGCTCTGCGAATTTTGTTATTTTATACATTTTTTTCACCGAGAAATTATGCAATAACTCGCTTCGTACGTCCACAGCCAATATTTATTGATTCTAAAGAATGTTGAATTTTTTGGATTGATATTTGCGTGTGTTGAATTGACGCGGAATCGAAAAAAAATTATTTTTTATTTTCCTACTAACCTTGTAAGAATAATGATGAAGAAGATGTATTTATGAAGTTGCTGGATAAACCATAAATAGTTAGGGCATTTCAAGTTATGAAAAAAGTGCCATTTCACGCAAATATCGTATGCCAAACCCTAGAGGACACGTTTTGTAAATAAAATTAAGTTTTGCATTCAACAATTCATTGGTTTTCGTCTTCTATCCATGAAATTAACGTGTACAATTAATTCCAACATAGATAATTGTCAAAATCATCAATGTAATCACAGAGCGTTTATTCATGATTTCCACAATTCATTCATAATAAAAAAAAGGAAAAGAAAGTGTGAGCACAGTCTCAACTGGACGTGCAACGAAAATACCCAAGGAACAGTAACATTATTTCATTAAAATTGCGCTCAAAAAAATTTTTCATTTCTCTCATCAATGAAATATTATCCATCATTTTTACCATATGATATGAGTACACTGCGTATACATGTAACACTGGCCTTAACTCTAATTTATACACATTGTGTGCGCTCGCCTAAGCCACAATCCGAGATTATTATTTAATGCATTAACTATTCGATTACAATTTCGGTGATTAAATGCTCTGGGCAAGTTCACAGACAGTTGTTGCACTCAGATCACAGACACTCCAATTAAAAATGTTTTTGTAACTGATTCTTTTTTATGTTGAACTGTCAGTCATTCTCGCAAGGCAATTGGCTTCTTGCATGATTTTTTTTTATTGCAAAAATTGATAAAGGATGAAAGTTTCATGAAAAAAAAGTAGACATAATTCTAACATATTTCACTTGCCCATGGAAACTTCAGACAGTATATATTGCGAGCGCAAACTAAATTTATTTATATTTATATAATATATTAAATGTTATATTGCAACGTAACTTAACAGATTCACAAGCTGAGATTGGTATCATTACAGGATCATTATCATACGCATTTTGTCTCGTTAAAGTGGTAATACTCTACTCGATTTTTCCCTCTACTGTACAACATTATACACTCACGTCGTCCATTACTACGATTTTTCCAACGTCTTCAGTGATTTTAAAATTCCAATTTGTTTTGGGTATGACGATTGATAAATCTAAAACTACCTACGAGATTATTTCGAAAGTCATGAGATTGCATACCCCGTCATTGGGTAGAATTAAAACCACCTCTGGGAGAAGAAAAGTAAACTGGAACCTCCCCGTTGCCCCCTCGTAATCGTATGTAACCGTCATACGTATCAATAGTTGCATTAATTTTATGTACAGGACGATTTGATCGATTAACCCTGCAATCTCCACGTCACGCTCATCTGCTCAATTCACAATTCTCCCCCTATATTTACAGATTCTCATAGTTTTCACTTATAAGTACGAACAATTCCCTGGATTCAACAAAAAAAATCAATGAAAATCACGCAATATATATCTTTTCACTAAGAAAATTAGTTCTGACGTATTATAAACTGGCAACAATTAACAGTCCTATGGTTGCTCGATCAGTGAAATATCACCATCGATTTCGTATTGTTTAAAAAAATTCTCCTCCTTCGAGTGAAGTGAAAAAATGGTAATTTATGCCCCAGGGGATTTCTTCACTCCACTCAATCGCAGAATTTAATGTTTGTCCTGTGGAGGCTGAACAAAGTGCAACTTCAAGCACTAATTACAAACAATTGCAGTCCCAAGCCCATCAATTGACATAAACACAATAATAATCAATCAATTAAATTTTTAAAAACCAGTAAAACAGTTCATCGCAGCCCAAAATAATTTAATTCAATGTCTGATATTGCACTTGTCCAGCTCAACACGACGTAAAAATTTAAAGTACCGAAGCCTCGGTCCTGGTCGAAGGGCTCGTCGTAGTGTGGCTATTCGAATTATTATTATTACTGTTTGAATTATTATTATTGTTACTAGCTTCACCAGCGTGACTGGAGCAGTAGAATTTTTTGTGTGCGATAAATGAGCTAAGGTAATTGAAAGTTATGTCACAAGAGCGACAATATCTCGGTCCTGTTTTGTTCGGATTAAGGCTCTCCTCCGGTGGTGGTGTTTCCTCCCTCTCCTGTTTGACTTTACCACCAGCAGTGGGTGTCGTTGACTGCTGTACCGGCGGTGGTGGAGGTGGTGGTAATGCTGGTAATGTTGGAAGTGGGCTCTTTCGTGTTTCACTTTTGCCATTCACTTGTACTTCCGTGGAAATTTCCTCAGGGGTTGTTGCTGGAGCTGGCTCGGGTGTTGGTACTGTTGCATCGTCGTCCAGTACACATGTAATGTAATTTTCCTCCTGGAGATTGGGGGAAGAAACATTGAGGATCATTGGAAAAAATGAGAGAGCAGAGAAGATGATTTTTTTTTTCATGTTTTCGTATTGATTCATAAAATATTATTAAAATGCTGTTCAAACCTGAAGATCAGCTCCTCGTTTTTCAAAATGCATTCTGATATGTGTCCTCATTCCCCGGAGTGTATTCCCTTTGTACCGACATATCGTACACCTGAATGCTTTGACACCTTGATGAGCATCCATGTGACGCTGGGCGGCGCCTGCTGTCGGACTAACAGCACCACAAACTGGACACCTCCACCCACCTGTCGGGCCACTCGAGCACGTGTGCGTACTGCCCGCCTCAATCATCGTCTGGAAATAGAAACAAGAAAATGTCTTTTACCACTGTGTGTGGGTCCATCAACGTTCCTGACGGATTTTTTGCAATTAAAATCCTTCAGATTCGAAAGAATATGGCTTTCCTACCTTGCACTTTGGACACCTGGTATGATGTTCCTGATTCTCAGGTCTCTTCGGACAGTAGAAAGCCTGGTGAGCCACCAAATTATCCATCGAAGCAAATTTAATTCCACAAGCAGCACAAATAAGCTGAACAAGTGGTGGAGAAGGTGTACCAGTAGGTGGTGGACTAGAAACAGTATTCTCCCTGGCCTGACAGTAATGCTTCTTATGTGCAACAAAGTTCTCATGCCTGCAGAATACAATATTGCACTCTTTACACCTGCTAACCCCCTGTTTGACAAGTACACCAGGAACACTGGGTACAGGAGGTGGGGGTAGTTCGGCAAGCCTGAGAGCGAGTTCTGTGGGTGGTACAGCACCGACTACCGATGAGCTCTGACTCGATGGTAGTGACCTAGTTCTCGGACTGACACTTCCCCGAGATCTGGGACTGCCAGCTGGTGCGGGGAGTGATGAGGGCGCAGGTGACACCCTGTTCTCCTTCTCATCCTGATGTACTGGAGAACGTCTCATGCTGAGATCCAATGGGAATGACCCTGTGGATGATGGTGATGTCGGTGTAACAGGTGCTGGTGGTACACTGGCAGGAGTCGCCCTCTTGTTAGCGACCCTCAACACCTGCGGGCTCTCCGTCGAGTTGGCGGTGAGTCCTCTGGTCATGGGCTGGAGGGAACCATTTGGCAGGAGGAAGCAAGCGGTGTCAGGGGCGGGTAGTGAAGGAGCTGCTAGGACCGAGGCGCCCCTCAGGAGAGAGCATGGAACGATGAGGATGGGATTGGTTGGCAGAGCTAGACAGGGCTGTGGTGGTGGTGAGTCCCCAGGGCTTGAGCTTGCTGGTGGTGAGCCTTTTGCTGATGAAACTGGTGTCGGTGTATCCTTGACGACGTGCCTGGTGCTGCAGTAGTGAGTCTTGTGGGCCCGATAAGTCTCCAGAGAACTGAATCTGATGTCACAATTTCGACAGTAACGCTCGGCCTCTTCGTTCAACGAACCATTTGACGTTGTGTTGTTGGTTATAACTGGAGTTGGGGCTGTTTGAATTGTTGGTGATGGAGCTGGGGGTGCGGGTGCTGGGGATGAGGCGTGCATCCTCATGTGACGATTGAGGGAGACCTTCTTGTCGGCTGAGTACGAGCAGTGGGGACAGGCGTAAGCTTTTCGCACTTCAAATTTTGTAGATTTTTCATCGTCATCATCGTTGGCACTTTCATCGTCAATTCGGGGTCGGTGGGCGCAGTAGAAGGTCCGGTGGGCCTCGAGGGTACTCGCTGAGGAGAACCTTATGCCACAGGGTGGACATATCAGTGGTATTGGACGAGATGGCTCGACTGTTATGGATTCCTTTCCATCGGTTGGTAGAACGAAGAGACGACCGGCGGCTATCGCGTTCTGAAGACCCGGGGGAAGAGGTGGAGTTGGCTCTGCTCGGGGCTCCGGGGGTGATATGCTGTCGGGTTTGATGGTGAGGGCTGCTACAGTTGCTGGACGAAGGGCTGGATCAGTGGCCAGGCTGGCATTTAATCGTAGCCGAGGAATGCAGTCGTCATCGAGACGGAGTTTCTTCGGTTCTGGATCCTCTGAACGAATTGACTCATCTGAGGATCTACGAGTGTCTCTTCGTCGCAACGGGCGATGATCGATTTCCTTCGGTGAGGGTGAACTTGTCTTTGGGTCGGGACGCACTGGCTTCGAAGTGTCTCTGCTGCTTCGTGATTTCATTCCCCGTTTGAGACTCTCAAAGTCCTCAGCAAAACTGTTGATACGTTTTCTTGCATCGTCAGTGAGGGTTGACAGACGAAAACGAAAGTCTTCAGGATTGCTGTTCCCCAGTAGATTCTGGGGGATTGTCAGTCTTGGGGGTGGTGGCAGGCTGTTGTCCTCCTCCAGGTTCAACGGCGCTGGACTGGATACAGCCGAGCCAGGACCGTCCACTCCACTGCTCACCGACGGTGTCTTCTCGGAGTCGCTCCATTCCTCATCTTCCCCTAAAACCGAAATAAATTAAATTAGTTAACAAGGGGATCGGTGATCCCTGTGGATGACTATTAGATTACATTTGTCCGTTCTCTGAGGCACCGTCAACTCCCGGGAGAGAATCATAATCGATGAGGGGATATGGACACCGAGAAAGTTGGAAAAACTTGGAGATCCGGAGTGGTAGACGCTCAGATCCCCAATGATCATTTTCATCTTCCATCAGTCTCATCCCTACCCGGGGTATTCTCCCCACCCCTGTCTAGCTTCTCCCCACTCTATGAATTCTCACTTCACCATACGCATGTCCCTACGCTCAACTATTTCATAGCCCTTCGAAAACTCCCCTAGATGTTCAGCTCGTGAGTGATAAAACTAATCGCAAAGACGATCTTCAAAAATAGATAGGATAAGTCAATCAATTTGTCTTAAAACCCATTGACTGCCAAATTTTTTGCTGATCCCCAGCGATTTTAAATGCGAAAAAAATATGGATTGAAATTAATTCCAAATGAGTCTCCATAATTAAAGCTGATCCCCTTGTATTCCCTGAATATGAGAGACACTGATCAACACAAAGCAAGAGTTGACAATGAAGACCTTCATCGTCAATCAGACAGACCCCAGCAATTCACCAAATGCTTTTAATTGTCAACCGTTAAAGGTCCGAAATGATCCCCAGAGAGATTGTCCTCTACCCTCCATGATTTCTCCAAACGCCTCACCATCTCCATCCACCACCCTAAAACACATGTAGCCATACTCGTTTCCTAGTCCATATCCATTCTCCTGATCTCCCATGGTCCGTAGTTGGCATGTTCCTGGCCTCTGTAAATAAGCAGTCATCGATGGATCTCACCAGCGGTTTAGAGACCCACAGTTCAGCATTTGAACTCCAATACAAGTGTACAACCGAGACACATAGCAGAGTTTAAATGCCCCTGAGGCCATTCTTAATTGCATGTGCATGCAAACTGATCCATTCCCTCTCCCTCTCGCCCTTCATACGATGGAAGCAGCTGAGGGGTTGAGGGGGGGGGCTGGAGTGAGTGAGAGCTTGGAAAACAAGTACATACACCCTTTCACGATGGTGAGGTGGTGGAGGGTGAGCAATATATCTCAATGCAGTGGAACGAGAGAGAAGGGATGCAGGGATGAAAGGGTAGGGAGGGGGGGAGGGGAGGAGGGGAGTTACACGGACGCCATTAACATATCCACACGCTGATAAGAGTTTCTCGGAACCGATACTGCGTCGGACCGTATACAGGCATTTTTCTCTCTTCCTCATTCCTGGCTACGCTCTTTCATTTCACTGGGATTTATGTATTTCGACACATCGATTGACGCGGGATGGGGGGTGGGTTGGGGTTGACAAGAGGACGAAAGGAATTGTCTCATCAAATTTTATGGATTTTGAGGAATTGAATGGTATTGATCAGCAAGTCCAGGATTACTGAGTGTCTGGTACGTCTAGCGATGAACGAAGAGACAATCAGAGAGGTGATAGGGTCCAGGAGAAGAGTTGTTGAAGGCTTTTTGCTGCCCTTTCCCTACCATGATAAATCATTATTTAAAGTCCATCATGTCATATGGGAAAGAAAAATCGTAGACAGTTGAAAGGAATCTTATCAACAATTCCCTCATACAATCGATAGGAAATGGAGCTTCCTGTTATCTTCCAACTAAGACAATTGAATGAGGATTCGAAGGGCGATAGGCGACGCTCCTACAAAATCAAACCGATCTTATCTTCGATTATCCCATGCCCTGACCGATTCATCAGCCCTGGAATAATTAGAAATCTTGAATGAAACAATCAGGTCCTTCATATCGTTCAACATTAGAGGATGTCCTGTCATCATATCGAAAAGGGGAGACCTATCGATTCTGGTCAGAGGACAGTGGTTACCAAGGAGCTTCCTGATATCCTCCAGATAATAGATAACGAATTAGGGGTCGAAGGACGATGAGCAACATTTATACAAAAGTAAAGCAATCTTATCTCCAACTCTGCTGGACACTGACTAATTCATCAGGCGAAATAATTGGATAAACTCCAGGGAATCAATGATTCAAGTGCTTCTAATGCACATCCCGATGACAGGCAAGAAGTGTCTATGTAAATCCACCTCAGATATCCTTTCTCGTGACGTGGTGCTCAAAATAGAGGTGAATTAACAGTGGGTAGAGGGGGGTGGGTATGAGGGGAATCACACGCGAGACGTTTTAAAAAGCTACGAAGAGGAGTGAATCTTCTCACGGAGGCACGACCCTGGTTAGTTGTATATATGCCCTCCTCCTCATCTTGAATTTCTCCTCCTCGTTCTTCGGCTTCTTGCCTTGTGCTCTACACGCGCTGAGATATGCTAATGCGCCGTCCCCAGCGATCGTGACACCGTTCCTGCTAAGTGAGAGCTCAACAGTCCAAGACTTGGCGAGCTTCTTCTCGACCTTTTTTTTTTCTTGATCATTTCAGTAGTTTTGTTTTGAAGGCGCTTTTTTTTTGGCATCAACAGTCGTTTTGCTTATGGCTGGTGCTGCTGGCAATGGAGCATCTTCATCTAAACCTTCCACCTTTCCACCAGGTTGACTGGAAAGCCCAGGACCTGGGGGACACCGAGATGACGATGTCTTCATTGGTAGAGTACCTTTAAACTGAGATGATGCACACGTGTGTGCACTTGGGATGATTGTTTCTCGATTGGAATCAAGGAGTCCTGATGAAGAAGTGAAGGTGGGTTCATGAATAATGTCCGGAGTCAAACGGTAGTTGGTTCTTGGAATAAAAGGTACGGATGGAGGTTGATTTTTTCGTTCAAGGGTAATGCTGATGGAAATCTAACCACCGGCATTGCTGATGGTTTTACGTCTTGTTTTATATGGTTTAATGATGTATGATTATTTTAGATTGCCAGCTGGAGAAGCTGTTCATCGTGGTAAATTTCAATTGAGAGATGATGAATCATTCTGGAGAAGTCAGTGATAAGGAAGTGCCAAAAATTATACGAATTCTTTGACTGCCAGCTAAGGGAGTCTTTCATCGCTGATATCTCGAGAACCAATGATGCGATTTGGGTGAGTCAGCTTTCATTTTAAAGTCTGATAAAATATCTGGAGAATGAAAAAAAAATCTGGAAATTTCACTCAGCCATTCCTGGGCATTCCATGATGGAATATTCCCTGTCCTGTTCGTTCGGTAAATGGAACTTTAATCGTAAATCCCTTGGTTTGTCGTAATATGAAAAATAATAACGACGAGGGGATTATTATTATCTTTTAGTCACTTTCTTTGTCATGACTGTCTGGATAATTTTCCCGAGAATTTTAATGCCCATTTGAATGGCCGATTGTGACAATTTATTCATGAAGGTTTATAAGTGTTTTTTAATTGTCTCGTGATGACAATAGGTACACCCCCGAGGTGTTGAGTTTTATTATGGTCGTGAGGCGACCATATACAGATGTTAAACGATGCAAGGATTCGCTTATCTCCTCTTCTCTCTTCTCCGTCGTGTACATCTCGTTATAAAAAATATCGTGGTAGAGGGAGGGATTGGGGGGGGGGGGAATTATAAAACGGAGCAGGGGTATTGCACACGTAGTTCATGGGCTTCTTCGAATAAAACGAATCGAATTAACCCGTTGTGACCCACGGTAGATCGACGCCATTTGAATACTCCCTGGAATATTGCATTCCTCGTTCATCATGTCGGTGACGCACATTTGTATGACTCCAGTGGTAAGGAATAGTAGAAGTTGAAGAGACAAATTTACTTGGGACATTGTGCGGTGGAATACGCGTTAATAAATGTTGACAACATTATTTTAAAATGACTCTGGTATTTTTCATAATTTTTTTCAAGGAAATTTCCTCAAAGAAATTTTTTCCCAGATCGAATTCAACGATTTGACCTGGGAAAATGTACTCAACTAAATTAATTAAACAGATTGATGAATAGTGCTTGGATTTAAATTGAAAGACAACGACAGACACTAGCTCCCTTGAAAAATTCATTCCTCAGAATAATCAATAATAAAAGTTTTTTTTTTTTTAAGGAGAATCCGAATAAAATGAAATATTCGATGGAAGACGAGTGTCAGTGGTGGTGCGCATTGAATATGCAGTGGCTTCGAGGATGGTTTATACGTGTTACCGATTAAGCCACGAGATGGGGTAGTCATTAAGAGATAAAATCCAGTTGACACTGTCGAGACACTTCAATGAGATAAAAACATTCCCCTCCCTCGTACCGCCACTACTTATTATGTTAAATTGAAATTTTCATCAAAGGAATAATTTTAAAAGACTTTAAACTGCAACTAAAAACGATTATTTAAATTTACAATTCACCTTCGACATGGAGGCAGAGAAGGGGTTGAATAAATACCGAAAAAAGGTGAGAATAAATTTTGAAAAAAAATAAGGGAGTGTTCAAAACTCGCTCAACTAACGTCTGGCGATTCTAATCTCACATTCCCGCGCTGCGTGCCTAATTAAAGATCGATATCTCTCGATATTATTGCACTTCCCTTTCACCCCTCTCGGTCGAAAAGCCCCGGTTTGTGTTGCTGTAACGTTTGCCCTCTCTCTCCTTCACTCTTGCCGCCTTGTAACCCCCCCTTTTATCACACACCTCACCCCCTAGCAGGTTATTAAATTCTGTTTATCGCTGGGTGATCTCAACCCGGGCCCTGGTCCTGCATTTCGCTATCTGATTCGTCCAGCCTCTGGCCCTCGTTACCCTCCCACCACCCGACCTTACCCTCCACCATCGTCATTTCATTCTAGATATTCTTCTCATATTTTATCATCATCTCGTCCCGTTATCTGTGTCTCAGCACTAGTTTTTCCGCTGATTAAAAATTATTAATGATGATTTTACAATTTTTGATAGGGGATGAAGTCATTTATTTTGAAAAAAAAAAATTCCCAGACAAGTCGACCCCCAATTTCCAAAAATCATGAACCAGTTAAAACTATTATTAATAATTTAGTCAACATTCATCTCTGTAATCCACCCTAACCCCAGAAAAAGTGGTAAAAAAAAATTTCAAGTGGGAGTAGGTAAAAGAGCAAAGATGAATCAGAGAAGAGCAGTCGGCTGGTTGCCTGGTGGTATTGCTGATAAAAATCTCCCGCCAACCGAGCGACATTCGAGTTCCAAGTTGTTACAGTTGGAAGCTCGCAATAAGGCCCCTGGAAGGTGAGCGAGAGGTGTCCCGAACGCGGGGACCAGATACGAAATCTGGCGTGTCTGTACCGTGTTGTCTTGCCATTCGCGGTGAAGTGTGGAGGCAGGAGGGGGATGAAAGGAAGGGGGGGGGGGAGTTTGGCTGAAGCTGACCGATCTCCAGTGGACGAATGAGAGTAAAAAATTTGCGAGGAGCACCACCGAAGGTAAATAAATGGGAGAAAAAGAAATTTAATGTATGCACGTCAGGCCTGACTTCGTTCTGTATATATCCGAGAAGGGGGCGATAATTGCCCAGGACACTGTGGGCTTCTGTCCAACGACTCTGTTCCTTCACGTCTCAATGCTTGGGTTATTCTACCGCTCGTTGGTGCACACATTCCGATCAACAATTCAACATATCAAAAACATCGAGATGTTTGAGAGGTATTCGTGGAGTGGAAGGGAGAATTAATTAGTTGTTGATGACAATCAGATTTGTTTATCAATTTTCTTATGGACAAGAAGAATTTTGGGAGCGAAGGGCCCAGAAGGTTCAGACAAAAATCAGAGGTTGACTTGAGCGAGAAAATGACAAAATTGTTGTGTAAAAAATTGTGAAACACTCGAAAGGCTAAAAATCATTTGTTAATGTCCAACAGACGATTAATTTTTTATGTATTTTGTTACCAATAAGTTTATTATGCTATTACGAGTGGATAAATGTTTAAAATGTATGCAGGTAGTGTTGCAATAACTTGCAATAATTATTACGATTGTGTAAGGGCCCAAGTCTTCAAAATTGTACCCAAAACCCCCGAAAATTTAATTTTAAACCCCCGTATTGTACCGTAATCATTAATTTCAATGTCACACATCGCTTCCATCTCTCCAGCGCGGGTCTAAAGTTTCTTTTCGCGATAAGGTATATTTTACCAGGGCCATGATATCTATCGATAACACAAGCGACCGAAGAGGGTGAAGACGGGGGGAGGGGGTGGAGAAGATGAGGAAAGCGTGGAGGAGGCGTGTTATATCAACGTTGAAGATAGCCCCTGGTTGAGTGAGCGAGGTGAAAGAGCTTTCGACAGTGACACACACTCACTTCGAGAGCAGAAGAGAGATAAAAAAAAAAAAAACATCGATTATGATCCCTGTCGCATGGCTAAAGTCAAAGTTTTTACGATAGATAAGGAGGGAGAGATCACGGCACGTGAATGGCGAGCTGGAGATAACGGAGGCATGACTACTTGTCTGTGTGTGGTGGAGGTCCAGTGGAGAATTTTTATTTTTTTATCTTCGAAAAAAAAATAACGGAAATTCCGGGAATTCCTTTCACGTTTTTCTTAGTCGATTGATTTTCTGGTTTGAATGCAATTACCAGCGTCGGTGGAGAATTAGTTGGGAATTTAATTTTCAGTTGAAAGAATTTTTTCACGTGATGAACTGAATTGTGAATGACAATTTTATTGAACGAAAAAAATTTGTAACAAGTTAATTTATTTTCTTCGTTACTGGGGCTTTGATTTATTTTATCCCATCAAAGATATTCAACTAATTCCCTTTGTTTATATTCACGTTTTTATGTTCAATGTAGTTTAAATGCAACCTCACGACGCTGGAATATTTTTTAATGTCCATAAAAATGGCGACATTTTTTTTTTAATGTGTTATAAATTGTCCCAGCGAGTGTACAAACACCGAGTGTCCCCCTGAGTGCGTTATTCTTACGTCAAACGGGCGCAACTTATGACGGCAAATTGTTGGAAAGTCACGGAGACGCAATAACCCTCGCATTGTGCAAGCATTATTTATTGTCATCTGGTTTTTCACCGGATTCTCATAAATAACATCGCAATGTCAACTAAAATTATTCTATTAACGCCATTCAAGAAGATATTTTCCTCAGCAGTTTGTTATGTCCGCCCTAATAAAAAAATCCCCACCCCCACGACTTTTAATCACTTCATATCAACATAAAAAACAATAAAACAAATTGTAATGTCAAATAAAATTAAAAATTATGCAAATAAATCCAGAATTCACCCCACCCTCCCAATAAAATCCTTTTTCCTATTTTTAATTCTCAAATTAATCTCCGCTACTCTCGACGGCTGTCAAAGCCCTCACGTCGATTGAATAATTTACCCCTTCTCTCCCTACGATAAATGGTACTTTGGAATGTAACCCATTGGAAGTATGAGCATAAACCACAGGTACTCTCGGTGGATATCAGTGGCAGAGGCCATCGGTATATGCCTATCGGAAATAATTACTCCCCGTGAAAAGACTGAGTGAGAAAGTGAGGGGGAGGAGGGGACGTTATCACTGGACGATAGGGCGAGAAGGTACATCCCGGGAGAAAATGCATACTCTGCAGTGAGGGGTTGAGGGAGGCGTTGGAGCGAGAGAGAAAATTATTTTGATAATATATTTTTTTTTATTTCATCCTCCGGGAGAATGGAAAGAAGAAGGCGTTTGTGGATAAGTGAGCATAAGTGACTCGGCTGCATATACCCCACCCTCCACCTTTTTCCAAGAATCAGTATTTATTGTGACGCGATGAGATAGCGGTCATTGCATGTCCAAACACGTTGGTATACACGTGTACCTGGTGCACTCTTGGACGAATTATGGTTTTCAATATGACGGCTTTTTTGGTATCTGTTGTCCATGGCTCCTACCTCGCGCTTGTTTTTCACTGTTTTTTCCTTTTTCGGGGAGGATTTTTTTTTTTTAACCGAGGGGGACTGATAAGTTGTCTCGCCGGAGGCCTCGTAAAGCCGCTAAAAGGATTCTTTCGTTGGGATTTTCGGGTGGAGAACCACCAGCTGTACGGTGAAGTCTCTCCCTCGATCAGTCGACGATTTTCACGGGTGAGTCAGTGAGGAAATATTTTTATGAGTCTGTGCTAGTGCTGGGGAATTTGTAGAATTGGAAAATAGAAATGAGAGATTAAACTATTAATTAATCAGTCATTTATTAATTATTATTAATTTTTTCGAGCGCCCGAGAGCGATAGGATAAACTCACTTTCTCCGAATGAAGAAATACTCGTAAAATTACCGGACATTTTCCCCTTTTTTTCTCAATTCCAAACATAAAATATTGAGTTTAAAGTTGAGGGAGTCACAGTTTAATCCTCCGGTGAACTGAGACACCCCCTCCGCAGCTCGATATTGTTTAACTTGGCTCGTTATCGCGCGATGCACTCTCTATAGCCATCTCACCTCCCGGGTAGTGGTGGTGCTCTCTTGGTTCCCCAAGGGAGTCCCCTCGGAAGATAGAGAGAGCAACACACACACACACATTCACACAAGGCGTCGTCTAGGTTCGTGAGGGGATGGGAGGTAGGGGGGGGAGCTTTGGAAGAAGGGGTGAAGTGGAGGGAGTGCTGCATTCAGCTGATAACGCCTCTTGGTTACTGATAACGCCGCTGGCCAGGCTCTCTCACACACTACAAACCCCCGGAGTTGAAAACCCTTCTCCCTCGAATGCTACCGCCTGGTGAATATTGCAATCCTTGGAGAAGACCATGGAGCCATAAAAACTGGACAATTTTTACTTCACCAAATTTTTTTATGAATTTTTATTCTCAATAATTCATAAAAAAAAATGATTTTTCAATTTTTTATTTCCTCACGTGACCGTAAAATCATTAAATTAAAATCAAAAAATTCTTACGATTCCCCACGTGATCATAAAATCAAAAAACAACCCCTCATATCACACCCCTTCGCCCTCGACTCCAGAAATAAAATTAAAAAATGAAAAATCACTTTCACATTTTAATTTTTTTTTATTGACTTCGGCTCGGGGGGGAGATGATGATCGATTCGGTGGTTACGGTATCACCCGACGATCCAAATATTTGGACACAAGAGCCATCCGAAAAAGAAGAAGATAAAAAAAAAAGAAAGAAATATTGAGAGAACGAGATCTCGAATTCCCGAGGATGGGGACGCACTGACGTGTGCGTTGGCCGATGGTCAGTCGATGAGGGGCTCAAGTCGGTGGTCGTGGACGAGTGATTGATGAGAGGAGCGGGCTAATGAGGAGCTGGCCAGCAAGACGGCATCACGATAAACAGCCACACAACCATCCTCGTTGGAGGGGTTTTTTTTTTTCATTGCAACACCTCGTCTCATCCCCCTATCGCTGAGTCTCGGGGGTTATCTGATCCAAGTGATCATCCCCACTTCATTGCGGTAGAAAATGGGATGAAAAATTTCGAAAAACTGTCCTCACTCAACGACACCATTAATTGTATCATCATGGGGCCTCACCCCCACTTTTCCAGGTGTTTAATAATTAATTTTTAATTAATCTCCTCAACTCGTGAGGACAGAAATGAAATTGATGAGTTTCATTGACGTTATTGTCTCAGAAAATTCATAAATTCCGCAGAAAATTGAAAAATTGTTGTCCCAAATAAATTATTTGATGAACAATTAATTTTTAATTTAGTTTTTCCCTCGATTGACGAATAAATTAATCGCCCAATGTGGCTTTCACCCCCGAACTGATGAACAATATGACGTCCCACGTATTCAATTGCTCGCAGTGAAAAAAAAAAGGGTTTAGGAAGCTGGGGAAAAGGGCGGTTGAGAGAGAGAAAGGTGTGGGCGATTCTCCTGGGTGAGGTGGGTTTATAATAAAGCCTGCGGTGGCCAAGATAGGTAGCAGCCGTTATCGTCCCGGTCCAGCGTTCGAGTCTCAGCCGCAAAAGCTTTCCACGAAACGTGGAAAGCTTCTCTCCTCGCCTCTGTGCGATATATACTCATGCACATTGAAATAACAATGCGGTTGGATGAGTGAAGGTCGAGGAGGGGTGGAGGGTGGTTTAGTCTAGAGATGAAGACAGCTGGATTACCCCCAAAAAAAATGACACAAAAAAATTTTTGAGATCGAAAAAAAGTCTGGAGATGACATCAGAATTTTTCTGGATATTTCCACACAGTTTATGATATATGTAAGCAACAAATACCTCTCCAACCTGAATATTTAAACAAACAAAAACATTCGACTCAAGAAAAATACTCATTAGACCTTCGAGAGTTCATTAAAATCCCCAGCTCCATTCAACTTCATTAAAATATATAAATTAAAATATCTAGATGACATTGTGATGCAAATGCATTTCCACGGAGAAGAAGGAGGTTAATATATGTGAAGAAAAAAAACGTGAAAAAGCTCCGGTCGTGGTAGAGAAAGAGAGAAAAGAATTGTGTATTATAACGTAGAGTGGCGAGTTATCAGGAATCGTGTCATTATCGTGGTCTGGGATCGCCCGGGCCGCTGCTAACCTCTCAGCCACCCCCGTGGGCTGCAGTACCCTCACAAGCCCCCCCCTCTTTCCCCCTCACGACCCCACTGTACCGATAACGAAAGGGTTATCACGCTACCTCTCCCACTCCCTCCCCCTAGACCAGCTCGCTGAAGAGATTATTATTCTCTCGCGTTTTTTTTTTTGCAGTTCGTTTTTTTTCCATTCTTTCCTCTCCCCCCCTCCCCCCTCGGTCCGCTTCTGAGCCCACGATTACGATCCCTTTGACTCCGGCCACTTTACTGCCCACCGTGCGTCGCATACAAAGACTGCATTGTTTTGTACGGTAATTCTTTGAGTTGTTATTCTACACCTTCGAGTGAATCATTTATGAATAATTGGAATTAAACGAGTGATTTTGATGATAAAAATTTACTAGGAAGTAGCAGAAAGTTGAAATAGTCAGCCAACAGAGGAAATATATGAATTAATTAATATTAAATGATGAATTTGTCAAAGTTAATTAATAAAGTTGGGAAAATCATGAATTACGTCATGTGATGGGGTAATTCACTGGTGAACGTGAGATACATTCGATATCTCGATCATTTTGGTTTAATTAATTATTTAATGTACATTCGAGAGTGGAGTTGATCGAGGGGGGGGGGGAGAGGGGGTGGATTGTGGTGTGTTTAAACAATTACAGAGTGGTGTTTAATCCAGTGGATATTAGTCACGATGAAAACCTATTACCGTTCGATATTTTTAACGTTCGTATCGATATCGAGGATCGACTTCCAACGTGCGTTTTATACGAACCGATGTAATTATGTAATGTAAACGTTTGAGCGGAGAAAACTGGGTATTTAATGATGTGAGTTGAGTGATTAACATCTAACATCTGCTCAGTCAACAATTTTCATTGGAAAAAAGTCAGGAAAATGTTTGTGAAACGAGAACATTAATTATTATCGTGATCTGTTGTCAATTTTTTCACGAAAATTGCAGGGTCTACTTGAAAAATAAATTATTACTGATAATTAATTTATAATTCATCGACAGAGGTAGTTACAGTAATACTCAACATGCCCCAAAAGAATTTATAATCACTTCTCACGTACGTCAGTGGTCACCAGTGATAAGACAAAAAAAAAAATGATAAGTCGATTGCACATTAACGTAATTCTAACGAACGTAATAATTACCGTGATTCGGTTATTATCAGTGTGTGCATGACGAGAAGATAGTGATAATAAAAAAAAATCGTGATGATTTCTCGGCAAATGTGTGTGAAGAAATGTTAAAAAAAATGTGGAATTCAGATTAACTTCTTTCGAATGAAAAATAAATAATTTTTTATTTCTTATTTTTTTTTTAATTTAAATATCGGACACTGCCAGATTTACATTCGTCCTGTTAATGGGCGCAAATTTACTTTCAGGCCTGTTCGTTATCGAGTCGGGTTTGAGATTCACGAGGCTACTCATTTCATCACTCTTCTCACCTTTGCATATCCAATACACAGACACCAACCGGGTGGATAACAAACTGAGTGAATTTTCATCATGATTTTCGGTCTTTAGAGACTGAATGTAGTGAAATTTGTAATAAAAAATATGGAAAACAAAATAATAAATATCGCGAGCCCCGAAAAAATTCTTTCTTTCAACCCCCTCATCACATAAACATTTTTCTACACTTCCCAACCCCTCAATCCGCCATACAAATAAATAAATAAATAAATAAATAACTCTAGGTCCAGTAAACAGCCCATAACCTGCCCTCTGCGATCCCAAAACTTTCCCCCAATTATTATTAACAAATTTCTCTTCGTAAAATATTCACCAGTGAAAATTCTCTAATGAAAACCCTTCGCCCTCATCCCCAATGAAAAACTATTCTTCTCGACTAAAAAACCTCCCCAATCAGGCCAATAAATATTCCCCCACCGATTCAAGATTCATCCCGCGATGAATAAGGAAACTACCCGAGGAAAATTGATTGGCCCCAGGTGAATCGCAACCTGGTACACGGCTTTTGCAAGCGAAAAGACGTACCTCATGCCCACATGTGTGGTGCGGTATATTTTCCCCCATCGTGCGAGAGAGCATTCGTCGTTGGATGGGAACAAATTGCGTACAAGCGAAACCTCCATGGATACGATCCAACCAGGAAAAAAAAAAAAATTCACTTCATGGGCTTTCTCAGGTGAGTTGAAAAAGGAGCCGAAGGTAACAGAACGAGTTGGAATATCACCATTGAAAAGTGAGACAAAATTCAGTACAAAAACCATTGGTTTAACAAGGAGGTGAATAAATAACAAGAGATGGAAGTTAAAGTGAGAAAGAAAATACGAAGAGGTGGATAAAACATTCTCGTGTATCAGAAGTGATCTCCCTGCGTATTTCCAAACAATGCGGAGACCGAGCGAGAATCGCATCGCCTTTGGGGATCGGTGGAAGGTTGAGGATCGGCTTGGTACTTGGGAAAAACAAAATATAACCATTGAAAATAAGAATAAAAGATCAATTCAATGGGTGGATGGAATGAGAGTAAGAGGAGTGCGATGAATCGAAGGAAAGGTGAGAAGGTAAACGATTGGTCGATACTTGGATGCATTGAAGCCAATCGGATTGCTGGGGCAGGACTTGTGGACTATTACTTCACCTCGTCTTTATTCCTGAGGTCTATCGACAAGTGAAGGGAATTTTTGGATTAGCTCCCTAGACCCTTCACCACTTCCCAATCAACGAATTTGCAACAAAAAATTATTTTTCCTCAAATGAGCTCGAAAAAAAAAATTTCAAAAAAATTATTTTGTTGTAAAAATGGCACCACCGGGCAGTGACATTCTAGCAAAAGGACTCTGGCATCCCTACATGGCCCGACGATCAGATTTTTCCCCTTCGTATTATCCAAATTCAGAGACTCTCGGAAAATAATCGAAAAGGAGAGACCAGAACCCGATGAAAAAAAAATAAATAAATAAAACAAAAACCATATGAATGCGAATGCGGAGAATCAATGTACCATATACCGTACGGGTTTCTCCCATAAATCTTCTGGTCGCTACTGGGTTACACCCCTCGTGTTTCTCCACGGTTCTGCCTTCATCGTTTAATGACACGCCGCATGATCGTCCTCGCTCCAGGGCCGGAATAAAAAAAAAAAAAGGTGTAATGTAGTTGGAACGCGAGCAATAAAAGTGATGATAAAAATTCTATTGACGAGTCATCGAGTTGGCATCTTATCACATTCCAGCGCAATCTCTTTCTCTTATTCTTGTCGAGTCGTTCATTAATTGCTGGATATATATTTTTTTTGTTTTTCCACCCGCACGTCTACCGTGTGCGTTAGTATCTTTATCGTCTCGAGGAATTTACGGGCGTGATGGATCGCTGTGTGTGCGTAGTCTCTCATGAGCTGAATGCAATGAGCCTCTCCTCATAAATAAAATAGTAAAATGACACTGTACAGTGGATTTTCAACGAAGATTGGCCAATTTATCCCTCGATAGCGACAAAAATTGACGAAAAAATAAACAAAACTTGAAAATTAAATTTAAATCAATGGAATTTAATTGTAAAAATCAATCGAAGTGGCTTCCAATTAATTTAATTGATGAAATTGATCTTTCGTTTTGTTCATTACCCTAATTAAATTCTGGTACTGAATAAAATAAGGAAATGACAGTGTTCAATCTATTTTCCACGAAGATTAACTCATTTGTCCCTTGATGACGACAATAATTGATGAAAAAACACGCGAAACAGGAAAATATTAATTAAATAAATAGCTCCGATTAAAATCAACAGTGTAGAGTAACTGACAAATCGATCCCAATTAAAATTCCCACCGCCTATAAGACCTCTTTCTTTATCCAACGCGTTTAACTTCATCTCTCCCTTCGCCGTTGCGAAGTAGTGAGACACAGGGAGGAGGGCCCCAGGACCAGTTTCGGCCAATTAAGTTGTAGTCACCCAGGAAACCACTCTCTTCTCACCTCCAACCCTCGGGTTCCAATCGTTAAATTATCGCTGTTTCCCACCTTCACACCCATACCCCCAACTTCATCCACCTTCTTCATATCGAACCGATGCTAACCCAGATCTTGAGGAAGAGGGTAATTGCAGGAGGTGATATTTTCACCAAAATTGGAATCGTAGAATTTAATTTGTCAAAATAAATAATAATTTCCCAGTAAACTTCTAAAATACGAAAATTTCATTAATTTCCCACCGCAGTTTTTCTCAAATATCTCAAAATCTATAAACAATAGAAAAAAAATCATTAGGACCTTTTTCGTAGGTCATACTTCCCCCTACAAAAACGCTCCTCACAAAAATTTCGCCATTTCCCCTCATTTTCGAGATATTTACGACACAACAAGACGAGGTGAATTAACCCACCCCCTCACAACTATTTCACATTTGTTGTTATAATTCAGATGTTAATCCTTTGGTTTTTCGGTCCAATCGCATTCATCCCTGTCCCGTCAATCCCTCAGAAATCCCGGGAGGGTTGGAGACGTGAAAAAGAGAGCGCTAGATGAAGGAAAGGGCAGGGTGGGTGTGGATAAAGCTTATCTCAAACGGGCAGACGCGTCACAATCGATATATCTCGCGGAGTTTCATCTCATCCTTGGTATATACCCGAGTGGCACGGCTATATGACTGCCATTCTAATACCAATCCTTCATAAAAGTGAGTGGAACGAAGACAGAGGTGGATGGATTGATAGCAGTCTCCAAATGTATATCGCTATCGATACCTACAATATAAAACTTATATGTGCGGTTTTTAGGGGGGAATGAATTCTCGAGGAGAGGAAGAGAAACGTAGGGAAAATACTGGCTCTCCCCAGCCAGACACAAAAGATCAATTTTAGATTCGAAGCCATTTATAACTTCCTCTAATATGGCAAGTGATAGTATCGTTCGCTCATTCCCATCACCCCCCCCTTTTACCCCTTCAAATATTCCATTTCTCTCGATGAAATAATAAATTTATTCATTCGTTTAAACATGTGATTAGTCTTTCCCTAATTTTTTTACTCTAAAATAATAATTCTAATATGACAAGTGATAGTATTGTTCACCCATTCCCATCCCACCCCCCTCACCCCTTTAGATATTTTTTTTCCTCTAAAATAATAATTATTGTCTATTTTTCTTGATTAAATTATTAAAATAAATAAATAGAAAACAACCCTCGTCAAAATGACTAAAAAATCCAACTGCCATCACCCCTTGTTCCCCTTTAATTGATAAATAATAGTTCTCCTCAAGGTGTCCACAGTTGATCATAAATATTCACGTAAACAAGTGACACTCACACCCCCCCCCCAGTTCCGTTATCAGCAAAGCGCAGCGTCGTCGACGCGTTATATACATCTATATGTAGGTAATACAGCCCTGCCAAGAGGTGAGACTTGTCGCCCAACTCCTTCAAAACCCCACCCCACTACCCCCCAGTCGTCTTTATCACAGAAGCAAGCGTCTCGTTATCAGGCGCCCATTAGAATATCTAAATACCACCCCAGTGTACCTCAAATCGGATAGGGGTAGGGCCCGTAGGGTACAACTGCACGCGCAGGCTACTCGATAACATTTTCCACCCCTTCAAACCCCCCCCCCCTCACCGAGCAAGACAAACTTGCTTGATACTTATTATATTGCTTGTGAGGTGGCTGGAGCGACTCATGATGCCCTTGATATGAAGGCAGTTACTCTTTTGTCTGCCCAGGACGACCAGAATAACCGCTTAATTAACGGGTTTTTTTTTTCGTCCTGGAGAGGGGGCTAATGTGTAATCTTGAAAGAGACGAGTTGAATTGCGGGAGTGAGACTGGCTTGTGCCTGATAAGGGTTGAAGAGGTGTACAGGGGGATATTTTCATTGGATCTAGACTCACCGCTGGCATATGCCTGTCATTTCGGGGGTTGATGGGGTTGACGGGGTCTCGGGAGAGATATCGGTAGGTAATGGCTTTGGACACTTACCTGGAACAGAAAAAAAATTAATTATTACATTTAATGAATTAGATAATTAGTAAATAGTCAATTAAAATCAATTAAAATGAGTTTCCATCAACAGAAATGAATTTCCCAGGTCTCTGAGGACCTTGTGATGTCACACCCCTCACAAATCAATTTTTTTAATTTCCCCGAGCCTTTGGATTCCCTCAATTTAACAAAAAAAAGTCTGAAGGGAGGGATCAGTTGAAATAACCCATTGGAATAAATCAACAATGAGATCTTAATAAATGCCCTGTGAATAAGAGAATGCCTGATAAAAGGAGTAACAGAGAAGCCAGTGGTTATATGTATATAACGTCGGAATGGTTGGTAGGCAGCTAATATCCTCCTGGTCGCTATCCCTAGGCTCATCTCAATAAATTCAATATACTTGTGGAAATCGGTGAGGGGAAGGGCTGGTGAAGGGCTGCAGTGAGAAGCCCAACCACCCCCTCCAGCCAGTAGCAAAGTGGACTGAGTTGTCCCAGCAAGTATCCAACCTCTCTCATCTCGATCCGTTTCCACTTCTCACACTCTCACCATCCCCCTACCGACGGAGATGAGCTGCCCCATCCACCCACGTCTGCCTCATCCACCCTCAACTCACTCTAGCCTTTCAGAGTTGTGATAATGTATCAGTTATTGATTCACTTAGTAATGAGCTTTCAGTCAATTCAGGTTTCGAGGGGTGAGAAATATTTTTTTTTTGCTTTTGGGTTCACTGATTTTTTTTTTTGATCAGTTGGCAGTGGTGGGGGATCTGTCAGTTTGTTAATTTATAAATAATTAAAGTATTGTGTGAAAATATTGGGTGGGGGATTTTTTTTTAATTTTGGGGAATATAATATTTTATGAGGAAAAAAATAAAAAAGTTCAATTGGGATATTTCTCCGGAGTGAAGGCAGTCTCGTGAATTTGAACCAACTCGATAAGCCCAAAACCCACTATACGGTTGATGCAGAACGAATGCCCGATCTTTCGCATTAGCACAGAGCGAGTGTCGGTTTTTAAGTGGCGATAAGTCTCATTCGCCTTCCCATCGGATTTTTGGTGAAGGTATAAGAGGTGGTGGGAGCGACCTAACTAACGACTCGATGAAAAGCTCGTTTTGGCAAGCACACTGGTGTCTACCTTCGCCTGATAAAGTTTGCGATATTAGAACATTCTACTTTCTCAATTTTTTTTTTTTTTAACTGAACGTAAATTGTCGAAATCTTCTTTTACTTGATTGCTAAGAAATTACCTCTCGCCACTGTACCTTATCGAGACCACGGTGATATATGAGCGATAGCATAATTCAGAGGAGAGCCCATTGTCTCATATTTTATATTATTATTATTATTCCAAGAAATAAATAATGAAATAAAATGATGAGAACAATTTTGTGAGGGGAAAAAAATTGAAATGGTATTTTTAATTCGCCAGAATAATTCGAGAAAAGAACGAGATAACGGGAATAAATCATCGGTTTTCCCCACATCCTCAGAGTAAGAGTAAGAGAGAGTGTTAGAGAGGTGTGAGAATGCACCCCCGATTTTATTCGGTATCTCCAGAAGAGGGCCGATACGGAAATAGGTACGTTATACCACCCCTGAGATACAAAATCGTACATAAACGTTTGAATCGTCCATGTATTAGTGTTACAAAAGTGGTAAAACGTACATACCCACCAAGTAACAACATCCCCAACCCCCCACCAACACTTTACCCATTTCCCCTATCTGTTTTGGTACCTTCAACACCGATTAATAA
The DNA here is from genome assembly GCF_034640455.1 of Diachasmimorpha longicaudata. Taxonomy (NCBI): domain Eukaryota; kingdom Metazoa; phylum Arthropoda; class Insecta; order Hymenoptera; family Braconidae; genus Diachasmimorpha; species Diachasmimorpha longicaudata. The sequence goes on from NC_087243.1 coordinate 3,087,529, forward strand.
CGAGGCGTCGTTACACCCCAGTTGTGTGATAAGAGAGACTCTTATTTTTCTTCCTGTCGATGCCGTGTAAAAAAAAAATATTTCTCCGGGAAATCATAGAGGGAAAAATATGCGTCAATTTTCAGTACAACTTATTACCATAATTTTCGCAAAAAAAAATATTTTAATGACTAATTAAATATCTGGGACTAAAATTAATTGTTTTTCGAGCGGAAGATCAGTTGATTGATTCACTCATTCGAGGGAAAATGACGTTCCATTTGTTTTGTTCCTTTTTAGATTGAGGAAAATTGTTTAAATGTTATGAGGAAGCACCAATGACAGATAAACAAAATAAAAAATTGTAGAATTGAGATTCCTGAGGGTGGGGATAAGGTGGTATGAATGAAGGCTTGATACAACCCCCTGAAAGTTGGTAGCTGGCTCTCTCCGACGGCAGGGGTGGCTTATCGCGAAGCGCACGCGGTCGCCACCGCCAGTCACCACCACCTCACCCCCTTTTTCCACCCCTCGTCAGTGAAATTCTGGTGAATATAACGGTACTATTTCGAGGAGAAGAGTGAAAAAAAAACCGCTGACTTGTCAATACATTTGAAATTAAAAAAAAATTTAATAAAAGTTTGTTATCATTATCAATAACCAATGGATTTTCCTAATTCATTAACTAATTCATTAACTCAAACAGACGATCAGGACACAAACAAATAAATTATCCACTTGGACAGAATAAAAAGTTAAAAATAATCGTTTGAACTGAAAAAATCCCTCGAAAATCGATCTTAAAATAATTGAAACATTAATCCCTTAAATTAATCCCCAAATAAGAATCTCCTGGGAGGCGGATGAGGACAGGATCCACACATACGTGTTGTGTGTAGACAGATTGGTTAAGGTGAAACGTGAGGCTTGTGGTGTATCGACGGGTAGGTGGGGACAGGATGATCCTCACCGTCGATATCGCAAAAATCACCGGAGTAAAAAAAAAAATCCCGGGGAGAGAAAAAAATAAAAGGGGTTGGGATGGGGGTGAGGTGGGATGAGGGGATACCTCAGTGCCTCTCTCCTCGTCTCTTCTCATAACTTACACGTTGTGTACTGATCGTCCTGGCAGGCCGTGGCCGCGAAACGACGCGAGGAGTCGCCTTATGCCCTTATCGATGATCGTCATCTCTTATTCCACCGTAGCTCGAGTGCGGGGGGTTTGAAAACCTCAATCCGGGGAGAAGATATTCCCGATTCAACTCAACGCTGTTTCAGATAATTTTTTTACCTCATTTTTTCAATTTTATTCGATTTAATTTAATTTTTATTATTTTAATTTTAAAAAAGGGAAATTTTATTGACATTTTCCTTCATTATTTCCTCAAAATTTCCTGATATTCAATGAGAGTTGTTTTTTGACCAAAATTATCAACAAATTCACTCCAAAAATTCTAGAGTTTGAAGTAAAAATAACTGAGGAATATTTAAACAATAAATTCAAGTGAAATTTCGCACTATTTATTTACAATTCGTCCAAAGTGAGATAGAAAGGAGTGAGGAAGGGAATTGGCTCCCCCGAGGTAGATCACGATGCCAGGTGCGGAGGAAGAAAGAAAGAGGACGCTCGTGATCCAATGGAGATACAGTAAATTTTTAACTTTCGCACACATATAAGCGGATCGAGAGGAGAAACGAATAAAAAAAAAAAAAAAAACCCCGAGGATTCTCCTTTCCTCGACCACATAACCTTCCATCTCGCTCGCTATCGTCGGTCTCGGGCTCACCCTGATCTCAACCCCACGTGTACGAAACCACAGCGGTATATAAGCGAACCCGAGATGCCCTCCTCGAGATACAAATGGGTACCTATGCAACCTGTTATTATACATTGGCCTATACAAACAACGTGTTAATCGACAACATTTTCACTTTATTCCACCTATTCGAGGGTATGGTAGAGACCAAATACCATCGATTATTCTGGATCAATAATTTTATCAAAAGAGGGAGAGAAATAATCATTAAAAATTGTGGTGCCACTCGCACACCTCTCAAGACATAAAACATAAACGAAAATTCCCTGTGGACCATTTTTAGTTGATTGAGTGGTACGTCAAAATATCAGGACATGATAAATGTTAAATGATAAATTATAACATTTATTTTTTTTAATTTTTGATGATTTTCTACGGAATTTGTTGACTTGTCTCGTCATCAACCCGAAACGCCCACTGATTCACTCGAACCTTGACCCCCCAGCTAATTGCTGTTGGTTCTAGATCAGAGGATAGGATATCCGATCCCCCTCTGCACTCGAGTACATGTGGATACTTCATTTAGAGCCGGAAGGCATTGGCATACCGTGTGGATAAAAAATTTTAAACAACTGCAGCGAGAAAAATCCCACAAATACCATCGGAAAGTTATTATCAGTGATAGACTGATGTTTCCGGTCAACTGTCGATGCCAGGGTAATCATCAGGGTAATCTTCAATGCCCCCCCTTCCCTCTCCCACAAATTAAAATTATTAATATCAAATATAATAAAAATATGTGGCGTCTGACGTGGTAATGGACCAGTTCCCGGACGATATCGCATCGCCGCCAGTTGCAGTTCTTCAGGGGGTGAGGGATTGAGGGGGTGGGTTTAACAGAGGGCTTCATTAAAAATAGCTGTCTCCATTTCAAGGGAAAGAACCTCAAGACCTCACGTGAATGCTCATACAGCTCTACATTTGTGTGAGTAAAAAAAAAATGTACATTGAATGGGGCTCAGAGGACTTTGGTGTCACATATAAAATGCTCGGGGTTTCTCAGGAGATAGAGAATCTTATCGTAGGTTTTTTTTTTTCATTTTCAACCCTCCCCTAACTCCCCTCTTTGCTACGGCAACGAGCCACCAGGCAAATGTTTGGCCCCGTTCTATCGCACTCCTTATCGCACTCACCGGGCATTTTTATATTCAGAAACTTGACAGAATGTACGGACAACTGATACAACTGCATTGTTAATTTTTATTTATCTGAATTGGTGTAAGTAATAGGTTTATTCTTATCAGTGGTTTTTTGAATTGGTGTTGTCTATGCTCTGGTTGAGGTGAAGGAATTTTTTTTTTTTAGGGAGGGGGTTGTTATCTGAATTGATACGCGAATAATTTTGACGAGAATTGTGTAATAGTTTTGAAAAAAAAAATTCTCTTTTGTATTTTATATGAATTGAAATTTTTTTGAGGGAATGTTCGAGGGGTAAGTGTTGAGAGAAAATGGTGATGCATGAAGGGATGATAGTGGAGGTAATTTTTCATTGAATTCCTCCCCAAAAGTGAGTTTAAATGCTTCAGCAAAAGAATATTTTGAAAAATATTAAAAATATCGTGGAATTTTGGGGAAATCGATTGAACTGATCGATTAATCGTCCAGTTTTTCGTGGGGTCGATCGGTTTCACGAGACGATGGATCAACGAGGGGGGAGGGAAAGGGGTAAAAAAAAAGTTGGAGGATGCGAGAAGCCCCTCGTTGCACAATTATCTCATTGGCCGATCAGGACCCTCCCACGTGTTAATTTGCTTGTTGGTTAACCCTCCCCCATCCTTATCTTTTATTTCGTTGTTGCTTTTCGTGGAAGCCCTCTGGGTGTTCACCACCCTTATAGCCCTCCCCACACCACCGCCCTTCCCTCCCCCCCAACTCATTTTATTCTTCACTTAAGGAGAAATAAATGAACGAGAATAAAAATGTTCGAGTACTGGAGATTGAGAACGAGATTCTTCAGCTGATGAAGTTAAAATGGCGATGAATAATAATTAAAGGTAGAGAAATTTCTAAAAAATATCAATCATATGGGTAAATTAATAAGTCAATCGCTGAATTGAAAAAAAAAAATGGGAATTTTTTTTTAACAAATAAAATCGACCGTGAGATACATTGTATTGAAGTCAGATTCCAGATAAATAAGTTGGGTTATTCCTGAACCCAAGATTGACCTGAGATATGGAAAAGTTTTCGATAAAAATATACTCCCCCTCGTTCACTCAACGATGAACAATCATCAGAGGATTATTCAGTTATAGATTGTATACGATAAACAAACGTGGTAGACTCCGAGCCAAGCTCATCAATAATTTTAATCGTCGGTCTGATAACGATCGGTATAATCTACTGAATCAGATCCTACGAGTGATTAGATTTTTAAATTTTTGGGTAATTATAGATTTGAGGAGAGGAAAAAAACGAGTATAATGATGGCTCGCGAGTGATAAGATCCGATAAAATTTAAACTAATGAATTTCTCCTCCATTGTTTCAATTATTTTTCAAAAAATCGTTTTAAATAATTCATCACTCGTAATATTTCGACACATTTACCTTTTTACGAATAACTAATCTTGTTTTTTTTAACCCAAACCCAAGTGTTGAATTAATATTCCAGGAATAAATTACCATCAACCCCTTAATAATTAAACAAAAAAATATTACAAACATTTTAATTCCCTTCAGAAAAAAATTATTATGTTTAACTCACTCGTCAAACTCTTGAGATTCAGTCGTCTCTGTCTCCACAATAAAACACTCATGATTTAATAATAACAGTTAAACAATAATAATTCTCACAACCGATGATGAAATTCCCTCATTCTGATCCCAGTACAATGGAACACGTCACACACCAATGGCGAGATGAGTCTTCCCTTTCACACACTCTGTATTATTATAATATAATATACACACTGGACTCCCTCGGATCTTGATCACGACTGGCCCACGGGTGGCCCACTCTCTTGTCTATTGTCACGAGGGCGCAACGTGCATGAATAATCGCACCGAGATGTTACGTGTGGGCTTGACTGACGCCCCTATATAATACCCATTTGATGAAGACAGTTGTCTTACTTTTAAACAAATAAAACAAATCACCCTCAGACTAACAAAAAACTCCCCACCTTTACTCCACCAAATTTAATAAAATAAATAATTTTCCATAGCATTATATCGACTCAAATAATCGGAAATTAATTTTAAAAATAGGGGTGAGATGTTCGGAGACCCTTTCACCTCCCAGGAACATCTAAAACTGTCTGACTTGCACTGAAACAACCACTGCGTACACCAAAGAGAACTACCTGAAACCCTTATCACTGTTTTTTTTTTTTTTTACTGTCTTACCTCTCCCCCCCCCCCCCCCCCCACTTCCCCCACAATCACTCCCTTGCACTTTGTCAAGTTAAACATTTATCTCCCCTCTCCAGTCGCACACATTCCCCACTTTTGATACAACCATGGCCATGGTAACTCTGACCTTGGTACGTTATTTCGTACCTGAGGGAGAGTCACCTCACTGTCGTTACACTGTCTACAACTGTGTGAGAAATTGCAGTCACTGGTTGTATGTATCGAATACACGCGTGCAAGTTTAACGATAACCAGTATTGTGATAAGGCCAAGAGGGAGATAACGATTATGATTATAATACGTACATTCATATAAGCGATTATTCACAACGTTATCGGGTGAATTCTTTTTTCAGTCGTCATTTGTGTTTTTTTAAATTTTTTTTTTCTCATTTTTGTTCGGAGAAATTAATTCGTTATTTGAATTGTTGTTTTATCGTAACTGGCAGGATGTGACTGGATGAGATAATTTTCTATTTAAATAAACAGCAGATGGTGGAATTACAAAATCGATTGTCGAAAAGATATCAATTTCGAGGAATGAGACGTCATTTTAGTGAATAAATGTCACTAAAAAATTGATATAAAAATATATTTCAATGTATTTGAGAGGGGGTAGAATGATATGTGGAAATCCCAGTGAATTTTGCAACTTTCATGATAAATTTTGAAATAAAAAAATATAAAAAATTGATTGCCTTGCAAAAATTGCAGTATCACTTCAATTATCATCTCCAGATAAATAAATCCACTCGTTGAATTTTGTATATCTCCATGAGATATTCAAAACGACGATAACAAGGCGAATAAAACCGCATCCTTATCACCCAAAAAATTAACCAAAATGAATAAATAAAATTAAAGAGAAGAAAAAAAATGGGGAGACGTTTGAAAAAGAAAAATTGTGATTTTTCCTCAGTGATTTAGTGCACAGTGTGCAACTGTAGGTAGTGCAGCCTGCACTTTGACTCAGTTGGAATAAAAATAAGTTGAAAATGGAAGGGAGTAGACGGTAACAGCCCCGGGGGTTTGTATCGTCGCAAGTGTTGTGTGTGTGAGTGAGACAAAATGTGTTATCGGTATAGAGAGAGCGCTCCTTCGTTTTCTTGGGTCCGGGACGGGCGTTATCGGCCTCGTTCCAGATCGGCAACAGTGATATCACCAGAAAACGCGCGAGAGACCGGCGGCCACCTATTCGTGGCCAAGCGTTCACCGAGCTTCGGGAGCCCACGCGCGAGCCAAACTCGATACGCCATCATATACATACCATTGACTATTACGAAAGTTTTAAAAAATTTATCAACAAATAGGGGAATTAACGCGACGTGCCGTGCAGAGAATTTCAATTTTTATAATAAATATTTTCAAATAATTTAATCGAAAAAAAAAATCCCCAGGAAATATTTCACGTCACGATTTTTTTGGGGGGAAAAATTGACTGAAAGGGATGATAATTAATGATGGAGTTGTCGCCCTTTGGACTGTCATGAAGGTCTAGGAAATTCGGGAGATTATCATATGGAATGATAAATTAAAAGTTTTGTAAATAATTCGGAAAATGCAGTGGAAAATCGTCGGAAAAATTCAACGGTCTAGGGAATATCATGAAGTACCACGGAAACCGATAATTTTTCCTGGGGATTTTTTTTTTTTCTGTTTTTAATTGAGGCGGGTTGATGGAGTCGGTGACCGCTGGCCTCTTGGTGAGTCTGAAAAGAGATGCTCTCCCTGGCGCCCGCGTTATCTTCAACGTCGAGATCCTCGTGGCAACGAGACTCTCTCCTCTGTGTTGCACATTCACTGTATATACTTGAGATCAATCCACCGATGTGGGGGGGAGGGGGATAAGGGAAATGAGAGAGTGCAACAGTGATTTCTCTGTTCTGTCGCTCAAAAAGTTTGATAAAAAAATATCGTAAAATCGAACCGAAAATCCTGAGTGTCTCAAAGAAATAATATTTCATCGTTCCCGAAGACAAATGTTAACTCCCTCGAACGTTTAAAAAATGATAATTGATTGGAAAAAAATTAATTAAGTTAATTAAAATGAATTTTCCATTCGCTATTCCATAAAACTGTTTTTCTAAATATTTCACACATATCATTTACCATTTTTTACAACTGCAGTTGATTTATTACCGTACCTCGTGCATCAAAAAACCTTATCACCACAAAATCAACTAAAAAAATCTACTATCACCGGACGATGGAGGAGAATGAGCCACGTTAAACTCAAGGGGATAGACAGGAAATTCAAAGATAGTGCGATCTTCGCTGGTGATTTGTCAAAGTCGAGTTGATTCCCACGGATAAATGGAGTAGGCTTTGTTCCCCAGCTTTCATCGTCATCCAGCTCTGACCAATCGACAAGAACCTATTTGTTACCTTTGCCTCCCCCCTTTCCCTTTCCCTCCGCCACTTGAAAAATAGACTTGCACTTTCTGCACAAAAAAAATTGAGATGAAATGGACACGAAAACCCGGAGATTCCCTGAATGTCACAGGGGGTCGTTTCTCATTTGCGTAATCTCGGAAACACTCCCACCCTCTCCCCCCTCCTCACTCTCTCTCGCCCTTTCTCTATTCGTGACCAACGTCCAACCCTCAGTGACCCACCATTTGTTCTCCACATTTTGACGAGGCAAACTAGCTCTCCCTGGTACATCCTAATCGGCTCGAGCTCCTCTTTCTCCCTGACGTAATCATAATTGCGAACATGGGAATTTTAAAGGATTAAAAAAAGAACATTCCCTGCATACACCTGCAGGCACATCCCCCTGATGTGTTTTAATCAGTGATGTATTATCTAATGGGGTAGATTTATATTTTTTTTTTTGAGTGAGAGAGATATTAGTGACAATCGTTCACCGACGATTGTCATGACCAGACGAATTTATATTTTTTTATAGGAATTTTGGGGCTTGTGAGGGGCCTCGTGGGCCCCGAAAAAGGGCCCGAACTTGGGACCACCCCATTTTTCGGCTATTTCTTGGGAAATAATAGAGATAACACGATTTGGCCGACGACATTCGACTCGTGAGACGATTTAGGGCTCCCAAAATATTCTAAAATTAATTTCCAAAATGTGATGGGCATTAAATTTTCTATCTGCGTACGCAGTTGAAAAATCGGATCAACTATTCGGTTAAAATATTTTTTTTCCCCCCCCCCATTCGATATTCAATTTTCACCGTCGACCAAATGAAATGATTTTCACTCCCATAAAACATTTAACTATCCCCGACTCCACCTTTATTTCCCTCCCCCATTCTATCGACACACCAACTGCATCTATAAATGCCCGATGTCTCTGCATACAGAGTACATCGACCCCGATACCTAAAATCACCACTCGATCGTGTCTTGAATGGATTTATTAAGACCTCAGGGGCTAATGTTGTATGTACGCATAGTCTGACGCACTCACAAGTCCAAAAACTTCTCCAACACATTATCAATAATCTGACCTTGGCATTCTCGATAAATGGGATCCACTGTGTGGATTCATCTCCCTCATCTTTGCTTTAAAAAAACTCTCGTGGTTGTGTTGAATCGACTCGAGCAATCGAGAATTCATTTTTTTTTCCCCCCTTTGGTTTTAGATTTTTTTTTTTTTTTAACTTCTTTTTGCCTCATCGCTTTGATAAGATAAATAACTATCGGGTTGGATGGGACTGGTTCTCTTTTCTATTTTCATGCAGACGTCGAGGAGTTTTATGGTCGCGAGACCCTTCTTTTTGTGATGGATGGGAGATTAGGCGGTTTTTGAATTGGATTTTATGAGAAAATCAGGGGGGGAGAGGAGGAGGAGGGGGGAATTGATAATGGGAATGGATTTCAAGTAAAAAATCAAAGAAGATTGGTCAACTCTCAGTGAAGAAACTTTTTTTAAAAAATAATCGTTATTTTAAAAGAGAAAATTTCACGTTCAATGTAATAATTGATTCTCTTTTAATTAAAAATAATAATAAATACCTCGAGTATTTTGCCAGTATAAAATAAAATAGTAAAATTTGCGTTAAGATAATTTCCCAGAGTGATAAAAAAAATGAAAATTCCTTTTCTGTGGGAAATCAACTGGATAAATCCAATGAACCTCATAATCCACTCAAGAAAACCCTCCATCTGTCGGTCTCACCCACTCCCCCGCCCCTCATACCCCCCAAAAAAACACAAGAAAAGAATTAGCCAAGTCGGTGTGAGGTCCCGATACGCTTGTCAATGTACTTCCCGTCTTGAAGATGAGCCTCTTGACACCGGATATCCCAGTGCGGGCAATGGAGGTAAGATGGTCACGTGAATCTTCGTAAAAAATTCGACTCATCCACCTGGAGACCCTCAACCTCAAAGACCCCCGGGTATTACGTAATTCTAGTGGTTGAAAACGATGTTGAACTCGCGTCGTAAAGTTGGAATTCAGAGTGAAAGCTACCGATCCTCCCTGGGTGGACAGCCAACATTGCTAATGGCTTAATGGCAAATCGATGTTTTCTGTCCCACCGGAATGTATTTATGTACTCATCTACTGTTCTCATCATTCCCCAAACAGATACTTAACTAATCACAAATTGATTTGGGTGCGAATGGGTATAAATATTTATTGATAATAATCTCGACCATCGGTGGGCATTTCCTCGACTCTTTAATAGAAGGATCAGGTGAAATGTTGTTTAAATATAATAATAATCTAATAAACAACAATTTTTCACCTCTGCTCATCACAATCGTTCGATTATTATCAGACTAATTAATGGAATAATGAATTATTTTGTGATTAAAAAAATTTTTTAGCCTCATCGGTTATAAATTTATTGATTGATATCGATTCCAGGTCTCACCGATGAAATAAAATATTCTAATAATTTCTCCTCCCACAGATCGATAGTACAACCATCGGTGAAGTGATTTCCGATGAATTTTAATGATTCAACTTGATACCCAATCCCCAAAAAAAAATCATCTCCTTATCCCCACGATCTGACTTTTATCTTCGCTCCGAATAGCCACGAGTTTCAGCCCAAGTGAGATCGATTGCTCGTTAGTCGAGGGCTTGAGAATCGAAGAGACAGAACTGTCGTCTTTTCAAAAATTTTCAGATTGAAACACGATAATATGTCAAAACGAATATTCGATACTTTAAAATGCAGGTCGTTAGAGTCTCGAAGTTTTTTTTTATTTCGTTCCCGGTCTCGTCTCCCCACCGTCGGAGCTGTGGAGGGGGTGAGGATGAGTGTTGGGATTTGATAAAAAAAAAAAAAGGAGTGAGGATCCATAAAAATAACGACGATTTTTTTACATTGTTTTTTTTTTTTTTTTCATTTAGTCCAGTTGGCTCATACCCCGGGCGTATCTCCATTCGTCACTTGGACGGGTAGTTTAATAAAATTCAGGGTGGGGGAGATTGACTCGTGTCAAATTTAGAGTTTAATTCAATTTGTAGAGATGGATTTATTCGTGACGTGGGGTAATTTGAAGTTTTCCGGTTTTTCTTGATACCCAAGGGGGGTGGTAAAGTTACTCGAGGTGTTTTTCTTGTCATTTATGATTGAATTCATTCCACGACAGTATAATTTCAACCAGACAGACTATCAAACTTGACTATACGTCGACGATAATAAAACATCTCGGAAAATTCAATTTAAAATGAAATGAAAGTCAAACTAAATTTATCCTCAATTTATTATTAACCTAAAAAATTCAGGAACTAAAATTAAATAAAATTCCAAGCCTGACCTTTGATTAACCCAATTCAATCGTTAAAGTAATTCATTAATCCGTGACATGCGACAATTTCAACACCTCAATTTTTACTTTCCACTTCGGAGAATGGAAAGTTACTCAAGACATTTTTCTCCCAATTCTCAACCCAATAAAATTCACAGTCGCACCGTAATTTCACCGAGACACATGATTCACTTAAACCAAAACTTCAAATCCGGTTTTGTTTATAATAAAAATATATAAAAAACCCTCTAATGATATTCCGTGTGTCAAACCCGAGTGGAAATGCGGTGGCCACTAACGGATACCGCGATTAGATCGTCCGGAGAATGGGCATAAACTCAAAAATCAAAAGATGAAAAAATAAAATAAAAATAAGTATATAACTGGTAGATGGGAGTAGGACATATCAGAGAAGTCTAGACAATGTTCAGCAGGTATGTCTCGTATCTTTTAATTTTTTTATCTCTCCTTTTCCCTCTTTTTTTATTCCCCCGTCTCCTTATTCTCTTCCCTATCGCCTCTATCTTTTCTCTGAGACTCAGGAGAGTGTGTGAGAGAGAGACAGGGGGGGGAAGGGGGGAAGCGAGTGGACGCAGGATGGAGATAAAGAAAGGACTAAAGAGCGGAGATTAGCGCTAATGCATCGTGTGCAAGGTAAAGGGGAAGGTATCCCTCATATTTCAGACGAACCGTGACGTTCGTCCCCAGATATTCAATTCTATCGGACGTAGTTTTCCCCTCATTTTCTCCTTTTTTTTTTTATCTTCCCCCAGAGTATTTTTAATCCGAGAATCGTACGCTGCGCGCTACACATGAGACTATGATCTCCAAAGAGGACCAAAAGGTACCAGAACCGACAGGAAAATATTTTATAAAAAAATTTCTGAATAATTCGATAAATCGGGGGAAAATTGTCGCAAAAATCGCCTCATCCCGGACGTCTAAAATACTACACCCTCCCCTCCCCTCGCTCCACCCCCTACTACTAAATGGATGAATCGACAGGGATAGACAGCATCAAAGTAACATCGTTGCCGAGGACACGCCGAGTTTGTGACAAGTTTTCCACTCCCTCGATAACGTCTTTCCACGACGTCTGCATTTTCACTCAGACCATCGTATGCCAATGCGATAACGAGTCACAAACTTCAACCACTTCCCCTCACTACCTCAATCCCCATCCCCCCTCGCCCCCCCCCCTGAAATCAATGAATTTCGGTTGAACGATATGGAAATCCATCGAATTCTGGAAATATGATTCGATAATCTTCCCCTCAAACTTCACGAGAGATACAGGAAAATTTTGGGGGGTTTATGATTTGTGATATCAAGTGTCATCTTGCTGGTGAGAATAGCCCAGTGTGTGATGGCAACTGAAGGGGGTGGGGTTGCAGTTGTAAAAGGGAATGAGGGGGTTAAAGTGAGGGAACCGCAGTGCTGTCGCCCACTCGTGTGGAAAAATGATAGCGCCACCACTGACTGAGTACCTCCGAGAGTTCCGCGGGGTTCAGTGGGGGGTTGAAAGAGGTGAGGGGGAGAGTAGGAGTTGGGTACAGAGGGTTGACGTTGGCTCCAGAGGGCGGCGAGATGCCCGTTTGCGATTCCCTTATCGTTGCCGTGCAGTTGTGTGTGCCTTTATGAAGATCTGTCAAATATCTGGCGATTCTCGATTTTTTTTTTTCAAGTTTTTTAGAGAAATTTCTTGGGATTTTAGGGGTTTTCAAGGGGTGAGGGATGGCAGGGTGGGTAAATTGATATTTGGGATGATAAAGAATTATTTGGAATTTTTGGAACCGGAGATTTAACATTTTACCTGAAATAAATCGATATTTTGAAGATTTTTTTGAAATCGATTTATTTATTGATTATCAGTTCGTGAAAAATCGATTTTCCAATCGTTCGTGGGCTCTCTCGACTCCCACTCGACGAGTGGATACCTCGGAATGACTTCATCAAGCGATGTGAAAGGGGTATAAGTGCAATCGCTTCGCTATATAACGATTTGGGGGTTGAAGAATGGGGGTAACACCGATTGGCATGAAAAAGCGTCGTGATAAATCGTTAAATCATCCTCGTGGAAGAGACCGAACATAGGATCCACCCTAACCCTCTTGAATACCACTCTCCCTCTTTAACACCCCCCCCCCCCTACCCCCTATATAATTCCGTCTCACGAATGCCCCGGGTCAGTTCGGGAATTCGAGTCACGAATTCCATCGGAAATTAGGACCCGCTTCAAGTTCCCTTCACTCGTGTCTCCTCCACGTCAACTCATTCGTTTCCACAATTCGCGAGATGAATAACATTCACATTCCGTCAACGGATAAATAAATATATCTCACTATGAATAATAATGGAATAAAAAATTCCCAAAGAATATTCATGACATTCACTGGAAATTATTTCCCCTGAACTGTTACATTTCTAATCAGATTCAAGACGACCTCGTCAATCAGCCAATTTCATCAGGATATTTCAAATGAAATTCATCTAGATCACTTTCACTCCAACAATCCACGGTACCACCTTTACATTCATTCAAAATCGTGCCCAATGCCGTTAGGATTTATTTAAAAAATCGCAAATGTATCGACGAATCGTGAAATCGATAACTGTAAATCATAATTCAACTTCACCGAAACGGTATAAATTTTGTACATAATATTTATCTTATATTCACTAGCTGGAGAAGTCGGTGAGAGATCACTTGTACTGGCACAAACTCCCTTTGGTTTTAGGATTGGGTATTGTTGGATTAAAAAAAAAATGAGGGTGGGAGAGGGAGAGGGAGAGGTGAAGCTATCTGCGCGCACGGTATCACTTGCACATCTTTCGTTCCTCTTATTTTACATTTCTTCAAGAAGTGGATGAGGAACCGAGATAAATCGATCCCTCCCGGGTCTCTCGATCACGACGCCATGAAAATCGAGACTCAAGATTTTATACACTTCGATACTTGAAACTAACATGGCCGATTGGGGTTGAAAACATCTCATCGACATTTGTCTTGATTAATTAACCCTAAAATTACCTCAGAATTTAACCCTTCACGAATTAACACAAATAAAATTCTTTTATTTCCCGCATTACTCTCCCAATCGCCCTGAAAACCGAGGAGTCATCGAGAGCCACCCCTATCCCCTTCATCCCTCAAAAAAACTTAACTCTTTGAAGAAGAAAATTTTCTCATCCCCAATTCGTACGTGCTCCACCTCATAATTGTATTTCCAACGGACAAAAGTGCCAGTTCCATTCACAGCAAAATCCTCTAATCTCATTCCACCCCCTTTTACCACCCCCCCCTCGGCATCCATAACCGCACACATACGTGGCAAAGTATCAACGAGACGAAATGAAAAGGCGCAAAGTGGATGTATCGGTAATAATAATCGCGAGAATGAGAGAGTTGAACTGAATAGCGAGTAACTACATTGCAAAGAGTGTGATGAGGGTTGGGGGGTGAATGGGGGGGTGGATGGCGTCGTTTTGTGGGATGTAGATATGCCATGTTCTTGTTCAACCAGGGGCTGTGGCTTCGGTGGGTGAATAAGTGTCGGTGGATTGGCGATTGGTAACGCAAATGGCAAGAGGGTAGGGGGTAGGGGGATGAATGATGCGAGTGAGTACTCTCCTTTTGTCTTTACCACTGCTTTAAATCCAACCCCACCCCCTTCAACTCCCTCGATTACTTCTCTTTCTATTCGAGTTCATCCCATTTCTCTCACACCACTCGCTGTCTTGTCCCTCGTGAAACGCTTTACCGTTATCCACCCTCTTTAACCCCCTCATGTACTCGGTGATGCGTCTTTTCATCGTTCGTGTATTGTATCTCGTGAATTAATTTATTAATCTATTTATTATTGATTATTTTTAAGGTTTAATTTATGGGAAAAATTAAGGGTTGAAATTTGTTTTGTGGAATAAAAATTTTTGCCACCCCAGGAACTACCCTCTCACTCCCCGAATTATTATTCCTCTCGAAACCAGTGAGAACATCATTTTTCACACGATTACTTCCCCCCGATAATCGAATGATAAGGGATGTGATAGGCAAAACAGTAATAACTCATAAATTTCCGTTGTCTTTTTTCATGTCATCTTTCATGACATGGTGCTTAAAAATAAGTGACAGTCAGGGTCCAGAGGGTGAAGTGGAAAAAAAGAAGAAGGGTGACATCAGTCCCGGAGTAAAATAAGAAAGTAGATTAGGAGGCATTGGCCCGGGGGCTATCCACTCTCTCGAGTCAACTTTTTAAATACTTTCCAACTCCAACGGTGACAAATTGGACAGGATGAAGAGGGAGGACCGTTTACTTCAACCCCTGGATTAATTCAACCCTGAAAAAAGCTCTCAAAGTCCGAAACTACGATAAGTGTCTTGTTATTAAGAATGTCTTTTCTTTTAACTGGTGTGGAAGACGAAAAAAATCAACCCCCTCCCCTCACTCCCCCATTTTAAATGTTAATAAATGTAAATGAGACAAAAACGATAGAAAATCAAACGTATTTCTAATTAATCAAATAAATTGTATCTCGAAATTTTTTTTTTATTTCTGTTAATTCGAAAGGAAACGAGCTGACTCTGAATATTTTAAATTGAGGGTAAAGTTTCATACTCTCAATTAAAAAGGGAATAATCTGCAGAAGAAAAAAAAACCCTAA
Organism: Diachasmimorpha longicaudata; assembly: GCF_034640455.1. Classification (NCBI taxonomy): domain Eukaryota; kingdom Metazoa; phylum Arthropoda; class Insecta; order Hymenoptera; family Braconidae; genus Diachasmimorpha; species Diachasmimorpha longicaudata. The sequence goes on from NC_087243.1 coordinate 3,103,062, forward strand.
AAATTATAATGACAATAATTAAACCAGAATATTTCCAATTTAATGAAAAATAATTAATTTGTGATATAATGAAGGAAAACGAATGGCTTTAAAATTCATAATTGAGACTGAAATTTTATGTCATCGTCATCTAGATGAGCTGACCCCATAGCACAGACAACTGGCAGACGATACGAATGTCCGGGCGAGACCAGGGGGGAGTTACGGAGGGATGAAGAAGAGGGTGAGGAATATGGAGAAGTCAGAAAACCCGTGTGAATGTGTATGTGGGGCTAAACGTTGGATATATCTGGGTAGCGAGTTAATTCTGCCCCTGAGGGGTGAGCCTCACGAGTGAAGAGTGTACGGAGGGGGTGGGTGGAGGTGGGGAAGAAGGGGGTGGAGGCGAGCCGCACGGGTGAGATAACACATTTTGACGGTATAAAAATGAGTGTTTTTCTCATCCTATCTACGCAGATAGCGCACCTCCAGAGTCGGATTTTTCTCCAGCTACGTCTCCTCTTTTTTACCCCCTCATTCGCATTAAAATGCCACTTTATTTTTAATTTTAATATATTTTATTATAACTATTTTTTAAATTGATTAATCAACTCGAAAATAACCCGACACTATCACCTATTCCACAACGAATAAATAAATAAAATAATATAAAAATAAAAACCAATAATCAACCCCTCAACCCCTCAACCCCTACCCTCCAACCCCTAATCATTAATAAAAAAATAATGATTTTTACTTCATAAAATTAATTGAAACTGAAGACTAAAGTGATTTGTATCGACGAGCGTAGGAGTTTTAAATAAAAAAAAAACGTTAAAAAAACGGATATTGCGTCAGTGACGACGCCACGATCTAATTTCAATGGTGTCTGTACTGGTTCCTAAAGAAGGGGAGGAGAGGGGGGATGGAGAAGTGGGGGAGAGACGAATAGAGGATGAACGGAAGATGCTGTAAGTAATACAGGCGCCATTGAAATTAACATATCTCAACGATAGGCCAACGGCGTATGTACCCAACCAGCACGATGTGGCAAACGATATCGTACATAGATGTATATAACCCTCAAGTACGTGTACTTGATCGACGGGGGAGTTATAACACGTCATGTTAAACAGCCGGATCAATTGACATTCCACTCAGTAAATTATCCACCTCTTGTTAGGATTTCTCTCATCGAATTTACACGAAGATAATGACAGATGAATCGGTGATTAATCCGTGAATTATTTTAAAAAAACCCTCACATCAATAATTAATCAATAATTAATTATAATTAATTATTATTTTTAAAAATATCATAATCAAATCGATAAAACAAATATTTTATCCTTTGAAAATGATTTATACGATATATTATTGACATAATGTATCTTTCATTTTGATTTTAATGTCCCAAGCGTTTCCTCCTCCCTCTTTCCATCCCACCCCCCACCCTCCCTCTCGTACAGAGTCAGGAATACCAAGATAGAATCAGTAGCTGGAGCTAGTTAGACGATAACATCGCCCCGGGTGGATATATACGCGGCGTAACGGCGAGGCAACTGTCGGAGGGGGGGGGGGAGAGGGGTGGTAGAGGGTGAAGGCGGTGGTAAAATGGAAGGAGGTGAGGTATAGGTAGAGTAGAGAGGGATGGAGGGGTGGGAGTGGAGGAACGATCGTTGATAAGAACAGCCGCGCAGTCCCGATAACGTTGTCCCTTATCTTCGTCCAGTGGCGCCGCAACTCTCAAGGCTCCCCCACCACCAAAAAAACTTCCACCACCCCTCATTCACCCAGTGGGTGAGGTATACCACCCACTCATCCCCCCTTACCCCACCCGCTGTAGCACACTTCTATTCGATTTGTATGGCAACGCGTCCAGACATTCGATTTATATTCATCAGAAAAAAAAAATGGTAAAGCAATATTGCGTTGAAGGAATTTTTATGATTAACATTGGAATCATTAATCGCCAGAGTGGAAGTCATAATCATGAGATACGAGAAATAATTCTCATGATGATGAATGAATTATTATTCAAAAAATAATTTATTTGAATTTTCGATAGAAATTCACCAAAAAATTATCGCTCATTAAATTTTATAAATTAAGTGATTGATAATTAAATTAAAAATTATGAGTAATCAGTAAATAGGTGCATACCCCACCCTCTCGATGATTAAATTAATGATATAGAGCTGCAGAAAATATTGTAATTTATAAATAAAATTTTTAATTCAAAAAATAGCGAAAAATACCTCCATTGAAATACGTAAATTTCAAGAGGGTGAGGGAGGGGGTGGGGGGTGGGGTGGTGGTGTAGTAGAAGGGAATATAGTATAGATGCCAAGAGTGATAGTGAAATAGGATGCCAGATTGTCGAATATGATAAGATCCCAGTCATGAGATACCCTCGACTCCTGGCCACATGCACACAGACGTAAAACCGATATTATCCATTCGTTTTTTATCCTTCTTCGTGTCGCTCATAAGGATAATAACCCCACACACCACGAGCAAATCATCAGATATATCCCCCCCCCCCCACCCCCAGTAAAAATTTACCCCACCCATTGGACTGACGTTCGCAATTGAAAATAGCGAGTGAGAAAAAATGGAAAAAAAAAATTGTAGATTTTGTGGATATTTTTTTAAACAATGGAATGTAAATCATATTTACTTGTAATCGGTGAGGAATGACACTCTCGTTGTGTACATAGCGACGAATACCAATGTGACTCAGTGGTGTCTCAAAAGAGAGATGGAGAAGGAAAGGAGATGGTTATCAGGCACTTTCCTGTGTCCTGCCACGTTCTCAGAAGAGCGTTCGAGCTGTATGAGGAAACGTTGTCCATGAATAATTCATGTATGTCGCCAAACGAGGCACCCATACTACCACATACATGTACATGTACACGAATAAGTTATTCTCATTGCAAAAGAAAAATATTTATCTCGATTGTTATATGCGTTCTAACAGATAGAAGATTAATTTTTTGATAACAATACGAGAGAGGAATGAATACCAACAATTTACGAGGACATATCGTCCTGAAGAAATTGAAGAATTGATAATGGACTTTCTCCAGGTTGAATTGTTGCTTTTACCTCGAATTTTGCAATTTAACAAACTGAATTTTAATTTTTTTTCTGATGAACTTTTGATGAAAATTCAAGTCTTCGTGAGAGATATTTCGTGACTTATTGTCAATTTAATATTATTCAAGACCTTTAATTTTGAATGGCACACGATGTGACGAGGCCATCGCCGATAAAGATGGTGACCAACTGAAGTCAAGTTATCTGAGACGTCATAACTAAACGTAGCAAAGTTGTTGGTACGTATCTCAGTGGAAGCCGGCAGGTTGCGCTATACAGTTCTCTTGCACTTGTACAACTCAATATATATATATACATGTGGGTACCGGACTCTTCAATGTCATGAGATAGCATACCCGATACTGCATCACTTCACCTCAACATACATATAATTTATCATGTGTGTGAGTGTGACTACCGTCTACCATCTCTAACCCAGTGAGAATAGGGCTTTTTCCATCTGTTAGCATAATCTTATCGTTTCCAATGTCACGGAAAAATCATTGGACACCGATAAACTGAAGATATTTTCCATTGATTAGAATTTCATCAGAGGAAAGTGCCATGCAGAGATAGAAAAATCGTGGAAAAAAAAAATACCAGATCGTCATGGAAATTTAACTCAAAGTTGATCAATTTTTTCAACAAAAAAACGCCAGAAGATCTCAAAAGGGTCAATTTTTTCCCCCTATCACACACTGTTTTTTGTCTGTTATCACAGCACTAGTGCATCACAATCTCTGGTTATTCTTTACCGAGGATGAGCTACAACTTCCAACCGGAAAAATCTCTTATTTCGCATTATCGCTGTTTGAAAAGAAAATTTATTGCTGATGAAAAGCTCGCAAAATTCTCGAGAATATTCCCCACTACCTCAAACCTCATGCTTGTACATAGGGTAAAAGACAACGAGACGGGTAGTACATTTATCCGGTCTCTCTGATAAGCGATCTGCGGCCAATCGTCGTGCCGTGTGATAACATCTGATTACTTTAGTCCACTGCCCGCAACACACTGACTTCAGCTTTCATATGAATTCACGTACTCGGTCATTACACGCGCCTCTCAACGTCAACTCATTTAGTTAAAAATCGCAGGAATGACAATCAAGTCAGAAGTAATTTATTCTGATTATTTCAGGTCAATAAAACTCCAAAACTCCCAAATAAAAAATAAATAAATTTGATAAAACGTACACCGCCATTTTAATTTTTCAAAATTCATTTTAACCCTCGCAAAAGACCTCAAACGATTCCCTCAAATACTCCCCACAATTTTCAACATTTAAAATAAATAAAAAAAATGTTAAATAAATATGTACAAAGTTTTTCATCGATACGAAGGATTCCTCGCATTCCTCAAATTACAACCACAAACACCCTGAAAAAAAAAAAAATCTTAATGTGTTATTAAAAACAGCCGTGGCTTAGTGCCCGTACACTAGTGTCGGTGGTTTTTATCAGTCATTTCCATTTCTTGATAACTGTTTCTGCTTATCGCATGGGGTTCTGGTCCGAGCGAGTTCGTTTCTCCCACTACCTTTTACCACTCCCTTCGACTACAGTGAAGTCTCGTGTATACACAAGAGCTGCCTACAACCACTGTTTTACCGAGTTTAACTATCTCTATCTCTGTTTCACTGACTCGCATTCGCTTAACGCCACCTTTATTTATTTTTTTTTTATCCAACTCTTCCCCCCCGTACCACCCCGAAGCCCTCGCACTGTCTCGCTCACTCTATCCGGTAATAACTTTGGCTATCGCCTTCATTGATCTCAGTATCACTGCTTTATCTCGAACTGCACTGGCGTCGCCACCACGGGACGCTGAATATTTTTTCCAACAAATATTATATTTTTTAAAAATAAAGATGAACTCATCATTTTTTTTTTCACAACTCAATTTCTCGAATTTCAATGGATTTATTCACGATTTTATTCCTCAAACCTCTAACTGTTGATTAATAACATTCAGATAACCCAAATAATACTAGAAATTCCATAAATATTGACATAATAAATAATGATTATTGGAAATGAAAAAATGTAGAGAAAGAAATTGAAAAAAAATTGAAATTATGAAGAATTAAATGGTCGAGTGTAATAACTCACGATAAACTATCATAAATAATTCAATAGATAGTCGATGCAAGAGTCAATGCGATTGCCGATAGATATGAGTAATGAGAATATTTAAGAAGAGGCGAGAGTATTAGCAACATGAGATAATAAGTTACCGGGTTTAGCAGGTGACGAATTAACGTATTAGATATTACCGAGTGAATAAATAATCATGATAAACTAGTACGACATGATATTCTGTTATAGAAAAGTGTTGATCTCACCCCAGGATACAAGTGACTGCCTACTCTATATCACAGTACAATTTTTTTCCCCTCATTATTATTAATATTTCACAATTATCGCATTACTTGTGACATTAATGGTGAATGTAATTGGAGAAACGCCGGAGTATACCCCATATCCAATTACTTACTGGCAGGGTAATTTGATACGACTGGAGGAGAGATTTTTCCAATTTTTCGTAAATAAATTCACCCCCTGTTTTAATTTTTCCCTTTAAAACGGGTAAAAGGGCTTGTCACTGTTCATCGGGGTCATTGTCGATCTCACATACACCCAGTACCATCATCGTGACATAAAAAAAAATTTCCACAATTTTTTTTTTCTCGTGAGAACAATCACAACGTATGAAAGAATGCCATTGTGTCAATATAAACACAGTACCATGAAAGTCATACGTCGATCCACCTCGTACGTTTATTACCTCACCATGAAATGGATCTCCTCCACTCACTTCAATATACCCTGTGACCAAGTGAGACAGAGATGCCGAGGGCGAGTCCCTCCTCCGTACTTCCATTCGCGCATAATCACGACCAATAAATCTCAGTTGCATAAGTGTAACGAGCGATAGTAGATCGCAACGCACACAGCCCCGAGGCACAACGCGTTACATTCGAGGTAAAAGAGGAGGTATCGGGATGAGGAGGAGTTCAGTCCCTGTATTACCAAGAAGAAGAAAAAAAAAAAAACAATCCAGAAGAGGGTGGAGAGTATGACATTCACTTTCCCATCGGAGTGTTCTTTTCCTCGATTTAAAGAGGAAAAAAAAAAAGGGACGCGGGAATTAATTGAATTTATTTCTGGAATAACCACACGTGGACATCGTTAATGCCCAGGAGTGTGGTGAATGGTGCAGCACCTGTTGCCGGTTCACACCTACTTGAAACTGGACCCGTGCGAAAGAGCCATCGCTCGATTATTTTTGTGACACCCAAAATTCCGAAAAAAAAAATTCAACAAATGAATTTAATGACGATATTTAACTCCATATTTCACGATTTTCTTTGCCCTGTCAAGAACTGGGGGTTCTATAAATTATTAATAACTTTACTTTCAAATTGTTTATAAATTATTCTAAATTTTAACGATAGAAAATATTTTTTTTAAATAAAAATAAATGTAATAAAGCATTTTTAGTATTTTCCTAACGTTATGATTTTACCATGAGTCCCACTGAATTTCACCCCCAAAATTCAATTATCCATCCCCTATCTACCCCACCCCACTCCCCGATTCTCTGCAAAAATCGCCCAAAATAAAATGCATTGGTCGATGAAAAAAAAAAAAATTCCAACTCGAAAGTTATTCCTCAAGAAAACCCATTGGTCGTACACACACGGTCCGTTCCGGAGAGCGATGGGTCCGGACGATACGCGACGCGAGTTGAGGCCACTCTACCTCCACCACCCCACCAAACAGGGGGAATGAACGCGCATATAAAACTCGAACTATCTTGGCAATCTGAGTCTCAACGCGAACCAGTTTTCGCGTGCTACGTTCATTCGGAGTCTCCAAGGAGGGCCCCCCCCCATCCACATTTACCCTCTATAAACAATTTTTTACTCCATCCAATTCTCTCAACAATAAAATTAACGATACAACATGGATAAGAGAAGATGAGGTTAATACGTGAGTAAATTATCGTGATGTTTACTTTGTATCGGTTATTTTTTTAAATATTTGACAGAATTATTGAGCGTAAAAATTTTATTAAAATGTTTTATTACGAATTCTTTATGGAATTGATTAAAAATCTGTATTAAATTATGGGCACTTTATAAAAATTCTTATCGCATTATAATTTCACGGAAAACTTCAAGGATTATCGTTCCACAAATTTCAAAATTTTTCAAATTCAATTAACTCCTCAATTTAATAAAAAATAATACGATTTTCACGTTTAATTAGTGCACCCCATCATAATTATAATTATTTCAATATTTTTTCAATAATAATCGCATAACCCTGGTAATGTATCGTCGGATAAGACATTCCCACTGTACATAATCACGATACCACCAAAATGCATTTGCAGTATGATGCCATTGGATTTTGGAATTGAGGATGGAAGGCCTGGGTCACACGAGATTGCGGATGGTTAATTTATCGTTGAGGAGAAACTGGGCGCACCTTATCGCGGCAAGCCACCAACGATAGCACTCACCGACGCCCCCCAGATCACTCGATAACCACATTTATCCGTCATCGTGTCGTCCACACAACTCCACCCCCTCCCTCTCCCTTTACCCCAACCCAATTTCAAAATTCACAGGAGAATCTGACCGCAGCATCAAGCAAATACATCACTCATTTGCCGTCAATATTCACAACCGTTAATTCTTTAATTAAATGATAACGACAAGACGAGATGTTTTTTAATCTAAAACGCGAGCATAAAAGATCCATTAAACACGAAAAAAAAAATTTATTCACCTTTGGACGGAGGAAAAAAAAAACATTTCCCCAAGTGCCAGTGAAATTCGATCGCATTACAGACGGATGTAAAAATGAAGAGAATAAAAAATATATGAAAAATATGTTGCGAAAGTTGATATCCCTATGGCCGGGTATATACAAGATCGAACGATATAATCCTCAAGTAGCTCTCGTTGGGGTTCACTGGTTAGCGAATATTTGCAATTTTTTTTTCACGATAATCCAAAATAATCCAGAAAAGAATGAGATAAAGGGCCCGTGAAGACGATGAGGTAAAACGAGAATGAGATACCGGTCGCAGACCGATCGTATCGTACATGTGAGGTGAGGGTGATGTGTGGGGGGAGGGGAGTAAGGGGGTGAGGGATAGAGGGGGTATGTAAAAAGGGATTTTGTCTCTTTCTCTGTCTTTGTGGGTCTGATGGTGTCGTGGGAGGCCAAGGGTAGGTAAACCAGCGAAGGTTTACCGCTGGAAATGATGAGGAATTGTGGTGGGGGGGGGGGGGGGGGGGGTGGAGAAGGGGGGGAAACGTGGGGAATAAAGGTGGAACACACAAATAACTGCATATAAAACGTGTTATAAGCCTCTGCACTAAGGAGACCCATCATAAAAACTTTATCACGAGTCGTATTATGTGTGTGTATGGGTGCGTGCGAATGACGCGTGCGAAAACTAGTCGTTCGTCACGTTTTTTTCATTTTTATTGCAGCTACTTATTTTTATATTTATTTTTGTAAATAAGAGGTTGATGGTGTGAAGTGAGAATTGGATAAAAATGAAGATTAACATTGCGTCTGTGAATGTGACCCTTATTGACCTCATTAAGGCCTTAATGTAACCTCCAGACCTCGATAAGACCTTCGTGATAAGCCCTCAAAGCCCTTCCACCCCATTTTCACCCCTTTCCGAGGGAAAATAAAATATTAATTATGGGAATTGCCAATTTGAGTGAGTTATAAATAATTTCTGATGTGAGAAAAATTCAATGACGTTCCCACCCTCCTCCTGACGCACCCCGTCATATTGCTGTAACGACTTTTTTGAAATTACTGATTAATTGATTCTATCCCCCTGATAGTGATTATTTTAATATTTAAATTTTCATGATTGATTCAGCCGATATATTGACTGATTAAAATGATAATAATCTCGTTTGGAAAGGCGTACACCGGTGACTGGTGTAGTCGATAATGAATGGTTAGATCGATAATCTACAGCGTCTCTACACTCCGATGGAGTCAATCCCACCCCCACTTCACCACCTCTTGACTAACTCAGGAACATACACACACATTGGTTAACCGATAATGTCTGATCGATATATTATCGCTGTTTGAATCGCGGTAAAACGATTAATTGCTTTCCATCATTCGATTTCTCATCAATGATTTTTTAATCACTCAATTTCTCTATTTCTATTCACAACTATTTATCATTTTATCGTACAATAATCGATCTATTCGATTTGTAATAATTATTATCATCGTATTTCCACGATGAAGTAAATTATTTCGTGATTGGCAAAGGCCTCTACCTTAATTCAACATTTTTTCGTCTCTTGTCTTTTATTTTATTCTCATCTTCGTTCCAGAAAATTAGGGAATGCGATGCGGTAAAACGCGGACGAATCGTGCAGCTCGTGTCTCTCCCACGCGAGAATTTGTTGAGTCACGCGATTCAGCACCTTCTCCCAGGCATAGGTGTACGTACTTTTATTATTCGGATTTTTTTTTTTTTAATCCCCCAGAATTTCTGGATTTCATTTCCGGATCACGAGAATTGCAATTTAATTTAATTATTATTTTTGAAGTGAATTATACGATTAAAATGTACACTATAATGAATAATCAATAATATTAAGTCGTGTAAAATGTCAGGAAGACTTTGAAGGCCTCACAGAGGTCTTATTTAATCCCTCCAGGCTGACACCGAGGTCATATTCCACTCAATTAATCACCAGTCGCATTAAAAATTAATATTTACTAATCAATCTCGATAAAACTAATTAAAATAAAAATTCTCAAATCGTCCTCCAGTCCTCAACATTCTTAAAATAACTAAATAATTAACAATTACCCTCGTCCTTAAATAAATTTATCTTTCTTTCATTCCAATTAATCCACAACTTAAAAGGAAAATTATCCATTGAATTAACGATTTGAAATTAAAAAAATTAAAAAATTTCTGCAATTGAAGAATTTAAAAAATTTTCTAATGTTCTACTTTCAATGCCAAAAGAACCGGAATCAGTGGTGCGGATATACATATATATTCATACGGTTCCCTGGGTAAACGATAAGAGAGGAGGGAGTGAGAGAGAGAGAGGGGGGGCGCGCTCAGTGGCGATTCGTTATCGCGATCAACAGCGTGGCCACGTTGGGTAAAACGATAACGATAACAAACTCCTGTCGCTCGGCTACTCTCTGGTTAAACGCAGCAAAGCAAAATCTTCCCCCCCTTCCCACCCTTCTCCCCTCCCCCCTGTGGGCTCGCCTCACCCCTACGCCCTTTTACTTTATAGCATCGTGTTGCTCGCACGTACGTTAATGTTGTTCCCTTTTCCCTTGGAATCTCCCCCTTCCCCCTCTATCAGTACAAATGTATACATCGATGAACATATTTCCAGTTGTTCTTGATTATTTTTGTATAATTAATTGACAATTGTTGGATTTTTAATGAATTCGGTGTGATTTTAGTGATCGAAAAAGATATTTGACAAATATCTGTATAATTAAGACAAATGAGTGTATAATTAATATAATGAATTAGTTGTTAATATAATTATTTAACCACCACTATGTTTTATTTAATCTTGAAAAAAATCACCAAATAAATCATAAAATAAATGAAAAATTCAATTTATCCCACGAAAAATGGACGATGAATTCTAAAGAAAGAATAAAGGATACGAAGACGCCATAGTGTTCCATAGATTCCTTTTATCACAAACCCCAAACCCCAAGATTGAATATATTTCATATGTTTTCATAACTATAGCTTTACTATCTTTCTTCTGGACAGGCGAAAAACCGTTTGTGGAAGGAGGAGGGGTGGAAAAACGGGGGCACGAGGTGAGAGGAGAAGTGGAGGCCCAAGTGAGATAGAGCCCCTTCTCCCTTCCTCCCTAAAAAAGGGGGGGTTTGGGTTGGCAGAAGGGGTGTGAGAGAGGGAGGGAGAGTGTGCGGCGGCCACGGGAAATCAACCGTGAGGAGATACCGCTTGACTGATGTGCGCCTTTCTGTTGTAAAACGATAAAGGCGAACGCGGCATTGGTCGCACGAGGCTTCACCGATAGCACAACCTCCCTGTACCATCACCCCTCCACCTCCACCACCCCTACGTCCTTCATCCCCCGAGCCAATGCCTCTTTTCATCTACTCTGTGGAGGATGAAGAACTTGTTTTCGCAATTTTCTCTGTCTTTCGGGGATTTATTTCCGGTTTAAACGAATTAATATTTAAAATATGTCAAGGCTTAAGGGTAGGGGATGGGGGTGGGTGAGAACGCGATAAATACCGCCCTTATCCGCACTCCGAATTTTTTAAAAAATTCACAGAAATTTAATTAATCATTTCAACCGAAAAAAAAAAATGATGAAAAAATCAGTTAAAAAATTCTAATCACTTTATAAATCATAAATAAAATATAAAAGTTCATAAATTACGATTATGAACTTGACTGGAGAACAAAGCATCCGCCAACTCACACACATACAATATCCATTTCATGTGTGATGTAGTTGCAATCGGGTGGGAGCAGCAGCTCTCGGTAGTCGAATCTAATTAAATATAATTAGCTGTGATTTGCATAGATAGTCGATAGAGACCGGACGTAGTGATAAGAGAGATAACGGGTTTTGCACGAGCGATACGAGGTACGATTATTGTTGTCGGCTCGTCGGCTATGGGTACACGGTACTATGTTGGCTATCCTATACCTTGCTATCCCCCTTCCTCCCCCCCCTCAAACCCCGCCAAACCCCTAGACTGCGCTCCCTCATTCCAATAGTGAGACGAGAGAGCTGTATAGACAATGCTGAAACGACAATTCTCTGGTTTATATTCACTTGTTCATTAAATAAAATGTACATTTGCCCGAAGGAATATAATTAAAAAGCTCTTGTCAGTAGTCGACATGGGGTAATTGACTTAATTGAGTATTTACATGGTATTAAGATAAGAAAATGTGAAAAATTATTAATGGCTAGTAATCATGATTTTGTTTATGACTTAAATAAGAAAATTAATTATTGTTTTAAAATATTTTTTTGATATTTAAAGTTAAAAACTTCTAACAATTAAAAAAAAATCAGAATTTGCAGTAATTTGATTGAATGACAAAATAAAACGATAAACAAAGATAATAAAAATTAACGATTGAGTTAAACTCAAATAATTATCTTATAAATATCATCAAAAATATTTATTTAACATTAAAATCTTATTTCACCCCTGATTTCCATCATCATTGTTCACTAGAGAATGGCTGACTACCTATAGGACATTCCGATAGTCGAGGGATTCGATATCAGTTCGCACGTCATTACCTTGAAGGGGGGGATAGGGGGATGAGGTGGGGGGTTGAGGGGTTGTCGGTTTGTCGGTGGCAGTTTGATGTTGGAATCCACGTGAATCTCACACTCGTCTTCCTCGCAGTTGTACACACACAGGTTACCCTTCACCCCTCCAACAATCGTCTCATCGTCCCCCCTCCTCCTCCCTTTCCCTTCCCTTCCCCTTCTGGTGCCAGTGACGAGTTGTTCACCCAGGTTGAGACCGGTAGATTTGCAATGGTCTGCAAGTGGATTGCAAGACCACGACATTTTACGCAAAGGGATTGTCCGTAACTACCCGGGAATGATCTGTGGATCGACGACGTTGTTAATTCGTATCGAATGAATTCATCGAGGAGAGGACTAACACGCTCCCATGGAGTCACGATTGTATTGGTTGTATATATGTATTCATGGATTATTCACAGAGGGATGACGGGGGGGGGGGTGGAGGGAGGGAGGGGGATGAAATTGCCGTTTCGTATCTCCCAGACAACCGGACGATTTGTGTTCGGGGGATAATAAATCATCATGTGGTGAACGAATTGAATATAAATTATGAAAAATCAAAAATATTAACAATCGTTTGAATAATTATAACGAGATCAAGGTATATTGTCCTTTAAAAATGAATGAATCAATCGAATAAATTAATTCCAAAAGAATTTGTCACGTGAAGAACCTTTTGAGGTGTCAAAAAACTCTACGAGATAATTTCGAAGATTTTTCTGATGATTTTTTAAAAATAATTCAATGATAAATATTTTTTTCATTCGGGAGATGATTAACAAATTGAAATGTCAGACCTTGTAATTATCGCGAACTCAGGAGAACAGATCAAATCAACCCCCTCCCCTCCCCCCTCCCCCCCCAACCCCTCAATCAATTCCACAAATGATTTATATACTTCGAGCAACAATAATCATTCTCTCACAATAGACAAATCAATTTCAAATCTATTCCAAGTGGCTTCCAGCCATTTCTATTGACACGATATAACTCATGTGTATGGGTGTAACACCATAGTGTTATGTATCTCGCGAGAAATCACCGCCTCATATACATACAATGTCACGCACCTCATACTTTTAACTGCCACGTTAGTAGCGTTACTCACTGCTCCCTGATTCTTTTATAATTTTTTAATAATCCCCTTTATAATGTTATTTTTTTTTTTATTTGCAATCTCTATCAAATTCCAAAATCTCTCCCATTATTTCTCCCTCTCACCCCTTTACCAATTTTGTTACACATGTTCTCCAGGGAAATATAATAAAAAAAAAAAAATTCCCATTCACCACTCGATTATTATTACTGTTCTTGTTACTGATATTGACTGAATCATTATTAATATAACAGAGAGAAATAATAATAAATAAAAAAGAGTCTACGAAAAATACAGAAAAATAAAAACTCAAAATGATTTTAAATTCATTAAAAAATTCTGACAAACGACAAAACGTTCAAATTATTGTCTCATCGTTTTATTAACTGTTTATGATGGTATTTTAAATGAGACAAAGAGAGTCCACTCTGTTAGGGTGGCTCTTAGTGGGTGGGAGAGGGAGGAAAAAGGGGGGGATATCACATTGGGTGGACGTTGGAGGTAGGGCACAGCGGCATGTGCTAATGAATGCCATTAAAAGCAGCGTTAATTAGATTGCACTAATCAGATTGTCCCGGGTATCGCTGCGCTACCCTTCTCCCATTCTTCCAACCCCCTCCCCCCTCACCGCCATCCCTCAGCAACTGGCCTTTCTCCCACAGGATTTTTTTCCTCCCATTTTTTCGTTATATCTGAAAACTTTTTTCTTTGTTTCCTCTCATTCACATGGCGAAGAGATAGTTTATACAAGCGTTAAACCGGCGCAACTCCCTTCCCCATCCCCTCACCCAACCCACCCCCCCTCTCTCACCAGTGAGTGGACACGATTTATCGTTTTAATGTCGCCCGCGAAGGCAAACGAGTCAACTGGTGAACACATTTTAATCCAACAATGACATCTTTACGATTTTCAAATCAAGAGAAATTAATAAATTAATGAGGTGAATGTAATTTGCCGCATCAATTTTTTTTTTAATTGACTTTTTGTGATATGTAATTATGCAGTGATCAACGTCATCATTGGATCAGCCCCGATGATGCTGGTTAGATGTATTAATTTGTGATTTAAGGAATACTGAATGTGTTTTATGGTAACAAATATTTTACTGTTTTTCATTTGATAAAAAAAATCATGAAAAAATTTATGGTGTTATGGTGGGGTGGGTAAGACCAGGGGATGACGAAATGGGTTGAGGTACTTGTGCCAGGAAAGCAGTTGCGATCGAAACAACTGCATGAGACCCACCTGAATCCATATTCATAGTTTCTAACAGCATAAAATTACGATATAAGGAGAGTCGAGTTGGCTCACGTGATATCAAAAGGGGAGCCGAGGTGTGAGGCATTATCATTCTGATATAAAATTGTAGTTGATGTAACCTCGAACATCTTATTAGTAGGACCATGAAAATGTAATTAAATATTTTTTGACGAAATTAATATTAACTCGAGATGATAAAATTGAAATTTATGACACGAAGAATGCACCGCACCTGAATTGACGATTAAATTTCAATTAATTACAGCATTGAGGGTGCAATCACCTGACTTGAGCTTCCCAATTACCCCTAAACTATTAAACAATACAATAGCCAGACTTCCACCGATGAAAAAACCCTCAAAATTTAATTTTTAATATAAAAAAAATGTTAAATATTTACCTCCTCTCATTCATCGGAATTTAAATCGAATAAAATGAGAGTGAGAACGTTCGTTTATTGACAAGGAACATGCGATACCCTACAAAACATCCATTATGCATAGCCCCAAGATTGAACAGCTCGACAAGACTTTAAAAAAAAATTCCCTACGCACCCCATACCCCCCCTTTACCCCCGTGCAGATCCACCAAGAACGGCACAAAAGTCTTTCGCATTTGAAAAAGCCGCGGTAAAAACGAGTGCACTGCGGTAAGACGGAAGCGACAATTAGCACACGATTTGGATTCTTGTCACGGATATCAACCAGCTCCCGTGGCATTCCAGTGAGGCGCCTCAATTGATTGGCAGCCGCTCGTGTCTAACTGCGATGTTTGTCGTCTCCAGGATTTAACGCGGCCGGCATTTACCATCAAACGGGCGCGCGCCAACTCAACACTAACTACTGACACTAATCGTTAAATGTTAAGAGAGAGAGAGAGGTGGGATAACAACTCCTGGAGACATTGAAAGGACATCCAATTGATGATAGAAAATTTAATAAATAAAATCGACTGAAAAAATTATTTATTTTCTATTTAATTAAAATAAATTATCAATTTTCATTTGAAGATCGATTCCCTCATGTGATTCTAATCTCTTTTATTTTTTAATTATACAATTAATATAATTATATTAATTGCATTAATTAATTGAGTTATAGGGGATGGACTTTGCCACAAATACTAAGGAATTACGTGACATAAATTAACATCAATTGAACGTTAAGTCAGTGACTTCGCGGGTGTCCAAGTGCTTCCGGGCTGCGGGTAACTGCGGGTAAAATACCCAGGTGTTACCCACCCTCTCCTTTATACCCCCCCCCCCCTGTCCAAACATCAACTCATGTCAAAGTGAAAACGAATGAAGGCCAAGTGGAGCCCGCATTTACGCACAGGTGCTTCAGCATACGCACAAGGGAAGTAAAGAAAAAAAAAAAATTAAGAGAGAGAAGTGGAGGGATCGAAGCTGATACACTCGATTTCTCGCCGCTGGGCCTCGCTCAATCGACCCATTCAATTACCCAAGTCGATCGATATCACCATCGACGCGTCCTTCGCACGCCGAGCGTTAACAAAGGTGCGGCCATTGCATAGATTTTTTATTTATAATTTATTTGTCATTGTTGAGACGACTGATTAATGAAAATAAATTCACTGAATTTATTATTCATCAATGACATTGCCAAGAATGTTAACGACCATATGGACTTATTGAATGACTTCTTATTTAATTAATTATCGAGTTAATTAAATTAAATAAATTATTCGCAACATAATAGTGAAGATTTAACCGACATAAAACAATTGGCAGTACTATGACCCAACGATACAAACGCGATAAAGTGTGTGAGCTTGTAAGAAGGGACACAATTGCTTCCCTACCCCCCATCCCACCCCACCCCCACCCCCCCTCTTGAAGCAGTATGTGTATGTGTAAACCGCACATACACCCGGATTCACTCGATATTTACGGTCTGCGCCCGACGGGCCGTTTTCGTCGCCCTTATCAGTACGTTATATTGGAATAGGTGGAGGCAGTATACTGTATACACTCGACGAATATATCGCACATTACTTCGACCCCCCCCCCTTTCCACCGCTTACCCACCCCCTTGTGCCACCCCACGATCGTTTTCGTCGCAACGCCCAGATCTATTGCATTCTTCCCCCCGAGAATTGATTTGTTCCGGTTAATATTTTTGAATAACAATAAAAAAACTATATAACAATATTGTTGGAAAAAAAAAAAATCAAGTGATTTATGACTGAATTTTTATCTACCAAAGAATTTGATGAAAGGTTTGTGATTATCTGTCATAAGAAGGAGATGAAAAGTCATGCTGACGCACATCAAAACTACGTGCCCGGTGTTTCTGATTTCATAATTTCCGTAGTAGGGGTTGAAACGTGATTTGTAAGCATCATCTACGAGTTCATCTCCTCTCAAATACAATATCAAGTGGATAAATAAAATAAAAAATTTGTTAGAAAATAATTAAGTTGTGGAGTAACAGTGTAAATGATGGAGAACAATTTTCACGTGTTATTGTTAATCGTAATATATCGATAACGAGTGATTTTACGGAAAAATCTTACAATACATTTTATGTTTGAAATTTAATTCCCTGGAAATAATGTTCAACAACATTTTCTCCTAAAACTACTCGCTCAAGAGATAAGCGTATCAAAATGAAAAACGAGAAGTGATGTAAAACAACTGACAATACTCGATTGATTCCGTGATTAATTATTTAAAAAATCTTGTTAATGATCAATTCTACGAGAAAAAGTGACATAACATTTTTTACTGGAAATTAAATTACCTCCAAAAACTATAATATAACATTTTCTCCAACAACCCCTAGTTTAGGAGATAAATGAATCCAAACAGGGAGTTATAAACTCGTACCGAATGTGACAGAATTCTTTCATTTAAATTACAAAAAAAAAAAAAAAATTCCAGACACGATTACCTCCACCCCCTCATCTATCTCGTTTTCATGCGGGGAACAATTCACCGAGTAAAG
Organism: Diachasmimorpha longicaudata; assembly: GCF_034640455.1. Taxonomy (NCBI): domain Eukaryota; kingdom Metazoa; phylum Arthropoda; class Insecta; order Hymenoptera; family Braconidae; genus Diachasmimorpha; species Diachasmimorpha longicaudata. The sequence continues at coordinate 3,120,827 of NC_087243.1, forward strand.
AGGGATGAATCGGCAATTCCCACCCTCCCACTTCCCCCCACCCCCCCTTCATCATACCCTAGAATATAACATAAGTAAGAGAGAAGGTAAAAGAGAGACAAGTCTATGCCACTTGATTCTCCCCAACTGCTGTCTCGTGGATGAGCCAACCTGCTTCTACCTCCACTTCATTTCCGCGTCTTACAGTCGGTGAACACTAGCAGCGGTTATGCCAAAGGAAATGAAAACAATGAGATACAGCCGGTCATCCGTTTACGCGTTATGCATACACGTCTCTTAACTCGCGTTTATATTACTTAAAGCACACTGTCGTACCTCATAACCACCCCTCCACCCCCACCTCCCCCTTTATCTTGTATAACAACCTTGCCGAAGAGATGATTTCAAATCCACCCTCCATACTACGCATGAAATTTTACGAGAAAATTTAAATATACCAGTATCATTTATTTCAGTTATTTCATTTCTTGATGTAATGAAAGAATGGAAAATGAGAAAAGCTATTAAAAAAAAAAATGACAGGACATTTAATTTATTTATTCACTCTATTGGAGGAGGAAATATCAGATGTTCGTGAACTAGAAAATTAATTTGAATTATTTATTTATTTTGAGAGAGAATAAGTTGAATTAACTTGAATGAAAATCGTGGAAATTCATGATTTGTTATAATGTTAATAAAATATTGGAAAATTAATGGAAAATAAAATTAATATGATAAAAAAAAATATATATTTTCCATTCAACTCATCAACTTTATCCACTTATTCTCCTCCTATCTCTCCCCTATATCATTTCGATCGCATTTTCTCCGTATTTTCACCCCTCCCCCCCACCCCCCATTTTTTTTCATTCCTGCATCGAGGAAAAGCGGGTGAAGAGAGTTTTCGTCCAGAAGCGAGTCAGCGCTATCGCTACCACAGTGGGGCTATACGGGCGAGTGATAGCACGAGCCCAGGGCTTGGATATCACTGAGATAGGGCATTTGCCGAAGAGACGAATACGATAAACGACTTTTGTACAACCTACAATTGTTCAAGAATACAACCCTCCATCTTATTTATCAAAACTAAAAATCAAAGTATATAAAATAAAGAAAAGAAAGAAAAAATTAAACTGACAATTCTTCGGTTGAAACAATTGAGTTTGAGAGGTTTTTCTGTTATCATAACGTTTGAAAGTAGTGGAGATTGGGGTTGAGGTGTGGGTACAATAAAAAGGGGGAGGTAACAAAAGTCGGAGGCGGTTACATATAGATATATATATTCACTGGTTAGACGTGTGCGGTCTTATCAGAAGTGAACGCTCGTATCGCATACGGGTCGCTAATGTCTTCTTATCGAGTGTACCTCTACCCACTTTGTAATACTACCCCCTCCCTTGAATTTTCCAACCCCCCCCCCCCCAGTATTTTTCATTCTCCGAATGTTCATCAGCGCAAAAAAATTAAATTTTCAATTAAAAAAAATCACTCTGAACCCCATTAAATTTACCCCACTCAAATATTATTGTCCGTTGTATTTTCACTTCTTTACCCACCCCCTCACACCCTTAAAATTCCATAAATACCCATAAAAAATGTAAATTTAGTTGCTCCACATTGTAAATAAAACTAATTCTATTCAATTATTCTCCTTATCGTCCTCTCTTCGTATTTATATTCTCAAGAATAAAAATAAGCCCATAATCTATAGCGAAAAAAAAATAAATATATGCGTCACACACACCTCAGTCTCCTATCACGGAAATCCCGTTGAGTGCATAAAATATATATGTAGGACAGTTTGAGAAAAGACAGGATTGAGGAATGAGAGAGACAACAGAAGTGCCTACGAGTGAAAATGAAACAAAAGGCCTCGGCAGTAGATAAAGGATATAATGGTACAAACGGCCGAGAAATGGATAAACACCCGTGCGGCTTATAAACGAATAGATTTCACTTCTCACTCCATCAACCACTCCCTTTCCCCCCCCCCTTTACCACCCCCACAAACCAAACAGTCTTCACTGGATGCTGGATAAGTCCTGAGTTGACTCTCGTGGGCGGACAGGTAGCGTAAAAAACCCAGGCAATACTGCGTACGATCGGAAATCGATCGGGAGTATGTATTCAATGTATATAATACACCAGAAATACTGAAGCTATAATTTTCACACAACGTCCCTCCACACATTCACACCTCTTCATTTATTCAGACGATGTAATTTTCAATGCGCCATTTGATTTTATTTATTAAATATTAACGAAAAATTTTAACTAGAATTTTTTCAATTTTTTTCCTTGATTGAGAACATAAATTGTGAGCAATTTAATTAATTAATGACTGAGGGTGAGGGGGGGGGGGAGAAGAGGTGGAGGTATTTTATTAATCTTCTTAGGTTACATTGTAATTAATGAATTAGTGAATTTAAAAAAATAATTTCTAATACAATATTTTTCCACGAATTTTCCCAACTCTTATCTACCTCCAATAATCGTATACTCATAATTAGTTTTACTCGTTTTACCACATAAATTAACCGACATAATTCATAATTGATGTTAGCAATGATATCTCTAGTGAGAAGTAAAGTGAACAAGTGTCAATTTTAAAATAAAATACAGAAACTACTATTGACTCATCGAACTCCGTTAAATCAATCCAATAAAAAAGTCGTATATTTTTTTTTTTTTTTAAATAAAAAAAAAAAAAAGTCAATCTACCAGAACGTGAAAGCACGCAGGGATGAATGATAATTGGAAGCACGTATTGCTTTAAAATCGATTGTAGTTTGCACCCGTTGGGAGGGAGGCAAATGTTGAGGGTGGTAGGGGGGGGAGGGGGTGGGTTTAGTTACGTGCGACGTGGGCGATCGAGAGAGCTGACACACGCCGGCAGTTTCCAGGCGGTAACGCGGCGCGTTCGCACGCCCACCTGTTGAAACCGGAGCCCCCCCCCTTCCCTCCTCTCTCCCTCAACCTCCCCCCACCCCCCTCTTATTCCCCCTCATCCCAACGAGAAGGTGGAATCGAGAAGGAGAGCCTACACCAACGGGTGTTATGTATAGTAGTGGCGCACGGGCCACGAGAGCCACTCATTCATTATACTATTACATATGTATAGTCTTTTAGTAAAACATTTACGTCAAAAGTGAAATGGAAATTAACAAATTGTATGTCCATCGGTTATTTTACGTTTTAAATTTTTCTTCTGAAAATAAATAAATAAATAAAATCATTTTTGGTGTGAAAAATAACATAAATGATTTATTTATTGATTTTATAAATAAAATATTGGAGTTGTAATGAGGAGAGTTGAGTAATTAATGTTAATAGACTAATTGGTAGTTTCCATCACCTTTTAACAAATTAAATTCAATGATTTTGTAAATAGTGAGACAATTATCGTTATTATTTTGACGATTTTTTTTTTTTTAATCAATCTCACTGATGATATCGTCCCTCTAAATATAATATTCAGTATCAGCTGTTTTCCAAGCATACGATATACGCAGAAATGAAAGAGCGATTGCATTGTTGTCTTGTCCGAGAGATCACCCGGGAGGGTATCGGCCTTCGAGTCGTATTGATACGATTGGAAAGAAATTAAAAAAGTTTATAATAAAATTTTTTAATGAAAAATAAAAATAAAAACAAGAAGAAGTATAGATCCTCACCACAAGTGTACACTCTACAACATTTCTCTTGTCTTCACAGACAGACAATGACCATTTCTTTCCCTTGTAAATACCAACAATCGTATGTGTGTATGCTAATGGTTTTTATCAGAATGTCTCGGTTGCATCGCAACGCAGACAGACCCAAGTGAAAACATCAATTAACACTGATTCCGTTGTGAAAAACACTTTATCGTTATCCGAGATATTGCACTTATGCACTGGTTAATATTACATGCCATTCTCATTCCCTTTAAATCATTCAAACGTCGCGACAGATTAATCACTAATTTTTTTTTTCTTCGATGATCGTATTCTTATCAAACTGAGACTTAAAATCATGGAGTCATTAAATATTCCATTAATTCCCATGACTCCCTGATGTTATCACGATAACGAAAAGAATTTTTATGATAAAAAAAAACAAAATTAGAAATAATTAACGTCAATAATGATTTAATTCACCTGACACAGTGGATTAATTATTCTTAACAAATGCACTACCCGGATAACTCCCTCCTCACCTATTAACGAATATTAATCCCTTCATATTCGACCCTACCATTTATTAATAATTAACGAATAAATCCAGAGACTGAAAATTTCGCAGTGAAACGGTAAAAGATAAAAAGAAATGTCGGATAAAATAAAAATGATGTGTTTAACAAAAGAAACAGTCGAGAGGTGGGGATAGGCTGAAAGTTAAAAGGGAATTCATCCATAAATAAGAAGGTGAGGACTCGCATGGGCTTCGGTAAAATGGGACGGATCGCCGGACAATCTCCAACGGAATAATAATGCGGGTTTTTGAAATAAAGAGGAGAGGCATTTACCACCAAAACCTCCCCCTACATCCATTCCACGTTTGCTAATGTTTTCCCTTTCTTGTTCAACTCGTAATACCTACACTGTAGCCCTCATAGAGAGATGGGCCCAGATCAAACACTGAAAATTACAGCATTGTGAGGATTCTTTCGACTCGCAGTTTTTTTCATTCATTTTTAGATAATACCGCCCTTTGGGCGTCCCAGGGACTTTTTTCTGTCCTCCATTGTATCTGGAGGGATTACATACTCAATTGTTAACTTATCTTTATGCAGAAAAAATTTTTTTTTGCATTAAACAGTAACTTTTTACCCGGAACGTGCCCTAAAAATCGATTTTTCATTCCCTGACAGGTCTTTACCCTTTAAAAATCTTTAATCTCATTAATACTATGGTCGAAAATGAATAATTAACTGCTCTACTTGCGTATTTTTAAACAACAAAATAAATATTTATGGGAAAGCTGTAATAAAACACGTTAACAATTAGTTTTCCGTATTTCTGAGAAGAACAAACTAATATTTGTTGTAGAAACAGAAAGAATACGATGCTACTGGCTTAAGGGCCCAATTATCCCGTAAACTCCACCCTTAGGGACGTATTTGTCCGGTGTAAACAAGTGTCGGCGCCTTGAGGCCCGATGTTAACCCACCCTACCCGGTAATTTCGATTATCCACCGGCTGTTTCCACCACCTCAACCCCCTAATTAACACCTGAATTATCGATATCACTGATTTCTAAACTGCACCAAGGGCCAACGAAAGGGTCTTAACGAAATGAAGATGCAATATCCCCTAAATCAATAACTCACCCTATCCGACATAAAAAAAAATACATTTTCCATTTTTAATTTGTTTAAAATTGTTTATCTGGGTACAAAAATCTGCTCCTTATTATCAATTTATTTATACTATATTATTCTGAAGATGATGCGCATTTCTTTCCCTAGAACAATAATCTTTGTATCATCCTGAACTGCGGATTCACATGCGGTGGTTATAAAGCAGCCACACGTGCGTAGATAATCGTTGGCCGTGTGTGCGCTTGTGCACTTAACAAATATGCGATGCATCGGCCCGAAGAAAACCCACACATACCATAAATAAATAGAAATAAAAAAAAAAAAAATACTCATAAAATCCATGGGGGCACCCAGTTTTCGTTATCATTACGACACATCCATGAAATGTAAAGCACAAATGGGCAAAATTATTCTTCATTTTTCAACAGAAAAATTTATTGAAACCTGGAAGTTACTGATATTCCAATAAATAATACTAATTGAACATAAAAAAAAATTGAAAATACATTTTCACGACTTGTTCCCTAACTGTTCATTAATTATTCTCCTGCAATTGATGCATAAATGAGAAATCGAATGAAGTTAAAATAAATAAATAATGAATCACGAAAATTAATGATATTACCAATTCATTCGTTCAGCAAATTCTCCCCCGATAAAATATAATCTTTCATTTTTGAATTTTATTATTAAAACGTACGAAAAATATTTTGCAAATGAATGCATAATACACGTGTATAGGTGTACACACAGCATTCAATACACATGGAATACAACCAGTAGAGACAACAGTGGATGCATTTCACATACAAACACTGGGTCGCGAGCGAATCGCGAAAAGGCCTTTACGGAGTGCGGAGCACGATCGAGATACCGTATCGGCCAGCATTTCGAGTGAATATTAGCGTAATGAGCTCGATAGCCGGGCGATACGAGAGATTTTAACCCGTCCGTACCGTCACGTACCACGATTCTACCCAACCATTTTCCCCTAACCCCACCACCACATTCTCCAACTGTAGAATTTTCCACCCCACCCGAACCTCATTCGCATGAAAATCAAAATAATAAGAATAATTATTTATTAATTTGCCAACTGATGCTAATAAGACCACCTACCACCACCACATCATGTCAATGTACCTCATATACCATAAGAATAATAGTAATAACAAAAAAAAAAAAATGTACAAGATAATCATGAATCACGAGTCGTTCTTTGAACAAAGAAAATGCCCAATCCGTCAGTCATAAAATAACAACAAAAAATCATCGTAAATTCCAACCGATAGTACATTTTCCCGACAATCACACGAAACTAATAAATAAATAACCGACAAATTGTCACGTACTGCGATAAAAAAAAATTGTCTTGAGTAACAGTAATTTGATAATAAAAAAAAAGAAAAAAAAAATTACGGAGGTAAGAAGCTTGTCGAAGCTCGGATTTTATATAATCGAGACGATGGAAAGGGTAAAGGGAGGGGGGAGGGGGGAGGTGAAGAGAAATGCGCCAGGACACCATTCCAGTGATGCCGTAGCCGTGTCCTGGCAGTGTCTCTCGGGAGGTTGGAGTGACACCACAATGCTATGTAGCAATTTGTAGGCTCGCCCTTCGTCCTCTCCATCTCTCTCTCTCTCCCTCACCACTAAACCAACTTGCTTTAAACCCTCGTAATCGTACATGTGTGTGTATCTACCAACTTCTCTGATCAATCGCGATATTCTCCTTTTGTTTTCAACATTTAAACGCTTTCTTTTCAATAAAAAATTGACTTTAAAAATATGAAAAATAATTTTCCCAACGAATTTCATTCCTCCCCTTAAATAATTACTGAAATACTATACTTTATTGCTAATTGTAATCGACAAATAACGCAATTGTTCAGTAGAATCGATACAATAAATTTTCAAACTTCTCTTATTTTTATTTAATTTTTCTCAACTTAATTTTTTTTTTTCCTTCGCTTCTCCTCTCCCCCCCCCGGTAGTTTCTTCGGCTGTGCACCGATGGCCGCCTCCACCGATCGACACTGATAAACTGTACGCGGCCAAGTGGAGAACCAGAGGCGCGCATACATTGCAATGTACATTTAACACAAGTTGAAAGAAGATGGTAAAAGGGTAGAGACACGATGAACAGGACCAAGAAAGACACCGACGAGGGATTTGCGACTCTTTACTATCCATCGGCCATCGTACCACACACCAACAGTACCATGAAAAATCAAACGAGTTGTTTTTACCCCCATGGGTTTTCGATCCTTTATTGTAATCCTTATCCCTTACGTGAAATAAACGAAAAAAAAAAAATATATCAAGATGAGGGGGGTGGGGGGGGGGGAGAAGCCACTCTGTCCGACACCCGGGTGACGACCGTGAGAGAGATTCAGTGTAATGCCACCAGCAGTGGAGAGACGAAAAAGATTGACTCCGATATCTATTGCCTTTTATTTAATTCTGTGGTCAAATGGAGGAAAACGAGACGAATAAAATGAAAAAACTTTTTTTTTTCCCTCAATTTTTGGTGAAATGAACGATAAAACGATCTAATTATCGAATATCAAAAGATATTTATTTATATTTCTCCCTAAAATCCATCAGCAATTTTTTTTTAACGAATTAAAAATTCAAGTAATAAATTTTTGAATAATTTCCCCTGTCGGTCAATCCCAGAAATTAAATTACATTAATTAATAACAGGATGAAATCCCATGTTAATTACTGATTTAAAAAAATCCCTGAGATATTTAACGCTTAATTTTTCAACAGCAAACGGTAAAATTCCCTGAACCTGACATTACGTTCACACCCTGAACCTCCTTAGATCCCATACATCATCCCACCCCCCCCTTACCCCCTCCTCCCCACACCCTTCCTACTCCCAAGATTACAAGATGGTGTCTCCAGATTATTATTTATCCGTGAACACGATTCAATAAGGCCCACTATAAAATCATCGGTTATTAATTTGACGTGTCGCCTCACCAGGGGGTGATTGCGGCCTCACCACAGGATGCCCTCGACGTACCCTAAGGATGCGATGACTCCACAGATACCCCTAAGCCCGTATTCAACATTAAAATGTTAATGCACCCACCGAAAGCACATTAAAGTTGAAAAAAAAAAAAACAACAATCAGACGAATAGAAATAAATGGCTTTCCACACCTTCACGAAAAATCCCATCGACAAATTTATCGTGTGATCGATGTTATTCGAGAGATGATAACAATCGCCTGGGCTATTGAAACAACGAACCGGATGAAATGAGGGCCCACCGCGTATAGCTGAAGAATATGGGAAGAGAGACGACATTAACCGCGTGGCGTTATTAACTTTGTAACACGCGGAACTAATTAGCTCTCCATCTCTCTCTACACACGTTAACACGAGCCTCCAATATACATGAAGTGTATTAACCTGACCTGTACACGTATACTCGATACAATGCCTCAATGTCGTACATCATTTTCGATTAATTACCATTTTTTTAATTAATTGATAATGAGAACGAAACGACTTTCTTCGCGAAAAAATTTAACTCATTTATTTATAGGGAATATATTGATTTTATTTGTAATTATGTGCTTTATGTAAACGTGGAATTTTACCCGAAAATAAAAAATCAGAAAAATGAAACTGAAAACTCGAAATTTCTTCTTCAAAAACCTAAACAATTTTTCTCTCTTGAAGTTATTTTTTATATGGTGTTTCAATAAAATTACCCAAGTGACCATATGCTCGATCATGACTTTTTAACGACTTGAAAAAGATAAAAAATTATGTCAATGAAAGGCCCAAAGAATTTCGATTATTTTCCTGCAATCAGGGAAACGAAAAAATATAATAAATCTATTATTCCTGATTTTGTTGATATTTTACCCATAAAAAATCGCAAAAAAAAATATACAAATAACCAGGTAAGACCGTAGACCTGTTCCACAAGTCCCCCACGTGAAAGTATCCACGACATACCGTCCTCAATGCTGCCCATAACCAGTGCTGGTCAAACATTAAATCCTCAAACCCTGAATTATATCAAAACGTCCACGTGTCCAATACTCTTAAATTACCCCAGCAATTTATGGTACCAGGAACTCTCATTAATCGACAGCAATTATGACTCTAATTTGGCAGTTGAAAGATCTTTAACGTGCCATTATAAATCAGCGAATGTAATTTATTCAGAAGGAGAGTGTAATTAAACTTTTCCCTGTATTTCTCCCTATGCTCCCACGAAATACATGATTAAGTGATAGAACTTTAACAAAAAAAACCCCTAGTCAATTTAATTTGTCCAATAAAAATGTAAAAAATTTATAAATTGCCCGTGTCGTATTGAACTTCCCGCCAGAAGTTGAAGCCTTTGGGCCACGTGACGCGTGTCACACTAAAGGAAGCTAAACTCGCAGGAGAAATCGAAAAAATGCCCCCAGAAAAAAAAAAAGTAGCTCGTCAACTCTTTCATGGAGAGTCAGTATCGCGTATTTATCATGCGCGATAGGACCAGGACTAATGTTCTGTTCGATAACACGTATACATAACAAATCCGGTGGATAAGCCGACAACAAAGCAAACGCAGAACGACATACACAAGAAGAGAAAGAATAAACCGTTTTCCCTTGGCGTTTAATGAACAAAATAAACTGATAAGAGAAGGTGGAAAAATAAATCCCCCTTCAATCATCGATATCTTCTGACTGTACGATACAATTTGAATAAGTCCAATATTATTGTCAGAGTGAAAACAAACCCTTCGAATTGACTGAAAAACTTTTGAAATCGACTATGCCAATTCCGAGAAAATGGCGATTGAAAATCCGGTAAAATTTGGCCAACGGTAATGTCTGTTCCCATGGCGAATATCTCGCGATCCAGCGATGGGATCTGGATAAATCAGTGCTCATTTTGAAGGTGGAAAACACACCTTCAAAATGAGACCAGAAATATTGAAATTCACTCTACCGATTTTGAGATATCGATCATTGGACATCGAGTCCAAAATACAAAATGTTAAAACATGGAGAACGCCAAATTCTGTTCCCATGATTAATATCTCTTGATTTAACAATGACGATTAGTCAGTACTTATTCTATAGTCCCCCCAAAATGATAATATCGATGATAACAGAGGTTTAATCCACCTTCTCCCACGTAAACATGCATATAAGCAAAATGGACTCACGTTTCAGGGGCTTCGGATTGCTCTGTTTGCGGCGTGACATCCTCCCCCTCCTCTCGGCTCATCCATCACCAAACAATGGAAATCATACCCCAGCACACAGGATAACGGCGTTAATTCAGGTTATGGACGTACTCAATACCCGTTTTTGACTAAACACAACACGTAAAACAAAAAAAAAACCATAAAATGCCAGGAACAACGGGAATGCAGAAGCGGGATTACAGACACTCAAGAGCACTCAAGTTCCATTCACTGGACATTATCATTACAATCTACAACTCTTTGATATTAAATGCACACGAGAATTGATAATATGCCCGAAACACCGGAGGTTTGTCGACAAAACACGAATTATAAACCCTCGGAACACATCACGCCACAACACATCATCCCTCTGCCGCTGTTAGCGGGCAACTAAAGCACAAACTCGCGCTAAACAATACCCCCACTCCCTCAGCACGCGGCGTGACTCGAGTGCTCGAGTCAAGGGATGCTACTGCCTTCTCTCTCTCTCTCTCGCACACGTGCCAGTGGGAGTTCATTCGATGGGAGAACTGAGGTGGGAAAAATACAGACTCCGCCCCTTCATCCACTGTATATGCACTGTATAATGAATTAATTCTGCTGATGAATTTATTGAAAATCTGATGACAACGAATCGATAATAAATCCCCCAATTTTCTCAGAAGGATTATCGCTTCCCCGAAGTGATTTCGTTTGTTTTTATTTCACCTGGGGTTAATCGATGTTTGAGAAGATGTCGTGATATGCGTTCGAGTGGTGTTTACGCTGATTCTATTTACATTAGATACTCTTATCAGTTCAAATATTTATGTTTGCGGTGGTAAGTGAGAGGGATGTGCGCCCCATCGGTACACGATCGACGGAGGGTGTTGCCCGGTCGGTAAACATAATCGCGAGATTATCGACGATCGGGTGAGGTTATGTACCTCTTAGGTGAAAGGAAATAGGTTATGTTGTTTTTTAATTGTTAAAAGGGCGAAGTGGTGATTGGGTGAATAGTTAGGATTGTTGGGGGACGTGGTAAATAAAAAATAAAATGACGATTGTGGAGTATTTCCAAACACTTTCCGACAATCCGTATTTTGGTGCGGGGTTTGGATTGGCTGGGCTGGGGATTGGAGCTGCTATGCTCCGAAAGAGTAGCCAATTTGCAATGGTTTTGTTTAGGTAAATAATTAATTTTGTGGTGAAGAATCAATTTTTCTAAAGATGATAAATCCTTTGGAGCCAATTAAACCGCTGTCAAAGTACCCTAAAGTCATTTATCATTATTTAATTAAATATTTTGTACTGATGTGATGATACCAGTGGTACCACATAATATTATATGGTACATAATAATATTTACTTTCGTGTACAAGTGCTGGAATTAATTTTTTTAGGCGTCACTACATGATAACCCTGGAGGTACCTTGTCGAGACAAGAGTTATCAATGGCTGCTCCAGTGGATCACCCACAAGGGAGCCAAGAAGACCCAGCACCTGTCCGTGGAGACTAGCTTCGAATTAAAAGACACTGGAAGTGTCAAGACGAAGTACGAGTTCATCCCGAGTATTGGAACTCACTTCTTCAGGTACGATCATTTCCCTTCTGCCCAAGTTCCTCCTCCAGCTGCATAACACGTATTTTTAACGAAAAAAAACGATTACTAATTGAAAAAGATATAAAGGCAACTGGATAAGGGTTGAGAGGACTCGAGAACAGCAGACACTTGACCTGCACATGGGGATTCCCTGGGAGACAGTTGTGCTGACTGCTCTTGGGAGTAACAGAGATCTTTACTTCGACATCCTCGAGGAAGGTAAGCCCTGAGAGTCCCACTTGCTCAAAGGGCATTGGAGAAGACAATTTCAATTCATGATCGACATTCCTTGGGTTTCCAGCTAGACAAATGGCCCTGAAGGAACACGAAGGGAAGACGATAATGTATACAGCGATGGGAAGTGAGTGGAGGCAATTTGGTCACCCCAGGAAGAAGAGGCCAATCGATTCAGTGGTTCTGGATCAAGGAATTGCTGAGAGACTGGTGAAGGACTGCAGGGAGTTTATAGAAAATCCTGGATGGTACAGTGATCGAGGTAATGCTCATAAGGACAGAGGAAACACGTTTTTAATATCAAGGAAAATCAGTTGGATTCAATTGAATCATTTTCAGGAATTCCCTACAGACGAGGTTACCTACTCCACGGCCCCCCAGGTTGTGGGAAATCCTCGTTCATCACAGCCCTAGCTGCTGAACTTGAGCGAGGAATTTGCGTCCTAAATCTGTCAGAGAGAGGACTGACTGATGATCGACTGAACCATCTCCTGGCAGTGGCTCCCCAGCAGACCATCATCCTGCTCGAGGATGTTGATGCTGCCTTCAGTAGTCGGACAGAAACCAAAGAGAGTGAGTCACGTTATTATTTTTAAATATCCAATTGTTTAATAAAAACCTCTTCTGATTGTAGTGAAAGCTGCATTCGATGGGCTCAACAGAGTCACATTCAGTGGACTATTGAATTGTCTCGATGGAGTGGCATCCACTGAGGCCCGAATTCTATTCATGACGACAAACTACCTGGAGAGATTAGACCCAGCCTTGGTCAGACCAGGAAGAGTCGACGTTAAGGAGTACATTGGTAATGAAAATGAAGAGATAAATCAGACGATTAGGACATAATGATTTTTTGATGAACTGAGGATCAAAATTAACCATCGATTGATGTTTCAGGGTGGTGCAGTGCCAGCCAACTCGAGCAGATGTTCCTCAGGTTCTACAGAGGACCTGAGGGGACAAATGCCCAAGCTCTAGCCAAACAATTCGCGGAGAGTGTGATGAGCTTCAAGAAGAACGTTAGTCCAGCTCAGATACAGGGCTTCTTCATGTTCCACAAAAATTCTCCTGATGAAGTTCTCAATAATGTCGCACAAATCTGGGAGCTCACTTGATAATTCTGTGTATTTCACTTGACACGTACAGTAAATATAAATTTTTAAAGTAATAATCCTTCATTATTTTAGGTAAAAATTATCACTTGGGCTTGACCTTGATTGCATCATTTGTTTCATCTAAAGCTAATTCATTAAACTGGAATCATACAGACGTTTTCGTGAAACAGAATGGAAATGTGTCACTGGTAGATTTTCCTCATGTGATAGATTAATTGACAGATTTCCCCATTTTTATGAAATAAGAAGGAACAGAATATAATACACTATCATAGAATCATTTAAACAAATAAATCGTCATAAAAATGGAGAAAATATCACTCATATTCAATCGAATATACAATAATCTGAAGGCAACACTAGAGTAAAGGTGATTTCTATCAAAAAAATCCCCTTTACTGTCAACCAAAACCCGGGTCTCTTGCTACCAGTGCATCCTCCACTGCTTCCAGCCTATCCCCTAGAAGTTCCACATGTACGGTTCATAATTAAGGGGATCAGGCTGCTCCATATGCCCATGCCCACTTCCTACCATGCATGAGGAATACCCAGGAACCTGTCCTGTAGCCATCCTGCAATCAGGCCTCATGACCTGTGCCACATGCATCCCCTGTCCCGAGGTACTGGGGGTCAGAGGAGTGAGCACGGGCTGGAGAACATTGGGATTGGAACTGTACCCATTCATTCCCTCATCGTGGAACTGCATAGTCCCCTGTTCAATGCTGGGAACTGGCTGAGGTGCCTGAACACTCTCAACAGGGACATTGGGCACCTGGACCTCTTCCTCGACGATCTTCTCCTGACTTTTCTTCGTTTCTTTTTTCCCAACGGTCTTCTTGCTCTCGAGCTTCTTCCCCGCAATCTTCTTCCCACTATTTTTCCTGAGAATCCTGGGTCTGTTGGGCCTGTTGCCACTGGGCTGCCAGAGGTGTACGGTGTGCACAGCATTCCCTTCACCGGGCTTCTTCCCAAGTTTCCAACTGTGAATTCCCGCTTTGTGAAGTCGCTCGCGGATGGTGTCGACTGAGCAGTTGAGTCCGAGGGCTGGAGCCACGTATTTGGCGGCTGTCAAAGGGTTCTGCGTTGCCAGGGCAATTATAGCATCGTCCTGCTCCTTGGTAGTGATTCTTTTCCTCCCTTTTCTCTCCTTCGTCTGGACGTTTCCCTCCTTCCTCCAACGCTCCAGCCACCTCTTGACTGTCCTCTCGGATCTGCTGATGGCGAGGGCTATTGACAGCGTTGATAGTCCAGCCTGGGACATACCAATCATCCTGTTTCTCAGTTCGACTGACGTCTCCAGGGTTCCCTTGGCTTTCCCTCCCTTCTTCCTCTTCTCTGAATTTCCTTCAGACTGATCTTCTTTCACGATCTGCTCTGATCCAGCAGCAGGCTCCGCAGTCTTCTTCGAAGAATCATTCACTTCCTGGCTCTCGGTCGAGGAATTCGAGCTGGATGAACCTTCAGAGACGTTCACTGGTTTGCTGCGGGGCTCCAGGTTGATCTGCTGTGGCTCGAGTGGGTGATGCTGGTGATGATTGTTCTGGGGGTACAGTTCTTGGAGGTGAGAGGATGTTGGGGGAAGGTTATCGGTGCTCTGAAGGTACTGACTCTGAGTCTGAGGGGCTTGGACCAAATCCAGAGGCCAGTTCTGAGACATGTTGAGGTCTTGATGCTGCTGGTACATCTGCTGGGGGTTGGGAATAGGCTGGGCTTGAAATTGACTCTGGCTATCTATTATTTGGGGCTGGGGAAGCTGTGCAAGGTCAGGGCAGTGGGTGATAGCCTGAGGGGGGTTGAACTCCATCTGGGGGGCCTCCAACTGCTTTTCAGGGGCTTCAGGAGCACTGGACTCCTTCACAGGATTTTTTTTAATGGTTTTTTTCTTTTTCATCTTTGAAGCTGTTGATTTGGCTCTTGGAGGGACCTTCGGGGTTTTCTTCTTGCCTAACTGGGTGCCAGTGGGACGCCAGACTGCCTGCTGGAGAGCCGCTCCTTCAGCCTCACCCAGGGGAATCCTCTGGATGTGCTTTCGGGAGGGACTCCAGTTGTGAATTCCTGCCTTGTGGAGACGTTCGCGGATTGTGTCGACGGAACAGTTGAGGCCCAACGCTGGGAGGACAGCCTTCGCTGCAGTGATAGGGGTCTGGGTTGCAAGACGGACGATTGCGTCGTCCTGTTCGCTGGTTGTCGCGCGTTTCCTACCACATCGCTCACGAGTCTCCACTGTGCCTTCCTTGTCGAAGCGGTTCAGCCACCGTTTTACTGTTCTTTGCTAAAAATTGGAATTGGAGAATTTATTTTTTACGACTTTTATGAGGATTTGTGAAGTAAAGGAGTTGTGTGAGACGTCAGAGGGGAATTTGTGGATGGAAAATTGAATGGTGGGAGTGGATTTTAAAGGATTTACTTTGGAGGATTACCTGGAAAGATACTTACTGTCGAAAATTAAAATTTTCATATTGTACGAACACATTGGACAATAGAATGCTAATTATCTTTACAACTTACAGAGCAATTTATCGCTGCTGCTATGTCTCGCAGGCCAAGTCCAGCCTCGTACATTCCCACCATCCGATTCCTCAGCTCTGGAGTGGTCTCATGCACTCCTCTTGTCTTCCCCATTTTTCAGGAATTAGGAATCTTCTCCACAGATTCAAACACTCACACTAATGATCCGCGCACTGAGTTATTTGCATTTCTCCCCCGCGATTGTCATGTCGCGAATCACAAGACAAAGAACCCACATGTTCACAATTGCAAACATAATCCTCAAAGTTCCAATTTATTTCACGCATTCGAATACCGACGCAAAAGTAATTAACTAATGACAGGTAATGCTGGAGGGTCGGTGGTCATTAGCACAAAATCCCGGATTAATGTAATATGGCAGGTAGAGGGGACGAATGTGTCGTATTATTCGAGCCCTTCGGTTTATAAAATTGCAGAAAAATAATGTTTTATGAAAAATAACGAAAAATACCTCACAAAAATTGAATATTTATCATGTCGTCACCAGTCAATAAAACTCCATCAGCTGTACAGTCCGTGGAAATCTTTTGTCCACCATCTTTCCCTCGATTTTCTCAACTCATATGAGTCCAAGCTCCTCTTCGAGTCTCTTCATCTCCACAAACACATTCAGCGTCCCTGCTGGTCCATATTCACCCCAGCATCACTAATTTTTTATCACTTGTTTCACCGTAACAAAGAGAACTGGGCGTCACAACATTGTCAATTTCTGTGCAACAATGGCTACCATCAACACGCCAGCTCCAACAAATTATGTACAGTTTGGTCTATACAAAAACGCAAAACGTTGAAAAACCGTGAAAAAACATTCGTAGATGTTCTCCCTGGAGCAATGGGGGACAGAAAACTCATTACTACACATTACTGAACGTACTTTGGTAATTAAAATCACTTTCTCCCGTCTATTACTGGATTATCCGGCGATTTATTTGAAGCAGACAATAATTTTGACGCTGGCGTCACCTCCACTGTAATCCCAGCATCTGAACGCTCATTGGTTCGGCGGTGTGTGAGATGAGTGGGGGAAGTGCTGTATAGTTTGTGGTGCTGTAGTTCCTGCAGCTATACCTAGAGAGCCTGGCACTCGTTCCAGTCATTCTTAGTTTGTCTCTTGTGCTTGCCACTTCGTGACGCAGTTCGATAATAATTTTCACGTCATTATTAAGTACACAAAGGACAGTATATAACCGAAAATTTATAGAAAATAGTTTCTAAGTTATTTGGACCATACGAGGAAGACTTAATTCAGTGAACAATGTCGCAGCACTCTATTCCACTGGATATTCTGGACGATCTGAGCAGGTTAGTGTTTCATTTATGTATAATTGGAGCTATTTACAATGTTATTTTGAATTTTTAGTAAATTTTCATAGACTTATTTGAATTAATTATAAACAATGATCATGAGGATCAACTAACGATTGTTAATAATCTCGTACGACTGTTCATGGATTTTTTGGAATTTTTTAGTCGGTTCATCATCAACGTGCCTGAAGAGGGACGAAAAGACCTGGTGAGAATCTGCTTCCAAGTAGAGCTAGCCCACTGGTTCTACATTGATTTTTACTGTACTGAGGAGAACCCTCGCAATCTCCAGTCATGTGGAATGAAAGAATTTGCTGCCCACCTATTCAATCACATCCCCTTTCTCAAGCCAAATCTAGGCAGAATAGAGGCTGTGCTGGAGGAGTGGAGAGATTACAAGCAGAATGTGCCAACGTTTGGAGCAATAGTCATGAATGAAGACATGACAAAGGTACTACTTGTGCAGAACTATTGGGCAAAGAACAGCTGGGGTTTTCCAAAGGGAAAAGTCAATGAGGATGAGGATCCCAGTCACTGCGCTGTCAGGGAGGTCTTGGAGGAGACAGGATTCGACATCTCCAAGCTGATTGATGATAAAGAGTACTTCGAGGCGACTATCAATGACAGGCTTGTCAGGCTGTACATTATCACTGGGGTGCACGAGGACACTACGTTCGCACCTAGGACAAGGAAGGAGATCAAGAGTGTCCAGTGGTTTTCACTCATGGATTTGCCCAATAATCCAAAGGATATGACACCTAAGGTCAAGATGGGGGTTGGACCAAATGCATTTTTCATGGTGGTTCCTTTTGTCAGGTAAATATTGTCAAGTCAATGGGTATTGAAAAATAAAGAGTATTACGTCCACTCTATTACGAGGAGAATAAATTATAAATTGTTTGTTTAATTAGACGAATGAAACGCTGGGTTTTGGAAAGACAACAGAAGGATAGACAACCGTCAACAACTACCAAGAGATTCAGGCATAAGTCCCTGGGGGAGGCTGAGAGTGGATCCAGGATGAGACGTCAAGGACTCCCATTACAGGTTAGAAAATTATGATGCAAAATATTTTTATTACTCATTGCTTCAAGTTCCAATAAAAAAATCAAGATCTGTTGAATCAAAAACAATAATTGAATGATTTATTTTTTATAGAATGGATTCTCTGATTTCAAGAACGAACGCCAGGCCAACACATCTCCACTGAACTGGCGTCGTACCGCAACGAATAAGAATATATTCAAAAATGTTGATAAAAATTCCAAAGGAACAATCAAAAGGAATTTATTTGGTGACTCCGGTGACGATAGGAGCACAAAATCTCCATCAGCCCTCGCCAAGGTATTGAGTGAAAGCCCAAGAATTGAGTCTCAAACATTCGTCAAGCGAAATCAACGAAAATCTCGGTTTGAAACCGACAAACAAGATCAGAATGTCCAGCTATTTCTAAACGATGCTGTGAGAAGAATGAGACTCAATTCTCGAGAGTCTGGTGGCAATCAATTCTGCGCCATATCGTGGAGGGACTTCTCATTTGACAAGCAAGCGGTGCTACATTGTCTTTAATTATCTACTAAGTTTTTCCTGATGTAAAAAATGAAATTCTACTGTACGATTTATAATACTTGACATGTGATATTGATGATACTACGCCATTCGGATTAAGTATTAATGATGTGATCTCAGTGCCGCTGCTCATGTACTATTTCTTTTTTATTTTTATGTGGCAATTATACATGAAGAGATGGAAATAAAGTTTTTTCAAGGTATGAGCCAGGGCAGTGTAGGGCGAAATAATTTTAAGGATTTATTAATGATCATCCATTGTAATTAACATGTACAGTAACAGCAGAAAGAAAGTCGTGATGATAAAAAGAAATTTTAAGTGTAATTAGGTAAGCAATTCATATAAATAAATAATAAATGTAATTTTATATCAAAATATTTGTTCGTACTTTAATTATTTATACCAGTACCTTTGATTATTACAAAATGGGCCACACACAGGTCGATAAAAGAGATACCTCGAGTCATGAGGGTTCTGTCTGTTGGCAACAGAACAGGGAATGCGTCAGTGCATAGTACACAGCTGATTTATTTATGTAAAATTAAATAATTCTATCGTTTGTTTAAAACGTGAAAACATTTTAATTGTCATCTGCAATGGGGGAGTCAAAGGACGATACCTTCTGCAAAAAAATGAGAGCAGCAACTAGAGAAATCCATGCTGTCAGTGATGCCCTGGTGAATGCCAAACTGGCGTTCGGTGAGTTTAATTAATTAACCTAATTGTGAGGATTTTAATTTCTAAATATTCATTTCCTGGAACTAGGTTTGCAAGATGATAAAGTCTGGGCAGATGGTCTCCTGGTATTCTACGACATCTTCAAGTATTTGGAGCAGACAATGCCTGGCATAATCAAAAAATATGAAATTGATAATTTAATATCCCCAGAGATGGAGAGGACTAAAGCCTTCGAGGAGGATTTGAATTATTATCTAGGGAACGAGTGGAATAAAAATCATTCATCGAGGTAAATGACAATTAAATTACCTCAATCAATCAGTCAGGAAATATCGAAATCATATGAACAAACTCATCAGTAAATTGATTTCCATTTGACATTTCAGGGAAAGTGTAAAGAGTTATTTAGCTCATTTAAAAGCTGTAGAATCGACAAAACCAATTCTCCTCTTGGCCTATGTTTACCACCTCTACATGGGCCTCTTAAGTGGTGGAATTATTCTCCGAAAAAAGCGTCAGATCATTCAGAAAATTTCCCCCTTCAAATCCACCGATAAATTAGAAGGGAATCGTGTAACTGATTTTGGAAAGAATTCGATTTACCAATTAAAAGAGAATTTCAGGAGCAGGATGAATGACTTGGCTGAGGGTCTTGACGATGAGACGAAAGGACAGTTAATAGAGGAGAGCAAAGTCGTATTTGTTATGAATAATCAGATAATTAGAAGTGTTCGTGGAGCTAGTGCTGTTATGATGAGAAAAATTATTTACGTCGTTACGATTTTTCTGGTTTTGGTTTTATATTTTATTTTTAAACGTTAGAAAATTTATTACTTTATTTAATTATTAGTCTTTCTACGATTTTTTGGACAATAAAGAGATTTAAATGTTGACAAGTAAAGTCTTTTCCCGCTCGTTCAGTCAACAGCTGATTTCAAGGCTCTGGAGTGTGCCCCCAGGTCCAATGTCAACAGACGTGCAATTGTGTAATAACGATGTGATTGTTTATTTAAATAGAATACAATTGAAAGGCTTTACTTATTTTTGGGAACGTAAAACAACTCGATTCTAGTCTTTCAATAAATAAATATTCGAGATATTTGGTAATTGCAACGAGAATTGTAAATTGAGGTTAGGATTTATTTAATAACAGAATTTTAATTCCTCGTCTGGGATTACAAATTATTGAGATAATCGGTCGTGTTCAATGCTAATTGGAAGTGCAATTTATTACATATTCCTGGGAGATATTAAGGGATCACCACGTAATTACTATCAGAGGATTAGGGTAGGGATAGAGACTGGAGATTTGGGTCTGAGGATTAGATGTGTTGATTGGGACCGGTCGCAGGTAAATCTTAATCAGCATTGTCTATTGAGGAAAACGTTGCAATGGTGTCGGGTTTTCACCGGTAATGAGGTATTAAGGAGGGGAAAAAGTAGTTCTGATGCTAAATTTTTGGGGTATCCAACACACCATAAATGCTAAATGACTGGTAATTAACTAGTTTTCGAATAAACAGTAGATATAATACCTGGGAAAAATGCAAGATAAACGTCTTATTGTTAAATATGTGCCGGTGAAAGATTCTTTTGTGTTAGTACCCAGCCCCTGGCATCGTAAATTGTCCTCTCAGGTAAAGACCCTTCGAAGGAATACTCTATTCATGAGATAATCGATAAAATTAGTAAAATGCGACTTATCATTGTTCAGGCTGGTGCCATAAAAGTGTCCCACGAAGGGAAAGACTTCTATTTTGCCCCTTCACAATCACAATCAAGTCCAGGTGATTTTTTATGCATAAATGCAACGTTTGGAAAATGTTTGCAAATAAAAGAAGGGACAGAAGTCAATGTTTCTTATGTTCCTGACCCACCTGCACTGACAAACATACAGGTTCAAACTGTCAACGTTGAGGACTGGCACATTGTGGTGAGTCCATGACTTTACAGCTTTTATTATTGAATAAATGATAGACATTTAATTTATTTATTTTATTTCTTGTCCTCTGCAGAACCTGAAATCTCATAAAATCGAGACGACACTCCTGGATCAAGTTGGTATCGTATCCCTGGACCAGCCGATTGTCGTCTGGCTATCAAAGTACCTGAATGTTACGCTCCTCGTCGGTAAGTCAACGAATATGAATTTTCATAATTATCTAATTAAGTTCTTCGCCGAAACGAACGCAAAATCGACAAAAATAAATTCCCCACTCAATAAAACCCTAAATAAATTCAAAGTCGGTCCGTATTTGACGAAGTTACCCCCGCGTTATAAAACAGCCGTCGGCCTTTATTGCAAGATCAATGAAGGGCACCGAGAGGGGTGGAGGGGGTGCTGGGAGGGTGGGAAGAGTCCCTGCGCTGTCTGCAGCCAGCGGATTTTTTCCCCTTATCAAATGTTTTAATAGAAAAAAAATTATCATCTCATTTGCAGAGTCAATCTCTCCCCCCTTTCGCTACGGAAAAATTGAGAATCACACGGAAGTTGTGGTTCGGTCTGTGAGTGTGGATAAAACCTCTGGTGACAGTCAAAAGAAAATTCCGCGGAATTCGCGTCCTAAAAAATGCGAAACAGATTGCGAGATTTTAATGAAGAACTGGAGGTGTCCAAAGCTCCCCGAGATATTCCGTATTTGTCTAGTGTCATTGGACGAAAAATATAGAGTCAATGGAATTCCAGAGACTGAAATATCGTCTCCCCATAATATATTCATGTTCTCGAGTCGATTGAGGGAATTATTTCCCGAGAGGAAGAATTTTTCGATGATTTATGGGAGGATTAAGAGAGTATTTAAAGAGAAACAAAGCAGTAATTTACCCGTCAGCCTCACTAATCAGAGAAATAGTGATAATGAGCCAGAGATGGTCGTAAGTCTCTCCCCAGTGGAGCATTTTTTAAATAAACAATTTATTGGATCGAACGGAGACGACAAGAACATTTGGTTGTCAGAGGGTTTAAGGAGATATTCACGTCTCCCTCTGGGTACAAAAGTTCATATAGAGCCACTGGAGAACGTGGACAACATAGTTACATCGTTAGGAATCCTCTCCTCGGGAGATTTTGATGAAAAAACCCTAGAGAATAATTTTAAAGATTACGTACATCAATATTCCACGAAGAACGACTTAATTATTTCCCAAAACACGAGGATCTCCCTGGGGGACAGAAAATGTAGAATAAAACTCCGTCCGGATGACATCCCCCACGTTCTGCTGAACGATGAGAAGCTGAGGACAATAAAAATCGAAATAATTCGGGAGGGGAATACCCAGGTTAATGAAGAGACCCTCGAGGATAATCTTCCTCCTCAGGAAGTTTATGAAACTCCGTTGAAGAAAATCCTAGAAGACTCCGTGCGAATGCTCACGATGAGCCTGACCCCGCAGGATTATTCCTTCCCCCGACAGAACATTCTAATCTGCGGGTCCACTGGCACCGGCAAGACGACTCTCCTCCACCACCTCCAGCAGAAGATGGAGAATCCTCCGAACTTCATGAACACGATTTTCGTGGACTGTCGAAAGTTGAAGGGAAAGAAAGTCGACGCAGTTTCGAAAATTTTCACCTCGACGATGCACGACTGCGTGTACTACCAGCCCTCAGTACTGTTCCTGGACAACTTGGACAGCATCACGAGTCGCCCGAGTGACAACGAGGAGGATTCCCCGGATGCGACGAACGCCACGAGAATTTCCGAATCGCTGAGCAGTCTCTTCACGATTTATCAGTCTTCCCACTTGATTTCTATCGTGGCCTCCAGCACCCGAATGGAGCGTCTGGGGGTGGGACTGAGGCCCTCCCGAGGGGTCCACGTCTTCCAGACGATGATGAACGTCCCGAGCCTGTCGGCGGAGGAGAGAATCGACTTCCTGAAGTTCAAATTGCGAGGGAAAGTGGAAATTTCGGAGAAAAATTTCAATTGGGAGTTTTACTCGGGGAAGACTGAAGGCTGGGTGTTCCAGGATCTCTCGGATTTGTCCGAGAAGTCGGTGTTCATTGCCTGGAAGCGTGGAAGGGCCCCAGTCGTTCTGGAGGATGAGGATTTGTCAAAGGCCCTGGGAATGATCAAGCCATTGTCTCTGTATGGGGTGTCGCTGTTCTCCGGGGAAGGTAACAGCTGGGGGGATATCGGGGGCCTTGAGGGGGTGAAGGAGTCCCTCAGGCAGATCCTCCAGTGGCCCTTGATGTACCCAGGACTCTTCGCGAAGGCCCCTGTGAGACACCAGAGTGGAATTTTGTTGTATGGAATGCCGGGGACTGGGAAGACGATGTTGGCTGGGGCCATCGCCAAGGAATGTGGATTAAATTTCATTAATATCAAGGGCCCGGAGTTGTTATCCAGGTACATTGGGGCCAGTGAGGAGGCTGTGAGGAGCATCTTCGAGAAGGCCCAAAGGATCCGGCCTTGCATTGTTTTTTTTGATGAATTCGAGAGTTTAGCTCCGAGGTAAGAGCCTTTCATGGGGTGATTATGTTTTTTAACGATCGATAATTATTTACTAATTTGTTTAGGAGTTTAATTTCCTGGATAAAGTCATTGATAAATGTAATCGTGATTACTTTGGTCCCAGGCGAGGCCACGACTCCACCGGTGTAACAGATCGAGTGGTAAATCAACTTTTGACCCAATTTGATGGTGTCGAGGGTCGTGAAGGAGTCGCTATCGTGGCGGCCTCATCGAGGCCCGATCTGTTGGATCCGGCTTTACTGAGGCCGGGTCGTCTTGACAAATCGTTACTCTGTCCACTTCCGGATGAGCAAACAAGGGCAACAATCCTTGATACCTTGTGCAAACGCCAGTCCATCGATGTTAAACATCTTGACCTCGTGGCATTGGCAAAAATGACAAGTGGGTTTACCG
This sequence comes from Diachasmimorpha longicaudata, assembly GCF_034640455.1. Taxonomy (NCBI): domain Eukaryota; kingdom Metazoa; phylum Arthropoda; class Insecta; order Hymenoptera; family Braconidae; genus Diachasmimorpha; species Diachasmimorpha longicaudata. The sequence goes on from NC_087243.1 coordinate 3,145,204, forward strand.
GAGCTGATCTCAATGCTGTCATCACGCAAGCTCGGCTGAACGCTGTGGAGGAGCGATTGGAAGAATCTAACGTAAGCACAATCCTCTAATTTTCATTAACAAATACCTAAATGAATAATTTTTATGATCAAATCATTAAAAAAATATTCATTCAATCGTTTGTAAGTTCTGCTAGTTCATTGGATGATTCTCAACGGTTTGAATTGCTTAATTAAATATTAATGTTGTTCAAATGCACTGAATTTAATGATTGATTAATGAGATCGAGAGTAGAACCCGTTGAAATCTAATTAAATCACGAATATTCTTCCCTGTACGGGCGTTGGAAAATTAATAACGGATTCTGATGATATCACGAGCAGTTATCTTCAGTTACTTAGTACTTAGATAAGTAGGTATGTAATATAACAGGGGATAGCGAGCGTTGGCAGCTTCATTAGCGCATGCCAGGGCACTCCCCCCCAGTGTGGCCCCCTTCATCACAGGATACGCCTGGCTGATTGTCGAGGAGCTTATTCCTTATCTCATGCGTTATTATAATGCACTCCCGACGTATTTTTATCCACCAAAACTCGAATTATTTTCTTTATTCAGAGCTTCGAGGGGATGAGAATCACTCAGGACATGTTGATTCGATCACTGGAGGACACTCAACCGTCTCTGACGACTGGGGAGATTAGCAAATTCAATAGGATGTGAGTGTTACATGAATAAAAAAATTAATACCTTGTGGGGGGTGATTTAACTGCATTTGAGACGTTTTTTGGACAATTTTATTTCAGTGAAAATGTCTGGAATAGAATTCTGATGGAGAATATTTGCTCCTCGATTTTTATTTTCAGATACAATCGATTTATGAATGGAGGGAATGTTCCTGATGACCTGGGGATAAAACAAAAAGCCACTCTAGCTTAAACAGCTTAGGATTAGTGATTTTGTAATTGAGACTAATAAATGCCCTTTAATGAAATGGAAATGTTATAACGACAGGCGAAGACGGCAGCTGACAGAAACCTCATTAGACAGTTTAATTAACGTCTCCAGATAAAGCGATTCGGTTCCACCCCCTTTTCACTGTTAAATATTGTTCTTAATTTTATATTTAATAAATAGCTCTCTGAAGAATAATTTACAGTTTTCCGTGGAATGGATTCATCTCCCTGAAGACGTCATCAACGTTGACCCATTATTTTTTCAACATAAATGAACTTGAGAATAAATAAGTTGCCAAGTCATAATCGAAGACATTATCAGCTTCCACGTATGAGAAATTCCTTATCCAAAATCCTCTGCCCCTCCAAAGTTTTCATATTAATAATCCCAATGATAATGAATATTTTCATACTCGAGTTGGCAGGAAGTAGCGCGAGCTTCTGTGCCTGAAGACAGTCAGGGGATGGGGGAAAATGTTAACTCGAAGAATCTTGATTTTAAGTTGTGTTGAGTGGAGGCATATTTCATGGCTCCACGCTAATGTCTTACTAGATAAACTATAATATTAGATGCTAACGTAATGATTTAATTTAACTTTGGCGCAAGCCACTTCCTCGTCGCTTTCGCGGCGGAGGATGCACGGAGTTATACACATTATTACATCTAAAATGTGTTATGCTGTCTAGTGTATCGCGAAGTAGGGGTTGGGATGAGGGGAGGCTATTGTGCGAGGGGGATGAAGTGGTGAATTGAACTGGTGGTGAGAAAGAGATGGCATTAGATGGTTTTAATGGTGAATTTTGGGGTAAATTGTGCCCGGAGTCAGTGACAATTGTTTTAATAAAATTAGTTTGTGATGTTTCTGCTTATTTCAATTATTTTTCAAAAGTTGAGGACATTTGATGGATAGAAATGACGGGGTGGGTCATTCTCATTTGTGAAACGTACATGTTTATCTCACGCAATGTCTCGGGGACAATAACAACCGAATAAAGGGTCCATGAATGAGAGTTCTATTCTGATCAAAAAGGTAGCTCGCCCCGGGGGAGATTCGTCGATATTGCTGTTTGTATACCTCGGGGTATAGGATCCTGGATACAATGCAACAATGCGTGGATTAGTCATCAGCTTCTTATAGTTTATTTATCTGATCGAAGGACTTCTTATGTTAGAAGTATCTCGACGTCATTGCAGCACAATTCGATGCATTTAATTGTATTTCTTTCATTATCTACTTTATTCAGATGATTCCGCAGACCTTAGCTTCAAATGTTGGTGTATAATTAGGGTAAATTAATTGTAAATTAATTAGTCATAGGGTTTGTCAATTTTTTAAATTATACATTAAGCAAATTCTGGTGGAAAAGGGGCGATTATCCAGTCGTTTTAATTTATATTGAAAGAGAATTTTCCTGTACCTTGAGCCATAAAATTTTCTGTACTTAATGAAAATATATGTCTGTACATGGAGGCGTGTTCTTTGAGATATCAGTTCCAAACAGCCATATGCGTCATACTTTTCAACTTTGATAATGGCCCACGGCTTTCCATTTTTATTTATACCTTTATTTACGATATTGCGGGTGGGTATCAAACATCAGCTAAGACGTCTAATATTTCTCTTCCCCCCCCCCTGCCCACCCCCCCTGAATTTTTCCGCCTAAAAATCTCTCGCACGAGGCAATCGATTGTTCTTTTTTCTCCTCGCGGATCTCCTTATTCCGACAGTTATTGGGCAAATCATGACCGAGTGGTGGGGAAAATTGCAGTCCAGGTATTTATCACCAAAATCCAAAATTGCAGAAATTGTCAGGGATAATTGGCTGTGTTTATTGCGTGTGGGATAGACCAACCCCTCTGCATTCACACTGTGATACAGTTATTGCAGAATAATAGCAAACGGTGAGCCATGAATGCTCCCTCAAACAATGCCCTAATTAATCTTACTCCCTTCTGTTACATGAATCCCCTTTTCATCTAATTCACGACAATTCGATGACAATGTCCAATTGTGCGTTATTCTTCAGCTCCAACTGTCATAACCAATTTGGAAATATTTCTTTGTCGCATATAAAAGACTTTTCGGAGTGAAAATAAATTGCGTAATTAACGTTTTTATACAGATCATAATTGGAGGAAATTAATGAACAAAACACATGACTCAAGACTAGCATTACATTGACAACAACCAACAGTTCTGTCAATTATATTTCATTGACAGGATCATCCCTCGTTCTCTGGGCAATGAAATAATTTCTATTCAATTTTAAAATGTCTTAACGCCCCCCAAAATCGTAGGAAAAATCGTTTCCGGTGTCTCCCACCTCAGGAAAATCCCACCCTACCCTCCCCCCATGATATCCCAAAAATAATTATCCCCTAAACCCAACTGTCAAATGGATTACTCGTATTTAACGCCAATGTGGCTACAACGCTCGACTGCTTCCCTGGGCGCTTGATCGCATTTCCACGAAATTGTCAGTTATAGAATAGCAGATTGAAAAGTCACGAAATTAATCTTCTCACCCTCTTTACCCCTATTTTCTCCGGGAAAAAAAGTCCACAAACAACTTGAAAAATCGCTTCAAAAAATGAAAGATTAAACGAAAAATAAATGAGCGTAATAGTGACTTGATACTGGTATGTTGACAAGGGGTTGGGGGTGGCGAGTGGGCGGTTGATGGGAGGGGGGGGGAGGGGTACACGGTAAAAGGGGGAAACCGTTATTGTGGGCGGTGATGCGCGTCATTTGATTCTGTTCAGTGATTCTAAGGTCGTGTATGTTGGGTTATGAGCGAGGGGGTGAGTCGGGGGCTGGGGGTACGGCATCGTTTGCTTGTGTTAAAGTTGCGCAACGGTTTTAAGGGAAGGGGGTGAGGGGGTGCTGAGGGATACGAAGCAGTATAGAGGAGGAGATTGTAGCCCGCAGGCCGGTGAACCTAATGGAAACAAGAAATTGCCACAAACAGCGTTACTTATGCCTCGTCGCCTCGTAAATATCAACGGCAACCAACCTATCCACGTTTATAAACGTTTTGCGCATCCACTGGATAAAAGGCCTTCTCTCGATTGAAATATCCATTCTAGCGCTACATTCGAAAGCCCATTTTTTAACGAATTTTTGACGTAATTGAGGTGCGATTATCCGGACGTTTCGGTTTTTGAGAGAAAAAATTCTAGAAAAATTGTTTTTTTTTATTTATATAAATAAATTTAATAAATAACTGTTGGTTTGTTAACTGTAGTTATTATTGGACTCTCTTGTAAATAAAAAAAATCGCAAACAAATTGATTCATTAATATTAAATGAAATGGGATTTTATTGAGTTTCAATTAAATTAAAATATTTATCGTATAAAAACCAGAGATTATTTTCTTAAATTACCAACAATAGTTCTTTTTCTCGATACAGTCAGTGATAGAAAAATGCTACAGCACTCGATCAACCCACCCCCTGTGCACTCGTGTCGAATGAAAAGAAAATATGACAAAGTGTCGGATAATTCGATTACAAGAGCTACTCGACAAACAGAACAATTTTATTTTCTCCCATTCGTCCAGCGATTACCCCCCCCCCAAAGTTCGTCGAGAGGGATGAGTAGTTGGATATTTACCGAGACATTTTACCCCGGGTGTAAGAATCAAGCGTTATTCATCCCCAAAATCATGAGGACATTGTAAACTCACCTTTGCATCTGCACTTTTCACCTTAAATTTCACTGGAGATGGAAAAACACGATACAAAGTTGCTAGTGAAATGCGAATGTTGACTTGTCAACTTGGTAATGAAATTAACTTTTCAAGAAACAGTAATCAGGGATAAAAAATGCGGCGAGCGGTGGTATTTATGCAAACTAATCTCTTTCACGAGAAAATTTTGCGCTTTAACGAAGTTGTAAGGAGTCGAGACATTTTACTCACCCCCTACCCTCCGTCGCCCACCCCATTCGTCTCAGTTTGTTATTCAATTTGTTGGGGTAGTTATGAAGTATTTCCGCGCCCTGAAAAATATTTCTAATTTTAAAACAAATAATTAAAAAAATGTTTCCCCAATTAATCGACAAATCAATTTATTTTCCCTTCAATTTTGTTTCTCTTCAGGTTTTCGGACGACTAAATTCACGTTGTTCGATGATGAATAATTAAATGTTATCGTTATTTATCATTCCACGGAGTTTATGTGGTTCTTCAACCCCCATAAATGATTGAGCTAATTTCCTCCGCATTGAATTCACCAAACGCATTACAACATGTGCAACTGTCAAATCAAAATAGGAATACGCAGCAACAATAAGTTATTGCCGTTGAAGGTAAAATGGAATGGCAGTATTTTATACAGTTCCGTTGTGCTACACCCGATGAATACATCAACAGCCCCAGACCGTGCACAGAATATATCATAAAATCATAATCTAATGGGCGATTCGAATAACACACTTTTCAATTTTATCGATCTTCAAAAAAAATCGCGGGGGGAGTCGACACGATCTCAATAAAAATTCCTAAAAATTAAATAAACGCAAAAATACGTCATGCCACTTATCAACAACAAAGACCAGGTCCTTCCCTTCGATTAATTATTATTTAAAATTTTTTTCCATGAAATAAACAATTGAAATAAACGATAAACAAGTGAAATGGTCGAATGGGATTGAAATTTCTGTTCCCCATTTTTTTTTTTAACTCCGTGGGATTGATTATGTTAATAATCATTAACACAATGATTAATAGACATATATTTAATAAAAAAAACAATTCCTGGAGGAGTTGATGTCCCGAACCCTCGGAATATCATTTGATCGTTGAATAAATAAGAAACGAACGTCTGTTATTCGGTAAAAACCTCGCACCTCGATTCTCCCCCGGAAAAATCGATCGAACAAGTCCCATGAATGACGCACGGACAACAACCATCAAAAATGTTTAAGCATACGAATCCCGTATGAAGAAGAAAATTACATTGACGAGTGGAGTATTCAAAAGAGAAGAGTGGAAGCATTTTGGTGCGAATGGGTGACAGCGTTTATGACCCTTTCCCCTCTCTTTCGTCCTACTCACCCGATGAATGGTATAATCAGTGGTCGCGTGGCATCCCACCCCCAATGCGATACATTCACGCCCCTGCTATCATCAAATTCAAAGCTAAAAAAAAAAAATTGCGTTGTGAATGGAGTGGGAGATTCCCAACGTATCAATTTTCTTGGATCTTATCTGCAAACCTCTCTCTATTTTCCCCTGTTAAACACAAATGTTTATTTATTTTTTTTCATTAATTAACTCCAACGAACCCTCGTTTATACACTAGTATTTTACTCTAGTGTATAAACAGAGTATTAATTTTTAATTAATATATAAACAATTATCCCTCAATTTTCTCCCTTCACCTGCAAAAACCCCTTTTGCCCCCACAATTCCCTCCGCAAAATTAAAAAAAAAATATATCAACCAACGGAAATGATTGCGTTTTCCAATCAATGTTTCAATCCCCCAATTACCCCCAGAACATTCAATAATCCCCAGCCGCCACAATTTGACTCTCGCAATTCCTCGAAAGGACTCCCAGTTCGCTCGGTGGTGAGTTTGTAGGGGTGAGGAACGGGGAGAGTTTGTCAATGCCAACACAGAGAGATAAGCCTCCCACCTGTTGCAGCGACAACTACTTCGCAGTCGTAATATATCGGACGCCATGTCTCGGAGTGAGCCAATAGCCGCCCTGGCTTTGTGGTGGGAGCCGACGGAGCGGTCCGGTTGGCTGCTCTTTCCCACCGAGTACTTACCCCACGGCACCTCACCACGCTTGTTTTTTTTTTTTCATCCCCCTTTCCCTCCCTCTCTTTGTCCATCTTTCTTCATCTCGGTCGTCGCTGAGACAAACCCGAAAACCACCGCTGCTCGGGGTGCACTGTAGACGACCACGACAATTCGACCTGGCAGTGTAACATACTTTGTCACTTTGTAATACGTCAACGGGTGAAGCACAACGTCTGCTCCCGTTCACGAGGAAACGAGTGGATGAATCGTCGAGGCAATTAAACGATAATCCGAATAATTAGGGGATTTCTTTGTAATTTTGTGAGTGTGTGAAGGTGTGAAGTGATAAATTATTGAATAGTCAGACGGGAAAATTGCGTAATTGTTATAAAAAAACGTGAGGAAAATTTTAAAAAAAACGCGAGTGAACGTGGGAAACGTCGGGTCAAGTCAACGACTCCGTCAGTTAAATTTAACGGAGAAATAATTCCCGATTGCGTGAAGATTTCCGTAATATTTACTGATTACGTATCTTCCTGAAGTGATCGAGTATAATCGCCATGTGATCGTGCGTCGGGTCGTGTGGAGTGGTCACAGGTGACGGCATATCCGTCGATACAACCCCGAGACTGACGATATAATCAACGATATCTGAAAAATGTCATCGAAAGCACTTCACAACGAGCACATAAAGCGCCCGATGAACGCGTTTATGGTGTGGTCCCGGGGCCAGCGACGAAAAATGGCCCAGGAGAATCCGAAGATGCACAACTCGGAGATATCGAAGCGATTGGGAGCGGAGTGGAAGCTCCTGAGTGAGTCCGACAAGAGGCCCTTCATCGACGAGGCCAAACGATTGAGGTACGTCATTCCAAACTCGTTAAATTCCCTAAAAATCCGTCTGACGGTTCCTCCAAAAAAAGAGACAAAACGCTCTTTTGTCGCCTCCTCCCCCCGGAATTATGTGAAATCTATTTTTATGTGGAGCGAGATCGTAAAAATAAAAAGCAGGATGATAAGTCGTTGGTGGTGGAACAGCCTGGCCTGTAGCTGTACATTATATCTATATATGGAATATAGTATAGAAAACCGGGCGTTCCGTTGAAGCCGCGCTGTCACTGGCTTAACGTAATCTGTCCGTTCGTTCACGGCAACTCACAATGTGGCCCTCGAGATAACAAATAAAGCTCCATTGTCGCAATTGTGTGGATTTAAAAGGATTTACTCCCCGCTACGGGGGCTCAGTGTGCGCGACCCTCTCAACCCCCGTACAACCCCCGGCAACCTATACGCTGGCCGTTTCACTGATGCTCTTCTCGGTTATTCAAATGCTGTATGACGGTCGACAAATTCCTCATAGTTATTGCCTCGCTATTATTATTGTTGTTAACTCGGTGATAGTTGAATCGACTCATCCAATCGATGGGAAGAATTTTTATAAATAAATTTCGCCGCTGGAACTGGAGATTTTGTTCGGGAGAACGAGAAAGTCATTTGGATTAATTTATTATTATATTATTTATTAATCACCCGAAAGGTAATCATAGCAGACTCACCCCTAGTTCTGATAATGATTTTCAGGACGCTGCACATGAAGGAGCACCCGGACTACAAATATCGTCCCCGAAGAAAGCCGAAGTCACTCCTGAAGAAGGAGAACAAATTTGGATTTAGTCTGTCACCGCTGCTGTCCCCTCACAACGACTCCCTCGGGGGTATATCCAGGGGTCTCCTGCCGCCGTCGTTACCCCCAGCCCACCCCCATCACCTCCTCAGTCACGACGACCTGAAGATCCCGAGGTTCTTCCCGTCGTTCCCATACTCCCTCTACCCAGCGATCCAGCACAAGCTGAGTGGAGACAGTCTGAATGGTGGGAAGCTAGCAGCCGACCTGACCTTCCAGGCGATCTACGGTTCTGCCAGTTCCTTCTACAGCAATCACCCCCAGGTGACAGGGGGTTGGCCCCGGCTGATGACAGCATCGCCCACCTCCTGCGTTCAGGGCAACTGCAGCTGTCCATCACCACCCAGTCCTCCAGCCAGCAAGGACACGTCCAAAAGGCAGTCCTACCTGCCCCAGAACCTCAGCAAAATGGGGTCTGATAACGAGTCCTTCGGGAACTCCTTCGATGAGGAACGACAGCGGGGAGCGGAGGGCAGCGGTGATGACATTTACTATCGGAGCAAGACTAATGAGCAAGCGAGCATGACGATCTACCCCTCGATATCCCTTGTCCCAGTTGACAAGACTGATAAGTCCAAGGAGAAGACACTCTACCCAGCCCTATCACCAACACCTGAACGCAAGGAGACGACATCAACCACCAGTGACAACTCATTCTCTGTTCAGAGTTTGACGTCGTCACCATCTCCAGCGTCTTCATGCTCGCCAACAATCACGGGGACACGGAGTCATGTTATTTGAAGACCGCTTCCGGTTCTCCCTGATATCAATTTTCGGGGGAACCTCGTCTCCAGCTGCTGGACGACACCACCTGATTGGTGGAGAGTTGAACCGATTCTCTCGCCAATTAACCGTCCGGCCAATTTCACGGCTACCAGCAGCAGTTTGAATGGACAAGTCGAAGTTGTCGATGATGAGCGATAATTTTGAAGGGCCGAGGGGGTGGTGAGGTAAGGGATAATGCAATTTATTTGAGATCAGGGGGTGAGAGGTTTTTTGGCATCTGGGGGTGAATCGGTCAGTATTTCAAGGAATTTTCAGAGGGAGATGACAATTTTATCGGCACTTCATTTTCCTTTTGTTGGATATTAAATTTGGGGGAGGGTTTCGTAAGGGGGAGAGTGGAATTTTGGATTTTGGATATTTCGGGGAAATAGAGACGAGGGAAATCCTTTGAAAATACTGAACGATTCACCAAAATCGTTCATTTTTAGCTCTAGATTATTTAATAAAACTGACGGTGCTGTGTTTGTATTTAAAATTTACTCTAATAACTCAACTGTTAGAGTTCCATGAAAATGTAGTCAATGCTAATTAGTTAAAAGCGAAGTAAAATTCAAATTACTTTATAACAAACCAGATGACTTTTTTCACGAGTCAAAAATCTCAATATAAACGTACTATAATCGAGTCGGAATATTTTTATCAAATCTTCCGTGAATTATACATATCTGTATGTATATACTACGATAAACAATTAATCTATAATCACAAATAACAATAAAGAACAGATCATTCGATCTGTCCGTTGTTCATTTGCCCTAGTACTTAATTAAATAATTATCAACGCGACTGATACTTTACGTTCTTCATGTAAATTAAAAATACCAATGATTTTGTAAACATCGAGGGTCATAAACAATTTCATGGATTGAAAATGTCCCCAAAATATGTCGTAACCTGTTCGTACGTTCAATTAATCCATGTACATTATTATCTAGATTTAATTATTAAAAACAACCGGTGAAAATCACCGAAAATCCTCAGTATTTTGTTACCTTATCATTAAGTTTTAGTTGAACAATATAATTTCGTTTTGTTACTCCAATTTTTTTAATGTAAAGTGGTGTTCAAATATAGAAGGAACTGAATGAATTCGTGAATTGTTATTATCAATTAATCTACAAACAATATCTGCAATTCTCCATTTGAATATTCCACCCAACCCCAGGATCTTCCTTCGCGACTCCAGTGAAGTCAAGAAAGACTCGACCCCTTTGACTTTTATTTCTGATAAGCGTCAGGGCGTCTCGTGGTTGCCCGCCGCGCGCACAAAACGACATTATCGTACCGGCAAAAGACCCTTTCTTCCCCCATAAAGGCAATCACGCCTTCGTCGTACTAAGATAACAGTTGGATGGAAAATGGAGTAAGAAAAAAAAAAAGAATAAGGCGAGAGGGAAAATATGAAAGGAAGTATAATAGAGCTCCGAGGGAGGGCCAGAAGCGACTCCTTATCTGTGCCACTGGCAAAAGTCCCATTAATAATAACAATTGTCTCGCGGCATTAGGGACAATTCTCACAATTGAATTTTTTTTTTATACCCCCACCCGTCCTCCCCCATCGGCCATTGGTTGACACTGACACTCGTACCTCGGCCCGGAACATCCGGTGGATAGTGATCGAAAGGGCGAGAGTGCGACGGGTAGATTTTTCAATTTTCAAATAGTATCCGAGTCTCAGTTACTGGTAAACTCACCACCCGATAAGATAAACCCTGGAGAAGACCTTGGGAATTTACGTCTTGCATAAGTTTTCCTTATATATGACTGTCCACAGGAAATATGATGATCTTATCACATGAACTAGTATATGACCTTTTTTTTTTCGAAGTCTGTATTCGATATTCAATCGTATCATCCCCCACAACTAATTTCATCCCCTGAACTATCGAAATAAATCGAAGTATTTTTTATAATTAAAATAATTTGTTTAGTTGACGACATCACAGGGTAAACATTGTTAAAATCGATGGAGGAATTTCCAATTATAATTCTCAATTAGAGGGACGAACAATCGCATTAAAAATAATGAAATATTTTATGCAAATGGCAGTATAATACTGTGAGTTTATTGCGTAGTAGACTGTCAGTTCCTATGCGAATCACACTGGGATAGGAAACAATGACACAATCAGCCAGTCGTCTTCCCCGCGGAGGGCCGGAAATCAACAGGACCTGGACAATGGAGGGAGCCGACAGTGTCTGACTACCCACTGCCGTTTACCACTGATGATTTATTATTGAACTACACCCACGACTGCATTTTCACCTAAAAATGTTCTGATTACCCCAGGACTAATTTGTTCCATACTCCTGGGTGAATTAACCCCCCAAATGATTATTGACATTGTCATAATATTTTTTATCCACAAAATAATTGGAAATTTCTCTGTCACAAGTCATTTCTTCCCTCAGTGCATTACATTTTCTCTCAATATCTGGGAAAAACCGATACCAACCCCCCATAATAATAAATCGCGAACGAATTGAATGCAAAATGGACGGCGTGTAGTGAGTATCGGTCTGTACAGCATTAACCACCCGACAACGGTTTTTATTACCCTCGTAATCGGATCCTGGTGTGATGATACCGTCAGTGATTTCAGGTTTGTCTACGATAACGCAGTTGTCCCTTTAACAATGTACCAGTGAATGCAGCCTCATTGTTTGTAGAGAACTGATGACACCCGACACATCATAAAATCGTCTTTTTCATCCACTCCAACCCCCTCACCCCTTATCACAATCGCTGAAACTCCAACTGGGGAGGGAAATAGAACATTAAATCATCCATCATTTTGGGTTTGTATACTTACGAAAAATCCACACGACCTGGTGTATAATGCCGACATATAGCTGGATAGAGGGAAAATGAAAAAAGGGGGTGGAAAAAAAAAAAAAAGTCGAGTGTTACGGACAAAGCTGTACTTTCATTGATATGCGGGAGGTGAATTCGTGGCCGATTGTCAGTGCTATTGTAGACGAAGAATGTTCTCATTGTCGGCAGAGCACCCACTCCCATTCGGGCTCACTATTACATACCCCCACACCTTATATACTCGAAGGGAATTTATAAATGGGGGTGTGTGAACTGGAAAATATTTTTTCAATTGATATTTTCATAAAAAAAAATTATTATTTTCTTTGGATTATCACGACATGTTGAGACATTAATTATATTTTTAATACACATTGGGCCAGGGGAGGGGGGGGGGAGGGTTGATTGGATCGTTTGACATATTTAATTTAATGTAAATCAGCAGTGGAGGTACATAAAAAAATCATAAACTACTGGTTTTATTCTTGAATTATTTTTTCAATGAAAAAATATTTCTCTTTCATCCCCTCAAGTTGATAATTCCCTCCCTCTAATTTGTCTACTCCCCAAAACCATTTTCGAAGACTTTTTTAATCAAATCCCAACAACAGAAGAGAAAAAAGATTTTCACCGAGGCGTGTGTGTTCACGAAGCACATAAAATGAATCTCACCGGGAACGAATCAACTCCCCGAGAGTATCCATCCAGATATTGGTACCACATACGACACTTCAGTATTAAAGTTCGTTGCAATAGAAACACGTGTGTGTGATGCGACTCGATCCACATCGTATTCACGTTAGTATTCACAACCGTTGGCTTATTTCGCATGGCCGAATTCCAAAGAAGAGATTTGCCTCCGTTGGGAGAAACGTTTTTTTTTTTTTTTTTACTTTCTTTATTTCTCTTTTTTTGCTCCTCCTTTGCTGGGATAACAGGGTGGCCAGGGTGGCCAGTGGATACGGTATACCCCCGGTAATGTGCATGTGGGGGCTTTCGGTTATCTCATCAAAATTGTCCTTCAGTTCGGACGACAGTCGGCGGTGCTGTCACACACGACTGCCGGAATAAATATGACGTAAAGAGGCAGATCTCTTTGTGGGATTTAACTGGAAGCATATCGATTCACTTTGGGGGTATGTACAAATTTTCTTTTTCACCTATACATGGGGGTGAGTTGGACTTATCGGAGCTCTCGTTTTCTTGTCTATTGGGGGGGTCGTTTTTATCGACCAACTCACTGTCGTTTTCACCCCAGTATCACTACCACAGTTGGCAATTTCCTGGGTACAGTGTTTCGGTGAATGTCGTGGGGGTTGGGAAGGGGTGCGGCAGGTGGAGAAATGGGGGTGTGGATTTACCGGAGGGATTTTTTATTTTTGAAAAATAATTCGACGTTTCGAGGGGTTTTATTACGAATTCTAGAGGGGTATTATTGTTCCCCGACGTAAATTATTAATATTTGCATTCAATATAACATTGTTGATAATAGTTTATTGACAAATGTCATGATTGACTTGAGAAAAACGAAAAAATGCAGGAAATTGATTTTTTTTCGTGAAATTTTAATCATTAAAAATTCTAATTAAATTGGGGGAATGTCAATGGACATTGATAACTGATCGTCGATGATATCCAGCTAATGTAGGTAAAGATGGAGTGCTTTGGAACATGGTAAAGTAGATTCTCTGATCAGTCGTATACCGACAGCCGACGGGGAAAATCCTGAGTTTTACCACTTGCCAGCGCGCTCTGTCTGAACTAACGCAGCTCCTGAGACTATTCACCCGTATTTCAACCCCTAGGGTTCTCGTTTACCTACCGCTATTATAAGGGTCGAGGGTCCTGGGGGTCCCAGGGACCCTCGTACCCTTGGCCGGCAATTTTATCGCGTGGGAAATCGAATTCCGTCAGAAGAGGTCTCTCCACGACTTCCGTCCTCGCAGGACGTGCATTAAATGAGAGAATTAATTATTCTAATTAATAATATTGGCGGGAGACTAATGGGGACCTTAAGTTTATGACCATAAACTTAAATGAAATATTCTCCCAAAAATTATTCGTGAAAATAAAACCCAAAAAAATATCGTTATCTCCAAATTCCTGGAGAATCAAAAACCAATAGAAGTGAATATTCCTGAAAATATTGATCATCAAACAGTAGATATTTGAAAACACGTCGATAGCGTTAGTTATCTAACAGTCTAACATGAACAATACTAATGTTTCGACCTAAAAATAGACAAGAAAAATAGCTCCGTTAATAGTCTACTAAATCCACCTGTTCTGCGCACATTGTTGTCACCTGCCCCTCGCTCATTACTTATTTACCATCATTCTATTTACTACGAGGGCGACAGCAGATTATTATTACACATTACCAAAACACGAGTGACAATGTCAAAGGGCATTTTAAACAAAAATAATTAAATTACCTAATTAATTAAGTCTTGAAAATTGAATTTCTCCTCAAAAATCACCTGAAACCTCGCGATAAAAATTGCTACTGACACAAAAATTGTCAGTACTCAAGCTAGAGGGTGTGAAGGGCCCTTAAACCCACCCCAACCCTCCCCGATATTAGCTGAATCCTCACCACCCCCAGTCACCCCCTTACATCGTCTCCAACTTTCATTCGGACATGCCTGAGAACCCCTACCTGTACCTCTCCATCTGACATACCGAACATTATCGTCTCCCGTCACCTCCGGATGTTCCATTAAAATCTCTCCCTCCCCCTCAACCCCAACCCCACCCCCAAACCTAAACCAAACAGGCTTTAATGCCTTCTTAAGACTCCTCGCGTCTGCATTGACATCGATAGCAGATTATTTGCGGGATGAGAAGAGCCATTCAACCCCCTTACCACCCCTGACAATACGATTTTCATCCACTATTATTATCGACATATCACCACAAACCAATAACTGCATTCCATCAATACATTCAAACGTAACACGTGACTAAATAAAATGTATTTCACCGGTTGAAAAAATTTTATTTCCTCGTAAACTTTGGGAATTTTTTTTTATATAAAATTCTCTGTTTTTTGTAATTTTAATTTTTTTGTAACGTTGGGGGTTCCAAAGATAGATTTTGCATAAATTATTTATGAAAAAAAATGAATTTTCCCAGTGGAACGAGTCGTCAATTCAATTTTCCTCATAAATGAGTTTCTGTCCTTAATAAATTATTAATTTCTGTCTTCAGGGCCTAATTATTTTTAATTTTCACGTCAGGAGTCCCTGTACCTACCTCAGGATGTCCTGCAATAATTACCTAACCTCCAAAACCCCCAAAAACTCCATCAAATATTTTATTCTCAATTTAATCAGTAGATAATCCTGCAATAGTCAGACTCTGGTAATTACTCTTTTATTCCTCCCCCAATTAACAAAATCAGGACACCAGCTACTGTACCCCCGACGCTTTAACAGCCAGATTGACCCCTCGAGTAAACATCCCTCGGACAAATGAGAACAAAAAAATTTTTTTAATGATTAATCAAATGATTAATCCGTTGTCGCAGAAGCTGAAGTTTCCAGCTGTATTTCATCTTTATTCTTTTTGTCTTAACGTTCTTCCTTGACGCGGCTGTTATCCGTCTTCCCTCCACCCCTCAATGAGCCCCCCCCAGCTGCACCAACCATCTTTTTCTTCTCGAAGTTGCTTTATAAGTCGACAAAAGAACATCGCGACGGAGTCAAGATGGCGGATTCCGAGGTAGAAACTGACTATAAAGCCATTGTTGCCACGAGCAGAAAGACAAAATGAACCCGATTGTTATACTGGGAGGCATCATAATGAATACCCATTCATCGGTAGACACCAAATGAGCTCCCGCGTCTTGTCCCAGTGCATTGTCTCTCGCATACTTTTAATTTTCTTGTTTTTTTTTTTTTTATTATTATTATTTTCAGCTCCGAATGTCGGATCTCTCTCGCTACTATTTCCAGTTGGATATTATCATTGCAGTCGGGTTTTTGTGACTTTGGTGGCTTTGTTGGCCGTGTGAGAGGGCATGTTACCAACCCTTCGCCCTCGCTTACCCTTTATTTTACCGTCAACCCTGGTAACTACTGGTTTGATCCTCCGGTACATCCCGGAGAATGAAAATATGGCGGGAGGACGAGGTGCTCCGAGTCTCACCGACGCTGAGTGTGTGCATTAATACATTCGGTAAGTTTATTCTTTTGTTGGGGGGGGGGTTCACTTGCTAACGGCTGTGCAAACAACAGATACATATTCATAATTCGTAATAATGGGTATTATGATGGATCTCGAGGGGTGGGGGCTCGGTATATTGATTATACATTGTTTTCGGGGATAATTGTGCATTGTCGGGGGGTTCTATTGGGGTGGAATCGGGGAACAAGTGTCACACCGTATAATTAACTTTCTTCTGGATGTGGAGAGGAATTTTCCATCAATAATTACGATCCCTCGGTTCTGGGGTATTTTTTAACCCAATAAATTTTATAAATAAATTCGGAAAACGGAGGGGGGAATCGCAGGCTCATAAGGGCCTGACAAAAACCCCAATTTTCACGATTAACCAATAAATTATCCCCGGGAATTCCCCGCACCCCCCGTCTGTCGGGTGTAAAAATAATTACCCGCCGGGAGAAAATGACAGAAAAAAATTTCTCCCCGCGATATATCGAAGGGCGCGGGACTGAGGGCAAGTGGAATCGAATGACCGATCAAGCAGAGAAAGAGTGACTAAAAGAACCTCACAAAATACAATAATATATGCCCGGGGGTGGTGAGGGGAGGGATTTTTCTCCCCGATGTATTGGCCCTGACGTTCGTGTGTGTCGCAAGATCCGAAAAAAAAGTGCAGGAGCCCAGCGGGAAGAAATGTACATATACATACATCCCTATATTTTCTATATAAAAAAAAGATATATGTGTACAGTAGTATAAACATATAGACACAGAGGAGCAGAGAAAGACAGAGACGAAGTACGCGGGGAATAGAAAGACCGATACAATACTCTGGCCTCTCCCGCGAGTCGACTTTCCTTGATACATCGCCATTGAGCCATTGTCCGCCACCCAATGCCCCAACGAAAGACTCCGAGGAAAAAAAAAAAAATTCAATTCAGCTTTTAAATTATTTTCCCCCCACTCTCCTCTCCATACTCTATTCTCTCCCTCTTCTTCCCTTTTTTTTTTCATTCTTTATTTTTTTTTCTCATTCTCTCTCGCTCCCTGAGTCTCTCGGCAGTCACCCCGCCCCCTTCTCGGCTTCCTGAGACCGCCGAGAGTATTCAACGTGTATATAATACAAGCCCACCTCTTCCACAATCTCTCTCTCTCTCTCGGCGACGCCAAAAAAACATCATCATTGTTATCGTTTCGTCGTTGGCAATTCTGATGCTGTATCAAAACCAATATTTATCCCGTAAAATTCATAACACGTTTGGAAATCATATTGGAGTCTAATCGGGGTAGTTATTGGGGGGTTGCAATTGAAAATTTATTTTTCTTTCATTCCTAATAGACTTTGAAGAATTATCCTGGAGTGTGAGGATTTTTTTTTCGCACAGACAGCCCCTAAAAAATAATTTTTTCCCCCAAAAAACCCAAAACTCCAAAATATTCCAAAAACACAATTAAAACCCCTGAACTTCCCCCTAAAAAACCGACCTTTCTCTCCCTCCCCAGCTCACCCCTTTCCCCCGCAAACCTATCAATTCCCACCGACACCCATCAAATTACCACCCCTCCCAAAATCACCCCCCCGACACTTAAACCGAAGACGATGACGTGTTAATACCATAAAGACACACAAACAATGGCCACCAGGCACATCTCCATCGCGTACAAATACGCGAGTTACCATCGCAGGGGGTGAGTAAGAGACTCCGTGGGGCGGGGAGGGAGGGAGGAAGTGAGGGGGGGGTGGGTTTAAACACGTGAAATCGATTTTGAGCAAATAATCGGATACTCAACCCATCAAGGGTTGCCAGTACATCCCAAGTAATACCTCCCCCTTCACTTCCAACCCCTCTACCCATCGTTGCGGTGGTTCCCCGTATATTTCGACTGTATTTGTGCTCCTCCGGTGTGCACCCGCGAATGGGGAGGAGCGTAGTCGCATAATTCAGAATCGACAAAGCGACAGATTATGGAAATAGAGTCCCTGAGTTAGAGCCGAGTTGCCTTGCCCACTCTCTCCATCTCCCTCGATTTTCAATCCACCCCCCCAACCCCCCCCCCCTCAACCCCACCCCATCCCCTACCAATAACAGAATGAACATAGCCCTCTCTCTCACATACAATTCCGAACATTTTCCCTCCCATCTCTTCCTCAATCTCACTCTCGCCTCAAAATAACGTATACACACACATACACGTGTATATATATATACATATATACACACACATACACACAAACTCACTTGCTTACTCTCGGTGGCTGTCACACCAAGCCGTCTGCTGTTACCATGGCAACAATTGTCGTAGATTCTCTCTGTTACTCTCTCGAGTTGCCCTCCCACCCCCTCAACAGCACCAGCTCTTACCCCCGCTTACTTCGACGTACTTTTTTACTCCATTCTCTGGTTATACACTCTTTTAAATCGTATATTTTGTAGTTACTATTATACAGGCTGATCCTACCCTACAGCAGTGGTATTAACGGGTAGGACGGTGGGAGGGTGAATGGGGGTGAAAGGATAATTCGTTGTAATGAATTTTTGGAAAATTGGGATTCGGTGAGGAGAGAAATGAGAAATCAGTAAAAATGCATTTTTGCTCGTACATTACAGAATAAATGACACTGGAATTTTTTACACCTGCAGGGGGGGTAGGGGGTGACAATGGAGATCGAATGGTAAAATAAAAATTGGAGGGAAAATTATTTTTAATATTCTATTCATTTTTTAAATTCAGTTCGACGTTAGGATGAATTATTTATCAAGATCCATCGGTTTTATTGGATACCGTGTCACTACCGAATGTTCATTGATTTATTTACATGTTAATTCAACTGTATTCTAAGTATTCGAGGATTCGAACCGAGGGATTGAATGGAAGGGTCTATCAAAATCAGAATAAAACCTTTCACGGTTGCAATGAATAAAGAGACGAGGTAATGTCGTATTGTCACAGGGACTGGGCGTATTCCTGATGTGTAATATAATTATTATGGGACTTGTATTAAATAATAATGATAGGAGGATCGGTTGGTTATGCATTCCGGGGTCATTTACATTTTCCGGATCATTTACGTACTCTCTCTCTCTCTCTCTCTCTGTCCCCATTGTCGATGGCACACGCGTGACCCCCTTCAATTCACCTCCTTTCTTTTCTATCGTCTCACTGCACGGTGATCAATCAATTCGGCATCTAACCGCACATACGCATATGCTAATTTCCATCCTATTCATTTCAACTCACCCGGTATAATACGTTTTTAAATTTTTTCAAATTATCAGAAGAGAATTTTAACGTCGAAACACAACTCTCGAAATTTCTCGTGATATTTCCTGCTAATAAAATTGAGAAATTTTATATAAATGATTGGTCGATATGTCTATCGATATTTATTGATTTTAAGTTAATGGATTAATCCCCACCGGTGCAGGTTAATTAATTAATGACCCACCGATGCAGAGAACTATTTGAATCGGTGAAAAATAATTAAAGGAGTAAATTTTAAATTATCCTCGGCAGTCTCTCCTCTAAAAAATACCAATATTAATTCCACCCCCAAGACGCCACCCCCAGGACCAGACAATTGGGGTCCACCTATAAAACCTAAAATTTCATTGTCAACCACGAGAATAATTGATCATCGAAAATGAATTTGTACGTATTGAGCCGAAAAAAAGAGAACTTGGAAACTATTGTTTTGGGTCGACCATTGTTTTAGCATTACGAGGGGGAGGGGCGGCGCTTCCCTTTGTCTCCACCCTTTATACCTTTTCATGGCGAGAGAATATCTCCTCGTTCGCATTGGGGTATATATAACGAAAAACCGGAGGAAATTCAAACGCGCGCGCGCAACAGAAGGCAAGAGGCGTTCCACAATAATATTCTATAGGTATTTCTCATTTTTTTACTCTTTTTCTTAATGTATTTCGCCCCCACCGAGCCTTACTTACCTCACCCCACCACGCTGTAAAAAAAAAAAACTACCCTCCCTCTCTCCATTCGTATTTTTCCGGATTATTTTGTCATGCACCATCGGCACGAAATAAAATAAATACTGATGATAATAAATCGAATGGAAATATTTTACCATTCAATGTCTTGTTTATTTTCTTAAAGTGAAAATTGATAGTACCGAGGGGGTGGAGTGGGGTGGTGAAGGGGGTTGCCGTCACCCTCACCCTCATTCTTGATGCTGTGTTCTCTTCTTCCCCCCCTCCCCCTCCCTCTCCCCCGTCCTGAACTCTCGTTCAGGGTTTTGCATTATGTCCATTGCTGCTGATTCACACGTCTTTCATTGTATAGCTTTTGTGAGGTACGACAATACTCGGTGCTTTTTTGTATTCAAAATACGAAGGGCCGTACAAGAGAGTGAGGAAGGTGGGATGACAAACGACAAACTACTAACAGTGAGTTTTAGATTTTATATATATTTTTTCATAGCTCTTTCTCGTGCCAGTTGTCGATCGCCACCTCCCTCTCTTGTCCTCTGGGATTTCAATGAAATGGTGAGAGTGGATTTTGGATTAATGGGGGAAGTGTGGAGGACGAAGTAAAGGGTGGTTTCGTTCATCGAAGGGATGAACATCTTGAATTTTCAGGTTTTAATTTAGTCCGGGAGAGAAAAGGGCTCTGTAATCGTATTTTCTAATTATTTCATAATTAAAATCCTCTATAAAAATCGTCCGAAGGTTCCTGGAGGTCCTACGAAGGTCCCAGGCGGCCTCACCCCCTCAGTCCTACCTCCCACAGCCCCCCTACCTCACTCCTCACCCCCCAAACCACCCCTACCACCCACCCACCCTTCAAAGAAACCCCGGAATTCCCCAAAAAAATTCCAAAAACCCACAACCTCCCCCCGCACATTCTTACCTTCATCCCCAATTAATTAACCCACCCCCCAGGACCCCAAAATAATCCAATGCTAATGAACTCCCCATCAAAATAACCCGCTACCCGCATTACAAAACGCTCCAACGACTCCCTCTCCCTCTCCAAATCCGATAGGTGTTAATAATCACGAAAATCGTACCTCCGAGATATGCGCGACGAGGCGAATATTTAATCCGTCGTTTCCTGCTCCAATTGCCAATAAGGCGCATTGCCGCATACACCACCACCCCATCCCCTCAGCCCCCCCCCCCCCCAACCCCTCCCCCACCTCCACATCTTCTTCAAACCCCCTGTTGCGATCAACTGTGAGCAACTACTGTGCGCGAGCAACCGAAGGTCTTTCGCAACAGTGGATACAGTACAGGATCGCTATCTCCTATGTACATACATTCACATAAAATAGTATGTACCTGTACCCAAACAGGTAGAGATGGAAATGTGGGTATAACCAGGAGGCAGAAACTACTGGAGATCGGCGTTGGTGGCAGTGGAGACGTGGAGTACAGCTTTGGCACGATGTACCATCGCAGGAGGGGGTGATGGAGGATGAGGTGGTGGGAGGGAAGGGGGGGTTGGTACTGCGGGGTTCCCTCAATTGATGTCGTGCTCACTGGTATGAGGCGAAAATGGAGGATGGGGGTAGGTAGACGGGGCGCCACATTGTTTCAGGACAATGTCATCCCCCTTTTCGCAGAGTGAGTAGCGCTCACCGTGAGTGAGTGAGAGACGGTTAGATTTCTACTCTACGCTTCACGAGCTCCCTCGCAGCCTCGTTATTTTAATCATCCCCCTGGCTACCACCCCCCCCGCCAACATCGCTATTTTATACCCACAACAGTGCCGCACACGCCAGCCCTTCGGCATCATTCGGCGATTACGGTGGCAGGAGTTGTGGAGGTTGTGAGGAGAATTCAGGGATCCTCTTCTCTCTTTTCGTTTGGGGGGTGGTTTTTTTTTTGTAGCAATACGGTTGGGCTCGATGGGGATGGAGACACGAACTGGTCGACGAACTTAGTTACCTCGATTTTATAACGAATGGGCGAGGGGGGTGGGAGAGAGACTCTCGGGTGTGTGCGGTACTTCCGATGGGGGCGGAGGGGGTGGAGGTGTTTCTTGTGGGGTTGATTGCTTGATTCGTTAATGAAAATTCGACGGAGTGGACGAGTGGAAGTGGCGACGTCTCGGGAAGAGTTTGCTGACGTGAATTAAAAAGATTTTTTAGAAATTCGGGGGTTGATGGAGAATTCTGGGGGTGTTTAGGGTGTTTTTCGTCAGATCCTTGGGGGTAGACTGTTTTGATCGTCTTCAGGAACTTTTTGATGTATATTAAACGCTTCCTGGATGGCACCGATGTAACCGACTTGATGGGCGGGGTAGGGGGTGTCGTTGCGACCCACTGGGTGGACGAGGGGGGCCAGGGGGTGGAGGAGGGAAGTGCAAGGCGCGAGAGGAGGAAGGAGAGATGCGGAGATTGGGTGAGAACGGGAAAGAGGACGGAAGGGAACTCCACCCTGTTCCATTATGACATTATGTTCGTGGCATTGTCTGGGGCTGAATGGGCCGAACGTTGGCTACATTGTCGAGACACATTGAAGCCGCTCGCTGGCGGCACTGAGCACTAAACTCGCTATCGGACCGATAGCAACGAGGGGCTTTAACGTACACCTACAACACCCCCGCACCTCTTGTTTGTCTCACTGTGTGTTGGGTACCTTGCGTGCCACACCTCCACTAATATCGAGAGATTTACATGTGTGTTGGGGCTTGACAAGAGCAGGTTTACAGGTTTTTTGGGGGATCGGAAAACATTTTTTCGGTGAGAATATTGATATTAATATTTATCCTGATTTTTTAATTATTTATTTTGTCGTTTTCTCGGGTTTTAGTCTCACTTTTGTGATAGAAATGAGCAATTTAGACTCGACAGCGCCATGAAAAATGACAAAACCCCACGTCAAGAGCTGAAGAACGAACAAAACAGTATAAAAAATCTGGAATGAAAACATCCGACAACAAAAAAAAAAAAAAATCAAGGAGTAGACAAGCGTCCCCGGAAAAGGCCGGTATAACCATTCGTTATCCATTGGACAATAGGTTTAAGCACAATGTATCCTCTCCACTACCCACCGCTTATGATGTATTATGGGAAAACGGAAACGTATGTTTTATCCCAGTTTCCCCCGTTTAGCAATGGCATTTAGTTCGCTCGACTGGATTCACATGCTATTTATTTTTATCATCAAGCCGTATAAGTCACCCCACTTGGCCTCTACCCCATCGCCACCCTCTCATCATATCCTTCAGTATATTCTTCTACCCTTCGATACCCACTCCGCTCCCTCCATCCACCCCCATCGCCACGCAGTCGCTTCCCATCCCCTTTCCGCGTGTCTCAAAACCCAACGACAAACTTTACCCCACGCAAAATCCGATAATGGGCTGTCTTACCGGTTTTGTGAGTCTAGTCATATTAATCAGACGATTCTTCGCTGCGAGAAATTCGTAAATACCATTAACATAAAAATTCCTGGTAATTAGATTAAAAAAATTGGCGATTAGCGTGAAATAAAAAAATAATTGAATTAACGTTCCCTCGAAATTTCATTCCTCATTAATTGACATACGTTAAATGATTGAATGTTTTTTCTTCGGCGTCAGTATTTAACAATGTAAAAAGAGCCTGACACGAAACCTATTGAGTCCCTGTACCTCGGTTATACAAAACACTGTATGGAGACAATAAAACAAACAAAGCTATTGTCGTACCAAACACATTGTCGTTGGTACAACAACAGTTGATTCCTTTTACGCCATTGACAGTTGTATTGGAATCACCGGAGTCCAGTGTGTGCGACGTTATGTACTATGTGACGTGAACACGTTACACACCCAGTATTCGCACACAAGTGGCCCTGGAATCTGTCAGTGTGTGTGTGTGTGTGGCTGCGAGCACTCGCGAGGATCAAATTCATCGAGAACAGATGTGAGATCGTTATCTAATAAATTACCTATCAATAATCTGGGAGTTCTCGACATTCTTCCGATTTCATTACTTCGAGTTGATGTTGGTGAGTGATAAAGATGGTCATAAATTATTTACTTTATTATTTACCCCCCTCCCCCTCGATATAAAAAAATTGCGAACAAATTTTGAGGGAGAAACGTCCCATCGTCTTCACCTTTTATTTCACGTTCTTTGGATAAGTAAAAAGGGTGAGGGGTTGCATATCGTTGGGAGTAAAAAAAAGCTATTGCTGAGGTATAAAAAAAAGTTGGATTTGAAAAAATCCAATTAACGTGGTGGAATTGGCTCATTGTTACAAAGCAAAATTCGAGCGTACCCAGCAGGATGACGGGGCTTGGTTTTAGCACTGAAACGTTGAAATAACAATCGATCGTTTGTCGGCTGATTGTCCGTGGTACATATATACATATTGAAAACGAAACATAGGAAATACGAGGGGTGGGGAAATCGAGGGAGAGACGATCGAGTACACACGATACGCTTCAACGGATTGGATATAAAATAGGTATAACTTATAACACATATGTACAACACCTGGACAACGTGAAAACGATGTTAGAATGATTTACAAACAGCATTCGAAAATTATTAAAAGGAATCATCGCTCTACATACCTGGCACTATTGACAATTTACCATAATAATGAGTTTAGCATATTATCCGTTGGGTACGAGAGATGTCTGATTGAGTTGGATACTGCGTTATAGAGTTGCAATAATTTTTTTGAATTTTATCAATCGCCTAATGCGATAGGGGCGGCCCCAGGGGGATAGTTGGTACTATTTATTAGACTTCTTCCGGGGTAGGAGCCGAGAACTATTGGATTAAGGGTCGCCAGGTGGAAAACTGCAGTTTTTGACTCTCAAAAATATCCCAACTCATCAAAAATCATCTCTGCATCGGATATTTATTCACAACCCCCCATTTCCCACCCCCCTCACTCCCCCGTTCGACAATCATCGCGTCAAAAATCATTCCCACCCCCTCAACTAATATATCCACCACCAGAATTTGTCTAATGCATTCAAACCTCATGATACCCCATCACCCGAGTAGCTCCCGCTGTATTTCTTTGAAAATTTTGTCACATAATGTCACAAAGAGGGTGTGTTGTGTGCTACTGGCATCTATTATGTAAATGAACGAGTACAGCATAGAGTTGTAATGTGTCTCGGTTCTCTCTCGACTTTACGATAGAGTGAGAGTTCACGAAAACGTGGGTGTTCGAGGGTGGCGGATTCGCCGGTTG
Source organism: Diachasmimorpha longicaudata (assembly GCF_034640455.1). Taxonomy (NCBI): domain Eukaryota; kingdom Metazoa; phylum Arthropoda; class Insecta; order Hymenoptera; family Braconidae; genus Diachasmimorpha; species Diachasmimorpha longicaudata. The sequence continues at coordinate 3,170,501 of NC_087243.1, forward strand.
GCTCTGAACGAACAGAAGTAACACTCGTATGCACGTTATACCGGGACGAGGGGGTGGATGAGGGGGTGAGAGGTGAGGGGCTGTACGCAGGGATCACGTAGACACACATGCCATTGGCAGCATAACTCCCGACACATTGGTATACACACGAATGCAGTAAATACACGGATAAACGCATACCTAAACACCCCAACCACCAGTTTATATGACAGGCCTTTGGGGGAGGAAGGGGGAGGGAGGGGGATTCAATGTCTATAGCTTCACCCAGAAATTCTATTTGCCATTCGTGCCTGTACAAATACTGGCCCTGATGCCAGGATGCCACACATACGTCTTCAGAAATGTTGTTAGAATGGGTTACGTTCAGTGTTCGGATGTTTAATTTATGATAACAGGAGAAGTGATAATTTTAATTACGAAATGATTTTTAATAACAAATATAATATACAGAAGAGATAATGAATGAGAAGGAAATTGTTTTTTCCAGCCCTAATGACTCCGAATCATGAAGATTAATCGCAAACAAACCCCCGGAATGAGATTAAACAAATCAGTAATTTTATTTTCGAATGGAAGTTTTAATTGGAATATCGGGGCCGAATAAAAAGCCGCACTTGCACGGTGAATTAATCAATGATTCAGGTGAAAAAGGGGGGGAAAAAAATTCACAAATGCAAATACATTATATAGCCTCCGGCATACGAAGTCATTTAAGTGCTATTATTAACCGCACAAATGAACGGGCGTCAAAGGGTAAACGTAGTGCGCGCGACCCTGTTAGGAAGGAAGCCTCTTAATATATTGCGGGTGGTTGGTGTATGGTTTGTACACCAACAGTCCAAATACTGTACATGCATAAAACATGTACAAAGACCACCGTGCGACAGGCAGCTGTGCCGCAAAACTGCCGCACATACAAATGTTTCGTATTCAGGTGATAAATTCATTACGCAATTAGTAATTATTGTGGGAAAAGCAGTACATCAACGGGAGAACAAAAAACAAATGCTGTCATGAAATGTCAGTAAAATTTTAACTAAATGAATTTTTAATATTAATTTTGTGAGGTTAAAGTCGATTAATAATTTATCAATCGACGAATTAAAAATATCTCGAGTTTTCTATCAACTTTTATGCAATAAAAAATATTATATCGATTTAATTGTGTAATATTTATTGTTCTTCACATATTTTATCAATGAACGTACCTTTAATGTTTAATGAATGAACTTTTAATTGAGTGATTAAAAAAATTAATGAATCAACTGTCTGAAGCTGGAAAAAATATTTCTCCGTCAAAAACATGAACAATTAAATAAAAATAAATATCGCACGGTTTTTGTTCAACAATAACATTCACCGAAGCCATCTTAACTTCCCGAAAACAAGTTTATTACTGTTTTTCTCAGAATGTAGAGGGTTATCATGAATTCCTTTTTTTTAATTCCCTCCGAAGCATCTGTAGTCATTGAGGGTTCCAAATTATGACATCTTTATCTCCTAGTTTTCATCCAAACTCTCTGAATTTAATTTATTCCGGGTTTTGTAGTTCTCTCCCGAGGCATTACGAATCCTAATTCCATTTACCGTCCACTCAATTATATTAAAAGGGGTCGAGAGTTTGGTTTTAAACACCCGCTTCTCCAATCGACCGAATGAGAAATGTACGCGACTAGATTTCAAACAAAGTTCTTATCTACTTAAGACGATTCCCCTTGCACTCTAAAAATAATCGAACCTGATTGCATCATCTCCAGTGGATGGAATCCATTACCGAAGGCCAAATAACTCCAAATCAAAAGTACATCGGTTAATTCCATCGATTAAGTCCTGCCCCACCCCCCGAGTAATTCGTAAATCCACGATCGGGTTCGGTGAGACAAAAAATTACTAAAACAGAAGAGAAAGATAAACTAACGAGTGAAGATTATAAAATAACGAGAAGAATAAACATGAGAATGAATAGAAAAAATAATTATGCAAACGACGGAGTGAAAGAATAATGAAAATAAATTCTCTATTAGAGGCGACGAAATTAAATTTGTAATAAAGCCCTATTGTAGTTTATAGCCCATGGGTTTTTCGTTTTTTTTGGCAGTTCGCAGGACCACCGTAAAATAGAAACTTTACGGGAATTTATGGAACCAGAAACATTGAAGAGAACCGGTGCGTTTCAAGTAGAAACGGAACTTCTTTGTCTTACTGACCAATAAAAGCGATATTTTCTCCCAGAATTTTTTTATTTCACCTCTGAATCTACTTCGCCATTTCCAAAGCCCTCCCCCACCACTGGTTACGACCCTCGAAGGTCCCACGCAGGGAGAGAGTCATCAGAAAAATTCCAGTCGGCTCCTGGCGATTTTTTTTCAAGAATTTTCAGTGGTAATACCCCAAGACCTTCAAAATTATCGGATATTTCCCGAGAGTTTCGTTGCGTAGCAACGAGAGGGATAAGGTTCGCAGGTTAAAAAACCCGAGCGCGAAGCGCGAGGGTTTTTCTGCGAATCTTATCCCGATCGGTGCTACGCAGGGAAACTGGAGGGAAATATCCGATTAATTTTGAAGGTCGAGGGGTATTTGGCTGGATTATTTTTTTCATTCCAATTTCAAACAATTAAATGTGTGGCATTTCACGTCATATAGTATGGTTGTTCACTCGTAGTCGTGGCTTCTCCAGCGTATATTTTTTGTCTGCACAAAATGCAGAGAATTATTTCCAAATTGTGGCTTTTGTCTTCACTGTATTATTAGGAACATTTTAAAAAATTTTTTGATCAATAATCTCCAAGGATTCCCGTCCAAATCTGCTCATGTCGAGGTAAAGTCTTTGAACTTGATTTTTTGTAATGACAGTTTTGGGGTTTGAAACGCGTACAAATTGTTTATCGGATATTTTCATTGCTTAGCAACAAACAGGGAAATATCCGAAAAATATCCGAAGTAAAACTCTCTTACTTGTACCACGTGACGGGAAATGCCACCATTTGATTGGTTGAAATTGGGATGAAAAAAATAATCGTTATTATTTCCCCTAAAACAAAATTTTCTCAAAAAAATTGCTCTCGAAGCAGCGTTTCGTCACGTCTCAATCCCGGAACCACTCACCAAGTCCCCATTGACTCCCTGGAGATGATAAAATAAAGAGCCGGCAACAAAAGCCTTCAATTATATGAGATATCAGTTTCCAATTAGAAGAGACAAAATGAAATCTGTAATGAAGCCCCGTTGGGGTTTATATCCCATCGGTTTTCGTTTTTTTTTTGTCAATCCGCGGGAGAACCGTAAAATAGAAACTTTAGGGGCATCAATAGAACGAGAGACATTGAAGAGAACAGTAATATCCGTCCTCCTCTCCTCAATACAAACGATACTCTCATCGAGCCGAAAAAAAAAAAGAAAAAAACTATTGAGAGTTTGGCCGGCGCACTCGGGATTCAGCAGCGAAAATAGGGATGGCTTATTTCCAATAACAGCGATTGGCTCAACTAAAGTTTCTCTTTTCATCCCCCCGATGGAGAAGGGGGAGGCACAAATGAGTATTGAAATAAAATGGCCAGTGGTCCCTAATTTGTGACTAACCGGAGGCACCACAATGAACATCGTCTAAATACTGTATACAAATTATTCGAGGTAAAGGGAAAAAAAGGGCCCGAATTGTTATTTTTTTTTTTCAGCTCAATGGAATGAGAAAATGCTGGATGGTGTCGGGTGAAAGACCAACACAAGGTGAATAGCAGTGGATGGGAGAAAATAAAGAAGTTGACCGTTTTGTTGGTGCGTTAGACTGTGTGGGTTTGGAGGAGTGCGAGGAGAAATGCCGACGGTAAAGATTCTTTGGGTCTTGGCAGCACACGGTGTGATGGGAGGCCTCTGGAATCCCTACGGTTTGCCCGCCCGCCGGGTCCATTCGGGTATCAATGACATATATTTTGATCTGTGGGTCACATTCCAGAGTTGCCAGACAGCGTGGATGCAGTCGACTAGGAAAGGTAATCAAGTTGAAGGGATTCCTTGGGATTTTGGGGTGATTTCTGGACTATTTCGAGCTGGAGTATGGCTCCAGCACCTGAGGAAGGGTCAGACTTAACTGGAAAGTGTTTTGGAATTTTTCTAAGTCTTAAAAAAATATTTTAGAAATTTCCGTTTATTTTTCGTATTTTTACCCAGAAAAAAAATTTCGTGTGAATTCGTGTGAAAAATATGTCTGGAAAATTCAAACAAAAATGTCCAGCCGTGACGATGATCGGCTGTATCCAATAAAAAAACTAAAATCTCATTAAATTCATTTCTATTGAATGCAGGTGGGCCTCACTCAATTTATCCAATTCCCCAGCACTGCACGGTCGTGCACATCTGTGTATTCTTTTATTCCCCCATAGCTCGCGAGCATGTATAAGTTTCTTTGAAGAAAAACCTGCCAGTCATTTATGTATGCGTCTGGATACATAAGACCACCTCTCTCATTTCTATATCCCCATCTCCACACATATTTCGTTTTTTCTCACCTCGATTCCGATCGTAGGCATCGTCAGGGCCACATTGTTCGCGCTTCCTTAATGATGTGATGTGAAAGATGACAGGTATATACACAATATTCAGGTATGAGTATCGTACCCCTATGTACAAATTTATCGATATTTATTATTCGAATTCGGTAGAGCATATCGAGAGAGTATTGATAATACATTTCTCCCTTTTTTATTGGTGAATGGCTAATGCCCCACTCGGAGATTAGAATTGGTGAGGCCCCGGGAGGATCGGATTGCCCTAATGCCCATTCAGTGACCTGCACATTTTATTTTGCAACAATGGAGGTGTGTGCAAAACCCGGCAAGATAAATAAACCCAGTGATTATCTAGTCCACACGATAAAGTGCAACAATTTCTCTCGCAGTTATTTTTTAAATTTTGTATTTTGTAATTTAAAACTGGGGGCAGTCTCGATTAATTAATGTGATTAGGAGAGTGAATTACTCCGTCGAGGACACGGTACAATAATTATTCAATAAAATTATATCGTGTGGAGAAAGTATTGACAGATTTCTCCCATTTCTCTTTTTTTTTTCGCGAATGGCTAATGCCTCAGCCGGAGATTAGAATTCGTGAATCCCTGGGAGGATCGGATTGCTATAATGCCTATTCAATGACCTGCAGATTTCATTCGCAACAATGAAGGCGTGCGCAAAAGGCGGCAAGACAAATAAACCCAATGATGGCCTATTCACTAGGGTAAGGTGCAACAGTTTTCTCGCATTCATCTATTCTTCAATGGTCTTAAAGGTTATACGCGCGGGGATAGTTTGTATTTTTCAAATGCCCTTTTTTTTTTTTGGTGATCGCAGCTGCTTCCGTCTGGGATACAAAAGGGCTCGCCTCAAGGGTAGTGGCCCCGATCTCTTTGTCGAATGATCCGTGAAGCCAGCGACTCTCAATCGTGTCCTTGTGTCTAGTGTCTTCTTTGAGGTATGAGATGAAAGAGAAATCACGGGGGTCAAGTTGAAACTTTTCACCATCAAATGGAGTTGAGATACTCTGGAGTTGACAATGGTGGAAGGGGGGAGGGGGGGAGACGTTTGAAAGAACTTTGGGACGTTATGGAGCTGAAGGACATGAAGTTTCACGAGGAGGAAAATTCGTCAATTGATAAGTCTGGTCAATTTTCTGGAGATCTAGTTCGACCACTTTTTTTTTTGTTGAGATTCTTCTCAATTGTTCGGGGTTAAGTGCTTTGTAGGGGAGGGTTTTGAACCCTAAATGTTATTATTAACGTTCGCGAAATGAATCGTACGATGAAATTCGCGGGATTGATCGTGGCCGATCGCCCAGCGCGAAGATTTACCCCTTCAAAATAATTGCAACAGAAAAAAAAAAACCAGCGAATCCATAATCCCCTATTGAATTCCCTGAAAAGAATCATATATTTGCCACCTGTTATTTTGGTACACGTTCATAGCCAGTAGTTTTCGTCGTGGTATGGGGTGGAATACAACCCCATTGTCTTCCGCTAGAACGAACGATCGATCGAGCGACTCAAAAACAGAGCGCTCGACCCTCGATTACGAGAACAATATGACAATGGACTTTTCCTTTAACAGCGACAGTAGAGTATCCCATGGGTTGAGAAAAATCCATCCACGTGTTGGGGCCACTGGTAGCATCGAAATAAAAAATAGAAAAAAAAGAAGAAATGTCGAAAGAGGGAGAGAACGAGCGAGAGACAAAAAAGGGATTCCCCCTTGTTTGGTGTAGATGGTGGGCATTCAGCTCCTCAATGATAGCCGTCATCACATTGTTGTCACGATGATTTAGGTATTGCTTCCCCACTCGAGATAAATAAATTGTAACCAATCGCCCCGGAGTACTATTTACCGTAATATTTATTTATCATCATCATCTCCACTTGAAATACAATAATTACCGATTATTCATCATATTTTTTATTTCAAGTAGAATACGTTGGATCCACTTAAGATCAATTCTATCTATTACAATGTATTGTATCATTATTTATTTAACCTTAATGACTATGATAATTGTTAACAATTACAAATATAATGCTGCCTAATTGTTTATACAATGACATAACGTTTGTCGTTGACAATGAGTGAATTCCCATGCGAATACCTCAATTGTTTAAAAAAATTCACAGTGACCAGTGGATTACAATCCAATGAGTCATTCAAAAATCCCCCCTTATCGCACATAATTATTAAATGTGAAAAAAAATAATATTAACAAAACGCGTCAACGAAATGTCGACTGTAACGAGTGCAATGAATAGAACATTGAAACAATAATTAATGACTCGATGCGCGAATATTGTGATGCCTTCGGGGATGAATTAACGTAATTCGCGTTCATCTACAATTATAATGTCTGCCCCCCTTTTGAAAATTTTATTCAGTTGATTTGTTCAACTGTTCTTTTGAGATAACAATAATTTATTAGCAGCACAGTGCAGCGACGGCGGTAACAACAACACGAACAACATTAATCGATATCTCATACTCTTTTTTTTTGGATAAACATCTTATCGGGCGCCATTCGGGGGGTTGTGGATTAAATTTTGGAAGAGACTGCTGGGGGGAGGGGGTGGAAGTGAATGAGGAAAGTGGAATAAATATGAGGAACAGGGGCTGGTGCATGAGCCACGATGAGATGTTTACAAATGAATGTTGAGCACTTTGAAAAGGGCTCACGTTATTTTTATTTATTTAATGTTGCTTCAGCACATGTATCGTTGTTGTTAGACACATGTCCACGATTCTGCTGTGTTCTCAATGATAATGGTGTAAATGAATAGTTAAACTTCATGAAAAAGCTCTGACTTATCCAAATTTATCCAACAGATAGAGAGATATCGAGGAAAATAATCGGAATAATCTACGTTTTTTTTATTTACAATAATTTCTATGTGCGCTTTGCATTGCAACGACTATGAGCAAGTATTTGTCACGATTATAACTATTCATTATATATAGTATTTATACTCCCCGGCGCACGGGAATTCTTGAACAACGATGATACGCGAGAATTTCAATAAATCACCATTCGAAATGTGAGATCCAAGGGCACGATTTTTAATAAAATTACAAAGAACAAATGGAAAGAACAATTTTATGCATTACGCCGATGATCACACTGCATATTTTCATAATCTACAAGTGCTATATGACCAATTTATGTATCATAAACCTGGTTTCATTTATATACATTTAATTTTCCGAATTGGCAGGAAGAATTTCGTATGCGAGACAATTACATATGATAAATCTAATCAATTCAATATCGATATTTTAATCACAGGCGAAATAATATTCTCAAATCGTGAAAACGATAAAATTCATCGATATTCACTTGAGAAATTGTTTTCCCCTGTTGAGTGACTAAAAACCGTTAATAGACGGAGAGATATTTTTATTATAAATATGAAAAAGAATGCAAAAAATAGGATAATTCATTGCGATCTTTGATTCAATTTTTTAAAATAATAAATATTTTTCTCACCGTGAATACACGTGGGACGAAATTAAGTGGATAACTCCATTCAACTCCCAATGAACTTTCTATCGATTTTAAATCGATTCAATAGAAAATTCCGGAGGTCATCGCGTTTTGTAGTTAATCCAATAAAATCAATAAAATAATCCTCTGAAATTCAGTAAAATTATTCAACAAAATTAATCGACTCGTGTATTTGAATTTTGTACATTTCTCCTATGAATTATCTCAAGGTGGATAGATTGGCGATTGATATTTGCTTACTATTGATTGTAGCTATGGCCTATCGGGTCAGAAGATGACGGTGAGTGGTCGCCTAAACGGCGCTTCATTACCAGGTGTTGTTGTTGATTGATAACCAGCATATTGTGATGCTAACAATCCGGTTGCCTGTACACTACCCGGATAATAAGCTGATAAACTAGCACCAGGACTGGCAGCTGAAGACGTAGGTGTTGATGTTGCGCTTGCGCTTGACGAATTGTGCTGTTCAGTTGTCCTCTCAGTGGTATTGTGATGCTTGAGAACATCAGGTGAATCAGCAGTCGGTGGTGATCTAGCTGGTCCACCACCAGGACTCGAATCCTCGTACAATTTATTTGACTCATAGCTAGTGTGATTGTAATCAACCATTGGCTTCTGATCCATGTAGAGTTTCGATTGTTCAAAGTAGGTTTTGGCCTCGAGGTAACCGCGGTCCCAGTACTTGGGACTCGAGTCGAGACTCTTTGGATCTGGATACATGCTCATTGCCAGGGTGCTCGGGGGCATGTAAGCAGCTGCACGATACTTCTCAGCCTCTACCATTGAATATTTCATGGCATCCATTGAGCTCACCACCTGTAACATTAAATTCATCATCGAGGTTAGAATAGACTTGACTTGACTGATGCTGAGACCAGGACTTCCAGGGGAAGGACCTGAAAATTGTTTAAAAATACCAACGAAAGGGAGAGGAAGAGAAAAATCAATTTAAAAATACAAATACAGTCGGGGAGGGATGGAAATTGTTGAAACTGCAAATATTTAATAAATTATTTATTTATGGCTTGAGGATCTTTCAGTTCGCCTCACGAAAAATCCCAGAAATCTCTCGGTAATAATTTTCGCATCCGAAAAATTCATTTTTCACCTCACGTTATGTCACATATATTTGAAAAATTGATAGTTCCAACAAGTAGGCAGTTGCCATAATCCCGTGACACCCAAAAATTGCTGTATTTTATTACAATCATTCTTATATTATTCTAATATAAGATGTCCCTAAATTCACCGAGTGGACACAGAAAAAAAAATATCTCTGAGTTATATTCAAAGAGGGAACAGGCAGAGCATTTAGTATATAAACGAATCCCTTTTATCACGAGGACAAAAGTAGCAATCGCTATAAATTTCGTTACGGTTTCTTTTGAGAAAGAAGTCATGCGTACACACGAAAATAAAAAAAAAACAATGAAAAACAACGAAAAAATGAGGAGAGAGGGAATAAGAAATAATACATAAAAATGAAAAAGGACGTGAAAAAAGAAAGGGAGTCAAAAGAGGAGAAAAAAGGTGCGAAAGATATTCTCAATTCTATATATAATTCGTTGAGATGCCGCGCTCTTGGTCCTTTGTCGGGTCGTTAAGCGGCTTTGTCCCGGCGTATGATTTACACCACAGTCTAGTTCTTCCACTTGCGATACCTCGTTCTGTATATGCGTCCAATTGATTATCACTTCGGGGCCAAAAAACATTTTTTTTATTCCATTCCCAGATCCTTGGCCTCACTCAAATTTACATATCTCGTATTCTAAACTTATTCCCCGAAGAGCGAAAAATTTTCTGAATTCAGCATTTAATTCTGGAGAATTGACAGGATAAAAATTACGTTTGAGGGATGAATTTGTAATTTTTCAGACTGTTGAATGACAGGCAACTGCAGAATGACAATTTTGAAAGACCTGAAATAAAAGTCCTTGAAGTTTCGGGAGAGCTATGAAACGATGATAATTTCCAAGAACTTTGCCGGAAATTCCATTGGAATATTTACAACACTCATCCCAAAACCGAAACTCCTCTTTCTCCAACGAATTCAAAATAAAATTCTCGTCGTGACTAACTATTGAACCAACGAAAAAGAAAAATAATAGAAACCACACAATAGCCCCATTTTGCTGATGATTGGACCAACAGAGTTGAATATCTCCCCGACACGTCGTCATTGTCTCCGGGACAGGTATACCCCGTGTCCCGTTAATTATGTGTTGCTTGGAAAAGCCGATGATGAATAGTAACATATACAATAACCATGTAATTTCGTGTATACCACCCAGGTCAGGTTTACACACGTTCTCCATGTGAATACAAAACACGTGTCTCACAATTCCCACCGTTTCTCCTAAAAAAAACTACTCATCCGGAGCCTCAAATTTTTTCAAACTATTTTACTGTCCCCTCCACCAATAAAAATCGAAATGACAGAAGAAAAACTCCAGTTGATTTCCATATTTTCTTGGAAAGTTACACGTACAATATAATTCCAGGTTCAACGGTCAAATTGTCATTTATGACGACTGAGCTACGGTACCTACAGGTCAATTTTAGTTCCCTTGTTGAAAATACGACGTGCAATAAACCAATTCCTCGGGAAGTACAAGCTCTCGAGATGAAATATTTATACCTGAAGAAATATCCAGAAATATTGTCTTCCAGTGAACGTTAAAATTTTTATCCCCTGCCTGGACCATTTGCCAATATTGCAGAGAGAAATATTCCCTGAGAATAACGGAAAGTCCCTCCCAATCCCCAATGGACGAAAACAAATCTGAATATCCCAGGTACACGAAGAGAACTATTTCCTCCAAACTCTGGAGCAAATGCCAAGTTCTTCCCAAGAACTGTCAACATAAATTTATTCAAAATTCTAACGTGACACTGTAAATAAAAATCAGGCATAAATTCTCGTGAATTAATTAAGACCTTGAACCTCCTCAATTTGCCAGAGGGCAATTATCCCTTCTAAGGTATAAATCCGTCCCTTCCCTGTGCCTTCACCTTAACCCCCATTGATTCATTTGTTTTGGGACTTAAACACTGAAAAATAAATAAATAAGTATCGATTTTGTTCCCACAATATTAAGTAACCGCCCTCGTCACTGTTTCACTTGCATTATTTCCTGAAAAATCACAGGTGCGCCCTAAGCCTTCAACCCCTCCATCAACTCTTTATTTACAACCAATGAATGACAATGGCCACAGTTGCATTCCATCCACCCCCGTCCCTGAACCAACAATTTGCAATAAACCAATTTTCCCTGGAACCCCAAACACTCGTAACGTAAAGACTGTACCCAGGAGGGGAAAATCCCCGACGAAGGCACGTCCATCCATTTACAACCATTCTATATCCCTCGAGGTGTTGTCTCACCTCTCTCCATTGAGAAAAACCTTCGGTCAAGGATTGACATTGGCACCCACCGGAATTATACACCATAAAATAAATTTTCATCCTCAAAACGTTCTCCTCCCCCTGTTGTCGTTATTCTTCGATCCCCCTATTGAATAGGATTTTCTTTGTGAAGGGCCCCCCTCGCTCTCGGTAAATTCCGAGAGGACGTGGGGGTCAGAAAGCGACGAAGGAGGTGAGGATGAGGGGAAGCAAAAAAAAAAGGGACACAAAAACTGAGAAAAGACGGTGCGAGAAAGAGAGAGCGGTTTTCTACGAAAAGTCCAAGTACAGAGAAGAATGGACCAATAGTTTGGAGGTGTTGGGTTGGGTATTCAGGGACACTCTTTCAACAAGGGGGGTAACGATGATTCTGTGGATGGGGGGAGGGAGGGAGGGTGAGAGGTAGTCGTATGAATCAAAAAATAGAAAAGGAAAAACTCACCTGGCCAGGTGCCCCGAGGCCAGACATCGCTGCTGCTGACTGTTGGGCAGCCGCAGCCGCAGCGGCAGCCATGCTGGCTGCCGAAAGTGATCCATAGGCTGCTGCTGGTCCGTAGTAAGAACCCATACCGGCTTGTCCCATCCCACCAGCTATACCTGTAATCCCCCCAAAAAAAGATATTCTTTCAGATTTTTCACATGACACCTAAGCTACAATAGACACCGTGACGCCGGTTCCCTGGTAGTTCCTTAAAAGGGAATTTCGGGGGAAACATTGGAGACATTCAGAGCCCTTGATCACACTATCCTCGAAGGGATGATGTGACGCAGCGATAGACATTCTTATGAATTAAGTTAATCAAATATTTGTGTTTGTAATAAAGTGGTACAAGCTCTACTGATGAGAAGTGAGGCTTATCTCGTCGATTATTATCGGGGATCGTAAATGTTTTATGGCCCGGGTATTGTGATTGATATTGATACGTGGGTGGATGATTGATAACTCACCGGCTCTGAGTGCATCCATCGAGACACTTGCGTAGGGAATGCTGTAGGGATATCCCTCTTTTCTCAGTGTCTTTGGTTTGCGTCGTGGTCGATATTTGTATTCCGGATGATCCTTCATGTGCTCCGTTCGTAATCTCTTGGCTTCGTCGATGAACGGACGTTTGTCGTTCTCCGGGAGACACTTCCATTCCGCTCCTGGAACACAACAAAAATATATCATTATATATTCCCATATATATCCCCCAAATTTTTACTCCCATAATCATGACGTTGAAAATAAATTATTCCCGAACATGTGAGAGACATTAATCGCTGAAGATCATTTGCATTCTTCGAAATTTCGTAATCACACGAAGGGGGGGAACGTCATTCATCCAAAAAGCCGGCATTTTGTAACTTGGCATAACGATTGGGTGACGAATATACCCGCACTGGGGACCAGTAACAATATTCCTTCGTCACGTCCTTTTGGGGCCAACGTCGAGCCTCGTTAAATCGTAATTGTGCCACATCATCCAACATAATCATGAAATCACGGGTACGAGGAGGGAGTTATCATGCTTGCTTAATCAATTTGATTCACCATTCAGCTGTTGAATAAAAAAAAACAAGAGGTATTTCAGTCACAACAAAATCCTGAAGGAAAGTAACTTATCAAAATGTTTTTTCACCAAACCGACAAAGCACTTCTCCTTTCCACCAATCACAAGTAGCCGTAATTAACTCCCACCTGTCACAATGCCCCAAGAAACTTCAAAATTAATTATAAAAATAAATAACAACAATTACCTCACCCAAAAATGATTATTCCCTCGATTCTCAAAAATCCTCAACCTCCCACCCCTCATTGCCAACATTGAAGCAGTCATTACGGCTTATCCAATCAATACTCCCTCGAAAAACCTTTTTGTTATGCCGTCGGGGGGGTAGACGGGGGTGTGCATTGACGGTAGGGTTATGTATTTGTTTAGAACAATGCCCTGTGCCTCGGCAGCGACGGTATTAGGTACGTACAGTTGGTTCTCAAGTAAAAGCAATACCTCCCGTTCACTCACCCCCTCGTACCATCTATTATCCCCCGCAAAACGTGCGTCAATCTCTCCTTTTCCCTCACTTGAAAATTTTCCACTCCTCAAGCCAACGAGAGAAGGACCGAGTGCCACCGAGGGCCGACAATAGCGCCTGCCTTTCCGTCCTTTCGCTGGTGAACAATGCCGTTTATTTAACATCGTTTAAAAGTACAAAGCCTGTTAATTAATGGACGGTGAGGAGGTGCAGGGGGTGGAAGTGGAGAAGAGGAGTGCAGTGGCGCCCCGACGAATGCCTGACAGAAGCAATTCATCGGGCCAACGTTGGCTGAGACCACATAGTCTAAGCACATTGCAATACACACACAGCTATTAACGTTTATGTATACGAGGGGGGGGGGGTTGCAGCACAGCCACTCACGGCATCCCCCGTGTTTGGCTTTTATTATTGTGTCCGCACATTAGAGTGCTATCCAAAGTACTAAGATTTATTCTCCACCTCTCGAGTTAGTGGCTTTCTCTCCCTCTCACCCCCCGGTTTTTATGATTTTTTTTTTTTTTCATCCCCCTCTGGCTCGAGGCTAACCCCTTCGCTATTATTCTCTGTATCACATAACGAATCTATAATCCAATTTGAACCGGCGTCAAATTTTTTAACACAATGGAGGGCTGAAATGGAGGGGATGGGGAGTCTCGGTGATTTCGAAAAGGTGGCATTGTGCGAGTTGCGTCATTCCAGAGGGGAGGGAGTTGTGGAGGACATTTGCGGGGTGATTTAGGTGTCCGAGGTGGAGTGATCTAATTTTAAAAGAGGTTTTCGGTGGCGGCAGACGGGGAGTGATTTTCTCCGGGGAAATGGGGGTTGTTTTAGTTTTGGTAATTGTTTATTGGTAGTTTATTTATTAGGGGTGGGGGGAGGGAGGTATTGGCGTGGTGGGTGATTGAAATAGGTCTCAGAGCAACCCCTGAATGTCTCGCGAAGAACATATCGTTGAAGGAACAGCCTCCATCCCCCCAGATACAAGAGATTTTCACCCCCTTTAACTCACTATGTACAACACGCTTTTTATTTTTCAACACTGAAAAGGTATATGCGAAACATATACATTGGGAACGATCATTTTTAATCCCGCATAAGAGAAAGTATGCGCGTGCAAGAGCACCGGGGTGGGGTGTTTTGTGTCCGTGTGACAAAGGCGCGTACTACATTGTCCTCAGCGCGATTCAATGGACGAGGAGTCGCAGGTTCCTGTTGTCCGGGGGTATATCCTTATTCACGTTTCCCAGATCCCGCTCTCTCTCTCTCTCCCCCTCGTACCCCCACCGGCCAAGACCCATGAATATTACACGGTTCCCGGTTATTTTTTTTTTTCTTTCTATTCTTTTTCCCTCCGTGTGACACTCTTCGGAGAATGTTTCAGATTTTCTTTTCTCTGAAAAATACCCGACACCCTCTTTATGCCACCGAGAGTTCCCACATTTTCGGATGTCGCGTAAAGTCCGGAAATCACGGGGGTGATGTAATTATTAGTGATTGATCAGTGCGATGGGGAATTGATTCGGTGGTATTATGGAAGAAGACAATGAGCCGTGAAATTCAATCGTCCACGAGAGTGTCTAATCAATTACTGGGGCCACAACAATGGGCCTCCCCCTGTCGAGTGTAATCCTTAGGCTGTAGTTAAACACACCCTTGTAATCCTCTCCAAACGGATGTTTATTTTGTTCGGTTGTGAATAATCAGAAGAAGTATTTTTTAAAGAAATAAAAAAAGGGAAACAATTGCACGAGAAGGGATAGTCTCCTCGCCTCTATCCACCCCCCACCCTCCCCAATTTTTCAAAGAACAAAAACCTCGGAATTAAATGAAGTAAAAATGAATTTCATGGAGTGAAAAGTTTTCACTTCGAAAAATCCCGAAGGAAAGAAGATAATTCCTTCTCCCTCATCCCAATAAATTCAGAACAATCCTCATCTCCTCATCTCCACCCCGAAAACATCCCCCATCATCCCATTACCCCTGATTGAAATTGATAAAGTCAAGTACCCGGGGAATTAATAAAAAAAAAAAACTAAAAGGCAGTAATACTTGATGGTAAAGTGGTGGGTAGCACACACGGGACAAATACCAAGCGAATAAAAGCCATAAGGGTTTGAGGTGCACCCCCCCCCCCCACCGGGAGGTATCCACCTCGGTAAGAGGGAGGTTAAAATTTACCCCCAGTATGCGCAAGCGCTACGTTATGTACGCCACTTGCGCCTCATTCGTTGTCGTCAAGGACGAGATAGACGAAGGAGGCGGAGATGGGCGGTTGAATCGAAAAAGGGAAAAAGAGGGGGATTAGGGATGAGAGTGAGAGAAATTATAGTGAAAGATTTTTCACCCGAGTGAGACAGACCGAGAGGGAGGAAATGCAGTGTTGTGAGATGAAAAGAGGGTACGTTGCACACAACATCAGACTCCTCTGGGATAGAATGGGGTTGAAAATACCCCGGGCATCCCTCCCACCGGTTTTTCCGTCATTCCTCATCCCCGAGGCGAGACGCCGCGGGTAAAATCTTTGTGGATTTCCGGGTATTTGATGGAAATGCCAAAGCGAAATGCCTTTCGTTCAGCCGCGTATTCCAACAATTTTTTTCCTTTTTTTTTCTCCCTCCGCCTCCCCCCACCCCCCTCCCACCGTTCTTCAACTTGAGGATTTTGGGTGGCTCGTTTCGTCACGCCCGATGGATTCTCAGCACCAGTTTCACCCCCGTGTATCCCTCCTTATATTATGTACATGCAGAACGCATGTACATAACGAGTGGAAGTGAGAGAACGAGGTGGGCCGCGTATGCAGGAAATGTCGCCCTCTTCCTCGTCTTTGGTGCGACTAACGAGACGGAATAAGGGAGCTACTGTCGGCTGGGTCGCCCTGAGTACCTCATTGTAAATGTGTATTATACCGCGATTGAGGATCTGGACTAAAAGCCGCTTCTTTTTTTTTTTTTTTTCATCTCTCTTTATCGTTTGGCGCAAGTCTACTGAATAATTTGCCGTGCAATAGGGTTTTTGCTCTTTATAATGTACAAGAGACGTGTATCCGCTATCGTTTGTATTTGTATTATAACCCCGCAGTATAACGAGTAATCCTATAGAGTATATTGTGTGTCGTCATTCGGCCGATTTATCTATTGAAAATCACACGCATTATAAGGGTTGCAATCTCTTTTATTATTCGAGAATTTCTTTTTATCTCGGTTAGTTATACGTACTGGGGAGCTACCGAGTCGATGGGGTGGGGGGATAATTTGTTAATGTCAAACTTGTTTGTGTGACACGTCAGGACGAGCCGTCAGGCCGTCGGGCGACGGTGCGGTGATTTTATTACCCGATTTCACGAGGAAATCGGACTTTTTGGAACATAAAAAAATTAATTATTAATTAGTGTTAATTATCAGGTCGTTTTACGGACCCATTGGGTGCAGGTGACCCAGCGATGTCGTCTCACATGGGAAATATTTCGTAGAAATAAATTTTCCCCGATTTTCTTTCCATCGAACTTACCCAGTCGTTTTGATATTTCACTGTTGTGCATTTTCGGATTATCCTGGGCTATTTTCCTCCGCTGAAGTCGTGACCACACCATAAATGCATTCATGGGCCTCTTAATATGTTCAGTGGGTGGTTTTTTTGCTGACTGAAGGGGATTAGCAAGTGCAACCGCCATCGGGCCAACGTCGACACTCCCCGGTGGTGATGCACCCGTCAAGCACTGCATACCCCGTAGTGATTCCTGAAACGCACCACCGTCGCACATATTTCCGCCGGCTCTGCAATGAAAATCCCCAATTAACCCTGAATACACAATTGAAATAAAAACACCAAACACTTCCACCCCAATTAAAATTCAAAATTTAATTAAACATGAAGAAGAAAAAAAAAATAAGAAGAAAAAAAAAAATCCCTGAAAAAGATTGAATGCTTATTTTGTAGAAGCCACGAGGGTGGGAATGATCTCGAGATATTCACCCTAAATGTCACCCTCCAGTGCATATGGCCCGGAGGTACTCGAGGCCCTTGAACTAATACAATTACGTCACCGTTCTCCTTGAGTATTCATTAAAAATAAGCGCCTCTTGATGCGGTTTTTCATGAATCCGAGGAGAGAGCTTTTCACCCCGAGGCGTGCGTTACGAAAAATCATTCTTTATTTAGGGTTAGAATGGCAATGCAAGCCACCCCGCACCCCCGAAAGCTCTCGAGTGTCATTCAGCGGGTATTAATAGATACGTAGGTCACGAGAGGGGTGACGAGGGTGAATGGGGGTGGACCCTTTTGGCCCTTGGTGGTGACCGTCACCGCTGGAAGATCCCAAGAGGCATTCAGGGGTGCGTCCGGGTGGCAAACAGGGACCGGGGACGACTCCGGGGGGTGAAACGAGTATAGACAACAGCCCGTGGCGCGAAAGATGCTGGAAGTAATGGTTGTTGACAAGCTCGGAGATTAGGAAGCGCTAATTGAATGTTTAGAGCTTGCACTACTACCCCTCAGGGGTGAACTACAAACTCCCGTGATTTATTAGATTTTTTTTTATAGATTTTTCCGAGTCTCTTCATCCCCCGGTATTGTGTTGACCCTAGTTTTCATGAAAGAAAGCTTTTATGGTGTCTCGAGGCACCACAATGCGAGTCGCTTTGCAACCGACGGATTTTTTCGTCGACGACTCTATAACAGACGTCACATTGGGGTGAGTATCGCATCTGCGGAGGAAATAAATTGTCCGTGTGGGATTTTTTTTTTTCTTCAGGAACATTGGGGAGGTGTTTTGGATACTTCTGGTTGTGATTAGGTGGTGTTTAGAGTTGAGAAAAGGGAGGGAAAATTACAGGGTCGACATCGGGGTGAATGCATGTTTATGTATTGTTTGATTCTCTAATAGCCGATCGTGACGGGGGATTTTTTTTCCCCCCGGAAAATTGGGCGTTGGGGGGGAGAGATTTGACAGTGAGACAGTCGATGAGGTTTTTTTTATTAACAGGAGTCCGGTTTACGACAGCCAGGCGCTTTTAAAAAATTTATGACAGCTATTCTTGGGACTGTAGCATTCAATAAAACCCTCGAGGCTTTTACAACAGTCCCCTTCCATCCCCCTGAGCATCCCGTTGGGCGTAAATAACCATTGGAAATATTCAAAAATAACAGGAGTACCGTAATTACCTCATAAAGTTGCCGGCGGCTCGTTGAAAATCCAGCTCAATTTTACAGCCGTTTGTGAACAATTTCTCTTAATCCGCACTACTCTTCTTCCCCCCTTCCACCCTCCCCCCTTCACCGAAAAAAATAAAAATAATCACGAGTTATCACTGAATCGACGTCATGTGACGTAGAAACTCCAGAATAAAAATACAAATAACCAGTCACTTCACGTTCCACAAATAAAAAATTTCACTTTCACTGTCTCAAACTCACCCAAAAACCAAAAAAAAAAAATTCCAACCCCAGGAATATATCAGTCCATCCGTAACCACCAGGTAACCAGTCAGTAATTAAAGTTCATGACAAATTTCACAGCGTAATCGACAGGTGTACACAACAATCACAACCGCAATGTGATTAGAAAAAATAATGAATTTGTAAATCCGATGCTCCGATGTTGGTTGTCCCGAAGCGAATAAACGACTCCAGTCCTGGTGGCTATGATGATCCCGCCCTGGGTCATTCTATCCCCCTTTTGGGACAGTTTCTCCAACACCCCACCACTGTTCATACCATTCCGAGTACAAAGATACGGGTTGGTTAGGCTACCATTCAGCCAGTTGTTCAATGCTGTTATTCCGCCAATCGTACGATTCCGTGGGCGTGGCCTGGGTGATACAGTCGATACGACGGAAAGATTACGATTGGCTGTTGTAACGGCAAGCCCACGAACCCGCGTCAAAATGAAGTACCCTAACCGTTCCAAATGTTACATCCCTTAGATTTTTTTTTTTCTTTGGACGTTAGAGTAGACCCGGAGGCGCGTGCACTTGGAATGCCAGTGGTGGCTTCTTATTTTGATTAACGCTGTCGTTGCTTTTATCAAACGCCTGGTTATCGTAACAGGTACGAAATGAGGGGGTCGCACACTCACCCAGGGGGTGACAGGGGGTTGAGGGGTCTTTGCGATACTTATTTGCATGCGCAATCGCCGCGAGATGTTGGTACAATCAGAGCTGATACGAGGGATAAAGAGGGCGGAGGGTGGGAGGGGGTTGGGGGGGTGAGAATGAAGGGATGTTACGCGGGTGGATCTGGTTGATTGGGTGGCGGGGAGGCTTGCCGGGGGTATCTGCGGACGAGGTGTGAAAATTGTTGGTCTGAGTCGATTAAATTATGTAATTCTCAGGGTGAAGATGATTGGGGATTATTGGAGGGGTTTTAGAGACTGTGGAAGGTGGATAAAAATTAAGGGATGTTGGGGGAAGTCGAGGCTCTGTAAAGTGGAAGTGAAAATTTTTTTAATTGCGGTTTTAAAGGTGAAATACAATTTTTTTTCCTTCAGGTTTTGGGCAGAAATCAAATGCTCGATAAAAAAATCTAAATTTAATGTTAGGGAATTGTTATTTAAATGTAAATAAACCCCCCTGGGTAAACAATGAATAAACTGTTTCATAATCCCTCATCAGAAAGCCGAAAAACGTCGGGGGGAAAAAAAATCAAATTATCCCAGTAGTTGAACCCGAATGAAACCAAAAGAACTATTAAGTTAGCACTTGCGTGAATTTGGTGGGTTAGCGTGAGATTAACACTCACAGCGGTATTCAATCTCTCCCCCCAGCATCGTCCGTTGAGCATTGAAGAAGGGTCTGTCCCACAAGCCGTATATCGATACATAAGCGACAATTCCCCCTTCATCATCCCCATTTGCTCGACCGAGGGTGGGCTCAAGCGAAACAAAACATATTGTCCAAATTTAATTGTGAAAGGGGGAGCATTAGATATTCATACGTTAACCCATAGTGATGGTTGCTCCGATGGTCCATAACAATAAACGAGATTCATTCATTCATTCGTTATGGGGGTATAATCTCCGCAGACACTCCATCATCCCCGAGAATTGTCTTTCTGAAATGATTATGGTAAACAATATTTTTAAAAAACCATCATTCGTCTGAGAAAATAACATTTCGTCAGGGCCACGAGGTACGGAATAAATGAATACCAATTCAAGTACATACCCAAACAGTATTTTAATCTGACTCCGTGATTATGGTGGCCAGGGGGTTGGGGGGGGGGTGAAAAAAAAACCATCGTCAGTGTCAGCGAAACCGCCAGCGAATTAAGTAAACAGCATCAGATAATTATTCCGGGTTTTTCTGCCAATGGGAATTTGTTTGTCCGACCACTTCGACGAGATTTAGCAATTACTTTTTATTCAGTTGTGGTAATGATATTTGATCTTCATCACTGGAACGGGATCCAAGGAGTTCCATTGCAGATGCTCGACGTCGCCTCTGATACCTCAATTATTTAAATTAATTCCCCAATTTTTTAATGCAATTTACGGCGTGCAATAATGTCGAGTTCTCCTAAAAAGAATAAAAATGTTATAAAACTGAATAAAAATAGTACAACAATTGTCTCAATTATTTACCAAAGAAATTCCTCTGTCCGTCGCTTCCCCAGGACCTCCCAATTACCCTTCACTCATCTCCGATGTTAATGCCACCAAATCTTCCCAAGTTCAAAGGAATATGATTGAAGACACTTGATGACATTTATCCTTTGACGACGCGAATAAATTGAAAAGTCCTCTCCACCACTGCAATTACTCCACTGGAATCCAACTGATTCTCATTATTTCCCAATGCTAAGAATTCCATTATACCCAGTATCGCAAACATCAAAAAGTTCCACTGCATTTGCAATAGGAAAACTGTATTTATAACGCCTGACGCTTTTAATTAAAAAATTCATTGAGCTGTTACCAGTAGTAACATGCACAGTCTCTAGACTTTATAACCTTTTATGAATAGCACCGGGTGAGCGCGAAAATCTTTCGTGTTAGTTGAGCGGTTCATTCTTCACCCCCTCATCCCTCTTCTCATCTCATCGCACAGGAGAGCTTTACGCCCGCCCTTTTGCGCTTGATTCAACCAACTAATTGGCATTTATACTGGGCACAGCTATATATAATTTTCCATCGGGTGCCCAAAAACTTCCGCGTCGCTCACTATCAATGATAAAATAAAGGGGCTGTTCTCCCCCACTGTTTCTGTCGTTTACATGCTAACTTGAGAAAAGGAGGATTTTTTTTTTTTTAAAACACGAAAGGGGAATATTTATTATTCGACTGGTGTGAGCCAGTTTAGACGATAAGTTGTCGTTATTTTTATTATCGTATCGAAGCGTTCACTCATTATTCCACCGCCATTCAAGTTCTGTTGAAATTTCAACCCCATTATAATTTGTTCAGGACTCGTCAGCCGGTGGTTGCCACGTACCTCGAATTTTTAACGATTTACCGTTAATTAATTATTTAAATCACATCCAGCGAGATATTTTTCATATAATATTCGAGAATATCTTCATTTCCTCTCTGAGATTCGCCTGATGTTTTTCTTCCCACGTAAAAAAAAATATATATATATCGGAAATGAATATCGAAATGACCATCGATTCACACCTAAAAGAACTACCCAGAGCTACCCAGCGATGACTATTAATTTTATCCTGAATTTACCAGGATGATACGATGAATCGTAGATATGCATTAGCGATCGGTATATCGCGCCCATCACATTCACATTCCATTTCAATTCTGCGGTGCACAATTGCCTATAAGATTGATAGAGTGCGAATACCCGAGTGCGATAATGGACACGAGACCGCTACAGATATACAAATATAACCGTTGGATACCGCACTAATGGAATTATTGATTACCAAAATTAGTTGGAATCTCCTTCGCACTTTTTGTTGATTCAATCGGCTATTGGATTGCCGATTGATAAGAGGTAAATTCAAGTATATATTTCTTTTCAATTAAGTACTGAACGGAGTCAATGGAGGCCCTTGAATTGCCCCAAGATTGTCTCAGTATCTTTATTATCATTCGGAGCAATCTTTTTCTATATTGTTGGAGTTGTACGGCTGATAATGTCAATCACTCAGTGATTGACTCGGCTAACTCGACCCCTTGTCCAACAAAAGGACCCCTCGTCTTTGTGGGAATATATACACCAAACAATTGGATACACAGGGACATGGGGGAAGGCCCATTGTATTCCATCAAATAAGGAAATATCCTGTGGAACTTCTCCCTTTCCCTGATTATTCCATAAGAATTTTCCCTTTCCATTAGTCCTTTGAATCCTAGTCCTAGTGCTTAAACATTATCTTCATGACCTGTAAACAATTTATCACACACTCAGAGTACATTAAACAATTAAAAAATCATTAAAAATATTAAATTCACCTGGTTTTACTCGTCCTCTTCAAAAATCGAATTCTCCTCGTGCTGCATCGCAGGGAAATCTGTGTTACCGACTACCGCCGGCATGTTGTTTACGTACCGCCGGTGGCCAGCCGACAGTCGGGCCCCGACCTGCGGTTAAACCTGCTGTGTCATCCTCTGAATACGTTGGAACCTTCATTTGTTGAGAAAAACGTCTGGAGTTTTTAGTTCTTCAGGATTTCCATCATTTTATTGCACTCGCGGGCTTAAAAAATTAATCCCTCACTTCCTAATGTCCTCATTTAATCCTTCGTTCGCTGGCATATGCCATCGCATCAATAACTATCTACACAGGGCACATCGTCGTCCTTAAATCGCATATTGCAGAGCAGTGCATTAGTGCTGACGCTAATGGAAAAGCGTTTTGCAAGCTTGACCGACGCTTTATTCAGGATAAGCACGAATAATGTTTACATACACCCTGATCGCTTCACTAGGGTGGCTTAATAGACCTGTAACCGTTGAAATGATGATTATCGAACGTGCGTACGTTATATTTTACGAGATGTGCCGGGAAATAACTGATTTTTACGCCGGCCTGACGCCATTTATTGTTATACATTTCTCCACTTCCATTATCCACAGCTCGTACCTGATGATCATGACCCTGATGATGGGGGAAGGGGGTAGAAACATTTTTAGATTATGTTAATACGGTTTTTTGGCGGTGGGGGAAAGTTCTGCCGTCGACGGCGGTGATTTGTCTGTCTCTACAGTGACTTTCACCACTTGACTCGAGGATTAAAGGAGCTTTTACGCTTTTAAATGAAAGAAAGCTCCGGAGGTGGTGCGCAGGTTGTGAGAGACTCATCCAAAACGTCGGGAGATCTATAAAATCCTGGAGGAATTTTAATTGGAATTGGATTAATTAAGGAGTTTTATGGTGATATGAATCATTCACATTATCATACACATAAATTACCGGAAATGATCGCAATTGAACCCCATCTACTGGGCCCAGAGCAACCGTTGGCGGACACATACCTCGTGAAGCACAGCCACAGCATCCGATTCCTGATCATGATCTACAAATTCTTCGGACTAGCCCCGATCTCCATAAAAAATCTCACCTCCCATCGGAGTAAACGACGTCTCCAGCCTCACAACCTGATGTTCAAACGATGTGTCCTCGGTATCGTGTACACGTACACCCTGATAATCATCGTGACAGGTGCTGCGGTAGTGACAGTCCCTCTTCTGAACAAAGGGCCCCAGAGTGACGCCGATTTACTGAATTCTGCCACGACGATCAAAGGAGTCTTCGGGATATCCGTGATGTTCGTCATCTGGACGATCGTCGCTGTTCAATACAACATGGCGTTGAAGATCCTGAATCGAATAGTGGAGATGGACAAGGAAATGCTGATCCTCCAGGACGTGTCCTCCGACACATCGAAGATCCAGATCGTGGTGTTGTTCACAGGGAATTGCACCGTCTGGATCTCCATTTTCGTCCTGGAGATATCGGTCGTCGATGACTGGTACAAAGTCTGGACTCCCCTGCTCCTTCCCAGCATGATCATGAACTGGTACGTCATGCAGTACATCTTCATGCTGGTGATGATAGAGAGCCGGGTGGGGAGTGTCAACCGGGGGTTCCTGATGATCGCTAAGAGGAGACTCGCGACCCTGGTCTACTCCAACGCTAGACCAGCGGATTTGAACGAACGAAAAATGGTGAACAACTTCTTGATTCTTCGTCGAGGTCACGCCATATTGGCTGGAATATGTCGGGATGTGTCGACGTATTACTCGTTTCCAATTCTTCCGACGATAGCATTCCTATGTTGTGCTACGATTTATGATTCCTATTATCTCGTGATGCCGCTTGTGGTGCCCTCGAATGACACGTCGATACTGGAGATCGCGAATATGATATGCTGGCTGTTGATGGAAATGCTGCCAGTTGTTGTGCTCGCAGTGTACGTCACCAGGGTTCTCAATCAGGTGTGTTCGGTATTCTATCATATGTTGACACGGTGGAGTGACTGGTGTGGTGATGTTGCAGATGGAGAAGACCGGGAGTATTGTCTTCAATGTCCTGTCGCAATCCGCCCTGACGTACGTCGCCAAGAACGAGGTGATTATTTAAATTAATTTTGTTTCCTTTCAGCTGTTGATTAAACTCGATCGATATTTTGTTGTCGTGCTGCAGCTGGCGGAATTCTCGGTTGAACTGCTGCACAGAAAAATTCAATTCACCGCATACGGAATATTCTCCCTCGACGGAACGTTAATCAGATCGGTAATTGCTTTGGCAGTTGATGATGTCACCAGGTGATTGACGAAACCTAATTTCATGTTCTTTGAACTCCAGATTTTTGGAATGCTCGCTACGTATCTGATAATCCTCATGCAGTTTCAAATAAATCATAGATCAGATGATGTCGAGTCGACAAGTGCTTCATCAGACTCATCAAACCAGTGAACATGACGAGGTGTCAGTGAGGGTGAAGAGCTTGAACCTCAAGTGATGTCCAGATTTTTCACTTTTAAATTAACATTGTCCTTAGGATGAACAGGTCCTTCCTTCACTCGTCGACGACAGGCCGTGGGAATCATAGACTGTCATGCGAATATTGATTAATAATTGGTTGGGGGGTTGATACTATCGTCAATCGATGGTGACTTCATTTTAAAAAACTCATACTGTCCCCGTCAGTATCTTCAGTAATGAAGATTATTACCTGAAAATGTGGAGTGATGGTATCACATCCACCTGCTGCGTACCCACAATTCCATCCTCGATCATTTTTTATTACCGGTACCTTCAATCATTTGGTTCGATTTCGAACCTGAGTTCGCTGATTGGCATCAGCTAATATTCAGCTCTAAATATATTATGAGTTTGTTGTTTTTTCGTGTCTCCAACGTCGGTTTGTCGAGCAGTGCACCATATTCTCGCTCTTTAAAATGATGAAAGAATAAATGAAGATGAAGTCGATGCAGAGGCAGTCAGCTTGGGTCGAGCAGGGTGTCATTGACAAGTACGTGTTCAGTGACAGCTGCACTATCCGACTGGTCATCATCATCTTCAAACTCCTGGGTTTGGCGCCGATATCAGTGAGCAACTCCAGATCCCTCAGGGCAAACACTCGCAATTCAACTCAAGGATTGACATTCAAGTCATGTGTCTCCGCTGTCGTCTACATCTACATTATGATGATTATTATCCTCGCTGCCAGTGTCTTGACAGTTCCCTTGATCAACGCAGAGACCCCTGACAGTGACGCTGACTTATTGGACACCTTCGAAGCAGCGAAAGGTAAACCAGGTAAATTAATCCGAGTCAACGTCCACCATTTTGAATAATCTCTCCTCCAGGAGTCCTCGGGGTCATCGTGCTCCTCCTGGTCTGGCTGATCGTGTCCTTCCGGTACAAAACGACCGTTAAAATCCTCAATAAAATAGTGGAGATGGACAACGAGATGTTGATGCTGCATGACCTGTACTACTTGGAGAGCTCCAAACCAGAGATCCTCATAATGTACCTGGTGAACATCATCGTCTGGGTCGCCATATTTGTCCTCGAGATAGTGTCAATCCCGGATTCATGGAGAACATGGATTCCCCTGCTGCTCCCTAGCTTTGTCATGAACTGGTTCATCATGCAGTACATTCTGATACTCGTGATGATAGAGAACAGATTTGTGAGTGTCAATCGTGCTTTTATCATGATCTCCAACAGCAGAATTGAGACGTTTTTCCATGCAGACGTCAGACCGGTTGATGTGTCTGAACGAATGATCGTGAATAATTTTATTACCCTGAGACGAGCCCACTCCATGTTGGCGGATATATGCCGGGACGTAGCTGATTATTACTCATTACCCATTCTCCCAACAATAGCTTTTTTTTGTGGAGCTTCTATTTATTATTCTTATTACATAATTGTGCCACTAGTTGCTAAGGCCCGCCAACAGTCAGTATTGGAGATCATCAATATGAGCTGCTGGCTACTAATGCAAATACTTCCGATTGTGGTTCTGTCGGTGTGTGTCACTCGGGTCCACAATCAGGTGAGTTCATAATTCAAAAGCTCTATAATTTTTTATAATTAATGAGCTCAATTATTAAATTTTCTATCACGTGATGGGACGGTAATTATTGTCTTGCAGATGGGGTTGACTGGTGGAAGTGTCTACAAAGTCCTGGCCCGATCTATCCTGGATTATATTGCCAAAGACGAGGTGGGTAATTATTTTTAATTGACTGGACCTCTATTAACGGATTATGATTTCAGTTGAAGAAGTTTTCCTTCGAATTGTTGCATAAAAACATTCAGTTCACGGCGTACGATATATTTTCACTTGATTGCACTCTAATTCAATCGGTAAATATAGGACACCAGCACATACCATACCAACTAATTGATGTGATAAATCATTACAGATATTCGGTATGTTGGCGACGTATTTGATTATCCTCGTACAGTTTCAATTGACTCACACGAGTAAAGAGTATTACAGTAGATATGCCACCTCTGCGCCAGACACATCGACCCAGTGAAGGACAAATGTTCATCGATTACTTGGGTTCATTGTATAAAGTACATCAGCTTTGTATTTAACTAAATATAATTTAATAACTATTCTTCAGTACTAGACATTGTAACTGACTTTGTCAATAGTTTAATAGCCGTTTTATCGTATAATTTATCTCCAATGATGTTACTATCAATTAAATAAATCGTTTGTAAATAAAAAAAATGCGAAAACTACATAATTTCGTGAACCCTCTGCTGGTAGCTCTCGTCGATGTTTTCCACTGATACAGCCCAGGTAATCAGGGCAGCTTTCCAGAATAATTCATGTCAACTCTGTCCGACGTTATCGCGTTCACCAATAGGTCAGTCAGAACCGAACCCCTCCTGCAACATGTACCTGTTCACACGAGCTTTCCTTAGTCCTGTCCTTTCCACCTTCTCGTACCTATTCTTCAAAGCCCTCGGGTTGATTCCAGGTCGACTGCGAAATTTTAAAAATGCCCCTCCGTCCTTCGAGTACTCCCTGGCTGGAGTGATACACATTTGTCTGGTGACAGTGACATTCGCTGTGTTGAGCGTTTTTTCAATTAACGCACTTTACAGCACTGATTATCCCAACAAATCGTCAACTACTGAAGTCATTGAGTTGTCCAAGGCATCCCTGGGGTCGATTATCCTGTTGATACTGTGGGTGTGGATTTGCATTCATCAGAGAGAAGCTGTCAAAGCATCAAACGACTTCTTCGAGATTGACACTCTCATGATACCGTACAGACATCTCCACAGCCCGAAGACCCTGGGCCCACGGTTCGTCCTGTTTTGGGTACTGAACACAGTCAACTGGGTCAACATGATTTGGTCGGACTATGTGGTATTCGATGAGGTGTCGGTGCTGTCGTTGATCGCCGCTGTTGGACCCAATTTCATCTTCAATTGGCTCCTGCTTATGTACACCTTCAGCATCACATCGTTGATGATGCAGTTCCGGGCAGTTAATGATGCCATCGTCGGCTTCTCCAGGGTTTCAGTCAGTTCCATCTCTACTTCTTCAAAGGTCTCCAATGATGTCCTCGTGATGAAGAATTTTTTCGCGTTGAAGTATGTCCACATAAGGCTTCATGAAGTGGTCAGGGTAGTTGACAGGTTTTACTCGTTTCCGATTCTCCTGATTATCGGGCAATTGGCGGTATCGATTGTTTATACGTCTTATTACCTGGTACTCCCGATGTTTGTGCCGTCTCTGGAGCAGCGGGGACTCCTCCTCTTCAACTCGGCGTGCTACCTCTCCATGGAGGTGGTTCCAATCACCCTGATGACCATCGCCATCGGCCAATTCGAGCAGGAGGTACGTAATGAACGAATTAATTCGTGAGAAAATCAAACTTTTCTGTTTTAGCTGGTGAGAACTGCTGACGTTGTTCACAAATTTCTGACGCGGACTCGTCTGAGTGGAAAAGCACAAGCTGAGGTACCTTTCACCTTGACAATCTCCAAAATTCTGGGTAACTTGTCCTTTGGCTTTCAGTTGAGGCTTTTTTCCCTGGAACTACTTCATCAGAATGTCCAGTTCACAGCTTGTGGAATCTTCGCACTGGATGGGACTCTCCTGCATTCAGTGAGTCTTGAAGTTGACATCAACTGATGACAACAAATTAATCCACACGTATTTTTCTAGATTTGCGGGATGACGGCGACGTATCTGATAATTCTGATTCAATTTCAATCAGCCTCGCGATCCTCAGCGAATAATTCTAATATCCAATAGCTTAATTTGTTTAACTCCTCCCGGAAGTCGTTGTCTGGAGAATCTAAACGACTTTCCAAGTGCCAGCACGATAATTCATAATTGGTGCCCTGGGAAAAGCGCACGTGATACCTCGCTCATTTCCGCTTAATTGATTTTCCCTGATTGCGAGGATAATCGTTGACTCCAGGTGCTTGAAGTCAATTTACTTGAGTTCCTGTGGTGACAAGTTCTCTGCTGACATTATGACCCCTCCACTCCGCAAAAAAGTAGAAATATTTCAGTCCAAAAAACGTTTTAGAAAAGAGAAAATTGAACTTCAATTGGTCCTCAAATTTTTCCAATCAATCGGACTGTTTCCATGCACCCTAGACACATCCCCTTCGATATCCCTCCGTCCCTCTCGTCTGTGTGTGATTTATCATGTTGTGTTGGTTGTCACTGTCGGTTACTGCAACTTCTGCGTGGGAATGTTGGCGATAGTGAAGGAAAAGTCCGAACCCGATGGACTACCCTTTGCAGAAATCTTGGAGTTGTTTCTGATAGGGGTGGAGACATCCGTCAGCCTTCTCATCTGGATCGTCTACCCCTTGACTCGCAAGAGATTAATAACCTTTGGGAAAAGGGTCCTCAAGGCTGACGACATAGCCAGGCCCTTAGGAGGGAGTTATCAGGTGAAGTCCAGCAGAAACAAGTGGGCGATCCTCTCCACGATTTATCTCCTCCTCTTCAGTCTTCTGGTCTTCACGGAGTACCTCATCAACGACACCCCCATGTCGACCTTCGTCTGGTTTTCCCTGTCCTTGGTGCCCTCCATCGGAATTATTTTCCTCCTCGTGCAATATTCGTTGGCTGTTCAACAGACATCCGGACGAATCAAAGCACTGAACACCGCCATTTTGGGGAGTCTTCCAACGACACCAGGTCCGGATCCACCAGCAGCGAGGCACGGTCCCATTGACAGTGTCATCATGCGGGATTTTGATACCTGGAGGAAGGCTCAGGACGAACTGTACGAGGCGAACCTGGTTATCGCGAAATTCTACTCGTTTCCGATCCTGTTTATCATGGGGTACACGTGCTACACTGTCATTTTCTACAGCTTTCACACTATCAAGGAGATCAGGAACGGCCAGACGCAGACTAAGACGTACGAGATTCTGAATGACTGCGTCTGGATCTTGATAGTGACAATTCCGACTGTCATATTGATGTCTGCGATTGAGGAACTCCTGACAGAGGTACGACTCGCGAAAAAAGTAAACGCGATTAATTAATTCTCATAAATTAATTGATTTTTTGATGGAGACAGGGCAATATCACCTGGTGCGACGTCTTCGTGGAATTATTCTTGTGATTTTCTGTTCAAGGCCAAGGAGAAAGCTGCGGTATGTCGCAAGCTCACGTTGCGATTCCGATCGCACTGGATGTTCCTGAATCAGGTGATAAAATTGATCCTTAATGAGTGATAGAGATTGGTTTACCCTGCGGTGTTTAAATCCCCAGGTCAAGTTATATTCTTTCGAACTGCTGCACGAGAACATCAACTTCACAGCATTTGGATTTTTTTCGCTGAATGGAGCGGTGCTGCATTCGGTAAGATCACTCCAGAAATTCGGAGATTAATATTTACAGTAATTAATAAGTACTTTATTTAGATATTTGCAACTACAGTGACATATCTTGTCATTATCTTTCAATTCAATAATGTTTATGAGGACTGAGGAGGTGCAGGAGTAGGATCGGTGTCAAGGGGAGGGGTGTCAGACTTCAGAAGAGTTCGCACGTGTTTATTGACAAAAAAAAAATGGAAATCAGAGGGTCGAATGTGTAAATAGTTATTTAATAGGACCAGAATCGATCCCCAATTTTTTAAATAAAAAAAATATTCTCCTGTACTTAATTGTTATATAAAAATTTGTGGTTCTTCCTCGATTTTTTGTAAACAATTCTCGATCTTGTGATTGTGTTACATTTTAAAAATACGATAATCAGACAAAAATGTAGAGATTCCAATCAGCCCCAGCTCGATAATTATAACCCAGGGAAAACCGCAGGTGTAAAAAAACTTCGACTAATTGCAAACGAACCCCGGAAGTTCGCTTACCGATTACCTCCGACAGTTTTCGCCCGAGGAATTCCTCATAATTCTCTTCAAGTAATCGTCGCTCCTGGAAGTATGAGGAACTCTCGGGTTTTTCCGGGTGACAGAGGCCCGAAGAAGCTGTCAATGTCGTTCAAGTTGCTCACAAACTTGTTCAGAATTGTCGGACTATTTCCAGTGGCCCTGGATACGTCCTCCATGATTTTTTATCCTTCCAAATTATTTATTGTTTATCACATCGGACTGGGTCTCATTATCGGATATTACAATTTCTACGTGGGGATTCCCATAATAATCGACGATGGAATGGGGTCTGGGGCCCTGAAGATGGGCAGGGTTTTGAGATTAATCTTCATTGGACTGGCAGCAACCGCGACCTTGGTGATCTGGATTTTCTACCTCCTCTACGCCGGAAAATTAGCAACTTATGGCAACAAA
Organism: Diachasmimorpha longicaudata; assembly: GCF_034640455.1. Classification (NCBI taxonomy): domain Eukaryota; kingdom Metazoa; phylum Arthropoda; class Insecta; order Hymenoptera; family Braconidae; genus Diachasmimorpha; species Diachasmimorpha longicaudata. The sequence goes on from NC_087243.1 coordinate 3,202,159, forward strand.
GTAGTGCGAAGCGACGATATAGTCAGACAATTTGGAAGTGATTATCACCTGAACTCCGTCAGAAATCGGTGGATTGTCCTCATTATAATTTACCTGATGTCCTTCACATTTGTTTTCTACACGACGTTCTTGTCCTTCAACAACATCATGTCGGAGTTCGCCTGGTTGTGCGTCTTCAGCTTCCCCTCTACCCTGCTGAGCCTCTTCTTCATCCAGTTCGCTCTGCTGGTACAAGTCGTGAGGAGACGTGTGCAGGCGTTGAACAGTTTAATCCTCCGAAAGCTCGACACGTACATCAACGACGACATCGTCAGGACGTTCCAGGCCTGGAAGAAGGCCCAGGATGAGCTGCATGAAGCTTGTGTGGTTCTCGCTGATTTTTACTCGTTTCCGCTGCTCTTCGGGATGGCCTTCTTATATTACGCAGTCATTTGTATCAGTTTTTACACAGCGAAAGACTTGTGGAAGAGCGCGCACAGGAGACGACCGATGATTCACCTTTTGAACGACCCCACGTGGATGATGATCTTGGTAATGTCAACTGCCCTTTTACTCTTCGAAATTGATGAGCTCCAAAATCAGGTACTGCTGTGTCTCCTCTTGATAGATAATTATTATTAATTTATTTAGTAGTTTCGTAATTTCTGTATTGAAGATGACGAAGAAGGCAGCAGTGTGTCGTAAATTGACGTTGAAATTCAGAAGGAATGGACAGCTCCAGTCTCGGGTAATTAAAAATTTACTAATTAATTAACCTGCGGTTAATCCACTGCTTTATCCTGTCCAGATTGAAATGTATTCGCATGAACTACTGCACGAGAAGATCAACTTTACTGTGTACGGATTTTTTCCGTTGAACACGAACATTTTGCATTCGGTAAGAGATGGAAATTTGTTGTAAATAACGAGATAATTAATTGATGATAATTTTTTTAGATTTTTGGAACGACGGTGACGTATCTCATTATTCTCATTCAATTTCTGATGTTTCGTGATGAGCAAATGCGTCTGGCCAAAAGCAAACAGTCAATGCTTTCTGGGAACTGAGTGTTTTTCCACTTATAAAATTTATAAATATTCTACGAAGTGTAAATAATTTGGTTCACTGTAATTTTCTCACAAATTTGAATCTCCAATAGATAAAAGTATTTCCTGCCTCGTAAAATCTCTCCTCCCCTCATTTTTATGGGAACAATTTTGAAAGGGCAGTTGTTCCTTTCCCAGCAACGCGCCCTAAATTGTGCCAGAATATTTACAGACGTTTGGTAGTCACCTCCGCCCTTCTCTTGCCCCTGCGACATGACTGTCAACCTCCTCCGTCGGCTCAAGAAAAAATTTCAAACTAAAAAATGGTGCAGAAGAGACGTCACAGGACTAAACGTGCTCATCAATTTGTTTAAAGTAATTGGTTTATTTCCATGTGCCATTGACACATCAGTCTCCCTAAAATTTTTCCCTTCTCGACTCTGTGTCTTCCACCACGTCGCGTTGATCGTAATCCTCGGTTACTTCAATTTCTTCGTGGGAATTCCGGCAATAATACGAAGCAAAAGGACCTCTGGTGCGTTGAATCTGGGGAATATCTTGGAGCTGATCTACGTTGGAACCTCCACAGCAATCGTTATTCTCATCTGGATCGTCTACATTCTGTTCCGTTCCAAATTAACGGGTTTTGGAAACCGAGTGGTGGGGACTGACGCAATTACACGTCGATTCGGAGATAATTATCAATTGGAATCTGTCAAGACCCAGTGGATAGTCTTCGGAATAATATATTTAATAATATTCAACTTCTTTTTGTTCAGTGATATTTTTTTTCGTAATCAAGTCACGTCACAGGTACTACCCTCCATCATCCTGCTTCTATTTGTAATACAGTACACCTTAATTGTGCAAATTATGAGGCGACGTGTGAGGGCTTTGAACAAAATGATTCTACGGAACGATCGGAACCCCGGAAATGACGAGATCTTCAGGACTTTCGAGTCCTGGAGAGAAGCGCAAGACCAGATTTATGAAGCTGGTGTCGTAATCGCCGATTTTTACTCATTTCCGATTCTGTTCGTTATGGGGCTCGCTGTTTACGGTGTTGTTTACAATAGTTATTATTTATTGAAGCACTGGAATCGCGACGATTATCAGGTTCGAACGTATTTTCGTCTCCTGGACGACGCGGTGTGGATCGCTCATTTTTTAATTCCGATTGTTCTTCTGGTGGTTGAAATTGATGATCTCCTCCACGAGGTATTTCAGACTTTGGAGATTATTCTGGGTCATATTACTCGCGATTTATAGATAATTTTCGTAATGATCCGGTTGCAGGTCAAGGAAAAAGCTGTTGTGTGTCGCAAATTGTTGGTGAGATATCAAGAACATCAAGAGCTTCGATGTCAGGTGAGTTCTAATTAATAAATTAGGATTTCCTTTATCACATGAAAACTGCGGGCTCTAATTTTCAGATTAAAAAGTATCTGTACGAACTGCTGCACGAAAATATCAACTTCACCGCGTTTGGATTTTTTTTGCTGAACAGAACTGTTCTGCATTCGGTAAGAGCTCTCCACAAATGAGATTTCCACGTCAAACAATTAAATTCGACGTTTTATCAATTAATTGCTTAGATGTTTGCAACGACGGTAACATATCTCGTCCTCATACTGTACTATCTCAATCCTCGTTGAGATAATGGAGGCAGTACACATCAAGGAACCTCTCCGGAGCCTGAACAGTAATTTAATAACAATCATTAACTTCTGCTTACCTGACAAAAAAAATGTTGTATGATAACACAAAGGAAAGAAGACATTTTGGTGAATGCCGGGAAGGTCAGGTCTTTGTGCTGAAATAATAAATAGTAATCACTCATTTTATTATTAATTCTTTATTTATAATATACTGCAACATACATCCGTTTGCATACGCAATGGCACTGACATGAGATGTGGCAAAATAATATATCACTCGGACTGAGTTGCACCGACGTAGGCTCATTTCATATGAATTTATTTATTAAAAAAATTATCTCTAGCAACACTCACCACATGTCTCCCCGAAATGTGTCCACAGGACGAATCAGATGCCAAACGTCGAAGAACATAGACTCATTGACTATCAAAAACTAGATCAATGGAAATTTTCTTAATGCGAAAGTGGTTACTGAAAAACCGTTAAAAAAAAAAATTAAAAAACGGAGTTTCGAACCCCAGTCAATTATTTGACAGGCCGGGACTCTACCGCCTGCGCCACTCGGCGCAAGCTAATCTTGCTGCAATTTTATTATATATAAAGGAAGAAGGAGCATTTTTTTGGTGATTTGCATGTTTTATTGCAAAAATCGTCATTCCCCGGGTGTCTACGTTTCCCTAGGGATGTCAAGGAGTGAGAAAGAATATTTTCTTTTTTTTCCTAGTGAAATTACAGGTCTTACGCCGGTTTTTCTCTTTTTTGTACCTATTACGGCGCCTGGGGGGTGATCCACGCGTCCGGGGGGGGAATTTCCTGGCGTTGGAGGTTCCCCTGGGTGCCCCCAAGGCCCAGAAGCAAAAAAAAAAATTTTTAAACCATTTTTTCAGAAAAAAAAAAATTGTGGTTGAGGGGAATCGAACCCCGAGCGTGAATTCTTAAAGGGTCAGAGGGTCTCTACCGCCTGCGCCACCCGGCGCAGACAAAGTTCATTGCAATTTTATTGTATATAAAGGAAGCAAGAACATGTTTTTTTGGTAATTTACATGTTTTATGGGGAAAATCATCATCCCCTGGGTGCCTACGCACCCCTAGGGATGGTACGGAGTGAGAAAAAATCCTTTTATTTTTTTCTTACAAAAATTACAAGTTTTACCCCGGTCTTTTTATTTTTTTCTACCTTTTATAGCGCCTGGGGGGTGATCTACGCGTCCGGGGGGGAATTTCCTGGCGTTGGAGGTTCCCCTGGGTGCCCCCAAGGCCCAGAAGCAAAAAAAAAAATTTTTAAACCATTTTTTCAGAAAAAAAAAAATTGGAGTTGAGGGGAATCGAACCCCGAGCGTGAATTCTTAAAGGGTCAGAGGGTCTCTACCGCCTGCGCCACCCGGCGCAGACAAAGTTCATTGCAATTTTATTGTATATAAAGGAAGCAAGAACATGTTTTTTTGGTAATTTACATGTTTTATGGGAAAAATCATCATTCTCCGGGTGTCGACGCACCCCTAACCCCTTTCCATTTTTTGTGAAAAAAATCAAGTTTCGAGAAAATTCTTTTAATCGAGTAATACTAAATCGACTCACGTTATTTAATCATCACAATCGTATTAATTAGCATGTAATACTTGGATTCTGTTGTTCCATCTGCTGATCAGAAGATACAATGTGCGTCAGAAAGAATTAATGAGCTGATGCAATTGTGAGTGCAGTTTTTCGTGAGCAAAACACGACGCAGACGACATTTACACTGACATTCCCTGATTATCTAATTAATTGATTCAATGAGTGTCAATGCAGGAAGACTATCTTCCAGAGTTCCTGTCAAACTGTCTCAAGACTCTTCAAACTGATGTTTCAGCGGAGGTGGTGCCGTTTGGTTTAAAAGATCCGGGTTCCTTAGCGCGAATAAGATCGACCTGCAATACAATGTCATTAATGAAATAAATTATAAGAGAGTGGTCGCTCAGCTAGGGAAGATTAAGCCAATTGGGGATGATCTTAGCTCATTTGGATGATTCAACGAAGCATCACGTCGACGGGCCGTTGTGCTTGACTCGGTGATTGTGCAACATTAAATCCATGCATTGGCAACACTCGACAATTCAGCATAAAAAATTACGGTGAAATCAACATTAATAAAATGCAGATTATGACATCAATGATGACTGGCAATATCATTGCTTTCTCACTCAGGGTCTTAACGTTACTCACTGAAGGTCGCATTAAACATGAAGGAAGTGTCATGCCGGTGCTCTCGGTGACAGTTTGCAAAGTGTGTGATACATAATTTAATGTATTGTTCCAAATAATAAATTTCTATGATTTTTCAACAAAAATCAATGCACCAATCACAATTCAATTGTGATTACAATTCAGAGTCATTGATGCTGGTCACCTTGATAGATATACCGCAGTCATCCTCATCCTCCTCGGTCATTGTGGTCAATCGTGTTGTCTCATCCACAGGACTTCCCTCTCTCTTGAATGGCTTCTTCTGCTTTCCCAGACTTTCCGACGAGAAAACGAAAACAAAATTGATATTGTACAGATATTTAAATGTTCAGGTAAATTCTCTATGATACGCTAAGCGATAGAATGATGCTGGTAGCGATGATGTCATGATGCATGATGATATTTATGTAACAATATGTATATTCATTCAATCGTCGTACTTGATCATCTTCGGTTGTTTCTTCTCTGTTGAATTGACATCGTTAACTTGCTTCCAAATTCCACTTTTATTGACTTCCTCGCTGATATTGATGCTGGTCAAAGGTATCTTCATGACATTACCATTTGCCAATGATATCTGGAGGTTACTGGTATCACCGTAATCCGACGTTTCCTGCTGCTCCTGAAGCCATTAATTTCATCGATGGATTCTGACATATCATTGTAATTAACTGACAACTTAATTAGATTGCTTTCACATTAATCGTGTGCTGTGAAGCTCAGGGAAGGTACTGTACACAAATGCTGCTAATTAATTTCACTCAAAAACAATTACTCTACTAAGCGAATAACGGTATTTGGGCAACTGAGATATGGGGGCTTTTGTCAGGTTATCGCTGTGTCCTAATGCTATGACGTTAGAAAATGATAATTCAAGGTAATCATACCTTGAGCTCTTTCAATCCTCCCGTGGATGATGTACGCGGTATAGCGTGTATTACGTCAAAAGCCATATTTGTTGTTTTTTTTTACACTATTCATTGGAAGGAGTGTTTGGTGTGGGCTACAACGAGACACCTAGGTGATGGGCAATGTGTGTGTGTGGCTTTTAAATAAAGAACAGTTGTACTCAACAAATGGTTTAAATAATAATGTATTTAACAACTGGGATTCAATGGGAGGACGCAAAGAATGTCGTGATATACGGGTGTATAAAGTGTTACGAACACCGTCGACATGATTATCGACAAAATGTTTGGATCATGAGCCTAATAATTCAATTTAATATTGTTTAACAAATTTTCTTTACACGAGACATTTGGCACATCGTTTACCACTGATTTGTATCTCAATGGTTATGTATTATATATTTTTTTTATCTACTTCAACCTGTTGTCGATTGCGATGAGTTCAACGATCAGGGAAATCACTCGACAACAGACTGACAATTATCCTAATTAATTTGGGCATTGTAAACGTAACAAAAAAACAGATAAACGTAATAAATTTTTAAAAACATCTACTCTCTCCTCGCGCTTCTAATTGGAAGCACAATAATCTGTTTAGGATCTTTACTGGCGGATTACGATATGACTCATGTATTTGGTGGTGATGTATCGTAGAGAGTCTTTTTATCATAGTCGCACAGTGATATTGTGACCACGGGACACGCAGTCCCGGGATCACTTCTCGGATGTTATTTGCGACAGACGATTGCTCTTAGTATTCGGGTTACGGTGCTAACCTCGCCGCTCTCCAACTGACGCAGATCATCGGCGTGCTTCTTGGTTGACTCTGGCATAACATCATCGAGAATCTTCAGCTCACGACGAGTGAAAAGTAGATCCAATGATTTACGAATACCAATCATTACCACCAACTGTTAGGAAATCCGTACAAATTTAGATAAATCATTCTCCTTGGAAGTGGTGCTTGCACTTACCATTAACGGGAATAAGATTGAGGTGCTGCTAAACGATTTTATCGTCCAGAGACAGGCAAGACAAGTTATCTGAATTAACGTGAACATGTGAACTCGCTTCAGGGGGACCTGGAGGGAGAAGACAAAGTGTGAGGATTTTTTTTCTGATTCTTCAAGGATAGGGAGACAGTGGGACTTCTCTCTTCCTCTTCACCTCGAGACATTGGATATTTACCTGACGTAGGAACATGTAGTCAGGTTGATATTTGACAGGCATGAGCATGATGAGTATTCTATCGAAGAATTGGAGGCCCTTGAGTGACGCAACGCCCATGTACAGAAATACCCCAAATAGTACTGGCATTGGAATGTGGCTGAGCATCGGTGTGAGTAAAACAGAGCAACCAATCATGAGGAATATCAATATGTGGGTGACACGCTGTTCCCGGACCCCCAGAAATTGGGGCTTTTCACCAGGTGCTGCACACTCGGACTCGAGTTTGAGCGAATTAACGTGATTTATTGACAGGACGGTGGCTGCTACGAACCAGGGTAATCCCATTACTGAGCAGATTTCAATCAGTATCGCCAGGACGAAAAGATCGAGGTGATAGCCACAGCCTTTCTGTACCAACAATGACAATAATTCGAGCAATTCTATCGTCAATTAAATTATTTTTATTTTGAAGGAGACGTACCTTCAGTTTATTTTCTTTTCGGTTGACGATAACCGCAGTTATCTGTTGATCCATGAAAATTAAAATTGTTCCCAGTAGTGCGGGTAAGCACGCGACAATGGCACTCCACCAAGGATTTTCCTGGAACGGCCAGATTATCCAACCCCGTCCCTCGAGGGTTGGCTTGAATTCACTCGGCACTTCGAGCTTTGGAGTTGCGATTCCCGTGTAGTAATCGAGTATTGACATTGAAAATATCGCGATTATCACTGCGAAGTCACTTACGATTTGTCTCACCTGAGAATATAAATAATTTCCTTCTGTTTTCTCTTTTTTGTTCGTCGCTGAGGGTTTTGGTTTTGCAATAAAATTCATACTGAAGACGATGAAATTAAATGTTCCGTCATTTTTACCTTTGATGGGAAGAAAAGGGCATTTTTGAAGTCCTTGAGTTCGACTGACAGCAAAAATGTCCCCATGAAAAGTATAATTGACATCAGGAACACATCGGGCACGTAATCAGGCGTTAAGCATCCCTCCCCTGTTAAGGTACCGTTCAAATTCTGAAACAAGAAGTAGTTAATTAATCCTGAAGCTATAGCAGGTCTCACAGAGCTTTTACCTGACAGGAAACTTTGTCCAGAGAAGTCCAATTAACACTGCTGTAGCTCCCCGGCAATGTTAATGAACTATTAGGCGGTTTGCACATGCAATTAATGTCCAGGAGTTCATGTCCATGGGTATCCAGGGGATACTTCTTCCCAATAGCGAAGACGTTCTCCACTGCTTTGTAGATGAAGATGAAGGCTATTAAAGTAGCAAAATTCTCTTCGGTGAATCTCGTTATGTAGCACACGAAAGCGCTGGCATCGATGGCCACGAGCACTATGAGAATACCAGCGATCCAGGAGCCGATCCAGAACCGGAAGGACATGTAGTTCCAGGCGGTTTTTCTGCGAGAAAAATCGCGAGTAATTTTCCACCCCTCAGGGCATTTATTCCGGGTAATGGGAGAGTGAATTTGAGAGGATTTTCTTTCACTCACTTGCAAAATTCGAAGACTATCGTCTCGAAGACGAGGACAGGCCCCGTTGAACCAAGAATAGTGAGTGGTTGACCGGAGAAAAAACCGTAACCCACTCCACAGACGAAACCAGACACTAGAGATTCCATGGCCGCCATGTTCTTACCGGTAGCTTCACTGAGGAGACCTCCAAAGGTGATTATGGGCGAGAGACAAGCGAAGTACAGAAAAATAAAGGATGCGATGCACTGAAGGGCCATTGCATCCTTGAAATCGGAAAAGTAGAACGGAGCTTTTCTCTTAATATCGTTGATGAGCCCACCGAATAATCTCCCCGTTCTCGATAATCCCGACTCCTCCCGGAGCTTTTGTTCGTCAGCCTCTTCGTCCACCTCCTCTTTAGGTTTCTCTTCTTTCGGTCTTTTTCTCGTGTCCTGTAATAAGAGATTTAAGTACCGAAGATAAACGCTTGTCCTCGTTGTCGAGGAAACATTGTTTTCAGCGTTGAGGAGACATTGGTGGTCTCCAGAGTAAAATGGACCAGTTTTAATTATGAATTTCCAGAGTAAATGTGGACATAGTAAAGCTCTGAGTTTTTCAAAATTGTTTGCAAGCTTAATTTATGAGGAAAAAGGGCGTTTGAACAATTGAATGGTCACCTGCGAGGGAATAGCTGCAGGTGGTTCTATTCTTATCGTCGGGTCCCACTCCCCAGGTGGCAGGACAGTGACGGCATCCAAAAATTCGTCGATCCCCGCCAATAAATGATTTCTATTCTTCGCTTTGTAGGCGACATCGTGGAAGACCTCGTCGGACATGAGGGTCGCCATGGCCCTTCCGATCTCATGAAAACCGGAAATCCCACCCTGTTGACCGTATAATCATATGAGTAAGAGTGTCTCCCTCAATCAGACACTTATATCGTCAGGGGGAGCATTGACACCACAACGAAAAATTTATTGTGGGGCACATCAGCCATTGTGATTCACAATGATCATTTCGGGGCCCTTATGAAGGGAATTGTTGTTTGTTATTACCATCGGCCCGAGAAGAATGAAAATGAATCTCGTGGGCACTGGTACTTCCGTTAAATCTCCCATCATATTGGCCTGGCTGAGGCGGATAAAAGCCGGTAGTGTTTTCTCCAGGAAATCAACTTCCCCGACTAGAATATTACTTGCTTCGGCACCTGCCGGGATCTTCCGCATAAAATGGGTATTTACCTAGAACCAACGCAGGTTCAATGATTTTTATTTAATTATTTATAACTGAAAATCCCCAGAGTTTTCACTGGAAATTATTTCCTGACTCTCACAGGTATTTTTTTTTGTGTCAATTACCTTGTGATTACCGTCCCCGTTGTCTAAACCTCCGGAACTGTGATTTCTGCTTATCGATATGCTGCTGGGACTTCGATCTATCGTTGGCTCTTGACCTGGAAGATTGATATTGCTTGCAGAATACTGGAATAAGCGCGACGTTCAATTTTGTTGCAACGTGCAGTGCAGTTCTTTCTCGGGGATTCATTCCGCATTATTTATTGATAGCTTCGCGAGTTGACTGGCTTTTTCATGGAACAATGGAATTGTTGTCGAGAAAGAACTGGATTTGTGAATTGAACACGCACGAAAAAAAAAACGAGTGGGAATTTTTCATTATTTTCGGAAAATTCAGTGGAAAAATTCCATCCGCATTTTTTTCGTTTAAATTATTTAACAACGTCTAGGGTTTATACAAGCAAATAAAGGATTGCAAAAAATCAACATTTCATACGATTGTTAGTTAGTGCTCAAGGGATCGTTGGGTTTTATCGTTTGCATGCACGCGACTTCTAATCCATTGCATGATGAAATGTCAAGGATGAATATAACTCTCCCCTTCGTGACTGACCTGTTACATTATCCCACATATTATTATTTACAGCGTAAGGTGAATAAAATTATATTTACATTGGATTTGGGGTGAAAATGTATGAAATATTCGTGAAGCTCCCGAGAAATTGTGCTGACGTCTGAAGATTGATGTCGCATATGGCACATGGTGAATGATATTATGAAAAATTCATGTCCTCACAGCGCTCGTATTTTTACAACCGACAGTAAAGCGTTTGAATCGATCGTGTGAATGATGAAAAATCGATGGCAATGCGAGCACTATCAGGCGTGAATTAAATATTTTTTTATAGTGAAATAATTAAAGCGATTCATCAGGTTTACCAGGTATGGCAAGAAATCGGCTGCCGGCACTTATTCCTGTGCCACCATGACTTGCTATTGCCGGTGCAGAGTTTGATTCCTCCACTATGAAGCACGAAATGATAGAACAGAAATAGACGATGGATATTTTATGTACAAGGAATATTTCTAGGGGTGTGGACAGTGGCATGAAATTATTGATTATGATATTGTTTTTTTTTTTCGATGGATTCAACAAGGTGCGACCTACACTGTTGTAAAAAATATTGACAGCTCTGGACAATCGAAATTTACTCACCGGAACCAGGAAAATTTTTTAAATAATTTAAATTAATGTTGTTCCAATATTTTTCAACAGTTTAGGCACATCGAGGTACATTGAGATCGTTTCATTGTGCTTTAATTAAATCAGAAGTCTGACGTACCCATATGCGTTCAGTTTCTAGTCTAACATTGAGATGGTCAGAGTGAAATTAGAAATAGGAAATTTCTGACGTGCCAGACAATACACGTAACAGGGTGAGATAGCACAATTTTTGTTAATATATTGATACAGATGGTTATTCAATTTTAGATAAATATTTTAATCCATCGAAATAAACGTGACCATCTGACCTTTCAGACGACACATTGCGATCCACGCGGTGAATCCTACTACATGAGGTATGTTGAATTCAGCTAACGATTGAGCACCAAAAGAAAAAAATTATTTAATTCAAAATGTTTATGAATAATTGGGAAATCGTAATGAATTCGTTACTCAGTGGGTTATTTTACCCTTCGGTTTTCAACAGAGAAAAGAAAAAATTCTGGTTTAAGTAGACATTGACCACAAAATCCAAATAATCTTATGTTTCCCAACTTTAGTAATTTTTTAAAACTAGAAACTTTTCTCTTCTCTGTGGCCTCGAAGTCCTCCCTCCTCCCCGATGACTCCCTAAACTCTATAACCATATTCTGGAGCACAGCTAACTTGCACTCCAAGTTACTCAGGGAAATCAAATGTATTGGGTTAATATTCAATCAAACTAGCATAACAAATTCAGGGAGACTGGCTTGGAAGTTAGTAACTGTAGCTGTTGGTATTTTCAAACGCATACCCATCACCAGGTAACAATAATGTGACCTTGTTTGTACCTGGTACAAGGAGATACGGCCCTTTTAGGTCTTTCGAGTCTTTCGATATAAGTGCTGTATTTGGATTTGGACAGCTTGTACTGCGTGGCACAGCTGGTGAATATGCATCACTGGGACGTGCCTGTAAATCTGATCTCAACAAGCCACGCATACCACATGTAAAGTCACAATCTGCAAATTTTTTTTTTTGCGCAATGCATTAATCAGGCTCTGGAATGATCCACCACAATTGGGGATAACAAAAAAATATTAAACTTAAAGTAAACACGTATTTAAATGACTCAGGGTAATTTAGAACTGTTTAACTAATTCTAGATCACCTCTTTAAATTTTTCATACGTGTATAAACGAAAAAATAAAATAAAACAAACCTGGGGCGAAGTGATAACAGGTGAATAAACGAATAATAGATAAGGAACATATTCGATAAATAAAAAAAATCAATAGGTAAGCGTCAGGATGTCTGGAGAGTTTGAAGGTTGAAAAAAAATGAGGAAATAGGGGTCTGTGGTGTTCACCTTCCAAGACCTTGTCCCCGATTTCACTGTGAACTCATCTCCCCCTGAAATTTCCATTGATCCACCGAGTGTTTCTGATAGTTCTGATAACGATACTAACGTCCACACAAATTGTATCTCCGATAGCTGACCAAGTCTCATCAATTAATCTCATTAATTTTGCATTGATTATCAAAAATGATTTATTACTCACTCTTCGAAGACGAGTGATTTCTTCCGATGTCCGCTAATGACCTGATGATGGGCAAACGCGACATGTTGGTATCCTTCCGGCGCTCGTGCTGATGCCGATGTCGCACCAGCAGTGCCTCCCTCACCTGCAATATCCGAATCATATTGACACTGAATTTCCAGTGATTTTCACTGGGGAAACAAGATGGAGTACCTTCTCGCGAGTATCGATTGGGAGAACACCCTTGCTGATCATGTTATCGAGAACTAGATCGGCAATTTGCTCGAGACTGCTCGCCTCCATGTCGAGCATAACTGTCCCATTGAGCAGAAGACTTCTCAGCTCGAATAACGAGTGGAGTGATAACGTTGCAACGTGCGGTTTGCTCCAGCGGTTTCCACCCTCTTCAACGTCCTCCTCGAACTTTATCCAACTGGGGAATAATTCCGTTACAAATGGGGAAAAAATATTTTCATTGAGTTTAAACCGAATAGAATGAATAATTTTTTAAGTCCTTAGTGGAAAAATTTTTGTAAATTTTTGGGGGAAAACGAGAATTAATACCGGGCTGTTTCCTTCCACTCCATCTCGTCTCCATCCTTGACGAGCTCCTCCATTTCCGAGAAAAGGGGATGAGACTCGTGGGCATCATCTCCAACCTCTTCACCCAGGATAAATTGCACCCTTTGTGCCGGTGGAGTGACTGAAATTATAGTTTTATCGTGGATTTTCAAAGCTGTGGGACTCTTCAAGATAAATAAAAGGGGAAGAACTCAAATGTTGAATGATATTTGTGGATAAGCATTAGCCAGGGAAGATCAAATCTCCTGAAGATCTAAATCATTCGAAACAACTCAATAACCATTCGCAGTGGTGGGAGAGGGATGAAATTAATATAAGTGTTTTGTATATTTAAAATGGAGTGGAAAATAAATCCTCAAACGTTTCAGTCGTTCAATTATTCACATGAAGTGCAACAAATTTGGTAATTTGAAGATATTTTTCCCTCCAGAAATACATAACAAGTGCGTTCTCACTATAAATATTTACCTGAAATATGTACACGAAGAGAAAAGTTCAGTGAAAATTGCCTGCAAAATTCTGGTACCTTAATTTATTAACACGAAATAATTATTGACTTAATCGCAATTTTCCTGCAACTTTTTCCCTTCTGTATCTGTTAAATAAATAAAGGAATGTTTTTTATAATTATAACGAACGAGAAAGTCCAACGTAAAAGGCGAAACCATAGCATTATGTTTCATAAAAGTCTCTACAGGTAATTAATTAAATTAAAAATGAAAATAACTGAGGCTGAGTAAAAGGGGTATAGAAGCAAAGAGCTGATAAAATTTTCTTGCTATTCGACAATATCTCGCATTCAGGGAAATTCCGTGAAAACCCCGATGAATACAAGATTTTATCGGTGATTGTGGGCTTACATATAGTCTCGCCATCGGGGTCACAGATGCTAGCTAGTCGACTACCCCTTCTCGCCATCATCAATGGCCCTGTAATGTCAACGAGAAAAGCAACTCGTCTATTGCCCTTAACCATTGCCACTGGATTTTTTTTTTATTTATTTACCACTAGAGTATCTCCACGCGAGTGAAAAAAATCCACCAATTTTTATCATCGAGGATCGCGATTCCCTTCCTCAAGGGAGGTTATCATCAGTCTGGTGGGACTGATATGATACCGTTGAGGAAAAATTAATTTGGAAGATGGAGAAACCGTGATACGAATACTCATAACTGAGAAACACATTCAGAATGAAAACATTCACTGAAAATATCACTTACTGGGTCGCTCATTCTCGGATTCCTCTTTGCTATCGGGTTGACGTGGGTGGTGGTGTTTGTGATGCCGACGATGTCGTTTTTCACCTGGGAGATGAACACCCACATAGACAGTGTGCGCCCTGTGTCCTAAAAATGAAGAGATTTTTCAATTCCGACATTTTGTCGCGGAGTTGAAAAGAAATCAGACAAAAACAGCGATTTTAATGGGGATGTCTGCCAAGTTGGGGGACGGTGGCAGCGGGGGGAGGGGGGTTATCGAATGCAATTCCCGGGAAAATTGCCCGTATCGATCGAATCCAAACGTCACAGAGAAACGTCACTCCGCAGATGATGACGGGTAAATAACCTTTGACATTTATCACCAGGGGGTGGACACGTGTACGCGGGGGTGGGTGAACTTCCAATACTTTATATTCGATCACTGTATGGGGGGATATTTTTTATAACCAATGCAGAAGCGACATAAATTCGGAAGATCAAATATAATTTTCCAATTAAAAACAGCAGTTTATTGGGAATTTTGGCGAATAAAAAATGAATAGCCTTGAAATTCAATAACTCCTGATTGAACGAGTTCTAAAGACACCCCCCCTCCCCTCCCCGTGGGGAATGGGAGTGAATGAAAGGGCCATTACCTTCGTAATCCTTCTCCGAGAAGGACTGATGTGTGATGCGTGCACCCGGGTCCTTGGGCGCTTCATCATCCCCGGGATTGATGGCTTTTCCGTGGCCACCGCCACCTCCACCCCCGGGCTGCATCCACGGTCTTGAACAAAGAAGGGGATAGTAATGCCTGAAAAGTGGAATTCATTCGCGTTTAGTAATTTAGCCAGTAACAATGTGAACCAGATAATTTTCTCGCGCGTGGGCGACAGTCCATTCCCCTGATACCATTTACCCGCGTGTCAGATAATTCTCGACAATCTCCGGTCTATTCCGTCGATGAGGAGTCACGTGAGTTCCTTGAGGGAGCTGTGGATGTGTAAAATCTACAATATTGTTAGTAATAATTGTTTAAAACTCGTGGGGTAGTGGGAGATGGATTATTTGTGAAATTATCGAGGGGAAAACCGCTTGTTTTTTATGGCGACCGATTGATTGCTGAAAAAGCTGGAAAAAGGTTTCAAAATGTTTACATAAATTATTAATATTACAGACAGATATAAAATTGTTACAGTTTTACAAAAAATATTCCTGAGGACATCGGAAAATTCGTAAATTAAATAAATGAATCCAGGTTTATGATTTATAATCGTTATCTTACTCGGGAGTATCGATCACAGGATCGTCAACCGAACCGACCGATTGCTCTTCCGATTGTGATGCAACAGCAGCTGCTGGGAGTGATCTTATAGTCGAGACAAGATGCCGACGATGAATAATCGTCAGTGCAATAATCGTAACATGATAACTACTGCACTTCCGCTGCGATTATCAGCTGAAATACCGAGTGGTGAAGGTCGATTACGAGGTTGCAACCTCGATAAAAATTCCTCATGACCCGGGATCATGACTTTCTGACCGAGAAATCACCTTATCAATCATCGGAATTTAATTCTCATTGATTTGTAATAACAATTGGTGAATTTTAATAAATTTTCTTCGTTTCCAGTATTTTTTTAAACTCAAATTCTCGCAGAACTTGTGCTACGACTTTTCCGGGAAAATTTGTTCCCAAAAATAAAGTAATTGTCCTCGTGAGACATTTACATGCAATTTGTTCTCCAGAAAATTACCTGGAAAATTGGGGAACTGTTTATTTGCAAAACTAAACAATTTCTACTGGCGTCAAATATTATTTCCGTTTATTTGTGGATAAAAACGGAAGTCGTCAGCAGGAAATAAAATTTTTTGCAATAATAATTGCTCTCGTGAGACATTTATATGTCCTTTCGGTAAATGGATTCGGCCCTCCGAGAATTGCGTGGGCTATAGAATTTTATTGCGAAAAAATAGGGCTTCAAATGTCACAAAAAACTGACGACAATTTTCCTGTCATCAGCATTTTGCAAAGTCAAAAGCAACAAGACAAACATTTAATCCCCTGAAATTAATTGAGTCGTTATCATTTCGTAACGAGCCAGCGGTCAAGATCACATGACGTTCCTGACGACTGCCGGGTAGCAATTGAATAATTACCGCAGTAATAATGACTGTACCCTACGACTGGGGGGAGAGAATGACGTGGGGTCGACATCATAATCTCCGATCCCGATTGTTTAATTGTCAGAGGTCAGCGGAAAGGGCCAGCGAATCTCTCTCAATTCTGTACTCAAACTGAAACAGCAGTTTGATAATCACGTGGCTGTTGACAATCAGCCGAACGGCAATTCAATCGTCATCGATCGTTCATTTTTCGATGTACAACTCCGTGTAATGATGATGAAGTTGTGATTGAGTTGTATCATCAGGTACCGTCGACGTGGGATTGAAATCAATTTCTATTAAGGGGTTGGAGGGATGGCAGTGACATTGTGTGTTCATCAAGAGAGTATTAATTGGAATGGCTAGAGTCTGATGAGTCCCTGGGATTCTGTACGAAAGGGATAGCCCTTTGAATTCCCTTCGATCGAAGGGGACGAGAAAGTTTCAAATTATTCGAGACGTTTTCATTTTATTCCACTCCTCCAGCGACGTTTCGATGGACATTAAGGGCCCGGGAAGGGACGACCGGGGGCATTACTTGAAGAACACAAGGGGGAGGCCCTTGTGACAACAGATATCCTTTTCAATACCTCGAGAAAGTGTATTTTCTTTCCGTTAAAGTGGAGGAGAAACTTTCAACTTATTTACGAGAGGTTTTTTTTCACTTGAGAACTTGAGGAAGTTGTGGGTCTTGACACGTTTTATTCCACTTCACTTCCGTTCCTTTGCATGCTCTCCTTCGATGAATCCACAGTGACCAAATTTTTTTATTCCACCTCAACTCGAACTTGAAGAACTGAATGTCAATTGAATGGTGATGAAGAAATGTAATTATTTGATGAACGTAATGGAGAAGCCCTTGTGACAATATCATTTTTCAATTCAAGTGGATGACAATGTGACCTCCCACACCCCCTAATCATCACGTCACCGCTCATATGCGGAAATATTTCGTTAAGAGATCGAATTGACAGCGTGAGTCAGATTTCTAATGACTCCCTCCAGTAACTTCCACTTTCTGCACTCCCGGAACTCCACGAGAACTCAAATTATTCCACTAATTAGTTGTTATCAATGAACAAAAAATGGAGGTGAGGGAAAAGAAGAGGAGGAGCGTCAACTGTTGGGGGAATATCGGGGAATTTTCCATCGTAATTTTGAGTTTCTCTGACATTTTCCCAGACCATTATTTACTTTTGCAATATTATCTCTCCACTTTTTGAATAAAACAGGAATTTACAGTGCACGCGAGTCTCACCGAGTGCAATCTTATTCGCCATGCAAGGCCAGACAGCTGCACTACCTGTTGCATTTACCCAGGAACACGTCTTCACCCACATCGGGGCACATGACCCGAGGGATCATTGAGAATTGAGTAATTGTGGTTTTACCATTGGGCTCGACTTAGAATGTAATATTAGATCGGCACCAGTAGAATTTACTCGGAATACTAATTAGCGAGGGGGAAATAAAGAGGGAGTGATGGAAAATTCCCTTAAATTATTGACTTTATCGTTCTGGGTAGAGCACTGAAGGATCAACAGGATATAATAGACATAACGGAATTGTCCTGATAAATTTCCCCCGCGTTTTCTATTGTGTCTCCGGACTGGAAATTAAATGGCTCTAAAGCTGTCATGTACACCGAATTAATCATAGCTTGATTCCAATTATGACTGTCTTGTGGTGGTACCCCCAATCACTCTCACTTTGAACCCGACAATATCCGGTAATGAGGTAATTACAGGGCTCAATTTCTCAGCTCGTATTTAACGTGAGTTTCGATTATCTGGGGAATTTCCTTGACAGTAAACCATCCTTTGTACATAAAAATATGTCATTACGATGTATGTTATCATGTTATCGGGGTCCGGAAGTGTTTGACAGCATTAAAATGACCGCGAACCTATTTTTTTCCCGGTGATATATCAAAAATTGAAAAATCTTTTGGAAAAATTCAATTTAAACATCAGAAAACTCGTCTGTTTTGCCCCACCGTCCATTTTAATAATAATTAATTATTTTTCCGTTGAAAAAAACCTTCCGCCCACTCCCCAAAACCACAGGAGCGAAACGACTCGTTTAAATGTAAATTCCGCGTCACATGATATTTCAAAAAAATTGAGAAATATTTTTCACGTGACTAGTTACAAAACACTTCAGAATAATCTTTACACGCAATGAATAATGCAAAATTCACATTCTGCCATTGAGCATAACCAGGGGAACATTGAACTCCACACGCGGTAAATAAAATATTCCCGGTCATTTGTGACAATTAAATAAATTAATTTGGAAATTTTCCTGACGTCTCACTGACACCTGAAATTTAATTTATATCAACAACAGGAGAAATCATTTGTTTAATCCCTGAGTCGACGACAACAATCGAACTAACGCCGATCGTATTTTGCTAATTTATCAGGGCTCATTAATCAGTGTAATGGCACATTAATTGAGCAATTAATTCGCTGATAAAATCGAGGGTTCCGCTGTTATTAATGAATTACTCGCAATCTTATCGTGTGGTATGAAAGAAATTAACCTACTTGCATGGACTACTATCGTTGTCACTCATTTATTTATTTACTCAGGCAAATTTTAGATTTAAATGGAACCTCCCGCAATCACTGATTCATCGATATCGAACGATTAAGTCTTGTAATGATTTAATTGGGGCACATGACCACTGATTAATTTATTGATTGATGATTGAGGAGGGCACGTGTTTTTGGAGTTAAATAAAATTTTGGATTTTTTACATATCGTCCACGGTTTAAGGGCCAGTGCACACGACGGCGAACGGTGAACGACTGTTTACTACGAAGTCAGTCAAACGTTTTCGTCCGTCCTAGAGCACATGGGGAAGAAATAAAGATACGTCGGGTGTTCGAACTGGCTATTGATAAGACTTGACACGCGTTTGTGACTTGTGTAGATGTGTATGGTGGGCTGGAGGAGGAGGAGAATAATGACAGAATGAATCACGACTGTTGGAATCGTAATTAGATGGGGATAAATGAGTTAGAGTCATTAAATCGTTTGAATATGTCGCGGCAGAATTTTTCTTTTTTTTTATTAATAAAATAAATGGTATTGAGGTGGGATGGAAACTAGGTTGTAAATGAAGTGAAGAGCGACGTTTGGGTGACGGTAATTAAACCGAAATTTCGGGATTTTTTAAATTTTAAGTCGAAAGAATTTTTTATCGTTCTGATTTCACTTTTTTGGTAATTGAATTTTAATGTGTTCCGTTTGGAACGATTTTGACTGGTATTCGTGGTATGAATGGTGTTCATTGGCCTTTGTTTATTGAGATATTTAGTTGAGAGGTAATAAGAAGTCATTGGCCAGCCAATCAACAAATATCAATTAAAATTAATGCTTAATGAGATGAAAAAATATAAAAAATGTGAATAAAAATCGTGAATAACTTGGATGAGCTTGAGGTATCGGAAAATATCGATAGTTATCGAACCCAATATCAATCTCCAAATCACTGAGGCAAACATTCCACGGGCAGTTATCACTTCCGGATTTTTAAAAAATCCCCACTCAAATTCCTCATTTTTCAAACGTGTCTCGGACATTTCCGAAGCTCTCGAGTGATAATTAATCTGTCCCTCTGAGTACTTGCGCAATCTTCGACGCAAGGTGTATATAATTACGGATTGATTACCGCACATGTGATGCCGCCGACAGGAGAACGTAAAAAGGAAGAACAATATGAATATCAAAATAAAGTGATTCACACTCGATGAGATAAAATTTCTCTGAGATTGTCATTCCATGGGCTGAGGACAGACATTCCAATGGTCTCCCACCTCGGCTGGATCACCACCTTGAGGTATATGTGTTGGTAACTGCATAAAACCGGCACTAGCTGGTTGATACCAGATCGGATTACCTTTAATTACATGATAAGATGTCGAACGAACCGTTAAGAAGAAAATTAAACGATAAATTTGGGGAAATAAATAATGCCCATATGGGAAAATCAGAGGGATCTCCATTTTTTTTATCTTCGTTAAATACAACTAACGATAAAAAAATTATGTTTAGTGGTTATTCACCTTGATCTCGACTGTTGCGACAGCCGGAGAAGATATCATATCACTTCTAATCCGGGGAAATATGAGTTATTTGACGAGTATCGATACCCTTCCGGGATTAAAAAATTATGTCTGAGACTTTAAAAAGGGGAGGGGGAGTGATACAATAAATCGTAAATTTTCTGGTCGATTTAAATTCATCGAGGAAAATCACGTGAGGAGTTTCGTAATTTGTAATGAATATTTCTCGACGCGTAGAAAAATAGAATAAATAATTACCGAAGATTGATGAGGACAGGAAAAACGCTGAATCATCGAGTCCCGTGATTACTTTTTGAAAATATTTAAATCATAAGACATTTTTTATATTTGTCAGATCGACGCATCGGACTGAAGGCCTCGAAACCTTCACTTTTTTTATGAAGACTTTCCGACCAATTACAGATCAATTTGCATACGTATATCTCGGTATAAAAATGAGAGCACGTGAATTATTAACAGGTATTGAGGCAACTCTGAGGTATTAACAATAAATTACCGATGTTTATGGAGCATTTGAGAAGAGACTCGTTAGCTAACGCAATTTTTTATTCGTTTAATTAGGAATTCCCGTGGCGTATGCGATGGGAAAATGTTTACTGAGGTTCGGTGGATAGAAACGAGTGGATAATAAAATTTTTAGAATTTTTTATATCATTATTATCTACCTTTTATCAAGACTAAAAAATAAATTGTTAATATTAACGCTGAAAACGTTCGTGGGAGATTATATTCTTGACAATGAGAGACGTACGAGTGGATTATTGCGGTTTATCGTCAAGTACTGTGAGACTCTTCCAACTAATTAGCGGAAACACTTTACTAGAATTTCTCAAGGACTTTGTAAGTGTTAATCGACCTGTCGTGACATTTGAGACTTCTGCAGACCATTGATTGCGGCCAAATTAATTAATTTAGCCGTGAATGATAAGAAAATGAAGTTTCTTCGTTGATTTATCATGTAATTCATGGGAGATAAATTCAAAATTAATTAATCGCAGCATTTTTAGAGTCAAATGTCTCCCCTGAGACCATAAATCCCAAATATGGAGCAACACAGGAGTACAAAGAAGCCAGGGAAACATCGTAAGCCGACTCTGGCACGACCCTGATGGGTTAAACAACTTGTGACGATGGCTCCGCGGGGGTTTTCAAAAATCAATGATAAATTACTTAATTTATCCCAACGCCACGAGCCTCACCCCAAACTCAGAAAAATAATACTCACTCTTTGCTCGAGTCTCGTTGAAGTTGCTCCCCCAAGCAAGTGCTCACCCCCTGTCACCTCGTAAAATTCCTCAGACCAGAGCTAACAAGATCCCTCTCATGTCTTGACCTCGAAATTTTCCCCAGGGAAAATCTTGTATTCACATGAGCTTTCTCATTCTCCGGGGGTTCCAACCACTCTGGAAATGACTGAATGACATTTCGTGATGTATTTTCTACAAAGATCTGCCTTCAAGATTTTTTTTTTCGTCCAGAAATGTCAATTTTCTCCAACGCCGAAGCCCTTCGCCGGTGGAAAAAATTATTGGACTTCGTTAAACGAGAAAAAAGTCAAGGATTGAAGGATTATTTTTTTTTTGTCGTTGGGAGTATCACCGGTGACAAAGGAGTTGATGAGCCGCAGTCTGTAATCACTGGGAACAGGTGTGGGACATGCACATTACGTCACAATTTTTTTATGAAACTAACGTCGTTTAAGAGGAGCGGAGCTATGAAATTAGACGAGCCGAAGACTTTGATAAGACACCGCACCAACAGACCACGACATTGAGATTACGAACAGTTGTGTAAACAATTGTCCTACAATACGAGGAGTGTCTATCAACGTTAGGGGAGACAGGGGCATCACGTGAGTTCGCGTGTTTGAAATAGTCAATCGCACGAACAGAGCAGATAATACATTTCCGAGATGAAAATATGTGTCGTCCACCTGGTGAATAAGACACAGCAGTAAAAAGTAAAAACAAATCTGTTATTCATAAAGTCAAGTCGATTGAGAGCGACTATTCACTCGTGATAACGTTCTCATACGATTAAAATTGAATACTAATATCTAGACCAACCCACACTGTCTTTTTATAGTTTCGCATTGAAATCAAGTCAGTGTTGGGATCTTATGCATTAATTTGTTGTCTGCGTTCATTGTCAGTCGATGGAATTGTAGGTTTTCAACGCAGAATAAAATAAGTTGATTAAGTTTACGAGAACATTGTAGAATTAATTATGAACCTGGCGATTAAATTTCAAGTGGGTTATTTTTAATTTTTGGGGGAGAAAACGTTGGAAAGTCTATGAAAATGAAAATAGATCGAAAGTGGGTGGACGAGGGGTGCGATCGAAATCTGGGCCGGCAACATCCGTCGAAAATAGCCCTTTAAAACTCCCCAAAAAAAATATACCCTCGAATTGCCCCCAATTCTCCCCTATCAATGTAATAATCTTTATCTAAATCAAAACGATCGAGCGAACAAATCTGTGGGGCCACGACGTACACTAACCTCAGAGTTAATTGTTTTGTTTATCAGATAATCAACAAAATATCAGAGAGAAGTGTACTGTCGTGGTAAAAATATTAAAATTCGAGGGTTTGCAATCCCGAAGTGATTTAACAACAAAAGGGATCGAATGTGGATGGAAAAGGGACGTCCGCACGATCGAAATCTCGGCCCACAACATCCAGTCAAAAGAGCCCTTTCAAAATTTCGAAAAAAAAATTCTGGAGACCTGAAACAACCCCTGGAATCACCCCTATTGATGTAATAACCTCAAAGTACCTGTATCCAAATCACGGAGATCGAGTCAATGAATCCGAGTTGCCACAACACACACCAGTGATGATTAAAAAAAAAAACGTGCGACGCGTGTTCGCGGCACGATAGCAACTGGCGCTGGTAGAATGTGCAAGCGCCTTTACGCCCTACGTATTGATCTACCCCTCTACACTCGTGATACTGTGTATTCCCGACGGTTCACCCCCTCGACAGAGCACATCCCGAGCACACCGTAGGGAGGAAAAAAAAAATTCAAACCCCACTTCTCCTATTTTTTTCTCTTTCTTATTCCTCTGAGTTGTGCCCTTTTCACGAAAACGCGCACTGTCACTAGGCCTAGAGCCTCTCGGCCGAGTTCTCCCTTTTTTTTCCAGATGAGGGGGTGGAAAGATCGATCTAAAACCCGTGTGGGGTTGTTCAACTCCCGCAATTGCGATTTATCGTGGAATTTCGCCGGCTAAATGACATAAAAAAATTCGAAAGGGCTCAGGCCAGGGGTTCAAGTGGATCTCTCTGATTATCGGGGTAATTTGGGGGGTATTGAACTTCAGTGCGTGTGATTGAAGGCTGTGGGGGATGTTCTGTAATCCAGAAATGTCTGAGGACACGAGGTCATGAATAGTCGATGGGAAGGAGGTGACGGGTTGAGTTGAAGAATTGAATCGACTGAATTTATTGCTGTCTATTTGCTATTCTGTTGCTACGACTGGGGATGGGGGTAAATGGTGTAGCTTGCGGCGTCGCAACGTCTGGCGTCGGTTAAAGACCCCGACACCGCTGGCCAAGGACTCTGTCCTTCGGGATAACAAGGCCTCGATGGTGGAAGAGAGCGATTCGGTGTCAATGAACTTATTATTTTATTTATTTATTATGTATTTAACCTTTCGATAGTCTATCATTGGAATATTGATTTTTATTATTTTTATTTCAATGTTTTTTTATGATTATTAACTTCATCCGGAAACTGGGACGTTCCCTTGAAAAAATTGCCTGTTACACGCGGTTTTTTAAACTTTTTACCTAATTAAATCACTGAATGGTATATTTATTAATGATTTACGTAATTGTTTATTTTTTGAAGAGTTCCCAGTTAATATGGATAAGCATTCGCGAATGCAGAGACTTATGTGACCATCGGTCGGTCCATTGGGTCGCGGTTTGACTGACTGATGACACGTTAAAGATCGATTGTATCACTTGCTACGAACTAATTTATCAACAAAAATTTACCTGATTTTTTTTTATTCTCAGTCGACTTTTGATGAGAGAGATAACTCTGGACTTAAACAAAAGGGGTTACGACTATTTTTCGAATAATTATTATTAAAAAAATTAATAAAATAAAATAATAAAAATGGGCGAAAGAAAATCGAATAAATTTAACTGAAGACCAAAAAACGGTTTAAAAATCGCTAAACAATTTCTGTAAATCGACTTTACCATCGCGTCACCTCGACTGTGGAGATGGCGCCACAATCTCAAAAGCCCGACGTTCTCCTGCAGTTAAACAATTAAATATTTGACCAGAAAATATCGTCAATACGATAAAAAAAAGAAAGTCCTGACGTCCCGTCAAAAAAACGAATCAGATAAGGCTCTAAATTGACTAAATAGCCGTTGATTATCTCCCTTACGATATCCATCACTCGCCCTTCAGAAATACCTCCCTCACCGGCATCATTCACACTAATTAAAGTCATCAGTAATTATCTTATCTGAGATGAACGTGAAAAGCTGGGAAACCCTTCAGGTGTTCATGTCAGTCTTGCCCGGTGTTTCCGTAATCCCAGGGTGAAGAAAAAGGGCATTAACGTCCCTAAGATCGTTATCAGTAGTGCGGATCACCCGATGACGAGGACACCTATCCCCTTCTCGGGGTACGCAAGACCGGGAAATTACAGAGGTGCGTGAACCTAACGCGCCTATTTGCTGGCTAATCACTCAAACTGAATCTTAAGAAAACATCTTTTAATTTACCGAGGGGTAGTTACGTCCTGCCCACTTCGCACGTTATGATTATATCCTTCGAGTGATGGAAACACCTGAAAATTTCTGGTTGAATTTTCAGGTGAAAAATTTGTTGGGATTTTCTTTAGTTCATTATATTTTTAAGGAAATACTTTTTTACCTCCAACAGGTGAGTTAATTCCCACGATTTCCGGTCACTTTTACTTTTGCGGGAACAACAAAATTGTTGTTAAAGAGAAAAATATAAATTTTTATCTGATTCATTGGAATTTTTCTGGAGCATTTTTTGGTTTTTCTTTCAAGACAGAAAAAAATTGAGTGAATAATATTCTAAACATTTAAACTATTCAATAATTTTGGTTTTATCATCTCGAACGTGGGAAAATCCTGGGTGAACTGTCACTAGTGTCTGTTTGACGACAAGTTCTGATAAAAACGTTAATGGTTCAGGTTGCATGAACAATTTCACATGTTTTAAACTCGCGCAAAGTCAACCAGGAACAAACTGACGCACCTCGACATATCGTTTTCACGTTCCTCAAATATCAGTGGAAGTTTAAACGAGAGAATTATCAAGTTTGTTTGGTTGCTGAACATGTGTCATTGAGATATCGGTTATACCTGTCGTTAAATAGATGTTGAGTGATTCGAATAATTCAAATATTGCGGCTATCTCCGTGTTTGGGTGTCACCGAGTCTATTAACCGAGGATGGAAGTGAGTTTTATCAGCATTCGGAGGAAGTTGGGATGGGAAATTCAACGGGAGTTTCTTCGGGTATTTCCAGGCCATGGGTTATCTCGTTTTCGACAGTGAAAAAAAAAAAATCCAAAACGAAATACCAAACGCGGAACTATTTGCACTGCACTTGTCTCTGCAGGCGTTTCCCAGAGGTTGTACCATTCGTTGAGATTTTCAGGGATCGACGGGGATGATAAATATTTGCCACAACAGCGTCCTGAGTAAATAGTGTTCTCAAATTACCGAAAAAAAAAATTTTTGGACACGTCCCGGACGAAATGACGTCCCTCACGAGGCTGCGGATTGCGATACAGATGTTCTCACATTTTTTTTTCTTCATGAGGGGGTGATTTAGGTGGGGGGGGAGGGCTCTCGAGAGTTTTCTGGAGTTAATTAAAAATTGGGGGATTTTTTTTAGCCATCAAATGCGAATTGCGAAATTCTGTCAAATAATTTCGTCCCTCGCATCCATTCCAAGGCGAATTCACAATGGGGCACCCGGGGGAATCTCGAAGTGGTACGAAATACTCAGCCACTGGGCGGATTTCATTTTCAATTTGATTTATTACCAACCCGGGGTTAATTTATGACATCTCCATGTTTAACATTATGCGAAAAAAGAATAAAATTCGGCTTCTGGAGCCCCCGCGATTCGGTGTTGCGACAGTGATATTTCTCGGAAAATTTCAGTAATTCGGTTAATTCCGGGAGTGAGGAAATATTGATTCCATTGATCAATCATTCGTCCCGCTATGGGGTATCGTAGGTTTGGGTCGGCGGGTAGAAAAGAGAAATGGCGGAATTTCAGACGCCATGGGAAAGGAATTCAAAAAGAGAATAGATTCCCATGGATTTTTTTTCTGGGACTTTTTTTACTCGGGGGCAGTTCGTTTCTCGTAATATCTCGATTTTACTCCCACGTGGGCCACAGACTGGAGTATTCGATCCTAAAAATGGCGGGAAAATATTGAATTTCAAAACATTAATTGTTGTAGTTGTTAATCAGATTAAATGACGAATGAATTTTCCTGTGTTTGGGAGAGATTATGGAGTGCGTCAAGTGTCACAGCCAAACTAAGACTGTCAAGTCTCTTTCCACTCCTCTCTTCACCCCCATCCCCGTTGGCCGGTGGTTAAAAAAATAAAAGTCTCGAGGATTTTAAGAAGTTTGCATTGAAAACACGTATCTTGATATTTCGATGACAGTTGAAGATGCCTTGAGTGGCATCTTCGTTGCTGGCCGACAAGCCAATACCCATTCGATGCTCGTTTTTGGATTTTACTTTTGCCCCTATGGGATGTATACGGTTCACCACGGGACACCCGAGTGTTTAAGACCTTGTACAAATAAAATACAAAGCGAACGTTCAAACAACCACTAAAAGGTTTGAGTTGTAACGCACTCGGACACTCGGCACACAGACAAACAGATCAGGGACTGTCGCCGATCCTGAGGTGAAATCCTTATTTTTTTTCTTCTCCTTTCCTCCGTCCTACCCCACCTCACTACCTCCCCATTCACCTACCTCACACGGCTTCCACACCCTATTGAAATTTATTTTTAATTTTACCCCCCTCGTGCGGTGTAAATGTATTTTCGTAATTCTCTGTGGACTCATCCAATTAACGTATTATTCATTGTGTTCGGGGACTTTTTTTGGGTTTCATTGGGGACTTAGTGAGCTTTTGGCGCCATTCATTGTTGAGGATTTAACTGTTTTTCCCTTTATTTGGAGAATTCAAAGGATTTTTCAGAAACAGAAAATCATTGTTTCGTAATAACTCTTTAGAAAAATTGTTTTCGGCAACAAATCAACCCCCGACTGTCAATTCCCCCCCCCCCGCACATCTCGCCCAGTCACTCAAATTCTTCAGCGGTAAAAAGTTGTAAATTTTTCAAACATGAAATAATAAATAAACGTAATTAAATGTTGAAACGCATGGGAAAGAATGCGATGGCCGTTGCTCCCATCTCGACTTTGCCAGCATTAATTCACGTTCTGTGAGGTGGACAGGGAGGAAAGAGGGTCTTGACATCCACCGATTAAACCCCTTTTACTTAACGGAAACATCGCCACCGCCCTTTTGCGTTCGCTTGTCGTTTTCTTTACCAGCACAATAGGGCACTTATGCCTCGAGGGGGGAATTGGGGCGCAAAAAAAAATTGTAAGTCATCATATAAAACCGGCAATTGGATGATTACCTGAGAGCCCTTTAGGGAGTGAATGGATTCACACGATGAAGAAAAAAAATCGAGGAAAATGGACCCAAAAAATCCAGAGCTTTTCGAATTTATCTATCAATTAATAATTAATTACGAGTCAATTGTGTGTGCGGGGGATTTAAGTTAAAAAATGGTTAATAATTTAATATTAGCAAAAGTTGGTTGTGACAAATAGACAATATTTTCGTAACATATAGTCTCGCGACTTGATTATCGTACGAATTAATACCTTTACCGGTTCTGACTAATAGCCTCATTAATTAACAATCCGGCTTGGACGATTAGGCTAATTCGGGCTTAATTTAGTGATCGGATGGGCTCCACGCAGACTATGAATAACCAGCTGTTTTGGTTCCTGAAGATACTGTTGTTTCAATTCCACGAGCTTGTGACGATGAAATAGGGAACACCAAAGAGGCGAAAGATTTAACGTCCTGATTAGGATTGGGATAACCAATCAGGGAATCTTCGATGTACCACACACGCGTCACTCCAACCTGTGGCTTTCACTCGTCCATTATAATAAGGATGATTCTCGGTCATTCATGCCATGACTGAGTTTATTCAGTCATTTAAACAGTTAAAATAGTCAAGGTGACTACGGGAAACCAATCAACATCATCTTTATCGAATGGATAACGATATTAACAGACATTAAATTTCTATCCGGGAATTAATCGGAATTCCACTGTGTGGGTGGCTTAATGAGTGCGTTCAACAGGTTTTTCGATTGGAGATTAAATTTCTTATTTCTTGGAATTCTCGGATAGTTTGAAAAACCATTAATTGTGATAATAATTAATGGAGATGAATCAGAATGAAGTTTCATTCAGTTGAATTTTTTTAAATCGCTTTGGAATTTTTACTTCTGTGGAATTCCAATTTTGAGGGGACTATTTACGATCAGTTTTTCCGTAAATTTAAATTAATGTAACCCTCCCTTAATTTATTGGCCGGTCACCCTAGAAATTTCAATATTTTCCCAAAAATAATCACGAAAAAATGGCTTTTCTCACGTTATATTGATTTTCCAAGAGGATTAAAAAGGTCTGTTTTGCCCCAGTAATACTCCGACCCGAGGCCCAAACTCGGAAACGTCCAGAGGATGCCCTACATCACTGTAAATTCGCCTCGCCCGATGGCACGGGACGAGAGCCCCAAGAAGTCAACAACGAATTCTCATGAAGACATCTCTCAATAACTCTGCAGTTTCTGAAAATCGAGGTAAAAAAAAAAAATAACCTTCCAACAAAGAATTCCCATTTGACAGAGACTTGGGTGTCCGCGAAATCAGACTAAATAGAGGACGAAGATCGCCCCGGGGACCATCTGGACCCTCTCCCATCTATTTCTCTCTGTCTATCCCTGGGCCCACCCGCGCGAGATTAACCGTGGCTTTCGTTGTGCCTATGAAACGCGTGGAAAATTGTAAATGCCGCCTTTTCTGGGCCCTACCCACCCCGAGGATCCGGTGAAGAACAAATAATGTCCCGGTTCTTTGGTATATTATATGCCTGGCCCCATCTGATCTTTCAAATCAACTTGTCGGGGGAGAGAACTCTATTTGTTGCCATAAATCTTGAATAGTTTCCATTTCCGCAATTTGCGGTGGCTATTATTTTCCTTCATCACGCCTGAGGAATGATTATCTCCCATTGATCCCTGATAAACCATTCCCCGATGACAATCGCGTAAAATACCCCTTGAATTATTTTCATTCTTCCGAGAATATTTACGTCATTTCCCTCATTAAATCAAATTTCAATTCCCATTGCAATTATTTATATTACCATTAATTATGTAATTAAAGTCGTGTTCTTCAGGTGGGTGAACGACACCCCAGGGAGGCCCCCAGATTTTTAAATAAATTTGCAAATTAAACAATGACTTCATTTAGTGCAAATGTAGTCCTCCCGACGTCCGGTTGATTTGACCGATCGAGAATCGATACGGGATAGGAATTTTCAGTATGAATGGGAAGAGGCTGGAGGTGTATGTCTCCAGCCAGATGACAACTTCATTCAGGTATCCATTGAGTCGTCAGGTGTGTACCCACGCGTACCCAGGGGGTTGGGGATATTCTCCGTTGTGGTGAGCTACCGGTTCACTGCGCATGATAGCAACAGTGAGGCGAAAAATTCCACAGTAAAGCTGGCATTCTTTTATTTGCCTCTTTTTTTTTTTTCTTTCCTCGGATTTTCCTCGACTGAAGAGACCGTTTAACTAGCGTGCATCCGGGTATTCGCGACTGAGGTGCTTAGGTGGCTCTTCACCTGGCTGTGACAAATTTTTTTTCTTTGCCTTTCCCTTAACTCGGAAATTTTTCCCTGTGGAAATGTCATTTCTGTCGTAAAGTTGGAGTACAATGGCCGATTGTTTTGATTGTTCGGGGTTCATTCGTGTTCAATAGGAGTCTTAAAGAGGAAATTAGGGGAGAATATGGGGGGTTTAACTTCCTGAAGTCGATTTATGAAGGTAAATTATCAAATTTGCAATTTTACCCCCAATTAAATGGATTTTTCCCCATTTATTCACAACCGAGGAAATAATTAATTAATTCAATTAATTCCCTAAAATTATCGGTTTATCGCTTCGATCGCGTATTAAATCCCCGCGAATGTGCACCTATTCCCCCTGAACTCGATCTAAAATAAAAATCGGTACCTGTATACCTCGAGGTATTGGATCAAAACCACCCACGATCGATCCATTAGCGCTCGACGGGGTGCGCTCGTTGTGCCACCATCAATATGAGAGAAATATCCCGCAGTTCAGCAGCCCCTCCAGGGACAAACCTCTCCCCCCCCCCCGGAACTCCATCGTATTATTTCATACAACATTTATTTTTTGTTATTACATATCCATTACTCTCATACCCTCTCGATTCTCGTTGTTCCCCGATCTCCCACCCCAGTTACTCCCGATTCCATTTCATTATCCCGGTATTACCCTTCCACATGGGCTTGCAATATTGATGATGGTGCCATGTGGGGTCGCTGGGTCGTCCGCGGGAGATAAAAAAATCAAAAGGTGGGAGAGAAGCCATGAGATTATGGTGAGAGAGGGGGGAGGGGGCTACCCATGGGCTTTTAAAACATTATAACTGAATAAAACGAGAAGATCGGGATCTCCCCGGCATAAGATAGTCGACTGATTCATCGTTCGGACATGGAAGATCACTAATTAACCGAACAATCCGGTTTCTCTCAGCTGGGGCAGTACACACTATTCACTTGGCTGGATATTTAAAATCCAGTTCTAAAAAAAAAACTAGTGACGATATTTGAGGATTTTATCAGTTTTCCACACTCAATTTCTTTTTGTCATTCCCCGTGACATTCCCAGAGTTTCATTCCATTCCAAATATATTTCGGAAATCATTATCGACTTTACGATTATACTCACTCAACACTCACCCAACACATTCCCCAGGAATTTAATTAATTGGATAGAGAACAAATTATTGGGAATTTACCCGAAGACTTCGACTCTCGACTGACAATTTTCCCGGTTAATTTCAATAATATTTTCATTAATTCGATGGTGTGGGGTAAATTAATGCCCCGAATAATTGACGACCAACCCCTCACCTCAAATATTTGTCCCAATTTTTACGACGAATCATCATAACTCAATTTCCTATTCATAATCCCTCGAGAATTTAACCTTGTGAATGTTAAACCGGAAATGGGCGGGTTTCCCCCCGAAAGAAGATGATGAAGATCGCGGAGTTATCGTGGCGGATACGATCGTTGAATTCTGACAGTTCCGATGAAATATGAATCAACAGAAAATATGACGTGACGTTCATGCGTTAACCCATCACGATCCTACATATTAATTAAACCGTAGTATCTCCCTTTGGGAGTGAGAGAGACCGACTGTCGGTGGTTCCAGAGGGGGGAGATTATTAAAATGTATTTGTTGAGGTGAGCGAGGGGGTGGGGGGAGCCCGAGGGTGTGCTGAGAGAGGGAAAGAGGGAATTTTGAAACGTATGGGCCCCATTAGAGGTTGGACCGAAACCACAGTGTTTAATTGATCGGAGCAATTAAGCCAGAGGACTGGTTGAATAAGGGGAAGGGGTGGGTACGTCGATAGGGGCAATATGCAACGCCTCAGCATCTCGAATGTTGTAAAAAAAAAATATTTGTGTGGTTGTGGCGAGCTCATGGCCTCTACCAACCGCGACACGATGATCTACACCAGTGTGGTACACACCAATTTATTACCACCACCTTCTCATCCTGTTTTATTTATCCCCCTGATTATATATTTTCACCGCGATGTTATCTTTATTTTCATTATTAATAGTACCATTGGGAGGCTGTGAATGGACGAGGGGAGGATTAATCCTCCCTTCGTCGCCCCAGAGGGCAAAAAATCATTTGTTTTGTTGACTGATTAGGGGTAATGAAGTGGGATTGGG
The DNA here is from genome assembly GCF_034640455.1 of Diachasmimorpha longicaudata. Taxonomy (NCBI): domain Eukaryota; kingdom Metazoa; phylum Arthropoda; class Insecta; order Hymenoptera; family Braconidae; genus Diachasmimorpha; species Diachasmimorpha longicaudata. Next base: position 3,234,828 of record NC_087243.1, read on the forward strand.
GGTGATCAATCAAAATTAGTAAAAAACCATCACCAAGTGCTGATGCCTCGCACAAACTCCTCGTGAAATCGTGGGTGATTTTTGAGGTACAAATCCACTGGTCTTTGTTCCTTTTTTCTGGGTAATATACCAACAGAGAGAGAGGGAGAAAAAAAGGGACTGCGTGACCAATCACTTCATTCGCGAATGACAAGGAGGAAAGTGCGTATTACTAAGCGAAAAAAAAAAAAAGGTATCCTGGGGACCCACCACGAGGAATACATCGAGACGGTTATAATTTGCGTTGAGATATTTCTTGAAAAGCTTTGGGGATCGATTAGGGTGAATACATCCGGTTGAAACAGATCGTTCACTCGCAATCCCATTAATTTCATTATTCACCTAAAATCCAGTGGAATGCGGGGAAGGGCCGTGAATAATTGACAGTGGGCCTTGTGGCGTCCACTTAATTAAGCCAGCCCAGAGGTGACGAAGTGGGCATCAGGGGTAACAGCAGCGCCACCAGGCGCCACTTGAGGCCCCATCTATTCCCCTAGATTTTCACTTGACTTCTTTCAACAAATGCCTCACACAAACTGGGGAAACAGTAATTACTTTTGGGGCGCAACGGCCCCTTTGATGTGTATCCCACGAGACGTGTTCGCACCCCGCCCTGAGGATGTACAACGTCAAGGTGTCCCCCCCCCCCCCCTCTATCCCCACATCGAGCTATGGCTGACGACCTGGGACTTGATGATATAAACGTAGCATCACGCGCCCACCCAACACCAGGATTCCAAACCCACCGGGAATTTTTATTTTCGGAGATATTTGTTACGCATTCGATTTGCTAATTTGTCCGGTGGTCGTTAAAAAAAAAAATAAGCCAGATTTAAAATAAAACGGAAGAAGAAAAAAAAAAGAAACGAAACAGATTAGAACCCCATTGAGGCCCCTTAATTTGCTTAAATTCCACAACAGATGAGCAGGAATTTGAGTAAATTTTCTCTCGCTAATTTGCCTCCTGTGTCAGAATAATTACCCGTAATCAGATTAAAGTTTTACCCATTTTTTGTCTTCACCGGAGTGTGAAAAAAAATACTACAGTTTGAGAGAAAAAAAAAAGAAGAAATTCCCGAGGGTTGACGCGCCATCGGGGAGCATCCCTTTGTCCCTGTTCATTCCATCAGATGATGAGGATGACTGTTAACCTATGCTGAGCTGAGCCTCCTCTAACCTGTATCGGGGACAATGGTCCCCTCGAATGAGCACCTGTCACCAATCACCATGTTTCACCGTTTGTAATCCCCCAGATTAAGGACAAGAGACTGAAAACCACTTGAAAATTCTCGAGAGAATTATCACGAGCCAGCACGCGCCGACGTGAAATCAAACCTCGTTATTTGATGAGTATTTAATAGCTCCCGCGCTCAGGAATATTTATTTACCGGTTGTTTAATTGGAAAAGCGCGTGGAAAGAAAATGTTAAAAATTTTTTTAAACATATTTTCCATTGAAAAAAAATATAATTTACCGTATGATCTGGTGAGCACGTGCCCGAATGAAACGAAAGCTCAATCACCCGTCGTATCCTGAATTTTCCATCGATCAAACCATCAATTGGCAGGTGGATAATTCACGAATCGAATTACGAATTGTAAATACACATGTATCAAATAAGTATTTCAAATCGATCAAACCAATTCGATGCCGCTGACAAGCAACAGGGACTTTAATTATCCACCATCAAAGACTCCATCATCCATCATTCCCAAGGATCCAAGTGTGCTTTCTGATTGTGTTTTGATACAAACAACAATTCAAGAGCTCGATACACTTTATTTCCATCGTCTAATCGTGGCGTATGGGTTAAGGGGCCTCTCCTGGCTCCGGCTAACGCTGGAATTCTCATTGTTACGAGAGCCTCGGCCGTGCGTTGGCGGATGGGCGTGGACGAATTTTGAGAATAGGTTACCAGGAGCATCCAGAGGCGTCAAACCACCAAAAAGCCTCGACGCCATTGTTATCAGGGAGGCGAATCCTTGGCGAATCCTCTTCATCTACCAGGAGCCCCCCCCCTCCACCTTTTATTTCGTTGTATACGTGTGACTTTATTTATTTCACCAGACGCTTGCGACGACAAATATACCAGGGTGGTCCAAAAAACGAATGAAACCGGTGGCCCGCAACTTCATTTACACCTATTCAGGGGGACCCTGGTGGCTCGAGGATGAGGGAGACTTTAGATTTACGAGCTACCTCATCTCACCTAACTCTCCCTCCCTCCCCCTTCCCCTCTTCCTCTGGTCTTCACTAAGGAACCGATTCCTTCGGGCTCCTTTGGTTATCTACCGTCGCCACACGTGTTCGCACACGAAGAAAAACTATTTTTCATTTTCATTCGCGAGGAGAGAAAATGCAATAAAATTTGATGGAGAAAAATTTTATGGCGCCCGGGAGAAATGATCAGTAGAAATTACCGAGTTGTGACCGACACGGGGAGAGATGTTCGAAAATTGGGCCCGTTTGGGGTGAAGAGGAGGAATTTCGCGGCTTCGTAACCCTTTATCAATACGTTTTAGTCGTGTGAGGAAAGTGAGGTTAGAGAATGGCACCTGGTGCCTGTGATTGGCTCCTGATGAGGCGCTTCCCGCGGTGAGGGCCCACCTGGGCACTCAGTAGTTTTATTCTCTCTCGTACCTGTTGGAAATGATGTTACAGCGCACGATGTGGGATACACGGCCCACCCAATCCGTCGGGCATTCATCAAGGCCCGATGGAAATGGCGGGAAATTTTAATTTCTGTCTTATTGGCTTGTGACAACGTCATGCATATTTATTTGAATTAATCTTCTTCGACGAATGGGGAGAGACGGGAATTGACAGATCTTGGAATCCGATTAAAAATTTCACGCTTCAACGTTGAAAATGTTTTTTTTTTTTCTCTTCCCTGAGATCTCCGTCTCTCTCTCTTCATCACCTGACTTTTCCCCTTCCTATCGTATATTTGTCCTCGTCCCAGACGCTGAGGTTGGGAATCGATGGCAGACAAGCGAGAAGAGAGCACCTCCGGTGAAGTTTTTCGAGCGCGGTAGGTAGGTATAACGGGTCGCTTATAAAATTCGTTACGGTTTCCGGACGAGGAGTATGAATGTATGGTTATAACGTGGATAGGCTCCCAGGACTGTATTGGTCACCACCGGTTGGAGAAAGAATTTTTTTTTCCTTTTCTTTCTTTATTTTTATTTTTTTGTTTCCCCCCCAGAATTTTTTCCCTCCACTCTGGGAGAAAATTTCTGTTTTCCAACAATCGATGGGGGGATCGTCACCTTGAGGAAGCCATTTTTCAGTGGTACGTCTCTGTATCGCTGACTCGAGATCTCGAATTCTCTCTCGATTGAGACTTTTATCTTTTTTTTTTGTTAATTTATACGTCAAAGTTGGGCTTTTTAAACTTCACCTTTCTCGGCACGCTCTCCCACCAGTCCGAGGGGGGGGGAGAGAGAGGGGGTGTTTCGAGTTCATTTCTTTTTTTTCCTGGAGGAAAATTCCTTTGTACGCATACCCGGAGGCCAATTTGCGAGCGCGCGTGTGGTCCAAGGTGGAAACACCGAGGCGTACACCAGTCATTTACTCCTCTCTGACTCCACGCCATCCCCCGAGCTTCTTTATCATCTTTTTTTATTCCTTCGGGTTTATTTATTCGCGAGGTTATTATTACCGAACTGGATATCACCAAAATTCTGAGTGGGGGTTGATATATATTCGATGGGTCAGATCGACCATCTGACAGCGAGAGCCATCTGGAACTCGACGAAAATAACTGGCACAACTGCTTTCATTATCACTTCGAACTTTGAACTAATTAAACATTTACGACTCCACCTGATTTATTTTTAATCGAACCCTCTATCATCAGGGAATACCATCGAACTTTGCACTTTACTCTCCCTTTACCCTCGTATCCACACTTTTATCTCGGGAATCCCTTCGAAGTGATAATAAATTTTCTCACCAGTCGTTAAAAATCCGGGCAAAAATCATATAAAAAATCAGGGGAACGCGAATAAAATATTTCGTCAGTCTGCTGGCCCCTTAAATCCACCAGTGATATGTTTTCTGGGTCGTACACTGTGAATTGGTCCCCCCTTTTCAGCCTTCGCCATCATGAAAGATGTGTACATTATCCTTCGTTATTTCCTTTCCCTCACTTTTGGTCGCCACGTTTAAGATCCCCCTCTGGCCACATACATTTTCAACTCGTCTTTTGTGTATAATACTCCCTCCTCCTCCCCCCTACCCCCCTGCGGTACTTTTATTTTTTGCCATTCTCACTCATACAGATAGAGGGGAAAATGAGCTGAGCTTTGAAGGGAGCTTGAAGGGAGAGGAGACGCACATGGACGCGATTCCTGGGGCTTCTGGTGCCACACGAGATGGTCAGGGAGCCGGTGCGGACATTCCTCGTGTAATTGCCTTGGATTTTGTTTGCTGACAATAAACTGCTTCCCCACGGTAAATACTTTCGTCTGCCTCTCTCCCTCGTACCTGTTTCGTTTTGTTTTTTTTTTTTTTTTTTAAACATTTACTTGCCCACCTTGTCCCACCCCCGGCTGATGGTGAGCCATCATCCTTGTCTCGTGGATGTGGTCCAACCATCACCATGGACACCGACACGATTCTCTCGCGGGTCGAGCACTGGGTGTAGCGGTCCATAAAACTTCATCGTTCGCAGGTTTTATTTTTTTGTTATTTTTCTTTCAGTATTTTTCCCTCAAATAAATGAATCCAAAGACGGGGTAAAAACGTAATTGGCGTCATTGCGCGAAATTAGTTGGGGATTTTACCTGGAGATGCGGATGGAGACGCACTAATGCCGGTAAACGTGGAGTGGTGAGGGATTTTGGAGTGGGAAAATGGGAAAAATAATTATTTTCGAGTCATTATTTGATGTCATCTTAATTCCAATGAAATAAATTAATTAAACCCTTGAAATAATTTATTTAAAATGAGGAAAAGCGGTTGAATTAGGGGAAATGTCACTGCGATTTGGGGAAAATTTACTGAAGGGGATCGAAGGAAAAATTCCGGGGGGAAAAATGATTTTCATTCAACTTCTGGAGAATTCCACGAGAATAACCCAGTTAGGGGGTAAAATCGAGTAGACAGAATGCGTAAAAAAAAAATATATAACCAAAGGGGGGTACCATAGCTACGCTTGCATTCCGTCATGTGGTTCCCACACAAGGTTTTGCTGTGGCGCGCGTCATCCCACCTCGATTTCTCGTGCATTCTCGTCATCCCGTCTGGTCGCGCGAACCTATACTACTTGCTGTACCTGGCGCGACGAGGGGGGATAAGGGGGAGGGGAATTCTCTCGGTGAGTAAAACAGAAAGATGAAGAAGAAGATGAGAAAGGAAAAAAAAATTGAGAAAGAAGGGGGGATTGAAAATTGGAGAGAGATGGAAGTCGATGTCGAGCCAGCGCGATCATCACCAGGGAGGGACCTAGGCGGTGGGCGGTACCTGGGGGAATCCCCGCCCATTGGATTTTTTTTTTTTAATCGAGGACTGGTTGGATCGACCACGTGTTCCCAACACTGGGTGAAAATACATACAACACTTCACGGCTATAACCCATCACCCAATGAAAATTATCTAACTTTGGTGAGATAATGATCGATAATCGATACCTCGGGTGATGTTGTTCCTGGAAGTTATTTGTGAGGTAAATCGTAAGGCGTGAAATTATTATCGTCTCGTGGACTTCCCATAATTTTTTCAAACTAATATTTTTTGTCAATTTTGCCTCATCGGGTTGTGAAGTATTTGAGAAATTTTTGAAAAATCTACCGGTTGTTTGTTGTTAATGTGATTGTTACTGGCTTATCGAGGCACTAATTAACATGGATTCGATTGATTCATTATTTCGGAATGTCTTTGTAATTAATCACTGCGTGTGAAATGTATTTTACTTCATCGAAAGCATCAATCAAGGGACATTGAAAAATCTTAATGGCAATTACGACTGATTGCGCGACTGTTATATAATAATTTATGTAAATATTGCTATGTACAACTTTTACGTTTGTCTTTCAACACCCGATGAGGCCCCTCGATTCCCCCAAAAAAAATAAACCGCGCGTTAAAACCGGAGAAAAAAAATGGGGAAAAATTAGCAAAAAGATAATTAAACAACGGAAAAACAATTGAGTGAAGATAAAAGTAGGGGCTTTTGAAAAAGGGGGGAAAGGCGTGGCCGAGATTTAATCGGTCTCTTCGGGGGAGTCAGTTGAGTCCCAGGTCTCCCCGATGGTGGGGGTATAGTTGTTCACCGGTGATCGTTTCTTCCGCGGTGAAACGCGTGCAGTCGCTAGCCGTAGCCCTATACTTGTTCGTCGAAAGTTATATACCATTGACTCCACGTTTTTACAAGTACCCGACGACCTCATCCGCCGATAAATTCCCGGGTGTTCCCCCCAAGTGCGAAAAAAAAAAAAAACCGCGGAATTTTCAAGTGAATTGGTTCCATCAATCGCGTTCCCCAATTTCCCCAAATTCCAACTAGTCTGGCCGGGGGTAGCCTAGAAGAGGGGGGGAGAGGGTTGGCAGGTAAAAACGACCCTTATCCCCACCACCACTGGTCTCTACCCAATTCGGGTAGTTGAGGGCGTCCCTCTCTCTCTCTCTCTCGCACACGTCTTTTCCGAATGGGGAAAAAGTGAGGGCCGAAAAACCGGAGGGGGTTGCGCACACATTTGGGAAGAGAGACGGTACCAACTGAGACAACCCGCCAGTCTTGCGGAAGTATCGGTACCCTCAGGCCACGATAAATACAAAAGTACTATTTTCGACAGCTCAGCCCGGCGCGTGGAAAACGTCAAGTGTCAAGTTCCAAGAGGAAAAAAAAAATTATCCCCCAGGGATTAATCAAAATTAACCCCACAATTGACTGGTAAATTAATTTAAATGCGGGGAGAGTGGATTAACAAGTATTGTAATGGTGATCTGACGTTAACGGTGGAGTGACTGGTGATAAAAAGCAATTTGTTCTGTTCGAGAACATTTATTATTGTTTACAATGAGACTGTGGATGATATTGGGTGCGTTGGCTGTCGCTGTGCCGACTGTTCCAGCCGACATGACCAGGAATAAAAATCGTGGAAGAGGCTCCATGTGGTGGTACGTAAATAATTAACATCGTGTTGGTGAATTACACCGGTTGTTTGGCAGCATAATTGATGATTTTAGGTGTCGATAGGTCGATACAGCGATACGCAACATAAATAATCAAAGCACTCAGCCGTGAACGCGAGCTCTGCACAATTTAACGTCAATACATCGTCATTAATTTAATTAGCGAGCGCTTTATTAGCGTCAACCCGAGCGATTAAATGTAAATTGTTAATAATTATGGATGAGGAATCGGGTGTTGTTCTTCCAGTTTGTAATTTCATACGAGAGACGAGCACTTTCACTTTTCCCTCCGTTATCTCTCACCCCTCCGCCCCTCTCCCCACCCGCTCGTTGGTTCTCGCGGTTTTTTTTTCTTTTTTTTTCGCCAGTTGGAACCGTTGGGCAGGGGCACACGTCAACGTCAAGTCGTGAAACTTCAGGGACTGTTTATTATACCAGACCGACGACACTTGGAGCGCGACGTGAGATCCAATCTTGTCGAGTGTTTATACGAGGGCGTGCACGCTGGCCCCCGGAGATCATTTAGAATTCTCCGGAGATCCTCAGGGCCGGTTTATTTTTCAACAATTTTTTTTTTCCCTCCTCTTTATGCGCTCCTTCAACGTGACAATTTTTTTTCGGGGTTGAAAAGTCATTTTTTCGCAAGAATTCATCCCCAAATGGGGTGAAAACTCCAGTGATTTTCAAGTCTTTTTTACACCACTTCCTCATTCGATGAAATTCCTGACGAAATACCTTCTCACGTACGATTACCGTAAAAGCACGAGGACCAGTTCAAGTGCCTGCTCTTGAATAAATAATTAATTAATTGAATTCCCTCCGTGAGAGAAATTTTTGCTGACAAGTACGAGTACCGTTGACTCCTGACAATTCTCACGCACCGAACGATTGATTTTTCCGTTTATTTTTCATCGGTGATTTTCAAGTTAATTTTTTAGGAGATGAATTTTAGTTTTTTATTGTTGTACAGGGGAATTGCCAAAGCAGGTGAGCCCAACAATCTCTTGCCAATGTCACCAGCGTCACTCCACATGGATCCGACGGTTTATGCTACACTCAGGCGTAAACAGAGGAGATTAGCCAGGGAAAATCCTGGGGTACTTATGGCTGTTGCCAGGGGTGCTAATCAGGCTATTATGGAGTGCCAACATCAGTTTAGGAATAGAAGGTGGAATTGCTCGACCAAGAATTTCTTGAGAGGAAAAAATTTATTTGGAAAAATCGTTGATCGGGGTGAGTTACTTCTATTACTACAATTTATTGTGTTTATTAAACCCCTTCATTGGCATGTGAATGCAATTAACAATTATCAGTTAATGCGAATGAAATTGGGAATGAGATAATTTTACTGGTTTTATTTCTCAATTTTCTTGAAAGTAAAATGAGAAAAATATTCCGAGTATTTTAATAATGAAGTCATTTTTTATTTTATTGGATAATGTTATAAATTAAATATTTCCTCGGTTAGTTTTTTTTAAATTCAATCAATACGAGAAACCGAACCCCGGCCAGAGAATAATGAAATGAAAAATCACTCGAATTTAAATACCTCCCAATGGGCAACTGTTGAATGCCCTATTATTGCGCTTGTGAAAGTCTGAACTAACCGAGTGCTGTCTCACTCCACGTCTCGCAGTGGGCACTCGAAAACCCCCGGGTAATCCCCATCTATCCACCCCAACGGGGCGAAAAACTCGCCTAAACATAAACGACGACAAACCCCCTCCTGTGGCTCCCTAAATTTGATTTATTTACTAACCTTTCGCCCCACTCTGTCCGTCTGTCGTCACCTCGTCACACGACCGTTAAATATGTGTCTTCTCACCCCCTCCCCGGGGGAGAGGAGACACTTATTACGGGCGAATGACACACACGACACGACCTTGTCACGTTTTTTGAATAAATAAATAAAAAAAAAATCCCAACACTGAACAGACTACGAACTCTAGTCTTCATTCGAATTCCATTTGCCGACGAAAAATAAAGTTTGAATAAATTATTTTTGCTGTCGCCTATAAAATTCATTGTTATCATCGTTCTGGGTGACAGCGGGGGGTTAAGAGGGTTGCGGAGAGAGAGAGAGAGGGGGGGCCCTGGTTTTTTTTTTATATGTGACAATGCGACAACTACACGAAACTGATCTCGTGGAGGTATCGGGGGCAAGACTCGTTTCACGTATTACGAGCAGTCGACAGGAAAAAACGTACACGCCATTGTTAAAGAAAGAGGAGAGAGTGAGAGGATGTGGAAACAGGGACCGGTCCCCGAATGATGCTCGGGGTCTCTCTTCGAATGCGAATTGTAAAGCGAGAAAAAAATGAAGAGCACGCGATCCCGAGGGTAGAGGGGGGGAGGAGAGTACGTGGGACCGTTAAATATTTTGAGAAATAATTTTTTAAGGACTTGAAACTTCATTTGGGGACTGTAAAAAGTGGAAATGAATTTTAAACATTTTTTTTATGTTGAAAAAACAATTTTTTATGGCACACTATGAGATCCCTTCAGACAATTCATTAAATGTCAGTAATTAATCGTATTAATTGATATGATTTATTTAATTTGTTTTATTAAATTGTTGGCTAGTTAAGATCAGCACTGATGGTTATACTTAACTAGCACTTCTCTATTTATTTGAATCTGTTGAACCATAAAAATGATCTCCACACGCTATATTTAGCCTCCACCACATCCACATTTTTTAATAGAGCCAGGAGAGACTAAACATAAGGCGACTCGCGTGCCTTTTAATGATCATTCTTTGTTTATTTATGGGAGATAAGCCGCGGGGGAAGTGCAATTGTGGATGTATCATCTTTCGATCGTTCAACAATTTCTTCAGCTCTTCATTTTTTAATCGGGAGGCGAGGCAAACACCGCAGTGTCACTTGGTAATCATAATTAATCAATATTTACTTAAAACGAATGAGTGAGACGTGATGCGTATACATGAGTCAATGATGGGGGTCATAAATAAATGATAATTGAACGCGTATTGATTTTAGATAGAACGATTGCGCGAAAATTTCCAATAAAATATATTAATTAATTAATTGGGATGGAAGTGATGGATAAATTCAATAAATTAATATGGAGACGTTTTTGGAGGGAACTAGAGTTAGTTATTAATTAATTAATTAAGCAGTCGATTGGATTAATGAGGGAATTAACTGTTTTGTGAGTATTGGAGTGATCGATAAATCCCGAAAAATCAGAAAGGGAATTGTCCGAAGGGATCGTAGGAGGCGTGCCTGTATAGTCCGAAGGGCTTTTGGGCGCGTGCCCTGGGTATATTCAGGTCCAGGCCAGATGTATGTTTTGCAACCTGATAATGGCCCTCTTGTACCGGCTCAACTCTCTCTCTCTCTTTCTCCCCTGCGCACTCCCTTTCGCGGCTCTTTTAGATCTTGTCGCTTTGGCGATTGTAAGCCGAGCTTTTTCGCAGCCCCCACTCGTCGTACATGCTATTATGTAAAGGCCCATATGGCCACTTAGTGAAAGTGAAAGGTAAAAAAGGGCTACAAGTTTGTCGTATGGATTTTTGTTATTGTGTACTCGCTCTTTGATTTTTGATGCTCGTGATTTAATCGGGGACATGAGGCTGTGATTTAGGGGTTATTTGATAGATTAAAATTACTAAAAATATAATAATTTATTTAAAAATATTAGACATTTAATTAGGAACATATTTTCTTCTCCTTCAATTTCATTTTTCCTTTTTTTTCTTTATCATTCCGACTGCCCCGAAAAAATCAGAATTTAATGCACATAATCGCCTTTCCCTCCCCCCCAAAATTGACCAAAAACCTTCAGACAAATAAAAATTATTCTGGGAATGAAAAACCGTAGATTCACAGGTCATTCGACGTACAATAAAACTCGTCTTCCAGCGATGACCGGCACGCGAGGTAATTTTTTTTTCCTCATCTCAGATCTCGGTTTTTCATAATAGTTCTACCAGCGATTGAACCTAGAGACCGATTCCTCCCCCTTGCTCCTCCCCCCCGCGGTAAAACCATCACATTAACCCGAGCATCGAGGCTATTAGGCCATATCAGCACAACACAAGCCAAAAAAAAAAAGGATAAATAATCCCTAAACTTTTGGTTGAGTTTGTACTCGATATTATTGCCTGCTAGTGAGTGAACCTGGGGTCTGTAATCATTTTACCGCCGTGTTGAAGCCACCTACCGCAACGCTTTTTTTCGGGGGATCCTCACCTCCTCGCCTTCGCCCCGGACCTCTTCATTTTCTGAGGGACCGAATCATCTCTTCCCACACCTCCCCGAGGGCGACGATACAACCGCAGAAACGTCCATCGTGCAAAATTATGATTTTTAATATCCCTCATAATTTATATTCTCATTTATTTTATTTTTCCCTTGAAAACATTGAAAATAATCCGTTTTGCCCGTGTACTTTTCAATAAAAAGGACTATTCTTCACGGTAAGTCCCAAATTAATGAGATTCGTTAATTCTCCAGCGGATAAAAATATTTTTTAAACAGCACAGAAAGAGAAATTAATTTTTTTATAAAAAATGGAACAAATCGTTTGGAAATAAATTTTTTCATTTCCCATAGAACATGATCGACTATAATTAAATTCTGATCAATCGATCGGGAATGATTTTTCCGTCATGTATCACATGGTAAAACATGAAATAAACTCGTTGTCCTTTCTAATCACGTCTTCATTAATGTCTATACCCTCAAGCCACTAACGTCGACCCCCCCCGCGCCGAATATTCCGTCGTTCATGCCGATATAATCGTCCATTTATAGGATAAATTCAATCAATACTTGTCGACAGTGTTGGTATACGATACGTGGTTTATACGTATCAACCTGTGTATCTTATATGGATGTGAACTGGTTTTTGTCGTGGCGTTACGCCGCCATAAATCGCTGACTATGATGGGCTACATGTGTTCCGAGGAGACGGCACGCCACGATTTCTTACTAAAACGTGAAACGAGATATCCAACTTACTGAACTCCTTTTCACTCATTTTTACATGTTTTATTTATTTACTTTTGTTGAGCCAAGCGTCTGGTGATATTATCATTTAGTCAGACTGATATTTTTCATGAAAATTAGTCCTTCAGGGGATGGAAGGTGGCTCGTTTGGCCAAATAGTTAATTTTCTGCGGTTTATTATTTTTTTTGCTGAATAAATTTTTATTGGGATTTGTTTGAGAACATGCGAGTGGAGTAAATAAAAATTATCTATCTCGTTTCCGTTCAATATTCCCCTGATAATTCCTTTGACTCATGTTTGAGAATCGTAAAATGAAATACGTGTGGATTACACCGTTTCCCGATTGCGAAATACCTCCGACTCTCGAATTCAAAAATTTTGACGTTTGAATGGCAGAGTAACGACTCTTTATCCTCCTTAATAACTCAAAATGAGGCGAACCCACTCAGTTACGCCAGTCAGATGATGACGAATAATAACTGTAGCAAATTGTTAATTTATTTAACCACTGGTGAGTGACTCAACTCAAATGGAACTCACGTTTCTCTAGGAGTACACGGTAAAATCAGTGGAACGGTGTAAATCTCCGGAGGTCCTGCCACCCTTGGCCCACCTCTGAATACGTCGAGGCTTGTGGTGAGGGGGAGGCCACCCTAAATCGTTTCCAGGATTAACGGAAAATTTTGCTCCGGTTCTTTCTTTTCCTCACATTTTTTTTTCTCTTTTTTTTCACAATTTTGTCGTGCGCCCGGACACACGAATGAACCGACCCGGTGAAAGGTCCTCAACCATCGGTGGACTACCGAAAACTTCCATTCTCTTTACCTGAAAAATTCAACTCAAGGTCGGAAACTCATCATTCTGGTGGGCCCATTGAATCTCGTGACGAATTTGGATCTTGTAATGGTCTCATGGATGTCCCAGGGATCATTTGTTTTTAATTCTGGGATGGCTGATACGTGACCCGAATTACAATAATTTTCTACTATTCCAGATGTTTAAATTGAGTTATGAAAATTGTAGGAGGATAATCTCGATTGTTAACGCAATGCGGAGAGAATCGTTGAGTGAATAAAACATTTAAAAGTCTTCTAAAATTTTTTTGTCGTCTACGAATTAAAAAAATGTTTATCACACGTTCAAACCCGGGGTAAATAATAAAAAAAAATATTGAGACCATTAGGGGGGAGGAAAAAACCCCCTTTGCAAGACGTAAAATGAAATAATTCATTTTGCCACTCGTCCGGCGTTGATATCTCCACCTTCTCCTCGGACACAAAGATGCCGGTGGGCACCTGCGCTTTATGCAGATAAGATGTGTCCCAGGGAATAAAATCTCTCGCTGGAGGGGGTTATATCGTGTGGGTCAGCGTTACCGGGGTTAAGGTCATCTTCCTTCGCTTCCACCTGCAGTCACAGCCCTCCTCCCCGTCAGCCACCCGTTGCCGGGATCTCACAGAAGACAGAGATAAGAGATAGGGCCCAGTGGGTCCCTCAGGTAGTTGGCCCCAGTGGATTGAGACGTTCCCCCCTCCCCTGCCCTCGGGGGCATCACCTCCCACGCGACCACCGCTATCCCTCGATCCTCGGGGCCCGACGGAACAAATTTTGTCTCTCGGAGTGTCCCAACGTCGCTAAAATCAACGCGAAAAAATCGCGAATTCCCGTTTTTCAAGGGATGAAAACCCTTTGCGAACCGAGGGCAATTGCATCCCACGAGATTCTCATCCCCGGGGGCATGAGAATAGACTCGTGAGGACGATGGGACATGTCAGTGGTGGGACAATAGCTGTTTAGTCGGCTGGCCATCAAACGATCCCTCCGGCTCAAGCGATATAATGCCGACAGTCGTAAAACTCAGCCTCGCGTAATTAACAGATTCTTAATAGTTTAACGCGCAAAAACCCTCACCCTTTAAGCGTGAGGTCTCTTCTTAACCTCGTACCTCCCCTCACCTCCCCCCCCCCCTTATTGGTCTGGCGTCCTTGCCAGTCGTGACGAGCGAGTGGATTTCAGGTTTATCTTGTCCAAGTTTTTAGTTTTTATTTGGGGTACGTGACGAGTCGAAATCAACTGCATCAACTCAAGAAAAATATAATTTTTTTAGTAAATTAATTCCCGATCATCAAAGTCATTGATTATAAATTTTGGAAGTTATAAAATTCGTTTAAAACAAATGATTTAATTTATTTGATAGTGACTCAGAATCAATGGCATCACTCGAAGATTTTTTTTTACCCCATAAAATTGTTGTTCAATGAAAATTAATTTGCCAACAGTTCAAATATTCACAATAAATTGACGAATAATTTATGATGGAGTTAAAAAATTGGTTTTATGTTGATAAAATTATGGTTAATTGTTATCCAATCAAGATTAACTAATGACACCTGAATTATTGATAATAAATGCCAGGTGAATTCACCACGGAATTGAAAATATAATTATTTGAATAATTTATTCGTCTTGTGTAATGCCTGAACAGAGGTTTTTATGCAAAAATTTATGCTACTGCGTTCGTGAAATTCTATTAATTTTTTTTTTATCATTTTTGCCTTGTGATTGCAGGTTGCCGAGAGACTGCATTTATCTACGCAATAACAAGTGCAGCAGTGACGCATAGTATTGCGAGAGCATGCAGCGAGGGTACCATACAGTCCTGCTCCTGTGACTACACCCATCAGTCCAGGACACCTTCCCAGGTGAGGGACTGGGAGTGGGGTGGGTGCTCGGATAACATCGGTTACGGATTCAAATTCTCCAGGGAATTTGTTGATACCGGGGAGAGGGGACGAAACCTCAGGGAGAAGATGAATCTTCATAATAATGAGGCTGGGAGAGCGGTGAGTGGGTTATAATTAATTAATTAATAGATTAATTAGAAAAGAATCGACGATGGTCGAAAAATTCGTTCGGAAAATATTGAAAAATTCCTTCCACCCCTCGATAAAAAACTTAAAATGAAAATGTTATTTTTTTTTTTGTCAACAGCACGTCTCCTCGGAGATGCGTCAAGAATGCAAGTGTCACGGAATGTCGGGCTCGTGTACGGTAAAAACCTGCTGGATGCGTCTGCCGAATTTCCGAATAATCGGTGACAACCTGAAGGACCGTTTCGATGGTGCATCACGGGTAATGGTGAGCAATTCGGATCGTGCTCGCAACGGCAACGCAATAGTCAGTAATTCCGCGAGTAATTCAGTTCATGGGCCCCGCCAGGGACTGGGCCGTCGTCATCGCTATAATTTTCAGTTGAAACCGTACAATCCTGAGCACAAACCACCGGGCTCAAAGGATCTCGTTTACCTGGAGCCATCGCCACCATTCTGTGAGAAAAATCCAAAGTTAGGTATACTCGGTACACACGGTAGACAGTGCAATGACACGAGTATCGGTGTCGATGGTTGTGATTTAATGTGTTGCGGAAGAGGGTACAAGACCCAGGAGGTCATTGTCGTCGAGAGATGTGCATGTACATTTCACTGGTGCTGCGAGGTAAAGTGTCAATTGTGCAGGACAAAAAAAACAATCCACACGTGCCTATGAATAAAATATTATAATCGACAATTCACACCTCTTCCTGGTGAAGAGGTTGTTACTGAATCGAGTCGTCGAGGGGAAACCATTGTCATTTCGTCTTTTATTAATACCTTTAATTAATAGTTATGAAAATGTCTGTGAGTTGTTCCGCGTTTTATTCATTACGCGTCCAGTATTATGCAGGGGTTGTTTTTTTTTCTTTTTTATTATTTATTGACGCTCTGTTGAGTGTTTTCACAAAGACTGAGACGAATTAAGCGATTAAAGATGGGGTACGGTAGTGACGTTCGTATTCGGTTGGCGAATTTTTTTTTTTCTGTATATAGTAGTAATTTTAATCAATTCGGGGATATGATGACCGAGGCGATGAGCTTTTTGTATACTCTTTTGTATTTTTTTTTTCTAATGGATTTACGTTATTTATTAATGAAGGGTGAACGCTCTGGGGCACCCTGGGGGTTCAGTCGACCTTGTAAATAGTCTTAGGAGATAGTGAATGATCCGGTTATGTGCTTAACACGACTGTACATATTAGTGCCTCATCCATTATCAGAATTATTGTAAATATTATGAATGATATGGAGTTATGGTAAAATCGTACGCAAATGTAGGCAATGAAAATATTTAAATTATTTTTCTACACGTCCGTGAATAATTTTGAGTTAATGCTACCAGTGCTGAGGGGGCTGATTCACATACTTTTGTCAATAATTTATATTTATGATTACTGTGGAACAAATTGTCGCTCATCTATAAATATATATATGAATATATGTATAAATACAGCAAGTGAATTGTTTTATAAAAAAAAATGACTTTAATTTCTTTCGTCAAATCCTTTTCAAGTTATTTTCAAAGAGAAAAAAAATTACTAAAAATTACTTATTTATTTATTTATTTAATACGGAACTTTGGCAGATTGCCCTACGTTTCAGTTCGCGACTCGTAGAATTTTTCTTCCTGACTTTTCTCTCCATGTACTTTCAATGTGACGTGCATGCGATTTAGTCACGTATCTACTGATGATCTACGATCGATGTTGATACAATCCGTAAAATTTTTATCGATCTTTGGCCTCTGTTGCGATCTGGAATATACGACAAACCATTCAATATTTTTCCCCGTTAAACACAGCAAGAGGAATGGAGAGAGACATCGAGACGAGTTCGTGCAACATTCGAAACATTTAATATATATACAACACATATATTGCCAACTGGTTCGTAACGACTGGGTGAAATGGGGACGACTTCATAACTCTGAAGACAGAGGTAATATCGTGGGAGGCCCCGTATGTATCGTTTTCATGTTTTAAAACTCTTTCAACTGTGCGCTTTTTTTTTTTATCATTCTCTCTCTCGGGATCTTCCCCCCTCGCGGTGATTTTTTCTTTTTCTTTTCAATTTTCTGATGTCGATACTGGTGAATGGTACACGCGATGATAACGCCAAGGAATCCCGGAGGTATCTGCCAAGGATAAAAGGATTCTGACCGCTGAGGATAGGAATTCTCGCTAATGGCCTCGACACCCCCTTATTGCCAGGCCAATGCCGGGGGACCACCTACGTTCTTTAAAGGAAATACATTTTCGATGGGGGGATAAATCTTTGAATCGATCGTGAGAAAATAAATTGTAACAAATTTTATCTTCAAATATTTTTCAATTGAAATTTGCCGAGTTTATAAAAATCCAGCGAAATCATCGATTATCGAGGCCCATTATCTCTACTTGTTTAAGAATTAATTATTTATGGATGCTACAAAATAATTAATTTGGATCATTTTCACGGTGACTGTTTCCACGAAAGTTTCTCATAAACGTAATGACAATAACAGTAAAACTGAATGAATCTGAGGTAAAAAAAATGGAGGGAAGGGACTGAGTGACGAGAGTAGCTGAGAATCACCCAAAAGTGACTCCTCTCCTGTGGGATGGGGTTAAGAGTGGGTGCCCATGGTGGCTGGCCCCATGCCTGGGACCAAAACATCAAAGAAACCGCCGTGAGAAGTCGACGGCTGCCCGAGATTCTTGTCTCCCAGGGATTGCTGGATGAGTCGAGGAGACTCCCGTGGAAGAATTTCAGTATAAGCCTGAGGTATATGGGCGCACCCTATCTCCACCGAGCCCTGAATTGGGGCAACCGTTTACTTGATGTCGACAAAAAAAAAAAAAAAACATTTACCATATCCTCTGGAGGAGCAATAAAAAATACTAACAAATTTTCATTCAACTTAATAATTCTCCAGTTGTCCCTAGACGTCTTAAGAATTCCCCCAACTGTCTAGGGACTCCTGGAACTCCTTGAGAAGTTCCTTCGGATTTTTTAAAAAATCCATAGAATTTTTTAGAGCTCCAGCAGATGCGACAGTTCCAGTTGCATAAGAATTCTGGAAATTCTCGTATCGAGACCGCAGACGTATCCACGTCGAAAGGTCAAAAAAAAATTCTCAATCAGATAGAGGCGTTGACAACATTAAGAGGTTATAAGGGTTGCGTTATTTTTTGTTGGTGATAAAAATCAGTAGAAGATGCGAGTGGTTCCAACGACACAAAACAGCAGTTGGGGCGTCTCGTGACCGATCATATACGCGCGTGGCATCCTTAATGGTGAAGGAGCACATTATTTCCCTCTCTACAGTGTCCTCGTATAGAAGACCAAAAACAAGAGAGATAAAATAAACTTGCTGAACTAAATCACTGTTTCTGGATGATCGATAATAAAAGACATGTTTCTTTAAAGAGTAATAAAACCGCAGGAGTGACAAGTTAAAAAATCGTCATAAACGTCTCGCTAGGTATTTTACGATTCTCTGAATGGAATCAGATAAATTATCCCCGGTGGGCATTCCGTAATCTGGTAGTGATGATCCCCGTGAAAGAAAAAAAAAATAAAAAACGTTTGTTTTATAATTGGACAACGGTTTGAGGGACGTTCAAGGACGATGGAGTAAGAACACTGGTATTTTTCCTACTAGACAGGATGATTGAGTGTAAATCAACTAATTTATCGTTTTTTGTGGTTTTGCAAACCTCGAGAACCTCAAATACACATCGTATCGGGTCCCTGGGAGAGTCAGGAATTAATGGAATCTCGGGGGGACCGTCGGGGACCGAAATTGGAGTAGAATATTTCGTTGGGAGATATAAAAATGCCTGAGGGCATGACGAGAGTGGACGTCGTCAGTAATTTCATGGAAAATGTCAATTATTATTGGAGAATTATTAGCAACTGTTAATCTTATCAGTTTTTTGATAAAAGTATCAACACGATATTTCACTTTAGTTTACGATTGTTACGCTGCACTACTGAAACAATTTTTTTAATCACAAAGTCTCTAATCAATCGTTCGATAAATCAGTCACCGCAATCTTCCACCAAATATTTTCATTTTTTTATTGCTCTCCGTTGCAACAAAGACTTTTTACGTAAAAACTTCCCCCAGAATTAGCTGATGATGTCCATCTCCTACAAATGAAGCAACAAGTTAAATTTTTTTTTCCTCTCAAACAAAAGAATTTATGCTCCGGAGCAGAATGATCCCCTAAATCAACAAATTTATACCTCACCAAAGGCCACCGGTGCCCCAATAGTAGTCACCATAGTAGTCACCATAACCCTGATGAAATGAATGGAATTCTCGTCTGGAATGATGGGACTCCAACATTGATCGCAATTCCCTCCCTCTTTCTCACTCCCCCATTTGAGATTGTTTGCGCGTGGGAACGTATAATCGTTTCGAAAATCGTTCAACCTGGGGGACCACACCGTCGCATTATCGGTGTTTTGGCATGTTATAAGATTCCAGACTTGTTTAAACTCCCGATTCCATCCGCACGAGCTCTTCTTTCAACCCCTCCCTCGCATTTCGACAGCCCTTCCTCACCCTCCCCACCCCTTCATCTGGACACCGGTGTATTTTGTGTCCTTTAAATCCACTCTAAAACTCCACTACTGAAAAGTCTGGGATATCCAATCCTCTTTCGAGGACTCTGAGGAATCTCCTCGACGCCCCAAACGACTGTGGGAACGCGCAGGACTACTACTACTACTACTACTACTTTCGGACGTTCACAGACTTGTTTCAGCGTGTTTCAACGCCATTTCGGTTCCCTTTTTTTTAGTTTATTTCAGGGGAGAGGGAAAAACAAGAATATGAGGTGCACTAATAACGTCAGAAAATTATACTGTTGGAATATTAATCGTCTAAATTTTAAACAAAATGAGTTATGAGTTTATTTGATGTGAAAATTATTTTAATGTCATAAAACGAAATGAAATTGTTTTATCAATTTTAGTGTTTAATAAATAGGTTAATTTTTCCTCTTTCCCAGTCTGAAATAAACTTTTAAATATTTTGCTGCTAATGTGAAAAAATAAGAGACTACGAAAAAAGTCGTTTACACCAGGTGGTTCCAACACGGGAGAGGGGACCACCTGGTGTACCGAGGACTCACTCTCATTCTTCTGTCGAGCTTCTACGTAGACGATAGCTGGTGAGTATCACGAGTGAAATTAGCATACGCACATCTCCAATTCGATGAAAAAGAGATAATAAAATACCGGCATAAACAGATTAAATGCAAACAGACCAGATGCCCTATCTCTTTGTTTCAGTTAGCAGTCATGGTACTCCTGGTCTACATCACTCAGAATCTCTTCATCATGTTTATAAATAAAATTATAATCGCGTGAATGACACTGGAATTAGTGGGAGGAGGCGGTGTAAAACGTATAATCGAGACCGTCATTTACCTCCCCTTTTTTCTATCCTTTCTGGGATGATTTATGCTTGTCATGAAGGACTCCAGGCATTTAGTGATTCAACATCGATTTCAAAATCGTCCCAATTAATTTAAAGTATTAATAAGTAAAAAAATGTTCGGCTCTTAAAAAAAAAAAAGCTGAGAAAAATGTTAAAACCCATAATTTTTTCCTCCCCATGAACATAATCCCCAGATTAAATTTTTTTCCTCACTTTATCTGCCCCAAGTGGCCGGAACGTCCATTAAATGTAAACAATTTTTCCCCCCTTTCCCTGAAATTACGCACGTAAAAATCAAGTGAAGAGAGAAAAAAAAAAATTATGTAATTTATATGATCACACGCAGTGGTGGGCCACCCGGTGTCTTCCCCACCCCCTGGACAACTGGATCATCGTTCCTCTGGTCGGGATCTCCCCACGATAAAATTGTATCGATTTCCCTCCCACTCGCAATATCATCAGCGTTAAATTATCGTTACTGATTTGTAATTACTCAAAAATAACTCAATAACCGAAGTTATTACGATGTCGCGGTTTTTAATATTTGCGGTTGTTGAGGGGGTGGAGGACATGGGTCGGTTTTTGTGCCCCATCCACAATAAAATATCAATTTCTATAATGGCCGCTTGTGTACGGTGTGCTCGGGGTAGATGGGAAGCGATTTTGACGCCTCTCACGGCGCGGCCTTGCGTCCGTAATTACGTGCCTCGTGCAGAAACACGGCGGTGGGTCCCAACAAATCGTAGGGCCCCCTCAAGCATCTTCCCCACGCACTACTCTTTTATCCCTACACATATAACCAATATTCATCGTCTTTTGTCTTTTACAATCCCCCCTCACCCCCCAGATTTTTTTTTCTCTATTAATTATGATAAATAAAAACGATCGCATTTGATTGCACTCGAGGCTCAATATTCCCTTCCATTTATAAATAAATAATTCTATGAATTTACTGGTAATTCGTGCCACAAGTTTTCGTTAATGGAATTTAATCGTCTGGATTAAACAACAATCTCGAAACTTTCTAAAAAAAAAAACAGTTACCCACAATTACGTGCATTTACGGTTATTTATATATTATCCAGTAATGACTCCGTCGCCCCTGTCATCACCAGTCATGTACAGAGTTGCTGTATTGTATGTGTCATGTACACCGATGACATAGACACGATGTCACTGGGGGAACTGGAAACTACGTGAGAGCATAATTGAGGCTGATTTTTCACTGCTGTAGACAGTGAGGTCAGCGGTCACTTTATGTGCATTCAATGATTATCAGTGACCTCCTTTTCTCCCACCTCCCCTTTCCCTCCCTCACCATCGTGGGATTGTAAAAATATAGCGGATAATTATGTTGCATCATCGAGAGGAAATTTATGTTGAAAGTTTAATTTCTCAGCGCTTTACACCTGTTGCGCGTGTGATTAAGGATCGATTTACATAAATAACGTTAATTATTTGTGGCAGTGTCGGTCGTGAAAACATTGTAACGATGAAATAATATTTATAAATAATAGCAATGACTATTAAATAATTTAACTTATCACGCGGCACATTAAATACCGGATTTGTAAATTAATTATTATCCAATTATTTATCATATGTTTATTTTCTTGATATTAATTTAATTATTGGTGAGAGTCGCTGGTAGTGGACGAAAAATAATAGGATTTTGATTATAGATGATGTGTGGAGTTGATACGAAGGATATTATCCTTCGATTTGATCCTCGCGTATTGATGTATCGTTTAACGGTCTTTTAAATGCCGCATTCGTCAGAGAGACACTGCGGTGGGTTCCGGTTTCAGTTGAGCTTATTTTTTTTTTTCTCTTCAATTCCCGACTCCTTTTATTCCCTTGCGGTTTAGTGTCCTCACCGGGGCTGAATATATGCGGATACCATGTGCAACCACCCGGCCCACGACCCCCACGTGCTAATTGCCGCTGCTAACTAACGGCTCACTTAGCGTCATTGCCGATATATCGGGAGGATTTGTTGTATGTGTATATTGAGCCTCGGGTGCATTATCCCTTTATTTTTGTTCATACTCTTGTGTCCAGTCATTGCCACCTCCACGAAAAAACAAATAACCCCCAATATTTATATATTTTTAGTCGACAATTCAAAATACCGAAGGTTTTTTATTTTATTTATTGTTTCCTCGACAATAAAATGATGAAAAAGCCCCGGAAATTTTCAAAAATTCAATGGTATCCTCCCTCAACATAATTCTCCCCCTCTTTTTGACTCCATTACTCATTTTTCATCTACAGTAATTCGCCTACGCCATGATACAGTCCTCGTGGGAGGTATAACGTGCGTTTAACACAGTGTAATATCCCGAAGCTGGTTTGCAAAAAAATTTTTCTGTTGCCATCTTCGTGACTACGTGAGTCCCTCATCCCCAGCAAATAAACACACTGTGTCCTCCCAGTGGAATATTCACTCTCTCCCCCCTCTCACCCCTTTAACTAAATACCTGCATCCATATTCACGGTAACGTGGGTGGACGGCAAACATGAGGGAAGACAACGGTCGAACAAGTGCAGAGGGTTATAATAGCTCTCGAGCAAGCGCACAATTCAATGTAATTGTGTTTCAGGTACTTGAAGATTAAGACAAAGTGCAAATTCAACCGTGAAATTCATCCCCTCACCCTTAATCAATTTTATTGCGAATGAAACGTCGAAAATTACCGCTCCATTCGGATAATTTCAATGCGATTTTGTTATCGATAAAATAAAGGGGGAGGTTCGATAATTTTTAGGGTACAATTCTCTCCGTGCGGTCCGCCATTTTTCGATTATCCCAGAGTGATCGATAAGACATTGAAGTTAAGGTAAATGTCGATCATGAAGATTGACATCGATCGATAAGAGCACACGTCCAATTCGTAAGACAATGGGTGGCTTCGTACATCGAAATACGGCTTCATTAGGTGGGTGAGGAAGGGGTGGGATGGGGGGGGGGGGGGAGGAACCAAAGCACATCGCTGGAATACCCCACGGGAGACTGCGTGTGTGCTTGTCATTGTCCGTTTCGATTCACTGGTGATATCGATCGAGATGCAATGGGCCCCCAACAAACTTTTGGAACTTTCGTTTCGAGACGAGACGTCGAGAGATAAAATAAGAAGTAAAATTGCCCGAGAAAAAAAGCAAATGTATCTTAATTAATTAGTTAAGGGTACGCCATTTATCTAGAAATTTATCGGTATTTTTATAGGAACGATATTGTTAAGGAGAATTAATAAAAAGATATTAAATTTTTCATTTCCGAGAGAGATTGAATTTTTAATCAATTTTTATGGGAGAATATAATTTTAATGAATTGTCATAAGAGCGTTTTAAACATTGTAACGTTAATCACGAATATTTTATCATGAAAAATAAATAATCCGAGGGGTTATAATACGACACGAGACAATTTAATTACCAAACATGGGGTGAGTCAGTTAAAAAAAACCACACTATAAATCCATCGTACCGTATTCATGTACAAGAACAAGACATTAGGCCCCGAATTGCGTTTTGGGCCCCAGCCATATGCAGACATTGTGTGTAAGTATTAAAACACCAACATCAACACAACACACCAGACATCTGTCTGGGTGGGGTAACAGATACAAAACCATATCTTTATCCGATACGTATTACTCCTCAGCGTTAATTCACAGCCCTCACGGGCTCATAACTCGTCTACTCCTCGTGTCCTTTTCTCGCCCCCTCCAACATTTTGTGTTTTATGTAGTTTTAGTAATGCCATGGATATTCCATCGGTATATACTCGACTGTATATGAACACATACCGTTGTATGATACGATGAGCTGCGAACGTGGCGCCCTGCTGGGATCACAGCACTCCCTCGTCTATCAGTGTGTGGTCGTTTAAAAAAAAAAAAGCATTTTTAAGGGGGAGAAATTATTTTGACCGCGCGACATGCCATCATTTTGGCAGATGAAAAGCTTTTCATTAAGAATATCAACAATTTTCTCCGTTAAATGTGCGTTAAATCACTTCAATAAAAAGGAAAAACTTTACTTATTAAAATTAATTAAAGAAATTAATCAATATTTATTTTGCCTGCCCCGGAGAGAAGGGTACGAGTGATAGGCTATGATAGACTTTATATATTTAATGTGATGAAGTTTAGCCTTGAGGTGAAAAAAAATTGATTCATATTTCATGATGATTTTTTATTGAATTGAATTATCATCTTTGGAACGCGTGGAGGAGGAGGAATAATTAATAAGTATAAATCAGAGGACATGGAGAATTGAGTTGTAGCCCGCGTGTCGTGATTTTCATAGCACGGTAATATCCAGCTGCGCTTGCCCATTGGTCAAGCTGTAAATCTGTGTTATCGTTTGTTAAGTCAAAATGCGGAAGTACCGGGGGAGCACGGCACGTGTGAGACTGCTAAATAGGTCTAAAAAGGTGGGTAATAGGTGTTTGCCGAGGCTGGTGGTGTTTACATTTATTAGAAAATCATTATGTCATCCTCCGCAACTATGACGAGAGAGAATCGTTAAATATACTCAAAGAAACCCGTGTTAATTGCAGTAAAAACCAATAAAAACACTAACGAATTGATCGGAAATAATCGAATGGCCTGGAAAAGTTAATGAAGTACCAGAGATTGGGGTGGAAAAATTAATTAAACAATTCTTTGGAGTCTTTGGAGACTGATGAAACCCACAGACTCATCGATTTCTCATAATCCAGGTGTATCGACAACTCAAAAAATTATTAAACCCTTCCCTGAGCCCTTTCAAAACCTCGACAAACTTCGGAGAAAAATAAATTATCCCCGAAAAACCAAAAAAAAAAATTCAACTGAAGTCTAACGACGTCGAGGGATATGGTAAAATGCTAAAGTACTTTAACCGGTAGGAAAAAATTCTCCTGCCCCCAGTGAGAGAGTCACCCAGGTAAAATTATCCTCCTGTAAACACCTACCTAATTAAGATTGGAAACATTTTAACGTCTCACCGTCGGGGTTCCCAATAAAGTTGTTAACGTATGGGCCAGTTTAGTCTGGTCTTATGAGATCGTTCAATTAATATTGGGTGAAGATGTTGGAGGGGGTGATGGCCACCGTGCGAAACTGTACTCGTGTCGTCTGTTCCTCACGAAAGAGAGAGAAAAATGTAAAAAAAAAAATCCTCAACACGTATATGCATACATGCATACATCAGGCTTTAAGTTGTTTCCTGCGTTAATCCCCGACAGACACCCGGACTCCTCTCATTCTCCCGTGCAATTCCTCCTTTCTGAACTCCACGCCAGGAGTTGCATTCACTGTCTCTGTCATCGTGACGTCGTTATATCCATATCTTCAACGCATACCGAGACATTCGCCTGACAACGCCAGGATCGCGCAGGATATGTCGGACTCGCGAGGTTTAAGGGGATACGTTGCCTTCTGGGTCAGACAGAATTTTTCCCGACTAGTTATGATTTTTCATGGGCATACGTTTCACGTTTTATCAGTCGTTAATTAAATTTCTGGGGGGGTAAATGTGCGGAGTTTATTTTTATGGGGACTCTATGGGGTTTGTTAATTGAGAATGACTTTTTATTCATTGCCAATGACCATGGGAAAGGATTTTCATTATTTTTCTCACGGCATTGGGCGGTTGGCAATAAACGAGTAACAGATCACATCTTTTAGTAAATGAATAATTGATTAATCATCTGCTTTATTTAATTTAATGAGAATATCTATACTCTATGGGATCTGTTACCGGAAAATATATTTTTTCCATTAATTATGAATAGCCATGGGAGTGAAAAGGCTTTCACTCTCCATAAAATCAATTTTTAAAAAGGACAATTCCTTAATTAGTCATGCAATCGCTTGTTTCACTAATTCATTCCCTCTCCCAGCTATTGTTGAGTGACAAGTTCATAAAAACATAAGAACATTGTACACGAGACCACGACGACAGTGTCAAAAAGCCCCCTCCCCCCTCACACAATTAATCACGCTCGCATTTGTGGTTATTTCATTTGTCCACGGGCACGCCCCGAGTGCACACCAACAACTCTTGTCAGTACTATGTAACTTAACAAATTTTTTTTTTCCATTTTTCCTGCTTCATTGTTCCGCATTTAATCGTTCTCAGAACAGACTGATTGTTCCAGTCGTGGGAGAGTTTCAGGGCGGTCGTGACCCCCTCCTGCCCCTGATCACACCTTTTTATTTCACCAGTACAAAAGTCATAATTCATTGTTTCTCCAAATTAACCCAACTCCTACGATGAACAATTTTATTTTCTCCTTTAGCTCGTGAAAAAAAAAATGTTGCACGAAAAAAGGAGACAACAATTTCTGTAGTTGAGTTATTTTGGAGTAAAATTTAATTTTGAGGGAATGATTTCCAAGAATTATCAAAAGGTCTTCAAGAAAGGGATTTTTTGAAAATTTTGAGTAGTTAAACCTTTGATAAATCATTGGTTCTCGCTGGAGGTGAGAAAAAATAATGTCTGAGGTGTTAAAAAAATATCCCTCGAATTGCGGTTGATAAATAAATAAAAAAAAAATCCACATTTACCCCGATTGGCTGTAGTCAGGCACAAAATTACAGCGTTGTAAGGCCCCGTGGATGTTCTCCAGTAGACCACCCGCAGTTCAAACGTTGAACAGACCAATCTCCCTGGGTATGGACTAATCGCACGCCCCCATGGCCCCCGCGTGTCGGTGGGGTTAATTGAGGCACTGCGAGCCACTATATCTCCCACCTTCCACTCTCCAACAATCTGCCCCCTTTCCATGTCTTTTTTTTTTTTCTCCAAGGTTTTTTGTTGTTTTTATTATCTCACTGTGTGGTGGCTCCTCGCCACCTTCGAAGATCCACCTCTCGCTCGCCCCCAGCTCACCCCAGGGGGAGGGGCAGGGGGCGAACGGGTGTGGAGACTGCTCTATTAGTCCAGAAACCACTTTCTCCATTTTTTTTTTGGGGGATTGTTTTTTTTTCGAGACCCTGGGATCTCCAATCATCGTCAGGATTTTTTTATGGGGGGTTTTTGTGTCATCAGGGCCGTCATTTAATTGGAAAGGGTTATTTTAACTCATCAGGATTATTAATAAAGTCTAGGTAATTAATGGGGGCTTGGAGGGAAGGGAATTTTATTTTGTAATTCTTAGGGATGAAGATTAATTGTCAATTTGGTAAGATTTTCGGAGAATTTGGAAGACAGACACCGGGTCTTTACAGCCTCAGCTGTTTCCATGAATAATTAATTAATGATTGTTGTTATTCGCATAGAGAATGCGATGTTTTTGATAATAAAAAATTAAATACCTGTCGTGACAACATTTCCAACATCAACTACAACAATAAGAAAAAACAAAAACCCCATTACCGACTTTACGAGTTGTCAATTTCCCCCGGAAATGGTTAGAGTCCTGTGCAATTGGTTGTTGGGCCCTATCGAGGCCCTTTTTATTTTTTCCGATCTTCCGCGTTCCTCTTTTCTCCCCCGGTTTTTCATGTTTATGGCGTATACGTAGACAAACGAAAAAAATAAAAGGGAGGAAGGCCACAGAAGTGTATATTCTGTGCGAGCATGCATCGAGGGCCCTTACAACTCGATACGCGCACTCCTTGTGGGCTTTATGGTCACGCGAAATTCCATGGCTTGTCGTAAAGCTATTTTATAGGATATGTAGACAGGAGTTCTTTATAACCGCTTACCTCAAACGTCCCAGCCTCTCTCATACCCCACCGCCCTTCTATTCCGTGTTTAAAGGTTCAATCATCATCCCCTTGTTGTTTATTTGGTTGTTTACGGGTATTTGTGGAGGATAACAGCTTTCACGAATTTCCAGACAGAAGATTATTTCTAAACTTATTCTTATCGACCATTTAAATAAAAGGAAACTTCCTTTTGAAAAATAATATTGTTCCAATACTTTCCATTCAAAAATACAATTTGAGATGAAAAGAATGCGAATTTTATCAGATAGCCTCCCCCATAAAGACATAAATGAATAAAATAAAAAGTTCTCCCCCGAAATATTTCGCCAATGACTTGTTGACAACATTATTAAACAATTTAAAAAGGTTTTCTTCGTTAGGGTCAATTAGATGATGCCTATTAAGCAGATGTATCACTGGTAAAACCCATAAAACCGTAGGAATTTCATTCATTTTAATTTTATTAACGTACGATTTTTTTTAAGGCAGAACTTGTGAAATCCCACGTTCGAATGAATTTATACGTTTCCATATCTGAAATTGTGGTTTGTCATAGAGGTAATAATGAGATTAGGGATAGCGTGGAAAGATTCGAGAGATTTGAAAGAGGTGTCAAAAGGATTCTGTGGTTTATTCCACTCGTGATTCTAAAATTGGTTGGGAAATCTGACATTTACGGTTGAACGTTAATGTTTTTTTATTCAATATTTTTTTTTCATCCTAAAAACTATTTTAGTTTTTACGAAACGTACAAAGATCTTCAGTCTTATTTACATGAAAGAAGAGGGAAGAGTATTTTTCAAATTAAAAAATTAAAACTTAAGATAATTTTCTTTCTTTTTTCAACAGCAAGCTTCACAATTGATTAATTAATATTAAATAATTTTTACATACACCCTGCATACACAATTTTTCATTGTTTCGAGATTATTTTCCTCTATAATCTCTGGATATCTAATTGGGAGATACGTGGAAAGCTTTTTCAACCCCCTGACAGCAACAATTCGAATTAATAGTTTGAATATTTAATCGAATTACTTCCCCGGGCGCATGGCAATTAATAAACATTTTCTATAATTAAAGTAGACAAGCATTCATCCATCGAAATTCACGATTGATTAACTTAAAAGCTTTTTTTCTAACGTCAAACGATATTTCTAATCACTGCGAGTATTTAATTAATGATTATTCAATTAATGACGTAGGCTTAAATCACAAAGTAATGGCGTCTCTTGCCAGAGAATAAATCCTGTCAAAAAATCCGTTGAATGTATTTTTTCGCTGATAAAAAATTTGCACCAGGCAATTTTCAACTTTACGCACCTCAATGAGACATATGTTAATTGATTTAAAAATAATTTCACTGGAATTTCTGTAAAATAAACTGTTAAAAAGTGGTTCATAAAACTTTCAAATGGTATTAAACGTAGAAACATCTGAAAATTAATAAATTTTACTGCATGCAAATTTTCCACCTAAAAAATAAACATTCAACGACAAGTGTTAACTGTCCTCTTGACATTACATGTGTTACAAGTGACCTCACAGCACCACTTGAACCTACACTGGCAATTGACTTTCTCCTTAACAATTTTAGTATCGTACCCTCTCCCACAGCACAAAAGTTCACAACCCTCGACCCCGGGACTTGTGGCATTACACTGACGCCCCTGTGTCCCAAGTGACCCTGTCTTTCTGTTGGCCCTGCAGAAATCCGGGGAATCCTCACTGTAAATCAAATCAAACCTACCAGGTGGTTTGATTGTCGATCCCTCAGGGATGAAATTGTGGCCATCGTTGGAGGGAATGACCTTGGCAGCACCATCGAACGAGTCCTTCAGGCGATTGCCAATTTCACGAAATGATGGCATTTTTCGCCAACAAGTTCGCACTGTGCATGAACCTGAGAGTCCATGACACTTGCACTCGGTTCTCATGAAATTTCTAACAGCCTGGGGAGAAAATTTATTCATTCCAAGGTTTATTTAAAATATTTATCAATAAATTCCCTCACCAATCTTCCAGCATCATTGTTATGTAATTTAACGAGTGTTTTTATGTCACTTCGCTTCCTGTAAGGGGCGTCCATGAAATCCCTCGACTTCCTGAACCCAAAGTTGACGTTGTCCCCACATCCCCCCCACTCCCACTCCCCATCAGTGGGTAAATCCTTGATGCGGGATTTCCGTGAGTGTTTACCAAGTTTATGACCTGGGGAAATCAATGCGATACATCTCCAATAAACAAATTATTAATTATGAAAAGAGTTTTCATCTTCAGGAACATTTTACGCATTTTCACTCACTGCAACTGTGTCATTATAATATTATGAGTAATGAGTAATGTTTTCCTGAAAATAAAAACAATTTTCTATGTGAACATATGCTCACCCCTCGAGTTCATCTTTTCACATGAACACTCAACAAGATCGCCCATGGTACATGCCCTGGTGACTGCGTAGGTGACACCAGCTGCTGTGATGGCATTCAGAAAGCCAGTTTCACGAGTATCTGTAATAAATGTCCAATGAAATATTAATTAACCGTCATTACCCTTAATTTATCCCTCATGACAATGTCCAGCTTTCGAGGACAAAAAAAAAAAACTTGAAAATACGGTTCTTCCAGTGTCCATTGGATCGCAGAATCTTCGATACACCTGCAAGAAAAATGTAGATTGCATCTACTCCAATTTTTCTAATCTACTGTTACCAGGAAAATCTTTATCGTCTAATCTTCACGGTAGCTTACGTCCACGCTCTTCAGGTTTACCGGGACACGTGCCCGATCTAGGCCGTTTGCAGATAACACTAATTACGTCTTGACGTTTTCCCTAGTTTGTCGTAAATGACCAGACGTCAATTCCTGAGAGAAAAGAAAAAGCAAAACCGAAGACAAACGAAGAATGGAACCTCGAGTGGTCCCCAATGTCTCTGAAATTGTAACTCAACTCATTTAAAAATTTATTATCTGGATAGAAATAATTTTTTAGTAATTAACAGTATCTCAATGGTATAATTACATGTGATAATCACTACATCTGATTTTAATCTCTATATAATTTTGATTGATACAGAAATAGTCTTCACGATAACATCAATATTTTCTCCAGTCGATTTTGGATTTTTAAAGGGATTTTCCTTCTCTGTATTTTTATCGCAATGGCAGCAAGTCCCAGAAGGCCCTATCAACGTCCTACTGCACCCACCCATTTCGAAAAACCCCCAGCAATTTATTGCTATCTCTCCTGGATATCGAGAGTCAGAAAATAGTAGTTCATGCGTGCCAGGTTGTTTCGTTTAATGGTACGAGATTAATGTTGATGTGTGCGGGGAGAGGGATTGATACAGAAGTACAGTTATGTATTCTAAAACCTTCAGTTGAATAAAGATAAAATATTAATCTCATGCAGAATACCCAGTAATAATTCAGGGTTATTTACGAATGCCAATTTATCCAGCCGATAACTATTCTATTTATGATATTTCAGTCTGGCAGAGGATTAAAAATAATCCGCCAATTTTTGGGAGGAAATTTCAGTGAAAAAATTACTCGGTATTGCATCGCCGATAAAATCATTAATTAGTTGACTAATTGACCAGAATTTTTATTCGTCTATCGACTGAAATATTCGTTTCTAATACCGCGTCTTCGATTTATAATATTTCAACCCCGTGAGTCATTAAAAATAGTCAGACTTGAGTGAAAAAAAAGGTTTCATCGTTTTTCAAAGGTACCACAGTAATTAGGGGAATTAATAAATTTCTTTGGCCAGTTAATAGGTATTTTAGATTTCTTTTTACACGAGGGGGAGTATATCAGAGTCATTCAAGGCCTTGGGAAGAATTCAGAATCCCACAGTGCTGTTGGACGATGGGAGAGACGTGCGTGGTCTCCAAGGGGCCTTCGGCGTGTCGTATATTGGGTTTCACCTGTCACGTTTCCACTCCATCATTAGCGGAACAATGCCCAGTTCCTAAACCCTTTAAAAAAATATATATATATACCCTACGCCAGATTACACTGCTATGTACCGCTTCATCTGGTGTCTTCATTTTTATTTTCGAATTATTCGTTTTTCTTAAAAGGGTCTCGGCCACTCCTTTGCATCCGGGCTTTGCAAATCTACATTTTTCATTCAATTGAAATTCAAAATAAAAAAAATTCGATTAAATCAGAAGCACGAGGGGCTGAGGGGGGGGGGAGGAAAATTGGAAATAACTTCGAATTGATTGGCATTTAATTCCCTACAATTTCTCTTCCCAATGGATTTCGCATGAAAATATTGAAAATTCTGATAGCATTGAGATAAACCCCACCCTTTTGAGATAAAAAAAAAAAAACATCGGCGCGTGTCACTACGCGCCTCGTTAAAACGGCAAAAGAGAGGAGACATTGTCGGTCTCAAACGCACCTCAAACCAAAGAGGTGGGGTATCAAGTACTATATCTACATTTCGATCAACGGAATTAACTCATAACCCGGAATGCCACTCCAATTACGGGTATAAAGTGTGTATAAGTGTGCGTTTGGTACGCACTTGGGAGTGAAATCCATCAGTATGCAGTCGGAAATTTTCCTCGTACTGTCTTATTATTTATTTATTTTTTTTTTTTCATCATTTTTATCTCGTTTCATTTTCGAATCGGAATATCTCTGTACCGGGTTATGTATTCCTGGGGTATTGGCTGGGACTATCACACGCCGCGATCAAGGAATCGCTGGATTTTATGCCAATTCCATGTGCAATTACCTTTAACCACGACTCCCTTAGCTTGTTTCACCTTTTAATGCGTAACGAGCGCTTTTTTTTTGGCAGATGAGTGTGTCACGTGGACATTAAAAGTTGACAAGAGTAAGATAAAAGAAGAAGCACGTGATAGTATTAATCACAAATAAACAAACAATGTTTATGATTTAGGGATAAAAATAAAAAATAATCAAAACACGGTAATTCCGGAAATTTATCTCTCACATTAAAAAAATCTTGGGGAATTCCTCCAGTTCATAAAAATACCTGAAACCCGATGAAAACCCCTGATACCCCATGTTAAACAATCAGGGAATAGTGTCAAGTTTGTATCTCTCGTTAAAAAAATTTCCACAACAACAAAAATCTTTCGAGATAAGAGCGAGTAAAGGGTTAAAATGAAGAAGATTGGTTTAGTGTGTATTGGGTTTATACGAAACGCGTTAAGCCTGCGTTTTCCATGGGTTCCCATGGGATTCCAAGCGTCCGGTGGATATCTTTGGCGCGGATCGACGGCCGACGAACCGACGGACCGTGGGCTGCCACCGCCCGCGTATCTCCTGATGCATCGCCTCACCTTTCAGTGCGTATTTAAACGATACGATAGTTTTATACGAGCGATCTGATATCGAGTTCGAAGCGAAGGGCCCCGAAGTGGAGGCCTCTCACTGGCACCGCTCACCAGCTCTCTCTTTCCCTCTGGGCTTCAACAGTGAGACTTTACCGGACCCCCTCCCCCCCCCTCCTCCCTCCCCCTATCTGACTTCTTTAAACATGACGGAAGCATCGTGTGGTCCCTCCCTTGATCATTTACCCATTTTATTCATTTTGCATTTATTTTTTTATTCTCCTCGGGATTTCTTTTGCTGGATTGGTTCTGTATCGATAAGACTCGTCACCGAGCCATCCGATATCTCTGCATAAATTTGTTTTTGCACGTGTGGCTCGGTGTAATCAATCATTATTACTCCCCGCGATGATGGGGTATTAATATCGATTGATAGGATACGAGAGATCGATGAAAAAAAAAATAGACTGGACGAACGACGGTTTATTCAGTTTGGAAATTTATCATTGTAATCAAACAAATAATTATGAATTTAATTAACAAGATTTTAATAATAATCTCGAGTGAAATGACTTGAGTAAAAATATTCAATTTGTACTCCAACAAATACCACTATTAATTTCAAGTTCATTCAACGTCCTTCGTTCAATCCTTCAGGAAAATGTCTACCTCCCCCCCTTCCACCCCCCTACATTAGCCATTTGACTGGTAGAATGCACTTGAAAAATTTCCACTCCTCTCCCTCGTTTTTATCTCCCAGTGAAGTGAGTCCCGGGTTATAGCTGGGTGATATAAATCACTTTGGATCAATTAGACACGAGGGATCGGCCTGGGCCGATGATCTTGCTCAGGCTACATGCTGGTGCGGGGTCCTTGCCAGGTGCGCTGGCCATAGTATGTATTCCCCCGTCTCTCATTTTCGTTTTTTTTTTTTTTTTTTTCATTCTCTTTTATATACCCCCATGAGGTATATACAAGAAAACCTTCGCCACGATGTGCTCGGCCAATTATCAGCATTCCGTGGCATTATCCGCCACAGCTAAACTTACGCGCTCTTTAACTCGCCATCTTTACCCCCTTACCACCCCCTCCCCCATCGCCCATTCACCCTCTCTCCTTTCTTAATCTCTTCGTTTCCTTCTCAGCGCTCCGCGTTTCATCCCCTCCTCCCCCTGACGGTGCAATTCCATTATTATTATCATTTTTTTTTTATTTTCATTCTGAGTTTTAATTGATTGAAGAAAGCAATTTTCAGACATTCACCAAACGGTAACAAATGACCGTACAAATATGTGAGTTATGCTATTGAAGGGACTGAGAAAATTCTGGTGAGTTATTTTTGAGAGAAAAAAGGAAAAAAAACTGAGAAACTGAAGACCCGACGACATTCAACATGAATGACTTTCATAAATCCAGTGGGAATTCATCAGATGATTAAATATTTTTGTAGTTATTCATGTGTAATTAATGTCATTAATACGTCACTGTAATTATGACAGTAATTGTTATATTCAATCAATAAAAAAAAGGAAATTAACACCTGCGATACGGAAATTTCGTTAAAACGCGAAATCATCAATCGGAGTGATAATAAATGTATGCGAGCCCCTTTGTTTATGATAAATAGATGATTTTTAATGTTGAGAGTATAGACTGTGTTAAAGGAGACCCCATAAGCCCGAGCTTTTACAATAATAACCTCAGCAACAAATTAATTATTCCTCGCGATCGGAAAAATCTGAAAAGTCATTTTATTCAGACTCGTAATATCATCCCCATTAATAATAAATGTACGGGATTATTTACGTTCATAATAAATATATAACCTTTTATATACAAAGTATAGATAGCCTTAAGGAGATCTCATAACTCGCAATTTTTACACGAATAAACCACTCCTCATTCAACAAATAAAGCATCAAATGTTAAACAGTAGCTAGTTGGTAAAGATAATTTGTCCATAAATCACTTAGCAGTGTGATTAATTGATTCAGACGTATTATGTAAGCAAGTTGGATAATTGTGGGCAATGCATCAGAGTCGGGTCCCATTGTAGGTTATGGGCCTTAACAACTCAAGGCGCGCAATGTATTTGCAAAATATATACGCCACGTTAGATTCCTATCCTGTTAATGTATTTGTGTTTAGGTTATAGTATAGTGATTGCACTTGGTCACCACTAACGGGTAATTTGTTATTCAACCAAGGATTTATCACAATCAGCCGATATTTTCCAATCCCATCATTGTGATTCCGAAGGTACGTTAGAAGATGGACTAAATCGTCTATTTCAATCGTATTTTTTCAATCATTGACATTTGTCTCTTTAAATTCTACACAATCGATTCGGTCTCACTGTGCATAAGTCGATGGAACATTTATCTCGAGTCTCGGTGACACCCGCACATCACCCATAAACAGGTGAATCATTCCCCTCTCCTCCCCCCCCCCCCATCTGTTTACCCAATCCACCGGATTGATTGACAAATCCCGATGGTGAATTAATCGGCAATGGGCTGTTTCAAACGACTGCCGATATTCTTTTTATCCACCAATACTGATGTCTTATTGCTTGAATCACTGTCACCAACTCACTAATGCGCTCTTTCGTAACATATTACGGAGGTCAGTGATGCTATTGCATAGGATTATTAATGATTATTGATGATTGGCATTAATTATCTTGATGACTGGGAAGATTTTGCAATACAACGACTATTATCGACAATACCCTGTTATGTTGTAGTAGTTATATTTATCGAGAGAGTTTCCAGAATGTTCGTAGAGTCGGGCAATAGCATCGATATAAAAATTCAATAATAATATTATAATAATAATAATAGAAGAGTATTTTTTTTTCTGGAGATTGATATTTTATTTGATAGTGATTACCCTTGAGGCCCACCCTCCTAACACCCTCCCAAGTCACCGAAAAATCTAAAAATCATTGAAAACCATACGAACTCATCGTCTCCTCGGACTGTCGGCATTCCCCCGGCTACTCTGTTTCTCTCGCGAAGATTCCACGAACAAGAAAATACTCCCCGCGTGAGAATAACGAGGGTAAAAGACTCGCGAGTCGGTTTAAGGGAGATGAGGAAGGCCGTGTCCACCAGAGGTGGAACACGAAGAGAGAAAGAGTCACCAAGGGAACGGGGTGAGAGGATTTTGCCAAGAGAGAAGACGCAGGGCGATCGCAAAGAGACGCGGCGTATAAATCTCGACGGCTACCCGTAAATAACTCCAGGGAATATTCAATGAGAATCGGTTGAGAGAGAGAGAGAGTAAGAGAGAGAAATGGTGAGCCAAATGAGACGAAAGTGAGAGAGGGAGAGAGATAACATGGAGGATTATATGCCTCACCGTGGTACCGTGAACCCAACTTGCTTTGGCATTGCTGTTGGCTTTCCAATAAATATCTACCGGTGGACGCATGAATGCCCGACAAAAATCGCCGAATGACCAATTGCGGAGAGCAGGGGGAAATGTGGAGAGGGTACACCTCATTCCACCTCCCCCAGCCCTTTCACGATGTGCCCTCAAAAACCCCCGCGTTCACTCCCTGAACGTCTGTCTCCCTCTCATTCCTCTTTTCCTTTGACACCTTTGCTTTGTCGAAGTGATCATTATGCTCAGTGTGTTTTCGATTATACTGGGGATATCCTGGTGAAGAGCAAGACAAGTGTCGCCTTCAATTCTTCTTACTCCAGTGGATGAGAAATATTTTATAAACAGGAGAATTATTTTTTATTTATGATTTGAAGAACTTTCTGGGGCTTCAGATGGGGTGAAATGATAACCGAAGGGGCTGTGATTATTTAACAATAATAT
The DNA here is from genome assembly GCF_034640455.1 of Diachasmimorpha longicaudata. Classification (NCBI taxonomy): domain Eukaryota; kingdom Metazoa; phylum Arthropoda; class Insecta; order Hymenoptera; family Braconidae; genus Diachasmimorpha; species Diachasmimorpha longicaudata. The sequence goes on from NC_087243.1 coordinate 3,272,136, forward strand.
CCTGTTTCGTCTTCCCTAAATTTTAAAAATTAAATAGAGCCCTCCAGTCCCCAGTGAGAAAGCGATTTTGAGTAATTTATAAATATTTTTTTTTGTACCAACTTTACCCGACTATTTTGTTGTCCCCTGAATTTTTTTTTAAGCTTCGTTTTTGCCCTTCGATTCGCCTGCCATACCTCCTCGTATACGCGCATTCAAATGTCAGTGAGTAGCCACAACAAGTCTTACCCAGCCCCCAGAAGTAACAGATCTGTCCTGATGCGCTGCGGCAGCTCTCCTCCACCACAGAGAGGAAAAATAAAACGTAAAATACCCCAAATAAAACGAGCACAAGTTTTAAAGTACGGTTAGTATTCCGATGCACAATAAACGTGCAGGACACTAAACTGTTTGCTGTTGTCAATCCCCTTTTGTATAAAGTATTCAAGACGACAGGACGACAGTTTTACTTCTCTCCGTGAAGTTGGACCGTTTGTTATCATCCGAACGGTAGCGAAAACGTCAACTTTGATGATTAAAAAAAAAAATACTAAAATCAAACTTGTCACTGACACTCTGCTATCCTGATGTCTTCATTGAGCTATTGAATAATTCCATGTAATTTATTTAAATAAATTTAACTGAATTTCATTGTAATTTAAAAAGGAAATTTTTCTCAACGCGGAGGGAGAAAAGTCAAAAAATTATTGTCAATAACCTTCGATTTGAGAGATCGTTTCGCTTCTAACATCTCACTGACCCAAAATCACCCTCACAATCGTTAAAATGGTTTTTAAAAATGAAAGAGAATGAAAAATCAGTTGTTAAGTTTCTCTAGGGGATACTCCTGCTGAGCGTGGACACGCACCCCGATAATCGGTGTTCATGGCAATGGCATTGTCACTCCTTTTTGACATTAGCTGAAGGACCAAAAGGTAAACCCCCCCCCCCCTCTCCCCCCGTCATGAACGAAGCCCTGAGAATAAGAGTGATGGAAAAGGGATCACCCGCGGTGTGACTGAGGACCTCGGAGGCGACTACTGGACACAACTCCGTGGGGCTTGTTGATTTTCGTTTTGCCACGAGGGGCAACTACGTACAGGCCATAAATAAATCATGGGACGTTGGTGATGAAAGAACAGGTCGACCTGACACCGTTCGCTGCTGGGGTGATTTTTAAACAACTGTCCAGGAGAACGCGACCTGGGGCGACAATATTTTGCGCAATAATTCGCGAAGTGGAGACGACGTCGATATTGTTAAACGAATATTTAATTGTTTTATCAGTGAATAGAATAATTATTGAAAATTGTTCTGAGAATTTCGTACGTTGTTTAAATTGATATAAATAATAGTTACGGAATATTGTATCATCAGGATAAATTATTAGACTTTTTAAACATCACGACATCACTCCATCCGACGATGACAGACTCACCCGCATTAGTTACCGCCGGGTTTTTTTTTTTTTCAAGTGTGCAAATACTTAACACACGTACGTTAACTCGTTCACCCGGATCTACTGTCTCATTACCACAACGTGTACGTGAGCTTTCCCGGTTTGTGTCCTCCCAACTCGACAACGAAAAAATTTTCCACTTGTTATTTGTCTCGTAATTCTTTCAAACAATATAAAAAAATTTCTCAACCGTCTCGGTTATACCAGAGGACTGAAAAATCATTTTAAAATCAATTTACAATCAACTAATTAGGAATCAACGACGAGAATGATTTTTTATAAGCAAAAGTTCTTGATAGACACGAAAATCGTTCATTTGATAATAAAAAAAATCCCCAAAGTCTTTTATTTCCAACGAATTCACCCCCCACAGGTGTGAACACAATTAACAATTATTCGTAAACCCCCTTTTACCCCTGAAAGAACGCGAGAATTAATCGTCAGTAGCATTTCATTCTCCCTCTCCCCCCCCCCCTTTCCCCATCGTCAAAGTTCCATCTCAATAAGTTTGTCGAGTTTATTGGAGAACCATGGAGATTACTATCGTTCGAGTGAGATATTCAGGGCCTCACGGTGTGTGTGGGGGCCCATAGCAAGGGGTATAACCATTTTACGAGCGCGCGCGCCTCCACCCAGAGGTCCCCAACATCCCACCAACATTTACTGCCAAATAATTAGCCCCGATTTAGTGGCCATTTCATTTAGCTCATTCCTAAATTTCCTCCCCTCACTCCCTTATACACCTTATTCACGTAGATGGGTGACTGGTTTTACCCTATTACCGATAACTACGGTAGAAGTAAAACGATGACGATGACCCAGTGTGCGAGAGTCACTTTAAAGACCACCATCGTCGATCCTTTTTTATTACGCGTAAACCGTCCACTTTATTTCCAGTGAAAGAAGAAGGTGGTGAGGGTTGATGGGAGGTATGGTAGGAGAAAGAGGAAAATACTTGGAGTATTCTTTCAGCCTCTAAACGCCTCAGCAGCCGATCAAAACCTAACGGCTCACTTTAACCCACAGTGAGAATGAGCCATCAAACGATGAGTGGCCCCTGGTCGACGGTAGCCCAGGACCAGTGGTCAAATGCCACTGGTTGTTATTTAACAGGAAAAATTTCATATCGTTATTAAATATTTTTTCATTATATTTTATCACACCGTTATTACATACACGAGATGTTTATTCTAGGGGGCAATAGCTATTTCAAATGAGTATGACGTCTTCAGGGGATAAATTAGAGAGAATATGGGGGAAATTGTCGACGTTTTATTGGTGTGAAATTCTTTTTTTTTGATGGGTTTATGGGAGACAAGACGAAGAAAGTTAAAGATATTAATAATAAACTCTTGCAAAATTTTTTTAATTGTTTTTTCTCTCCCCTCGAGATTTGATTAATCACTCTCCCCCTCGAAAATAGTAGAAAGTTGTGGTAGACCAATTTGAAAAAGATTTACCCATCTTCACTGGTTTCCCCCCCCCCCCCAAAAAAAAACCACCATTTTTTCCTCACCGCGGACCACACAGTTGGAAGCTACCTGACCCTATCGTTCGGATCGCGACCATAAAAATTAAACGTCGCCAGATAAATAAACGTCAATCGGGAATTAAGATAGGCGTCGTCACCGGTAGCTTAAATATACTATCCTCCTGTTGCCTCGGGTGTGTTAAACTTTTTGAAATGAAACGTGAAAGCCACCAACGAAAAAAAAAAAAATACACACACACACACACACACACAGGGACAGACAGATAGAGCACAGAATCACCAAAGAAACGCACGAAGAAACGAGTTTTAATTTAAATGGAATTTTCTTTTTTCGAATTTTGGGTGAGATAAAGGAACAGCTCATGGTAGAGAGCACACGCAGGGGGGGGAAGAAGGGGGTGGAGGGACCCACCATTGAGGACTACTTAGTCTATAAAGAATTTGTATCGTAAACCAAATGAGCAACACACACACACATACACATGGATTAATGAAAAATTCAAATAAAATGGAAATAAGATATACCGTGCATGTTTTTCGCAGCTTTGGTCAACACACGGGTGGGCCATATGGGAATGGCTAATAAAAATACTTCTCAAGGTAAGACGTCCAACCGTGAACCGTGTCCTCGGGAACCATGGGGGTGTATCATCAGTATCATCACCTTTGACGTGATGAATATCTCAATCTTTCCACGCTATTTATTCTCTCCTGATTCCAAGTTAAAAGAATTTTTTCCCTAAATTCCCCATTCACTCAACATTATTAAATGCACTGGAAAAAAAAATTTATTTGCCGAGTAAATTATCAATATATTTGGCAGAAACCATTTTTTTTTCAGTGCAATTAAACCTGATTTAATAATTTAATCGGTAGTAGGAATGAATTGTTGAGAATCAGTGTTAAATTGTTACTATATAAACTGAATATTTTATTTACGTTCCCCGAATATTTGAAATTTTTCCATTTTGTAGATTGAACACTGGACAATTAAAAAAAATCGTTTTAATTAAAATATATTATTTATCGTCGACGTGTCCCATGGACCCAAAACACCCAGCGGGCACACGTCGTATAACGCAACAGACAACACGCTGTTTTTCTCAAAACGAGAGAGAGAGAGAGAGAGAGAAATTTTTCAGAGGGGAGGCCCCGAATTATTTACGATGGCCCGTGCCTCACGCTGCCTGGACTATAAAAAATCGAAATAAAGACTGAGAGAGAAAAAAATGTTAAAATAAAAGGTGGTCATCGGGGCGATTTTACGAGCCACCAATGAAGCATAATCGCACATTGTCGTCTTTATGGTGGCCCATTGGAATGGTGAAAAGACACCTGGGGGGAGGGAATCAGGAAGAGAAGAAGAGGAAAAAAAAAATTGAAAATGAGATGTAACGACGAAAGAGTGGGATTCAAGGTTGAAAAACGCCAGGTGGTGAGTTTCTTACCGAACAGTAGGCAAAATTACGGCTTTTGGGGGAAAACGACACGGTGAAAATTTTCGACCCCCCGGTTCTCCCCTATCCCTGTGTCCCAGGAGGCTGAAGATGTATTTCTCGGTTGAACGCCGGGAGGTCTGGGCCCACCATCTCCCTCTGGGGATTTTCATTTCAGATATAGTTGTTGTCACACTGGTTTACCTGTCATCACTTTTTTTATCCTGATTTACGATTATTTTTAATCGTCAAATATTTAACTATAAATAATTAATTGTGCAAATGGAAACTATCAGTCGCAATTGATTCACAAATTTAACGATAAAAAAATGATAAAAAATAATGAAAAATTGGCAAATTCATGTGACTACCACCCATCACCCAATTTCCAATATCAATACCACAATTGTATTAATCGAATGTGAATCTTAAACAGACCGTAATATTAAAATTTTCTCTCGCTCGTATGAGTTTTTCATGGCCTCCTTCCACCTGTCCCGTCAGCTCAATATCCCGGGGCTACGATCGATGGCCACAGATAGACCCACGTATCCTCCAAAAGAGTGGACCTCATGACGCGAATGAGTCTGACCCCCGTACGAGTCACCAAACACACACACACACAATCCCCATGTGTCACAAAGACTGAATCAAAAAAAAAATCCCCTTCATCCTCATCCGTATCAACTACTCATTCAATATTCGAGTATCGTCTTTCGTCCCACGATGAAGAACCGGAATAAATGTGCCGGAGTAAAGGTTTTAATTAAGTGAACATATTGCTACTAATATACCCCAATGGGATGACATATAGAGTGGGCCCACGAATCTGTTCGGGCTACCATAGAGGCACCTCGATCCGACAGCTCATTCACTTCTCTCTCTCTCTCTTTTTTTTTTTTTTTATTTCAACTCCAATGAATCGTCCGGGGGGTGAGGTAAGAGGGGGAGAATTGTATCGATGAAGGGAATTGGCTGTCCCCTGATTTAGTTGTTGAGCTCGATCATCCGGAATCGATACTCAACAGCGGGCTCGACGTCTCTTACAAGCAGTTTGAATTAATGTTCGATCATTTCCTGCTTCGATGATCATTGGTATTTTGCGATATGAAAATTGCCAGAATTGCATCGAGTATTATTTAAATAATCGCGAAGATAAATCGGGGTAAAGAGGGTTCGGTTAGAAAACCTGATGAAAACATAATGTTAGTTCTTCACTTATTTTCTTTCAATTAAATTTATCAGGATATAAAGTTTGAAATATCGTGTTGGATTAAAGTACAGGTTTAAATAGATTAATATATCATGTGGTTATAATTATAAGTAATTAATTAACTATTTCTTCGGCTGAATCACCTCCTCTGGAAACTTAAAAAATTGTTAGAGTAATAAATCGCAGACCGAAAAATTCCTACCTCTGAGTAAAACTTTTCGCAATGATCTTCGAACAGTTGTGCAATTCCATCTGCGATTTCTGAATTGATACTGACACTCTCTGGTGCCCACCTGAACCCCCTTGGAAATTTCCTTGAGTAATGAGGGCTCTTTCCTGCAGATATCAGCAAGTTTTCCCCTCAATCTTTTTGTTTTCTTGCACACAAGGAGTGGATCCATGACTACCTGGCTTCCCACAGTCCTAGAGAAAAATATCAAATCAAAATAATCGGCATCCGGGGGCTATTTCCCCCAGATGATTTTGCACGAAACTAAAATTATCCTAATTACAAAATAAACAAAATAGAGAAAAGTGTAGGAAAATTAATTGGTACTTAAAATTGAAATTGTTAACATCCTGAAGCAGTTGCACATTCTTCGCCTGTAATAAATATCAAGCCAGTAAAAAAATTCATAACACGAAAATAAATAATTTAAGTACATATGTCAAGCATTTATAAATTATTTACCTTCAATCAACTGCACACAATTAAATTTACCACAAACTAATTCTTTAAAATAATCAGTTAGAGTACGATAAATAAATATCAAAGCACTGAGCATCAAGGGAATTTTCCTGAAGCAATTCATCCACTCCCAATGATCCCTAATTGTTGAAAAAATCAAATAAACAAAATTAAATAAAAAAAAAATGAAAGAGGAGAGTTGGAGGGAATGAATCAAGACGGACAACGGATCCAAGAATGTGTAGAAAAGGCACGAGACGTTGCATTGAGTGAAGAGGAATGAGTCTCGGCCATGAGGGCTCGGTCAGGGGGGGTTGAGGGTGAACGAAGGGAGAGAGGATACATCAGCGAGAACACGCCATCGCCATTACGATAATTAAAGCTCGTGGGCCCATTACGCACGTACTCTCCCACTCCGTATAACGGAGACGAAAGAGACGACCGACGACGATGGGGCTGGAAGTCCCCTATCCTCTCCACCAATAAACGAAAGAAGGTGGAAAGATCCGAATGATGGAAAAGAGTGCACGATGCAGTTCAACTTGAGAGGCTGAATAAAATGAAAGGGGAAAAAAAAAATGAATATTGAGGGAGAGAGAGAGAAAAAAAAATTGCGAAACGACACTCTCTTTCCACTTCGCGGGGTGGGACGGGGGTGAAAGGGGAGATGGGGGAGAGGGAGACTGTCCAGCCATCGTATGGCCGCGACCTTCGTTACGAAACGTTAATTAAGGTGGGATATAACCCATACAGACAAGCACTTGTGGCGAAGCCTGATGGGAATGCGCAACGCGTTAATGGCAACAGGCGCAATGCCAGTTGTATAAATGGAATTTCAAAAAAAAAAAGAAAAAACGAGGGGGAGGCAATTGGAGAGACTGGAGAACTTCGGGGACAATGAGAAAAAAATTACAATTGAAAATCATTTGTTTTATCAAATAAAAATTTCCAGAGGAGATTAAAAATCAATATTAATATTTGTAGAGAATTTAATTTAATTATGAATCTCATTATTTTTGGATTATGAGTTATTGTGGAGCAATTATTTGTTTATTCATGTGGCCCACGTATTGTGTTTAGTCTGCCAAGAAGAATAACGAGAATTAGGAGGGAAAAAAAAAGATATTTGTGATGATAAATTAATGAAAAGAGCGCGTGTATTTAATTTATGATCTGGTGGAAGAGCTGAGTCGTTTGAAGAGGCGTATTTCAAAACTGACCCGGACAAGCGCGAAGAAATAAACTCGGTGAAAATTTTGAAAACAGCACGCACCCTGGCTCTAACACATGATTTTTGAAATTTCAGTGTTTACGGAGTGGTTAACAAAATAATACAAAATTATTGTTTCCTGGAAATTTTCGGGGGAAATGGTTTCCCCTGAATTCCATTTACGTTTTGAATGGTTTAGTGGGATGTCAGTGTCGCATTTTCGAGGGCGACAGGTGGAACACAGATTACAGGGTCTATTTATGACTACCCTCTTCTTGTTTTTACAAGAAAATCAGCAAAAAGTCAAACTAAAATTATATCCAAAGTTCCAAACACTTTAAAGAATGTAAAATAATAAAAAGACAGTAAAAAAATAGTAAAATGGGAATAAAAACCGGATAAATAAGAAAAAAATTATTGTCTCTATCAAAGGGATGTACTTATCATCAATTATGATAAGGGGATAGGTCAGGGACACTCTGAATGTACTTGAAAATCAAATCCTATGGAAACAATTAAATGGGGGGCTGTCAAAAGAGAGAAAAAACCCCTAAAAGGAAAGGGAATAAACTTCGAAAGCCGTATCAAAGAAAGACTCAGAGAAAGATAAATACACGATCTTGAGAGTATGCGAGGAGAAAGGAAAAAGAAAACTGTACTGATGCCACTCTACCTCCCGTTTTACCCCTTTCCCCAGTCCCAGCCCCCCCTGCACCCTCACGGGTGCCCAGTTAGGGCGGCCGACTTATTTATTGCCTCATTAGATGCACTCACTTTGCTCCAAAAAGTCCTGCTCCACGCTGTCTGCTTGGATAGACAGTGACGAGAGGACCTCTTCCGAATTTACTTTTCGTTTTCACACATTAAAAAAAAAAACATCCCGTGATAATTAATGAAAATTCATGGGATTTACTGCAAGTAAAATCAGCTGCAGAAGCGCATCAATCAGTTGGCGCTCTCCCTCCATAAAAAAATTGAACGTGATATTTTTTTAATTGAAATATTAATGATGAAACCCTGGGAATGAATGTAATTAATTATGAGGGAATTGGTAATGGAACTAATTTTAAATAATTAATAATTCACGAGGGAGAAATGGAAAAATTGAGCGAGTCATTGACAATTGTTGAGTCAATAGTTATTCAATGGACTTATGAGTCACGAAAAATCGCAATTTTTTTGCGGAAAAAAAGAGTTTGAGAATAAAAAAGAAGAAAGAAATGAGGGAGCCAGGATCGCGGGGTCACAGGTGTTCTCCCTCTCGTATCGCCAGCGAGCATAAATTTGAATTATCACGCTGGCCATGGGCAACACCGTGTCCATGACGAATTCCTCCCCATACGTATTAGTACACCTCGTGTGCAATAACAGTCGAGGGATAAATGGAAAAAAAAAATGTTTGGGGAACGAAAAATCAAGAGAAATGTGTAATGGAAATAAATACCTGAGGGAAACAGTAACAGTTGGGGTTGGGTAATAATATATTAAATAATAAACTCATGATTTTAAATAGACTTTTGTGTGACCCCATGACACCCACACCACCTTTTCACTTCAACCCCATCCGTTACTGACTAACCGTGTCATTGCCATTACGAGGCACCAATTTGACGGTATATTTTGACCCAATAAAAGTCACGGAGAGGGATATATTTATTATAAATAGGGTTCCATTACCCAGACAAAGGAAAAACGTTCATTTAGTTGGAAAAAATTGAGTGTAATCAATTCTCTAGATATGCAATCGATTAAATCAATGAGAGATCACTTGACATTCGGTCTAAACTCTGTCTAATCCTTCACAGAAAATCATTAGTAGGATTTTTTCGTAATTGGAACTGTTATCGATGAATTCATGGACAATTCTAATGAAAAAAAATTGAAAATATTTTCCAGACATTAAAAAAAAATTTAAAAAATGAATAAATAAAGGAGGCGAAGGGGGGTCGATGCAGGAGCCTCTGTCGACTTACAAATTATACGCGCTCAACGAGATTTACGGTGACGCCAGAGCGAGCACCATTGTCCGTCCTCGGTCACTTCTTTAACTCCTTCAAGCCGTAGGTCCTGGGGACACACAAGAGATGCTCTTGGTCCACGTCGTCTTCGCGTCGTCTCCCTTCCCATCTTTATTTTTTTTTTTTTCATTTTTTCTTTTTTCAACAAAATTTTTTTTGTTTTTTCAAACCCTCCCCTTCACCTCCCCCGTGTGTCCCCAACCCCAGTGGCCCTCACATACCCACTCACTGTCACCGATTTTCTTCTTTCGTTTCCTTTACCCCGAATTTCTTGCACAATCTCTGTCGTTGTTGAGCCCCCATTGATTTTACCTGTTGCATCTCTCTTTGGTCCACTTTTATGGACAGAGAATTGGACAGACGGTTAGGAGTGTGTTGTCCAGGTCTCTCAAATGGGGTAAAAAAGCCGGGAATGCGCATGGGTTTCAGCCGACGATCCCAGAATTCAGACGATTCTCGACTCAAACAGCAATCATTCCCATGAGGGACGAGAGGAATAATCGCACGGTATGAGGCAACGAAAATTTTGCGACTCCCCAAACACGAGACATTCTGGCAATTAAATAAAATGGAGAAAATTATTATTACAAAACCGATGGAGGAGTGAGTCCCACCGGAGTCATACCAATTCCAAATGATTTAATTGATCGAAAAGAATTTATCCTGTACTGATATATTTTTTTAGAGGTGGAACAACGTTAACTTTTTTTTTGCAATCGATTAGCGAAGATAATTATCTGATACTATCACTTCAAATCGAAAAAAATTGCTTTCTGAACGCACAAACGGGCTTTACCCAAGTCAGTGACGTTACCGATAACACGTACAACATTTTCGTTCTTCTATCTTCGTACAAACATTTACATACCAAACGGCAGTACCTCGGGTCATGAAAATTATTTATGACACAGGCAACCATGTAGAGATAGAGATATACGTTGCCCACTTAGCTGTTGGCAAAATGCACAGAGTAATATCTCGCTGAAGTGCACCAAACGTCTTCATGCATATCACCAAATACCATTTATTCCCTCAAAATTCATAGCAAGTTATTATTTTTAAAAAATCAATCAAACAAATTTTTTTGTACACGAAAAGACCACAGACTATCAGTCAGCCTCAAAAATGTAGTCAATAAAAATTCAGAGGAATTAGAATTTTTATTTCAGTTAGAAGAAAAATATTTGGCAAAATGGATAAATTAATATCTCGTTGAGCGTTGAATTTTCAATGTGGAAATGATTTTTTCGAATAAACTATATAGAATAATTTTGAAAGAAAGTTAAATGTCAGAGGAGGAGTGATACATTTCATCTCGCGCCATAATCTCGGGATTGTTTACACTGGCCCTTAACTAGCTGACGGTGAATAACACCTAAAGCCACGTATGGATCACTCCGTGAGGTAAAAGTTTAACTCCAATGTGGAATGCTGTTGCAACCCAGGCAACAGATGTGACGTTCTGTTTGTTTTAATCTCGCAGTTTTATGGCTGTCACGTGTGCAAGAGGTTAGCCGGGTATCTTTTCACTTGAAAACATATATGAGGAAAATTTTCGGGAGCAAAGTGAGTGGAAAAGGGAAATAAAGTGGAATCTAAAAGCCTGCCCCCATCGCAATTATGTGAATAAATAAATCTGATGAATGAAAATCATACTACAGTGCTGATCACGATTGTATAAAAAATATCCATTCCAAAAACAATATGGCGATTATTTTTAAAGAATTAGTTCGGAAAATATGTAGAAACGAATTTTTATCTTAGTAAGAAATGAAAATATTTGCATTCTCCTTCAGGGAGAATTATCTCAATACTGAGGGGTTCTAAAAAAAAATGTCCCCGAATATTTTTTATTGCAAATTTCATCAGGAACAAAAAGGGTTCAGTGACATTATCTCCTAGAACCACTCGTTATCAAGATAATTAGAATATTATGAGAAGTTTCCTCCCTCTGCTCAATCACTCGTGCTTTCACTCCTCAAAAATTGCTCTCAAACTTTCCCACCAGCCCTCCCCCCCCACCCCCTATGATACCACCTATTGTATTCACTTACCAGAATGAGCCAGTGATGGGAGTGACAAGTAGGAGGCAAATAGCCACCAGGACGGGGCGCATTTCCATGCACACCACCCACAGGGAAATATCGAAACACTTTCCCTGATTGAAGTAGAAAAAATTCTCCACAATTCCACAGTAGCCAGTTCACCCCAAATAAAAAAAATTTATTTAATATCCATAAAAATCAAACTTATCAATGAATCGCCCGAAAAATCGGGGCACGTTTCCTGGACGCGTTTTCGAGTAACACTGAGAAGCCACAGTTTATACACATGAACGAAGGGGTATCCCAACGTTGTCTACTGGTGTAACAGAGACTGGTTGGTCTGATCCCGGTGCCGGCATAATTACACCGAGCATCACTCCCCAATAAACAACAATAAAAAATCTCCCTGCAACTGAATGACAATTTAAAATCATCCAAAGAGCCCCTGAAAGTCCACAAGTCATGATCATTGGCCTTAACTGGAATTCAATCTTTAAAATTCAAATCAAGTAGAAAATAACTTTGAATGTCAGACACTTGGCGTCACTTCCGGTCTCGTATTTTTCCAGTTCCTCCCACCCCATCAGTCTCCCTCCCTCCCACCCCCTCCACTTATTCCACCTCCCCCACTGCCGTGAAATTTCCCCTTTCGCGAATGATTGTTTTCCAAATTATTTTTTTACTTCACGAAATTTCATTGATTTTCAATTGACAGATGATTGCTTTACCGATCCAAATTGCCAATTTCTCCCTCACTCATCACAATTCCCCAGTCATTTACACAAAATATCTTCCGCCGGTTGCCACAAAAACGCGTCTCACCAGCCTTCCTATCGCTACTACGTCACTGCGATCTTTGAATCTTCCTCTACCCCCACCAACAAATTTGTTACCACCGTGAAATAGTCACAGGGGCGAGTTGTGGATTATAATAAAAAAGAAAAAAGAAAAAAAAAAAAAAAAGGGGGGCCAACTGTAATACACATGGAGGCATTGAGACGCGCCCGAGTGGGTTTGAAATACACGGGCTATCCTATTCCCCACAGTGTTACTGAGAGAAAGGGAATCATCTTTCTCCCACCATCTTTGCACCAGGTATACTGGTGAACCGCGGAGGAGAGATCCGTTGCCACCTCCTTCGTGCTTTGGTTCTTACCACCACCACTTTTACATCCACTCAACGTATTACAACCTCCACCTACATTTTCAACTAATTTCAATAATTATTTCTCAATAATTGCCCTTTTGTTTTGGAAATTATATTTTTAGATGAAACGTGAAAAATTATTAGGAAAGTGATTGATGAGAAAAAAAATTGTTTAAACAATATATGGAGCAGGTAAATGTTATATACTTGGCGAATCTCGAATTAAAAAGGATATTGTCGAGTATGAGTAATAATTATTGAATTAAAAAATGAAAATCTCGTTAAAAATTAACACAGAACTATTCTACCACGAACCCATGACCCCCAGCATCGCGATAGTAACAAATAAAACCGAGAGAAACATATAGGAAATGAGAAAGATAAAGAGAGCTGAGGTGAGTGGAAAAGGAACAGCAGGAGTCCGTATTACAGCTCATTTAGCAGCAGGATCCTTGTACTCCTCTCATGCGACTATAGCCCTTTCTCAATGCCCTCTCTTCCCAGGGGCACTAACTGAAAAACAGGTCCCAGGACCTACCCAGAGATGTCGACGTGAATTTCGGGGGATATCCTGCTGACTGTGTTCTCATAATCATCGGTGTATTATAATATCATTTTTCCTTTTTTTTTTTATTTATTTTTTTCTTTTTTTAAAGAGCAAAGGGTCCGGAGGCATCGATTATTGGTGTGGTGAATTGAGCGATGAATTTCTAAAGGGTGAAATATTGAGGGGGGAATTGAGAAAGATGAATTGACAAATTGGTGGTGATTTTTTAAAAAGAAATTATTCTTTTAAACTCCAAGTGACAATAGTCGTGTCATTGGCAGTGAGAGAATGAATTCGTTTGGGGATGATTAGCATATGGGTACCTCAGGGTTTTTTGGTACATTCGTCACGTTCTAGTTGAGTGATTTGAGGAATTACGGGGTTAAAAATGTTTTTATTATGCGGGAGAAAAAATTGAAAAATGTCTCTGGTTGTTGGAAGATAAATTGCAATTCTCCAATTCATTGAAAGTTTAAGATATGAAAAATGGAACGAAAGACAGTCTTCCTGCCCTCTGACTATTGCTACACGTGCCCTAAAAATGATAATGTTCAGTATGGTAATTTCAATTACAGGTGTATAACCTGCACATAAACCCCAAAATTCTCACTCCCCAGAAATACTCGTTTTACGAAGCAAAACTAATGTCAAAACGTCTAAACAGTGAAAAAAAAATATCTAAAAATCCCAATAGTGACCACAAATTGATCATAAAGGACGGTTCTAACCCGAGAAATTAACGAAAAAATGTTGAAGGGCGTTAGGCGGACCAACACAGACACAGAATGGATGGTAATTTATGGGTGAGACTAATTATCGGGGAATGCAGCCTCCTCCAACTTCTTCTCTTCTCCCTTTTTTTTTTTTTCTTCCCTCGTGAGTATATTCTACTCGACGCAGCACTCTGAAGCACACGTCCAACGTAACATCCAGTTTCCAGTCCTTCCACAACGGTCCCACCCTCGCCCCCTTTTATCCCCCATTGGCAAATCCTCCCCCTCCTCACTCTCCCTCTCTCCACCCACTTGATACCACCACTCTCAACATCCTCCACCACCTTCAACGACCTCATGTCTCATATATTCAACGGCAACCCCAGCAATCTTGATAACGTTTGATCCAGCCGGTTGATACTCCAACCGTCAACGTTTCGATTCTTATCTTTGAAAAATCATCGTATCGAGATACTCACTCTCTACTGATATAGATAAAACTGGTTATAATATAATGGATACAACGTATACCATTTTTAGATCACAATCAAAATCTCTAGATGTGTTATTGAGAAGAATATTGTGATCGTGATATCAAAATAATCATTTCCTACGTTTTCTGTCTGCACGTGATTGCTGACGTTTACATTTTTTTTTTTAAACAAATTCATCCGGCTGGATCAGACAGTCTTCCGTCTTTATATAATTTTTTATCTATCTATAAAGGCTTTAAAAGCCTCTCAAATTTTTATCACCCTCTTCTAACCAGTCTAGGGGGTGAAAATCCTACAATAAAAACCCGAATCCCTTCGGTTACTCAAACATTGACTGATTACCCATCTCCTTCAACTATTCGTATTTTTTCTTAATTTAATTCCTCCATTTTTTTCAACTCGCTCTCCTCCAAATGCCATTTATATGTTTCACTTGGACACGGGTCCGACGGTGTGAATTGTAAATTCCACTGGAGAACCTGCTCCGTGCGAATCGCCAGGGGAAGACGAAAGTTGAATTGAATAAAAGAATGAAAAAAAAAAAAGTAGGAGAGCGGGGGGGAGGGGGGGAGAGAGAAATGAGATAAATTAAATGAAGGAAGTTGGTGGTTTTCAAGTAGATGAAAAATTATTGTTAAAGACCTCGGCGATCGGCCTTATGCATATCTCTATCTAATTCTAGGTATTTCAACACACTTCACGATCGTTACAGGATGAACGTAAGAATTGTTGAATCAAGTTTTTCTGTACCACTATTGAATGCAATTAATACTGGGTAAACAACGCGGCGGGAATAATTTAGATTACAAAAGCTACAACATGTGGGATTTTTCTTGATAAAAAAATTATTTCAATGAATATTCTGATTATTTGAACATTTCTAAGTAGATCGACAGTTAATTTACCAGGTGACATTTTCATTTCTTGGAAATGTTGGAAATACAGCGGACAACTCAGTACCTCCAATTATCGTAATTAATTGAGGATTTTAAAGTAGGTAAATTGCCATTTCTCTTGCTCTATGATTTTTTTCAATAATATTTTGACTTTTTTTTACACGATATTTGCTCTCAATACGAGTTATCTCATTCACATACCCAGACATTGACTTGTAACCTACAATTTTATTAGAATAAAAGTCATGCACGACTCTCAAGTCAACGGAAAAACGATCACGATACTCCTCTTATCCTAACGGTTGTTGTATCAGTAATTTCACAAACATTTTTAACACTAAAAAACAAACATGTATTGAATAATATATGGGACAATATACCCTAGCCTGTGGTAAAGTTCGGCCAATAGATCAATCAGTTTGTCACGATTTTTACCGCTTGTAAATTTCATCGATACATGTTTATATAGAATAATATATTTGTGAGTTGTGAAACGTACGGTATATTGAATCGATCGGGCGTAACGAAATCGATTGACAGAGCTGTCTCTGCATAATACAGTGACTTCATAGGGGGGTTGATCTATTCATCATTCGATAAGTACAATTGATTGAAGTCTTTTGCTTGAAATTTCTAATATAAATATTATATATAATATAATATCAATATATTTGATTGCGTGATTATTTTACGCTGTTGTATAACAAATAAAAAAGATAAAAATCCTGGTCAAGTGTAATGATCTCCGCTCACGTGATATTAAATATGATCAAGCCCCGAATAAAGTCGTCAGTAATCAGACTCATCTGCATCATGACACCAATAGAAATTCAAAGAAGATGGGGGGGAAGAGGGGGAAAATTAGCTCGAAGGTATACACACGAGTGAGAGAGAGAGAGAGGAGGAGATGTTTCACAGGGCGTTTCTACAGTGTTTCATCCTTTAAAACGTGTCTCAAGCCCATCAAAAGAGTATCCCCCGGGTGAACTATCTTCTCTTCCTCACGTCGGCGTTATAATTTGAGGCGATTTCAGGGAGGTCCATCGGGGCAAACGGCGGGCCCTGCCGCGACGGGTTCAATGAAGTCATCAGCTAGTACTCCGGACCCACCACTTCTCCCTCACTCTCCTGTTATTATGCCCCTGGTACCGCGCCACCATTCAACATCCACCCGGGATACCGTGGAACACGGGGAGCGTATCTGACGAAATTTTTGGCTATACGGAAAATTTCAGGGGCCATTTTAATGTATATAGACCGTATGTAAATCGGTGATAAATCCTGGAGAGTGACTAATTATAAAATCGTTGTTAAATAATTGCGAGGAAGTTGTTCAACCGCTCTAAAATATCGTATTGTAATTTATTTCAAATAAATAATGTTTAAATGATTTTTTTGCATTGGATAAACAAATTAATAATATTTGATGTATAATTTATCTGGGTGCGAAAGCAATAAGAATATCCACCGCAATCCAATTGAATTAATTGATCCATCATCCCATCCACTAATAAATACCTAAAACAGAGATCTCACATACGAACGATATTAAGACCCCCTACCCCAACCCCTTTACAACGAAAAAAAAAAAAAATGGGGAAAAAAATATAAAAAAATGTTGAAGCCAACGCTGAAGCGAATTATGACGATGTTGGGATGAGGGAGCAGGCGAATGAGGCATAAGGAGTCCTGGAGATGTCTGAGGGTGGGCTTGGTTAACTCTGGTGTTGGTGCCGTTGAGCCACGGGCGCCTTATTTCAGGCACCGTGGCAAATCAGGCACGACAATCGGCCTAATATCTACACGAATGACCGTTGCAAGGTAAAATTTTGCCGGAGGGCCGACATGCCAAACAGTTATACGACACGTGAAATACCACCGTTTCAACCTCATTGTTGTTAATTCTGATGATAATGATAATGATGATTATGCTTGTGCAATTAGTGGATTAATTTTTTATCGAGGCCCCTTGTTGAGGTATAAAAACAGCCGGTAGGGTGGGTGATTAATGATGATTGTAGAGCATCAAACAATGATTCTAGATTTTTAAAATTATTCTTTTTAATCAGTGAATTTTATTCTGTAATTACCAAACGTTTTATTCTCTGGTAAAATTTTTTTTGTCAATTAAAATGACTCATGAATGTAATTACGTGAATTTAAATCACGATAAGTCATGAAAAAGAATATATATATATTTTTCCCATCATTTTAATCCCACAATTGTGAACTAATTGATTGATCGTTTCACTCCATTCGCCTCCCTCATCCCCTCACCACGATAATACCCCACATGTTGCTTGTAATGAGTACTTGTCCAAGCATTAATTGTCGCTACACATGAATAAGTACAACACAAATATCGTACGATGCTTGTGAGAGCCTATAAAAACACTTTGGAATAAACAAAAAAAATTTTGAAGAACTCGAATGTGAAGGGGGGGGAAAAAAATGAAAAATGAGGGATCAGAGGCGAGAAGAGAAAAGAGAAAAAGGGGGAAAAAAATGGTAAGGGGTCTGTACTCTTGGGACCGGTGGCGAGAGAGGGCACGAGGTGGAATAATGGACGATGGATAATTGGCACCGATCGTCCCATCGGCACCGCCCACGACACCGATTACCTCAGGTTTAGCTCGCGCGCCAGCATCTCACCTTCACCATTTCTCTCTCTCCTCTTCCCTCTCTATCTTCCCCGTCCTATCAACGAAATTTTCTAGGAAAGGGACAAGTCCCAAAAATCAAATTGCAGATCCCGGTCAGCCCTCACCCCCTCGTCGTCCACCCGGAGAAATTGAAAGTGTCAGGGAATAATTCAATCGATCGTTATTGTCTAACTGAATTTAAATCCTGGGCATGAGGAGGGACATCCTCCCTTTCATCCCCTATCACACATCCCCAGATATTCAAATAGGGGGATAAAAAATTTTTTTTATAAAAACACTGGGATAAAATTCGAGAAGAAGATGTTGATAGTTGCATGAGAATTTCGTTTACTTCCACGGTACTCATCTCCATCTGTCCTTCTCCCTCACCATCTTCACCGTACCGTCGGCATCGTGTGAAGTCCAAGCACCCAAGACCCATTATACCCCCTTTCTCCCTCCCCCAACTGACCACCCTCCACCACCCATCCCCCATTTCGCCATTGGTTTCGCCTCCAAGGTGTGGGTATAATACTCATCCAGAAAAATTTCATTCTTCTCACTTTGACTTGTATGTACACAACCACTACTCTCTACTTTTATTTTCTCCACATTGTGATGGTGGTGGGAAAGGGGGTGGAAAGAGTCTGAGGAGTGGGGGAAAGAGAGGAAGACAGAAACAATTTTTTTTTTTCTTTAAATAAAATAAAACAGCGAGAGAATAGTGGAGAGTGCGTGTTGTGGATTGCGAGGGGCCTTAAGGTGTCGGAACCCGTATTAAGGGGGCGGGTACGGAGCATCGCAGGGCCCCGAATTATGACGTCACACTGGTGGGGGACCGCACACGTTGCTATCAGGTGAGCCGAATACAAAATGGATTGTTAATTATTGCGGGATTCAGTCTCTCACTCGCTCACACACCACCACTAGCGTATGTCTTTTTCTTTCGGGGGTTTTGTATCTTTTTTTTTTTACTTCGTTTTGGGGGGATTAATGTGCTTCTGTCTAATATCCGAGAGAAATGAGTATTTAAATGAGAAAGATTCATTCATTCAAATGAGGGAATTACAATGTTTCATTATGGGATTTCTATCTCGATGAAAGTTGAAAAATTGTCGTCATTTGGACTTGAAAAAAATAAAAGATAATCTCCATGTGGTTAATTAATTGTGTTGTTTTTCAAATGAATAATGACTAGTGTTATTGAACTGCAATGAGAAATGGTTTTTAACTGCATACAGCAATTGAAGAATGAAAAAATTGGGAATGCAAAAATATTGAGAACATTGGAGTTATAAAAAATAACTTTGCGATAAGAAAAAACTTCACCATTTTCCATAACCTCTCAATAATCCACCTGCACCATTCGAATCCTCACTTCCTATCTTTACGACAGTGTATTAGAGGTAGAAAACAATATTTAGTTTTCAACAAAGCCTCCCGGTGTGGTTCACAGGCCTCCCCAAGACACCTTCTCACCTCCCTCCATTCGAGATAAGAGGAAAGAGCATTTTTACGATTTTTTATATCCCTATTTTTCATTTAAAGGTAAAACTACCCGAGAACCAATCACCCATCACCAAATCCCCTCATCATACTCGAGAATTTTTCACGGAAGTGAGAAAATATCCCTCGGGTTAAATCGTGTTTACACATGGATTACGCGTCTTGTGTGCCAGCGGATACATGATGTATAAGGTATACTTTGAAAAATAAAGACAACCGGTGGATAAGGGAGGAGGGAGGGAAAGAGCCAATGGAGCAATCTGGACTCTCTTTCCCACGTGCCCCATCATACCCGTCTGAGTTTGCTTTTACTCGGCCTGTCCCAGTCATCCTCTACATTCGTAAATTCCTGGTTTTTTTTTTTTCCTGCGTTTCCGCTGTCACCTGCCTGTGAATACTGAAACAATAGTTTTTGGGCCTTTTTTTTTCTCAGGTGATAACAGGGATTTACGAATTTATGACCCACCTGACAGACATTCCTCAATCACTTGTGTTTGATTGTCAATAAATGTCAGGTGAATAATTTTTTCGAGACTCTGGGATAGACAGAAAATGCTGATTGCATGGGACATAGTAATTAATTCATTAATATTCATTTGAGTAATTAAATCAATGAGTAATGTCGTCAATTAGATGTTTTTCTTTCCGTCAACTTGATAAAACCCATTTTTGGAAGTCATTAAACCGTGAAATTAATGAAGTTGTAATGAATTTCATTTCCGTTTAAAAATGGGAGAACAAATTTTTAGAAATTTCTCATGATTGTCTGAGTAAAAATAAATCAATTATTTTTTAACTGCGTCATTGAAAATTTGTGAAGACATTGGATGATATAAGAGAGACGTTACTCCAATTGTTTCGAGTCGTGGGAACCAATTTTCGTTGATTTCATCGAGATAAAGGATTTTCGTGAATGAACGTGATCCCACGGCTGATTATTTACCCTCCCCCTCTTCCAGCCCCACCCCTTGAAACGAGTTTCTTCTCCATTCATGCCCAGAAGTGCTGTCGAACTCCCGAAAAAAGATGGAAAAAAAAAAAGGGCCTCAGAAACGGAAAACGAAACCGATACAGACGTTAAAAATTCTCTATTCATCTCGTCTCATCTCCTCCTTTTTTCTTCCCTCCATTCTTTCCATTCTTTTCCCCCGTTTAAAAATGAAGTAATCTCGTAAAACGTATAATTCTCAGTCATGCCAAAGCGAGGTAATCTCGTAATCGTTTGGATTATTCCGTCTGCCCAAACAGATTATTTCTTATTTTTTTTTTTCCCTCATTCTCTACCCCTTGGACTCATAATTTTACCAATCTATTCAACGGTTCTTTTATTATATATTTTCAATGCATTAACAGTAGTATAAACCTGCTATCTAACACACTCTAATGCATTTAAAACACATCATAATGTGAGACAACAATTTCTGATAAATAATTATTCCACGAAATGACCTGAAGATTATAATTTTTGCCCAGAAAAAATTAATTCAATTAATTAAATTTTAATTTAAATAGTAAAATAAATATAATCAATGGATTAAAGACTGAGATATGGAATGTCTGGTGATACGATCCCTTTTTAAGACCACCTTATTTTATTCATCCCAATTCCGGCTCATTCACGCGCCCTTCTACTCATACAAATACAAACGTCGGATGATGCCACTGTAAACCGGTGTTTATTGTTTTCATGATACCCAACAACAGTTGAATACAACAAACGACGAGTGGAGACATCCCCCTCACCACCACCCCTTTTCTCTTTTCTCTAATGGTGAATGGAGATATTTTCGGGGTAGGCGTGTCTGCGACATCTGTATGTTTTTATTATCGTATGGGTTATGTACTACCGTTGAACGACATAATGGCTAATGAGGGGGTTGCCGGACGCAACCCAGGGTAATAAATAAATTCCAAACCCCGCGGTTTGTACTTATCAAAGGGCAGCCACTTCCTTTGATATCTTCATCACTAATTTCACCATTTCAATCTCCAACTACTGTTGTAAAGACGAAGAAAGAAAAAGTAATTCATCGTGTATTTTCCCTTTCGTTATTATCAATTCTATTGAATTTCAACTGGAGTTTGGCTGTAAAAATCCTGTGACATGTAATAAAAAAAAAAAAAAAAGTGTCACTCCCGGTGATTTGAAAACCCTGAATTATCCCGGGTGTCTCCAAATCCCCATAACCAATGTGTGGATACATCTCACAATAGAAATTTTTCGATGGCGATCATGGTGGCAGGCCACACGCACGCAGAAAGTATATATTCGTGCCTGGGCTAATAGAACCCGCCACGGGCAACCCGTTCCTTCCTCTCAACCCCTCCCTACCCCCTCATCGACATTTCTTTTTGGCTCATCCTCTCCACACCTCTGAGGAATTTTTCAAAACTAATTTCAAGGGGCCAGAAATTGACTCGTGATCACGAAACACCTTGAGATTTGGGGGAAAAATTTATAAGTGTATAAATTATGATAATTTGTTGGATACTTAGAGGAATTTAAGGTTGAATTAGTCAGGGTATGCTGATAATTACCATGAAATCAGTGGAGAAAGACTGGGGTTTTTTTTTTAAACGAAATTATGAAGTGAATATTTTTTTTTTCATTTCTAGGAATAGACAAATTCTTTTCCATCGATTTCTTCGCGAAAAATTCATTACTGATAGACTGGAAATTGTTACTTTTTTATTGAATAATGAAAGGCATCAATTGGATGATAAATTAGCTACTCAAATTATTTTTAATTGTTAATAATTGAATTTCATTGTAAGTAAATTAATATTCTTTCCATGTTTTTTAGAAATGAACAAACTTTTTTGACGTCGATTTCCGTTCTTTTCCCGTCTTTCGAAAATATGGGATAAAGACGCGTCGATATTCTCCCCGATTTCCGAAAGCAGATTATTATTTACAAAAAAAAAAGAGAGAAAAAAATGAAGTAAAAAGGGCCAAAATTGATCACGCACGGACGCACGACAACAAGTGGCTTTTAGCATTTGGGTCATGACCGATGGAGTGAACTAGCTAGTTGAAACGGATACGTTGATTGTTGAGAAGAGTCTTTTACCCCAAACAATCCAAAAGAGGGATGAAAATTGTTTCCCCTTGACTGAAGCAGTGAGGGAGCATTTTGTTTGGAAAACGATACTGCTACGATCCTTTATTTTTTCCCGGTTTTTTTTTTTGTCTGTTGAGTTCTCTTCAGAAGTGTGCAAGAAGATCAGATCAGATCAACCGAGAGAGGGTCCTCGACGCTTCTCGTCAAGAGGATTATTTTGGGTGCTATTCCGGCGACACAACATCCATTTTTTGCCATATTTTCAAAAATCAGGGATCCGAAAATAGGAAAAGTGATCTACACTCGAATAATTTTACGGTTGACAGCAGTTGAAAAAATATCTTCACGTTTCATTTTATTTTGACAAAATGTCAAGCATTTCCTAACTAAATTTGTATCTTCTTTCTCGAATAATCATTATTAATTGTAAATCAATGCTTTCATGTAATAAAAATATTTAAATAAAATAATTATCTTAACAAAATCGTCAACAGCTATTTATTTATCCCCATCAATCCTCAAATATTTCAATAAAATCCTAGACTAGACCAATGTAGAATACATCCTAGACAAATTTGTCGACAATAAAAATACTCGAAATAAATCATAATTAATAGCCCACTAAAGGTCATCCAATCACCAATTCCCCTCCCTCATTTCCAAAAGTTTGAGAGACACCAGTCATTAAAATTTGATCGTTAAGAATTCTTTGGAGTCTCCCATTAGCGCGTTGTGTGATGGCAACGAGATCAAGATATTCCAATGAAAATTTTTTTGAATCCACACGAGTTGGAGAATCAGAGGGGAGGCAATTTGAGCATCATCATCCTATTTAATAATCTCACAATGGCCCTTGAGTGGTTTGGCTTGCACACAGAGATGCTGAACGAGATAAATTCTCACTGCACATTCATTGGTAACATCCCCCCACGTACAACTATAATAACGCAATTAACACTTTATTGTTCATGATGGCAATCGATCGGTGCGTGGGTATAATGAATGTGTTTGGACACGTCTGATTTGACTCTTCGTGATTCTACGGTCGATCAATTAAGCGCTTGATTATACATCTCTCACGGGCATTTATCGTATGGTTGTTAAAAAATTATTTTATTAATTGTCAATCCGAGTTTGAGTAATTTGAAATATTATTATAGGCAATGTACATGTTATTTAAAAAAAATTATTTCAACCAATAGTGACACTTGTGTGGTCTAATAAGGATCCACAGGTCATCAGAAGAATTTATATCACCGCCACAAAGTAAAATAAATAATAATTTTGCCATAATTTTAAAAACTCCGGTAAATTAGGAAAAAAAAATATTTTCGACCACTCAATCAGGCCTCACCGCTTCATATTTCGAGGGGAGTTAGTTAATATCATTCAGCGCTCTAATGAGGCGTAATATAACGTCAAGTAGTGCCATAAATAATCGTTTGTATCGTCGTTATTCACCGTCAACGCCCTGATCACGAGAGACTTATTTGTACACGATTATTTCGTAATTAATTCGCCAATGAATTGATAATTAATTTGTGTGTGGTGTATTAAGTTTCATCGTTGCACGCTGCGTTCAACGGTATATTTTGAGTCAATCAGGGGAGAGGGGGGGAATGAGGGACTTCCGTCCCGACAAATTTGCCAAAAGGACCGGTTTAATTGTCGTGAATTTTTCATCATTTAAAAATTATTGAATTAACTTTGTAAATTAATATCCCCAATTACCATTTTATTTCTTCTCTCAATTTTATTCAAACAAATGCATTAAATTAATTTCGTAATATCATTAATATAAATTATCCCAATCAATCTTCAAATTCATAAATTAATTATCACCAGAAATGATTCATTAATTTGTTTCTCTTTCTTTCTGGTCAATTTGACAATTAGTTTTTCTAGGAAAAATGGCAGTTGCAATTCTCATTTATAAAACTTGTATCCATTGAAATACATGAGTATAAAAATAATAATTACTCCATGAGTTCAATAAATTGCATTGTTTCAGAAGCTATTTACCCATTGAGTTGAAAATGTTGTTATAAATATTCTCATAGCGGTGGCTCACTTGAACATTTTCTACCCACAAGGTACCATGGTACAGTATCGTGAATTAAATTGAAAGGACGTATAGACTAGAAAGCCTTCGTTCATCAGGAATGCATTATTAAAGCATTCCACGCGTAGCACAGGCGCCCCGTCGTTGCCCACCACTGTAACCACCCTACAAGGGAGGGGGGAGGGTTGGGGGAGCGCTCTACAGTAAAACGTTCATGCTTCATCCCAAGCTCATAACTTTCCACAGATTCTTCTCTCCGCCCACCCATACACTAACCAAATCGTTTGAATTACCAGACTACATACTCGCGTTATATCGAAGGGATTTTTTTTTTTAAATTCATTCACCGTTTAATTTCAACTGCCTGTACTTTATCGAATTTTTTAGCTATTTCTTTTTTGCATTCTTCAATTATCAAATTCTTCCAGAAATTAAATCTGCATTATTTCGTTCGACTATTCAGCATATGATTTATTTAATTTTTTTTGCTCACGAAACACGAGAAATTCATAACACTTTAGATATCGATTCGTCAATAATCGATGATTGGAAATTCTAGTCAATTGGATGATGGCAGAGTGTCACCACTTGACTGATAATGAGTGGGTTGTCAAGCGCTAATTGATCATCAATAGGACACGCGTGGGAGAAAGGACGAAGTGAAGTCTAATGAATATTTATGTCGCGTCTTGTTTTTTCGTGTCAACAAACAAAATATTGCGATATTTTACTCTGACAATATCAATCTATTGGCAATTGAATCCCCTCAATTTTTCCGACCTCACGGTTTCTGCACAAGTCAATACATCGAATTAAGACGTGGATCCGTAACGATTCATAAAAAAAGAGAGGCGGGAGGGCTCTCACTGGATGGCTGAGCAAGAAATCGGAGGGTAAAAATTTGACAATTTAATGCTCAGTGAAGCCTGACCGGAAGTCACGGAGAGCCAACGAAAAAACAACCCGTGAAATCCTTCGATAAACTTCGTGGGTAGTCCACTAAATTTTTTTACTCACTTCACCCCCTCCATTAGTTTTTTTAACCCTCCTATTTACTCTACCATAATTTGTTTTCATACCCGCGATATCACATGAGAATATTCCCATTAATTTATCGATTCTTCACCTATGTTATTCCCTCAATTAATTTTGATATGTTAAAAAGATCAATTGATGACGAGAATGATTTATCAAGAATAAAAGAGTCAAATGAATTATTTATCAATAGTATTGAGAATGTCATTCACATGTGTGATGACATGAAGCGTCAATATATCGTGAATTATGAGGGGTTAAATCACAAATATCGAATAAAAAGTAAATCGATGAAATTGCGAGTTGGGATACGGGAGAAATAAATTGACGATTGGCACGACACACATCACCCGGGTGTATGGCCTGTGTCTTCAGTTATTGAGACGTCTTATAACTAAGGCCGGTTTGTTGGAATTTATAACCATAAAAACGCGCTGGAGATGAAGGTTACAGGCACGTTCGAATGTTAAGAAAAAAAAAATTGTAAAAAACCAGAGAGAGAGAGAGAGAGAGAGAGAGAGATGAAGGGATAAATGAAAATAAGTACATGACTCTGCGACAATTTTTCAATCTCTATTTACTGACGATGAAATTACTTAATGAAATTTCTACAATTTTCCCCGACTGTTGCATTTCAATAAGTTAAAAGTCCGTAATTTACGAATAAATCAACTGTCCATTACCCACCCCAACCCCACATTAAATCCACCGATGCACAAAACCAAGTACATGAAAAAAAAAAAGTAAAAAAAAAACTGCGGCATTTCCCGTTTGATCTCAACATGACACTGAAGAACAGAGAAAAGGGGAGAAGATTTGAAATATCGTGGAACACACGAGACAGAGCGGTACACTAATTGCTAATCGCCCGGGGCTCAATCATCCCTGATGAAATAATTTCCCTATTCGAAAAGCCCTTGCATCAACCCCCCCTCGAGCACTGATTCCCTCGCTCTCATCATCATCGGCTAGACGTAATTCTATTCATTATTGGAGGGGGTATAATACCGCTTTAATTAACCGTAATCTCGTTGGAGATGTCAAAGCATAATGGATAATCATCTTAAAATGCTAATTATCAGTGAAGAGAATAGAGTCATTATTTTTTTATCTATTTTTCATATCAATCGAAGGGCATTAATTGACATTAATAATTACCTAAATAATTAAAAGGTAGATAATAATTCTTGAGAAGCTCTCTTCTCCACCCAATGAATGAACTCATCAACCCCCAAAAAAATGAAAGAACCAAATAACTTCATTCACAAATCCTCAAAAAAATATCCCCCTCCCATTCCAACGAGAATCGAAAGAAAAAAAAAACACAAGTGGAGTAGGGGGTGCCTCAGAGATAAATCACAATTCCCTTGAACCTTCACAAGGGATGGAGGGGGGGTGTGGCTCCTCCTACCGGTCCACATCACGTGACCTTAGACAGACGCCTCTCGACTATTTCTCGACGACTCGGGCACAGGGTGAGAGCGCATCCCCTGTCGCCCCCATTCCCCGGACGACATCTTCCCCCCACCCCTATTTTCCACCCCCACCCCAAAACATCCCCCAAAAATGTAAAAGCAAATTTCTGCCAAAATAAACAATATAAACTGGTCAATTTTAATTCTCCAAAAAATTCAGGAAAACGAGTGTTACGTTTTTACATTATTTTTTTTGCAAAAAATTATTGTTTTTCCAATGGAATAGTTGGATGAACATCTCGTCTATGCCCCGTAACCGATGATACGTCCAGTGAATACTGGAAAGATCGCTCGGAGGTGGAGTAAGAGAGCAAATAAAAGAGGATAGAGAATGGAGGGACCCTAATGGTGGTGGTGGTGAAGCGACGAATAGTGTTGACGAGAGAAGGGGGGATAAAGATTTAGTTCCTTGTTGCTCCTCAGCTGTGTATCTCTCCTTTCTCTCCCCCTGTAGGGAAGGTGTATTTCCCCCCCTTTTTCAAATGTGGTGAACGCCAACACTGGTGCGCGCACCGAGGGTTCCATCATAGACAGAGCGATTCTGCCTGACAGCTCGGGCCCAAACACCAAAGTGAATTCCTCATTTTCATTCTAACCGTACACTACAACCCCCACGCAATTATCCATCCATCTATTGGATATTACAATTAAATAAAGTGTCAATAGTTGACACAAAACCGATACACAAGAGAGTCTCCATAATAAAATAATTCATTAGTTGATTAAATCATGAGAATTTCAACGAGCAATTGATCTAATTGACATATTTCGTAGTACGAGAGAGCGAAATTGTTAAAAAAAAAAATTATAATAACAATAATAATAAGGAGTGAGGGGGAGGGGAATGAGAAAGAGAAGAAGGAGGTGGAGGAGGGAAGGAACGAGAGAGGAAGAAAAAATAAGGCGTTAAGGTGGAGAGAAAGTGGTGGTGGTGGTGGTGGTGGTGTTACGAGTGCTGAGGTTTTTGGTGGTGTGAGGTGAGGAAAGGTAGAACGCTGGGGAAAAACGGGGTACATTTTGGTTAAAGAGAGGAGGTACGTTCATTCCGTCGTAGTCAAGTCTCGCTGTTTTTTTCCCTTTTTTTTTTGAAAAAAAAATATATATATATATTTTTCTTGACACTTGAGGTGAGACACCGGAAGTTGCGTGTGTCAAGTCCTCATAGCACGAGATAAAATTACTGTGAAGAGATAAATAACTGAGTGAAGTGTCAGTTTTGTGGCCAGTGGAGAGTAAAAATCGAGTGAATTAATTTTTTAATGAAGTGAAGAGGATTTTTTTTTTTTATCGCACTGTGACAATAATTAGTGTGATAATAATGAGTGAAGAAAATGGCTTTTCATCTCGTCACAATAATTAAATAATTTTGACGCGAGAATTGTCGTGTGACGGGGGGTTCCCTTGGGGGGCAGGGGGTGGTGAGAAAAAAGGGATTATTATTTTTAATTCGGAAAAAGCTCTCGTTTGTTGGATGAAACCGGTGCTTCGGTAGATGCAGATTGCACCGTGGGCCGTCTCTCGAAGCCCGTTGACGTACGTCAAAGCAGAAGCGCCGGTGCCGGAGGGCGAGTAGTCCTCGACGCGTGCCGCGCCGCTGATCAGAGAGAACCGCCGTCTACTCTGTAACGTCGTCAGCACGTCCCTACAGTGGTTAGAAAAGCTCTGAAAGGACCCTACAGACACACAACGCGCGATTGTTTTTCCCCAGGACTCGAGTGAATTCACTGGGGGTTTTTAAAAAAAAAAAATTTTTTTTTTCGTTTGACTTACGGTGAGGGGTAAAAATTTGTGGGGGTGTGAAATTTACGGGGGTTATTTGTGAGAAAATTGGCCGGATTGACGAGAGGACCGGAGAGGCAATGACAGGATGCCTCCGAGTCGTACGTTTGTCCCGAAAAAATCGAGGATCAGCTTCAATCGATTGGCAACTGCCGTTCTGCTGCTCGTGGTTTTTGTCGAACGAAGACGGTGAGTTTAGGGGAAGGAAGGGGTTGTTTTGGAATAATTTAAGACGTTCTCTTCTACATTTAATTTCAATTAATTAACATTTTTTCCTCTTCAACTGTTGCATTTCCTTCTAATTACTCTAAGTGGTAGTTAAAGTAGAAAATCTAGCGGATGTTTCGGTCATTAAGACTGTCGGCCGTCGGTGGGAAAGTCAGTAAATAAATTACAGCACAGGATGATGAAATTGTAAAGCCAAATTCAACTAAAAATTTCCCTGAGCTTTAATACAAATCCAAAGGGAACCCTGAAGCCTCCAATTCTTTAAAAATCATTTTTTTTTCCTCCAATGACATGTCCTTGCATTCCCCCTGCGATTGAAAAATAAGAAAACTGCTGTCGCTTCATTTGCTGGAGTTTTTGCCTCCCCCCCGATAATAACGAAAACCCTTGGAATGACGTCGTTCAATTATGAGAGACTGAAGCAACGTTATAAATAATCTCAAAGGTACATCATAAGTTGAGACACGTATGCCCTCCCAGGAGACGACGTTTGAACAACTCGAACGATGAGATAATGACGTTATAAACTCGTTCACGATGTGATGGTCGTTTACAGACACTTGGCAGAATTAATCATAATCACGTACACTATCCCTGCGTGATACATACAATTTTTCTCAGTATTTCAGTTGGATATTTCGTAATACCGATCAACACCTCAATTTAAACAAACGGAATATTGTTTCCATTGAGACCAGACTCACAAGAAATTATTTCCTCATCATCTCCTGGAATAAACTAACAAACTATTGTTACTTTTCTACCCAATTTCTAATTATTTCCGAAGCTTGAAATTTCCTGAGGACTGACCATCACTTCCGAGAATAACTACCCATGAAATTCCAATCTTTCCGAACAAAACGGACACCCGCAGAAAAATTCCAAAATTCCTCGACAATTTTGCGACTAAAAATACAAAAAAAAAATAGCCAACGATAGAAATCGACCCTTCAGTTTCTCAGAAGCCCACTGGGTTGGGGTGGGTAACCAGGGGTTTTCAGGGCGTTAAATTATCGAAACCATTCGTGAAAAAATCTAATAAATCTTCGGGAAATCACTGACAAACGTACAACAAATTCAATTACTAATTCGATTGGTGGAAAGTGTTATGCGCGCCCGGACGACAATTTATCGTAATGAATGTTGTTTTTTTCCCCTTTCGTTAAAGTTGTTTTTTGATACGGCAAAAACCACTGTTTTGCCTCCATCTGGCTGAATAGCAGAAGGGTATTCCCCCATTAAAAGCTAAATTCCATTCCGTGTTTCTCCTCATCTCGGTGGCTTGTCCGAAAAATAAAAGAGAAAGGTGGAACACCAAAGGGGGTAAATAAAATACATTGGAACTTTGTCAATGTGTTTTAATGTGTGCATGTGACCAGTCAACGGTAGAAGCCTCCGAGACACCACTCGACTCTGACCAATCCGCCATGTTGGATTCTTTTGCGACCTCTTGGATTATTACAAAAATGCGAGACATGCACGATAGCGTTCCTTACTGTCCCTCCATCTCCTCTCCTGCATGAGAGCATTTGCTCTTTTTTTTTTTAACCCAATGTTTATTTATCTTACTTTACGTCATGAACTCGATATACGGGAGGGAAAATGTTGTACTCGATGCATTAAATATTGCGAAATTGTTGGTGACTATTTTTTTCAAGTAATAATGCACTTCAGTTGATTATTTTCTTGGATGATTAACTGCTAATTCCACTTTTAAAATAGAAATATCATTATTTAGTTGGAAAATACCTGCAATTTTTCACGAGTACTTAACCCTTTCCCTCCCTAAAATTATTTTGATTCACTGAACATCGCAAGTTGTGAAGAAAAAAAAAAAATCGTGTCATTCGTCTCGAATATCATCAAAGGAGTTCGTTACCCTCCCTCTCACTTTCAACCCTTTAAATCTGAAACTGCCAGTAATTACTCATCATCCAAATCCCCCGTAACCCCGACACTCGTACTGCGCCACGTGCCGAGGACACTGGGGGTGTCTCAAAACCGCCAATGAACCGATAAAGAAGGAAAAAAAAATCATCCCAAAGGGAAAAAAAACCCCTGAAGAGCCCCAGTGCAATATAACACCGAAATGGTCACTTTAAGATGCCATTTTCTGGCCTCCGCGAGGTAAAACGATCAGTCAGATGTAAAATAAAAAACCGAAAGACCTGGGGACCGTCTTCGCTGTACCGTACTGGGCAATTTGTTGATTTTACTTTGGCTCATTAATCTGTTACCGTTAGATCATCAATAGTGCGAAAGATAGCCTCGCGGACTATGTTGTACGGACTAATGGAAGCGCTCAATAATCCCCCGGTTGAGAGCTAACGCACACGACCCAATCCTTTATTCATCTCATTCCTCCTCCCTCCACCCCCTTTTTTTGTCCCTTATTCATCTCCAGGTGCTCCCTATCAACAAAAAATTTAATGCATTTCTGTCCGCGAAAGGGAATTGTCTGTCTGAGACAACGACAAGATGTTTTCGCACGTGAAACTTCTCGTAATCTTTCCCCGAATTTTCAATAATAAATTACGGCACCACCACTTGAATTTCTCATCTTAATCCTCATTAAAAAAAAAATGTAAAAAATCAGTAATATCTTCATGTTTATGTTGCAGTGCATCAAGCCTGATGAGTAATTCAGTGGACGATTGGGTGAGTGGTAGTGCAGTTATATGCAATGGTATACCAGGTCTTACCAAAGAACAGAGGGATTTGTGTTACGTTAGTCCAGACGTTACAGTTGCTGCACTCAAGGGCCTACAAATGGCTATTGGTGAGTGTCAGCATCAGTTTACCTGGCACAGATGGAATTGTTCATCCCTCACTGCCAGCAGTAGAACACAGAAAAGTAGTGTTTTGCTACAACGAGGTGAGTGAACACCCATCAACTATTCTCCCACAATTTTTTATTATTTTTTTTTTCTTCTTCTTTCAACTCGTTTTATTTATCTCGAATTTTTGGCGTCAACCCCAAAAGCGGAAACATTTATATTGCGACGACGACAACAGTGGAAAACAAGTATAGGTAGTGCATCAGGCATGAGACCAGCTCTCAACGCGCACCTGACCTGAAACTATAAAGAGACCAGCATCCGTCTGTTATGCAGTTGGATGTCATGTGTCAGAGCTGCATTATCTCCACCTCATGATCACACATACCGTGTCCCACTATCACGTCTCTTTCTTTTTTATTTATTTTAGGAATAAGTTTTTTTTGCGGTTCTTTCGTGGAAATCAAGCATGATAATTTCGCGAATTTTCAATGATTATTTTACAAACTGGCCCCCTATCATGCCCCCTAACAGAAGAATTTGAGTTAAATAAATAGTTTTCAGGTGAAATAAATTTATGAGACGAACCAAACGGATTCAACCTCTCGAATAATTCAATGTTCATTATTGAATGTCTTCAGGGTTCGATAAATATTCGAATATATCCGAAATTAAATCATTAAAATGTCAACGAGTTGCGTAAACCATTTCCCAATAGCTCTGCTAAATTCCCAATCCCAAATACTTGAGATTATAATCTGAATAATGGTCATATTGATTGAATCTTCATCGATAATTCACCGTTAAAAACATAACCGAGGGCCCTTAGACACCATTTTTCCGGTATTGATCGCAGGTAGATGTCGAAAAGTCCTGGGAACCCTTCGTTAATTCATTCAAAATTCCATAATATCAAGAAATGAAAGAAAAAAAAAAAGAGATGAAAAATTTACAACTAAATAAATGAAAATATAAAAGGCCTCCCGTTGGCCGCGTGTTGCATCGCGCGTCAGTGTCAGAGTCACGGTCAATTCGTGAAAGGATACCGTGACAGACGGTTTAAACAGCTCCCGAGTGCCGTTGGCCTGGCCTCAAACCAACAACGAGAAAAACTACTGACAGGTGATACATAGTGTACATAAATATACATGTAGATGTGAGGCGTCTAAAATCGACACGCCTGAAACCTTTTCAACTATTATAAACCGTAACAGGACTTGTACATCACTACGCACTTTTCAAGAGAGAAGAAGAAGAAGACGAAAAAAAAAAAAAAGAAAAAAAGTCTCATCTCGAGAAGGACTTGAAGGCGACGAGAGAAGGAAAAAGTCGCGCTTCTGAAAACGTTTGAGGATGGAAACAAAGAGAGATGTGGCTCTCGTTTTCTCTATTCCCCTTCATCCTTACTTCGACGCAACAATTTTCTAACCATATCCTGGAGACATACAACTCCAACCTGGAGGATTTATTACGACTCCCCCTGTGTCTGCGCTTCTGTTAGCTGACTTCTATCTGCATTATAAAACAGTTGCTTCAACAATAATGCGTTGAAAATATATTGGAATAAAGTTTTTCTTTATTTATTAAATGCTCAACCTTCAGTTTATCAACAATTTATAGAGATGAGGAAGCCTTAGTCATAAACATTCATCGAACATATGACAATTTCAATCGTTGAAATTTCTTTTTCTCTCCTCCCATCACTCGAAAAATCCTTGACAATAAACAACTCAGAGTCCAGGACAACAACCTGAATGGCCTCATGCCATGAATCTCGCACGTACCAACCGAGTGTCACCCAGGACTGTTCTCGAATCGCTTTCTGTCAATGTATCGTTTTTTTCATGCCATCGTGAATTGCCAATTCCGTCCTCTACCCCCGGCATTTCGCCAAACTGAATTGAGAAAAGGGGGGGGGGGGAGGGGAGAGCCCTGTCGGGATTATATCACTTATACATTCGGTGAAAAGAGGACTGGAGACATCCACCCGAGTCCGTAACAATCCAACCATCGAATCACTCCATTCTGACCACTTCCCCTCTCTACCCTTCATCACCACCAACTCATTGTTTTGACGAAAATCCACCTGATTCCCTACAATTCCCTCCATCACCAGCCACATCCTCTTTCTTCATTCAGCAAAGCCACCAGGAGCCATCACCACGAAAACACAGTCATTTCCTTCTATGGTATTCCCCTTGTGAATATCCAAAAGAAGTCAATGTCACCAAGATCTCGTTCCATCACCTGATATTTTCACTCAACTCATCAATGTCGTGGACCTTTTACCCCTGGTATTTTATCTTCAAACGCTTTTCAACATTGGTCCACGTATCAATTCAAAGGAATACGACTTGGCAATTTGCTACCAACTCAGTCACTCCTCATTATTCTTCGTCTTCTGCCTCTTCAACTCCTCCTCAATTTCACTCGTGATTTCATTGAATTTGTGGATTGACGATACGATTGCCATTGAATGAGACAGAAAATTCCCTCGACCTTTTCAATTCCCCCTAATTGACAGTTGTATGTCTGATAGAAATAAAATTATCCAGTTTGTTGTTTAGACAATTTCATGAACAATTTATCCACTTAATATTATTAATTATACTTCAGGATACAGAGAGACGGCATTTGCTTATGCAATATCATCAGCTGGTGTTGCCCATTCGGTGGCAAGAGCTTGCAGTATGGGACGTCTCATATCCTGCGGTTGTGATCCATCAAGTTATACGGGAAGAACACCAGCTAAAGCACGTGGTACACATTGGAAATGGGGTGGTTGCTCTCACAATCTCGAATATGGAATGGAATTTTCCCGACAATTTTTGGATTCACGGGAGAAAGCCGGCGATATACAGTCCACCGTTAATCTCCACAATAATCAAGCTGGACGTTTGGTAATTTATTTTTTATCTCTCGATTCTCCCATCGTTCATGCCTTTGTTTTTATTCTGTATGCATGTGTGCCCATTGAATGACGGGGGGGGGGGAGAGGGTAGAAAAGCGAGAAAAAAAAGGAGAGGAGGAGTTCCCCTTACGTTCAACCACTCGCCTCGACGTTATTAAGACGAAGCCTCGGGCTGGACCACCCAACCATAGACTCATTAACTGTTTTCTACGCGACACCTCTTTGTCTAGAGTTTACCCCCAAATTTTTGACATTTTTTTTCATGATAAAGTAGTATAGGATTTACAAAATAAATTTTTGTTACAGGCACTAGCAAATAATATGCAAATTCGTTGCAAATGTCATGGAATGTCCGGCTCATGTGAATTAAAAACTTGTTGGAAAGTTGCACCCGATTTTCGACAAGTTGGAAAAACCCTGAAGGAACGATTTCGGGGTGCTATACTCGTTGCCCAAAGTAATCTAGGAAGTGTAACACCATTAACAAGGATACGTGGATCACGACGACGACGTCCTGATCGCCGGGGACAGAAAAAATTTCGTCCTGGGCGTGATAACAACAGTGGTAGTAAAAAGAAAAAAAGTCAGGGTTTAGTTAAACAACTTTTCTACTATCAGAAATCACCAAATTTTTGCGAGAGGGATCCTTATCAGGATATACCTGGTACAGCTGGACGCAGGTGCAACAGAACAAGTCCAGGGGGTGATGGATGTGCATCATTGTGCTGTGGACGTGGTTACAATGTCGTTAGACAGAGGAGAATTGAGAGATGCAGATGCAAATTTCACTGGTGTTGCGTTGTACAGTGTCAAAATTGCACAGTCGAAGAATGGATAACTGTATGCAAGTGAATTATTTATTGTCAGCACCGAGAGAACGAGAGAGATATTAATAATATACAGGATTAATTTTAATTACTGTAAATTGTCATTTCACTACATTCCGTTTGGAATTATTTCCTTTGGACTCAAATGTAAAAATGTATTTTATTAGATTAATCAATTTTTCATCCCTCCATATTTTCTCACTGTACCGAACAACAATTATTTCATTTATTTTTTTTTTCATTATTGTGGGAGATACTTGTTGTATTGATTCGAAAAGTCGATTCTTTTTTTTTCATTGATGAATCTCCCAGTGACTAATTTATTGATTCATAATTGTGTAAAGAACAAATACTTCATCGATATTCACCAGTTATTATCGTGAATGATAAACGTTAATCATTGATAATCGTCTGCATAAAAATCGCATGGCTTTAATATTCTGTATGTGTAACGAATTATTCACAATTATGAAAACACGAACTAGTAATTGAATCGTGGTATTTTAATTTATTTTCTAGTTTTACGTGTAACACTGTAACTTATATTATTTAATTATTATTGTATTAATTTAAAGAAAAATTTTTTCAAGAAACAAACTCTCAACTGTAACACCTCTATCACAGTATTATTAGCAGAGTTAATGTAAAGAAATCTGATCATCGAGAAAAGGAGAAATGAAAAATAAACAATAAAAAAATCAAATTCAATAAAAAAAACAATGATTTTAAATTATTACTCCCTCTCCCCCTCCTGCCCTACGACATGAGAACTGTTCTAATCACTTTTTTCATGTGTGAAAGAATTTCTTGAATAATTTAAGAATTTAATTTCTCTATCGCGAATTTCCACGAACAAAATTCACATTTTTTAAAAATATCTTTTCCCGGGGTGTGGTATAATAATCAAAAACCAGGAAGTTGACAGTATTCTCGACCTCTTCTCGCTCGTGAGAAGATTTTCAGATTGATCGTAAGACACAACAGTAAACTGAGAAATCCCCCAGGAAAGTAAGAAACTCAACAAGAAGATTTCAACGTTGAATCTCTAAGAGTACGACCGAGTTAACGTTGAAGATCAGTTGTTGGAGTATGTGTTGCACATAATCGTTGTAAAGTCACAAGGCGGCAAATCCTTTGACGCGACAACACCACGCGTCTACCAAGAAGAAGAAGAAGAAGCTGCGATAAAACGCATTAATTTATAGCTAAATGCAATAGTGTCGGTAAAAGATATCTCTCGGTTGTGTAAAAGTCCATCGATCCGTTCAATAAGATTAGATGCTCGTTGGGCATATCATTTGTTGCTACTTTTCTTTTGATACTATTCTCACTAGTGTCTACAACAGAGTATCTTCAATAGATTATCCATCAATCCAATAGACAATTATTTAATGGGTCACTGATTAATAAATAATCCAATTGTCTAGAATATTTCACTACAAATAATTTTTTTTTTATCTCTGGAATCTCACGAATGAAATCCATTTTTACAAATGTCGAGGGTAATATGAAGACGCACCAAGTGCTTTGAGACTTGAATCAATGAGCTAACAGGCTTGGGAGTTAGTTAATTAAGTCGACCTTATTGGATCAACGAAGCCAATGTGTCCCTCACTCCATCACTGGCCTCTGTCACCTCTCCTCACAACTTCCAAGTACTAACGATTTTTCATCGTTGGGTAGTTGGATTGTTATCCACCAGTAGCTAGTCTACCACTTCTCTCGAGGGTTGGAAAAACGTGTAGTGTTGCTCCTACATCGTGAGCAGAGGGCTTTCGCCTGCCCCTGGGGATCTAAGGTACCTCAATTGCCCAGACGGGTTAATTAAAGGTGAGTTTTATTTCTTTCATTACCTCACTTGGGTATTTTTACCTTTGTCATATCATACGAGAATTTTTATTTTCCTCAAACAATGAAATTGGCGAAGAAAATTTTCCGCCCGGCAATTTTTTTACAATGAAAAACTACTTGGGGTAAAAAAATATATAACGATTAATGCTGCCACCCTTCCTGGGTCGCCTTAACTCCGTGCAAATGTCAATTTATACATTCGGGATGTACACGAACCGGTCCCAACGCCCAATCACGTCCATTCCCATGTCCTCAACGATCCAAAAACCCATACCCTGACTTTCCCACAGAATATCACTCGTCCCCAAATCCTCTCATCGACACTCACTTCCATATCTGCTTCCATTCACCCGTAAAAAAATCGAGAATAAAGACAAAACGAAGACGATAAAAATGTGTAAAGACTTTTTCCACTTGTTCAACTGCATTGAGCATCAATAATTTAACACCAGGGTGTCATCCAATAATTTTAAACTCCCATGAGGAAAGGTGGAACGAAATCAGATAAAATCGAGAGGAGCTTGAGAATAAAAGAAATGGCAATTCAACCTCGTCAATGCATCAGAGCTTTTTTTATTATTTTTTTATTTTCGGAAGCACGTTTCAGTGACGCGTTCTCGCTTCTATATCTCCTTGCGAATTACAACTGACAAAAAGTTGCATTACATGGGTTTATACGTACACGGTGAAGCCGACAAATCGTTGCATTATACGATAACCGAGAGGAAAGAAAGAGAGATGAGGGTATTGAAAAAATTGTTAACACAATTGAGAATAAATTATAATGAAAATGATTCCGTTGTTGATTTTTTTTTCTCCCATTATCCCGAGGGATATTCAGTGAGACTCCTTGAACACTCAATCAAATCATTGACGTAATGATATTTTTGGAAAATTGAATTATTAGAGTGAAAAGAGATAAGAAATGTTTTACGTTTTGCAAAGGAACTTCTCGCGTATATCCGATTAGTGAAGCTTAGCAAATGCTGTACGAGGTCGAGAAAAATTAAATTATTTATAATGTCTCTGTTATTTAGGTAAATAAAATCGATAAATTTTGAGGTGAATATTAGTTCATATCATTTATTAATTTTTCAAGTGCTAAAAAATACGTGAAAATTCCGGTCATTTATAGGGCTATTGACAGTGAGAAAAAAATATATAAAGGAGAATGGATTATCGGAGGGGGCAATATGGTAGCCAGGAGAGCTTTGACTTCCGAGACGATGAGGATCGCCGAAGGCAGCTGGGGCGTTCAGCTCATCGAGACGATGATTATGAATTCAGTAATGGAAGGGATTATGATCCACCGAGAAGGGATCGTTCCTCTAGTCAAAATCACGATAGCAATATGGTTTACAGAGGGCAAAAACCTAAATCAAGAATTGAGGAGTCCAGGGCAACTGGAAAACCAGGACCTGGAACTTTGAAGACCATGGACAGTATTCAGGATCCTGGCAAACGTTATGTTTTAAAGGATATCATAGGGACTGGGGTTTGTGGTACCATTTACTCAGCGGTGGACACTCAAGCTGGTGAATACGAATAAATAAATTCTATTATTTAAATAAAAAATCCCATAGAGTTTCCTACAAAGTTCGTATCCCACTCATCACTCGAAGATTGTTAAATTGATTAAATCACGGAAATGAATAAATCCTAAGATAATATCCCATCAGCCACTAATACCGATTATCAACAGGTAACAAGAAAGTTGCAGTGAAAATTCAAGATCTGACCCCCGACACACAACAACTAATAGTCGAAGAATACCGTGTACTTCGTGATTTCTGTGGCCACTCAAATCTCCCTGATTTCTACGGTATTTACCGTAAGAGATCATCGCGAAAAGGAGACTACGATCAAATATGGCTGATCATGGAGGTAAGTATGATACTTGGAACCAATGAAACCATGAAAAAACTGATAAAATCGTTGTTATCCTATCCCCTCTATACCACCGATATCACGGTGAACCGATTCATCCAACATCACCGTAACCAAAGTACTCTATCTACCTCTCTCTTACTCACTTCATCTTGTTTCTGGTGAATGGTGA
Organism: Diachasmimorpha longicaudata; assembly: GCF_034640455.1. Taxonomy (NCBI): domain Eukaryota; kingdom Metazoa; phylum Arthropoda; class Insecta; order Hymenoptera; family Braconidae; genus Diachasmimorpha; species Diachasmimorpha longicaudata. The sequence continues at coordinate 3,311,687 of NC_087243.1, forward strand.
ATTTTTCACTGTTAGTTGGCGATCTCCCTCGCAACCCGGAGGCAATTTCAGGGATTTGAGACGCTCGAATACACGGATAATTTACGACACGCGTGGCCATTAAACAATCATTAAACTCGTTCGTATATGCAGGTGAGGTCCCGGCTACGTCGCTGTACTTAATTTACGATCAGACCTCCATCGGTGCTCCAAAAAATATTATTACTTATCGCTTTTTGTGTCTGTAATGAATAATTATTATAAACCGAATATAATACGTAATATCATCGAGTAACAAACTAGATCAGTCTATCGGTGAGCTTAATTGAAATACCCATCACCCTTTATTATCGCCATTATTTGAAAATTTTTCGCATTTGAAAAAAAAATTACTCGTTGAAAGAAGATACCATTCCCCACTGTCGTACCACCAACTTTATTTTATTCCCACGTCCCACCTCCCCATCATACACCGAGATTAATTGCAGACATTTGAGTCGACAGGACTCACCCTCACCACGTTCACCAGAGTCATAACTCGGTGGTGTGTAGGCAAGAGGTGTATGGGGGGAGGGGTGTTCACGAATCATGCGCTCGTCCTCCAGCCCATACTCTCCATGAAAGCATATATGCTACCAAAGACTCTTGACTATGCGATCATAAATGCACGATATGAATTATCGTTGGCTATAAATCACTGGCACATTGTCGTTACGCGTCCTCTTACATTTTAGACCCTACCTCACCCCTCACCCTCGCCCTTCTCTTATCCTTGCTTGTAATAAAGTTCATACCTGTAACTCACTCTGTTTCCTCTTACTGCTCTTGGCAGAATGCAATTCGTCCAAATAGTGAAACAAAAATTTAAAATGATGGGAAATATTTGAAAAATTATTATTCCAAGAATTCAAACGATGAAAAAAAAAAAATTTAAAAATCGTATTTCAGGGTTACTCTTTTCCCTCCCCAACAATCAAGTATCAGAAAATATCAGTATTTTTCACAAAAGATACTAAAATTTAACAAAACCAGTCCAGTATTTTTACAAACACTGATAATTACAGAGTAAAGATATAAATCCGTGAGAGTTTAAGAAAACCACAGGCGAATAATGACCTTCCCTGAATGCTCAGTCGTCATTTATCTCTAAAAAAGTCAACCACAATTCAATTCTCATTTCCCACCACCCCTGCTCCCTAGATTACTTCCTCAATTACCCAGGTATTTCTATTATCGCTCGACATTACACCGTGTCTCTCCCTACCTTAATTTTCCCACTTTTTTTTCTTCTCTTTTCTCTTTAAACCCGAATGAACGTTAAAAATATTTTTGTCTTCATCATCTTCTTCATGTGGCTGTTTCCCAGCTATGCGAGGGGGGACCAGTCATGGATCTTGTGAGGGGTCTCGGTGTCTCCGAGAAGAAAATGCAGGAGGAGCAGATCGCTTATGTTCTCAAAGAAGTAGTCAAGGTAAAGACAATATTTAACCCAACTAGTAAAAAAAATTGAACAATCGGGAGATTTACTTTGAAAATTAATCTATGAAAATTACCAGTACATGATCGACATAATTTCATTCAATTCATTAAAAAATTTAACCCTATCCAATAAATTATTAAATACCATTGTAGATTCACCTCCTACCCCATTCCTCATTCTCAACGCAATCACCCTCAAACGCACAAGTTCGATTGCACAAAGGCTATGGTCCTATACCGGTAGCAATTCGTCTGCTCTCTCGAGTTTTTGCGGTAAATCAGGCCAAGCTGACATTTAATGCCGGCAAATTACACGCGAAATAAATACTCACACCGGTGCATGTTACGTTAAACCTCTCATATCTATCCTTCTCTCCACGATTACCCTCTCACTCACCACCATACACATTTTGTGTAACTTTATCTCGGTTTAATCATGAAAATGGGGTATATGAAGCCAGAAAGAAATCGGTTTTAACAAGTTACCGACCACCAAGTATGTCTTGATGAGTCGTGAATTAATGATTTCATGCTTGTGTCACAATTTCATTTCACCAGAGTAAAATACTGATATTTTTTATTTTAATCAAATCAACTCGACTCATTAATTATATGAAAATTATCCCTATTCACATTATTAATACGAATCAATGATGATTATCCCTCCTACAATACCCTAGGCCCTAGCTTATCTCCACGAAAATCGTGTAATTCATCGAGACGTCAGAGGTGACAACATTCTTCTGTCAAAAGAGGGAGAAGTCAAGCTCGTTGACTTCGGTTTTTCAAGAATGTTCAAAGGCGAAGCTGGTAAACGAAATACAACAATTGGATCACCCTGCTGGATGGCACCAGAAGTTGTCACTAGCCGAGGCGATTCCGACGGTGGATACACAGCAAGATCCGATGTCTGGTCCCTTGGAATAACAGCTATTGAACTGGCGGATGGTAAAGCTCCCTTCCAGGACATGCACCCAACGAGAGTCCTCTTTCAAATCGTGAGAAATCCACCACCAGGTCTCCACAGGCCTGTCAATTGGTCCGAGAACTTCAACGATTTTATTGCCGAATGCCTGGAGAAGAATCCGGAGAATAGGCCAGTCATGGCCGAGATGTTGATGCATCCCTTCCTCGCAGAACTACCCGAGAACGATTATCATCTGACGCAGGAGCTGAAGGCCCTCTCCATGGGTGTCAGGGAGAGGAGACAGGTACCACGACCTCCGGAGGTCATGGTGAGAAATGGATTCCTCAAGAGGGACCAAGAGAGACCGGCCGAAGCCATGTTGACGGAGGATTTAGCTGCCCTGGAGGTCCTCACTGAGGACACAGTACTCGATGAACTTCAGGAGAGACTTCGCAGGGGCCATTTTCAAACATTCGTTGGAGATATCCTAATCATTCTCAATCCCAATGAGATTCAAGATATTTATGGGAATGACGTGAGTATGTCAGTAGTAAACTAATCTCCCCAACTCCCCTGATAAAAAAATTAATGATTTTCTATGTCAGTACCATGAAAAATACAACTTCAAATCACGATCGGAGAACTCTCCCCACATTTACTCAGTGGCAGATAGTGCGTACCAGGACGTACTCCATCACGAGGAGCCCCAGCACGTTCTCTTTGCTGGTGAAAGTCATTCCGGGAAAACAACAAATGCACTACATCTTATCAAACATCTCATGTACCTCGGCAAGGTATACCAGAAAATTAATAATAATTATTGAAGAGTGCAATCGTACTTTATGGGGGGGCAATAAAAATATTTAATATCTCATTGAAGAGCGCAACGGACATTGGAGTGAGAGTTTTCAAAGCCATTGACTTGATTCACTCATTCTCCCATGCAGCAACACCACTAAATATCAATTCAACACGATGTGTTTTGCAAATACAAACGACATTTGGATCAACTGGAAAAGCATCGGGTGCTATTTTCTGGTTGTATCAGCTGGAGAAATGGAGAGTATCCACTAAAGACACGTAAAAATAATTTTTTAATCCCAATTGTCTGACATTTTAATTCACTCACTACTGAAAATTGTCGTATTTATTTTTCTTTCCAGAAATAAATCAAATTTTCACGTTTTTTATTACTTGTACGATGGTATTGAGGCTAAGGGGAGATTGAAGAAGTACAATTTACCCCGGGGTAGGCAGATGAGGTACCTCAGGATGAACGATTCAAGCACGAGAAATCGTTCATTTAAAGTAAGAAATGATCCTCAGGGAAATTCATTAAAATTTGATGAGATAGAGGAGACACTGAGACTCATGGAAATGGATGAATACACTGATTTCATTTGGTCTACACTGTCAGCCATTTTACTCCTTGGGGAGGTGTCCTTTGCCGAGGGGAGTAATGGGGAGGCTGAAGTGGAAAATACTGATCTCGCTTATACCGGTAATAAACCCCTTCGACAAAGTATTTAATTACTTTGGCAAAAAAACCTTTTCCAAATTATTTCTTCACACCTGGCACATAATTAAAAAATTATTTCTCTTCAATAGTGGGGGGACACTTAGGGGCAGATCCCAAAAAATTCGTCTGGTGTCTCACCAACTACTGTATTCTAAAGAAAGGAACTGCAGTACGTCGTAAACACACTTGCGAGGAAGCCAAAGAGGCTCGCGATGTTCTAGCAAATACTCTATATCAAAGATTAGTCGATTGGATAATTAATACCATCAACATAAAATTAGCTATGACGAGAACACTCTTCGGGGATAAATACGTTGTTAGTGTTCTGGATATGTTCGGCTTCGAGTGCTTCTCTGTCAATCGATTTGAACAGCTGATTGTGAATACTATGAACGAGCAATTACAATGTTATTATAATCAGAGGGTATTTGCATGGGAAATGGTATGTTGAACAATTGTTTATCTGTTAAACGTTCTCGTTATCCTTCGCCACAATTTCTTCATCATTTTACATTTCAGCAAGAACAAGAAGAGGAGAATATTCCAGTCCAGCACTTTCATTACTACGATAATCGCGAAGCAATCGAACAACTCATGGGAAAAAATTCCGGATTATTCCTCTTAATCGATCACGCCTCACGCCAACAACAGGACACTCAGTACATGATTGAAAAAGTCAAGAGACACGCGAAGAGTGTTCACGTAAAAGCTGTGAGCTATCATGAATTCACTATTGCCCATTACACTGGAAAAATCACTTACGATGCAACTGAAATTGTCGAAAAGAACCGGGACTTCATTCCCCCGGAGATGATCAACACTATGAGACTATCTTCCCACGAAATCATCAAGCAATTGTTCACAAATCAATTGACAAAGTCTGGAAATTTAACGGTTATTATTGAGGGGCCTAAAACATCACAGAAGAGGGTGAAACCCAAGAGGGAGCTTTTGGGATTGCCCGAGCCCTCGAGACTTAGGGTAAATCTAATCTAATTTGATAATTGATTTGATTGAATGAGTTTAATTGACTTTTTTATCTTCTTAAAAAATCAGAGATTCAATACAGCATCGAGAGGGCAATTTTCTCAAACCCGAAAAATGCGAACGTGTGCGGCAATATTTAAGTCAACGAGTTTGGAAATTCTCAAGAACCTCTCTATCGGCGGAGGTAGTGGAGGAACGCATTTCGTGAGGTGTATCAGGGCCGACCTAGAAGCAAAGCCTCGTGGATTTCACCGAGAGATAGTGAGACAACAAATGAGAGCACTTGCTTTACTGGACACTGCCAAAGCTCGACAGAAAGGGTATCCCCACCGGGTGCCATTCCAAGAATTCCTCCGAAGGTGCAAATAACTTGTTAACAATCACGACTATTTAGTTAACAATATATATTAAACAAATAATAATTCCCTCACATTCTAGATATCAGTTTCTAGCTTTCGACTTCGACGAAAACGTGGAAATAACCCGAGACAACTGTCGACTACTGCTGGTACGTCTGAAAATGGAGGGTTGGGTTGTTGGTAAAACAAAAGTCTTCCTCAAATACTACAACGAAGAGTACCTAGCCCGGCTATACGAGATTCAAGTCCGGAAGATCATAAAAATTCAAGCAATGCTTAGGTCTTTCCTGGCGAGAAAAAAAGCTAATCGAGTGGCGAATAAGAAAAAGGGAAATGAAAAAGCTAAACTTCAGAAAAAGTTAAGTGTCTCCAACATGTCGCAGGAAGAAGCAGCAACAAAAATTCAAGCACGATTTCGAGGTCATCAAGCACGAAAGGAAACTGGACCTCTCCTGAAGGGTGACTTTGACGCTGATACTAAAGATTTCATGGCTTACTACTTCAGAAAATGGAGGACTAAGAGTGTCTTCCAGGTAGGAATGCAAGTGGAAAAAACTGATCGATCAATTTACTCTCATTTTACATGTAAATTCCCCATCGCTGATTGATATTTTTTTTTTCCTGACTCTAGTTGGCCAGAAAAAAAAAAAGTCTCATGTCGTATAAATGACAAGAAATAAATTTCTATGGACAATTTTCAACTATCGAGATCACTTTTTTCCTTTACAAAATAATGGAATAAATAATTAATTTCCCATCCCTACCCTCCCCCCAGGTCCTTCTTCGATACCGAGCAGTTCGCTACCAAGACCTGGTGCAACTCTCACAACAGGTGCACCTATTCAATCAGGCATTGAATTCATCGATCCATAAATCAAACTTAAAGGTGCCATCAGGGAGAATCGATCCCAATGTGACTGTCGATTCATTTCTAGAGAAACGAATGCCCCAGGTACACAAACTACCCTTCGATCTGAGCCAGGAATTCCCCATGTTCGACACAACCTACATGAACGAGCCCTCCACCTCCAGAAGGCACCGGGGTAATTCCCTGTGCTCCTCATTATCCGACGAGGATATGCACGAGAATTGGGACGCACCTCTCAGGCGACAAACCGTCCCCTGGTTCGCAAATACAAACAAGAGAGATGTTGAAGTGCAAACAACCAACTCCCCGCATAGATCACCAAGGGCTCCCGTCAACAGTGGACAGAGTATCATTAATACTCCTTATTCAAGGGATCCCCGAGTACCTGTTCAATTACCACCTGAACCTGCCCCACCCAAGATCACCTCGACTGTGAATAGCAGGGGAAATTTCATGGGACCAACTGGACCAACTGCTGGAAGCTATCTATCTCGCTCAGTACGTCTAATAAATTCTCATATTTATTACACCAATTAACCCTAATTGTTCATTAAATTCCAGAATAATTATATGAAAAATAATACCGAAACGGTGAGGTCCAAGAAAAAAACCCCACCTCCACCGATTCCACAAATACAAAATAGAAATTGGGGAGATAACGAGGGATCGAATCGAAGGGGAAGTGCTGACGAGCTAGATTTCGATAGAAATCGAAATATGGCTAGTACTAATAGGTAATTATTACTCGTACGTAATTATTTCTGATTATTAACAACTCCCAACGGCATAATATTATTTTATTTATGATAATGTGACTTTCAGGGCGAATCCGATTAATGAATTGAAGTCTATTGGACGTAGAAATAGCAATAATAATGATTTTGATGAGGAGCCTCCCTTTAATTTCCAGGTATAACACTCAATCCCATGAAATAATTAATTAAACTCATTATCAAAGCACATTGTGGAGTCATTAAGTGAGGAATAAATTTATCCTGTTGTTTTTTCAAGGCAATGCTTCGAAAAACTCCTCATCAACGTGAATCCATGAAACGTACCCCTATATACGACAGCTATCGACCACCCCCACCATCATATGACCCACCCTCTCTACCAAAACCATTGAAACAAGTGCGGGAAAATGAATTTAGCTATAAAGCCAGTAATGATCCTGATGCTGTGACAGTTTATCGTAGTGGAAGTAATGTTGAGTCTCCAGAGTGGAGTCCCAACGAGATGGTGAGAATGTCAGAGGAATATGGACGTGAGGGGGCCTGGGGAGGTGACGAGGCCGAGGATAAAGCTATTCCGAGCACTTCTATTATGGAATCAGGTAAAAAAACTCAGCGAATTGATGCACCAACGACTGTTATTGGACCTGATGGACTATCTCGTGTCGAAATTGCACCGGGTATTATTGTGGAGGGTTATTGCAAGGATTTTTAAGCTCAGAAATTATGAAAAAATCATAATATTACATGATAAATAATTATTAGCGCTTTGCGAAGGCGCTGCGAAAACGTTTCCGTAAAAAAACGATGAGAATAACGAAGTACCGATTTTTTAGTAATTAATTATAATAAAAAAATATGAGGAAGAGCAGAATAAAAACCGCAAATGGATAAAATCCATAAATTATCGTAAAAAAAATAATGTTAATAAGCGCATATAAATTCGTGAACAATCACAGATTATTCAACGAATAAAATAAATAAATCCAAGTCATAGGACTTGTTAAATTATAAAAATAACTTTATTTCAGACGTATTATTTTCCGGGAATTATGAATAATTCATAATTCCACTCCCTACACTTGTTAAATAAATACCAATTATTTTTAATTAATACATAAAAAATTAGAATGTTCATACAACCTGCAAAACTCAACTAGGTATAAAATATATTGCGAGTATAAAAGACTCTGGTTGATAAATGATTGAACAATAACTGTACTGATCTACTGGCCATAGAATACTTCCGCTGTAAAAATTATAGATAAGAATAAATGAATAAAAAATCACAATAAAATTAAATAAATTATTCTGGATACCTTCCCTCTCTCTTGTATAAATTTTCCCCAACTAGTCGGGCGGCTGACGACTTGTCTGGTGAGAGCTTTGCTTTATTATATTGACGAGAGTGTCGAGCTTTGTTGGATGAGCTATCTGGAGGACCATGTGAGCCTCCTCCAGGATCAAGAGGCCATTGTGGGCATCTGATGCTGATAAATTATGACAGGATATTACATGTGTTTTCCAAGCTGCATGGTTTGGTAGTATCTAGTAAAATTGGGAAGAAACTTCCATGTATTTTATGTTAATGATAATTAATCGTTGGAAAGTAATAAAGAATAAAAAATCCATCTTCCAACATTCAAAATTGGACATTTTACCTCTGCGCACCATTTACAATTGAGCTTGGGTGAGCTTGTATGAACAGCTTTAATGTGCCTCCTCCTGAATCCCCAGGAGGTGTAAGCTCGGTCGCAGAATGGACATGGAAAAGGTGGGTACCCAGCATTGGCCTTGTCCACATGGGAATTATCAGTATAATAAGAATTCTCCGGAATTGAAAAAGATGAAAATGCAGTTGGATGAGATTTTCCAGGATTGCAATCAATCTTATCCTCGCAATCCACTGTAATTGTTTCAACATTTTCGGAAATCATCCTCGTGCCTTGAATGACTTCCTCATCATTAGTATATCTTTTACTGAATCTCGCAAGATTTTCAGAGGCCTCTGGTATCACTGTCACCGATGGCATTGACGATGTGCCTGTAAATATTTTTTCAATCGACAGGTTAATAATGCTAGAGGGTTCAATAAATTCAATCTATTTCATAAATATAAAATATTCATGTATTTTTTTTTTCGTCGGTTCTTGTATTTATCCGTTACTTCCTGATACACATTTTTGGATAGATCTGGATTATTCTGAAAAATTCCCGGACTTCATTCACATAAATCGAGAAGCACTCGAATTATATTACTTGGATTCTGTAATTGAATGAAACATAATAATTTACATGAATAAAGTAATGAATATTCACCGATAAATAAATGAATTAATAAATCAGAAACCAAATATCTACTTGAGCAAAATGCACTAGATCATGAATAATATTTTGTCAATTAAATAGTACGTAATTAACGAAATCTTTGACTCGATTGTATCCAATCACAGAATCATATCTATCATCTAGATTTTTTCTGTATCTTACACAATGTATCGATTAATCCTAGCTCGAACTCTATAAGCATTCATTGACATAATATTTATTCAATAAATCTCACATTTAAATTAAGTATCCTTATCACCTCATTACAGATATAACAGCAAGTTCACTAATGCACTCGATATATCTTCACAATGAACACTACCCGTGCGATTTATTCAATCGTGTGTTTTTTTTATATCCTAGGAGGGTTTTAAAGCTAACTTTCATATTACAGAAAATGCTGGAATGTTTTTTTTTCGTGAATAGATTACTTAATGATTGAAAAACAATCTCTTGGAGGGAATAATTTTGAAGATTTGAAAAATTTATCGACTGTTGTTATAACTTTGGAATTTTTTCTGAAGAATATCCAAGTGGAATGTGTCGACAACCCCCTGCAAGTGCAATAAATGACATTCCACCTGGACAATCTCGATCTAAAAGAACTGACAAGTCAGTGATGGCGTTTTCGTTTAGCCCCTGACTTGAGCCTTCCTAGTCATTGAGTGAAAACAGCCCTCCTCTGACAGAGATACCTCTTCAACCCCCTATTACTAGTATCAATCTTTGTAACACAAGTCTTCCACGCTTCCTCCCATTCCACACTATTCGCTGACATTCCAGTAAAATGCAGTAAAACTTCCCTGATGAGTCTTATTTTGTTACTATCAAACTGTCGTTTTCCCATTTTTCCATTGACATTACACATTATCCTCTCTTCAGATGTAAACAATAACTTCATGATATCACAAGCCAGATGATCCGTAGGTCTCGATGTTGCCCAAGATCCAATGATTTCAGGGCTCGGTAGTAAATCAGCATATGGTAATTGTTGATAAGGATAAAGTACAGCTTTTGCCTCCGTAAGTCCTGAAGGGCTTGACAGCGAACCAGAAATCTCTTCCATTGGATCTCTAACATTCCCTGCCACACACATCATGTTTTCTATTTGTCTGTTCTCTTTGTATTCTTCAGGTGTAAATTTTCATGTTTTTTGTGCGTTTAGGAAAGAACACAGACGAGAACTCAATACAAGCAAACACAGTCACGCGATTATCAACTTCACAGGCACTAATTAATTTTTTTTATTATTTATTGATTAAACATTTAGTCTAGACTCTAGAGCTAGAGAGAGTTTCATCATTTTTAGGGTGCGATTTAGGGAACTGGGAATATTTCAAGTTATGGAATCAAAATGTTGAGGATTTTCAGGAATTTTCATGCATTTTTATGTAAACTACACACCTTGAGTGTCGTTTGGACTCGTTGGATCTAGTCTGTTTCGCTCAACGTCTTCAGTATCTGTTTTTTCAAGATCTTCGAGATTTACTTCGAATGGTTCTATCTAGAAGAAAAAAATAGCAAAGGTTCATTTTAAATTCCCTCTAGTCAATTAAAAAAAATGCAGTGAGTTAAATCCAGCAGTTACTTTCATCTCAAGAGGATCATAAACAGCATTGGCAGTAAGATGATCCATATCCATATCTTTATTACTCTTCTCACTGCTGGAGGTATCACTCATACTCATGGACCTAGGCCTCTTCGGTGTCAGAGCAGTTTCAAGAATAGAACTGTCATTTCCTTTATCCACTTTTTTTTTCTTCCTCTTGGGGACTTCCTCACCAGCATTTTGAATGACCTTTTCTAGAATAGGAGGTCCCAGGTCTGTGAGCTTCGTGCAAACATCCTTAGCCAATGAATCGTTACCAGATAGTCCACGAATTTGGAGGGTCTCAGCTGCTTTCAGCAGTGCTGATAATTTTTTCTCCTCGATATTCACTTCACCTTTATATATAAATATAAGGAGAGCCTCGAGCTCAGTGAAATGAACATCCTGGAGGATTATTACTGGGTGTTGACATGGATTTGCCTGTAAAAAAATCATAGATAGAATCCTTTGAATAATTCATGGACCCTACTCCCCCCCAAAAAAGACTTTATTTTAAAAATAATAATAAAATCAATGAATGAGAATAAAAATCACTTACCTGAAAAACTTTTTTAAAAAAAGGACTACTGGCTGACAAGATAACCTTGTGAGCAGTCAAACACTGTCCATCACTAGCCAACGTAACATCAACGAGACCCTCCTCTTCCCAGAGGCTCTCGAAGCTCGTGGCAATATTGTTCAAAAAACTGTTCCACTTCAGACATATCTGATTATCCATGATAAAACTGTTTAATTAACGCAACGACAAGTACATGGAAATAATTTCCTCACCGCGTACCCACCCACTATCACGAATTTCAACCTCTCAAAAACTATTGTCTTGTGATAATCTTCAGACTTGAATCGTAACAAGTCACTGGTTCCGAAAAAAAAAAAAACCACTAATAAACACAACGTTGTGTAATTATCGCCATAATGGCGTTTACAGTAACGAAAAAAATCCGAGGAAACAACTAGCACCACCTTCTCCAGCTCATGTTTATCTCCCCCTCCGCCCTCGAGCCTGTCGATAGTGGCGCCAGTTTTATTATTGATGTCAGGTGTCTTGCACCAGCTGTGATACGATATTTTATTCTCGCGGATCAGGTAGTTCATTAGAATTTGCTGGAATTTGCTTGAGAGACATAACTCTGACGTCACATCATCATGGGGTATCAGAATTTACTGATTTTTAAAGGGATTTGATGAGTTTGAGGAGGAGAAGGTAATGAACCTGAACTAGAAGCTGATGTGGGACATAACCTAGGGAGCAATAATGGTAATAATCATTCATTTGGATATAATTAACGGACGTAAACATTCAGAAGATGAATATCTTATTCGATCAATATTTATTTTAACTTTGGGGAAATGAATCAACAATTTTTTCAAGTCAATTGTGACTTTTGATGTTGGATATTGGATTTCTTGGTGGGGAAGTTGATTTTAGGGGTTTGTTGATCATTTCTAGGCAACACAAGACGAGGAATACGTCAAGAGCGACGAGTTTGATACGTCTGATGAGAATGAGAGACCATCAGGGGAAAGATGGGCACCTGTTGGGGCTAATGATGGGGACAGTGATTTCACTGATGACTACAAGTGTTCTGACAATATGGAAAGGTAAGATTTGTATACCATGGAATGGGGAAATCGAGGTAAAATAGATAATGAATTTTTATCATCGAGTGAGAGACAAACCGTAATATTCTCATTTCACAAGAATTATAACTTGTCAGTAATTAATTAAAGAACCCCATTAAGTATTCGTTTCATCCCAATCGCCCCTATTAATGCATGAGTCTGAGGGACTAATGTAGAGGATGAGGTACTAACATTTGGTGAATTTGCCAGTATTTCTTATAATATGGACAGGCTTAAGTTGCTCGAGGAGGAACAGGAAATGCTCAACTCTTCGCTAATAGCATTAACTACGCATTTTGCACAGGTAGAATATTTTAACAATAAATTTACACCGCATTAGTTGAAAAAAATTGGAATGACGACTTAATTAATTTTTTGTACGTTATTCAGGTGCAATTTCGATTGCGACAAATTGTGGACGCACCCACAGATGAGAAAGAAAAACTCCTGAAGGAACTCGAGGAGTTTGCCTTCAGGGGAATTCCAGATGTTCCAAATACAGTTGCACTGAGGAACAGATCCTCCTCTTCGTCCATTTCTCTATGTGAAAATGTAAATAATAACCCAAATTCCAATTTATTTTATCTAAAGAGGTAAATAATAATCAAATGACCACTCTATTTTTAAAAATTTACTTCAGAATGGGTGCAGTGCTTATGATGAAGAAGTGGAATCCAAGATAGCCCTACAGAAGTCTAAGCAACGAGAATTAATCGAACAGTTGAAAGTTCAACTAGAGGACCTTGAAAAATATGCATATGAAACTGATGGCCAGGACTTGCCACAGAGTGTGATTTTAGAGCGACAAAACATGATAATTAGTGAGTTTATTATCTCTGATTTTCTATTGGCAAATTAATAGTTAATATCCCTTCATTCTCCCCTGCCTAGACCATTTGAAAGAAAAATTAAACTTCGAAGTAGACGACCTCTGTAAACTTCCCCTGGACGACCTCCGCTGGCAGGTGGACCACGCGATAAACGAAATAGTCAGCCCTTTAAAAATGAAAGAACAGCTGGTGAACCAGCTAAAGACACAGGTAGCAGACCTAGAGCGTTTCATCCACTACCTCCAGGGTGAGGTGAGCTCAGAAACTCTAGCCTGCACCTGTGCCTGTCCTGTTCACACAACTGGGCTAAAGCCTTCGCAAAAATCTAAGCGCCAGATTCCTCTGATGGATCGAAACGACGATAGTCATACAAAAACCCTGAATACAGTTCGAAAAGTCATAACTCTTCTCCACATCTACCTGATGTCACAATTAGGTTGCAGTAGTGATAGAACTCGAGGGAAAAAAGACAGTAAGACCACCTGGAGGGACTTGAGAACTCGCCTGGACATCGCCATTGAGCACGTCCTGGAAATTGCTGCTGAAAGCGAGGAGAGTCACTCTGATCCACATGATAACGATGATGATGATGACATCGATCTATACACATCTGATTGTGAATCCCCTAAGCAACATACACACGCAAAAATGACTTCTGCAGTAAGAAAACACCTGGCTGTCTGCATCAGAGACCTCATGGCCCATGGCCTGAGCTCTGATGTTCGTTCCAACAGTGTTGTACCCTTCGTGGGCTGTTTTCCACAGAGAAAAAATATAACTGTCGATCAAATGCACCCCTGGGAGCTCATCATTAAATACTATGAATTTAAAAATGGACACAGATATAACTCTAGCCCAGCCCAGAAACTCTCTCAGAGCTTCAACCTTGCTCTAGTCAATGAGAGAACTGTCTCACCGAAGCAGAGTCTTCTCACTACTGTCGGGAACATTGTCGCGAGCCATTCGCAATATAAACGAAGTTATAATTCCCACTTCAAGGCTTTCATCTGTGCAGCTTTGAATGCTAAAAAATTGGTACCCTGGCTACGGCTTATCCTTCAGTGTCAGTATTTATTAGAGAATCACTATATGTCTTGGAGTTATGTCGTGAAAACCGGATTTCAAGATGCATTTCATGCACTTGATCGTCTAACTACAACCCCCTTTGATCTTCCGGTCGACCTGGCAGTCCGGCAATTCCAAAATATCAAGGATGCATTTTGATGAATCTCCGAAAGCCCTCAAATTATCGTAAATTGTTAGAATTCATGAGTTGTGCTAAACAATCGTTACATTCACAATGTTTAACAACAAAAATAATTAGAAAACCAGTTAACCAAGACCATTCATCAATCCGTAAAAATGCATCCATTGCTTTGAATCATTAAGTGCAGTGCGTATGTTAATCACGCACAGAGCATTATTCAAATCAGAGAAAAAATAATTTTATCATTCATTTATCTGTAACATTGATTTACCCCTTGCATTGCATTGATTAATTTATCTGATGCATGACGAAGGCATTTATTTATCATTTAGCCAACAGATATCAAAATACTTTGCATAAGATATTTATTTACTAAACCAAAGAATTGTAAAGTAAATGTTGATTTACATAATTTAAAGAATGTAAAAATGAATTCAATAAACTGTTGATTATTTATGAATGCAAAAAGACCAGAGTATTAATTGAAGAATCTAAAGAAAAATCATCTACCCGACATGTTCCTTTGAATGTTCACGTTTTTTATCAATTTAACAGTTCTTTGGTAATCGATTGAACTCAGAAGAATTTTGCACAATTAATTAAGCAATGCAGTACAATTATCTACGAAATATTTGTACAATATTTTTCGAACAGTGTAATTAATCAATCGATTTTTTTTCGCGCATGCCTGAATCTCCAGGGCGTATTGTCTGGACCACCCAGTTACCATCCGAGGCCCCAAATACATGTAAGAGAGAGATAGAGTAATCTACCCATCAATTCCCCTCTCATATCTCTGATAACAAGTACTAGACTACTCGGTTCATTGAATTGACAGCAGTTTTGCGGGAGATTTATACCCTATAGCATTGCTCGAGTATTTTTTATCATTTGTGCTCAAATCGTGAAATTCTCTCGTCAATTAACTATTTTTAATTAACCCTATCATGAGGAAGTACGTTGGTTTCCTATGTCTAATTCTTCAGGTGTCAATTGGACACTGTGGGGTGAGTGATAAAGCGGAAATTGAATATTAACGAAAAGTACTTTGACTTGTTCTGTTCTAAAGTAATTGAATTTAATTACACGTTCATTTATCTATGAATGAGAGAAGCAATGAAGATACTAAAATGCACCCGTATATTTTATCGAATAAATCTTTTCTTTAATTCAGCCGGTTGGGCGACCCGATTTCGTCTCAGATGAAATGATTGCATTGGCAGCAAGTGTTGTCAATGCATGTCAAACACAGACAGGCGTAGCTACAGGTAATCATCGTGTTATGTATAAATCTTTAACACCATTACCAGCACAATTTTCAGATAATTTATAGCCTTGTATGAATGAAACTTAATGAATGCAAATGTAATGATCGACAGCTGACATTGAGGCTGTCAGAAATGGACAATGGCTAAACTCAACACCCTTAAAGGTAATTAGTTCAATGAAAATTCATCCCTTAATTAAATTCCAATTTTATCCCACTTGAGAAAAATAATTAACAATATGTCCAGTGCTATATGTACTGCCTTTGGGAACAATTTGGTCTTGTCGATGACAAAAGAGAGCTCAGTCTCAACGGAATGCTAACATTTTTCCAACGAATACCAGCCTACAGGGCAGAAGTGCAAACAGCGATCAGAGAGTGCAAGAAGATTGGTAAATTCTTCGGTATTTATTTTTTTATTATTATTTTCTCTTCAGTTGGTTATTTTTTAATAATTTCCCTACAATATCCACATTACTAACTATCCTGACTTGGCTTATTGCTCAGCTGATGGAGACAACTGCCAGTACGCCTACACCTTCAACCTGTGCTATTCAAAACTATCCCCAAGGGTACGAAACAATATTAAATATAATTTTCCCTTCAATAAATCTGCCCTAAATCTACACTAATATCCATTCCTTATTTGTTTTTCAGACTTACTATTTGTTCTAACTGCCGAAAACCGACCGAATACGTGTAATCACCTTCAATGTGTTCATTAACGAAGCACAAGACGAAGTAACTCGCCGAATACTCAACTTATGTATTATTATTGATATCAAAAAATTAACAATCACATAAACAACATTTTTTTTGATGAAACCTGTACGTTTGATGGAATATTACTATTGACTTTAATAAAAAAAACATTGAGTGTCATAAATGATAGTTACGTATGCTAATTCTCCCTGGGTATTATCAATAAGTGAAAAAATATTGAGTGTTAATTATAGTCGAAGATAATAGATCATTGAAAGAGGTAGAAAGGCGCGTTTAGAGTTTGGAAAAAAATTTGACCTGCATCACCTTAGTAATTACCCTTTTTCTCCAACTTCTAATGAACATTAAATGTAAATTCCTTGAATCCTCATCATTTCCTTGAAGTAATTATAATTCTTTCGTTATAAAATCCTGAGATGGATGGAAATACGCCAGTGTATCTTCGGCAGTTCAAGTATTAATTCCTCATTTTCAAATTGAACCAACATGGCTAAGCATATACTAAGTGCAATCATTTTGTTCTGCCTGCTGAGCTACATTTCAACTGGGGTGGGTATTAAATTATTTAATTTGATAACAAATTTTACTTGAAAATAAATTATTCTCGTTAGCCCATTCCGAAAGAATTTCAAGAAGTTGCTGGAGACATTCGCAAGGTTTGCATTGAAGAGACGGGTACCACTGTTGGTAAATAATTTTTTTCTATGCCAAATTGTTTAATAAATCCACCAATATAAATATGAGGCTTTGAATTTTTCCCATAGACCTAATTGAAAGAGCTGGAAAGGGCGATTTTGCTGAGGACGACAAATTGAAATGTTATCTCAAGTGCTTATTTGCACAATTTGGACTGGTAAGTGAACAATCCCCCCCGAGGAATAATTTAAAAAATAACACCAACATATATATCATTCAGATCTCGAAAAAGGGACTGAACTTTGAACAACTGGTTAAAGTCGCTCCCCCAGATATGAAGGACATGGCAAAACAACTCGGAGTGACTTGCAAGGATATCAGTAAGAAAATTATTTTATTTTATCAGGAAAAGAAGAAAAAGAATCATCATTTTTCACTTTGGAATAATTTTTTTTCTGTTTCAGAGATGAACGCAGCAGGAGATCAATGCGATCTCTCTTATCACATGTCTAAATGTTTCTTCAATACTTTCCCTGACGTAAGTTATATAAAAACAACCCCTCTAAAATTATTAATTAATAAAAATCAATTAATCTGACTTTCAGCAATATTTCATCATGTAACAACGGCAAGAAACAACTATCCTACAGTTACCAATGGTGTTACTATGACGAATTAAGAACCAATTATGAATTTGCAATAATGAATGTGTAATTACATCCAAATAAATCAATTTCTAAGCGCACATTTGAAAAAAATGTCAATCATTTCGTACATCTGTGGCAGTAATTACCTCAGATTAATTTATTCTCCTCCCCACACAAGCAATTACAGATGTACAAATCTCAATTTGTATTTACAATGACGTCAAATAAAACAATTACTCAAAACACTTTCACAATTGCCCTAACTTTTCCCCAACTACGTCTTCCTCGGCTTAGTCTTCCTCTTGTTGATATTCATAATCTGTTCGACAATAATATCATCAGTCCTGGGATCAATGGGAATGCTCTGAATAGCAGGACTCCTCTGAACAGGTCCTGCTTTTGACCACTGTTCAATCCTGATATTTAACCAACTCCACAACTTCTCCCTATTCAAGAACGCGATTGCCACGATCATGATAAAAGGGAGAGCAATCATTGAGCTCTGATTCATTTCTCCATGATCAATCCTTCGTTCAGCCTTAAAAATCAAAGTCAATGCTTTGAAAGATGTATTTGCTTCGAAATAACTAGGAATAACCTTGTACTTGTAAAGAGCTGGAGATAGAGACGACTCGAGCTGGACAAAATATTTTTTTCCATTGGATTGTAATGCAGGAAAGTGCATCAAGAACCCAGGATTACTATAACTAGTGAATTTACTAGCTTGTTGAGGATCAATTCTGACCGAATGAATGGGTGAATCAGGCTGATCTTCCCTACAAAGTTTCACCTTCAAACCCTTATAATGTTCAACCTGATCAGCAATCACATGAACCGACACATCGGTCCTAGGAATGGGATGAAAGGCAATAAACCTGAGCCCCTCAACATCCCTATCAACAACCTCTACATCAATTCCATCAGGAGAAGCTCTATAGACCCTGGAATTAGTCTGGAACTCATTGTCCTTCAGCTTCACAACATAATGACATCCTGGCTCGAGTCCTCTTATCCTGAATCTGCCATTCTCCTCAGTGGTGGCTTCCTCTTGCAGAGAATCACAGGAAGATGATGGGGAATTCTTGAGGCTACCAGACAACCCTTGGGCCTCGACAATCAGTCCAGGCTCGGGTTCTCCGTTCAACGAAGTCACCATTCCATGAGCACTGAAGGCAACTCTCTTGGCTATCAGTTTGATTCGAACAGTTGCCCCCTCAGACACTTTAATTATCTTCGATGGAGGATCGAACTTGTACTCCTTCATCATAGCTCGCAGATAGTACTCCCCAGAAGACAATGAATTAAACACCAATCGCCCTTCACTACCCGTCATACTGTTCTTTCTATAACCCCCCTGACCACCCGACAATGACAGTAAAACTCCTTGAAGAGGAGATTCATCTGCTTGATCAACAACATCAACGATCACTTCAGCAAGTTTTTCTGCGTAAAAGACTCCATCGGCGTCACGATTTTCAGTTATCGAAAATCCAGATTTTTCTGCTGTCACTGTGTAGTCCATGCTTCCATCCAAGGGTCCAACCCTGTACTTGCCGTCCTGTGGAGTCACCAGAGTGTGCACTGGCGCCCCTTTATCCCTTCCAAATATTCTGATTGTCACTCCCTCGAGGGGTGGCGATACCTTTCCCTCGATGATCCTTCCGACTTGTCCATTGAAAATAGCTGCCTCATTGTTGCAATCATTGGTTCCTGTGATCTTCAGTGATGGTGGAGAAAATAGGATGATATCCGATTGAGGAGTAATAACGTAAATTGTATCAACATTTGCATTGAACTCGAAAAGATACTGATAGTTGTCCTTCGTTCTTGAGAATTTCACTGGTGAGTGAATAGTCTTGTCCCCTGCCTCGATCTTCACTTTAATATCAACTTCCCCAACCTCTGACGATGATGAAGGTACCATAATTTTCCCCCTGTGTCTGTGTTCATTAGACGTTAGAATTATTGGGCTTTGATTTGTTGTATCCCAAGTGTAGTACTCCTTTCCATAAATATGACAGCTCTTGGGGATAAATTTATAGATTCCTGGGCTTGAGACACAGTGTCTTGTGCTGCCCATGGGTAGAGTCAGGGCTATTTTCTTGGATTTTCCAGGATCAAAGAATTCCACTGCTGAGTCATGGGAGGAGATGAAAGTGACTGTGAAGCCTGTTTGTTTGAATGGTGGAACAGTAGCTTTCTCAGATGTTACAGAGATCTGTTGAATGGGGCTCTCCCAGCAGAAGATGTCAGTGTCAATAAGTACTTCGTAATGACCTGGGAGAATTTCACTGAACTCATAATTCCCATTCTGTGCTTGAATTGTTTTTACTGTGAGTCCATCGAGGACTTTCAGGGTGACGAAGGCTTGATTGCAGCTGGAGTCACTGCTCAGGCACTTGATGGAGCCTGATAATGTAGCTTTAAGTTGAAGGAAGTTAACGTTCTTGATAGGCTTTCCAGAGACATCAATTGTTTGCTGGAGTGGAAAAAATTGAAGTCCTTTCGTTTTCTCTTCAGTATTCACTTCAACACTGAATTGATATTTTCCTGGAGGTAAATAGAGACAGTAATCACCAGTCTTGGGATCTGTATCAATTTCCCTGTGAAACGTAGCCCCTGCATTTTCGATAATCACTTTACGATGATGAAGAGTGCCTTTAGCTGATAATGTCACTGTTCCACATACTTTGTAAGAACTTGGAGTGGAAATTGGAAGTTCTGGAGAACTTGCAGAAATTTTTACGTTTACTTCATCGAATTTAACGTCAGGTGCATCGATTTTCAATGAATATTGACCTGCTTTCATTTTATCGATTAAATAACGACCATTTGTATCAGTGGTAGCAACTTGCTTCCCAGAGATAAAGATTTTAGCATTTGAAAGGGGAATTTTGTCCTTTGAAGACGATAAAAGGACTATTCCACTGACAGTGAAACCAATTATTCTGAACTCTTGTGGAAGTGTTACACTGCCTTGATCAATGGTAAAGGTTAATTCAGAAGGTTGAACATGGAATTTAGTCTGAGGAGCGGAATAATGAGCAATCAGACGATAATTTCCATTTGTCAAAGCTGGAAATCGAAATTTCCCTGAGGTATCTGATGTTACGTGACAAAGGGGCTTTCCCCAGGTGGGATCACTTGTTATTTCCATTGTCTGTGGGACTGTTGAGCAATCCTTGAACGCTCCTGTTCCAAAGAGAACGAAGAAGACTCCTGTGACTGGTTGATTATCCTCACTCATGACTCGACCATTCACATCGTACCCGAAGACGGTGAGGCTGTTGTCAGGAAGCTCAGTATTTCCCTCCTTCACGATGACTTCTACGGTATTCTTCTCCATCTTCCAGATAGGGTGGGTGGCAACTAGGATGTACTTCCCTGGCTGAATTGGAGTGAAAGAGAATATTCCTCCCTTGGACGTGGTGGTGGTACCAATTGAATTTTCCTTGTCGATCTTATCCTTGTAAAGAACAACTGTCACTCCTGCTGGGCCCTGAGATTGAGGGCTTGACTGAGAGCTAGTTACACGTCCAGCTATACCAAAGCCCTTAAACGTGAAGTTTATGTCTTTACCCTGACTACAAATGTCCGTTCTACCATCAACGTCGAGAGATATCTCTGTAGGTTCGAAACTCCAACCTCGAGGTGGTACAACCTGATTAGAGATATTGGGTTAGAGTAAGTGGATTGTGGAGGCCTTCAACAGCTATTGCGTCTTTATTACCTTGAGAATGTACTCGCCCTTATCGTACAGAGGAAGAAAATAATAACCATTGTTCGGAGCGCATTCTGTTTGATCCTTCAAACTTCCAGATTTTGTGTAGCTTTTTTGAATAAATTATTTCATAGATTAACAGACGTCGATCACGAATAAATACCATTTTCAATTCCATTCTAATGTTGATAATATGAGTAGAGAAATTTCGAGAGTTTCAAATTTGTCGAAATTTATGGAATTATAAACCTTTTAATCTCATTAGCCTCATTTGTAATTAAGTAAAAATAATAATTGACTGAATGAGGATTTAAAAAAGAAGAATTTCAACCGACAATTCTCGAATCAATGGTTCTATTGTATTATTCTGAAAGATTCCAATTGAATTGGTTAATTTTGTGGCAAATGTGCTAATCAAGAGGCTGGATTACGTGTCCAATGATGACAGGACACATAGCTACTCTGAAGATTCTTTATCTCATACGATCAATCATTTGGGAGTGTCATAACACAGGAGATGCACTGAACACTCATGGAATTTGAAAAAAAAAACCCAAAAAAAGACAACACTTACAGTTTTATGTGAACTTTTGAGTAATCAATGCTCGCGTGACTCTTAATGAATCCCCCACAACCCAAAATTTCCTCAGCAACGAGTCCCTGAATTACTGAGAGGACTGCAGCGATGAAAATTATAAAACTCGAATACACTATCATTTTTGCGCTTTATTGAATGAAAAAACGTCTGAACATAATCTAATTTCTCCTAATTAACGCTTTAAAATTAGTAGTAATGAACGACTGAGTGAATAGTACGTGTACACCTATTCCCTAACCTCCAACACAACAACTCTGCGCTTTCTCAGCGCACCCTACGTCCCTAAAATGTACCAACAGTGGAGAATCTACCGATTATCTAGATATCAATGGCAAAGCAGATGATTTTCGATATACAAAATAACCGCTCTTTATAAATGGTATTGTAAATTGTTCAAAATATAAGTGATGAATTCATCATCATTATTATTATGTACCTGTAAAAAATATAGCAAATACACAACTTATGGTCAATGATTAAATTATTTCATTTCAATATCCATCATGCAACCGACAAAGGCGCCTCGAAATCAAGGCAATATGATCAATTTATTAATTGATCGAGGGCGAGTCTGTGAGAACAGTGTATGGGCTGGTCTCTTGGGCCCAAACAGTTCTCTGGTGCACTCGCTAGCACCGGACATGGGCTTTTTAACGACAATTTGGCAATAAATTAAATTTTGACTTTCGCGATCTTGTTAACGATTCGAATCTATTTATTATACGTTCGATAAAAAGGGTCATTTTATCTCATACACCGAATATGATAATACGTACGATAATACGATAAATGGATCGATGTTCGTTTTTATACCGAATAAAGGAATTTAATTAATTTATACTTTAATCAACGTTTATCGAACGGTATTTATACTCACGCGTTTCAACTATTAATTCAGCAAAATTTTTTCGCGGTAAAAATTATTTAATTAAATGTGAACTCCAAAAAATTGAATTTAAATGATCGAAGGGGGCAGGGTGGCAGAGGGAGGGAGGGCGAAAACAGTCTCTGGGCTGTTTTCTTGGGGTCAAAGGGTTCTCCAGTGCAGTCATTGGCACAGGACATGAGTATTTAAACGACTCATATCGTATAGGGATTAGACGCGAAATTAAAATCAATTAAAATCAATTTGACAATAAATGAAAATTTGACTATCGCGATTTGAAGCTATTTATTTAACGTTCGTCTCAATAAAAAGGGTCATTTTGTCTCATACAACGAATATATGAGAAACACATACGCTTATGTGATAAAGGGATCGATGTTCGTCTTTATACCGGATAAAAAATTTAAATAATTTATACTTTAATCAACGTTTATCGTATGGAATTTTGACGCACGCATTTCAACTATTAATTCGGTGATAATCGTTCGCGGTAAAAGTTAATTAATGAAACACGAACCGAGAGTATGATGGGGGGAATGGCTAGACGCGTTATGTGAGGCAAAAATATTCGAAATTTGGCATAGTCAAGAGAATGTATAGCCCTTTTGATGAAAAAAAGTTACTTCCCGATAGGAAATTTAATAAACATTCTGTATAATTTGGCCTAATTGCATGCATCTTCGAAGTTGATGCAAAATATTCAGAAAGTTGGTATATTCAAGAGGATGCAAAGCTTTTTTAACGAAAAAATGTTACTCCCGATTGAAAAATGCATAGAATTTGCATATAATTTGGACAAATTGTTTGTATCTTCCAAATTTATGCAGAATATTTCAAAAGTTGGTATATTCAAGAGGATGCAAAGCTTTTTTAATGAAAAAATGTTACTCCCGATTGAAAAATGCATAGAATTTGCATATAATTTGGACAAATTGTTTGTATCTTCCAAATTTATGCCGAATATTCCAAAAGTTGGTATATTTAAGAGGATGCAAAGCTTTTTTAACGAAAAAATGTTACTCTCCGATAGAAAATTTAATAAATATCTGTGTAATTTGGACAAATTGTTTGTTTCTTCCAAATTTATGCAGAATATCCCAAAAGTTCGCATACTCAAGAGAATGTATAGCCCTTTTAATGCAAAAATGTTACTCCCCAATAGAAAATTTAATAGAAAGCCTATATAATTTGGACAATTTGCATGCATCTTCCCAATTTATTCAGAATATGGCATATATGTTCAATATTTTTTAATATAAATTGAGCTAATTCAAAATTTATGAAGAATATTTCTTTAAATATCAATTTTCGCGTCCCAATACCCCTACGTTCGTCAAAAAACCGATATTTTCCTCTGAATATACCAAATTTATTATAATTTTTGCCTCACAAAGAATTTTCCCTAGCACCGAAATTTATTGCCTTATATTTTCTGCCAATGTCGTAGGGGCGTCGATCATACGTATTGCCATTAATGAGAATATAATATTAATTCTCACTTGATTTCTGGATATGTCGGCGCCATAAGCAACGCACATCTCATTACAGATGTGCGCAGATAATTGTAAAATCCTACCTTGGGCTGAAATCAGAAAAAAGAACAAAAACATTAGAATCACAATGTAATTTTTTTTTTTTAATGAAAGAATTACTTACTAAAAAATTGTTTTTTAATAATTATAGATTATTACCTGCATATTAATGTGAAGATTCAATCCGCTCTGCTATGGAAGACAATATCCTGACTTGTACCACTTACACTGACTCACTCACTCACTCACTCACTTACTGACTTTTTCACTCACTTTTTCACTCACTGATTATCTCCAGCCTCAATTGAACCTGAAAAACAAATAAAATGAAAAAATTAAAATTGATGGAAATTAGAAACTGGCAGGATTAATGTAAAAAAAAATTATTTATAAATAATTTGAAAAAAAGGGTCGTCGGTTGAAAAATTCAAATTCAAACATCAGTAATATTAATGGATTTTTTTTTAATAAAAAAAATGTATTATTCTAATAAGAATTAATGTT
The DNA here is from genome assembly GCF_034640455.1 of Diachasmimorpha longicaudata. NCBI lineage: Eukaryota > Metazoa > Arthropoda > Insecta > Hymenoptera > Braconidae > Diachasmimorpha > Diachasmimorpha longicaudata. The sequence goes on from NC_087243.1 coordinate 3,336,627, forward strand.
AAAATTGGTTCTTACATTCATCGCTCAGCGCATGATGTGGTCTGTTAACGAGACTAGAGATTCCACCATTTTATATAATTAATTAGCCTTCGGCTGTTCCTGAAGCCCATATTTGACAGAAAAATTTCTAAAGGCTTCGTATCAAATAGACTGTTCATCACTTAGATCAGTGGCACTCGCATTAACGTCCGCCAAAAAAAAATTATTTACAAAAAGCAACATGGCGCGCGATGACGCTACGTCACCCAAAATGGCGGCGGCACTCGCGAGAAACCGCGGGAACAAAGGCGTTGGGGGGAAAAAATTTCAGGCGATTTTTTTTCCCTCCCCCCTGGCCTCTCCCACTCACTAATCACTCACTAATCACTCACTTGAATTACCGGCACCCGAATTAACGATGGGAAAAACAATTATTTATTAAAAAACAATATTTATCGCGATACCCGGCAAAGACGCTACCCCAAGCCAAAAGGACGCGCAAACAAAGGCAACGCGAAGACAAAGAAATTTCACGCGATTTATTTCCCCTGACACCCTCCCTCACCCCATCACTTCACAATCACAATTTTAATTGTTTTTATTTAATTACGAATAAATATATCGGTTAAAAATTATGAATTTATCATCGAGAATCTAAACGGCGTCTTTCTCCCGCCCATCGCGATCTTTTTTATTTTTTCTATCCCCCGGTCTTTGATTTATAAAATTTATATTTTATTTCGCGAAACAATAATTAATTAATCCCGAAAAACCAATTAAACAAAGCGCGTAATTATATTCGCGAATTAATTAAGAGGAAAATAGTGTCCGCGACCCTACCGATACCGCGACTGAGGACACACTGAGCGTTCGACGCGGGGCGAGCGATTCCGCGAATAGGGGGGGAGACAGCTATTGTGGCCGTTTTCCAAGAATTGGCGCGCCGGGAAAATTTCCGAGAATCGCGGGGCACGCAGCTGCCCCTCGCGAAACGCAGCGAATAATATTCAAAATAAAATCCCAATTTTCACTGTTTAAAATATTACCGCACTTGAATTTAATCGGGGAAAAATTGTCTGTCTCATTATCAACACCATAAACACTTCACTATAAACCTTTTTCCAACACAATAGACAGAACAGGGAGAGATATTTTGGAATAAATATCTTTGAATATTATTTTATTCCAGAGCTTTGTCTAGCCATCATTGTTAGGCTCCGCCCACAATTTCTCAGAATTCGTGTTGCTAGGGGGAGGGTTTTACCCAAGCTTCCAAGAATTTTATTTATTCAAATGAAATTATTTAAACAATAAATTGTATTTTCTGATCAGAATGAGAGAATAAATCGAAATGTAATGATAAAAATCGCTGAAAGCGTGAAAATATGGATAAAATAATTATGACTAATTAATTTTTGCTTTTGAGGGGTTTTACCCAAGCTTCCAAATATTCTAATTATTAAAATCAAATTACTGGAATGATAAACTATATTTTCTAGTCACAATGAGAGAATAAATCGAAATATAATGATAAAAAATCCTGGGAGTGTGAGGATATGAAATAAAATAATTACGTGTAATTGTTTTAGCTCGTTGTACTGTCTTTCGCCAATTAAAAAATCTTTCTCCCTGTTCTGAGAGTTTTTGAAACGATAACGAACGCGTTTGTGTCGGAATAACGTTCGGTTTGAATTTGAAACAGCGCGTCTACACGGGAGAGTACTAACTGCGACTGACCGCGCCCGAGTATCTCAGGTATCTAACGGCAGCCACGAACTAGATGACGACCAGATGCTCGCGGCTCCTCAGCGCGCCAGCGTCTCGAACCAGAACTATCGCTCTCCGTAACAAGATGGCGCCTCATTAACGGGCCAAGTTCAAGTGGATGTTTCATGTTTTATGTTTGCGCGAAAAACGTGCAGGTGTGTGTTACAGTGCATCCCGTAATTCCTGAAAATCCTTGCAGAGACCATCCCGACTTGGATTAATTCCCCAAAAATCATGTAATAATAATATCAAGTGCGAAATAATTCCATCAAAAGCTCCAAGCGACGGGTTAATAATCCCCAAGTCCCCGCGAACATGTCGGAAATGAATCTCTCAGTGTTTACAAATGAAGGGGTATCATGCAGTGGTGCTGATCTCCTGCAACAGGCATTCCAGGACGTGGTTGATGACGAGGAACGTGATAACGAGATCGTGGCATTTTTTAAAGACGATGGGGGCCAGCACCAGACGATTCGTCTGACCCAAGAGCAAGCCGCCGCTTTGGGGTTAACTTTCGAGGTTGACTCGTTCAACGATTGCACGAATAACGAGGTGAAACATCCTCAGGAGGAGGAGGGGAACATTCTGAATGGCATCGAGAGGAACAAGTATGAAGAGGTACTGGAGGAATCACCGATGGAAAATGTAGATTTCCAGGTGGGTGCCGAGTGGATTCAGGACACTGAAGAGCTTGATGGTGACACCCCTGGGGATATTTTGGAAGACAACTATTCCCATGAGATTCCAGAGGTCCAGGAGAGTGTCCAGAGCAGGTCCATGAGGGCATTTGTCCTTCAGAATCTCCAGCACCTCAAGATGTTGAATAAAAAACTCATTCAGGAGGATCAGGAGACATTTGTGCAACGTGCACCGGTGGTTCCCCAGTCCCAATTTGTCATAAAACCCAATCAAACTGTCCTTAAGCCTGCCAAGAACGCCAGATTACCATCAGCCTCGAATAAACTGAACGTTTCGAATGCCTCTGCAGTGGTGAATTCCATCCAGACCCCGATGATTACAAACTCTGTCCAGAAATTAATAAATGGTGCGCCCAAAAATGGAACAATCAATCAACTAATGAATGGCAACTCTGTTACTGTGTGTAATGGAGTCAATGGACAGGTTCGACTGTCATCACTCGTCAAAACTGGACAGATTACCCAGAGGTCTCAATTTTATGCCTCAACTCCAAGGACCCTTGAACCAGTGAGGAGTGTCACGACTCAAGTGGTCAATGGGAAGCCTGGAGCCCTCCTCAAATCCGTTCCAGTGGTCACTCAGGTCATGAGGACGTCTGTCCCTGCTGCTAACATTCCCTCGAATCCCCAGGTGATGTTCAAGACAACAACAACACGAGTAAAGCCTCAGGAGTTGAGGACAATGGCTACTGGAGCTATCCGGCCTCAGAATCAATTGTCGATTCTGAAGCCTCAGAAGGTGCTGATGCCGAATGGAAATAAGCAGAATGGGGTTGTCCAGACGACGAAGATGGTTAACAAGATATCGATTGCACCACAGAGGCCTAGTATTGAGAGACGAACAGTACAAAATCTTGTAGTACCACCTCTGATACCTTCGATTGCTCCTGAGGAGAAATCTGGGAACCCTGAAAATCCTATTCAGATTGTACAGCAGGGCCACACATTTCACAGCAATCAGAAACTCACACAGACCCAGCTCAAGCAGATTGCTCAGGTTCTTCAGCAGAGAGGACAGCAGGAGTCTTCAACGAATAAGGAAAAAGTTGTCTACAGGTTTGTATTGACTATGATGGAAGGATGCAGGAGTCTGAACTGACTTTAATCGATCAAATGTTATTTTTAGGGTTGTTTTCCCAGAGGAGTTGGACCTCAGGATCAGGAATCCTAGCAATTTGATGAAGGGAGGTAGAGGTAAGCGTGGAAGACCGAAGAAGGCACCGGGCAGACATGTGGCTGCTGTGAAAGTTGGATTGACTGATGAGGAAAACGATGAAGCGAAGGAGGATCGGAAAAAGGTAGTAGCCCGTACAAGGTCAGGTCGCCTATCTCGTCCCCCTCGTCACATGGTGCGTGACTACAAACATCTCCACCCAGTGGACTTCATGCAGCCAGACCTGGACGATTCAGACGGTGGGTACAGTGATTACAACACAAACACAATAAACACAAAGCTAGAGGGTGAGGAGACGAAGGAATTGCTGACAGGTTTGGAGCTTCCAAAGCGCAAGATTTCCACCCACTTTCGTTGCTCAACCTGCAACAAGATGTACCTGGGTCGTGCACGACTGGCAAAGCACTTCGAGCTGTTTCCAGATCATGGGAGTATCGAATTCCTGCCTTCATCAACATTAACGTCGAATGGCTGTCCTGAGGAGCTGAAGAAGTCCGCACCCCTGACAGTGGACTCTTTCAAACGAAAGGGAAAAAAGAGAGGGCCCTGGGCCTACGTCACCCCGGAAGCTAAATCAGAGAGACGACAGGCGAAGCTCAGGGAAGCACTTTCAGTCTGCGACAGTGGAGAAATATCAAAAATAGCTGCCAAACCAGTTCTCAATGCTCAATCTCTGTATGATCTCATGGCTGTCAAATCAGACAACAATGTCAAGGTATTCTTGACCGAGTTGAAAGTATTCATGGAGAAGATTCGAGAACAGGCAGGACTCATGTTATCTCCAATGATGACTAAAGGGAAAGATCAGAATCTGATTGAACTGAGGGATGAACTCCTGTGTGACGCCCTAGGACTCGTCCCTGGGGTCTACAGTGTCAACGACGAAGTCTTCAAGAAGCCAGAGCCCTATCACGATGCCACAATATCTGAGGAACCTCCCCTGAAGCTCCAGAAGCTGCGGAATGACGAGGGAAAGGAGAATATCGAGGAGAGACTGTCCAGTGGATTCTCTGAAAGCTCAGACCTCAGTGTATCCGATTTCTTAGCTGAACGAAAGCAGGATCCCAACTGCCCCGAGGTCCTCACAGCTCTCACTCTGATGCCGAGGAATTCCAGTCCTTCGGGGGAGGGAAATAAACATGTCTCCAAACTCCTCATCTCCAGTCCTCAGATACAGAGAGAGATGTCTGATAACCCGGGATTCCAGAAGGTGGACTTCAATGGCTCCAAGAGCCCAACGTTCAAGAAAATCGAGGGAACTAATGGGCTTGACCTTTTTGCGCAGAAAGTGGAGAATTCCAGTCAAGGATTTATCAAACTTGAGCCTATTCAACAGAATTTTATCAAGCTGGGGAACACTGTCAGTACTTACAACGAAGAAAAGCACTTGAACAAGATGGAAAATGGTTTCCATAGCATGGATGGTAACCAGGGATTGACCAATGGATTCCAGAAGATTATTTGTGAGAAGCCTGATGAGTTGAATGGGGTTAAGTCCAATTGCAAAATCCCGGAGGATCTGCCAATCCTCCAGGACACTGTTCCTATAATTACTGCTAATTGTGATGGCAGTCTTTTTGGGGGCTCTGATAATCTCGATCCCATCGGGCACTTGGATTACACTGTTATGGATAAACATCTGATGATGGATGAGAAATTGGTCGAGCAATTGCATCTAGTGGATCAATCGAACCTAGTGGACGAGTTGGTCTCTGAACGACTGAAGAATATCATACCAGACAATATTTTGGAAAATAATTTGATGCCAAATACTACGAATTTAGACACTGAACTTGATTTTGAGGCGCTCAGTGAGGAGTTCAACCGAAATACCACGAGTTGATTCAATGGATTTTTCATTGAGCTCGCACATTCGTTGAAGATAATGATTATTAAGTGATACCAAATGAATATTGCTTAAGGAATAGCACAAGAACAGTTGATGTAGTTGTAAATAACGTTAGCTGTTCGCCAGAGCAATGGGGATATCTCTGGAGTCTTCATCGACGGCAATTATTAAGGGTGATATGTTTATTTTTAGGGGAGCTTTGACTTGCTACTTTTTAATACACTTTTCTCCACGAAAAATGACTGGGAAAGAATGAAAACTAGTCTTCGCAGTGTGCTGACAGGTTGAAAAGAACCTCATGCTATTTTTTTTCCTTTCGATCTCGTAGTTTATTTTTTTTGTTCATTGATTTTCACTGAAAAATGCAATGATTGAGATACTTAATCGGTGAAAATTAGTCCGGGGGCGGAGTTCTGTAAATAAGTGTATAGATTTCAGGAGCAATACTTAATAACACGTGTGTATTTCGGAATAGAAGTGTTGAAACAGCAGCAGATATTTTTTTCATTGAATATGGAACTATCGCGAGAAGAAATCAATGCGAAGAAAGTTATCAGTAAAAATTTCTTGCGAGAAACTCAATTTCCGTGGTCAATAGAGAATTATATCAAGAGGAAAAGAAAGTTTATCCATTTTTCCGAGGTTTTAATGGAGCTAGAGAAATTAATGCAACGTCATTAAGTCATAAACAGCATCAGTGAGCTGCTGAACGTCAACTATAACGAATATTAACTTAGTCTATAGGTGAATCGAGGCAATTAAAACCAACATTCTATCAACAAATAAATGCATTTAATGTTTTCAGGTAAAAAAAAAAATTAGAGATATTGTTCTGTGAAGTTCTCGTTGGATAGTAGTGTTATCGAGAGTCAATAAGGTTTATAGAATTATTTTGATACGTGAAATATTCCATCCATTGAGAATTGACATTTCCTGTTCGTCTGATTACAATTATATGATAATCTAAGAAACATAAACGCTCAAATGGCTGAGGAAAATCAGTACGAGAGTTTGTACTTGTACACTGATATAAAATTATCCTATAGGGTTACGTAAATGTGCAAACAAATCATAAGAATAAAGTAATGTTCCACTTATATATTTTTTTTTCCACGAGGCACTTTGTTCACCTGTGTCCAGTCTCAACGAGTAATGACTCGAGACTCACGTTAAGATCGTGGGGTACCATTGGCTGGTGCACCCAAGCAGCAAGGTGAAGCATTTTCCAGGAGTCGCGAGAATCATGAGCTACATTTTCGAGGATTTTTCTCTTCAGGTTTGCCTCTTCTTTGTAGACGTCGTAGATTGATTGCGTTACTTCCACTGGGGAATTTTAGATAAGTGAATCGGTGGAGAATGTTTTATTCAGCTGTTAATGACAGGACTTGAGGAAATGATTTCTCCAGTCTTACCAAATCGTTCGTTGGTCCAGGTATTGAATAATTTCTCTGGGCTTCGGTGGAGGCTTACAGCTGCCGTCATTTGGTGGGCACAACGTTTAAGATTTGATACTATTTGATCCTGTAAATGATTTTTTTCCATTGGAGAGGAGCAATGCAAGTCAATTTGATTTTAATTTTCTTTACCAATTGATCAACATCTTTCTCCAAGGAATCACACAACTCCTGAAGGCCTTCCGGAAAAAGCTCATCGACTTTCATAGCAGTTATAGCTTTCAACGTCTCAACCCCATGAATATGAACATTATTCCATTGTTGAATGCTGGAATGTATTGTTGCTGCCAAATCCTTGACAATCCTCTTCGCTCCGGTGAGATTCTGATGAGGGGAGGTCCTCGGTGAAGCTTCATCAATCATAAAGATCATCAATAACCTTGCAGTGTTGAATAAAAATAAATCAGCGGCTGAAGAAACTTACTGACGACCAGTGAAAAGTGTTCCATCATGTTCCTGCTGTCCTCGATCGTTGATCACCATTCACCATGTATTTTATGTCCCAATAATTTGCACAACACTTGGTGTAACGAGTTCGTTACGTCGAAACTCCATGAAATCACGTTATTTTGGAGCAATTGTAAACATTACACTTCACCTAACCTCAAAGACACTCACCAGTGCCGCCACGAGTTCAAATTATCCCCGATTTGGGATCAACGCAAAACCTCGTTGATAATTTGCGAAAAAAAACCAGGTATTACGAGCGCAAAGGAGCACTTCCTCAATAAGAGAAATTTAATGATTCCACTGGTGTATAATAAATTTACGACGGTGAATTACAGTAATATCGCAACGCACTGTCATTCCTTTTTATTATTGATTACGAAACAGAATGGACAGAATTAAAATTCATATCATTTTCAGTGATTTGTTATTGCTGGATATAATAATCGAAGGGAAAATGTTGAGCATCGATTCTTTTATGTCGATAGACGATGAAAAATTGATGAGTGAAAGCAACTGGAACGGAATTTCAATCAAAAATATAATTCTTTTTGTACTGAAAAAATTGCGAGGAAGAAAATTTCATGCAAATCATTAGTTCTTAATGATTTGAACAGTTCGCACTTGGTAATCGCGCAGTCGTTATCATCATCGCATAAATCACTGATACGTGATTAATAATTTATTGTCAGAAAAAGCAACGACGTCTCTTGGTGAACCATTTAAAAATCACCAACGAGAGGTCAAAAGCCCCTCTGTCGGGTTTATCCCCTCGGGTGCGTGCGAAAAGCGAGCAGAAACGGCAAAGAGCGAGAGCACCCGTGCGATGAGGTCTCATTGCTTTTGTTTGGAGAACGGTTTTAAAGTGAACAAGGTCACGCCAGGTAAAATGGCAGTGTATACTTGACTGTGCACATGAAGAGCCGAACTCACTTTACCGGTTCCCTCCCCAGCGTTTTTCCACAATTTTCTATTGTTATTTGTGGTTTAAGTGATCATTTTAAAGTCACTTAAGTGCAGTGATCATAGATAATAGGGCCGCAGTCAGTGGTTGGTGATGAATTAAGGGTTTACCCTGGTTCCTCTATGAATCAATGAAATAATTAATAAATCCAGTGAAATTAATTTTCCTGAGAGTCAGCGTGCCACTCGCTCTATCCTATCACATTAAATTTTGTAACGCAGGTAACGAAGGTGAAGTTCTATGTATCAGTGTGACGTAATAAGTGTCATGATAAACGAGCGTTTAGCTGGCTCTCGTCGCTTATGCCATCAGATAAAAAACGAGGGAAAATAAAAGTAACTTGTACTATCTGGCGCACTCAGTATCAAGCCAACTTCCTGATAATACGTTTTCTGTTTTACAATTATCGAGACTGGGGGATTAACTTAAATCAAACGCAAATATGAAGATGGAGGTGAGTTTAATTCACAATAATCGCCGTTTTCCGATGAATTTGCTCGCGTTGAATTGAAAAATTGCTAATGACGAGCAGTTAAATTATCGGTGATTATAATGTAGATGAGAATTCAATGAGGACGACAAGTGCTAATATAATCCACGGTGTTTATAAATATTCAGAGTTGTCGAGTGGTCGCGTGTTTGAACTCTGAATTTTCCTGGCGACGTGCAATTAAATTTAATTGGAAAATCAAGGGGATTTTATTAAAAAAATATATTGAAGTTATGACAATTCCGCAGTTTTATTGCGCTGGCCAATGAAATTGTTCAATAGACACTTCTAGAACATGAAAGATAGGTATTTTATCAAAATTCTCGTGAACTTTCCAATGCTACAGGGACTTTAACGAATGCTCCTGAACTCTCGGCCCCCTGACCCGACCTTGATCGCCAATGTCTCGGTATTTATCCTTCTTCGAGGGATTCAGCATCAGAACAACTGGTTCGATGAACTAACTGGGAATGTGACGATGAAAATTGACCAGTCGAACGGCTATTCAAATTGATGCGTTTTTATTTGCCCCCTCGTTTTTTTTTTCACTCGGTCTCGGAGCATCACCTCCCGGGTTCACAATGCGTGTCGGGGAATTACCGCGAGCTACCAAGCGTCGGGTGACTCGAGACAGGAACTGTGTAAAATTGTTGGAAAACAGGAGAAGAGTGAAGAATAAAAGGAGATAAGGGGTTTTATGGGCTGTTGAGTGGAGAGTTATCTCAGAAGTGGAAGGATGCGAGTGGCAATGTCCAATGACATTTTACGAGAAAAATCTTGGTATCTGCGGACGTGGATTTTATTATTTATTATAAATTCCCCCTTTTCATCCATTCTCCAATGAGATTAGATGGAAATTTATCTGCTGAAGACAGATGAAACCCACGAGCATTTAAACGAATTTCCACAATGAAAAATTTATTGTTTGTTAAATTAAGAATGTGGCCTGTACCCAGCTATTAAAAATATACTTGAACGTCTTTAATTTCGACTGCTTTCACTATTTATAAAAAATAAAAAAAGTCTCCACAGTAAATGACTCTCGAAAAAATAATTGAAATACATTTCCGGTGAACCTTCTTCCCCAAATAATTCAATTAATCACCCAAGACGGAAGATTTCTCTCATAATTATTCTCCATTTCATTACATGCCAATGTTTTAATCGCATAATCGTTGATAACCCCCCGGCAAGTGAAATTGTGCATAAATAATTGGCAAAATGGAAATCCCTTTTCATTTTCGATCAGCATAAAATGCTGACTTTCTCCAGAGGGAAAAAACCGATCTGTATCATCTCTCTGTCGCCGAAACTGTCATAAAGAGACTGGCCCATTTTTTGTCCCTCGTCTCCTCTTCCATTTGGGGCCTTTTTTAAACTTTAGAAAGGAAACTGGCAGCACCGGGTTGTACAGTTAGTCTCGGTGCGCACTCCACTCGACTCGGTTCGGCATTCCCTGTGATTCAGTAGTCCACGTACCATCGGATTAGCCATCCATCCACTCCTCAATCATCTCCACACACAAATGATACTTCCATTGAGTGAACTAATGTGTTCAACAGTCGTAACAAATCACTCGTGACTCCATTGATTCATCGCATCAGGAGGAAAAAAATTCAAACGTTCAACATTGAAAAATTTCATTTTCCCAGGCTGATCACAGAAGGGAGCAGTTGAAACGTGCCACTGACAGAATTCAGCGGGAAATTGAGGAAGTCACTGAGCGAGAACACGAACTGCGAAACGTCGGCAGTATAAAGACAACGTCAGACGAGACAGTCGACTCCAAGGTAACGTACTATTTTTTTATTCCCCCGATTTGACGGTGAATTTCATTCCCAGCGGATGTTTGCCAAATACTGAAAAGTTTCGCTCCATTCATCACTCATTTTTGCAATTTTTCTTTCTCGCGATGAATGAGGTGGATTTCCTACGAAATACTTGTGTCTGGTTTGGTAATAACACCTGCTGTGGGGCAATTGTCTAGACTCCACCAGCTATTGACACTTCACACCTGAGTGGAAGTCTCAGAGCAAATAGAGGTGAATAGAATTGGGTGATGGAGAAGTTAATAAAGCGAGAGGATTTGGTAGTCAGGGAAAAATGACAAGAGCAACGTTTAAAATTTGTCATGTTAATGTTGATGGTCACGGGTGGATGACTAAGATCTCGATGCAATCACTGGCTAGACAACGTAATAATACACCAGGGCACTCGCTGAGCTGTTTACAGACGCGTTCTCCACATGAAAATTCTTCCCACGTAGTTCCATGTACGCATTGTATCGTCGTCACGTACCCAAAATGCTTTCGCTTGGAGGCGAAAAAAATTCCTCGTGTCTTTATTCCATGACCTTCCTGGAACCTCGTAGTTTTTTGGGGATGTTAAACATTAAACAATTGAATTGCGGAGTAAATTGGCTGCAGGATTTCATCACGTTGAGTGGTTAATCACGAATATCTTTGAATCAAGGCTTCCATTACGCGTGATTTCATTCTAGGTCATTGAAAATTCTGGAATTATGTTATGACTCAAGTTTCTGAGGGCTCGGCTTGAAATATTCCCATCGAACCGTTAGAAAACACTTCAAATAATGGACCGAATCAATTCAAAGTTTTGGAGAAAACGTCTCGATCTGGTGTGAATGCAACATCAATTTTTCAAGTGCTAATTAAATTATGTACAGACGTCATGTGGTGTTTCGAAAAGTTCCCTGTGTTATTTAAATTACTACACATCCCACGACAACAAGATAATAATCTCGGTAGACCCAGCTCCCTTGATTACCAGATTTCGTAATGAAGACGATGACTTTCAGGCAAAAAAAAAATTATCAACGAATATTCCAGTGAAAGTTTCAATGTTTTTTCAGGTACGTCGCATGCCCCAGGCCCTCGTATCGGGAAAGTTAAAGAGGACAACGTCAACACCCCAGATACTGGAGCCATATCCACTCACTCCAAACCCGCCAGACCTGGCACCAAAGATGACCAACGGTGTGATATCAACTAGGACAACAGCGCAACCCTTGCGTTTTGCAACAGCACCGAGTCAAAAGGGTCTCATGCACAGATTCCTGGCTACCCGAGGCAAAATAAACAAGTCCAATGGAGTTAATGGGGATTATCCAACGCCTCCGAGTACGCCCACCATAGTTTTGAATCCACTTAGCATCAAGGCACTTGGGAGAAGCCTCGGTAGCAATAGTAACGGACTCGATGACAGTGAGAAGGATGATGAGCCTAAAAAGCTACCCACGAGGAAGGGATATGTCCCTGTCGAACAGAAGATTCAGAAGGAGCTGAACGAGATGAAGGAGCGAGAGAATGAATTGAGGTGATTATGGGGATTGAAGGGAGCATTTGTATCGATGACGTGGGAATTTAATGATTTTTTATCAAGTTCTTTTGAAATATTTCTTGGAAAATTAACCCGCAATAACAATCGATCAATTAATGTGTTGAAGATTAATGAGGTCGCGAATGCTGGCGAAATCCCAACCAAATTTACTCGACATTGGGAATGACAATGACTCTGACATTTACGATGGCTCGAGTCTTCTGAGAAGTGGTACCTCGTCGAATACATTGACTGATGACGAGTCTGAGAAGGAGTACAAAGGCAAACACAAGGTGATTTCGTCACTGCCAAAACCACATTATCCTCATAAAATAATGCACGATGACTAATTGATGAATTTCAGCCGAATCCGAGACGTCGAAGTACCTTAATCGCCCAATGGGAGAACCTCATTGCGGCCAAACGAGAGGCCACTGACAACGGACAAGAGATTGAGAACACATTTTAATTAATAGTTCGTTTATACTCGATGGTGCTACAGGATGGCAATCTTTTGAGGATAATTTACAGTATTACATTGGTCGCTGAGTCATCACGTCACGTGCAAAATTATTATTTTCATTGTTAATTATGAGGAAGATTGTTTTAAGTTTAATTTGAAGCTATTCAATATGTTCTCTGTACTTATTAGAATTAAGTTGGAGGGACGATAGGGAGGAATAGGCATTTTCTGATATTTCAGGAGCTATTCGTCATTTGAAAACAAATTTATGAATTTATTAAAGCGAAGGAATTATTCTCTTGTCACTTATATAATTTCATTGGCATCAGTGTTTAGATTATCCTGACACCAATGATGGTATCTTCGATGTACCTTAATAGGGCGGCTAACAGATAATCAAAACTCAAGTGCAATTCATAGCATAAACCAGTGAGATACTGAGAGTATAATTCATTTAATTATATTGCAAGTCAATGAATTAGAAATTAATTTTCATCGAGAGAATAGTTAAGAATTTACTAAAAATATTTACTTTTCCTGGGAAATTTTATTGAAACTCTAGAGGCAGGAAACAAATGTGAAAAATTGGCACAGGAAATCAAGTTTCTAACGCACCTCTAATGGACTTTTAATAGAATTTCCTAGTGCATGATTTATGTTCTTCTAATGAATTTATTCATTGATAAATAGATCAAATAAAAAACTAATGATGTTCGAAAGTCACGGGTGAAGGTTGAAGAGACGATTCCACGTTATAACCAGTTATTTATAATCTCCCAGTCGTATAAATTATTGTACCTATTTAATGAATACCATACGCTCGTTGTAATGAAGAAATTTTTTTTTCTTTAATAAAAACTTCAAAAGCAATTTTATGGTTATCATTAGAGCTCCTGGCATTTTTTTATTATCGACAGAAGGGAACCGTAAGTAGATAGACGGCGTTGGGAGTCATACATGCGTGCATATGTGCAGAAACCGCGTGGGTTTGATTACCAAGTTAATTGCGCTTGCGCTATTGAATTAAAAAACTGCGTTTGCTGATGTTGACGAGATAACAAATCGTTCTACCACTTGAAGACTCCTCAGCTATTTTTTTTTGGATCAATAGGAGCCCCTAATCGCCCTAGAAAGGCAAAAAAAAATATAAAATCAACTTCGAATCCACGAAATATCGCACAGCAGATGAATGTGGTCTTTTCGAACGGACTTTCCCCCGAGTTATTAATAGATTGTAAAGCAGATTATCAGAGGAGCTTAAATTAATCATCCATCAGGTCCCATCGATCGGAATTTTCCTCGATAAAACACAATTGAAGAGACAATCGAGTCAACAACAAGTAGTGAAAATTCATTCAAATATCAAGGGGTTGTCCAATGGTGGTATGTCGACATGGAGCAGTCGCACATGAGAAACCGAATCCCCTCATTTGCCCACCATCCCGAGGGGAGGGTGTGCGCGCATTCTGAACGGGCAGATCGATGCTGGAAATAGCTCAGGCCCCCCCGAGTACGAGGTGAGTCGCCTTCGCCAAGTGCCAGAGCCTCCTCGGCTCTCTTCGTTCAGTGGAATACAAAAAAAGGTCCGATATATTTTTTAAAGACACCATTACCAATCCTTCCACGACTAAAACTCCCAAAAATTAAATAAGTGAACTTGTAAAATACAATAAACAGTGGAACACTCGCGCAACAAAACGTTCGCCACCACCCCGACCTCAAAATAATTTTCTCTCAACCCCATTACCTCTATCATTAACGTTGAAATAATTTCCTTGGACTAATTAATCCACCTCTCATGGTGCTTGTAACGGGATGATGAAGTTAAAACAATGTGCAACGTACAAATGGGGCTCATGAGGCTTGATTCGTAAGTACATTAACACCCACTGATTCTTTCGAGAGGAGAATGAGGGGGATGTTGCCTGACTAAGGGTAGATTGCCCACCCACCCTCAGCTACCCGGTTGCATCAGTCAAATGTCACGGGAAGGGTCGATTATTATTATTTTTCATTAAACTCATCGCAGCGCAGACGTTTAATTTTCTAGTCCACTTAGTTCTCATCGTGTGTAAAGACTAGACTGTGGCCTTGACTGTGAAGACTGCGGGATTCCTCATTCACGGGACAATTGCCAAGTTCGCAGCGCTTCCCATAATTAAAAAAATACATATGAATCCCTAAATGACAGTCCATCGTTCCCCAGGTTCGATTGATCAGGAAATTCGAAAGCCGGCTCTCAACCCCCTCCCCCACGCCTTTACTCCCTATTTCCTACTCTCGACATTTTCCCTTCGGCCCCACCGGCGGTTCGACTCTCAACTAAAATCGATAATCTCGAAACAGCGTGTTTGACGATTCACCGAATGACGAAGTGGGTCAATTTTGATTGTCATCGTCGTCGTGACAAAGTGCATTCACCTGTCCCATAGTAATTCATTAGTGAATCTCAAAGCATCAATTGTCCCCGTCCTCCCTGGGGATCTTGATTCGATACATCGTTTAGATGGATCGCCACGAATGCGTTGACATCCCCTCAAACTGTTGATTGCGATTCACCCCTCGGGTAATGGGGAAAAATCGAAGTTGAAGGAAAAATTTGTGTCTTACTCACCTGTCCTGTTTCCACTCCAGCAGTTGCGGTATCGATCACTGTGTCCAACGACTTTGGCCGGGTTCTTGGTGTCCGGATAAGCTTGTCCTTGTCCATACCCTTTGTAGCTGATCCTCCAACATTTTTTCACTCCACACCTGCCTCTGCAATAATTAATTTCCCGATGTATTCATTAGACAAATGCAACAATTCGCAATCTCCAAGACTTGAACAAGTATTTCTAGAACATGTACATCGCTTATTATCCCAGCTATTGATTGATACCCCGGCACGCGTTCCAGAATAACACAACCGGAGGTTTTAATTAAAATTCACGAAGAAGAGTCTCCAGGACTAATGAAGCCTTTTAATTGCAGAGGCCTCCCCCCCACTGCGCTAGGTCTTAGAGGATGCACAAGCTAGCCAAGGGTCTCAAGAAGAAGAAAAAGTCGAAGAAAGGAAAGAAGGGAGCTGAGGAGGACGAGTTCGATCCAGAAGAGCTCGAACGTTATCGGCGTGAACGGGCAGAGGCCCTTGAGAAAGCAGCGCAAGAGTCAACTGGTGAACAAGGAGGTGCAGCTGGCTCAGACGAGTGGAAAAAATTCCAGGCACTGACTGCTGGTGTCGACGATATCTTGAAGAAGACCCAGGGTGACCTAGATCGGATAAAATCGACCTCATTCTTCCAAAGGGTAGCTCCCGTTGTTGAGGAGAAAAAACCCGAGGAGGATTCGGAAGTCAAGAAGGCTCGGGAGAGGCGATATCTTGGATTCGATAAGGACGGAAATCCCATCGAACAGGACGAAGTTGACGAGGGGAAGAAGAAGAAGGAGTTAACTGTCACAGAAGACGGATTTGTCGAGGTACCTGAAGACGAAGATGAACAGGAGGACTCCGAGGAGGAAGATATCTTCGATACAACGTATATCGATGTTCTCCAGAATATCGACGTTCAACTAGCTTACATCCCGGAGTCACCCACTGAGGAAGAGGCTGGTGACGACCCATTCGATACGACAAATGCTGATAAAGTCCTCAAGACTGTTGATAAACGTGGAAAGAAAGTCGTGAGTCTTGGAAACGCGGTTGAAGTCCTCTCCGGACGGGTTGATCACGTGAGCACATGTAAGATATCAAGACCCAGGAGGGTTAAAGCACAGGATCTTCTCCTTGGAGATGAAGACGACCTTGATGCCCTCGACGTAACACCAGAAGCAGTTGAGGTTGAAAAGTCACTGCTTGACGACGACACTGATCTTCCTGATGTACCGATTGATTTGGCTAACCTACCCCCCGTCACTAATTTACCACGTCCACCAGAGGTACATTCGGACGCCGAGAAACTTGCAGAGGCTCCCCTAGACATCTCAGAGTTCGAGGTGCTGAAGGAGAAGACAATTCTCGAGGAAATCCCGGATTTAGACGACGATTTTGATCTCAATGGACCCAGTGACGAGCCGGTGCAACTAGAAGAGGCGAATGATCCATTCGCTGAGAAGGAACCTGAACACATTGTACCTGAAACTGACATAATCGAAGTCAGCTTTGAAGCAGCGACATTCGTTGATGAAGACGATCCATTCGACACAGGTTTCGCTGAGAATTTGATACCTGGTAAGGTAGAGTTGAAGTTCATTGAGAAGGAACTTGAGGAATTACCCGAGAGCGAGGTTTCTATTTCACTAACCGACCCAGCTGGCCTCAAGAGAGACTATGAGACAGGTCTGCTGACAAGTCAACAGACCACTACTTCATTCGCTGCAAAGAAGGATCTTCTCGGAGGCTCAACAACTGATCTCAGTCAGCTCGTCGATGAACCCATTGCACCAGTGGAGGATATCACCTATACAGATCCATTTGACACATCTGGTATTCAGGAACTTCCACCGGGCCAGGCAGAGCTCAAGTTCTTGGAGAAGGAACTTCTTGGTGACAGTGGTAATCAGCCAGTTAATACTCTAGACGACGACGACTTCGATCCTCGTGAGGGAGAGACACCAGCACCCGCAGAATCCCCACAATTCCAGGTAAAGTTTGAAGCAGAGGAGGAGGATAAGACCATACCCCCTCAGGGCCGAAAGCCTTCACGCCCGGAGGCTCTGGGTCTCGCGGCAGTTAAAGCCGTTGCTTTCGAACTACCAACACCCTCTCAACGTCCTGATCTATTAATAACTGGAGAAGAGGAGAAATCGATAGCATCAAAGCCATTAACACCGTATTATTCTCAAAAATCTCTCGAAGACGCACTTCCTGAGGACGAGGACTTGGAAGAGGCGAGTGTCGATCCCTTCGACACAAGTTTCGTATCAAAAGTCACTCCCGGCAAGACTGAGCTGAAACTCATTGAATCAGAACTTCTGAAGGAAGAGCCAAAGTTGACTCACAGTGTCAGCGAGCACGACTTTCACCCCAAAAGTGAACAGCAATTGGGAAGACGTCAGAGTGACTTTGGACCGGGTTCCCTGCGGCCCAAGAACTTGAAACTAGGTGAAGGTGATCTTCCCCTTATCGAAGACAGGGAGGAGCCTAGGGACGTGTTTCAAGTGAACGAGGCAGTCAACAGACGAAAAAAATTCGAGTCAAAACGACAAGAGAGTCTTTTGGATGCTGAAGTGGCAGTGGATGCGAAGCCCCTCACCCCCAGGATAGAGTCCAAGGTCATCGAGGAGGAGGAGGAAATTTCGTACGTTGATCCCTTCGATACGTCGATAGCCAGTAATATTTTACCGGGCAAAGCCGAACTGAAACTCCTCGAGAGTGAATTGAGCCAGGTGTCAGTCAATCCCATTCCCGTGAGGATCAATAAAATTGACCTCAACAAGGTATCAGCCCCACCAGCACCCCTTCTAGACGACGAGGAGGACTTCGATCCGCGAGCTGGTGAAGTCAAAGAGGCGCCAGATTTTCTATCCATCGAGGATCAGAACTCTGGGGATAAAGTTCTCACTCCACAACAGAATTCTGGATTGGATGAGGACATAGATCCTTTTGACACAAGTTTCGCTGCTATTGGACCGGGTAAAACCGAGCTGAAACTTCTCGAGTCGGAGTTGATGGAGAAATAACGTCCCTAAGACGTCCAATTAAATATTCAAAAGGGTTTTTTATAAATATTCAACATGGATTCTAAAGGGGGTAATCCTTTCCTGATGGATGACTACCCAGCAGAGCAGGCTTCCCAGCAGTCAAATCCATTCCTCCAGGATTTTGCCGAGCCCGCACCATCAGCTGGGGAAAATCCATTTTTAAATTTCTCAACCGAAGCGGCTTATCAACCGCCGACCGATTCAACAAATCCCTTTGCATTGTTCGAACCAACTCAGGATGATCAGCAACAGTATATTCCACCCACTTCTGAGCCGGAGGTGTTGGCGCCTGACCAGCCCGATTTATTCGGTGTCGAGGAACAGCCGACGAGTCTCTTTGGCACTGAAGAGCCAGAAGTCTTCCCAATGGAGCCGGTGGCCTTCAGCCCACCCCAAGAGCCCACCTCCTTCAGTCCTCCACAGGAGAGGGCCTCACCACCGAAACCTGCACCTGCAAGACCTCCACCACCTCCGAGACCCGGACCACCACCGACACCTCCTAGGAACACCAAAGACCTCATACTCTCTGTAACTGGGGCGATGGACGCGACCTCAAATCACCTGCTGGATCGATTACAATTTACACGAACTCCTAGTCCAACTCTGATGCATTCCCCCTCACCAACGCCCGAACACAGCGTCGCAGACCTCCTAGACGTTGATTCCAACATACCAGATTTACCAGCGGACACCACTCACCCAGAGACATCTCAATCGCAGAACATTCTGGACTTATTTGACGCACCACAACCTGCTGAGACAGGTGCTTCAATGTTCTCAGCACCCGTCACGAGTATGGACACTTTGACGCACTCTGTATCCAGTACAGACACGATATTCTCGACGAGTGTCACAGATACCTTCAATCAAGGTCAAGAAAATCCATTTGGGGCGATAGAGTCAGTCGCTGAAGCCCCCATCCCCGAGGAGACGCCAGTTGAAGAGGCAAAGAGATCTTCGATAGACGTCACAACTCCTAC
Source organism: Diachasmimorpha longicaudata (assembly GCF_034640455.1). Taxonomy (NCBI): domain Eukaryota; kingdom Metazoa; phylum Arthropoda; class Insecta; order Hymenoptera; family Braconidae; genus Diachasmimorpha; species Diachasmimorpha longicaudata. The sequence continues at coordinate 3,355,910 of NC_087243.1, forward strand.
GACGACGTCAGGCTTCGACTTTGGGTCCGAAACAGCAGAAACGATCGTTGAAACTCTCCCGACGGCTGTGGAATCAAATTTCTTCGCAGCAGAGGAGCCTACAGACGTCTCATCCTCTCCATTCTCGAGCGCACCCTCTGGAATATTCGGGGGAGAGCCTCTTTTCACGACAGCCAGCAGTACTGAGAGTGCCCAGGCACCAGTGGTTGATCGTCAGACGAATATATTTGCTTCGGACTACCTCGGGGACTTTTCAAAACCCAGTGATGATATTGGAGAACTGGTTTCCACGAGCCCGACACCAGCTTCCGAGTTTCCGAATTATCCAGTGGAGGAAGAGCTTGATAATTTCGCAGCTACTACGAGGGCGATTGAGAGTACGGGCGATGCCTTCGATGCATTCGCTAGTAAGTTTGATAGAGCAGCAGAGCCTGAGCCAACAAGTGGCGATCCATTCTTCGATGCCTTTGGAGGAAGTGGTGGACAGACAGCTATGGACACCTCGAGTGATGTCTGGGGAGATTCATCAGCAGCTGGATCCGAGAGTGCGGTAACGGGCTTCGGGGAGTCCGATGGTTTTGATTCCTTCCTCAGTATGACAGCCCCTCCCCAGGAGTCCAAAGCAATGAAAAGGACAGAGTCCGGGGACTCGGACGAAGCCCCCGATTTTAGTGTCTTCATAAAGCCGAAAGAAGGAGGTGACCTGGGCATAAGCCATGAAGGAGGGCCCGTTCCAGTGCTGGCACCTCCTCCGAAGAGCCCTATAAACTCCGCCTACAATGACTCATCTCCACGATTTAATCCTTTCGACAAATTTGGCTTCGCCCAGGAAGCTGTTATTCCAACGGAAACCCCCCAGCCAGCGGAAATGACACGAACCGACTCTCAGGAAACTCCACCGACCCCCCTCTTCGACGAGGACGTCAGTCAACCCCTGGAGGATTTCCCAAGGGTCACCTACACCGGCGACGGCTGGGAGTTCCACCTCAGGCAGCCGAACAAAAAGAAAATCACGGGACAACGATTTTGGAAAAAAGTTTTCGTTCGCCTGGTCTACCAGGGGGACAGCCCCACTCTTCAGCTATTCAATAACAAAGACGACAAGGACCCATTCACAGAACTGCCTCTATTGACTTGCTATTCGGTATCGGAAATAGCTGCTCAACAGTTCGATCAATACGGAAAGATATTCACCATTAAGCTACAGTATATTTTCTACAAGGAACGTCCTGGTGTGAGACCTGGCCAAGTGACAAAGGCAGAGAGACTGACCAACAAACTCAGTCAATTTGCTGCTTATGCTATTCAGGGTGACTACCAGGGCGTGAAGGAGTTCGGGAGTGATTTAAAAAAGTTGGGGCTTCCGGTTGAGCATGCACCGCAGATAAGCCAGTTGTTTAAACTTGGCTCGCAGAATTATGAAGACATGAAGACATTCTCGAGTGCTATCGAGGAGGCACTCTTCAGGCTAGCTGCACACAGAGATCGAGCACTTACTTATAAGATGGAGGAAGTGCAGATTAATGTTGTTGATGAAGTCTACGTGGAACAGAATGCCGAGGGACATGTGGAGAAGCAGATCGCCAGGGTTCGATTGTTCTTCTTAGGCTTTTTAACAGGTAAATGCCTTCCCGGAGTTCGTCAAGAATAATTCATTAAATTTATGATGTTTGACTCACCTAGGGATGCCAGATGTTGAACTCGGCATTAACGACATGTGGCGGCAAGGGAAGGAAGTCGTTGGCCGACACGACATCATCCCCGTCGTCACTGAAGAGTGGATTCGTCTTGAAAATATCGAATTCCACTCGTGTGTACAGCAGGACGAGTACGAAAAATCTAGAATCATAAAGTGAGTATTGTTCTTTTAATTAAACAGTACTGATGAACTATTGTTGGTGATTCCTTCTGCTCGAACTATAATTACTAACTGGGCTCTGACGATTTATGCTTCTGTTCTCTCTAACAATCTGCACTAAGGTTCAAGCCGCCTGATGCATGTTACATTGAATTAATGAGATTCCGAGTGAGACCGCCAAAAAATCGGGAACTACCGTTGCAATTGAAGGCTGTCATGTGTGTCACCGGTAATAAGGTACCTTTTTCATTCATCTGAATGAAGCTAATTCATAAAAATGGAGCCTATTGATTCACCTTTAGTTCGTTGAATGAATCAAATCCTGGGGATTAATTTTTTAGGTGGAACTCAGGGCCGATATCCTGGTTCCGGGTTTTGCTTCCCGAAAACTGGGTCAAATACCCTGCGAAGACGTGATGGTTCGCTTTCCCATCCCCGAATGTTGGATTTACTTATTCAGGGTTGAAAAACACTTTCGATATGGCTCCGTTAAATCCGCCCACCGGAGAACCGGAAAGATCAAGGGAATCGAGAGATTCCTGGGAGCTGTGGACACGATGGAGCCCCAGCTTATGGAGGTGACATCGGGTCAAGCAAAATATGAGCATCAGCATCGTGCTATTGTCTGGAGAATGCCCAGATTACCCAAGGAAGGTCAGGGGGCTTACACGACGCACCAGCTCGTCTGTCGTATGGCTTTAACGTCTTACGATCAGATACCAGATAATTTGGCTGAGTATTGTTACGTGGAATTTACCATGCCAGCCACTCAGGTCTCCCACACGACTGCACGTAGTGTCAGTCTGCAGAATAGTGACTCTGACAATCCACCAGAAAAATACGTGAGGAATTTATCGCGTCATGAGTACAGGTGAAGCAGAGATTTTTCAAAAAAGTCAATAAACAAATGTGAATTATTCGTTTAATTAATTTTCATGAATAGGGTTGGTATCGAGCACACTCAGGGTGAGGGTCCAGGTGCCTACATAGCCGCAACAAAGAAAATACCAGAAGCAACACCGGAGGTACACGAGGACGCCCATGAGCCTCCACCTCCGGCGGAATCGGACTCGGACTCCTCAGAGTAGACTTGCAAATAAGTAGAATCAATAACAAATATAACCAGATAATCAATCCAATCCGATATAACGAATGAATTTGTGACATCGTAAGTTGATATATCTAATGAGGAACATAGAATTTTATGAGTAAACGAAGTGGAGACGTATCGAGGTGCAGTTGAGGAGGATTAATTGTTAACGAAGGACAATACACAGCTTTTCATTTATTTTTGCTTGGATTAAATTACTTTGCTGACCTCTTAATTGGGGAAAATATTTCTATGAATTAAAGCTGATGCTATGGATTGATTAGCTATGTATATGGGCTTGATAAAATTCAGCTTGTTAATGAACGATATTACTGGAAAGTGTTGATTTACTTTTGACGTAGAATTGCTGCACTCGGAGAATAAAATTTTAGAGATATAAATTCCGTAATTAGGACTAATCATGGAATTTCTGTGTTTGAAAATTTTTTTCTCACGGTGTAAGGTAAAATCGTGCATATCCTTATTGTTTGGGCCCTGCAGATGATCTATCGCGATGTTATCTAGTCATTTTAGGTGACAGATTATATATTGTTGCATTATATACGTCGTAGTTTAAAAAAATATAGAGAAGAATATTATAAAGGTTGATTTAAGGACAATTATAAACGAGTGTTGGTGATAACGAGTCATTTAAATTATCTAGAATAACTAACATGTATCAAGTGAGTGCGCAATTCTAGACAATTAAGTTTCATTTTCATGTTTATTTTTTATTTGACAAGAAATTGTCACGTTCTGAGATTCTCAAGAGAACCCCAGCTAAGACCAAAGATGTGAATTAGTAAAATCTGCATTTTAATGAGTGCAAATTTTGAATAATTAACTATAGGATAAATTGATAAGCACGAGTCGCGCATTGCGTCCATATATCTGTTATATAAAGTATACGCTCGCGTCTCAAAAAGTATTAGAGTATGATATAATATATAAAATCTAAAGTTAATGAAGAAAATATCCTTTAAGTTTCAGTTGTTTTAATTTTCTGTTCGCGTTTTAACGTCCTGAAAAGGACTTGGGAGTGCACTACTCTAGTCATTAGCTCGTAAGGAATATATTAATTGATTGATATTACAGTAGACGTAAGATTAATTTGAATGCGGAACAAACTGATGAATTGATGCATTTTCTCTTGCTTTAACCATTGGATTAAAACTTCTCAAACATTCCAACTAGTGAGGGAGAGTTATGAGATATACTGATATGATATTGTCAGTTGTTGACTCTACGAATTGATAAAATATCCTCCAGAGTAATAAATTTTCATTTGAATTTATGGATAATGAATGAAAATATAAAAGTTTTTCGAAACTTGTTGCCAATTGGCGACGTTTCCAGCTCGTGATCTCAATATGTAATCGCACGTGAGAACAAGAACGGCGTTGTATAGTTAAGCTAAAAGAAATACTCAAACTATAATGCATGTATAGTGTTAGGCATATGTAAAATTATAAGGCCATGAAAACAAAGAAGAAATTATTTCCAGAGGCAACTCGATCAGGCAATTTATTTCTAGCCACCAAATAAACCGAGTCAATTTGCCAAAAAAAGAGACGTGTTCGTTGAATGTCTTCTCACTTTATTTTAATCCGAAAGTAAACGTTGGATGATACCGCCTGTACTACATTCTGACGGTTTCAATTTTCCGAGAGTCTAACCGTGACTAATTTGCAAAAAAAACCATAAGAATTTCATTATAAAAATTAGTTTAATAAAGAATGAAGTGAGGAGAATATTGTTGTTAATTATAATCCACGTTGTACATCGATATCATGCAATAATACACTCCAGACGATTTATTTTCATTCAGCTGGGAGAAAAACATAACTGAACAGATGATAAAAAACCTCATAGAGCTATAAACTAAAAAAATATAATAACAATTAACAGCCGGTGTTGAAAGTGCTGTTGAAACCAATGGTGGAGAGCCCGAAAAAGCGTTACCAAATCGCGTAGCTTTTCCTCGAATGTATGTGTAGGCTGGAAAATATTTATCATCTCTAGACCATTTTTAATGAACTATTTCCTATTTTTTCCGGACTTTACCGACGGATTTTTTTGGCGCATTCGTAGAGTTCTTTATGAAATATTATCGCACGTGTTACCAAACTCCTACCCTACTCCCTTTGTAAATGAGGAAAAATCCGTTGTCATTGTTATAGAAATAGATAAATTGTTCAATAAAAATAATATTTACGTTAAATTACCAATCAAATTCCAACAATGAGAAATACCGACGTTTCCAGTGAATTCAAGCAAAAAAAATAATGAAAAATCAATGAAATACCGTAGCATATGTACATGATAATGTATATCAACTATATATACCCTAATATGTGAAAACGGGAGTATACACCTCATGTATGATACCTATTTGTCCTTAATATGTGCTGGGCAAATGAGAGAGAAGAACGAAGTAGTCGAGTGAGAGTGCAAGAACGACAGAACGCGTGTAATCAATTATTTTAATTTAAAAATGATGAAAATCGGAACATATATATGTATCTATGAATAATATGAGAATTGTTTAAGCAATTAAACCAATGTCTCCTCATTTATTTGCTCCCCACTATCTGCCTGACAATAAATAACCCTTTCCCTCCATTAAATAACCAAAGTTTTCAATAAATAACTAAAGACTCGGTCGAATGGATTTTTTGGGCAGGCAAAATTGTTAAGTAAAACTGGTAATCAATTCTGTACCCTCCCCTTGGCGTTTGTCTCGTCATATCCCGGTCGATAAAGAGACACATGAGAGTTTTGCAACGACCGCTGGTGTTGGTTACCACCACCACCAGCACCACCACCACTTGTACCTCCACCACGTCCCGTAGCCGTCAGCCAGCTCAGCTGTTTCTGTTTACTAAACAAAGGAGACCAGTTCATCGGTGAACGGCGGGCGGAACGTTTCGCCCGCTCACTTTTACGGCTTCTGGTCTCCTTCTCGGTTACAAATTTCTTTTATTTATTATTTCGTGATTATTTTCTACTGCACAGTTATACCCAGTTGTTGTTGATTGAAAATAGTCAAGGGGAAAGTAGACTGGAGGCAGTGGAGTAGTCGAGAGGAAGCGGAAAACAACATCAAGGAAACAGAGAAGCAGTGAGTAAATGTAGATATAGGCCGAGGACATCGAGATGATGTACGCAACCCTTTGGGGCCTTTAAACTGGTCCCTGACCCCGTTGCCTCCGATTTTACGACTCAAGGTCGGTAAAAAAACACCGAGAAGTGACGGAAATAAATATTAAATTAATGTCCCGTTGTCTAGGGAATGGGATACGCGGGTTAGGAACAATTTTCTTGACCTCTCCTCCTCTCTCTCTCTCTCTCCGGCGCTATGAGTCGACGTGAATCGATTCCTCGAGTACTCGCCACGGGTTAACGCGAAACGTAGATTGTAGTCTGCAACTGGCGCTGGAAAATTTTCCATAGTCTGTTTCATAGAGCTTTTTATCTTGGCTATTTCTAGAGGTGTGGACTGCACGTTTAATTGGATTCTACAGAGGTTTTGCATGAGTGACGGCAGTTTGTTGTGAAGAAGAAGAGTATTATGTAAGGTGGGAATTAGGCGACGGTGGAGAGAGAGATCTAGGCACCTCTCGGTGAGGATTACCTCTCCCTCTCGCGTGACAGGTAGGCGATTTCAGCGAATCTATCCTGAGAACATTGCAAACGTGGTTCAAGGGCCTTTCAGCTACCTCACCACTTCTTCAGGTTTGAACAATTTTATCCGGTGAAAATAATTTGATGGGGATACTCGGTAAATTCGATTTAAGATTCCAATTAATTAATTGGAAAATTCGTTCTATTTTCTATGATTTTTTTCCTTCCATAAGACTCGGTGTTCGGTTTTTGTTGCGCAGGGGATTGTAAAACTTCGATTGTTCTTTATAGTCTAGGGGTTTTGCAGTAGGAAACTCTCGAATTGCGCAGACTTTCCAAATGGGCGTTAAATCGCTAGAATAATTGGAGTGACTTTGTTCATTGGTCAATGGGACTGGTCTGTTGTCTCGTGACTATCCCACCTGTATTACGCATTTTTTTCTATCCATTTCCGCGGTTGAGGGCACCGTAAAAATTGGAGACTTTATCTCTGTTTCAGAAGTAATTACTTGATTAGATAAGCGGTGGCTTTATTTGATTCCACAAAAATATAAATAAACTCACGGCAAATCAATCGGATTTATCGAAGAATAAAAGCTGCTGTACGGGAGACTTGTATTAAAAATCGATAAAAGACCTCTCTCGACGAGTGACAAATTATTCTATTGGTAATTATCGTCTGTTCCGGGACGAGCTAGATGCAACCGATCGAGTCACGTTGAACGATCACCGATCCGTGACGCTCACGACTGGGTCCAAGGCCAATGGAGCGTTGTTCTTTATCCGATAAACTATACCTTTCATGGTTTTTAATATTTCGAAAGTCCTGTCCACTCGAATTGCCACAATCTTGCCCGATTATTTTCCCTCGAAGTAGCTCGAAAAGCGAGAGGGAATTATTACCGCGTCTGCATCGAGTTACATCGATCGTATGCCTCATTTAGAGATAATAAGGAGACTAGTAAATGTCTCTCATCTGATAAACTATCAAAGTCTGTCGAGTCAAGGCTGAAGTTATGCGTTCCGGTGTGGCCGGAGGAAATGACTGGCAATTTCGACGAAAACTAATAACAAATTAAAGTTAATAGAGAAAATAAATGATCATTGCGCTGGCTCTCGCGAGATTCAACATCCGGATTCTCATTCATCGAAAAAATCATTCGCAGAAATACTTTAATCAGATAAAACTGATAATTTATATAACTTTCTTAAATGCTAAATGAGAAACAAGTTAAATTGAGAGTGAAATGAAGACATTCGTCAAGAATGAATTAGCGAATGCGGAATAATGAAGTAACAGCGATCGCTCGAAATGAAAACGTCGGAGAAAAGAATTTCTCGAAGTGTACAACTTGACGATAAATAAAAGTGAATGTTTTGAAAGAAAAGATCATTGCACTTGCTCGCACGATGCTGGACACGTCCGGATTCGCGTTTTTCCGCGTTTCTTCGCGAATAGAAGAGCCATCGGTCGCGGAATTGAGACAAAGGAGCCTCCACTCCAGAGTGCTAACCTTGGAAATGAGTAAAGTATGTACACAAGAACGATAGCGATATTGTGCGCAGTTGAACGCGTGATTTCCTTTGCAGCGTTGAAAGAACACTTTTCATTTTTATGTTTCCATTATCTTTTGTGGACGTTTCTGCGTCGCAATGATCAACGTACCTCCGTCACTCTATTTCGGTGTGGCCCAGTGGCCTTCGACCAGTTTCAGCCGCAAATTTGGGTCATCGTATTATCAAATTTCACAATTTACACGGAAAACGAGCATTCGACTTCCCACTTCCATCAACGGAAGTTCACCTTTCAATTCCTTCGGCTTGAACCCCACCGGAGCTTTGAAATTAACGCAGGAGTTTGGAGTATCGAATAACAATCATCTCCGGAGTGGATAAAATTACTGTTTTTACTGCCAGCGACCTTTGGCACTGCAATTAGGCATGAATCGCCCCGTTCTGAACATCTCCGTTTTTCTATTCTACACCGAGAGAATATGTTTCATCGCAGAGAATACGAACGAGGTGGAGGCTCAATTCACGAGTTGACCCAGTCACTGCAAATGCTTCTGTCTGACATTTCGTAACAGTACCGTCCAAACTACGCAATGTAGCACCGAGTCATCTACAATCTACACTCAACGCTTTATACGAATTAAAATGTCAATTTTTTACTTCTAATCATGACTATTATGTTTAGACACCTGAGAATTGTGAAATAATTACTCCCCATCAATTTGGCTATTTCTGTTGTTTTGTAATAAACAAAGATGTGGCTGTTACGCATGAGCAATATCATTGCTGGTGGAATAAACTGCAAACAGCAGCAGTTCACCCATATTTTACATCGGCAACCACAAAACAGACGTGCACGTTATACTATAAATATAACCCGCCCCAATATCCTCCAATTGCCCTGGCATCATTGCGTCAACATTATTTGCTTTTCCCAGTCTTAACCACTCGCAGCCAGTAGAATAAACAAATGTTAGAAATTAGTCTAGCCCGACGCGGATAGTTTCCCCACTTAATTTCATCCAGATAAATAATTGCCGTATGGATTAAGCTGATGTATTAAAATAATTGCCAGCTCGAGAATGGAAATGATGAAAAAAATATAATTCAAGATGGGAAAAGTGAAAGAGTCGGTTGCATGACGACTAATTGCGTAAGTGGGCATCGATAAGTCTCTTCGTTAGTTGGCATAGAAAATTGCTGATGTCCGCTGGCAGGTACAAAGACCCGGGAGGGAATTAAATGGATAAAAATCGAGCGGAAGTGATGGAGAGAATTTGGTGGTATGTGGGTGGTGCCATTGCACCGCTTCTCGTGGGAGTTGAGTTGATATTGCTAATGGGACGATAAAATTCAACCGGGCGAGACCAATGGGAAAACAAATCCATTAGCTTTGAAAAGCTCCGAGTATCAACAGCGTTTCCATATTAAAAAATTGCTAAACCAGTCTCTCACTCCGTCAACTCTCATAACAATCATTTTCTCCATTACTAGTTCCATAAAACCATCACAAGAACAATAAATCATACTCGTCAGCATCGAAAAGCTCTCAAGATCGAGAATGCTTCCCCCAACAATAAAATCTAACAATCATGAGAATGATTGATTGAGAAAATCATTTAAAACGCCTACTTGTTATTGTAAAATTGCGTACCGAGTCTCTCGTCTCATCACCTCCTCCTCGGCTCAATACATAAAACGTTCAATGAGAAATAACCAGCCCCCACAAGCTCTCGGCAGAAGCCCGAGCTAGTTACATAGCCGACTGTCATGTCTCTAATACCCGGCTTCTAACTCGGAGCAATGCACCTATCCATCCGCACTGGCCAGCACAAAACCGTCGTCGTGCAACGGCAAACTATAGACCCAACGGGGCCCCATGGAGAAAGTTAATTTTCGCATGGACGTTGAACTGATCGCCGTGTTAGACGCTACAGACCGCCAACATTAAACAATAAGTCAAAAAACATGAGAGTTCAGCGCGATGAATGAAGGAAAAATGTTGAAAAATCATTCCTCCCTGATTCGTTTAACACGTGAGAAACTGGGGACAGAGACGTATGGGGGAATGGAAAAGAGGACCCCATTATACGCTCGATCCAACTGAACGTGAAGCTATTATGCTATATACAAAGTATAAACATTATGCAGGCCGCGTTTTACCAGGCACGATTATATGCACACGTGCAGCGGTAACGTTTGACTTGAGGGATTTTTTTTTTCGAGGACCGTAAGGCGTCTTCGATGGAAAAAAATTAATGAAATGTGGGGACGGCTCGTCTGGCATTCAACGACCTGGGAAATTTCGAAAATTCGCTTTCCCCTGGGGGCATTTCCGTGGTATAATCATCTCGAATGATGGAAAGTCGTGGAGTTGTCGAATTGAGACTAGTTGGATTTTTTTTTGTGTTCAATCCAAGTTGCTAAATCCCGAAAGTAACGAAGATGCAACTGGAGCTCTGCCAAAAGTCATCGGTTAATCTCCCGAACTGACGTAATCGCGGTTAAAACCATACTCCCAAGGATGTTGTAACGATCTCATCAAAGTTATCTAGTATTTCATCGATAATGATTGAATCTGCGGACAAAAGAAATGACCTTCGTGGGTTCGTTAACGGTCGGCCCATCACCAGCATTGTTTGCAAATAAAAACCCACACAAGCGTTAACCCACGATTCCAACTGAACTTGATTTCAAACACAATGAACAGTCGCTGGGACTTTCCGATTAACCATAATGCGATTGAATTGCGCCTCGCGAATTACTTTTTTCATAATTTCCCCCATTTCTTCTCAACTACCCACCGGTCACCATAAATGCATGACGTGTTCCACCTGCTTTGGATTGGAATTATTAAACAGAAAAATGTCAATTGAATAAAAAAAACCTACCACGTGAATCGGAATATTTTTTTGCAACTGGACAAAACCAGTTGCTGCATCTAACACACATTCTCGTTGGATTTTCGCATGAACGTGGGCGCAACGTTTACCGATAGGAACTCCAGTATAAAACCCAGCGTTAGAGTTCACCTATCTGCACATACAACTTGTGCGTCAGTTCCCCGGGGAAGGAATCGCAGTACCGGTTTCCAAGCTGAATAAAAAAAAGAGACAATGCTGTTGCTGCTGCTGCTGTGACCTTAACGAATATGGCCAGAGCAAGATTCTATTTCTCTCTGTCTCCTGCCCTCGACAACTCCACCACTTTGATTTCTCCATTTCCATCCCTGAGATTATGAACAAATGAAATTGATTAAGGACTTCTATTGTCTAAAATGTTCATTCCATTGTTCTTAATGTCAAAAATAATTCCAGAATGCTGTAAAGATGCCGTCGCTGCTGGAGGCCCTGGAGCTAAAATACGGTAGCACAACAGCCGACTGCCCGGAGTGTTCCCTAACCGACGAGGAAAGCGAGTTATCAGGCTCACCAAAAACCGCCCTGTCAGTCAGCATATTCATCCCAAAAAAATCACCACGTCACACAGTGCCAGCTCTCCTCGTCCTCCAGGACTGTGACATTGAGTGTGCGGGTAACGACGCGGAAAAACTCAAGAGCAAATGCAAAAATGTTGAAGAACTGGACCTTGCCCAGAACAAATTGTCCCAGTGGGACGAGGTATTCGGCATTCTCGAGCACATGCCCAAAATTAAATTCGTTAACCTGAGCTTCAATAGTCTGGCCGAAGAGCTCGAGGTGAAGCGAGGTAGGTTCGAGTCCCTGAGAAATCTCGTTCTGAATGGCACAAGAGTACCTTGGACAACCGTCCAGGACCTCGTCCGACTCCTTGCCAATCTGGAAGAGCTCCATTTATCCCTCAATGAATTTAAAACAGTCGATCTTAATCACAAAAATCCGGAGAACGTCAACAAATCCCTGAAGAAACTCCACTTCACGGGCAATCCCATAGAGTCCTGGTGTGAAATATCAAAGCTGGGCTATGCATTTCCAAACCTCGAGAGCCTGGTGCTCGCCGAATGTCCAATAAGATCACTAGCACTCGAGGAGAACAGAAACTACGACGATACGAGTTTGTGCCAAAGCAAGAGCTCCAGCGAGAGGGCAGACGCTGAGAATGAGAACGTGGAGAGACATGTCAAGGAGTCGGAGAACGGACTAGAGAGGATATTCGGTGAGGAGAAGAGTTACAACAGATCAGAGAGTGAGTGTGAGAGCAGTGGGAACAAGGTGGGGACGTGCCACGATCCCTTCAGGATGCTGAGATTTTTGAATGTCAATGGCACTCTACTGTCAACCTGGGACGACGTCGAGAGGCTCGCGAGGTTCCCCGCTATGAAGGCACTCAGAATGCAGGGATGTCCCCTATTCGAGGTGAGAGACGTTTCCCCGGAGGTTAACCCTTTATTTTTATTCTATTTATTGTTAATTATTGGCTTTTTAGAGCCCACGTGAGTACACAGAACACGAGAGACGACAATTACTCATTGCCAGACTTCCTAACGTGGAGACCCTCAATGGTGGAGGGATCATTTCCTCGCAGGAGCGCGAGGACGCCGAGAGGGCATTCATTAGGTATTATATGGATAAGCCGGAAGCTGACAGGCCGGAAAGGTTAGTATTTCACTGAAAATAATCGTGGGAATGAGATACTTTCTCGGAGGCGTTGAAGTTTATTCAGTTGTGACTGAAGTTCGTCAAGTATATGAGTATTTAATGGTATGGAAATGAGACTAATGAATAATATTAACTGGACGTCATGAAGATGAAGACATATTACTGATAACTCTCGTTGTGAAGTCTTTGGAACTAACTTTTCATGGTTTTATTTCAATGTCATTGAATTTATTTTTCTGTTCAAGTTTTCCTTGTTCAACCAATAAAGACTAATGACTTTTTTCCCATTTTTACAGATACGCTGAGCTAGTCAGCATCCACGGAAAACTAGATCCCCTCGTCCATGTGGATTTAACACCAGAGAAGCGAGTGAAGGTGAAGTTTACTTATGGAGATCTCGTCGAGGTAAATCACTATCAATTCATTCCTCTCAATCATTCCAATTCCATTGAATAGATTCTAACGAATTGATTATTGTGACTAGGTACGGTGTGTCGACGTTTATAGAACAGTATTCGAGCTAAAGACTAAATTGGAGTCGATGGTGAAAATTCCTGCCAATAGAATGAGACTTTTCTACGTAGACCAGGTTAAAATTGAATCGACAACTTCTACTTCCTATTCATAGAATAATTACTTCATTATGAATAAATTTAAATTGCTCTCAACAGGTGATGAAGGCACAATATGGCCCAGAGGAGATGTTGTATCCTAACAAGCAGCTGTACAGATACAACATACGGAATGGCGATGAAATAATAATCGACAGCAAGTTAAATCGCTTTGCATCGACGTCCAGCACCTCCTCAGGTCGGTCCTAAATGAACTGGACGAAAAAAAAAAAAAAAAAATAGAAAGCTGAGAGCTAACGACTGCCGTTCACGCGAAGAACGAGCACCCAATTCGTTGACTATTCGTTTCTCCCTTCGCAATCACTCTCCTCATCTCGTGGGTGCCACGAAGGAGGTGATTTCATTCTCTGTAAGATAGAATTATTGGAAAAACTGAAACAGTGATAGGAGAAATGAATCCGTGACTTGGAGTCTGGCTTCTGACGTTCACCATCTTGTACTTTTGTTGTTTGTTGTAACCCAACATTGGCCAGAACTGGCACAAACTTTTTTGCATCTCAAGTAGCATGGAAAGTCGTGACTAACGACGCGATTCCTCGAGTTGAAAACTTTGAGGAATATTTTTGTTGGGATGTGTGTAGAAATGTTTTGTCGATTTAGTGATTACAAAAATTGAATATTTTTGTAGAGCGACGATGAAGCCATTTCTAGGAGAAAATGGAAGTTTAAAGGATGAATTTACTGATTGTAATATATTTCAATGTCAAGATGGATGATTCAAGCGAATTATGTTGGATGAATTTGTCCTCATGATGATTTTTTAATGGACAAAGTTATCCAGCAAATTCGATAATCGTCTACAACGAAAATTTGTCAAATGGATGAGGAATTCTCCATTTGACATGTTGCTAGTGTTCTATCTCGTCCGAAGCTATTGATTTTTGTGTTCTGAAACAAATCGCTTTCTAGAGTCCCCAAATTACCTACTGCCAGCCGGAATTGCAGGAATCACAATAATTCCAATTAATTGGAAAATAATTCCACAATCAAAATACAAAGCAATGCGACCAAAGAATGCGATTGATAACGAAATAAAAATTAAAAAAAGTAACAAAGAAAATCGAAGAGTCACTTTAGTGCCTATCTGATAGCATAAATCGGACGCGTTTAACACTGCCTTGTAAAAATGTACGGTAAAATACAATGACAGTTTCCACTGTAATTAAATTAACACGAGAAAGGAAGGAAAATATGTTGAGTGAGAGGAAGTAATGCCCGGGCAGGCGAGGTTCCGCCTTGATAAAGACGTAAAAGCCTCGCTGTCACGTCTAGTCTCGGAATTTTACATGCAAAAAGGGACAAAAAATTCACCTTTATCTCTCTATCATTACCCATGATGCCAGTGATGTAATATGAATTGTTGTCCCTGTTTTGTGCTGGCGCAAATGTACGTACTAACTCGTAATAAAAGCATTCATAATAAATACGTAAAGTTAATTTGTATTATTATTGTTCCCCTCAAGATATTTCATGTGAATCCACTATTGACAGAATCTAGGATATAAAAAAACGACATTAATGGCCCCAATGAAAAAATTCTCCCCCAAATTTAAACTCTAAATGTGAAATTCCATTCGCCACCCCTCCCCAGTGTTTCTCAACGCCAACAACATTCATCCCCTATCCTCACCCTTAAAAAACCCCGTTGAATCGATCACTGGCACCCCATCACATCCCCACCGATTCCCCTAGAAAAACAAAACTCGAACGCATGCGCATGTCCAGAAGGGGAGAATCTCCTCGAAGTCCTCGAGAATCCATCGCTTATGTTCGCATAACGCAACCGTCCACCCCTCGACTCACCACCAGCTATAGTTGATCAGAGGGGATGCTCGGCAGTCGCGTCGGGCCAGCGTGCTAGGAGCCCCCGATAAATTCGAACAATCACCCATTTGAGGAGGGGGTACGTGTTTATTAAACGCGGCCAGTAACGCCACCATCCTCTCAGCCCCCCAGGACGTGCGAATGGGACGACGACAACCGGACTCGTATCAGTCCCGTCGCGAGAGTGTCACAGTCTCGACACTAGACTCATTCCCCTAAAATCTACTCAAGATGTGATGTGAGAGGGTGAGTTGAGGTGGAGGGCTAGTATCCCATCCACGAGAGGACCAACAAACCAAGGAATAACACCACGAGATTGCTCAGGACTCGGAGGCCCTTTCACTAATTGCTCAGGGGAGGTTTATCGAGCTGGAAGTCACAGCTAAAAAAAACCTCCCTCGATTTTTTACCGAGAGATTGACAGAATTAACGAGGGTGAGTCGTTTTTGCTGGTGGCACACGGGAGGCAGACATGGAATAGTCGATCGATTTGCTAGTGTGTGCGCGCCCTGGAGGGACGCAAGCCTGGGTGAGTCTCTTCAACAATGCATTATCATATTTTTGACAATTGCTCGCTCAGCAAATATTTCCTCTCTGTTGCGCCATTTTATTTTTTCGAGGGGACACCGATATTTCGCTGTTTTTTTTTTCCCATACACCTGTTTGGCACTTGGGGACGTGTGAGCAAGCGCAAACACCACGATGATGTCGCGTGAACCCTCCTGGCAGTCACGTTTCCTCAGGCGTATTAACGAATGGGGCAGCTGAAAGGTGGAGGGGGATGTTCGCACGAGTAATGTCAATTACTATACCTTATTCAGAGATATTCGGGAGGCTAAAGGGATTATAATAGTGCTGGGGATAGCTAATGAATCGACAATTGGGGGAATAGTTAGTGTGACGAGATCGATCTGCCATGGTTGACTGACCTCGTTTGCACTTCGGTCAGGTCATGACGATCGACGTCACTGTGACGGGATTCAGGTCGACTACGAAGGCTATTCAATATTATTTTTGCTTTCGAATGAAGGAGACATTGCAGTCCTTCGATCGTCTAATTTTCCCGACTTTCCCTGGAAATTATGTCGAGTAGTTGTAATTAGGACTCCAATGAATGAATACCCAATATCTGACTAACGAGGTGAACTATTCCAATTTTTGTTAAGGGATGATTTATAGATTTAATTCGCGTACACGCGGTTTATTTGCGGGATTACGGGTTCAATGCACCTCGACAAATGTATGGTGCGATAATGTGTAGGTATATGTAGGATTTACACACTGGACGAATGGGGTTTAAACCGATAGTCCCTCACTGGTGCTCAGCTTGTGTGTACACAAATAGCCGTGTGTATATGCTAGTTTGTATCTAAGAATAGGGTGAGGCTTATTAACGGGGTAGGTCTTGGTAAATTCACACGGATAAAATACAAACGTTCGTGATGTTTTCGCATTCAACACGTTTCGAGGATTTGAAAAACACCACGTGAACATTTACATTCATTTCCATCATTCATTCACCTTTCGCCGACGGGTTTTCTTATTCTTTAATTAAATTCGTCCGTTCAAGGGCGGCTAAACACCCCCTCTGGGGCAGAGTAAATATCTAGATCGATTCGGATAACGATAAAGTTGATTCTATTGATATTATCCACTTCCGGGTGAAAATTGAAGTTTCATTGAAGTTGACAGTGAGCAATGACTCCTTAGACTCTTTGACTTTCATGACAGCTGGGGAGAGGAAATGTCTTTGACACAGTGGCACATGCGGTTCGCATTATTCCGCGGACGATGAAAGCCCCCAGGCTCTTTGTGCTTGCTTTACTCTGGAGAGTGACTTTTACAGGCAGTTTGTTACACGCGACACTCTCAATGTCTTCTCACAATCAAATTTTTTTGAAAATTCTCCTACAGTAAAAAGGGAAAATAATTTCTGAACTATGTCTTACACTCTGGGCACGAAAAAATTTAATTGAAACCCCTAGAATAATTAAATAGAGTTGTCCATGCTATTTCCAAGGTTTTCAATGAAATTAGTGCGTCTCGAGACACTAATGAACATGTCCCTGGATTTAAAACGATCTAATTCGCTTGGAAAAACTGCCAAGAGTCACTCGCAGTTGAGCTTCAGAGCAGAACAAATGTAGCAATCGATCGAACATTATTTTATTCTCAATTGTTCAGGTAAGCAGAGTTAATATTGGAGAATGGCGTCAGGATTGCCGAGCGGTCATCAAAAGAAGCTCGGGCCAGCGCCGATAGCATCGTTCGAGGATCTTTCCGACGAAGTGGAAAACGTGAGTTTATGAGACGAACAAAAACACAAAAAAAAACTCGACTCAGCGCTCTTCCCCCCATCAACGTTGTGGCAAAATTGATGTTTAAATGGATTAATTGAAAGAACTAACAGAAATCCCATCGTCTACAGGCGAATTGTCAACACCGGGGATTTATTCAGAACCTAACCAAAATAGATAGACAAATACTAGAAAAAAAAACAAAATCGATAAAGTGACTGTTGAGAGATACATTTGTGCATTGAGGAAAAATGACTGTTTGAATTGTAATGCAGGGAGAATCAACGGCACGAATGCCGGGGATCGTGGAGGTGACCACCCCCGTTACACCCGGGAGCTCACTCAAGACACCTAGCACACCGAGGATTGACATCAGCAGAGCTAGCAGTTCTTCACATCATGAGGACAGCAATAATTCGAGAGAATCATCGCCTGAGAGGGAATTACTCGCAGGTGAGATTCATCATTGTCCTGTTCGTGCAGATCCTTACAGAAAAATCCCCCCAAGGAATGTCCGCTGAAACTATCTCCATAGAATTGTCATAGTGTTGTTAACAAGGTTTGGAATTTTGTAATTATTCAGGGGCTGATCCTCCCACGGGATGCAAACTAAACCTCGGTTACAAGGAGGACGTGCAAGACCTGCGCTCCTCCACCGAGGAGCTAGACCTCCAAGACCCCATTCACGCTCAAGACTTGAAGAGGGACGCAAAGCGCGCACGACGAAAAAAAGAGGATGGAACGCAATCAGAATGTGGTGGCAGTCTGAAGCACGACAGGGAGAGAAAGGACAGCAATTGTTCCGAGATAATTCTCTTGAATATAAGTGGCAGAACATCGAGATTGTCTTCCGTTGGTAGCCAGGGGTCAGGAGTATCGGGTAAACTATCAGTCGTATCAGCCACGTCTTCCAGGTAATAACAATAGATCAAAATAACGATTGTCCCCCTCCCTATGAATGATACAATTCCCCCCGTTGATTTAAGGTCGCCGAGTCCGCACAAGTGTCTGCTGGAGACGTCGTTTTGTGGCAGCAAGCCAACACTGGCCGACAATCTCATAGAACCCTCCAAGCCGGAGACCGATGACCTGGAGAAGATTCTATTGAAACGCGAGGCTGACACGACAAAGGCACTTATACCCGAGTCCATAAAGGTGCCAATGGTCGGTGGCAATTTAAAGCCAGATCCCCTGGACAAACCAAGAAGACGTGGACGAGAGGAGAGAAAAGAAATATTCAAACGCGAAGTTGAGATAACGAAGAAAGTCCTGGAGAAGGTCAACATCGAGGTATGAATTAAGGAAAGAGCATTCGAGCTGATGCATTGAGATTTGGATTAAAATAGACTTTATAATGAGAGATAATTAATTTTCGCCTGGATTTTATCGTCACACAATGAGTAGAATGTGGTATTGTTGAGTCGTACTTGCCATACTAATAGCTTGCTACTTGATATATGTTTGAAATTAATTAGTCCAGGGGCATGTGACGAGCTCACGTTGATCTAAACAATAGCAGAAAAAACGTAAAACTAATCTAAATTATCTTTGGTTGTGTAAATCACATTGGTATCTTCCATTTGTAGATGTGAGGGCGGGTCCTTTCGACTACATTAAAACCCGAGGTTTGTAGAACCAAAAGAAAAACAAAAAAAACCAGGACAAAAGACTGAAACATTGATACGTGACTTCGTTTGTACATTTTTTGCATTTGCCTGTTCAGCTCATGACTTTTTATTTCCCTGAATAATTAATCAGGCACGTCATGTCATTCCCACCCCATTTCACCCCACCGTTGCTCCCAGTATTACTTTTACACCTGTTGATACTCGAGTTCGCCACCTCACTCGAGGTAGAATTCAATGACTACGGGTAAATTGACGTTTCCCAGGTGCCAATAATAAGAAAGCCACCACCCCACAAGGACCCTGACGAACAATCAATAAGATCTGGTCAGGAGATTCAGAAGCCTGCGACCCTTGACCTCAACGACAAACGAAAAAAAGTTCAAAATTTTAAGGACGTCGTGCAGACAACTCCGAGTATTGGGAGCTTGTCGGGGAGCCCTAAACTGCCGAGGCATCAGAAAGTCAGGGAATTGGAGGGCTCGAGAACACCTAGTCCTTCGTCAGTGTCAAGAAAGAGTAGTTTTGCTTCATTATTCAAAGTAAGAGAAGGTTTTCATTGCCCTCATCTCCTTAACTAACGATTCCATTGAAGAATTATACAATTCTATAATTATAGAATTCTATAATTCTCTAAAAATCAAATTATCTTACAGAGTAGAACCGACGGCAGTGTCCTGAGTCCCGAGTCCCCCACCCCAAGTGCAAAACCCCGTCGCAGTATAACATCCAAGATAAGAGACACAACGGAAAGTCTACGAAGTCGTTCAAAATCTCGGGAAAGAGTGTCAATAGACAAAGGTTCCACGAAAAATAAAAATGTATTCACATCGACCCTGAGTCTGTTCAAAAAACGAGAGCGAAAGAAGAGTACAGACGACCTGGTGACCCCCGAGCACGACGTAGCATCTGGCACGACCTCCCTGGACAGTATCGGTCCAGTGGAGTTTCGCTTTGAGGGTGACCGACCAGGAAGAACTGAGGACTCGATTTTCATCAGCCTCCACGCAGACTCTAGGAACTACGAGGAGGCTCTCCCCTCGGAGAGTGTCTCCATACCCTTGGAGACCCCCACAAAACTCCTGGACGAGTACGACAGTGAACCGAGAACAGGTAGTATCATAACAGAGGCATCAATCGAGCATCATCGTGTATCGGTAACGAGAATACGAACAGAAGCAAGAATTGAGTCCTCAATCCCAAGAGAAGACTCGCAAAGCCCGTTGCCGCAGAGTGCCTCAAAGGACTCTGAAATATCGAAGACCTCGTCGCGAGACTCCCGAGCGAGTATTCAAACGGCAAAGCACATCGATCTGCCTTCGAGGCCATCATCTAGTCAGGAGTCTAAAGCCCCTGAAGATCAGAGAATTCCATCGAGTTCCTCGAGAGACTCAATCGAGCCACGAAAGCCAGATATTCCGAAGCCAAAAAGAAAGAGTAAAGAAGTCAAAGAAATTCCCCAAACAATCCAAAAGCCAGAGAAGCTCCCTCAACCGCCTGTTCAACCCCCAAAAGAATCAAAGAAGCAAGAGGAGCTTGCACGCCTTGAAGACATCCTGAAACCCCAGGAAACCCTCGTGAAAACGCCGAGTGTCGTCTCTGACCTGGACCACAACAGTTCTGAGTCCGAGCGTGACTCTGAGATCGATTTCATCAGGAATAAAGCTGCGAAGGCTGTTGAGGAACTGCCAGACGAGCGAAAGGGTCTATTCAATGAGGAAAGTTTCGAGGAGGACCTCCCCTACGTGCCAACGACCCTGCCCCTGGAGAAAAGTGTTGCTGTACCGATGCTTCCAGTGAAACAACGCATCCAGGAAGTGAAGACGATACCGATCGAGAGACCAAGATCAACGACACCAATAAACCCAACCCTCCTCGACGAATTCGTCCTGCAGACAGCTCACGACGAGAAGAGAGTGGAGAGGATGAAGATTTCGTTGCCACGAGAGGACAGTTTCAAGTTGAAAAGCCCGAGGAAACACGCAACAAATACATTTAGTGAATTTGCTGGACGAGTAGCACCCGATTCCAAGAGAAGTGGAAAAACACCGAGTCCACCACCTCCACTACCTCCACGAGCTGCTCCGCGTCCCAGTAATTGGATAAATTTTGAGGAAATCCCAGAGAGACGAAAAGCACCGAAGAGAATTCAAACTATTCCACGAGCTGAGGACGAACCCAAGGGTTATAGCTATGTTCAACCTGAGGAGTGCAGGTGTGAGTGCCACGAGGAGTCCAGAAGAGCTTCCACAAGGGATCCAACGTCTGGATCGAGTACAGGTGCTCCATCAATCACTGGGACTTCGTCATGCAGCAGTAGCAATGGTGATCGTAATTGTAATGGAGAGAATTGTAATGTTCCAAGCAACTCTGGTGATCGTGCAAGCATCGTCAGGTAAACCCACACTTGTACGATACTGTCGTTTTTTATTCGGGTGGGACACATCAGGCGCACACCACGATAACTCTGATGATTGGTAGAAGTCTCTTTCTTTACTTCCAGTGACAGCTCGTTGGAGTGCAGCTTGAGTATAGAGGAGGGCACCGGTACCCAGGCCCTACTTGGTACAGGTAAACCATTCTCTATGGATCTTGATGTTGGCTCCAACAGATCCAGCATCATATCCCAGGAGGAGGCTGACGAGGCTCATCAGCCATAATCGATTGTTTTTTTTCCAATTGAATTGGTACCTGGGTGCTTTTGAGCTTGCTGTAGTTGTCAGTGACAGTCTGACTTTTTTTTTGTGGCCTGTTTATTCTCGAGAAGGTGTGACACGTGCTGGAGAAATTGTGAACATCTAAACTAACGAGTTTGACCCACTTTGGCCACTGGGGATGGCGAACAAAAAAAAGGGAATTAAAGGATGAAAAGTTTGGATTGGAGAATTGGGTCGAAGAGTCTGATTGGAACGATTTAAACTCGATGAATGGCTACATCAGGAGGAAATCGATATCGGCCCTACTTCGAAATTCGTCTGGGGTAGACTGATGTCCTAAGAAAGATTTCTTTTTTGAATGTGACTGCACCACCTAACAGATTCAATCAATAATTCGACGTTTCTTCGAGGAGGAAAAATAGATGTGAAGGAGAAAGAATGTACGTGCTTGTGATGAGAATCGATTGTACTGTTTTTAATTAATGAGTGGATTTTAATTCATCATTCACCTAGCTGGTCTAAAATTGTTAATTATCGTAAAGAAAAACCAAGACCATCACTTCGAGATTAAGAATAATCTAATCACGCGTACTGCGTCGAGCCTTTAGCAGGTCCAAATGGAATTTTTCGCGAAAGAAAGATATTATTAAATATATAAAGTGAATTAATAATAACATTTGGTGTTCAAGATTGCGATAAAAGCGCGATAGGGTACACCGAGGTGAATTTAGAATGAAAAATCAAATTAATGGTGAAATAAACTGAAATATTCTGGTAAGAGTTCTCTACATCCTCTTGATACTTCAATCACTACTACGATTACTCGTAAACCTCTCTCTCTGCTCAAGAAAATTTCTGTATTATTTTTCCCTCGATATTGATGCAAAACAAACACGAAAAATCCTAGTCCATCCCTCGTTACCTCTTAGACGTATTTTCTATTACACGAGAGGACTATATTGTGTTCAATCATACGGTTAAAAGAGACATTTTTCGAGTGTGTGACTGTACGAGGAATTTGCGCATTTTTAGAATTAAAGAGTATTTTCTCCCATTGACATTGAGATTAACATGAGGAATATGTCCCCAGGGTATAAAACTCTCCTCTCTTGCCTGTGGTTCCTCAAACACGATGCTACCATATACACCAAGTATCAACCTTGTTGAACATTTTAAAATTGTACCTGTCGTCTTGCGAGCGACTTTTCCCCCGTCTGGTCGTTGTAACGAGCCGAGCAGGAATAAAAAATAAAAGAGTGTTAACGTCAGATCCTAAACAACGGTAAAAACGCAGTTGAAAGACTCGAAAGACGCCCTAGTTAGTTCCACACGAGTGGATTAAATAATAAATTGAAGAAAAGCCTGTTCCATTGATTTACCCTTTTTTTTAGAATTTTGGTGTCTAGACAAGAAAGTGAAAGATTCAAAAAAATATTATATAAACAAATTTTAAAGAATATACCGATATATTATATGAATACCAATGCCTCAGGCCGTCGAATGCGCCTCGTTATGAAATAATTCTTAAAAGGAAATGAATACTGTAAAATTGTGAACGCGAGAATGAAAAAACCCTGACTCTAACCCTTGTTGAACGTTATTTTTTATAGAAAATACGTGAAGCCAATTTTTTATTGCCTTTGATATTTTTTGTATGTTTTTGTTATCATTTGTTGCCCTCAGTCCCTCAGGAATTAAAGGATAAGGCGAGAATGGTCTCGCTGAGATCGAGTCTTTCTGACTCGTTCGTGTGAGCTCTCGACACAATAATAAATACGAATGATCAACAAGCAAATTGATAGAGCTCACTCAAACATTCACGAGAGACGGTCCCCTCATCAGTGCGTGAACGTTAACTGTTTATTTTTCAAGAATTAAGACTTTGAAGAACCGATGAAAAATATTTAAATGTTTCTAATGTTATGTAAATAAGACTCGGTTTGTTAAAACCAACTGATAAGAATGGAGAGAAAGAATGAATACTGGAGATAAGAACAAAGAAAAGTAGGAATGATTGGTAAGGAATAAATTTGTCATGTGGTGATGAAAACTTTGATTCGATTAGAACACATTCGAGAGACGGAGAAAAAAAATAAAATGTTTATGTGTTTTGAAGTTGACTTAATTAAATCATTATTTCTCCCCGTTGCATGCGAAATGTTATTAATTGGTGGGGTAATTACGTCGGGATCTGGGACAGCTTGGGATCAGGATTGAGAGGGCTATGGACTGTTATTGAAACTGGATCCAACGTCGACGGCCACAGAAGGTCTCAGCATCCGCCAATCGTGAACTGTTAAAGGAGAAAAGGAAAACAACACTCAGTCTTACCTTCTTCAACCATTTTTTACGTATAATAATGTGGAAATAGATTTTTATTTTCATTTATTGTTAAATGTATTCATCATGAGTTATTTTCTTTATTCCTTAATCCTTTACTGGATGAAAAACATGACCGTAGAGGTTAGAATTAATGACAGGTGAAGTGATATGGGTGAGAGGATCCATTTATCACAAAATAAATTGAATTTTTCATCGATTAATCATATTTGAGCCAATAAAAAATTGAATAAAAATTTTCTGAACGAGAAAACAATAAAAGGATTCTTCTAACACTTTTGTAAGCTCTTTTAAGACACGTTTTTATATTTTTTATACTCATTTGGTCTTTTTTATGCTCTCAGAAATTAGAAGAACGATTGCAGTAATGAAAATAGAGAATAATAGCATTGCTGAGGGCGAGAATACATTGGAAATCGATCTATTACCTTCAAAACAACGAGAATATCGCAAAAATTGGACAAGAGTGGGAACTGTTGAACCAATAAATAATTAATATGATTGGGTAATTACGTTGGATGAGGGTGAAATCTCAGGATCACAATTATTCTCGGGGATAAGGATCATCGGGCTCGAGTCCAAGTGTGTCCCCTTTCTCGAACATCTCCTCCAGTGGGTCGTCCTCAGTGTCGTCCTCGGAGTCCCTGGCTTTCTTTAAATTCGTCGATGTCAACGTCACACTCTGATCCCTGGCAGCCAGTTCACTCCCATCGTCACGAAGGAATATCGTGCTGGTTGTTGTCGTGACAGTCATGTTGTTATCGTTGAGAGATTGCTGCAATATCAGGACGATATCAAACGTTTTTGGCAGTCTCTTGCATACCTCCACTTATTGACCACTATTAGAGGCTTTGAACATGCCCTAGCGGTCGATTAAACGATAAAAATCCTGGGATGATGATTCTCAAATACTGAGTAACGAGAGAATGGCGGATATTGCGCCAAGAACTAGGGGGCAAAGGGGACAGGAGCCTCTCGCGACGAACGACTCACGCGCAACAGATCAGCGCATTATCCCCATACGCATTATGCATATTATCGATCAATTAATCAATTACAATCACTACCCCAATTAATTCTAATTATTATGGATGCGAAATATATGCCAGTGAGTGTGTAAAAAAGATTAATGCTTACCGATAATTGTACAGGAGCTGGAGTCATCGGTCAAAGGATAAAAACCGCGAGTGGGGTGACGCTTTCTTCCCCGACCCGCGGGATGCTGGGTAATAATCGCGAGCCAATCAGAGGGCACGGGACCGCGGGGGCGGGGACATGTGCCCACCCAATCACGCAGCGCTGCTTCCCGCGCTTTTTTCTCTGTGCAAATTACACAGGTAATATGCATATCGGCCAATTAATTAATTAAGATAGCTACCCCGATTATTTGAGCTGTTCTCAAGGAGAATTGTGTGCCGGTAAGTCCGTAGAAAATAGTGGTGCTTACCGATAAATGCAGAGGAGCCAGGGTGATCGATTAAAGGATAAAAATCGCAAGTCCGATGACGGTTTTCGCCCCAAGTCTTGGGGTTTTGGGGAGATGATCGCCAGCCAATAGCAGCCCGTGGGCTATCGTAGCGGGGGGGACGTCCGGGCACTCGATCTGCGCATCATTGTCGTCCGTTTTGTCCCCTGTGCGTTAACAGGTGATTGTGCGTATTATCGACCGATTAATTAATTAAAATCGCGATCCCAAGTGTTCTAATTATCGTTGACCGGAAGTGGGTACCACTGGGTACGTGAACAATATGGATGCTTACCGATAAATGGGGAGGAACCGGGGTGATCGATTAAAGGATAAAAATCGCGAGAGTGATGACGCTTTTTCCCCGAATCGCGAGACACTGGGGCAGCCGGCGGGGCGAAGGGGGGGGAGTGGAGAAGACGAGCGCGCGCACACAGGAAGTGCGTATTATCATCCTGTGCGTATTATACATATTATCGACCAATTAATTAATCGCGATCACTAGCCCGGTTATTTTAATTACTGTCAGTGATAAATGTGTGCCAGTGAATCGATAGAAAATAGTGGTGTTTACCGATAAATGTACAGGTGCCGGGGTGATCGATTAAAGGATTAAAATCGCAAGTTCGATTACACTTCCCCCCCGAGTGGCGGGATGATGACGTGATGATCGCGAGCCAATGGGAGTGCGGGGGGCATTGAGGAGGGGGGGACGCTTTGGAGGGACGGGCGGGCACCCGATCAACGCAGTATTGTCCTCCGCGTTGTCCTTAGTGCATCTTAAAAAATCTGTTACGTGTATTTTCGGCCGATTAATTAATTAAAATCGCGATCCCAAGTTTTCTAATTATCGTTAAACGGAAGTGTCTGCCAGTGGGTATGTAAAAAATATTGAAATGTATCGATAAATGTCCAGGAGCCGGGGTGATCGATTAACGGATGAAAATCGCGCGTCGGGTGACGCCGTTTCCTGGAATCGCGAGATGAAGGGATGAGGATCGCGCGCCAATGGGAGGGCGGGGGGAACCGAGGAGGGGGGGACGCTTTGGGGGGATGCGCGGGCACTCGATCTACGCAGTATTGTTCTTCGCTTTGTCTTTAGTGCATCTCAAAAAATCTGTTGCGTGTATTATCGGCCGATTAATTAATTAAAATCGCGATCCCAAGTTTTCTAATTATCGTTAAACGGAAGTGTCTGCCAGTGGGTATGTAAAAAATATTGAAACGTATCGATAAATGTACAAAAACCGAAGTAATCGATTAGAAAAAAAAATCGCGGGTCTAATGACGCTGTTTCCTGGAATCGCGGGACGCTGGGGTAGCCGCGGAGTGGGAAGGGGGGGAGTGGAGAAGACGTGCGCGCGCACACCGGACGTACGCAGTATTTTTCAACGTTTTTCATTCTTTTTGTTTTATTAATAAAAATATCGCGATTTTCATCGAATAATTAATTAATACGGATTACTACCGCGATTATTTTAATTATTGTGAATCGGGAATATGTAATAATTAACCGGAAAATGTAATATCCCGCGTCCCGCCAAAAATACTTGACTTCCGGCATCATCATAAAAAATATTATGGCGCGACATTGTCTCCCGATGAATATTCGCTTTTTTTACCGCAGGTATGACGTTTATTATTTATCAATTAATTAATAATAATTATTTTTGATATTTTTTCCCCGGAATAATAATTAATACACTAATTAGTCCGCGATCTATTTCGCGGAAGTTACCACGCGGCGCAGTACGGGGCGCGGGCCGGCTGTACTGCGCAGTCGGTCCGTTCCCCCCCAGTGAATCGCGTCGCGCGTCGTGTGTGAATAAATAAAATTGCGTATTAATTGTGAATAATGACTTAAACAATTAACTTTTTCGGTATCAAGTGGTTGTTGGTGATTGTAAATATACGGAGAGCAATTATTTAGTTAAATATTAATCAATTTACAACGATTTCTCTCTTCGTCGCGATACCCGGCGTCGGTTGCTACGCAGTTGCAAACGGTGACGCCACCATCTTGTTGTAATATTACGTGTCGGAAAGCCGGCATCAGTTAGCGTCGTTTCGTTCCCTTCGACCCCGGTTCCCCTCGGTTTTTTCGCGAGTGTGTTAGTTCGTTTTGTGGTTTTTCGTGAGTGATAGTGAACAACTTCGGTTGTGTACCTGCATAACATTGAGCAGGAATAAGAACGCCAGAAGGGTCAGAGCACTTATTGCTGCACTGCCACCTCCTCCCTTGCCGCCACCTTTTTTATGATGCCTAATGAAGGTAAGTAATTAATTAATTAATGAATAAATTGATTGGGGAGGATGAAATAAATATTTGGAGCTCGAAAAAAAAATAAATTACTTCTTGAAATTTCGTGGGTGGAAAAATATTAAAAAATTTAATGAATTAAAAAATTGCAAATAAAATTAGACAATTTCTCTGGCCAATCAACTCACCCATGACCATGGGACTTGTGTTCCCAAGGTCCCCCACGTCCTGTATAACTGTGCCACCGGTCTATGGGAGTCTGTTGAGCTTTTCCATAATTTCCAAAGCCTCCCCAATTAAAGAGGGCCTTTAACGTCATCTATATACCAAATTAATGTGACTGAATCAGTTTCCAATGCCCAAAAATTATGTAAATGTAATCAACCTCTATTTCCTCAATAAAAATGTCTTTATTTTTCCTCAGGAACTCACCAGTGAAATGTGGAACGTCAGAGTATTTCGTCTTCCAAATACGAGAACGAACTTCCCTGTAAGACGACCTGGAGTAAACTGCCAGTTTCGTCACTGAAAAAACAATCTCAGTGTTTCTTCACGCCCAGAAGTAGTTATCCATGGCTTGTTGGACAGTCAAGGGCCGTGAATTTCCACAGACACTTGCTCCAGTAAAGTGAGTCATGTCCTTTGTGTTCTAAATTTGTTGCATGTAATTTGGACGAGCAGACGATTGTCACGTGTATCAAGAATTCGAGGATTATTACTCTTCTGACGTATTTCCATTAATTTCCTTGAGTAATTGTCGTAATTAAAGTTTCGTGTATACATTTTTCGTGTCTTGAACATCTGAACTCTAATTAAATTGATTGGCTCAATGGCTTAATAATTTGTGATACTCGTGACAATTGTCTCTTCAATCATCTGTTTTATGAACAAAATTACCTGCGGGACTCCATTGCGTTGGTCGAATAATTATGACAATCGGTGTTTAATTACCGGGTGAGAAGAATAATGAGTTCGTTAGCTGTTTATTTAATTATTTATTAAAATAAATGGGTACAGTCATACTACACGAACATACAACTTAACTACTAAAGTATTCACGTGTGTCCTAACGAAAAAATTTATGATACTGTGGCATAAATATATACAGAATTTATTAAATTTAGTGCGGGTGAAACGAAAACGTCCTGAGATGTCTAACGTATGAAATTAATTATTGGGAGGGCACGACAAACCCCAAGAATGTCACAAAGCAATTTACGAATCGATTGATTCATTGATTTCTCGAATTATTGACATTCGAAGGGGGCTTTTCTCTCTTCACCGATCCATATCAAAGCCATCAGCTCTAAGCTCATCTTCCTCCCATTAACATTACCTCTCGAGTTCGTACAAAACACTAGCTACAGATAAAGTAATACCATGCCAATCGGTGTGAACGAGACAGAATTAATTTTTATGATGTTCAAGTCGAGTTGTAAAGAGTCTCGTTTTAATTCTCCCTCATACACACGTGCAATCGTTTCACAGTAATAAATATAAATAAATATCGAATAGTTTATCAATTTGTCGAGGCTCAGTTGAAATCGATATTGCAGTTCTACTGAATTCAACCAAGTCTCGAGAGATTCTCAGTCTACGTCCATGTGATATCATTGAATTTTTCATCTCGATGGATTAATTTGAACTCCGGTTAGCGATTGATCGATTATTCTAATCACAATTTTTCTCTATTCAATGGATAAATTCGAATAAATGTTCTTCTGGGTCGTGGAGTTTAATTTAGAATTTTTTCGTGAACTAATGATGGTATGGGATTTTTTGATGCTCAAATTGCATTGCAATCCATGAAGATCGTTCGGCAGTTTTCACCTGTACGTCCACGACGTGCAGCGTCGTACAGGGCCTCAAAGTGGGCTCCACCTTGTCCTTGTAGGTACCAGCTAGCTAGATACCTGAATTTTAACAAATAGGGAAATTAATTGGGCTCATCTTTTCTTCTTGTCAATCGTGATAGTTAATTTTTCCGCGAACTTACGATCCTAATTGACAGAAAACTGGGGAATGTTTCGGGCTATCAGCAGCACAGTCAGCACTAGCTTCGCAGATAATACGTTCTGGGCATCCACGTTGTTGCTCATCCTCGCTCTTTCCAGAGCTACTGTAGGCTTTCATGGTGCGCATATATGCCTGAAAATTAAATTTTCTCAGCATACATTCACAAAAATTCCAATCTAATTAGCAATTAACAATAAATTGAGCCATTACCTTGAGCATGGAGATGGAGGCAACAGCAGCTTCAGACACTGAATCACGTCTTCCCAGAGACCTTGCGTTCAATGAACGATGGGAGAATGAGGTCTTCAGGGCGTCCAACAGGTTCATTACGATGTTGATGAACTGCTCCAGGGAAAAATAATAGTTGAAAATAACATTCACTAGGTGGTAATTAGAAAATAGGGACGACTGGTGATTCAGGCAACTTCGTACTAGGAACAATGTCATTTAGTCATAATTTTTGATACTTAAAAGCTTCACCAATCGCCAAAATTAGACTGGAGATACCGCAAAGTCAACTTTTTACAGAAATATTTTAATTGTTGATAATTCTGCCAGGGCAGTTGTTTAGTGTGTGGGATATTGGATGATCACTAACCTCAGAGGTCTGTTTAGCCATTGTCGCAACACCTTCGGGATTTCTCCCTTGTCCTAGTAATGCCCCCAGCACCGCAGTCAATATTCCCTAAACAACCGACCACCGGGGATTCTTTCACATTCAATTTATTTACAAAAGTCATTTATTATCACTCAACCCGGCGCAACTCAAAGTCTACCCATTGAAATTTTTTCGTTTTCGAATTCTTCTTTGTTCTATAACAATTGATGGTTAATTTACGAGTGATACTCATCTTTCTAGCTTGTTGGAGGAGGTAATTTACAAGGGTATGAGGCGAGTCGTGTAGGGAAAGTTGCGACGGATTAGCGTGACAGTGTTCATAATAAAAAAAAAATATTTCATTCCGTTTTGAAAATGAATTGTCTCTGACAGGGGGAAGTGATCGTGTGAAAGTACTTTCGTATCGTCACAGTGCAAAATACTATTTACATAACATTAAAGCCAAAATCAAAAAATAGAAGTGAGAATAGGAGTACTAAATACTACTTGGAGAAAAGAAATCACAAGAAAAATTGTACTTTAGGAATTTCTATTTAAAATTACCCCTTTTGTCATGTCATTTTAAACTCTCTCGCATTTTTCGTGCAATCTTTCGTGCATCGAACAAAATATTTTACAATTTTTAAGTAGGAGACAGGCTTTCACGAGTTCTAATAATTAGCTTAGTGTAGAGGAGATTCTCTTACTTGCATGGTACCGCTCTGATTGTCGACTTTGTCGAGACCACCATCGACAGGTTGTTGCGCACCTCCAAGAATAGCTGTGATAACGCGAAGACCGACTGTCAAAAGATTAGACCAGGGACTAGCTGCGACCCCATCGTCAATATCATTTTTACTAGGGCCAGTTATGGCACCTGTTTGACCCAGAAGCATCTGCATCAGCATGCCCAGCATGCTGGACCATGAGAAACCGGTTGCTCCACCCTCCTAGAACAATTTACCCTCGTAATTCATAATTTTTCATTGATAATTAATATAAATCGTTGAGTTAAGTACCTGAATCGAATTGGATCCAACGTCGTCAATATCATCGAGCCCAGCTTTTTTAATGGCATTAGGCTTCTCCGCGAATTTCCTCTCCTCCCTCAGTTCGGGTGAGTGCTCCTCGGGTTTGTAGACTGGATGCTGGGGCAAGGTTGCGGCCTCCCCGAGGGTAAGTGCTATCAGGCACAGGGCTACGATTTTTTTGTACTCCATTCTGAAAGAGAGTGGATTAAATTAATTCGCGGATATGAATTTCATCATCGACTTTCTCCTCTTTCTTCGAATTCTCTCTCACTGTTGACGTCAGTCAGGTTGATCACTTATGTACATGAAAACGAAAAAATCCCAATGAGTGAAAATGACCTGATTAACTACCTGTGAATGATGATAGCTTGTTTCTTCCTCTTTCTCTCTATATAAAAAAAAAAGTTGTCTGTGGGTTTCTCGGTATTTTTTTGTATCTCTATCGGGGGGGAACATGATTTTTTGTTCGTCATTGAGGAATTTAGGTCAGAGAACTTTCAATGGTTATGATCAATTGGGCATCTAGGAAAAATTCCTGCGGTATTTTATTGATAGTCTCGATACGATCGGTTGAATTCCACGTAAAGCACACGGGCTCATTCACTCGTACTGTAAAACCTTGACCATGAAAGTGGGTCACTGTGGTTAAGGCCACAACGTCGGTAAGTCCATCACTGATCGTCTTGTTAGCCCACTTCCGTATCGGGGGTACATTGAACTCGAATCTTACCGTTAGTCAAAAAGGGGGTCGCGACCTACTGCAGCTCTTTTTATTTTTTTCCTCCCTCGATTTTCTTTTTTATTCAAGTTGTTTATTTGATGAATTTAAAGAAAACTTGATGGCTGTTCTTGGTAGGCGAGAGGAAGTCGTTGACTAGTATGAACTTTCAAAAACGGTACCTTCGTCAATGGAAGAAAAAAAAAATACGCGAACGAGTTTCTAACTGTATCCTAACACTTGAGAAAAGTCCAGCTACCTGTCTCACACGTTTTAGGGAGACACTTTTTTTAGAGGGACTACCTGCCTGAGCCTTTCATAACCCTAACAATGGGATTAGTCCGGAAAATTTCGGTTTAGTTGAAAAAAAAATGATTCAACTTGAATGAAAGGGACAAATATTTTTTTATTTCATTAAAGAGAAATTATTTAGTCTGTCATTGATACCTCCACGATCTCCAAAGAGTCCAGACTTGCTTCGAAGCTATTAAAAAAAATCGATCGATCGATTGCTTGAAAAATGATGATTATTGGCTTATTAGAGAATCTATTTCAATAAATTCAGGAAAATTTCCATTCAATAATCAATGACACACCAGGGGATACCAAATAATAGTGGGTAAACGTCAGTAAGAACTTTGGTACTTACATTGTTAAGTGTAGGTAGATTTCCGTGACACTGACTCTCAGTTCTGAAGACGTTATACCGTGAGGAGTGTTCTATATAGCCTCCAGGACTCCCTCCGCGTGGGGGTAAACCGTACGGCCAATGATTGAATTGCTTTGGCACTGTTTTCAATGGAACTGACCAATCCTCTCACCGAACACTGGGACCCCGAGGTGCCACTTAGTACATTCTTCTTTTTTAAATCAATTTTTCCCCAACGGTTTTGAATTTTTCACGTCACTCACTTCTCCCCGTGATTCTGATCCTCTGCGACCGCTGATTCCTTCACTTGTCGAGGTTATGAGACTAATTGTTTTGAAATTCAATACACATTTTGTGGAAATGATGTTATGGGTGGCACGTGGATGTAAAATAATCCCGTTGGATCGCGCATCATCGATCAATCGAGTCATAAATTCATTTAAAAAGGAATTGAAGCCAATATTTGATACACTGACTCACTTTTTTCTTTGTTAGTTCAACTATTTTTCACGGACTAGATACTTTGGTAGGATAATTCGGGGTTTGTTAATGCTCGTGTACTTTGTTGAATGCGACGAGTACAGATAAAAATATAAATAACAATTTTAATGTTCGTGGTGGTGGTGGTAAGGCTCACCGTTAACTTGGCTGTCACCTTAATTTGGGTTTAATGATGACGATGGTGAACAAATTGCAGTCTAGCTACCTCGTTATTTTCACGTACATCCGCCTTAAGGGAATTGAGAATAAAGTAATAAAATAATGGGGAGAAAGAGTAGGTAAATTGTTGATTCGATAGCTGAAGCAAAGCGAATAGATGATAGAACTGTCACTGTCACCGCTGATGCCCTACATTACTCCATTGTTTTCCCTCCTGGGATGGAAAACTGGGTCTTACCATTAAAATAAAAATGAGGGAAAATTGCCCTCAAGGTCAGGTAAATCGCGAAGATGATGCTAGTCCATGGAGGGAAAAACTATCTCCTATTCTTTCGCTTTACTTTCTTTTCTATCATGGCGTGTAAACAATGGCAGGCGAGTGGCATTCAGGACGTGTTGCTGACTTTCTTGGGAATGTTCTTGAATATTTTCGAACCCTCGAGGCTGGGACAAATGGGAGTGAGTGGGGAGGACATAAGAGAGAATAAATAATTGTTTGGGTAAAATTGATATTGCTGAAGTCTTCATCAAGCCGTTCAGTGGATTCAGGAGTCCAGGCTCCTCAAGCCTGGATAACATACATTTCATTAACTTAAATATTACGAGCTCAAGCGACGAGTTAGTAAGGAGACGATGCACTTGGTATGCGGATTTGAGTTAACGGGACCCCAGGTAGGAAAAAACGAATGGGCCAACCTTGGTACAAGCACGGCCGCCGAGCTGCCGTAGCTCGGCACCCGGGCTCCAGCCAAACTCGCGCCGAACTTGGCTAGACCCTGGGATGATAACACGGGGCCAGGCCTGGGACCGAACTTTGGCCAGACTTCGGTCGCCGTACTTTGGCCGCACTCTGGGCTTACCATTCGGCCCGAAATTGGCCCAGGCCTGTTGCCGAACTTTGGCCGCACTCTGGGCTTACCATTCGGCCCGAAATTGGCCCAGACCTATTGCCGAACTTTGGCCGCATTCTGGGCTGACCATTCGGCCCGAAATTGGCCCAGATTTACGACCAGAGCTGTGGCCAGGCTCCAACCGTTGCCTGTATTGGGTTCAGAATCACCAATAAATATATGAACGGTATATCTGATAAGCAGACATGTATTTATTACCTTCAACATTATACAGAAAACAGTTTTATTATGTGACAAAACTTATATTTAAATTTATTAAATCTATTGACAAAAAAACTCAGCCAATCAAAAACTTTTTTCCTCCTATCGACATAGTACATGTTTTCATCCGATTTTGGTTGAACAGTTAAAGATATGCAGTGTTTGTATCTCCAATTTTCATGAAAGATAATCACAACTATGAGATTTTTCCGCGAACAGAATATGAAAACTCAAAAAAATGATTGCAGGTATAAATTGTAGAAAAATCTTTTGTGGATTATTTTCATCCGCTTTTAAAATAAATAATCTACGTAGATCATTTGAATCCGAAATTTAATACGACATACCATATTAAGTCTTAATAAACTCTCTCTTACAATCTAATAATATTAGCAGTCAGTCTTCAGAATTCGAAGATTGTATTAACAAAATATCCAACAAAATAACGCACCAATGTTATTTTTTAAATTAGTAGTTTAGAATTGATAAATTATCGTGCTTCAATTCAAGCATGAAAACAGTCATTATAATAGCAATATTATGGATAATTTATTCCGCTATGGATGATAAGAATTAATTCTTATATCCATAGACAATTGCTGATACGAATTATCCTGATAAGAATTATTTTTTCATCTCGGAAAGACGTCCTTTTTTTACAATAATGTCTTCTCCATCTGCAACTCCGGAACACAGAATGATATTTAGTTGCATTGATTGTGTGCTAGTTCTATATAATATTGCTTATTATATTCACTCTTTCAAACAAACTTAGAAATATAAAAAAGTCTTGGATAGGATTACATATAACTAATTAATTTCAACCCTTAAATTTGAAATCTTTGGGGAATATGGACGCAGTCCGATTGTGAAACTTCAACCTTATAAATATTATTTGACTTGAATCACCAAATACTGAAAACAGCTCTCAATGGCTGAAATTACTTTCATTAGAATTTTTCTTAAAAATTAAAAATCCACTTATTATTTTTCCCTTTAAACTTTTGGACATAATATTTAATCCCTGAACCAACAACGGATATTTATTCCCGTGATCTAACTTATGAGGAAATGACATAGAAAATACTTTATTATGCTAAGATACATCACATTTTCCAATTGTTATTTCCATCTTCTGGATTTCCGACCTCGCCAGGAGAAATATAATAAATATAATTAATACTTCAATGACAGCCGAATACTAAACAATATTCATATATTAATATATATTCTGCCCAATGAAACGCCTCGCGATAAAAATATATTGATAATATAAACTTTTCCTATTAATCGTACCTTTTATCAAGAATATCACAACTAATACAATTACGAAAATGAACTAATGGAGTCATATTAACACAGTGATTTTACAATTCCATTTATCCCGGAAAAATGAAGTATTATCAACTATAAACCCCCAAGAATTGGTTCATCCCTGTCTCCAACGCTGCTATTGGATTCACTGATGCAATCATTAAGATGCTTATACGAGCCACAATCACCATCACCACCCGACCAACTATCACCACAAGCACTAGCATTATCATCGAGATGTCGAACATCGACATCTCCACTAATTTGATCCACAATAGATCCACTACGGATAGTTATTTCATTGGCTGTTGGCAAACTAACCTCTTCCTCATCGGCATTATTGCGTTCACTGTAATCCGGAGTTTTTTCTTTAGCGCCTTCTACGTTTACAGATTCTTTTTTCTTCAGTTGATGAAAATGTCTGTATTTTTTAACCCGTGAATATGAACTCTGAGACATATTACAATAGTAAAAGAGTAATATTAAAATAATAAATTGCCGCACACGACACTCATGTCTACTGCCACAATCAGACTACTCAACACGCCATCTTACGGGCTGTTGTCATAGAATGTGTGGTATACGGTGATATCCACGCATATTTTCCCCTGAAATAGTATGTTCAGAAGAAATAATGGTACCTTCGGAAGAAGGAGAATCAAAGGACGAAAAATTTAGTGAAGGAACATTCCCCATGAGAATTCAATTTTTGGAATGCTGTTCCATATGGGACCCAAGCCTGGCAAACCATGCCCCTTGTCTGCCTGGCCATGTCTCGGGGCAAGCTTGGTGACCCAAGCCTGGCAAGCCATGCTCTTTACCAGTCTGGCCATACCTCGGGTCAAGCGTGGTTGCCCAAGCCCGGCAAACCGTGCTCTTTGCCAGTCTGGCCATACCACGGGCCAAGCTTAGTGACCCAAGCCTGGCAAGCCATGCTCTTTGCCGGTCTGGCCATGCCTCGGGCCAAGCTTGGTGGCCCAGATCTGGCAAGCCAGTCTCGTGCCAGACCTGGCCCGTTTCGTGGACATTGGCATTTCCTACCTGGGACAGCTTCTCGATTTCATACTCTCAGCTCTGCAATTATTATCGACAAACTAAATCTTTGTCCAAGTATTCAAGTTGGAATGTTGAATAACACCTGACACAGCAAAAAAGTGATGTTTGAGGGCTTGAGAAACGTTGTAGCATTACAATGTGTTTTCCCCCTGGGGAAGAGTAAACAAAAAATTTCCGAGTGAATCCACCTAATCACATAATTGCACGAGTTGTCAGACAAAACAGTTGGATATTTATTTTTCTTGAATCCTTGTAGTGCATTGACGTGCCAATGTTTTTTTCCATCAGGATTGTTAGCTGCAGTCATAATTTTAAGACAATCGTAAATGCCAGGTGTTTGGTTTCCGTTGTACTCCACCCTTGGAAGCAATCCTATCCCCATCATTCACTTAATGACAACTTCCTTACTGATTTTGTGTCGCTCTGGCTCGTCAAGGGTGAAAGAACTGCGATTCATCATAACTGTTCCACTAGCGGGATGCCTTTGCTCTTCTTATTAACAGCATCCTGCTAATCGCTTGGAATAATCTCTTATCCTTGTTCATCACCTGGAGATGCACAAGTGGAGTAGAATGTCAATAATCTTGACTTACATTCTTTCAATTTTCTACTGTTGTGGCAATTTTTTTTTTTTTTACATTTTTCTATTCGATTGCTGAATTAATGGAGAGGTGAATCGATCTACACGTGGTGTAACGGTATCGAGGAATTGGTGTTTACATTTACCGGTGTTGTAATGATTGTTTTAAGCTACTGGGGATGACCTCGTTACCCCAGGGCTGTTGCACTCGATGACTCCTGTAATTTCATTGTGTCACTGGGTGAAAGGAGACGTCACGATTTTTTAGATTTTCGTCATGATAGTTTCAAGGTCTCGCTACGTAGATCAATTAATTTTCACTGATGTCCAGTACAACTTTCCCCCCCATGTGCTCATAAAATCCGATGATTTTCGTTTTGAATTTTATTGCGGCAATTTGGCGAGATAAACCAAACTTTTCGTTTCGTTGCTTTCCTTGATGGTGTCAGCCGTCCTTGCCAGTAATTTTCTCTCCCTGAAGACGACGAGCAATTGGGAAACTACTGACACAGGTGGACGAGCTGGTACAGCTATTTGACACAGAAATACCGACATAGCGGGATCAAGTCCACCTCGATTTACATAATAATTTGCGCTGGATATGCAATTCACATGAGCTGTGATAATGCATTATCCTTTTCTATTAATTTACTGGAGATTCTGCCACAATCTATGGAAGACGCGGGTCCAGGGTATCTTACAGTTGAGGCTGCATAGTTGACCTTGGGACGAAGTACCGTATTTTATAGCGGATGGCTGATGAAATCGGTTCTCTTTGAAATTATTTGACATCGTTTGTGTCCGGTATGTTGAATATGTGGGTGTGCAAAGGAATATGACGCACGAGAAAAGAAAGTTTAGGAGTGAGAATTATCACGGAATGTTCTGGTTTTTGTTGACGACTTCTCTCGCACTTTCTTCCCGTTTTTCTGCTGTCTTTCATTGGTGTTTTTTCAACTTAAAATCATCTGAATTATCGTACATTTACTACCGATGAATTTCCGTAAATGATACATTATCGACGTGTGATAATTAACGCCTGTTGATAAAACAGAACTCTGTACTCGCGTTATTTACGGGAAAAGATGTCACTGGTGAGGCGCGAATCAATTTATCGATGAATTTGCGGGTCATTGAAGTTCGCAATCCGATCGCTTCCTTTTATTAAGAGGACATGGTATCGATTTACCACGAAATTGATAGACATCGAACGATACTCGCACTTCTAAGTATTCCGCTATCAGATTATCATGTTTCTTAATTAAATATTTTAATACTTCTGGGTTTTTTTTTCGGTCGATATGAACGATGGAAATTCTCGTGGGGATTGGGAGATTGCGGGATTAATGGGGGAATTGTGATAATACGTTGACTGTGCACGTGCTGGCGCCAAAACTGGGCGATTAGGGCCAGGGGTGCATCGTATATGGAGTGATTAAATGTACGATATGTCGACGTATTTTTTTTTTTCATTCATAAAGAATGAAGTGGAGTTGAGTACTTTTCATCACGAAGGCAAAAATCTGTAATAAATTATTGTGATTGGTGATATTTTTGTCACAGTTCTTGATAAATCGAGATAAATTAATCTAGATTGTTGAGCAACTACTTTTAAACGATTTCATCCTGTGATAATTAATCCTCAGTTTCACGTATTCACTGATAAAATTGTATAAAGAAATATTTTATACGAAACAAACAACACCTACGGTTCACTGCACACGTTATACCGCGGTACTGATCGACCGAGAATAAATTTTAACGATTTTTGGCTCGTCTCACCAGTGACTTCTCAGAAAATCTACAAACACATTTTGGCAAGACATCACACTGAGACCTCGTTTGTAATACAATATTCTGTCAAACGATTGAACGAACCAATTTGTTTATTCCGGGGTAAATGGGATCACTGGGACTTGAATAATCGAAAAGTAAAGTTGGGAAAAGGAAATTATTCACTAGAGTTGATCAATCAATCTTGGAATTTATTTTTTTTTTATACATTTTCACTCGCTCAACGACACGTTGGGCTTCTGGAGATGATAATCATTTATTATTTTTATATAGAATTGATTGAGTCCCTCAATCAATGTGCATTCGTTAGGCTAGTGACATTTTTTCTCAAGATATTTCACGCAGGTGTGATTCGTGGAGTTTACATGATCATCAGCATTTCAATGGTCAAAGGTCTTGGCCGTTTGACAGCCATATCTCCCCTTTAAAAAAACCTATTGTTGTCTCTTTGATCGAATGCTCCCTTCCCTTCTCCTCCCCCTCGTGCCACCCTTTTTTCATAGAGTCAGCGACGAAGAAATGCCTGACAAAAGCATCCCTCTCCCTTCTCTCAGTCACCTCCGCGATATAGTTACTCGAAATTCCCAAGATGTTTCCTGAAGGACTAGTTTTTAATGCCGCCCACACTCGAGATGTTATCTGCTGAACAAACACGCGACCCCGTGAAATGACGTTGAGGAAAATATCGGGATTCTCCCATTTGGGTTGTTCACGCTTCGGTTGAAATATTCTTAGTGTGGCATGGGTTCTCCACTACAATAGTTTCGAATTACGGGGTTGGCCCTCCTCCGAACCTTGAAATGCTGGATTTCCATAAAATTATCTGGAAAATCCAACTCCCCTCGATTTTCCTCATCACCAGTGAATGAACGCGTTTATCATTTTTTAATTTATTGGTGTATCAAATTAGAGTCCCAGATCAATGAATGGAAATTCAATTTCAACCTTTTTTTTCTCCTCTTTTGATTAATTACTTGGGAAATATGGTTATTTGTCTTGAATGATTTTTTAATGGATTTTTTTTTCTTTTTTTGAGAATTTAGTTGATTTTCCTTGACCCCAATAGACTGGTAGTGTAATTGGTATTTTATTGTACTTTAATGGACTTTTGGAGAATTAGATATAGATCAATAAAATGTCTAAAGAAATTTTAATAAACCATTTGTTGTTAATGAAAATTTCAAGAGTCAATGAATGGGGCCAGATATTAATATACTTCAGAGGAATTATTATTTTATCTAACAAATATTTATAACCCCTGTCGCCAAGATGAATCACAAAAATTACGAGCTAGAGTTGCTCCGATTCCCCGAAACTTCACGGGTCCATACATTCGATTTCCTCCACTTCCTGATGCCAGTTTCCTGGAAATTTGTGGGCACAATCCCTACCCGCGATCTTATGGGTGCGGGGTGGGGAAATGCTCGCGGTGTTCGTGTCTGAGTCACGTCAGTGCCAAGAGCCAAGGTCAACAATCCGCCCACCACCCGCTGCCCCACTATCATCCTCATTCTTTTACCATACATCGATGACTTTTCTGATGTACAATAATTGCATAATTACTCCCGGAATCTATAAATTTATTCCTCAAAGTACATGACAAAAATATCCGATTCTTTAAATCCAAAATTCATGAAGAAAAACATATATCTCTCTCTCTCTCTTTTAAATAAATTCAAGTGTCACCCACATGTGAGAATCGATGAATGTATAGAGGCAACTCTAGGCATCCCTCTCCACTGAATAAACAACGGTTTATTATTTTCTCGTAAGAAATGGCCGTGTGTAGTCCGATGAGTCATCAGCAGACAGGTATATACACGTTTTCAAGACAGGGACAAGAACTGGCGCGAAAGTACTTGCAGAGTTGACAAGGTGGTGGTGGTGGTGGTGGTAGGGAATTGAGGAGACGTTTGGCATTCCTGGAGCAACCCCATGAGTCACCCGACAGTCATCCCCCGAGTATACCTGTTACCACCTGTTGCATGTGACCTCAATGCAACTCTGTCCCTCTCACATTCACTCCACTTTACCGTTTCGTCTGTTACTTGGGATTTTTTTTATTTCCAGTCGTTTTACGGGGATTCCCCAGATAGTCTGTGTTATCGGGATTCCGGAAACAGTAGATTTCATGCCTCTTATGCCCGGAATTTCACTGATTTCGATTAATTTATCGGCTTCAAAGTATTCTTCATATTTTTTCTATCGATCGATGTATTCCATATGCAGTTCTGTGTCAGCACAGAATTCTTGTACAGGTATTGGTCACTTCTTCGAAGCATTCATTCACAACCACCACCAACTTCCACGAAAAGTCCATTCAGAAATTCATTTGTTCGTTTTAATAATGAAAAAAAAAAAAAATACGATGACAGCGTGCGTGAGTTTCTTTTGATTCTCGTAAATTCATGCCAAGATTT
Source organism: Diachasmimorpha longicaudata (assembly GCF_034640455.1). Taxonomy (NCBI): domain Eukaryota; kingdom Metazoa; phylum Arthropoda; class Insecta; order Hymenoptera; family Braconidae; genus Diachasmimorpha; species Diachasmimorpha longicaudata. The sequence goes on from NC_087243.1 coordinate 3,397,619, forward strand.
CTTATCGTCTTTGGTGAGACGGTTGACTCACTCACAATCTTGCTACTGGGTAGGGGATCGATTTCAGTGGAGAAAGAAAAAAAAACCGAGCAGTTGGCAACGGACGTCGATCTTCCGGGCGCGAAATCGCGATATCTTCGAGTGTTTCATGCGTTATTAGGGTGACTCAGAGCGACACATTGGAAAGAAAAAAAAAAAAACATACACGCGATATTAAGTCCACTATGACTTAATGAAAATAGAAACTCCCTCCTCCCTCTTTATCCACTCGAATGGAAATGAATGATGATTGATGCGTCATCGATTGACATCTCGTAGTAACAACATTTCCAGGTATTGCGAGGAATGGGTACAATGAAAATTGCGACTCAATGAATTTAATTATAAACTCGTGTGTTGCATTGATTATCTATTCCCACACGATTTTTGTGCGATTAATCAAAAAAGTGTACGTCGCTTCCTCGATGTCTGCTGGGAAAAACTCGCGTAAACATATTTTCGTACCCCACGACCTTCTGGGTAATCATTGAGAGAGAGAGGAGCGATGGTTATTTGAGAGGGAGAGAGACAGAGGGGGAAGTTATCTCGAGGCTGGTGTGCCCCGAACCGATAAGGAATACATGAAAAAAGTTTTCTGCCATCCGCTGATAAATATCTTGCTGATTCAATATTTGTGAATTAGACTCAATGGGTTTGTCTTACTAAGGTGTGAAGAATTGGGGAGGAAAAAGGGTGGACGAGTCGTTCAAGTCTTAAGATAATTCACGGAGTTTATTTAGTAATAATATACAAACAATTTCACAATTTTATTGCGAGGATTTGCACTTTTGGCAACAGATAACACTTCCGCAGGTTGACATGATTTTTTCTTGTTTTTCTCGAGATAGATTAAATATACTTAAATATCCTGAGGAGTAATTAATGCAGAAATATGTCGATTTTTAATTAAAGAGATGGCCACACGATTTATCGTTTTAGAAAGTCACAAAAATTTCTTGAATTTTCCAATGAAATTATATAATAAGATAATTGTTCTGTTCACGGAATCGACTCACATCACACGTCATATATATTACGAAGTATGTCGTCATACATTGAATCGCGTGAGCTCCGGGTTCTCCATTACTCTCAAGTCTTGACACACCGTGAATATCCGTCTCTCTCTCCGTTACGTAGATAATAACCGACGACGTCAGACTCGAGAAGAGCCCATTTCTGAGTCACGTCCGCTCCTCCACGTGCATTCGCATGAAACTGCCATTATTCCATGTAGATTCATCAGATCCCCCTTTTTTTCTCATTTTTTATTGTCAAGATTAGTCAGAAAAATAGAGGGAGGCATTAATGAATTTTAAAAAATACTCACTTATCTTAATTGCCTTTGATATTTCACTGTTTCCACTCATTTTCTTCCTCATGACGCACGAATTAATGTTCAATTCAGTTACGACATTGATTTTTTATCAAAATTCCCCTTATGGTGGTTCAATTTGTAGAATTGTTTTTACAAAAAAATCGGTTTCCGGTGTTTGAGTTGGATTCCACTGAAATTCGTGAACGATAGGTCTTTTCCTTATCAGTAATTTGGTTCCAACTGCTTTGGCAATCGATATATCTTTCAAATTCACAACGACAAGTATTTTTCTCAATTATTTCTGTCCATTTTTTCATTCAATTTGCAGATGTTTAAAGTCAGAGGATATTTCATTCATTTTTATCCACATTCGTACAGATTAGATTAACATTTGCGTAATGCGGGGTCCAGCTACAGCCGTTACAGTTGATTTTACAGTTGTGCAATGAAGCTGTCCCAGGTGGTGACTTTCCCGTCCAAATGCTAAAGCGTGGACGAGTTCTGACCAATGCGGATATACCCCCCCCCCCCCTTCTCACAGAATCATTCAGGGAAATAAAAGAGCAGAATAATCGGATATCAGCTTGGAAAAATAGTTTTATCAATTAATTTTTAATCACTCGATGAGAGAATAAAAAATTGTTTTCAAGTCCGTAACGTGTTTGTCGAGATCTCCAGGCAGTGGGCGGATATATCGTAACTGGAAAGTTGGCAACTGATCGGCCATTTTATCGTGAGCAAACATTCAACGGTGTTCCCAAAAGTATCTGGTCTCTATGGCGAAGAAAAAAAAAAATCGTGAACAGGTTCGCCCGCGATTTTCATCTACGTCACGAGAGAATGACGATTGGGGAGAGGGGAGGGACATGGAGGGACTCTCTGGAGATGATTTTCCACGGGTTTGTGAATGTGTGGGCGAAAAAGGGGGCCTCGCCCACTTGGTGATCTGCCGGTCTAGTCGACCGAGTGCCACACCATCTCGAGGAGGCGGAATATTATGTTCTTGATGGTGAATCCGGGACATTGGGCGAAATTTATATTTTTATTGGAACTCTTTCGTCTGAACCTTCTGAAGGCTTTTAATTCCCCATTTTTTTTCCTCATCCAATAATTATTACCAAGTTACAAAATAACTGATTTCATTTACAATTAAAAATTCCATTCAACTTGCCATAGCCTCGTTAATTGAGTAATTCTAGTTCTCAATGTGCCACGAGCCCTCATTAACTTTCTTCGTGATCCTATAAATCGTTGACAGCTTCAATTAGTTCAAGCGACGGAAGCTATTCCCGAGGCGCTTGAGTTGCTTCAATTCTCTCTTGTATTTTATAAATTGAACATTCCTCAAGGTTTATATCGACGATGTGATATATGTTTTATGCCCAGTGAGTGGCCATTCGTGTCTGAATATTCGCGATGTTCGCAGAATGCAATATGCACTTCCCTGGCAAGCGGATCTACCGTTTTCTGGGAGGTACACACCCGATGTGGCCTACATATTCGTGCCAGGTCTCTTCCTCGAAATCCCCAAAAATTCTCTCTGCCCCCCTCCCACTCCCCCCTTCCCCCATCCAGCCATGACCTCCGCGTATTGTCAATCAAGTCGGAAAATATGGGATTAATTGAGGAGAATATCGTTAAAGGTCATCAGCAGCATCAACTACTGCATATTTATCTCTGATGAGGGGGAAAAATGGTCTTGAAACTCGGTCACGATTCGAGGGTAATACACAACATATATTAAGTCACTGAGTGGCTGCGGCTGTTGCGTAAGTTTGCACTTCAAAGAGAGCCGTCGTATGACTCAAAGTTGTGCCATCGTTGGTGAGGAATATTAAAGTCATCTAACGTGTGGTGAAGAGATAAGAAGCCTCTCTCGATTGTAGATTAATATGGCTGAAATGTTTTGCTTATTTTTTTTTTTCTTGTACAATTGAAGGATTTTGGTATTTATGAGGGAAGAGAATTTTATTTAATGAAAAATTCATCACCTCGAGTATTTCAGAGCTTCCACCTCCCTCTCAACATTGCAAAAATATCAAGAATAACGATAATGCAGCATCCGCGAGGACTCCAGAATGAGTCCTTGACTTTTCCCCTGCAAATCGTAAATTCACCGAGCCACCGTAGACATTTTAACGTCTCCAAGTATTCATAACACATGCACACAGACCGAGAATACCATAATTCCCGTAACTTTACTCGTGGGTATCTGTCTCCCGAGGCGATTATGAGCAGTTTATCAAGGGAGACTGACTTCTTTTTTCCCCACTAATTTAATTAATTTATAACTCATAATTCGCGAACAAGATATCCATAGAAGCATTTTATCCTGGGAGGGGGGAAAGGGGAGAGTCGTTCATTTGAGAATTTTATTGCTCGGAGATAGTGCAAAAATGTATATTTAATTGTGCACTAAACATCGGACTGTTATGAGAATTCCATTAAGTAATTAGTTCAAAAATCTAGGGACTTGTCGGACTTGGCTCGCAGAATAGAATGCAATTTAAACTGTAAAGTCCTTTCGTCTCATTTCTCAGAGTGCGAAAAATTTCATGAATATATATGGCATAATCTCGCGGGTTACGAGCAGTTACCACAGAATTGTCTCCTTCATCTTCATTCCCTCCTTCCCTTTCCTCATCGTCGTTCCACCCCCGCAACTCGTATAATCCAGTAACGCGATTCTCCCGCCCGACTAATTCACCAAAGTGAGCAAATGCGAGACAAAGAGTCGAAACTACTGCACGCACTAGTCCCCGTGTGCCATTCCCTCAATTTCTTCCTCGTAATTTTTTTTTTTTCCTCGGTATAACGAAGGCGAGGGACTGCTAAAATCAATACTTCAACCCCCGTAGGCTCTCTCTCTCTCTCTCTCTCGCCCTTTCCGTTTCACTTTCACAACTCCTCGGTTTCGGGTTGTAAAACTACCAGGGGGGGACTCCGATTCTCTTTTCTCTTCACTTCACGTACTACTTTTGCATGAGGGGGAGGGGGTTGGGGGTGCATGTGTAGCCATGAATTTGCGTTCCCTCGCACGAATGAGTGGCAAAAAATATAGGGGATTAACCATAAATATGTAAACTGAAGTGATAAAAATTTAATGCTTTTGTTTCTGGTGAGGGCGAATCGTTGGGTTCAGGGGAAGGGTGAGAGGGATTTTGCGAAAGTGAAAGGTTTGTTGGGAGGTTTGTGTAGGGCTTGAAAGAAATAATTGCCGGGTTATTAAGATATTAAATAATATTAGTAATTATGTGAGATGATTTTCGAAATTTGGGACAAGTCCTTTGGCGAAAGACAATATGCCGCGCAGCACTTTGAGGGCCCGCAGGGCCTGTCAATAGGGGTCAGCACGCGTCCACAGTTGAATTCATGGGGGGTTTCTTCTCCACCATACGGGTGGAGAGAAAAAAAAAAGGGGCCGACGATTTAAAAATGTTGAGGTCAGTGGCCGATTCCATCGGTGGCTCTTCAAAAGCCCCTGGTATTCAGCCACCCCCATCCTCAGTCGGCTCGTTTTGTCCAATAAAAAGAAACGACTCATTTACATCTCAAAAGAATACCCAAGACCCCCCAAAATTGGATGGAGAACCTATTCTTTTCCACCTCCATTCTATATTAAATTGAATAATAAATAAAATTAACAATCTGCATATTTGAATTTTGAAACAACATAACACTTTCTGCTTTAGTCCGGTTTCAAAAAATCCTACAAGCCAGAATATTTGTTTTGTTGAACGGAAAATTCTTATCTATTTCCTAGAGAAAACGTCGAATTGATAAAAAATCCCATTAAACTTGAACATAAAAATAAAAAATGGTGAAACAGAGCAAGTTAACAGCAAAAATCACATTCTTAGAGCACAATATTCTCAAAAATAAAGTACTGGGAGGATTTGAATCCGTGTCCCTGGCTCACTGACCCTTTTTTTGACTCACGGCGAAGCCTTCAAAACTGCCTCGTAAACACTGGATAATGTTGCAACGTCGTTCGAGTCGAGTTGTCGTTTTATTCCAACCGAGGCGAGGAGGACGTTTATGCGTTCTCTTTCTTCACACCAAGACAGGATTTCTTTATTTATTCTTTTGGATTCTCTCCTCCGAGTGAGGATAATGGTCATGGTATTGGGAAAAAAAGGGTTATCGGTGTTGTGCACTGGGGGGAGAAGAGGTTAAAGAGCAACCCTTCGTGAGGTTTTTCGCGAATTGGCAACAGACCAATCCTCCAAATTCGGCACGGTGACTAAGAGGATCAGTTTGGCCTCACCGATATATTTCAGCCAATAAACGTCCCGTTGCTATTATAACACAACCAATGGCATTTTGTTATTGGCGGATTTATTGTTTCTTGGGGTGAGCTCCACCTTTCTTGGCATTTCCTCACGAGTTTTAACAAAATTTTGCGAATAAATTATCTATTATTATTTTTTTCATAAAAATGAACAAACAGTTGGATAAAAGCGGAATAACTCAACAGATAGAGATATATCATATCTAGCGATGAATGGAAAAATTGATATTTATTATTTGAAGCCCTTTCGTTCGTTCATTTGAGCTCCTCCAGGTGACCGGGTGAATAGGGAAATGATATTTATCGTACCTCTCTGGACATTGCCAGCTGATCGATCTGACAGCATTAATCTTGAACACCTGGTTAACGTGGGTGCGCTCTCAGCCCTCGTAGAAGACTCTCTCCCCCTTTCCCTTCTATCACTCCAATCCATCAACATTAACTTGCTCCCCGGTTCTCACTCTCCATGGATTTTAACACCGAAATTCCAAAGAATTTTCCCATTATAATTCATTTAATTATTTTCCTGACCTGGAGCGCTAACCAGAGAGGAAATTGCGGAAATAAAACGCGTTCGCTGCCCCGGGCCAGCCTAAATATTTACGTTAACTCGAGAGTCTGCATGCTGTTGCCTTCGCGGATTTTCAAAATATCTTTTAATGAAAAAAAAAAAAATTGACAAACATCACAGAGAAATTCCATTTTTTTTCGTGATTCTGCAGATATTTATTTAATATTTCGACAGAAATTTCAGATGCGGGGCATTTATTTATTGATTCTATTGCAAAATTATTCTGTTCAAACACCAACAAATTTTTTTCTGCAATTTTACTGTCAGCGGAGAAGTTGCCTCTTTTGCGTTGCAATGATATAAAAAATCAAAATAATTTTTCATTACTCAATATTCCCCCGAAGCACTATAAAGCAGCTTATTAAAGATTTAACGCCCTTCCCATTACCAGTCGATTCATTTCAACTTAATGACATCTCACCCACGGATTCAAAAATAATCACTATAATATAAATGATTGTTGAGAATAAATTGCTGGCAAGTGTAGGGCGAGTCACTTATTTCAATACATAATATCTGATCGGGTATTTGTGAAAGATGAAAAAAATCTAGTGACCAGTAAAGAGTCATTACCAACCAGCTGATGAATCAGGCACAGCATCGGGTGCTCATTTGAATATGTAATTGTTGGACACACGAGGAAAACAAAGGGGGGAAAAAAATTAGCGGAACGAAAGAACAGGATTCAATGGTTAAAATTAAATGTCAGAATAGGTGAGATTGTCATAGGGTGGCTGGCAAGCCTCTACCTTGGAAAATGTAGGTGTGGGATTAAATAGTCCATTGATACGGTCAATATAATTCCCTTTGAATGCGAATCAAAGAAAGCTATATACATGATCTCATGCTGTGTATTCAGCAGAAAAATAGCAGTGAGTGAATACAATAAAATACCTGCTTATATATGCATAATGAGTTTATGTCTCATGATAGTTTTCTGATTTATTACCAAACGTCGACTTTTGATGACATTACAATACTTGCGGATGATTCTCTACTATTTTTAGATCGACCAATGATTTAACATTTGTTCCTTGGAATTTATCAATAATAGGAGAATTAATTTTATGATTTGCAGGAGTGTAACAGACGGAGGTCGAATGAGATTATTTCATCGATGTGGATAATTAGAGGGGTTTGTAATGGACTTGGAGATATTTATCCTGCAACCCCTCTATCAACAACTGACGTTCCAACGAGGTATCCTGGCATTTGCGGCGAGAGGGCTGCTCTCTGGGGCCCATAAAACCCCACCGCAGTGTGAAGTACGAAACGGGAATTATTCTGCTATTTCCCATTGTTCCCGAGGCTTTATGGGGAACTGGAGGTTTTTCAGTGGAGCTGGTGATGAATGATCTGGCGTTCGGTGAGTTAAAAACAATGAATATTGTAGGATTATTGTCTTTTGCCAGACGTAACATTATTTTTCGGAATATTATTCGTTGTCGTAGGGAATATTTTAATTCCCGATAGTTTGGCAGTTAGTTTAAATGGACAATTCAATTGTTTCTCTCCGATTTTTCCGATCAGGCCCATTAATTCATAGAAATTCATGAAAAACGACGCGCTGCGGTGTTTCCCTCGTAGGGAGACGAATTTGGGATTAATTGTAGTGGAGAGGGGTTATCCAAAAAGATTCTTGAGAAGACACAAATCCAAAAATCCAGGGCTTAGTAATATGAGCGTCAAAAAAGGAAAGATTAAAGGAGGAAAGAGAGTTAGGATTGTCGTTAAAAGATTTTTTTCGGAAGAATCTCTTAGGGTCAACAAGTAAATCGTCTGCGTAATCTTTCGAAAGCTCTTTTGAAGATCTCTAGAGGAATTTTTCTACATGAGAGATTGCGCGTTTTTTTGAATCACCTAGGATACAGTGATATTTATTGAGACTTCAAAGAGAATGTAATTTATTTATTAATAATTAACGCGAAATGCTTAGTGATAAAAATATAATTAATACCCAACTATTAAAATGTCTCAATATAATGTCACCTATCCCTCGTGATGGGGGTGGTTTTGAAGGAGCGTGTAAAATGGCGAGGAAAATCACCTAGTTTAATGTGACACGTCATTGAAATACACTTGGGCATTGTTCCACATTTACAAATGTGTATATCAGCATGCCCATGTGACTGTAAATTCCATCGTAGGGGAGTTTGATGGCCATGTACAAAACTACTCCCTGGGATATTAAATTTCGTTTAATAACAAGAGCTAACCCGACGAATTGTATTTCCCACCCACCATTATATACATCTCGTCAATTGCATTAACGAGTTCACAGCCCACGTGGGAAATATTTCTCCAGTTATTAAGGAAAAAAGGAATTGCGTTGGTTTTTAAAATCATTCTGATGTAGTTTATTACTGGGTTTTTCGTTAGCGGTGAGGGGAAAATAGTCGGGAGTTTATACTCGTTGACAGATATATCAGCTGACATTAGGGAGAACTCGAGGCGTCGGGTTAAAAAATTTAATGCCATACGATTGGCCTGAGTGGCTCCAGCCGGGCGTCCACTCAGCTATAAAAAATCAACACAAGTAGCACTGTTCTATGGGATATCTAAATTATGGATTATGGTCATTTCTGTTTTATTGACTAGGCGATGTACTGAAGCAACAATATTGTCGCATTGCCAGTATTAGTTTTATCGTTGAGGACAGTGCTCTCAATTCGAAATAATAATTTTACTCGTGAGAGCAATGAGAGCCAATAGGTACAATAGACTTGATAATTTTTAACACTTTTATTCGTACTTGAAAAATATTGAGAGAGTCCGGGTAAATTTTATTCTCTAGATTTACATCCGAGTTCATTTACATTTTAATCTTTAAAAAATCCTTGTATTTCAGACTCGTAAAAATATTTTAATTGACTGAAAAAAAAATTATCTCCCTCAGCACGCACCCTAAATCCCCATCAGGATAAAATATTCCGTCAAAGTAGTTTATTCACATTCCAAATGTGCTAAATAGGTGAGCCTGGAAAGAAACTTTTACCTCAAAATGACTGAAATTATATGAATAACGAGAGTTTGTAGTTGAACGCTCTCAGGGGGTGGACCTTTCACCGATAAGGTAAACGAACCACCCGCGTTTTCAAGCGACATATCGGGCCCTCGAGTGTATTTTACGAGCGAGGGTAATATGCCAGGGGTTCGTGTAGACGTGGCGCCGGGCGTCCCGACGCCCAGACTGTCAGGGGCCGCACGCACGTTGACCGTGAACCAGAACTCACCGTGTCCAAGGATTCCCCATATCCTCTACACCTAGGCTTTCAATCCCTCACTTATTATTTACCACGTGTTTTTATTTCATTTTGTTAAACGCCTTCATCAGCTGCGTTGAGAGCCCATTGGGCTCAATCCGAGTGGGAAATCGTGTCTCTCTGCATTTCAGATGCAATTAGATGTTTTTGTTATTCCGCGGTCGTTAGGCATTTAATGAGACTCGTTAGAAAGACATTTATCGAGACAAATCCATTACTGGTGGGAAAATACAGTTTCTGGGGAATCGTATTGCATAATGAAGGAGATTTCAATGTTTTCCATTGCATAATTAGCCCACAAAATTGTAAAACTCAATTTATCGAATGGAATTCATAATTCGTTTTACCATGAAATAAAAACAATAGGTTTTTCAATCGTTTTTCATTGCCATTGTATTTTGTTTTAGTCGTGTAGCACGTCAATATGGCTCATAAATTATTCATCTACTTGACTTGGTAGATATAGATGAGAGACTGCAAAGTGGAAAAATAAGTTTTTTTCTCAATAATAGTGTTGCATAACAGAAGCTATTTATATATTTCGCATAAAATTAGCTGACAATGCTGCGTAATTAACTGCTCAGCATTCATACAGTTGGGAAAGTAAATATTTTTTCGGTCAGAAGTATGAAATATTTTCCGTGTAAACGGCAATATCTCCGGTCCTTTATCTGTTCCCTATCAGAGCCCCGGAAAAACGTAAAGCACACTGATCGATATTCTCAGGGGGATCCGAAATACGAAGGTCGTGGCGCGTGTCTGTCCGAGGGGGTTGCACCCAGCAGTTTCCGTTCTGATCCCCCTTTCTTCCCTTCCTCTCCTCTTCCCGGACAAACGATCGATCGATACGTACACAAGAGGGGTTCCTGCCCCCCTTTATTCCAACTTTCACACTGGGAAATTACGAGGAATTCTCGCATGTGGGTGTAGACGAAGGGGTGAGGTCTCGATATTTATCCTACGGGGTTTTCGGTGTTGTCCTCCCCCTGCAGACGTGCCACCCCACGATACCAATATCTGTGGGGGTCACTGCATTGCCCTGGCAACCCCACCCCCTGCATTTACTATTACGTGACTATTTCTTACGTATTTCTCTCGTTGCATTGTTTCCAAATGGCATCCAATGGATATTTACGACTGAGAAACATCAATTTTTTCTACTTCATTCCCCTGGGGGGTTGGATTATTGCGGTATATAGTTTTTGTCTTGGATAGAATTTACACCCTCTTGGATGACAGAGGGCTGGGATACGTGTCGTGGAAAAAGAAAAATCCACTTTGCAGTCTCTTTTGGTTCCCCTTCTATTTGCTCTTTGTCTTTTTCTCCGGACTTTCTTTTATTTTTTTTGTTTGTCTCACTTTGCCACGAAGTTTTTACTGCGGCGCCGACGCTCAACGAGACGCGTCTCAACTTAGGCTGATTCTACATTGCGTGTGGATGGCTAATGTTTTTTTATTTATTTGTCTGGATAATTAATGCGTCCGGATAGGTCCATTTGTATTCTTCATTCCCTCCAGTGGGTAAATGTTCCTTTGGTCGTTTTAAATTTTGAAAATTTAATAGTTGAAGGGGATAAAAAATTAGGGAAACCAGTGGGAATGAACTTCTAAATGTAAATTCAAGTTTAATGGTATTCATCAACAAATGTAGAGTGAACTTCAAAACGTAACAGCTGGTTCGGTGGAAAAAATACAGCTGAGAGGGAAAAAAAATATATTTTTACCCCGGGGAATATATCTTCCTCGCCTTTAACATCGCAAAAATATAAAATGCTTGAGCTGGAAGGCGTGCACCATTCGCGTGTAGATTCACCAATAAAAGGACCAAAAAAAAATTATTCATCCACAGAGGAAATGCAGAGTGTGACACAAAAAGATAAGAGAAGGCTCCGTTTGGCGCCACATAAGTGATTCACGCGTCGCTAAAATAAAATCAGAACTTGAGCAGTTTGCTAACTAAACTTTCCTGGATATTTTAAATTTACACGTGTTTTCATTAAACGTCGTTCTTTATCCTCAATAATTCCTGGTATAAAAGGAATAAAAATAAAGCGAATAACGTTGTTGTTGCTTGTGAAAAATCGATGGCAGGAGGAATTTGAAGGTGAGGAATTGAAATGAAAAAAAAAATGAAAGAAAACAAGTGGTCACGAATGTCATCCAACACGCGCCGCTAGTTTTCGACTATTATCGTAAGCGTTTGACGATAATACCTCAATCGTATCCTAATATTCTTGGGACACACGGACATTTCTTCAGTTAAAATTCCTCTCTTGCTACAATACTTTTCTTCTCTAGCTAGTAGTGCCGGACTTCCGCTCTCGATATTCCCTCTACATAGGCTACATCCTTTATCCCTTTTTCGATTTGTTGTCAGAAAAACTCGTTCGTCCACCAGTACCCACTAGTGGTTTTAGGGAGTTACACAAGCACCAACCGGAAATCGCTGAAAGCCCTGACTTTACCTTTGTTTTCCTTGGCACTGTAGTTAATTTCTCGCGTCAATACGAACTCATACAAAAAAAAAATGTTTATTCACCCTCAATAGACGTACTTTCCGCTTGGCAACGAGGTTCTGCTTAAATTTAAAAAATAACTCCAGGGGTTTTGAAAAATCGCTAAAGTCTGCCGGTTGACTGAAATTCTTCCAAATTTTTTTCTTCTAATTGTACCCTAGCTATTGACTTGCCATTAAGTGAGAAAAAAAAACTCCGCCAGTCTCCGAAAATCGAAGGTTCGTGCCAAATTGGCATTGGGAGAATAAGATAAAGGGAAAAATATATAATTTCAATTAGTTTCCCCACCAGTGGGTCCCTCGTGTCGTGTGCCTCCCCAAGCGGAATACAGTCTAGGGTTTTGAGTATAATTTTATACCCCAAGAGCAAACAGGTGTTACGATGACTGTATATTGCCCAGGGTATGCGTGACGTGCGCGTGCCACCCGAGGAAAACGTGTGCCACAGAGTTGACACGTCTCTCCCTCCGAAAAAAAAAAAAAATTCACGTGTAGCTAACGAAGCCGAGGTAAAAGGGCACGAAAGAAAGGCTCTACTGAGAAATTTTCTAGGCGATGAAAAAAAAAAATCTGGACTGATGAATTGTCGAGGGACAAGTGAAAGGAATAAATATATAGAATTATCATAAATACAATATTTCATGTGGTTTAATGTCGGCAGAACAATGCGATTTGAGGGAATAATTTTTGCACAGAGTTATTTGTTATGGTGTGTGAGGTCGATCGATTCCAAGAAAGTGCAATGTGTGTCTAGGCCAACGCACGCCTCTAGCGCAACTTTGACATATTATCTTCCGAACGCGGGTGTTGGCTAGTGCATGTGCAACTCGAGTGTGTGCATTTCAATGTTGCAGAGAATAATAAAAAAAAAAGTAAATGAAAAAATGTTGAATCGAGGATAATCACGAGCGCACGATCGTGAAGATACCATAGCGACCTTATCCCAGTAATTACGATGCAAAATACACGATTTATTTATAAATTCGATGCACAGCGTACGAGGGAACCTGTGCCTTCGTTCCCTCTGCTGAATCTTTATTCGTTATTTTCAGGCCGGTTCTCCACTGGCGATGTTGGTCCATTCGTGATGCCTGGCAATCTGCCAAATGGGATAAATCCTATGTGTGCAACTATGTCGTTCGATTATTCCTCCTTTATCGATTAATTTTTTTGGCTTTCGATGATTTTTATTCGAAGGGAAATTAGGAAAATCACATGGATGGGAAATAAAATTGAGGGAATTTTTAATTTGTCGTTGTCAATCAATGAATAGAGTACTAGAGTATTCCTTACTTTGAAAATATAACAGTTTAACGTCAAAGATAACTTGCTTTTTCAAATATTTTCTAATGTCTCACAATAAAAAAATAAATTTAGACATTCCACCTTGAAACGATACCATTACTGCTAAATGCCGGATAATTGAGAATCAAAAGGGTCTTAACTGATGTTTAACTAATGTAAGATCCTTAAATACTTGACAAGATCCCATATCGTAAGTGGTGTCATTAAAAATACATGGAAATTCTCCCAAAATTGAAAGGAAATTACCCATTAGGTTTATAACCATTAGAGCATTTCAAATGCATTTTGTTTGAGTTTATAATGACACCACTTTTAACTCCATCAATTTCCCTAAAATGAAAACAATCAGAAGCAATAGATTTGGTGGTAGCCCAGAGAAACGTTTAGTGTTATGAGAGCCATTAAGGTTTATAAACTAAATCAATACCATTCGATTGAATATTTTTCGTCCGAGCCATTTGTTTTCTTCTCTCGGTGCACGTTAAACTTTCGTAAACAGCTCATAATCACGGAAATTTTCGCATCATGAGGCCTCAAGGGCAGTCCGTGGGCCTCACAACGTTTGAAGAAAAAAAAAGGGAAGCCATTAAAAATCCATTACAACCAAGATGGGAATAAAGAACGATTTATTCCCCCGCCACTGCCTTGTTTAGACGGATCTCTCGGATAAAAATCACAGCGCATGTTGCATCCATCCACCGTTAAATTTCATGGCCATCTAGAACATTCGTTTTTTCTTTTCGCAGTCAAAACCAAGACAAGGACACACTGTGTGGGAATACAACACATTGTATCCTGCGATGAAAAGTAGAAAAAAAAAAAATTGTTTCTCAGGATTTTCAAGGTTGGGTAGGCTGCTTAGATGGATCTCTAGAGTTAACAAAGAAAATTGCCTCGAGTATGATCAATTCCCACGACTAATTTCATCGCTCATTGCGAGTGACATTCCTCGCGAATTTATTCTGATAAAGAATACCCATTTGCTTTGATTATGTACCAGTAATTTGAGTCTGTTTAACGCCTGCTTTGTCTGTATGGACTACATTACCAGTGTTATACGGCCAATGAGTGCACCACGTGCAGAGAATTCAAGTATCGGCCACCTGCGGCCAATCTTTGTCGTGATAACAGCAAACGTAAACGTCTTTCGTCGCTCCCATACTCTTTTTCTCATTTAAACTTTTACCAAGATCTTCCACTTGAAAAATAACCTCTTGGGGATAGAGCTATTTCATTTTGTCGAGTGCACAACTCCACGTTTGTTCCGTCGGACAATATGAGTCTGTTTTGAATTCCAAAAGCATCAAGATTCAAAATGGAGAACGGTGTCAACTCAATGTACAATGTACTATTTATTTCTTGTCATTTCAATTTTTCGTCTTTTCATTTCACTCCAAACAAAGAAAAATTGGGTCCTATTAGCATGAGTATTTGACAACGGAAGTGGTATAATTACCGGAAGGGAGTGGATTCTTTGTTTTCACTTGTTGCTTTATGAAATTGTTTTTTTTTTTTTTTAAATAACTCGTTGTATATTTTGACGCCCTCGTCGAGAATGAAAAATAGGGGGAATGTGACGTTAACATTTATTTCTTTGTTTACTAGTATTTGAATTAGCGTTGGTTGTTAATACTTTGATGCATATGATTGTGTCAAGAGGTGTTTCACGGGCGAGAAAAGCGGTCAACTTGTTGGCAAACTCGTCGACCAAATGACGCAGGGAATTTCCTGCGGTTGCACTCACTGCAATCGTCCGATGGCACACTTTCACATTTGTGCTTTGACTGAAAGCACAAGTAAACTCTGTGATATATCTATCTCATGTGTGTATTCAGCTGGCAATGTTTTGCCCTTCACACCATCGTCTTTTAATAAATATTCTCCTTATGAGGAATCAGTAGATGTCGTGTAAGCTCTTGGCAAAGTAGCTTTGGAAAAATGATATTTTTGCAGAATCTTTATGAAATAACATGGGAAATGTCAGACCGTAAAAGGAATGCTTGGAAAATTAGTCGATAAGAATCCTAGTCACGTCGTCTTGCGTCTGTCCCGTTGGTTGGTTTACCGACAAGGTCGAGGCCTGGGTATTTCCCCCGGACCTTCCATCGCAATAATCGAAAAGCCCTCTCTTCCTCCAATTAGTATTCCCCCCTGTCCATCGAAACCAAAGAAACACATGGAAATAAAGAAAAATATTCTTCAAGAAAAGGACTTGGGTTTGTACTTTGGCCTCACGTGTCCTTTTGTTATCCAACTATCAGCACCACCGTTTGTCCACTCGTCAATTCTCAACGCATACACATACGCATTAACACATAAACACATTCCTCGTAATGCAGCAATCTCTTTATTGTTTCTCCAACATCCCCGTTGTGTTTCATTATACACTTGGATTATGTACACACAACGTCACAGATATACCACTGGGCTCTGTATGCGCTAACTGCGCAACGAGCTAATCTCGGTCTCAAAGACGAGATAAGAGAATTGAGGGAGAAAGAGAGAGAGAGATAAAAAAACAAAGGAAATAAAGGAATAAATAATAATTGTTAAATACAAAGAAGCAGAAGAAGAAGAAGAGAATAGGAGGATTGAGATGAACAAAGAGACAGATCTTGACACGTGGTTTGCCTAGGTCAACCGCCAACTCCGCCTCAAAGACCCCATCAGCAAAACAACCAAAACGCAGATGAAATACGTCGGGTAATCCCCCCCAATGACACTGTGTGAACTAAATGTATGTTTCGTCTCTTTGTGTGCATTTGGGAAGGCTTCAACTCTTGGAAAAGTGTTTTATTTATCCCTTGAAGACGGCCGCGATGCCATCGGCTCGGAGATACTCCATACCGATGTAATTTATGTGGATTGTCGTTTGGTGGGGGCATTAATATGCCTGAATTAATGCTGGCGGGTGCAATAACATACGTAAATATACCTGTGGCTTATAAAAGCCCTCAGGCGTTTGTAAATTCACCACAAACTTGAAATATCTTTTCGCTTGGAAACAATTAGAGTAAAAAGGGGTGAAAGTCAAACACCAGATGGCCAGCTCGCCCCCCCTCAATAGCCCATATTTTTTCTTTTACTATTTATATTATTTTCGGAAAATTGAAGGACCATTAATTGACCATTTAAACCTTTAACTTTATTCATAAACCCATACAATGATAAATACTGCGGCTTCTCGAAAAATTTAATAATAAAGCCACTTGTGCTTATACAACCCCAGAGGTTTGGAAATTCATCGCAGCGTTGAAATATCTTTTGGCTGACTCTGGCAATTAAAATAAAAAAAGGGATGAAATGCGTGCACCAGATGTGGTGAGTCGGAGTAGATGGGAGGGTTGGAGTTGCGGTTGTGTCTGTTGTTTTGTGGCTCACGGTGCGTTTAGCCGCTGGTAGTGACACTCCGTTGTGATCTGCCAAAAAGGCGAAAATGAAAATATCAAGATGAGGATTGCTTTTGCCGTGGGCAAGGTGGTTGCCGACACATGCCCCCAAGATAAACTCACTCACTACACAAAGCCATTCCAAATCGCTCTTTTACTCTTCGCACAACTCCTGATGATAATGATAATAATAATATGGGTGTGGGACAAGGGAGCGGACGATGAACTTGTTTAGTTACGACGTAGAATATTTGTTACGAATTTCCTTGTCCTCGATTTTATGATTTAGGTGTTTTTAGGGGCTTTGATGAGACAATGAGTCGTCAAAATTTTGTAATAAAGACTTTATTTATTATTTCCTCACAGTTTTTACAATAGCAGTTTTTTATTTCACCACGTTCTTGGTGTTACTCGGAGCTTTAAGCGATTGAATACCGAGAATAAAGAACGAGGAAGTGGTTTCGCAGAAAGATATTCGGTGGTTTCGTGTCTCCATTTTACACATTATCTTTCCCTTTTTATTCTTTATTTTTTTCTTTTTTTTCTTCTTTTTCTTCCAACACCGTGCATTCCGCACGTTCCACGACCAGTAAGAGGGAGGGATAGTGATAGATAGACCACACGTGAGGGCCGATAGTGTTGGTAGGGTCTAGCTGACCTTGTTCGAGTTCCACACAGTGATCGTTTGTGTGTTGTATCTTTGGTATATATATATTTTTTTTTCCTTCGATTCCAGCCACAGCCAATTCGGCAGTTGGCCATTAACTTGTGAAAAATAGTCTCATTTGGCGAATGTACGTAGAAAATGGGCAATTAAAGCTTTCTTATCGCTCGTCAATGGCGCACTTCTGGGCAACTTGAAGTGGCCATTTTTGATAGGTAATTTACTGGAGATAATTGGTCTTTGGCTAATGATATTGTTTTTTGTTCTCAATTATTCAGCTACATTGTTTTATGTTTAAATTCAACGGCTCGTGTTCCTTTCTTCTTAATTGCTTGACTTAGCGAGCACGTACCCGAGTCTTATCTAATGTAAACTTTGTTGTTTCTTTGTCGAGGTGGAGGTTAGCTACGCAGAGCAGAAAAAAAATTGAGTATTTATCGGTTTTCTTCGTTATGCGCAGTTATATTCATTAAATGATTATTAATTCATTAGTTGAGGTGGAATTAATGCTTTGTTTCGCGAAGAAAACTTGAGACTCAGTTATTTATTTATTTATTAGTACGGTAGCTCATTAACTTCTGAGGTAATATTGTTTAAATAAATAGAAATTCTCTGGATAGGAATTTTATTCGAGGAAAATGTATCATTTCTACGGAATTTCTATACATTAGTCGATGAGTGTTAAAGAAATTCTTCTCATTTAACTTCATTTGTGGCTTGATTGTGGCACCTCGATTCCTAGATCACAAGGCTAGTCTGTAATCGAGGAGGAAGAAATGTTTCCACCGTGAAAACACGTTTATAGAAACGGTGGATTAGAGGAAAATAGTGTAATAAGTTCTGGGAAGAAATACCACATAGCCACAACTTCCATTCTAATGAGCAATTAACGTGATAGGGGAAATTATTTCTTCGTTAATAAGTCGGTTTTTCAAGGACTAGTTGAATTGATGGTGATGGGATGTTATTCATCGATGCTCTTCAGCATTTCTGCCAATTCAATATTTTGCAACATTTTCAATATTTCGAAAATAATACTGAGAAATACAAGTTTAGCCATCACAAAGTCCCATCATCATCATCATCATCATCAACTGGTTGTATCCCAAAAGCTTTTAGATCAGTGATTGGCTCTAGGGGTCGGACATTGGCAGTCAGCCACACCAATTCGGGGATTCACCTGGCCCCCAGCCACCAAAGACTCACTACCGCGAAATTTTCTTACGCAACAATCCCCAGATAAACAAATAAACCCCTCAAATAACAACAAATGCCCTAAATAATTGAGTTATTTATCTGTCTCTGTGAAAGTCCGCGCGTTTGTATGGTAATTTTCTTTTGTCTCGTGCGCACATGAACATTATCTCCATCACAAAGAGCCACCCGCAACGTCGAACGTGACCTAAATTCCTCAATAATACAAATATTAAATTGAAATGATAATAAATAGCGGAAATGTTTCGATTTGCCATTGAATGTTATTCTGGTTTATTTAAATGCAGCTGCGGAGGAGGGCGGGGAGGGGGGCAAAAAGAATGTAGGAAATACCAGAGGAGATTAATTATTGGGTACATGAAACACGCGGATGAACATTGCAGAGGGCACAACGTCCTCGCATTTTTTTTAATGGAGAGAGGATGCAGCTGTTCTAGGAGATCTATCTCCCGTGAGTTTGGCCTTGAATGCCGTTGCGATTGGAATGATATGACCTTCGGATATGCGGATTATTGATTGACAATGCGCGTTAGCATTTCAATTAATTCCACTTTAGTGAATGGAATTATGAGATAATGAGTTATTGATTTAGAGAAATTGAGAAGCTCCAGGTTTCAATAAACTTTTGTAAGACCGATAATGAAGGAAGATAATGAGATTACTGAAAATCGAAGTTCACGAGTAGTGCGTGAATAATTAATTCAACGAACAGTGCACAATGACGAGTAAATTATTATTCGGCAAGGTTATCACCTTTGTCCACCATTATTTATCCACATTTTGCCCTCACCTTCAATTCCAACGAAACAGACAGGAAATTTACAACGCGTGAAGGATAAAATGAACATTGAATTATGAGTGGATAACAAAAATCTAAAAATATTCCGAAATTATTGCGAAACTCTTTACGAGCATCAAACCATCAATGCCCAAAAATTTGACTAATAGAATCATTACAAAATTTTTCACATAAAACTATTTATCTCCAATGCTTCCTCTCATTTCAATAGTATTTTATGTTTGTTTCTTTTTACGACAACTAAATTTGTTTCCCCATTTCATTGAAAATATTTTAATTATATTAAATAATTCATTAATTCCAAATTAATACTCTATTAAAATCACATAAACGATTTCTTTGATGACTGCGAGGAAGAATTATCAATGATCTCGGCCCTAGAGCTCTCGAATCACTTTCGCCAAACTCAATTCCGCGACTTTTACGGTTGAAGACGAACTCGCATAGATTATTGATAAATAATTAGCAGAATAAACTAGGAAAATAGGGGGCAAGAAGGCAGATAAATTTGTCCAACTGACCTATACCTTAGCTTACCTCGCGCCAATCGTATTTCACTTATCTCACATACACGCATTCCAACGAGTCCAAGGTGACGAGAGAGTGGGGAAAAAAGGTTTCCCTTGGCTATACCTTTCCCCTCGGCAGACTGCCCAGGCCACCATACTCGGTTATGGTGCCTCGAGTATCTTCATCATCATCATCTTTGATTCACACAACAGCTCGTTCTCACCGGAAGCTAAAGATCAATTCTCCACCGATAGCTACAATCATTACCCCACTCTGTCGTCTCCCAAAGACTATTGCTCCTCTCTACCATTAGAAAAATGCCCTACGGTGGCGGGATCCGATCGTAATTTTTATGAGAATGACATTGAGTTTGATTTACGAGGAAAGATATTGGGAGATTTTGAAGATTAAATGGAATTTGAGGGAATTCATTCATTTTCCTGCATTTGCCTCTTATCACTTGATAGAATCATTGAATATTTATCGCAATCTCCATCTCCAAGCCAAAATTTCCAGGATTTATTCTCGAAAATATCAGCAAATATTATTAACAATCTCTTATAATGAGTTTACAACCAAAAATCGTGGCCGATTCGTGAGATTTAACGGAAACATTATTTTGTGAAACTCGTGGGAAACCACCGGAGCTAACACTCCGGAGTAATACGACTAGAGATTACAATCACTCGACGATAAAATTGTCTGCTACTTTTATTCCTCTCGCTTCTTCACATTGTGCTGCGTTAAATTGTGTGTGTAAATACGAGAGACGTAAGCTTAATCGCGCATTCACGTTTTTAAATACTTGAGGCAACTGTCAGTCGACGGCATTGAATGAAAAAAAAAGAAGAAAAAAAAAATGCCGGGGCGATTACATGCGGAAGCGGCTGGACTGTTTCGAAATAGTACTGAATTTAATTAACATATTATTATTGATGATGAAGCATCATTACGGTGTAATCATCTTATTGAGTGGAAAACTTGTTTTCATGATTGAGATAAATTTTCGCGTTGTCTGTACAACTTGTTTTCAAGTTTTTGTAATTGTCAGGAGTATTTTTTTTTTCCATCGTTAATGGGTTTTGTATTTTTTCTCGCCGAGTTGTAAAAATCGGGGTAACATTGTAGCCCCTAAATTGGCAATTGGAGACTCGTTGAACTGCATATTACGATGGCGATGAATTGAACGCGTTACAGTGCTAAAATGCTGGAAGGCCGTCTGTATTGCCTTTTCGAGGCTTGAAATATAAACAAGGATGGTCAATTAATGGTCGTCGTTATAACTGGAATGAGCAGTGTGTTTGCGCGAAATTATGGGTTAAGATAATGTTAGAGTTGCGTAGAAATTTAGACTTTATTTTCATGCTTTGTGGGAGGGAAGAGTTAAACAAACCGGGTGATAACTCAAAATCGCTTGAGTAAAATCCATTTTTTTCATTCTAATGAATATTTCCAGTTAACTAGGGATATATAAACGATTTAAACAAGGCGGGCAAACTTGGCGAACAATAAAATAAATTATTGAGTAATTCTGAGAATTTGATATGGAACATATGCAGCTGTGGAATTGTCTTTGCAACGGGGTTAGCAAGTATAAAAATCTAGCATTCCACTCACCATGAGCGGGTATTAGACGATAATACAGCTGCAAATATCACGAGAGAAATTCCATAAATACTTTGAAAGAACAAAAACAAGTAAGAGTAAGTTATGCATCGAGTCATGGCCGTGGGATCATTTCCTGCATAAGATATCCTTTGTTTCATCAGAATAACCAATTTGAGTATTTCACAATTTAAGGACACAATTCTACCCGCGGCAGCCATTGTTATTTCTTTTATTCAATGGAAATTGAGGGGAAGAGAACTTTCCTTGATAAATACCAATAACTCTCTTATCTCAATCCGTAGAAACGTGCCTACGTGCCAATGCGTTGAAGAACGGGGTCTTGCCGAGATATATTTGAGTTCGAACTGTTTGCATAGAGATAAATATTTCCATCTCACTGCGAGTTGTTTGACGAGTTTCTATGGCTCAGCCAACATCCTATTGTACTTTTTATCATTAATTTCATTCTCCTCCGGGGTCTTTTTTTTGGAATTATCGCCCGAAAGAAGCCTCAAGCCCTAAATTCAATCAGTGAATTTTTTTTCTTCAGGAATAACACAAAGTTATGCTGGTTATTTCGCTATTTTCTTATCAACTTTGGTAGTAATAGGACGGTTATGCTTTACCCCATTATGATTGAGATAAAAATAAAACCGTTTCCCTTATCTTCGTCCCCTGGCTCTCCTCCTTATCCCAAATCCCTCGGATACTCAGGGAAAAAATGAAATATTTATTTTCAAATCTTCGCTATCTTTTGGCCAAACGATGCAATTCGAAGAAAGTCATGTTAAATGGTAAATATATGTTGAAAATAAATAAAAAATCGACCAATTCCCGTGCAGCGATCCCGACATATCAATGATTAGAGCCAGATAAATGTCCCCTCATCTCCGATGATGCGTAGAATAACGCTTACTGGCCATTGCCAAAGACCCAATGAATACACCCAACTTTTATTGTCTCTCCGACGTTGAATTATCGTTCGATGGATCTGACTATGCGGGGGCAATTAGCTTCAAGCCCTCAGTCATTGTTGTAATCTTTGGCTCGACCTCGTTAACAAGATTGAATAGGAATAATATATATCGTAATGCTCGTTTCCGGATAGATCCGAAACAATTCATTATTCGAGTAATGAATGTCTCGGTTCGACGATGGTTTATTATCTATACTCACCGACTGACACTTACTCGCGTCTTGAGCCTTCATTATTGTTCGTTGTGAGGAAAAAAATGACAGAATAGTCAATTTCAAGCTACTTTGAGCTGGGATTCCGCTGTTCCGGGCCGTCCGTACATTTCTCCCTACCGAGAACTTTTTCTCAATTGAGACAATTAGCCAATTGCAATAATTAAGAAGAGGGCTGAACTTAAATTCACTCGAGCAGAAAAAAAAGCACCCGAATTGAGTGTTGCAGCAGTTAAACCAATATAAGAATAGCCTGAAATGACGATATAAATTGGAGGGTTTGAGGGGAATAATTGAAGATAATTATTCATGTGTAATATAGTGAATTTTATTTTCATCATTGTTTCATTCAAAAATAAAATTATTCGTAAAAAAAGAGTTCTTCTTCTCAGCTTTCTCGATATATAACATATATTTTTATACTCAATAATTATTACGTAATGTAGTAATATGTACTCTCATTATGAATAGTGTTATGCAACTACTATGGTGTCATAGTATTAGTTTCCCATGAAAATTACAGTTTTAATCACCATAAAAATTATGGCCTAATGGGGTTTTTACTTACAAACTAAATCACAAGTGGTTTTCATTAATTTTAGATTTACTTTCATACGTTTTTCATTTGTGCAACATTTGTTTTTTTTTTTCTCTAATCAGTGAGAGCGTATCATTTTCCATTTGTTTTGTAAACTCTGAACATTTTTAATTATCAATTTTCCTTCAAATCTAACGAGATTGAATTTCATTTAGCATCGAGAGAATTAATTTTGTTATTTCAATAACATTCGCTTTGCATTCGTCATGAAAAAAAAAGGCACACTGTACGGACTGGATTGCATTGGCAACAAATATATAGCCGAGCTCGTGAAATTCTACACTCATACGATGGAAATTATCTCCCCTTTTATCGCACTGAGTTGGTATTCTTTTTTAAACAAGAAAATTCAAAACAAAAATTATACGCACTGGTTACTCTTGCAAAACGCTCGTTCGGATAAAGGGGCCTCCAAGGTCGACTATATACGAAGCCCCTCTTAACTCAACTGAAATTGCACGATTTACTCCAGTAAATATTGCAACGTATTTTTCATTGGCAATGTAAATAAATTAACACGATAATAGAAAAAGAAATGAAATTAATACAAGTGGGGCACAAATGTGGAGACCTCTTTCCTTCAATTATTTTTAAAAAATTACTTAATATTTACTTCTCCAAGTAATAACAGTACCAAAGAGAGAGAGAGAGAGAGAGAGAGGGGGGGGGTAGAGTGAGAGAGAGAGACACACACACCTTGATTACACCCAAGCAATTATTCCAAAACTTGATAACGAATTTTAAAAAAGTATAAATTTACAATGCACTATTATAATGAGAACCAAAAAATGAAAGGAAAACAAAATCCGGATGTCCTCGGAATTTAGAATTCATCAAATCTAAGTAGGAGGCAGCGAAAAAGAGAAACAAAAAGAAATACTGCTCGGTCTGGCTCCTCAAGGATACGACGAAAAAAAAAATATGAAAATAAAAAAAAAGGCAATGAAGAGGGGGAAGGCTTCTAAAAAATCTTGGGAGGCAGATCAAGTGTGTGTTACATTGGTGTGTGAGACTGCGACGAGAAAAAAAATGCGGGCTACTCGTTAATCAAAAATGAAGGTCAGATACGCCTAAACTTACCTACTTTACGACTATTATTCTCTATGCAACGAGCGTGGGCGCGAAGGCGGTAATTCGTTATGAACAGTCAGAACCTTTGACCCATACCATCAAATCCTAGTAATAATGCGCTTTTTTCATCGTATAAAATATTAAATTTCGCTCTGACATGCGGGGGTCAACGAACAGTTCATTGTTCAGTGAAATACCGCCTTGACTCCCAAAAAAAGAACGATTTATGGTACAAAAAAAACTAGTCGATGCGCACGAGCGCTTAGTAGCAGGTAAAATTGTCCCAGTGTCAGCGTAACATCTCACATTTCTCCCAAAAAAAAAATAAATGTGCATGGATGGATAATAAGTTAAACATGTTCATACTGGACAAGACTAGATGCACAAATGATAAATAACGGCGTTTCCAATTCAATCGTACAACTACGAAAAACTGTTATTTAACCAGATAATTCATCCAAACAAGAACAAAGAGCAACACGGGCCCTGAGAAACAAAAAAAAATGTATCAAAAAGAATTGACAATATCGAATAATGGATAAATCAATCCGCAATATCTCGTGATCGAACGATCCAATTTTCAAGAGTCAAATTTCATTGTCAAGCCCGTAAAAATACCTTCCAAATGAAAACATAATCGTCGAATTTCACTCTGCCGATCTCAAGATATTGATTGAAAGCCATTCATTCAGTTTTCATCTCAATTAAAGATTGAATTAGAGTCTCTGGACGATTTAAAATTGCCGCGCTCTCGGATGTTCTCCAAAATGGCCACTGTAGCTCCCCTTCCCCCTCACTGTCTCATGAATATATTTTTCGCCTTTCGCTCCTCTTCGGTGCTCCTCCCACCAGGCAGTGGACGTCAACGCTATCGTGGATGTGCGTGGACTCCATCATAACATATCTCCATTAACAATTTTAATTGTCCATATCATCAACACAACACTCAAAGGCACTCCCCAGATTCCCTCAGGATGTCTCCTCCACGTGGCGCGATAATCACCAAGAAAGTCCATAAATCCCCTTAAAGAGATTCAGAGTTCCCGGAGATGTCCTCAAGACTCAATGTTGCTCATTCATGTAGGAATGATCCCCAATAAAGTCAAAGTTCAAAATTGTCCTGAGACCGACATCATTTGGCAGCCAGAGTGCACATGATCCATCACCTGCTCCTTCAATCGACACACGTGCTCCTTGAGCCTGTGAACAACACTACTGAGCTCTGTATTTTCACCCTTGAGCAACTTGACCTTGTCCTCAAGCCTGGAGATTCTCTCGAGTTTGCGTCTTCTACACTTGGAAGCAGCAACACGATTTCTCTGTCTCTTCCTCTCCAACTTGATCTTCTCCTGATTTTCCATGTCAATGGGTGACATTGGGGGTGAGCTTGATACACTTGGCACTGTCTGCGGTTCATCTTTGATCATCAGGAGCCCTTGGGACAGTGATTCCGTGCTCTGTACTGAGCTTGGTGGTTCTAAATTCGTATAAGTAGCACCATGAATACTTCCAGGCTCCTGGGAACTGTCAGAGTGATGTAGCTCATTGAGAGCATCAACAAAGCCACGTGCGTACAGTTCCTGTGCCTCGGTGACAGTCTTGGGGAAGAGAATTTGATTGGGTGTTGGCATTGTCGTGACAAGACCATCCTGTTGGGCAATAATGAGTTTCTCCAGTTCTGGTGATCCAAGTTTCAACATGTGGAGATCTGGTGAACTTAGAACTGGAGCTGAATTGTTGAGGGACAGGGGTAGGGGACCCAGTCTTGGCCTTTTGGCCTGGGGCCCTTGACGATGTCCGTTGAGATCCAACGTCAAATTTCTCTTCAATTGGCCTACGTTGTCTCTATTGCAATTACCGTATACAGTCACCTCATCGTAGAACGTCGCCTCCATCGTTAAACTTCGCACCATCAGGTCCACTTCAGGATATCCGGTTTTCTATACACACGGAAATATTCCGACTTTCCTTCACTCCCGCTGAATAACAGTCTCTCTCTCTCTCTCTCTGTTGCGAAATAGACAGCAACGTGTGGGCAGTCACAATTAACTCGATAGTTTTTTTTTAATTCTCGCACAAATTGCAAAAATCTCCGGAAACACTCCCACGGGTAATAATTTTTTTTATTTATTTATTTCCTCGGATACTGCAGACTCTCATGTACTTTTGTTACATAACACCACGTTCTACGCAACTGATGGAAAATATATACAGTATAGTTTACCGGTTCCGCTTGTACAGCGACCGCGAACACTTGTCGCTGTATCGGTGTGACGTACAGCGATATCAAATCCCGTGGACCTCTGATTGTTGAACGCACGAGGGTACCACATTAAAAACAATGAGTCACTTGGGATTATTCACGTATCACTGGGGGCACGCGTAAACTTGGGTTCTGAATGACGCGTGACACAGGTGTTTTTTTTTTCTTCTTTTCTTTCCTTTGAATGAGAAAATATTTTTCGTCCCGCACACTTAATTTCGGTGCGCGTGTGTTCGTTTATGTGTGACGTAGTGAGATAATCACGGAATAGTTAGACGTACCGTGCGGCACGGTGTCTTGGCAACTTGTGAACACCCAACTAAAAGTACAGCCTTATATCTCGTGACTCACGAGGGCTAAATATAGAGGTGTCGTCAGACCTGGCCAATCAGAGGAGCTCCTGATGGCGTCAGTGATGGCTGTCCATTGGCCGATGTAGGCGCGCTACTAGGAAATTTTTCAACGCATGCGCAAATATGAGCTGTGGGGAGAGTTGCTGAAGACCGGCAACGAGGAGCATACGTGGTGCGGCTGTCTCGGTTGCACTGACGCGGGGAAGGGTGAGGCTGGTTTTTATTGTCGGTGGCTTTTTACTTGGTACAAGACAGGAACTGGTAAAAGGTGGCGCGCGTGGTAGCACCAGAGGAATTATATACCTGTATGTGGTTTTAGCAAAAGGTATATGCGAAGGGTGCGGGGGATTACTCGCGTGACTACCAGATTCAATTGTTTATTGGATTGTGGCGGATGGTTATGCTAATTGTCCGGAGAGCTTTTATTGAATATTTCATTGCTGTCAATTGTTCAGAGATTTATCTCGTGGGATTTGGCGCTCGGTAGTTTTTTTAGCTACCGGAAAGATTTGCTCTCATTTAACCCCTCTGGTCTGTGGCAAAAACATAGTCCGACGATTTCATCACGTGGAGTTGGAGGGGCTATAAATTTTATTCTTATTTTTAAATAGTCACCAAAGTTTTTCAATGCGTGTAAAAATATATAAAAATCATCTGTTGAGGATAGATCACGTTAAAATTCCCATTGGATATTACAATCTCTTGTAAGCTTCATTTTTCTGGGCTTGAAATAGGGTCGAAAGCACTGCAGGATTACGGTAATTACATGATAAATTCAAGATTGAGGGCTCTTAAAAGTTTAAAGTGCAAACAACCCCCCATCGTGCGAATCCACCAACCCTTGGGCCATTGGCCCATCCTCAGGTGGAAGAATTGTCTGATTTACAATCATACTTTTCAATGATGATGAATACTTACTCCGGGGGCTATTAAATCCAGTAATTTTGAATGGTATCTGATGATGGGCCCCTGCAAAGGGACCAGGTAAATTTTTTTGCACGTACCTAGGATCCTATCCCCGGGGAGTGGGTACCCTTTGCAGGTAAAGTGTTCACGCCCAGGGGACTGCTGGGATAGCCCAGCTCCCGGTGACTCAGTTGTTTGTCAAAGTTTCTGGTTTTTTAAATCAGCCCTGTTAGGAGAGGTGTTCGGCAGGTTCGAACTTGTTTACTCCTGCACTAGGTAGCCAACTAGTTTTTTTTTCCTTTCATTATCATCTTGATTAGCCTGATTAAGATTGCCTGAGGTACTTCGCTATGAATTATCATGGGATCTGCACTGCGTGTGGGCAAAGTTCAATGTTAACATGGCATTAACGCAATTTACGTAATTAAATCTGAATGAATGTGTGAATGAAAGTTGTAGGAAATCCATCTCATCGATATTTATTCAGGCATCGACTGCGGGTAATGCCGATTCCAGTAGCAAAGGGAATGTTTATTATCGGATTATGATAATTTATCGACTGCAGCAACACGAGTGTACATTTATGCAGCCGTTTAAATAAATTATTGAAGAATGAATGACGAAATGAGAAATGAAAATAATTAATGAGACACTTTATCGCGAGTACAACGTACAATCTATTTATTATTTACAACAGTGTATACCAACATTTGTTTATTCATCAGCATTTAAAATCATTAATCACACAATTTATAAAACGTAGTTCAGTCACTCCGGGTGTAAAAAGTTGTTATCACCCCCACATATTTGAACGTTTATTTTATGAATTTTTTGCGACAGATGATCAACGCTTTTACCACGCCTTCAATAAATTTTGGTCTTAGATAAAAACATGTACATACTCTATTCGCATTTAATCACACACCCGCATGTGTTCCAAAATTGTGAATTACCTTAATACATATTATTTATTGAATAATCAATCAATTTATGATTAATCTAATTTCACACAGTAGTACGCTCAACACACCACTTGGACGATAGAAAATTGTTTTTCCCCCCCCTCCCAAATTTTTATATTTCAACTGAGATAATAATTTATATATCGTTTAAGCGTATGCATCAATTGTTATATTCTCATTCAGGCAGGAGGTACCAAAACTGTCGTATGCGAATGTTGTAGAAAATTTTTGTCCGAATCTCGCCAGCGAGAAAATCAAATAGCTATAATGTGTGTTAACAATTTCTGACTCATGACCGATGGATATAATGTAGGTCAATTTATTCTGTCAGCGTGTACAAGTGAACACGAACAGCCGAAATGATGGACGGATGGCTGTCATCTAGAGTCCACCGACAGTTAAAGAAACTTATGTGAGGATGTTATAATTTGGACAGTCGTTTGAAATATTCCATTGAACCCTGTTTCATCTTTATGCCTAAAGCCACCTCCAAATATGCCCAAATGAAATGAAACGTACGGAAAAGGAAAGCGAAAAACCGAGTCCTTCCTCCGAAAAACTCTAGGCATTAAATTACACTTGTTCAGTTGTATGTATTCTAATAATTATCCCATTGCTTATGCCATAGATGTCACATATCCGTTAATATCAATGTTAACATACAGAACAGAAAGAAATAATTATCGTATCTGTGATTCGTTTGGCACAATGTATCGTCAACGCGCGAATTTCTGGTTCTTATTTTCATAAGAATGCACCACTCCTTTTTTCCCTTTATTTACCAAGTAATAGTCATTGCGAATTGGCACGTTCGCGTAAACAAATACCATCTATCACTTACTTATGTACTTAAAAGATACATACAAATATTTTCGATCACTGTAACAATGTTTCATATAACTTTTTTTCTCCATATATTGATCTATTAATATTTATAATATCTACATTTCCATTTACTTTCCGTATATTTAGTTAATTCCAATGTCGTACCCATCCCCTATCTAAACACCCAGACGAATTACGAGAGGAACTTATCAACAATAAGATTTATTTAATAGATAATTAATTTATCTTCAGCAATAGTTATTTATTTCTCTTTATTTATTTATGTTTTAGATTATATTGAAATCATCACGTGCCTCTCCAAATGGAAAAAGGCTTGGCAGGCGGACGCATCGGTATCGGAGTTGAGACCTCGAAAGGTAAGAATTTATTAATAATCTACAAGCAGTTTATAATTGTAGAATTTTATTTGTTTCTTTTATTACTGAGAAGAGGGAGAAAATTTATTTGAATTGAGATCACAACTCCATGTGGACCCTTTCGGAAAATCCGGTCCGCTTCCGGAATTCAATAACGTGTTTAGTTATAATTTGTTTTTCTTTTAAATAAATATATCCATGAACAAGGCACTGCTCGCAAGAAAAGAATTCACAGCATTCGATAATCCCAATTTTTAACGTTATTGTTTTTCAAAGTCATGGATAATCGAACGTTGAAAATTCAACGAGACACTTAATGTGTAAATTCTAGATGGACAGAATTATTAACGTCTCGTGAAACGAATGATGACGCGTGGAAACCGTTTATCCCCCAATAATTCTCTCAATTCATTCTCAGTTATTAAATTTTTTCCTATAAAAAAGTGCTTGTCTTAGTTGTTACATCAGTATAATAGAGTAGAGTTATAGAATTTTGTGGGTTTTGTCGTGTAATTTTAAAAAATTGAAAACTAAAGCCCGAATTATTCATCTCTCGTTAGAATATCAAGTTCTCGCTCTAACATACAAGCAACATCAATTGCTATATAGAATATATAAAACACAAAGTGTACTTTCAGTATAACGTAATATCCTAACAAACATACTTATGTACATTTAATTATTTATTTACCAAAGTTTCTTTCACAATTAAAAGTCACTTCTGCGCGTAAAACAGAAGCTAACAAAATATTCCTCCAATACCATTGACCAGTTTTAAGTGACCGGTTAGAGAAAGACGTAAATATTGCTTAGTGGAACAAAATACGAAAAAAAAAAAACATCGTAGTTTCCTTAATACCGTAGGAAAATACAAAAATGGTCCAAGGAGCCCGCGTTTGTGGCTTGAAAGAGCAATTTCCCCGCCGATCGCAGGCCCAACGGCGTGGGTTACAAGGGGAAGCACTTGGTCCTTTTTTGGGTCGCAACGGACCTGCAATCAACCTTGTCCAATGTAAAACTCTCAGGCTTAACTGTCTCCTCAACTGATATTCTTCCAAGTCGTTTTTTCACCCTGAAGGGGGTAGATCTGGGGGAAATAATTTCATAAAGATCACTCGTTCGCCCTTGAATGTGCACCCTTTTCTTTGGACTGACGGAGCTTGTCTGATCGATGGGAATGGCAATGTCGACATCCTGAAAATGGTTGTTGGTGGCTTTGGTCACGCGCTTAATTTCCACTGTTTTATCCTCCCCATCGTCCGTGGGTGTTGTGAAGACGTCTGAGAGACAGCTCTTCGAGTCGTACAGGTTACCAGGGTCGGAGGAGTCTAGAGTCTCCTCTGTGCCGTATCTTCTCGCTGAAGCCAGAGATATAGTACGTGTTTCTGGCTTCGGTGGTCTCACATCATCAGCGTAATCCAGAGACATACATCGCTTCTCAAACAGAGCTGGGCCAATTTCCTCCCTTCTCAACACTTCCTTTTGATCATGACTTTCCACTTTACCATTACCTCCACGAACCTTCAACACTGATGGCCTTCGTATGCTGTTTTCACGCTCCACTGACAGACAAAATTCTTTGTCAGTCAGTGAAATTTTCTTTGGCATTCGCGCTGGCTTGAGACAATCCAATTCCCAGTCTTTTCCCTCCTCAGAGGGGGTCCTTAATAAGCTCTTTACCTTTTTCAATTCTGTCAGTAGGTCCATTGTCTCTTGGGATGGTTCGTGAAATATTCGCCTCATTGGACGCCTCATTGATCCTGCCAAATCCACTTCCTGATCGTTACCATGATCCACTTTTTCCTGCTTACGAAGGACTGACTTGACAGTTCCACTTCGCGATACATTTTCTTTTTTATTTTCCCTCTCCACTGTCTCCTTTCCAAGCCCTGAATTTTCTATAATTTCTTGACTACCAGAGTCTTTATAATTAATATCATAAACTTTTCCAACTTGAATAGTCGGTCCAATGGTAGTTTCTTTCGCCACAAACTTTTGCCTCTCATAATTAGCACGTGATCTGATTTTGAAAGCAGCATAGCTCTCTGGAGGCACGTCCTGAAGTTCGAATTTCTCGTGTAGATGCTTGAAAGCCCCCCGAAGCATGTCCTGGCTATTGTTTGAAGATCGTTGGCTAATGAATGAAGAGTCGCCACTCTGATAGCCGAGAGAGGATGCTGATGGCGCCGAACCGACGATAGTTTCCCGTGAATACTGTAAATTATCAGTAGAAATACCTCGCCTATGATCATCGTATTTCTCAAAGTCTCCGTTCTTCTGATCGTCAGACTTATCTAGAATATCTTCAGACACTTGTCGCCTTGTTCTCGTCGTCATGAAATCCGATCCACCAAATTTTTCAATAGCCTCTTCAAAAATTTGTCTTCTATTTGTCGATGTCAATAGTTCCTCACTTCCCGATCTACTGACTTCATCTGCTGATTTATTTATTCCTTGAATATTGTATTCAAGACTCTTCTCCGACTCCAGAGGTTCCTCCAACATTTGTCTTCTGGTTTTTGTAGGTGAAGCGTCGAGATCCCTTGGCAGGGAAGAGTTTTTAGTTTTTCTTGGCATTCCTCGTGGGGTAATTTGTGGCTCTGGTGATACTTTAAAAGCTCTCCACCTGACTGGAGAATTTGGAATGCTTTCTTCATCACTCTGAAGTACAATCCTCGAGTCCAACTTTCGTTCTAGGATCTTAGAGTCCGTTGGTTGTTGCTTGATCGGCCATCGGGGAGAATTGCTCCAACTCACTGCTCCCCTGTCCGGTGAATTAAGGTGTCCAGTACTTGAAAAAACAAGTTCTTCGCTTGTGGTCACTCGACATTTAACGAGCTCAGGAGTACCAGCAAAAGTGCTCTCCAAATGGGGGCTGGAAGGCTCCTCAACGTCCTCTAGTGGTGGTAACGAGCTCGGTCCAGAATCCAATACATCATCCAATGATATCCCCCTCAACTCATCTCTCCGCTCCTTCATCGGATTCAATGCATCCTCATCCAAATCCTCGGTTTCAAACGAATACATTTTCAACAAAAGACCCTTTCCACTGCGTTTTCTCTCCATTCCAATGTGATTGACTTCAGGCTGCTCTGTCTCCTCTTCAACAACCAGCACCGAGTCCATTGACTCCTCTACCCGAGTCCTTCGAATCGATGCTGGTTCAATAGTTGTTGTATGAGTTCTCTTCATCATAGTTCTTGGTAAATCTCTGATTGTATCAAAGGAAAATTTATCGAGAGTTCTTGAAGAGCCAATTTTATCCAGAAATGGCTTTTCAACTGCTTTACTCGGGCCAATTTTCTCAAGATAAGGTTTACCCACAATTCGCGGTGCTATTTTAGCCAAAAATGGTCGATCCTCAGTTTTGGAGATACCAATTTTTTTCAAAAATGGCCTTCGTCTCTCCCTCTCTTTACCAGAATCCGATGTTTTCTCACTCAATCTATCGCTACTGTAATTGGATGAATTATCACTGCTCTTTGATCGAGCGCGTTTGTTTCGGGGATGTGGAGTGAGAGGAGTTCTCGGGGTTCTGGGTGTAAGTGAGGGACTGGCATCGGGATTGGGGCATGTTTCATCAAGGAGAGCCATTGCATCGCTCAAATCCATATATGCTTTTCTGGGTATTGATGCTTTAGCAGCAGATGTCTCACTCTCCCCACTACTTCCTCTTGTTGAATTCAAATGAATTCTAGTTTCCGTAATTTGCCTACCATTACGCATGAATGATGAGGAGGGATACGAGCTCTGATCGCTTGGCCCTGGTGTAGCACAATCTATAGCAGACTCATCACCATATAAGGGCGTTACCCCCAGATCCTCGGGTCTCGTTGCGGGACTCTGAGGCATAATCGACTGTTGACGATGAAATAAATTTTTTGATACTGCACCACGAGCCACATCCGTCGAATATGATGCCGGTGATGATGCCGAGACACGTGGTGATTCTTCATCAGCGATAATTGCATGTCGATAAGTTGAACATTGGGCAAAGTGGGGTGGGGCTGAATGGGTTGTTTCAATGATAATTCGCCCCTGAGCACATGGAACAATAGGCTCACCATCCGTTGGCGCCTCCTCGGGGGTCAAAGGCAGAGCTGCCCCACGTCCGAACTCGATGAACCACAGCTCGTCCCTCAACTCGCTTTCTCACTTCTTTTCATTCATATCCTTGTTTAGATAATGGAGCACATAGTGCAGAACTAGGTCATAGCAGTACTTGTACTCAGTCTGTAATAGTTTAAAAAAAAATACCTTTGTTTATCTTCCATCTTCCATTACACGATGAGGTGGCTAAATGAATATATAATTACCATGTTCTCAACGAGTTGGGGCCTGTGCCTTCTGACAGTCTTGACAGCTTGAAATATGTCTACCTCACCGTGCTGTATGACTTGCTCAATACAAGCATTTGCTGCACAGTAAACGCCACAGCGGCTTCTACCGTCGGGCGATACTACAGCAACCGGTCCATAATCAGTTCTTTGTCGCCACCTCTCCACCATATTCATCAGTTCGACCAGACTATTTGTCGACGTCGGCACAGCCTGACCCATTGGCCAACAGGTCAATTGAAATAACTGGACAGTCTTTGGTGGTGCTTTAACACCCGCCATTAATTCCGTCAGAGACACTATCTTCTTGTTTATCCTGAATACCTGTTACAATGGCCAAATTACAAAGTCAGATCTCTATCGATCTTGCCAAACTTTAAACAGACTAAACTCACCCAAGTCTTGATGTTTGTGTAGTGGTTGTGGCTAATGTGATCTATGGTGAATACCGGGCCATATTTCTTGGAGTGTCTTCCCTCCGGCCAAAAGCTTGGAAAGTTTGTTGATACCGCTGGTGGTACGCAAAGTATAACAACTGCTGAGCACTCGTAATCGTACACAAGTGACCAAAATTCACCGCACGTGTGTTTCAATGGCCATTCGGTAACGATGTACTCACGGGGCTTCGTGTATCCCTATCGATCATATGGTATTAAATCAGTTTGTTTAACAAGAAATAAGTATTAACTTTAACGGTTTCAATGACAACTGGCGATTGGATAATTCCGTTGATACTCACGTCTACAAACACAGCATTAATGTAATCCGTGAAGCTATTCCCCTGGAAGCTCGTCAAGTATGGACGAAAGTTATCAGCTGTTGAGGGGAAATTGTATTGAAAAGTCGATAAAAAAAATTTAAAAATGCATTGGTAATGCTATTGCTATGTATTGAATCCAGCAACTCACGTGGCACAACTAGGACATCGCGATTTTTCTCCCTGTTATCGGCTCTATGTCCACCCGCACAATCACCGATCGTAAAACGGGGAGTTTGCTTGCAGATCTGTTGATACTCCCGTTGATATTCGTTCATCTTTGTTAGGGGATTCTTTACACTCTTCTGCTTGAGTCGTTGGGACAGCTCGGAGACAGGAAACCACGAGGCACCGCAGATAATGTACTCCTCGAGTGTGTCATATATGAATTTATATTGGTCCTGTAAATAAATTCTGGATTGCTCGGTCTCTCGTGCAGCCAGGGGATTTTATACAATTATTTTACAGGGCAGTGAATTTATCGGTAAATGCATCGTTTGGATGGTGTTATAACACTCCACTGAGTTTCATACGTTTTTCAGAAAAATAAGGGCGGTCTCCTGTGATCGTGGAAAATGGGCTTGATTTAGTTGATAATTTTTGAATTGTGGGCTTTAAGGGGAAAACAATAGATGTTTCTGCACTTTGCGATAATTTTTTTTGGTGATAAATGTTGCAAATATTCCAATTGAACAGTGGAGATAAAAGTCGTGAATGTATTGATCTGACATCTTTACCAAATTTTCGATGAGTCCCCGCCTGCTCTGCCTCAGTTTCTTCAAATATCCAAAGACATCAAAGGAGTCTTCCTCCTCCGCGAGCTCGAGATTTGCATCGATCGCGAGGTACACACCTGAGCGACCACCGCCATCACTGGATTTTCAAAGAACCGTAAATACGAAATTGTGAAAACACAAGAAAAATATCTACAACACACTTGAATGACTTTCTACAAATAAATTTGACACGAAGTGAAGCACATCCCTGATAGGAGGTGAGGAATGGCCAACAGGGGGACGGGAGTCGGTCAATTTTGGCCTACCCTCGGCCAATTGGTGGCGATACCTCCCCTAGGATCAGGGATCTTGACAAATTTTATTCCAAATGGAACCCACTTGCAATGAACAATCATTGGGCCCGATTCGTTCTTGATAGTTGACCCAACGACAGCTCGGACCCTTCTCCGAAATTCCAAAACGGCATTACTGAATGGACATGTGTGAGAGTGCCATTCTGTGTAATGAAATTGCAGCAACGTGCGCTCTTCATTAATTTCCTGGACAACAATTTCACGATAACAAAGTCATTTAATAATACTAAAATATTTTTGAATTTCCACTGGGATTGGATATTGGATACTCACGCCATTCTCATCTTTCTTATAAAGTTTTATCGTTCGTATGTGAAAGTTTGCCAATTCTTCCTCCTTGAGAACGGACACACCAATGCCCCCGTACTCCTCATCCTTGTCTTTATTGGGTGGCCAGTATTGTACGCACATGACCTGATGGAACATACATTCAAGGGGAGGGCTTGAAATCGATGGAAACATTATTACTAGAGGAAAAGTCAATTCTCTCCAGTCGGGAAAATGTTGTCTTAGTTATTAAAAAAATTATTGCACAACATTAAATATTTTTCCTTTTAAAATCAAACGAAGTAATCTATCGATTAGAATCCGTTCGTCTGTTAATTGCTAAATTATCTTATCTCTGTCCGTTGTATCGATTATCTCCGGGATATTCAAATGTCTCTATTACCCGCTGACTTTGTTTTCTAATTTCTATGTAAATATTCTTTGTTGATGGGGAAACTTAACTAATCACCCTCATAAAATCACATTAGCTTGTCCCTTTCATGACACGGTACAGCTGAAACTCACGTCCGGACATTGCATCCCTTAGTCCCCGAGGCAGAGATAGTCGAGGTCATAGTTAATACGAGGATCATCGGTGTCGGTGGCCATCGGGGACTGTACGATTGAGCGGACACACCTCGATCTACATGCGCATTCGTATGTTACTCTTTTCCCCCCCACGTACTCCTCCAAACACTGTGTTTTGTCGCTCCACTCGGTAATCGATAATCGAATGTTTCGCGTTTGTAATAGCGGGCGTTGGAGGATGAAAGGATTACGAGTGGGATAAGTTACGAGTTTACTCATTGAATGTTTATACACTGAGGATTGTCATTAATTGATATAAGGGTGGGGGATGACAGGCTATTCGGTAAATTTGCAGTAGAGGGGATTTACCTTGATGAAATCGAAGGTTTTCGTCAGCATAACTATGCAGGAGGCTTGCTCCTGCCATACCATGCGCCAAAATTCGGTGACTGTTGTCTCTATGGGTCCCTGAGTAACGATGTAGGCATTTGGCTTCAATATACTCTGTAAATTATATTCAATATCGATATTTTTCAATATACCATTGACAATAATCTACTCACATCGACGTAGGACGCATTAACATAATCAGAATCGGGTTGGTTATTAACAGTGTCGAGGACAACCCTATTGTAATCATCTGAAAATTGAAAAATAACCAGAGTTATAAATCACCTCAATTCATTTTTCTCCCCGAGGATTAATACTAGTAATGGCCGAATAAATCATCCCCATTTTCATATCGAGAGATATCCAATGAGATGGAAGATCGCATCGTTCAATCTTGAGTTGTCAGTAAATCGAAAAAAAAAAAAACAAAAACAAATTGAAGGATTTCCCTCGGCAATTAGTCCAAGGTACTAACACTCTGCCTCCCCCTCGGGCCCCTCGTGATCGTTAAACATTGTGAGTTTGAAATTTATACTCCATCGAACCTGTCGGCCCATTCTCGAGTCTCTGCAATCCTCCGACCCATGTTCAACAATCACCCCTGTGTAATTAACTTCCCCTTAATTGACTGTACGTTTCCGCAAAGTACTACACTTGAGTTTGGTGACTAAATGGGGACCGGGATGCACCACTTGTTGACGTAAAATCGAGGGTAGCTCGTTACAGTGACACACACCTTATATCATTGAAAGGTATTTTATCGTGTCTTCGTATCGTCGATTGAAAAAATATATCTCGGAATGGAGTGAGATATAATCCTTAATCTCAAATTGAAAAATAACAAATCGTAAATTCAATATTTGCTTCTCTTGCACTGGGTAAAATTGGAGAACTTGTATTTCATGAGTACATGTCAATGCAAGCACAGCTTTTTTTCATTTCACATGGTGTTATCTACTCTATTCCAAGGGTTTCCCATCCCAGATTTTTTTTTATTGACTCACATGGTATACACCGTTGATTCTGATTTTTTTCTCTATTGGCTGGCTTGGTAGCATGCCTGCATGAGTGTGTCTCCACTTTAGCTGCTGTCTGCAACATTAAGCAAATGGAGAATTTATAAAAATTAACTCAAGTGCAGGAATATAATGAGATTATTAGAATATTTCCCCTGGAATTTCTTCCATTCGTGAATTTATTACACTTGGCATTGATGCCCAAAAATGCGGAGAGATGACCCACTCAGTGTTCATAAATAATGCGCCAGCCTCTTTCCGGTTATAAGCACCATGAACCTTATGTAACTAGACAACTCGCCAGTTGAAGGAAAAGCGACACCTCAAGTCATGTACGTGTGCACATATTCTCGTGTACTCATTATTCATATTTGCCAAACAAATGCAAAAAAAATGGGTAAAAAAATCCTTTATCTGTTTGTCGTTACGTCGGAATATTTCAGCTACTGTTGTGTACAAATTTAGTCACTTGACTGGATTCTCGGTCTGATCGAAACGTACTTTATTCGCTTCAATGATTTCCAACTTGGTTGTTTTCCTCTCCAATTGTCCGAACTTGGTGGTGATAAAGACCATTTCTTTCGCTGTAGTGCATCTTGGAATAATTTTTATAATATTTTCCCCCTCGTTTTTTCTTTACAAATCGTTGAGCCGTCACGCTCTAACAATTTTTTCCACCAAATTCGAATACTCAAGACTCTCATGCTCAAGCAGAAATTCAATCGCACTTGTGAAGCTCTCGGGTTAGTCAAGTTTTCGTCGTTTTATGACTTTTTTTCCTCCCTCGTTATTCGAGGGAAAAAAACCTCTGGCGGGATTATACAGTAAAGAGAGAATACAGAGTTTTGAACGTTTAAACATGCCAGGAATATCATATTTTTGAAGCGAAGATGTTATACTTTATTCATGAAAATCGTTATTATTATTGATTCAAGATTTTTTTTACATTTCATTGTCCTAGAGGATCTAAATGAAATATATAATAAATTAATATCAATTTTTCAATTAAAACACTTTGCAATAATGATCCATCATTTGTTTCCCAATTGAAACACGAAAACCTCTTTATTCTGACCTAAATCTTCGAGTTAAGAAGTTTCTTCTTCCGCGTAATATGACGAGAGTGCAGTAATTCTGTCATTTCAAAGGACAGTTGAACCTCAAAAGCTTTTTCGTGTTGGTAGAATGGCTAAGAATCTCTTGATCGTCAATCGGCTGATGGTAACACTGGTGACTTTCTACCCACACCCACCCATCCACCCACTCTTCCGGTCCTTTTGTTTTGTTTCCACCGACGTTCATTCCCACTCAGGTCTTGCGATCCCCTTCCCTCACCCACCTGCCCCCCAAAATGACTCTCCAGGTGCTTTCAAAGTAAGCACTCTACCAGTTGAAAAAAAAACTTGAAGATTTATCCCCCAATTAACTAACGTCTCCCCAATATAATTTTCTTTCCCCTACGACGGGCAGAGGTACGTTGAAACCAGGAATGAAAATTAAAATTCCATTCAATTAATCAACTCCTTCCGCTCACCGTCTGGGTAATAAAAACCGGGATGATAGATACGATGTAAAAAAGTCTTGAACCACAGCCAGAAGATATCCTTTTACCGAGAAGTTTCTGGGATTACGTGCGTGACAAGAAATTGCTTGGCCAACAACCCCCTCGTCGACGAGTCCGATCTATCCTCATTCCAAACGACCCGACTTTACAGGCACCCTCAGGTACTTTTTCCGCCCATTTGGAGCTTCACTACTTCTTTTTTTGTCAGCTCAAAGTGTATTTTTTAACCTCTTTCTCGTGAGAGACTTTTCCTTTTCTCCCACGAGATTGCTGGACGTTCCTCACAGTATGTCTATTGCGGTTTTATGTGTCTCTTTCATCCTCAGGCTTTCTCCCATTTTATTTCTCTGATTTTTTCGGCTATACCGTATTGCGGGGGGTTTTTTATTCAATATTTCATATAAACTTTACTTCGCTTCACTTCTTTTCAGCCCTTTGATTTATATTTTTCTGTACTGGATATGGGTTATATGGGTTTTAGAATTTTTCCCATCATCTCTTGAATATTATTGTTGAAAATGTAGAGTGTCGAGTCATAGGTGGAATCCAAAATGTTTATAATTTTTTTTCATCCCCTTTTGACAGTAAATTTTTTATCGCTCGACAGGAATTGCCGAATATTGCAAAACATTTGAATTGAATATACATATGCAGAGTAGAAATATTATGGCACCGTGTCGTTGCAGTCCCCCCGAAGATTATCGAAAATAGAGTGATGCATAAACACAGTTCTCGGTCGATTCACCAATGCATCACGGATATCGACAGTAGTTTCGTGAACATAGAATTTTTGGGGACAAGATTGCCATAATCCCGTGAGAATGCGATGAGTGTGGCGAATTTATACGAGCAAATATCGAGGTCGTCCATCGATTTCTCGTTTACCCTTCAGATTCGGGAGTTGAGGGAGTCCTCAGTGTGGGTCTCACCCGGAAATTTCGTTTGGAAAATATTCGACTGGGATAATATTCAAGTAAATAAACGTGAGATTCAGTGGAGAAAGAAAGTTTAGAGGGAAATTGTCATCGTTAAACTCTCGTTTTCGTCCAGATAATCTTCCATCGAAGGTTTATGGACTTCGTGCTGCAATGGCTGGTACTTTTCTTTTGTCCGGGAAGAATTGAAGACTAAACTGGTTAGTCTACATTACAAATGCCTTTTAATCAACTC
Source organism: Diachasmimorpha longicaudata (assembly GCF_034640455.1). Classification (NCBI taxonomy): domain Eukaryota; kingdom Metazoa; phylum Arthropoda; class Insecta; order Hymenoptera; family Braconidae; genus Diachasmimorpha; species Diachasmimorpha longicaudata. The sequence goes on from NC_087243.1 coordinate 3,438,765, forward strand.
CTGACTTTCAAAAGGAAGAGAAGAAATTGAAATTTCATTTTATCTCATTCAAAAAATCATCAAAGGATTTAAAAAATGTCTTGATGTGATTGAAACAAAGTTTTTATACAGCATCAGTGACAATGAACGATAAAATTTAACAATTTTCTTCGTCTTCTTTTTGTCTCACTCGTCAATAGCTCCATTCACCTCGGTTCTCGTCGTCGCTGCTTCTCACGTCTGTGAATTCTCATTTGCATCTATCCCTCAAGTGATTTTCCGTGGTACCAGGGGCAAGGCCTTTGTGCAACATGCCACAGAACTTTTTCCCGCATCGGGAATTCCCCACCAAATCATCAAGACCTATTGCCCACCGAAAGTTCACAGTGAATTGAAAGGAATTTTTTTTTTCATCGCTTCTTGACACGCCTGATCAGAGCCCTCCGGTGACTGCGCAATATTCCATTTCTCTTCGTGACTTTTGACAACATAGACTATCGTATAAAACCCGTGCTGTATAAAATAGGGGAGAAGTTTGCTAGCAAGAGAAATAACTGGAAAACTATGAAAAATGTTTTGTTTGATGCAATAGATGTTTTCACACTGGTGTATGTTCAATGTACGTGGGGATTTCCATTACGTTGCTTTCAAAATTCCCATTTTCATGTGTCAACTTTAGACATGTGTCACGAGTGCCTCAATCACAAGTGGCGACTAGCTCTGAGAGGGAAATAAACCGCGTGATATTCAATTGGAGTGAATTGCTTTTTTATTCAATTATCATGGAAATTATTTATAATTGTAGGGGCTTGTTTATATTTTTTTAAATGCATTTTCCAACAGTGATTTCTCCTCTAAATCTCATCCGTTAACACTCTCGTAAAATGGTGAATCGATGTGTGTACCCGACACTCAGACTAGTTAGTCCTTGCAGCCAAGTTTTCGACGAGTTTGAGAACTACTAGACAGCTTTCCTAACTGTACTGTAAAGGTTTGAAATCACTCGTTGATGCTCGTGAGAGACTCGACGGATGAGTTGAGAGCTCAAAACTACTTAAATCCCGTTCACCCCCTGGTTTATGTTCACATTGTGATTATGACGTCTGACTAAAGTCGCGACGTGTTACACTCACTGAATGAGGATGTTAAGTAGCAAATGGCGGTCTCAAATTTAATTGCCATGAGAAGTTGTCCAGCAGTTTATATTTGCCAAAAATATCCATTCATTCATGAAACGGTTTATCGATTTTCGAAAGCAATACTGGGAACATTAAAGCTCTATATGTGTGCCAATGCTGCTTTCAAGAGATGTAAACATCGAGTGCTAGCACTAACTCATGATTCCGTAATTTTTCCTGGCCAACTGAGAAATTGTACAAAATGGAACGTAAAAATAACTCCCAAGCTCCATAAAAATGGTTAAAAAATCTCAAGAAAGTAGAAATTTTGTCATAAATATTCCGCTGTCGCCCCATATTTTATTTCCTCTCCGTCAAGGGGATGAAAAAAAAATTTTGCCTCACTCTTGAGAATAAAAAAATAGCATGCACGACAATTTTCATCAGATAAATTTACAAAGGAAGGAAATATCAACGTGAAAATATTAAATGCATAATGAGATGCATAAAACGAGTAAAGAAGGATAAACAGTGGGGACTTACCTGAAATTCAACGCGATATAGAACAGGAAACTTTCTACGTAATTCACAGAGCTTTGGATACTGTGAAAGGGGTGTTGGTGCGGATGGTAGAGTTGTTCCAATACCTCCAAGTTCTTCACTGGCTGTGAATAAATAAATAACTTTTAGTCAAATTGCAATTGCATCCCATTAAAATTTTCACTAACTAGGTATGAGTTGAGAATTACGATATGGATATAATTGTTTCGAGCTGACCCCCTCTTATCACGCGCTCTAATAATGGACTTTCCAGTAGAAATTCAAAGTGGTTTTGCGTGGCTGCAATAAACATGAACGTCCGGCCAACGTCTATGTTAATGGAGGCTCTGGCTTGATATGTGTAAATTAGCGCTCAAGATATTTTGAATTTTATTATTATTATTCAATGAAAGAGGAATAGACAAAGGTTTTGATGAATTTAATTAAGGGAATAAAGTTATTAGAAGGCAATAATTTTGCCTTCTCGTTACAATTAGACTGGATTGAACCACCCTGACCCAGTTGGCATCGTTGGGTAAACGCGAATGAGCTTTCTCGTTCACTAAAAACAAACGAAAGATGTCAAGACCCATCTCCAATCGTCCCAGACATACACTCGACATTTATGGCCTTGATTGATTGAGGATATTCCATTAGGCCTTTGCCAGAGCTCCAAAAGCCTATCTCCAGATATTTTTTTATGTGTGGGAAAAAAATTGGGGGTTGAGTGAGGGAAGGGTCGAGTCTCAAATTAGACCATTGGAGTCACTGTCTTCAGGGAAAAAAGACGAAGAAGTAGTCGAGGAAGAGCGATGCCTCGGGGAAGGGAGAGCTGACAACTACTCAATGCGTTAGGTCATTTAACCAGTTGGTATTTACGCAGTTGACTTTGAAATCGAGGGTTAGGGAAGCTCACGGGTGCGTAAAAGCTGCCTTGACACAGTTTGAGTTTGGGCACCCTCCAACACGTGTGTTTGATCAAGAGAATTATCCATGACAAGCTCAGGCAAATGCAATAATAAACAAATGGAAAATCTGTTCAATTATTAGCCTATCGGTATTCATTATCTTTTGAAATCTTATAATCATTACATGAGCTCGATATTATGATCAAACATTTGACGTGTGACATTCGCTCTTTCCGGCTAAACAATCAAAGAGCCCTCAGGCGCTTTTATCTCGACAAAAGACTGGACAGTACAAAGAGGAACTTTATTAAAAGAACAAATAGAGTATTTTATAGAGGAGGGCATTGTTGTGGCAAAAGAGTGAGAGAGAGGAAGTTGCCGGTGTAGAGCCAACATTCAAGGGATTCGTTGTATCTCGGTGAAAAATTTTACGGCCCATAAAATGGTAGACGACGACGTTTTTCATGAGTACGATGAAATTTTTACGCCTTCTCTGATTTCCTTTTCCTTTTCTCCATGATGCAATTCAAGATAGTCCTTCTTATGCAATTAATGAAATTAAATTATTCATCAAGGAGAAATATTTTAACTGGGGAACAAGTTCGGTAAAATACGTGAAGGTCTGTTTCATTTTTAATCAGTCCGAGGAAAATAGTGTGAAGGGAATTGTGAGTTGTAATTCCTCCCGAAGCGATAAAATGTCCCACGATGTTCCGGATAATTTCTTCTCATTTTTTTTCCCTCCCTTCGTAAAAACAATTCTCCTCTTTTACTAGCGACACGTGCTCTCCTATTCCATGTACTTTCCCCCCTCAAACTGACTGAAAACTTGTTCATAATACCCAGTTTACGACTGGCCAACTTTTAGGCGGAAATAAATAAAGCCCGCGAGAGTCTCCTGCTCGGTATGCAGCACCCGGAGTTTTTTGGTACTTAAAAAATAATCATCAAATGCAGGACACGAGAGAGTAGAAGGAACTTTTAATTGCCGGAATGACTGGGTGCTTTCATTGACAGACAGAGAATAACAACCACTGAATTTTTCATACCTTGGGATATGAAAAATTCATAGACTCCACTTCCTTCAGGAGAGTAAATAATCAAATAATGCAGAGAATTTTTTTTTATCATTATATTCTGATGTTATCTTGGTTTGATATTCACTGGACTGAACAGGCGCACTCTCGTGCAGGTTTATCTATCATCTCATTTATTTTCCTTCCGAAATCTTCACTAGAATTTTCCAAAGATTATTACGAGAAGTTTTTCCTCCCAATTACCCAACTCTTTAGCCCTGTTTGTGATTAAATTCCATTCGCAGACGGAAAATATTTTAAACGAGCCATTGTGAATGCGCCCCGAGGCTCCATAATGACAGTTGTCTTTATGAAAATGTTCAGTGACAGTCGTAAAAGACCCCTCGCAGTGTAATAATAAAATGTACCACAGTTGAAGGATTTTTTTTATCCAACAGCTTCACTTTATTTTTTCACCACCTTTTCTCTCTTAATTCACACATATCCCAAGGGATAGCCCAGTGGAAATTAATCATCGCGAATAATATACCCATTAATCTTGATAAAATGATAAATAATTAACCAAATGAAAATTTTATTACAAACTCCAGGAGTCCCGGGAAATCTGAAAATAATTATCTCATTTCACTCGAGATAACTTTGTTTTTCGAAACAAAAGTTTTACTCCAACAGCCCTTGGCTAAAACTTTTTGTCGTGGACAAAGTTTCCCAAATTCTCACACCTTAACCGTCGAGAGCACTGTAATCTCCTCTTCACTAGCTCTCCTATTTGGGGCCATTGTAGAGAATACAGATCGCTGAGAAATTCCCATGAATCATCAACTAAATGTCTACGAGTTCACCAAGATTTACAAACTCCGGGGGTTCGACGTTCTTGGCAGTATGCCATTGAGGAAATTCCAAGGGCTCTGAGTAGTAGAAAAAAAAAATTCCCGGCGATGTCGCGATAGAGACGTCAAACTCAGGGCGTTGGAAAAAAAAATGATCGTCGGCCCCATAAAAATTCAACGACGTCTCTATGATTTTTCTCTAACGTCATCTGAAGATTCAAATTCGTTTGGTAATTCCTCCCATTTTGTTTTACCTCAAAATGTCCTATTTCATCTTCACCGAGTGGAGATTGGAAGGACTGCGGTCGGAGGGAATAAGACTGAATCGAAAAGTTTTTCCACGAGTTGAAATATCGACTCTGACAGAGAAACCTGCATCCAACGAGTACATACCGTGGATATGTATCGAGGATATATATCGGGGTCACTGTGTACTGTTTCTCAGCGACACTGGGGCGCCATTTCGTCCATGAATCTGTCTCTCTTGAACACGTCGAGGGGATGCAAGCACACGTTCGCCATATGTTGGCGAATTCTCGTTCAGCATACGATATTTCGAGGGATGGAAAGGAGTTTGAAATATCGAGAGAGTTTATCATCAAATTCCTAAATCAAGGAACAATAACATTACAATCTGACGTTTCCTCTTAAAGAAGACATTGAGAGGATAAAAAAAATTTCTATGCGAGTACTCTGATTCGTTGGTCCTCCATATCGAGTAAAAATTATTGTGGACCTCTGGATTTACATTGGAAAATGAAAAACCACTTGGGCATTTCACTCTGAAATACCTCCGAGCGGGAAAACAATTCCAGGCCAGTGGTATTTCGTGGGAGGATGTGACGGAGATAAGGGTCCTCGGACTGATACAATTCCTCTTTTATCACTGCCCCTCGGCATCTACTTACTAACAGCTACACTGCGGTCAGAAACTGTAATTTCTCGTGGTTGAAGAGACAACGGAGAGGAGAGGAGAACAGTAGTTGGGCAATACCCTAGTGCTATTCATTCTGTTATAACCTGGCTGACTTTATTCCTGTGCTTAAACGTGACCTGCCTTTGAATGTCTCACGTGGAAAAGCCAGGGATTAAATTATACTCGTCCTATCTCACTAAGATACTGTCTTTTATCTTTTTGGGGGGGTGGAGAAATGGAAATTCCGGCTGGAGTGAGTGGAAATTGCTCGCTTGGTTCCGGAGGTGGTTTTTCACGATCAATATTTGCCTGGACTCGGACTCGGTTTGCTTACTGTTTAATGCTTGAGGTATTTATCCCGAAGCTGTTGGGGGTGGAAAGGGGATGCATGTGGCCATGAAATGCGGGCGATGAATAAACTATTAGGAATCTAAAAATCATTGCAATCATTGCAGAGAAATGGAAACTCTATTCTGTTTAATGAATAAACAATTGCAATCACTGCACGTCCTTCTCATCGATTAAAAAAATATTCAAATGGCGCCCAATCAGTGATGAATGCTGAAATAATGGGAGGTTGATTGTAGAAAAAAAACATTTCCCAGATCAACGTCAACCGAATGGGAATGGATGTGGAGGAAGGGCCGAGTAATTAATTTCCATTATCCCAAACCCCCATGTGTCCATAAAGAGCCACGACGCAACGTTGACATTAGACTGTCACCGAATGGAACTGGAGAATCAAGCTGGATAATTGGGGGGAGGCACCCCTGAGCAAATGGATTATTACGCCCTTCTGTGTAACAATGCCATGTGTACCTGTCGCACTATTCAAACCTCGGATATGTGGTGCAATGCACTTCTGTCGAATCGTAACTCGATGAAGTGGAGGGATGGCTATTGGAGAAACAGTGACGTTGGGAATCGATACAACCACCGCCTCCAATTGGATCTGATTCGTCAGTGAGGAGAAACCCCTCGAATGTCTTTTCATTTCCGGAGTTGTAGCTCTTGGGGAGTTTGTTATGTGGGCCTCGTTATTTCGCGCGCCTATGAATTTTTCATTGAGAATCCTCGGGTTTATGTCCTCCTGTACTCGTCAAGTCGTACAACACGCGGGAAAAATAAATAATGTGGGTGAGTCGATGGAATAATGAGGGGGATGTTGTGCTGGTTAATTGCGCGGTTGAAAATTTTGGAATTAAATATTTTTCACTCAGGGAGAATATTTTTTTTACGTGCGACATTTCTCCCTCTTTGAAAATGTTTAACCTACGATTAACTAATCCCTTAAATGTTTCTGAAAGTAAATTTGCAATTTCCCCAATATTTGCATTTAATTATTCGCTCCATAACTGAATAATTTGAATCGGAATTAATCTTCCTCATAACTCCCACATAATTAAACAGAATGATTAAACCATGAGATTAACTCTCGTTGTGAATTCCGAGTATTTCGCAGATATAAACCTTCTATTGAAGGATTGTAAATAATTTTTTGCAACATTAATGCCAGGGGAAAAGTTGACAGTCACATCGAGTGACACCACGCACCACTAATTTCTGACCCTCACATTCAGTTACTTCTCTTGTCGATCGAAAATACCGGGGGGGCCTTCACTCCATCATGGCCTGGTGTGGTGTGGTTCATTAACAATATCGATCCAGCAATTACCCTGGGAGATCACGGCTATTGATAATTCTACACCTCTCGCAGGTATATATCCACTCGATACACACCAGCGATACCAGTGGGTCAATTATAATTCACCCTCCTCATATATTTTTTAATCAATTATAATTCCATTGAACACTCCGAGGATAACTCGGTTAAAACTTGGGTGAGGACTGCGAGAAAATGGGGGAAGAGATGGAATAATAATTGGAGATCAATTTGTTCGGTAACTCGCCAGTGACAGATGGAAAAGAAATCAAATGAAAGACTAGATGATTTTGGGGGAGGGAAAAACATTGTAAAATAAAGTTTTATCTAAATTAAGAGGCGGTTGGGGATATTTAGGTCACCGGGTGGGTCCTTTTTGGCATTAGTAGTTCAGAGGAAGACGAAATGATCGATAAACAAAAGTTCCTCCTGACTGGGGGTAACATAACTCACCGGTAAGAATACGATAAATGTCAGTTAAGCCTTAATACAGTAATTCGTTATATAAATCCTCGTAAACACGAATGTGCTATAATATTTCATGATATTGCGTAAAGAGTGAGAGGGAATGTTCTTATGGGATTCTCGAAAGGTTTCTGACGTTCCACATTGCGTCATTTTCAACATAATAATATTCATATTTGATTAATTGATTAGAACAGTAGGTACAACATTTATAAAATAAATGAAAAGAAAAATAATGCTGGGAATAAAAGACGTGTAGGAAAAACATTGGGATAAAATTTCGTTCGTCTTTGGAAACTGTAAACTGACGAAAAAGTTTGCAACTTTGAGAGCCCCAAGGTTCATTTCGACTACGTGGTGGAAAAGTTGACTGAGGAAATAAAAGGGGGTGGGCTCTGGTAGCAGGAAGAATGAGACTCCAATGAGTATTGGGTGAACTGGGAAGATGAAGATGCCGAAGAGGAAGAGATAAACCGAGGGAGAGGAAAAAAAAATAATCCATTGAAAGGAATAACCAGAAATCCGGTGGGTTAAATTTTTCACTCGAGATCACGAGACAATGTCCTCGGAATTGCATTGCCTGGCATTGTGAAAAAGGGGGGTAGTAATACGTATACAATTTTCTTTAGCAGCTCCCTTCTCCCTTTTCCGGGATAATGCCCGGAGATTCAGGGGAAATGGAGTGAGGAGTGATTCTCACTGCCCGAATTCACGTATTTGATCATCAGTTTTGATTATCCCCACTGACTGGAGCCGTGTAACCGAAATATTGATAGATTATTCAACAAATATTTCTATTCAAGATGAAACACTCGAGGTATAAATCATGGAAACCTGGGTTTGTAGAATTTATCGAGACGAAGGGATGTTTTATCGACGTGACAGCCAACTTTTTATCTTTTTTTTCCCATATATATTTGAGGACAAGGGAGAATACTAATTTATTAACTACACTTTTTATGAAATAGTAATCCATTTTTATTTTTTCAAGTCTCCTCATATAATCCAAATTCAATATTATAATAATTTTCAATTAACGTCCATTCTCAATTGAAATAATATTTCACTCATCTCATGTGGTAAACAAAGGGGATAAAAAGGGGAGGATGAGTCACACATGGTCAAACTTTTTGCATGCACTTGTGCCTTTCCACCGGGTATGGCCTCCTATTTTTAGATCAACACATGCAAATGAACGAACTGCCCGTAACTACACCCCGTGTTAAGCTCGGCGAATGTCTATTTACTTAATGCATTCTTGTCGATTGAAGTGTCCAAACCAATACTCCGGCAATTTTCATTCACACATGGCAATGAGTGCAATACAAGTCCATGAATAATGCCAATGATCTGCTTCTGCATTTCCTCCGCTTGTTGATGGCCCCTGGGAATTCTTATATTTCAATGTACCTGTCACACCAAATTCCCACCCCTTTCCTTTACCTCTTCGTTCGCCAAATTATTCGCGCTTTCTGCGCTCGAATACTCCTCCAATATTTGCTCCTTCATTCAAACAATGCACAGAGGACACGATAAAAATTCTATTTGTTTTATTTGCCAATGCACAGGGGATAAATATTGGGTTTTCATTGTTTGCTGATTTTTTGACGTCAACACCATTCTAAATAGCTAGAGAGGGTCGTTGAGTGGGTAATTAAGAGCAGGGGAGTGATGATTTTTACTTGGGATATTTCGGATGTGTTTTTCGGGGAATAGGGGGAGGTGTGGGAAATAATTTGACGGTAGGGAGAATAGGCAAAGTGCCCGGGTTACTCTTAACAATCAATTAGTACAACATTTGCCATTCCCTCGAGCAATATCACAAGACGTAAGGAGAATGTATTTGGCCACAACAATTTTAACGAGTCAAAGCTCTCAGTGGCGATGCTTTCGCAATTTGTGTTCACGTGTAGCAGCAGATTTGATACTGCTAGACGACGAAACTACCCAGCTGTGTATCATCGAGCCAATAGAGTATCCTATCACGCCTCCCCATCGTGTGTTATTGCTTGCGGATTGGAATGTAGAACACATTGATGCCATTCACGCTGTCTAAATCATTACGCAGTGAATGTAAACTGTGAGTTTGGTGCCTTCACGAGGCACCAAACATTTGCGCCGTTGAATAAAGAGGGGAAATTTGTGAAACAAATTTCCAGAGGGGAGGGAGTACGATTAGGATGAGCCAGTGGGTGGGAGGGAGGAAGAGGAGGTGGGCGAAAAAGCTGACTATCGGAGTTAATAAGAAAACTGGGGCCGAGACTAACGATGCTGGTGTAATGATCGATATCTCTGGTTGCGATATCGACACAGCCCGCCGCGGAAGCCGCCCGCAGGGGAAATACAATTATGGCTCTATCAGCCCCGGCCGAAGGCCTCCAAGGGTGTGTCCCCGCCTACGACTCATCTCCACGTTGTGAGTGATCATCCATTGGAGATCATTGGGAGTGAAAAAATAATGGAGAGGAGGTTAATTGGTGGGATATTTTGGGAGGTTCGTCAGGGTAATCAGTCCATTTTTATATTGTTGATTTGACAAAATTTCATTGCGTTAAGGAAAGGGAAAAACGTCTCAATCTTTTTCTCCCCCTTTTTTCCAATGTAATAATGTCCCCAAGAACATGAGCCCATTCAAGTGGAACCACCCTCCACACCTACATTTCATTAACCAATTCTACAGACATCTTCCTCACCACCCCACTCATGAAAACCTCCAAGACAGCTCTCTCTCTCCCCCTCCCCCATCCATTGCCCAGCCCTATTAACCCCCGGAAACCTGAATGAAAGCCCTCTTTGTCTGGATCAATCCATTCATCGGGCCCCCGCCCCCAGTTCGTCCATAAATAAACCATTTGAACGTGAATTGCCAGATACAAATAACGAGATGAACAGAGGGAAACAATTTTATTGGCAAGTAGCATGCGACTATTTTGCGTTGCACAGGGAACGAGGGCTTGAAAAATAACAGGAGTTTCTTTGTGGGGACCGGAAACCGAGGCGCTGTCAATTTCATCCGTCGACGATATACCGCGGGTAAAATTCACTCGAGCGAGTCAGGTATTCGTCTTTACGGATATAAACAAACACTTGAGACACAGGTCAAGCCACAACCACTGGCAACAAGACGTATCCGGACAAATCCCACACACAGTTCAGCCCGAAGAATTTTCGTGTAAAAGCCACGGGTACAAGTATATACTAGTGATGGCTAGAAATAGGTCCTCAACAGACTCTGCCTCAGGGTCGCATGACGTCATCCCAACTGTCAGCACTTTTGTACGTGACTTTTTACCGAGTTTTATCCTTTTTCTAATGGTAGAACTGTTGAAAAAAATTACACCGAATTTCCAATGGACTTTTACTCAAAGAACATTGTTTTTTTCCACCTGGAGATAATAAACTTTTGGGGGAGAGTGCAATAAAATGCCATTCTAGGGTTTTAATTCTTCAGAATCGTGTTTTTTGAAGCGCAGGACAAATTCTCTCTGTCACTGTAGGGATTTATATTCTTGTGAATAACATTCCATTCATATTTCAATGTTGTTGAGGAGAGTAAAGATTTCAATGAGCCACTGAAGCTTTTATTCCCGGAACCAGTGGACGTAAATCGATTCCACCATCGAATCACTTCCGCATCTCGATCCCAAACACAGATACAACAGGAACTATCTTCAGGTATCCTCACTGTATCCAACAATCATATCCGAGGATATAAATCCATTCATAGCCATCGATCTCCACCCGGACTTGGCATTCCACAGAAAAGAAATAGCGAATCATTCTGACAATTTTTTCTGCATTCCCGCATGGGAGTTGAGAGCTTTTAAGCTCCATCAAAAATAAACGAGTGCTAGGAGGAAGTGAAGGTAGTGGATGAAATTGAATAAAGAATAATTTGACGTGGAAAATGACGTGGGAATTTCCTCTCCCTTTTTTTTCGCTGACTTGATTTTTTTCTCTATCTCTTTTATTTTCGTTATGGTATAACGAGAAAAGTAAAACTGCTCACACCCGAGATTGTGAGGTGAATTACCCGCTGAAAGAAAATACGATATTTATTATTCAAGGGAGATGTGAATTGCTGGAATTGAACTCAAGACACGGAAATTGATAGTCCGCTGTTCAATGAGGAGAGATCGATTGCGAATTCCAGTTCTGTTGACAATTTTCAGTGTTGGTTATAAAATCCTCGTCCTCCTGCTCCTCTCAAATGCAAAATGTCATTTGTTGAGTAAAATGTGGAATTTAATCATCATTTCTCCCCGAATTACATCAGAGCCCCGTTCCACGAAATTTCATTGTCTGTTGAAATTAGGAATGCTGGATCTGTTAATTTAGTTCAAGATCAAACCGTTCATGAAATTTCCCATTCATCTTGACGTGATGAATGATGATTTATCCACCTGAAGGAATTTCTCCCGTATAATGATGCACAGTGCATGCAGATTCTCATCGTCTGGAGACTAAACTTGAGTTTGCTACAATAATACCCGCCATGATGAGCCATCTCATCGAAGAATCCCCCTCCCCCTTCTAATTCCCCCACACTCTCAACACCACCGGAGTTCATACACCCAACATTGAGCTGTACTAAGCCTCTTGCCGACTAAAGTACCCGCAAACTCGTACACAAGTTTGCAACTTCGTTGGCAGTTAATTTCATAGTTTAATTAATCAACAGGATCGAGAGTGGAGGATATATTCACTCGTTAACAGGATTAATCCGGTCGGTGTAGCTCCCTTTGATATTATATCAAAATATTTTGCCAATTTCAATTTACTCATTTTGATAATTTGATCTGTTTAATTATGATTATTTTATATTTTATTGCTGGGCAAAAGAAGCATTAGAGACTTAGGAGAGGCGCAATTCCAGTGGTGTTGTAAATCCTCCAGCTGGGTCAGACACCTCAGCTCCCCATACATACGTTCTCCCTTGCATGTCTGGTATAACACATGATTTCACCCCTCGCACCCCCTGGCTTTCGCCTCAGTCCCGTAGAAAATCAATCGTCGTCGTATCTATTTTTAATTCGAACGATTGCTCTCTCAGATACTGACCATCGGTGTCAAGCGAAAAATCGTCTACAAATGGCCCTCTTGGGAATCACTTGGTTTATATTGATTCCCGGGGGTTATTCTCGCGGTGAAATACAGTTTCTTCTGTTCGAGGTGTGTTGATCGAGTGCTCGGGGTGAGGATGAAGGGCGGAGAGAGGTTGGAAACGGTAAACAATGGGCTTTTGTTGTCTTCCAAGATGAATAAGTCTTGATGAGGGGAAATTAACCGACAAATTGAACTTTGAGAGATTCTAGAGTAGTTGGAAATGAATCCGGGAAACAGAGAAATATATGTATACTCATAGAAAGTGATATTTTTATTGAGTTGTATTATTCACTTGGGTCAAATGAAATTCTCTCGACAAATGTCATTTTTCCTCCCGGTGTATAAATATGAAATTGCTCTTGAAAAGTGACTGGGGCGTGTTGTGGAGTGGTCTTGACATACACTGACTTTTCTCAAAATCTCATAGAAATGATGACAAGTACAAAGGGGACACTCGCTCTGATAATTAAATTCCACTTTGGCTTTTCTGAATGGGAACTGGAGAAACGTGAGATAAGAAATTAAGGGTGAGAGGGGTCTTTGTCAGGGTCAAGCGGGCACGTGGTACTGACACGTGCACCTATGAGATGATTATTGGAGTGAGGTAAATCGGGAAAGATGGCTCTAGTGGTGAGATTGTGAGGAACGTGTTAACTAATGTTAATATAGGGGAGGAGTTAATTTACCATATTTTTGTTGGAATATGTCTTTTATGGATGGTTGAGTAGTGCCAGCAATAGAAATGGCTAAAAAAATTTCTCTCCCTGTTGAAATACTCCGATAAAATCCCTCCCTTCACGAAGAAATCGATTTACTACAATTTATATCTCCCAAATATATGAACAATTGTTTGTTGATTGAACTAAAACGCACTATAAATAAAAAAAGCAATATCAGATATCCCTATCGACAAAACATAACGTTTACATTTCACTAGGAATAAAATTCCCCTAAATGTCCCAATACAAACACGCGATGTGTGCACAGTGTTATCAGAGAGGATTCTCATCTGTTTGAGACGTCGTATGGCTGGGGAAGGAGGGACGGGGTGAGGGTTGCATTATAGTTGCAGACGGCGTCGGTGGTCTGTGCATCTTGCAAGTGCATTCAAGAGGAGTCAGCAACGCACACAACTGGTAGATATACGCGTGGCTGCATTCCAGAATGCAACATTTGGTACTTAACGTCCTAGGATATGGAGCGGAGGGTTCCAATGATAGTTCGGTATGTCATCCAGAGGTCGCGCTCTGGAGAATCTCTGAACTCGCTGCATTAGCATGGTGACCCTATTTCCTGTGTGATTCCTTTGTGGGAAATGAAGTGGTGAAATCAATGGGGTTATCACGCAGAGAGAAAATTTACCCAAAAAGTTTATTATCTTTTCGTCAAGTTAATTAATAACTCTGAGTATTCCACCCCATGAAATCCTCTCACGTGGAACATATTGTTGTTGGGGGGAAGCGATTTTCTCTTCTCGCTGTCCTTGACATTCAGCGAAATTCCGAAAAATATGATTTTCTGAAACTAACCGACTCATTTCCTTTTATCTTCCCCCAATATTCTTGATATTGGAAGGGTGAACGAGTGTCTCTCCTCCACAATCCCCACTGAGGCTTGATTATATCGAAAAAATTTCCATTAAATCGCCTCCTCTCGAGCGAATCCATTTCAGGAAATACAAGACAGGAGGAAAAGTTCATTGATAAGCCTGAAAGCCTTCGATGCCCACTCAACCCCCTGGCAAATATCCCATTGTAACAAAGCCCTGACCTATTTCATTCGCCTCCCCACGTTTCACTCCTCTAATCACCCCAACAGATGTCAAAAAACAACGGCTGCTGGTGAAAAAAATGCCTGAAAAAATAATGAGAAAATTTCTCAAAGTGGATTCGCGTTGTAAAAAAAAAGAGAAGGGGGCAACAACCGATCGACAAATGAAAGTGGAGTACGAATTGCACCCCTAGGTATTCTCTTGAACATCCGCCGTTCAATTTACAGGGAAGAACTTTCTGCTGATGTATATAGGCGCTTGAAAAGCTCGTGCCTTTCTCTCTCTCTCTCTCTCTGGGCATTTGAGACTCATTGCAAGCTTTCGACAATGGCTGCCCTTTTCTTCGTATTTTCTTCTTTCTTCAACCCCATTCCTCGTGTACCTTTCACTCGTTTCTTTATTCTATCCCCTAAGTCGATAAATCTACACCATTTTTTTTTCGATCTCCTCGATATACTCTTCATGGTCATCACGCAAAGCCCATCATCGTCCGCTCACTCCGATAAAATAGATAAAAATAAGGATTGTTTTTCCCATTGCTATTTTCAATAATTTTCACCGAAATTCGGGTCATATTTCATTTTATTTTATTCCTGAAATTATTGGAATCCAATAATGACGCAATTGCGACCAAAAAAGCTTGAGAGTAATATATTTTATATTCAGCGGAATAAAATTCAAAAAAAGTTTTTATTTCCCACTTTTATTATTCATTCATATCGAATTACATCTCACGGGAAACAAAGATTTATAAATATATTTCAACTTCATCAATCTCCCTCTTTCAATGAGGATTAAAACCAATGCCACATCCCCCTGATATAATTTGAAAATTTTTGTCACGTAGTTGAGAAGATAATTCCCGCGATAATAATGTTAAAAAGTGAACAAACAGCGAGTTTTGAGTAAACGCCCGAGACATGATTTCACGACGAGAAATCTGATGAAGGGAAACTCCGGGGAGAACTCCAAAGGGGTTGGGTATAGCGCGGGATATGGGGGGTTGAGAGGGAGGAATGAGAGCTTGTGGCGTCGCGGAGTAGCTTCCGAGACGCAATATCGAGAGTCCCGCTTTCTCATCATCACTCTACGGTACCTTGTCTTTAACCCACGTGTAATTAATGCCAAGAGACAAAGCTAATACATTAATGAAAATAGCTGGGTTGTCTTCGTACCACTGACACACTATCTCGTCCCCATTTCCGGTGAACTTCGACAGGGCTATTATTTTTTTCCCCTGCAATTTTAGACTACATTTATTTCCGCACGTTTTTTTCAAATTAATTAAATTAAAATTACCACCGGAATTCGATGAAAACTCATCGAAACTCAATTAATTATCGAGATACATTTTACCTTCAAGTTTTAACACTTTTTTCCTCTCATTTCAGGTTCAATTCCGTCAATGTACCTGAGGATTACAGTGAGGATTACAGTGAGGATTACAGTGAAAATGTGAAGTGATAGTGAATAGTGAATGGTCAATAGTCAATAGTCAATAGTCAATAGTCAATAGTCACTAGTGAATAGTGAATAGTGAATAGTGAATAGTGAATAGTGATAGTGATAGTGATAGTGGTGAAACAGGGGCAGAGGTGTGAAAGGGAATCGAAGGCAGTCATCAACAAACTCTGCCCCTGATTACGATATTGGAATAGCAGGAACGAGAAATGCCTATCGCTCTGCAGATCGGTGAGTGCCTCTCTCTAACTTTAAACTTTGAAGCGAAAGCCCTTCGGCCTTGGAATGCAAGCCTCTGCGTCCATTGATATTTTATTGAATATCTCTGGCTTTTCATCCGAGGCATCTTTGCGTTTCCCCATTTCCAAGTATCAATTCACTCGTTGCACATCATAAAATCGCCTGATTGCATCGAGATCTTTGACAGCGAGCCCTTTTATTCCCCATCGAAGGGATTAGACGGATTGAGATTACAGAGCAAGTGGTTCGGTGCAGTGATAAGGTCCGTGAATATATCCGCGATATTCACCACTTCTGATTGCTCGATTCAATTAAATCGAGAGAACATTGAGAATATACTTCGCGAATTTACTTCGTTTTGAACAATGAAAAATTAACAATCGAGACGCGAAGAGAAAATTAGTTTAGTCCGTTAAAAAATCATAATTCCAATCACCCCATTATGCCATTGTATTCCCCCAACGAATTTTTTGCGTGATCCGCACGTTTTTTTCCCCCGGCCCTTCATAAACTCATATAAAGCTCAGCGGGCGGTACACAAGCGGGAAAAAAATGGTAGTTTACACAACTCAGCACAAAAAAAAAATACAAGACACACAAAATAATAGAAAATAATAGAGATGATGGGCTACTGTGCAAATGCAGGCCGAATAGAGCGCTTCCATGAGGGCCCTGAAGTATACCCTTCGTTAAGGGATGAATACGGTTATCGAACGCACTGGGCAACCCACTAATACGTGAATGACTATTCGCAAAACTATCGTCAGGCGCGTGGAGATAGTGCTTTCCTAGTAATCCGATTCCACTGTTCTATTTGACATTAAAACTCGGCAGTGATTGGGGGAGAGGGCGTGAGTGGGGGATTATGTGAATTAAAGGGGGTGAATCAATAAGATGAATCAGCATTTCAATTTCCAAAATAAAATTGGAATAAATTTAAAAATAGGGGAGAGGGAGGAGGTACACGAATCTCTGAGACAAATAATTCAGATAATTTTTCACTGTTGAAGTATTTTCACTTTTTAAAATAATAGAAGATATTGATTAACGATTTTCACTTTGGTTCTCGTCTTTCGTTTGATTGGATTTTGGCCAATAAGACTCTCGAGCGTGCGATTAAATGGAGGAGAGTGGATTTTGTACTAGGAAGAAAGCCTGAGGGAGAATGTCGAATGTTGAACGATCGATTTGGCATTTGGAGCAGAGATTCGTGTGGTTTCATCCCGCAGTACATGACTGACGCTCAATATCCATTGGGTGTGGTTTGGAAAATAAACGGAAAGAAGAGGGCAAAAGGGTATAACTCGTATATGTGACGGTGATCGATATCGGTTAAAACAGGGGATGGTTTTACTAAGAAATAAAGGGGAATTACTCGATCGGAAAGGACTCTCGTGGTACGTTCAACTTGGTACGATTTCTAATACAATGAGCTAGCTATACGCTTTGTGGTATGAGGAGAAGAAACAAATAAAGATTATCCCCTTAATTAATTTCAAGTCAACGACTTCATTCTTCCGTCACTGAATTTCCCCACATCTTTGTGAAATCGACTGCATCCTGGAGTCACTGGGTGAGCCCAAGTCTATTCCCCTCCATATAACATTAACACTGACAAAGCACCCGCGTAAACGGCCATTAGCATAGTCCGACTGAAGCCAACGAGGATTCTGTAATTGACCGTAGTTGGCACCACGACAGGGAGTACAAACTTTGGCCCCCTTTCTCTCCCCCAACATTTTCCTTAACGCCAGGGTCTTGAAATTGTTATCCTGAAAATTTCTTCATCGATTCAAATCACAATTGACTTTTAATTAAAAATACCAAGAGATTAATTTCACGAACGGTTGGCTTTATTTTACGATTTTTTGGAGGATAAACTCGGAGAATGTAGTGTCCTTCTGGGGCACCAGACGTAGCTAAAGCTCTCGCAATTATGCATGAGGAGAGTTTAATTGTCGTGTGTGCTGCCACCATCTTCCTCTTTTCTTCCTTCCATACGGAATTTCAAGGGAGCGTAACGGGGTCAAAGTTTCTCCACGTTCTCATTCTTTTTTTTTTTTTTGCGGGGAAGGGGCGATTATTTTTTTTAGAATAATTTAACATTCTTGAACGGTAGAATAACTGCGAGTCAACTTGAGTTTTAAAAATAATGAGCTCTCTTTGTCCTTCGGGGTGGAGAAGAAATAAAAATGGAGACGTTCCATCTGGGCATGACAAGGTGACTGGGTAATCCGGTGAAATTTCTCCGCGAGCTGTCGTTCATTTATCGTGAATGCATATAAAAATTGTGTCAAGTGGACGAGAGGATGATTAACGGAGATTTTTTCTCGTATCGTCGGGAAGATTTAATGACATCGTACACACGAGTTACTGATTTTGCCAATTTTTGAAAGATTTTTCAGTTCATTCAGATGAAATTCTTTTTCCATTTGGTTCAAAGTCAGAGAGTAAATTGATAAATGTTATTAACTGCAATTTTACACATTCACGCGTCTCGTTTAGTCACTGTAGAAGTTCAATGGTTGATCTGTCAAAGGGATGGGATCGTCTGGGGACAAATGGTTTGCAAGCTTCACTTGAATTGAATAAAAATTTCATATGCAAAAGGGTCTGCTCGGGAAAGGCTCTTGAGGTATCAATGGCGACTGCTTAGAGGCTTTCAACGACAGATTCCTCTTTTATTCCGGAGGGAGGCCCATTTCAGCCTCAGGTAACTCGAATGCCACATTTAGTTACATTCACTTGGTACCACGGGCGTGTATACCACTCGTGCTTTTGACGTTTCTGGGCTTTCGTATTTTCACAGCGAGGAAATGGAAATTATAAGGGGGAAATAATGTTTGTTCTGCGTGAATATGCATTTTACACAGCAGTGAGGATTTGCTAGACACAAATATTTGTCACGTAATGAACACAGTCAAACATTATTAATAATGTAATTTAGTATTATTTGACAAAGCTCTTTATAATATTATTTTTATTGCTGAAAGATATTGAATTGCCAAAATTCAACTCCGCGATAGTGATTCATTGAAGAATGCAGAGTAGTAAACAATATGCAGGGAATCGTGATTCTAGTTCTCGGTCAGCAGCGCAATGGTAAATTTGTGTCAAGATCAACACACGTGGGGGTGTGGCACGAAGGCAAATTAACCTAACTAATTCAGACGGCAGTTGGAAGTTGTTCTGCTGCCGAGTAACATCCAAGTTATAAATACCAGATGCATCGAGATTCTTTGAGTATTCCCCCAGGTCTCTCTTCCCCAATTATTTCATCCGTCCCCCCCCAATTTTTATTACCCATAAAGCCCTGAGCGATAAAATTAAACCCAGATGAAATGCTCGATGAAAATGAATTCTCTGCTTTTGTCAAATTTTACTAAATGAACATGACGAAAGAGCATCAAATATCCGATTGAAGCTTGAATATCAAATTTATTCATGTGATCGTTCTGATAATGGGGCTGAGGGGGTGGTACATTGGCTATATTGGTGAGGGAGGGGGGGAGGGGCAATATGATGCCTGTCAGCCTTTGCAAATGCCTCGGGTGTTTCGAGGGAATTTCCACTTTAATTGCGATTTTTTTATCATCACGATTCACTCGTAACTCTCGATGTAATTCACGTTGGTGGGATTAACGAATGGCTCGGAGGGAAGTAATCCAAACACAGCCGTAAAATCAATTTTCGTCGCTCGTCAGGATGAGGAAGAAATGCAAACATTGTGGCAAATGAAAATAAACTCGAGATATTGAGGACATTCTCACGATTTGTAGTTTCTTTGATAGACACTTGACGGTAAATTGGGGATAAATTTCGGGTGACATTCAGTACGATATTGGAGGAGACGATGGATGGGAGAAAAGCCCTGACGGAATTACTCATGCCCATGTATTGACTTGCTAATGCCGTGCCAAAATTTACCATTCAAATCATCGCTCCCCGGGTGCAGCTAAAACTTTCGGCGCAAAAAACCGACGCGGGATAAAAATTAATTAAGAAGTGTTTTTTCAAAACGAATGAATTATTCTGAATTAAATTACTAGCATATATTTGCAAAGAGAAGAATATTAGAGTGAATTCACTTGACACTATCGGCGATATAGCGATGGCAGATAGCCAAGATGGGCTTATCGCTTTCTCCACATCTATTATTCCCTACCACCTCCCGTAACCGCCCACTCGGAGACATTCAATAAATCCCCCAAAATCCCGCCATAGCATCGAAAATTATCCTCCTCACTCCTCGATTTCGGCATTTCTCTTGGATATTTATTCAGCAGACATAGCAAAAGATAAACTCACCGAAGGAGATGAGGCCACTGTTGAGCATCGATAGCTTTATCTGACTGGGTATTGACGCCAGGCTCTGGCCAGTTGTTAGATGACGCTTTCTCGGTGGTTTTTCAGGTGTCCGTGGGGCACTTCTGCTTCTGTGATGATGGTGATGCTTTCTGTGAGAGTGTGAGTGAGAGTGAGAACCACCTGCTGTAGATGGGGCTGTACGATCAGAACCCACACTACTGAAACCCACAACAGCACCACCGCTCGACTGTGTGCGTAATGAAGACATGTTTTCTGTAAAGAACAAGGAGAATTGTGCAAAGAGGATTCTCGTATTTTTCAATAGGGCCGCGAAAATTCTCAATCCATTGGATAAAGTAGTATAGTTGTAAAAGGGTATATTTATCGGATTAATTTAAGCCAGTCTTTCGGTTGATTAATATTCACTTGTAAATATGACATCCCTCTGCATTTATCCAATACAACAAATAACGGAAACGTACAAATAAATGAATGAAATAGAATTGATGCTCTTAGAAATTGGCCGAGTATCTCTCGAACAGTTTTCACCATTTGGCGACAATGCAACCGGGTATACAATGTATAGTGCTCTGAGACCGTCGACGTAGCCAGCTGGCAAGAGCCATTGGGAGACGTCCCGACGACTGAATTCTCTGGTCTCACAAAAGTGTTGTACACCAGTGAGAAGCCCTCAATCGTCAGAAAACTTGGCCAACACCACCAATACAATGGCATTCAACTGTTGTTCTCTCACATGATAGTGATCCAGTGAATATTTCCATTGTAGATTTTCCAGAATTTTTTACCCTAGATCTCCAATTATTCCATCATCTTATCTCATCATTCCTCACAACGTCTTAATTATCCTCGAAGAGCTAATCTCGCTCAGTGGGGTTTTAACCATCTTTTCTCGGGCTGAAGTCGCGTGGCTATAAGTAACTCAATTGGATGAACTTCATTTAATTAATAATCAGTGGATTCCAATTTAAATAGACGTATCTGGTATCTGGACTTTCGAGTATTTCTTACAGTCTTTGATGAAGCGGTAATTTTTAAGGAATATAAAATATCAATTCATCTTCACAAACGAGATTAATCCGTTTTAATTCAGAAACAATTTTTCCCTCAACGTGACATCCCCTCGTGGAAATAAGAAGCCGGACTATTGGCTCACTTTTCTCTCATTTAATTACAAAAGAATAGAAAAGAAGGGGCGAATTAAAGTCTTGAAGGTACTGAATTTAATCAACTGGTATCCGATCGCCTTCTGATTATCTCCCAAGGCGCATCGATTTTTCACTCGCGTCTTGCCAAATTGATCAACTCCATTGAAATACTTCATGCCCTGGGAAAAGGCCCTCGAGTCGCTGAGTATTATATCCTGAACTCGAGGTTCGTGACACTCAAGTGAAGAGTTTTTTCGGGTAATCAATGCGGAGTTTTTTTTTTCCCGAGAGCTTGAAGTGACGAGCAATTATCGGAAATTTTTGGCCATTTTTTTGGGGGGCGCGAAATGCGAATAAAAAAGGGTTATAGTAGAAGAAAAAAATTGTACAGGAATTTTGAACGTACGGCTATTGATGAAGACATCAAATGGACGCAATAATTAATGTCTCCCTCTTGCTAAACAATATTAAATATCATCAATTTTTCCGTGGTTTCTCACATATCATTATTTTCTCCCCTAAACCCACTTACGTGTCACGTCCCTCACAATTATTTCCAACAATGTAACAATGGAGTTGTCAAGAGGATAAAGAACAAATTGGAAAATTGAGAGGAGACTATAAGTGCCAAGGTTTTCGGGTCGAGGGGCGTTTTGAGATACTCCAGGGGTCATTGACTCGGCCCTCGGCATGCCTAGATGAACCATTCCACTATTTTATTTTCACCCGAGGAAATAAATCGCGTCCAATGAAAAAACGAGTTTTAATGAGTTTTTTTTTAAGCTCGAGAGGAATTGCCCTGATGCATTGACTGGTCACAAAGTTGAGCTGTCGCGTTACGTGGAAATCCCTCTGGCACTCACCAACGTGGGCTTATCCCCGGTGAGGTCGAGATCCTCTCCTTTCGGCTGAGCTCGCAATACCCTAGGAAAAAACCCCCAATTATTATCAAACTCCTCCTAGTTACGATTCGATAGGTGGAATTAGGTGATAGGGAGAATCAAAGATTACAAAGCTTTCATTCCAAAGTAAAAGGGAATCATCAGTGGAAATAGGAAACAAAGAGATACTGGAGTGCCTGGGCACTTGGAGGATATTCAGTTTCCGACATGATGTGCCATCAGGTGGCAAAAAGACTGGGGAAAAAGGAAGGAAGTCGATGCCTCAGCTCGGAATTTGATCCTGTTTACTTCGGGATGAAACGTGATAGGAGAAAAACTCCTCCGACATCACGAATTTCTAGGCTCGAAGGGCGAATTGATGAATGAGTGGGTGAGGGATAACTTTTTTTCCCCCGAGGGAATTCCATCGGTTCACACCCACACGAAATTATGAGGACAGCTGAACTCTTGCATGAATTATTATTTTTTATACATTAACATTTCCGGAGTATTGAACTTGCAAATGGTCCCACGTAGAATTACACGCACTCATTCATTTTTCCACCCGACAATTTTATATTTTACCGGGCGGTGGCAGTTAACAGAGATGACGGATAAGTTTGACCTGAAGAAGAGTTGAGAGCCCACTCATTAACACCATTTAATCATTTCTTTGTACAATTTTTTGAAAAGCCCGAAGAAATCATTGAAAAGAAAAGCGTCCTGATATCCTATTAGAGGACGGGTTCATTTTCAATACCTCCGTCCCTCTGATTCTGTCCACTTTTGCCTGGTTATACGTATTAATAGCACCAACGCCATTATCGACCGCACGAAAATCCGCTCAGGGTAATTTGTGGGAGACGGAAAAAAAAAACGATGCATCTAAATTCATCCCGGATATCATCTTCAATAACAACAACAATAATCCTCAAATTAAATGTCCCTGATGGAAATAAAATGGTCGTGATAGCTCTACCGTTCAGTTTGCGCAGCATGAAAGCGACTAATCGACTGCTGCAATAAATAGGTGTGACACTCGATTATTATTCTTTCCATCGGTGTCTTCATTCAGTCACGCTCAGTTCGACTTGGAGAATTCATCGGAGATGGTTCGCTAGGAATGAGCGAGAGGATAGGAAAGAGGAAAATCGAATAACTGAAATCTCCGGGAAGTGTCGGCAAAGAACTTGGCTTTCCCCTTTTATTTTTTTCATCAAAACTTCCACTGATTTTTCGAACTTTCCGCTGGCAATATTCCGGGATTTACGTCAGAGAAAATCTAGGGAGTATTTCTTGACAGAATAAACAGAAAAATGATAGCAATAGGTGGATGGGATTAATAAGACGCAAAGAGCTGGAAGAACTTGGGATTTTTTTTATTCCTGAGGCTCTTCTGCAATTCGTCTGCTTAATACATTGACATATTCATACGTTGATTGGTATTTAATTGGAAAAGTATTTGGCTGGGCCCATTATCGGCTGCCCAGGGGCGCCTCCAACATCTTCAACAGAGCACTGGAACTCGTCTGACCTCGCGTGGACTTATCTACTGCACGAGTGCGGGCTCACGAGGGCACTCGAGTGGTTTGAAAGTACTTGGGGGTTTGCAATTATTGAATATTCCATTTGAATAAATTTTATGCGATGAAAATTACTGTGGAGAGCCAGAATCTTGGTAAAACAATAAAAAATCCTAGGGTGAATTTTTAGATACCAATTGTCGAATAATTTCGGGGACCAGCCAATTTTCACATAGAATTATTTAGAAAAGATTAAATTTCACGAGTTTAATACAACTTTTCATCACTTCCTGCGATGTGATAAAATTTGAATAATGAAATTCTCCAGTTTTCCGAGGCAAATGGAAATTCAGGAGGAAATTCAGAAGGAGTTTTCATTATTTCGAGTTTAATAGCGAAATTTTATTGCAGTTTCATAAAATCGCCGAGGGGGTTTGTTTTTCTTTGCAGTTACAAAATTAAATTTGGTTTATTACTATCTTTGCTGAGGGAAAAAATCATAAAATCTCATTGAAATTATTTAATGAAACAATGCTATGCCCTCAGATATTTATCCTCCGGGTATTTTCCTCTGAAATAAAAAATATTACGGTTCTAAATACCGAACGCTCGTGCACTCCATTCGCAAAAATATGCTCGGGTTTGATAATATTCACTTCTCGCTGAAAAATCTCAACTCAACAATTAAATCTCTCCCGTAACTCTCCATAATCCCCATCATCCCCAATACCTACTAACGTTGAACCCCTGAAAATGTGACCTCACTCGTTATCTCTCTCGTTTCACCCCGTAGCTCGTCTATACCCAGGTCTATAGGTCGCTGCACTCTGCACCCCGAGAATTCGAACGCTGAATAATAATAACAATCGCATTATAACCCACCCCCTTCCCCCCTTGCTTTAATACATGACTTGGAAATAATTCAGAAACTCTGTTTCACTCCAACTCCACTAGTTGTACGCGGAAGACGCCCTCGGAATAGCAAACGAGAGAACTACATTAATCCAATGTGTCACGAAATGTGGAAGTAAACCTGGTAAACAAGGAATTGTGAAAACAAAGAGATAATATCCAAGTTTTTTTTGTTTTTCGTTTTTTTTTCGATGAAAACGAGATTTGTTACGTGCGATATGAAGTTTCGGTGACACGTGTCGCGACCAAAAACACGAGGAGATCTTGAGCCCTGACGTAATGATAAATTTACTGTCGTGAAGGGCTTGTTTATTATAGTAACAGCCGATGATAGGGCAAGATTAAAAAATATTTCCATTTCACTGCTAATTTTTTCAACTAATTGGCCTTTTTCATCTCATTTCAACATCAGAAAGTCTCCAAAAAAAAGAAAAATTTCTATATCCAGGAAAAATTGATTAGTAAGACAAGTTAATGTTTTATTAGGTAAAAAAATTAATATCATATATTTTTATGAAAACAATCTAACCCTGTGTCACGTCCAGTGAGGAAGTTGTCGCGTATCCCGCCGGTGTCAGGGAATCACAAACTCGAACCACAAAAATTCCAAAAAACCAGGGATTGAGGCACAATATATACTCCCCACGGTAAAAAAAATAAACAACCGGTTCCCCACAGATGGAAAAAAAGTATTTAATCCACAATATATTCACTCACGAAACAATAATCTCAAAATTTTGCACCAAAAAAAAAAAATGTGTTCACAGTCTCCGTATTATGACTTGGTTGATCAATCACCCGAGTGATGTGAACGTATGTAGGGTCGGTGGTAGACTGGCGTTTTTCCGTCGGCTCGGGTCTACGTCGACGTACGGTGGCGTCGAGTCGCTGAGGATGCTGGGTGGGTGGGTTAGCCGCCGACGCGCCGCACGAGCTCTTCATGTCTCGTGTCACGCGCGGCAAGAGGGGGTGGCAGGGGGTTAGAGGGGCCACGGCAGGGCCGCGCCGTCGACGGTTCTTAGCGAGGGCGTGGCCCCTCCACAGAGAGCCCGGAGCGTCGTACTCGAGCAGATCCCCGTGGCAGATCAACACCAGGGGAATACCTCTGAATACACTCAGCTGACCAATCCAAGGCTTCGTCGAGGTCAGGGACTCGGGTTTCTACCTCAACCCCTAACTCTCGGGGTGTTTCAATTCATTCTCGACGAGGGGAAGAGGCATGAGCTTTGTCAATATACGCCGCCGGGGGCTTTTTGTGAATTCTTTCTCTCGGGAGCTTTTGTCTGGTTTTTTCTTACGAAAACTCTGGGGCTGGAGCCTCTGGGGTACATCAGGGGGTGGCGGAGGGTCCGGGGAATGTGATTGACGAATGGAGAGGGTTTTAGGTTTTTCCAGGCGTCTGGGGGAACTCGATGAAATTTTCCTGATTGAAAATTCAGGTTTCCAAGGTATCAATTCCAAAATTGGTGTCCAATCCAACTAATACTCTATTCTCTCTCTGTCAGTTTGTTCTTCCCAAGTGTCAGGAGTGTAAATAAATTATTTTTATTCTAGTCAATTAGGATGGTGGGCGGGGGGGAGCTGTGAAGGGGGAGGCACTGGTTAATTATAAGGAACCTCAACGCCTGTGAGGCCTTTGACGCCAACCAGTACTTCCCACTGGAGCTGTTACAGTTTGTTAAATAGCAAAGGAATTTTCTTGGAGAAGGGATTTTTTATTCTTTAAAAAACAACCTTCTGTGTCCCAGTTGTGTAGAACGTATTGCCTGACAATAGCGTCAATGAATGAGGGAATCAAGAATTCATCAATTCATTTTCTTCTAAAAATTCAAGGAAAATGTTGGATTTATCTCGATGATGAATGTTCAATTTCCATTTTTCTTGCAAAAAAATCTCATTCCGTTCCCCCAAAGAAAAATAATATCAATATTCAACTGATCTACATGAGTTATGACACGTGGCAGGGGATTTCCTCTGCCCCTGGTTTTCCGCGAACTAAATGTACTCGCGAGATTGTTCGGTATAGCCCGCCATGGACCTGACCCAATTGGAGCAAATCTACTTGTGTACATTCTCCTCGGGGTTATATATCGCGACTTGGAGGTGACGCGCGGGTAAAGGCAGCGGTGCTCTTTGTGGCGGGCAAGGTTAAGCGTCGACCCTCGAACTTATAAATAGGTAAAACCCGGCGGATCGAGTCCAAGTGAGATGGCTGATCGCGAGAAGGAGAGAGAGAGAGGGTGGATCTTCCTCATTTTATATTTCCATTTCATCGAATCGAATCGTAAAAATTGTTATCACTGGCTGGTATATGACGGAAGTTTGGAATGGAGAAATAGTTCTGTGACATGAGAAATTCTGGGCGAACTCCGGGGGGGACAATGGATTCAGTTCAGAGAATTTCCCGAGAGTTTGAGTTCAAACATCTTTTGAGGCGGTTAAACATCCTGTGGGGTTGTTCAGTTGGTACACGAGTTTATGCTCTCGACACGTGCTTTAATAAAAAATGCGAATAAACATCGCAGACAATTTTCGATTTTGATAAATATTTTTACGTCTCTCCTCACGATATTTTTACACCTGAATTTTTCCACAAGATTATTGAAAAATAAAGCACATGATTTGTGGTAAATTATTCGTCCGGTTCGACTTCGCCTCCTGCATTAAAATAGAAATAAATAAAAATAAATGTCTTTTCCGCTGGGTCGGACACAGAACCTTGAAAACTCTTTGCGAAACACTAGGGCGATCACCTCCGTGGCATATCCTCACATTCTTTTGAATATGTATTCTTTTCTCCGTTGTGAAATATCGCAAGCTCGTCCCCCGAGTCGGTCATTCACCCGTGCGTTTAGTAATCACCAGCTGGAAGGTCGGGATTTTTCAATAACTTATTTCGTAAGGTTCTAGTGGCAACAGACGACAGCGCTCGTCTCTCCACTCTTGCAACATACTTCCTTGAATTAATACATATACTCTTAATTACTCAAGCTATACATTCATTTTCCTTCAATTAATCTCAGTACACCGATTGAATCCGGTAAAAAAAATTAATTATTGATTATCTTTTGGGGAAGATAGTTTGTGTAGATGAAATTTTTCTCGTGCGAAACTCCTCTGAGTTTGAAACGTCGGTTGACTCGCGGGAAGTCCTGGCAATTCGCCAGGAAGACCGGACATTCCTCGCAGTCACCAGGCGTCAGTGATTCCGCGGTTATTATTGCGCTTGTATTACACCGAAAACATCGCGGGCGTCGACGTTCCTTCTCTCCTCACCCCCATAGAATGACGCATCCCCCTCTCGAGTGCTAGATGGGATTCATTACATCCACAATTGCATAACGTCAGACTCAATGAGCACAGCGTAAAATCAAGATAGAGAGAATGTCTAGTCCCCCGAGTACTAGAATGAAAAGTACTGATGATTTTTTACCACTGTCGAGGTCATATATCGAAGCGCGAATACAGACGTGGATGAAAAAATATTAGGAGATGAAACTTTTATGTCACTCTTTCCGCCATTCTGGGGGATGAAATTTTTTTTCGTGCTCTGTGGCAATATTCCAACACGTGGGGAATATACGGTGATGCTATACTGAGGTTTTTTAGTGTCAGTTGGTAGATGCGGGGGATGTTTCGAGGCCCCAAGAGCATGCTCACGAGTGGGAAAACCCGTGAAAATTTAATGCTCCCACTTTTTTTCGGAGAGAAAGAGGGGATTATTCATTAAATTTCATGAATTGATTGCCCAGGGGTTTTTCACCCCCTGACCCTTTTGTTTATTCAATCAGTGGATGAATTAAATAAAGCTGTGAGTCATCAGATTCTCCTGAATTTATTCTCTTGAATGAAGGACAGCAATGGGTTTTTTCTAAACATATTTATCTTCAGTCTAAAGCCCTCAAATGTTTGAAATGATTAGATATTCCGGAAAACCCGGGGATGAATAACTGACTTAAGGGAATTGAAATTCAATTATTCACAACTGGTTTAGGCACTCCTAATCCTCGCTGGCCTTCGCTGAACACCGACGTGAAACCCAGTAAATTATAAACTCACGAATAACACACTTAATCCCCTTCAATCCCCGAGTTTACCACACTTTTAATGGTCAACCCTTAATTGTATTACCAATTCAGCAGCCAAGTGGTGCGGAAGGATAACAATTCAATTTTAATGCTTTCCTTGATTACATTTATCTATATTTATTAAGTGTAACGTACAGATTTCACCACTTTAAACATTAAAAAAAAATCTTTGTTTAGCTTTTGACCAACGTATACATGAATTTGTAGAGCAAATGAATTTCCGAGATATCTATTACCTCGTCAAACATTCTCATGAAATACTCTCTTCCTCTGGAACGGCTTTAACAAAACTAAACAATCCCCAATGTCGCACATAAAGTCCTCAGCACAATTGACGGTACCATTATCGTAACCAACGTTACCAACGTTGCCCACCACATCACAGAGTGACATTGATCAGTTGGGTTTGTCTTGCAGCGGAAATACCAAAGGGAATCACCAAAAGCATCCGCCGTTAATCCTCTCGAGGAGAATCCCCCAGGATTATCTCACTGGTGGTTCCTCCCTCCACCTCAATGATCTAGTCCCTGGCAGTGTCGTTATACCCCTCTAAATTCATCACAGTTTACGTGCAGTAAGATAAGCAGATTGTTGAGACAATGTACGTGGCCGCTTATATTACCTGTCTCACTATTCCGGAGCTCAAACTCTCGTAAAACTTGGCTTGCCATTGTCAAACAAACGGCATGTCAATGCCCGTGGACCACCATTCGATTAATCTCAATGGCCCCAAGTGTGTGTTCTGAATAAAGAAATGGGGTGAGACCCTCCCCAACGCGATTAATAATTCACCAATCAGTCAACTATCCTCCAATCACATATCGTGCATCAGATTATTAAAGTACCAAATGGGTTTTTCCAATATTTTTTCTTTTATATTCAATAAAAATCAAATGCAAGAGTTTGAGAGCCAACACGTGAGTTCCATTTACCCTCGCATGCATCAACACCCACGTTAATTGAAATGTACAGTGAGTGTTAATAAACTGTCCCACCTCTAAACTCACTCAGCTTTCAGTACCGAAACGATTCATTGACCCTCGGCCAGTCAATCAATTGTTCGGTATTATTTTATTGTTGAGCTTGAGTGGCTGACACGTGGGCTAGTTATTAACGTCAATGCCAGGTATTTGAAAATGTCGGTTGACTCGAGAGTACAAGTCGTGGGCATTGGAGCGTGGAATGAATTCAGGTTTATAAGAATTGAGAGTGAGAGGGAGAGAAAGGCGGCGGGGCGGCTTTGTGGTATTATCGGGTGATCGATATATCGGAATATTCGTGGCAGTTTAACTGGGGATACATGTGAATAAATTGGGAAGATATGACCTTAGTATTTCAAAGGCGTATGAATAAAAAGAGAACGTAATGCTGTTACAAATGGTTATATTCGTCAATTCATTAATTTATGTTACAAAAAGAATTTCTATTAATGGGCGAAATATTACATATTCATATAATATAGTTTTTCATCCATCCTCCCACAAGAATACACTCAGGATTGGACGCTCATGAAAATATCCCAAGTTAATCAACAATGATAACTCCGGACAACAAAAAATATGTGCATTTACACTATATACAATTTCTCAAGATCCATTCATTCTCATTGAAAAAAAAAAAAATAGTTGATACATTGGATGATGATATCGCCATTCCATCGAATGGAAATGCCAATCGCGAATAATTAATGGCCGATAAAACATCTGCACACGTGTAGAATTTTCAAGAATGTACTCCACATTTCACGACGAATGAAAATATTAAATTCATGGATCCCCAAGTGCAGCTGGGGTTCATCCCCTGACTCATTGTCACGTTATAAATAACGTCTCCAAGAACAATTTTCATTAGTCCAATTCGAGTAATTAATTCACTTGCAATCACCAGTGATAGTTACAAACCTAATATACATATCCATAATTTGTTTATACATATAATTTTTTTAATAGTCACTAGACCATTCGTTTGCCCTTAGTCATCAATAATTCCTAACGTCGTTTTCTATCTTCATTATAAATTTTCTAAATTAACACAACACGCCGCTACGAGGATTTATTAATCTTCAGGGACGCAATTGACAGTTTATTGGCAGCAAAACCCAACATTTCAACATTCAAAATATATTCATTATCTTAATCTTTCACATTGACATTTTAAAGATTAAAAAATGCCATAGAAAATTTATAAGTTTGAGGAGTGCAAAGGCAAAGTG
Organism: Diachasmimorpha longicaudata; assembly: GCF_034640455.1. Classification (NCBI taxonomy): domain Eukaryota; kingdom Metazoa; phylum Arthropoda; class Insecta; order Hymenoptera; family Braconidae; genus Diachasmimorpha; species Diachasmimorpha longicaudata. The sequence continues at coordinate 3,469,889 of NC_087243.1, forward strand.
GTGAATAAATTCGGTGATTATATTCACGTATGAGATGTGCGCTGTGACGTCTGTGGTGTCTGTATTTTATAGTTCAACAAGTGCCAAGGAGCTTTGGGCATTTTATTCATTCTCACGACATTTTTTCTTTCAATGAGACATAGGAACCATAGCCTTGTGGACAGATTTTTCGCGTTTTCAATGCGAACTGGATGTTTAGTATTTAGCGATAGCGGACGGGCTGGCCGATGTGTAGAATGAATAAAAGCCGGTGAATTTATTTGCGAAGATTGGCTCTGTTGAAGGGTGATGAAGGGAATTGAGTAATAAAATTGTAAATAATTGCTCATCTTCACTAAATGAAAATATATTAAAGGAAAACGTTTCCATTATTTCGTTTTGAAATTTGGCATTTCACTCACATTCTCTCATAAACCTCGTAACGACGTGGCGGAAGGATTGGGAATAGGGACGGTGGTCTGAGGCTGGCTCGGTTGTTTGGACATAAAGCATAAACTTTTCGACCATGTCAAAACGCTGACAAAGGGACGGCGTTAAATCAACGAATCAACATAACGGACATATTCACAAACGACGAAATACAAGTGACAAGACTGACGGATCTACATATAATTTTAAATATGCTTATTAAGCAGCGTTTTGTCGACACGGTCGTTTTACGATAACAGTACACATTATAAATATAATTTAGAATTATCTGATCTATCAAAAGAGTTGATCAGAATGAATTTCATAAAAGTTTACTCATCATTTAAATCAATCACAATTGTTAATCCATATTATAACAATAAATCGACAGTTGAACAGAAGCGAGATTTACAATTACGATGTGAGCACACAAACATTACATACGATAATACTCAGTGATGGTGTTTTTATTATTTTTTGTAGATAAAATTTAATAGGACTTTAATAACGATTTTTTAATTAATTCCCGAGCTTTGCTCCACACTGCCTCATCGGGCAATGGAAAATGGACGTTGTGAGAGTGATAACATTCGCTTTATTAATGTTAATTTCGCCTATCATGATAACGAGTCATGCAGTATGCAATTGAGCTTCTTGAAAGGGAATTTATTTCGACAATAGTTCCTCACCATTTTTATTTCCCATCAGAAATTCATACGACCACCTTTAATAATCATAATAGCGGAGTCTATCTAGTATAGATAAAATACCCAATCTATTAAGTCAGTTAAATGATAAAATAATACTACGAATATATTAATAACGATAAAATATATCTAGAAAAAATCAATAATACCATTTTTATCATAGATTGCAACTAGCTGCCAAATTAACGAGTTAGACGGAATTCATGAATTATTATTCTCTTTTACCAAAGTTATTTACCAGCGTCAGAATGGATAAAAGGGTTCAAGCCTATAACCAGTGCATGACGAATAAAAAAGTCACTAAGTATCTAAATTCCCCCCTTCGTTCTGTGGAAAAAAATCCGCCATTCCTACTTCTAAAATTGATTATGAATTATCTACGAATTTTAATTCTCATCTCTTCGTTACAACAATAGTATTGTCACTACCAGTGATTAAACACAAATATCTCCCCCTACCCCCACCCATTTCGTCCTATTTAACAAGACAAAATGAAAAAAAACATTTCGCCTTACGAAATCGTTCTAAACAACTAGAACAGATGATACTGGTAACGATGGAAACAATATATAATGCCTGTTCGACGATATGGAGCTCTCGAGTGATCGCGTATACAATTATTTAAACCTCGAAACAAAATTGCCCAGTGAATCCTGTCATATTTTTGTAAAAATATTTCTGGCACAGTCAAGTATCGATCGATACCAAATGTGTCAATTCCAAGAGGCAATTCAAGGGATTATCGAGGTCATTATCAATTGTCACCAATTGCTATCTCGGTTGCGTTCTTTTTTCCCTCCTCTGAGTTCATTCACTCAGAATACTTTGCTCCACATCTTGAATATTTTCTAGAAGAAATGAGATGTGTCTCTACTCATGTGCGGACGGTTTGACTGCTGTTGCATTCGAGTCCTCCCACCGCGTCCATTGCCCCCGGTCCCGTGTCTACGGGAATTTCTCAATTCCCGATCTACTTCCAACTCCTCCAGTTTCATTGTGAGGCCCAATTTTTGCTGAACTGCCAGTCGTAACAGGTGATTCAGGGTCTTCCTGTCCTCTTCAGCAACAGCCAACTGACGCTGAAGCTCTTCTACTTGAGTAACGTACTCCTCGCAACGTGCGGCAAACATCGCACGTAGACCTGTTGGTAATTCACAGTTATGTGGATGTTAACACCAGTGGTGGGTCGAGAGTGAATTTTGTGTACTATTGGGAGTTGTAAACCGTTACCAAGTGGATGGGTAACACTGGGATATACCGAGTACGTGCGGTGCATGAAAATAATCGATGAGACAATGACTCGTTCGGGGAAAGAGGGGCATGAAAGCAATGATCATCATAAAAAAGTATTTACTCAACAAGAATTCTGTTTGGCCTATTATTGGAGGGAAGGCAATGGAATTAATACACCATTTAATTAATTATTATTGAATGATTCGTCAGCTTTTAAGTAGGTATTCGCGATTACATACACCTAATGCAATAGCCAAATCAATCATCGTGGAGCTTGATATTAATAGGAAAATGTACATGAATACTTGCGGGTGCAATGATTTTTCAATGAATATTTTTTCATTAGTCGCAACATAGGGGAGGAAGGACAGGTAAAAAGACATTAGAATTACTAAGAGATTTTAAAGTCTTATACAGTGGAATCATAAATTTTTCAGGGCAATGGACTATTTTAAAACATTTCCTCTTTGACAAAATGTCAGGATAGTTTTTTTATATAGTCCATCTTGCCCTCATTTAGGATAACTTTTTTGGTGAAACACTTACTGGAGAATGTAGCTGCATTTTCCTTTAATCTTCTCAATTCGTTCCTCAATTTTGAGATTGTCTCACTGACAATACTCTTCTCAGTCTCGTACTTGCTCTTCAGATTATTCAGAGCGACTTCAGCTGTGTTTTTGTTGGACTTGAGGACCGTTCTGAGGGTGGCTATCTGCTCCATCTTGGTGGATAACTGAGCCTTCAGCTTAATCACCTGTTCTCGAAGCTCAGACTCTTCTCCTTTAATCTCATTTCCAGCTGAAAATAATTCAAGCGAATTAAATTTTTATGGTATCATGATTTTACTGAAATATCGTCAGTGAAATGGATATCACTTTCGTAATTAACATTGTCGTATAATTACCATCAGAAACAGCTCCCTGCGATCCCTTCAACTTGGACATATCGATCGTGTGCTCCACAGCATTACTCAGATGTTTAATCTGGTCCATAACAGTCTCGATGTGCTTTCCAATCTCCTTTGCCTTGCTGAGGCTCTCCAGGTCCTTAATAGGTAATCCAGTCTTCGAGAGGGTCCTCAACCACTCGATCCTACCATTAGACTCCTCCTCCTTCATGGGAACAATCTTCTCGTGATCGAGAATCACTCGGGAGGGTGTCTCACCATTGACAGCGCATACGTGGTGGTACAGTTGAGCAAGCTCGTCGGAAATATTCTGGAGATCATTTTGAGCTGTATCCAGACAACCACTCGCCTCTGCAGCTAGTTTCGAGACAATACCAACGTCCGACTCCAGCTGGGTTTTCTTATGCTCTGTGTCCAGCAGCTGGAAATTGGGGAAAATTGAGGGTGAGATAGAGCTAATGGGGGGCTGGGGACACAATCGAAAGTGGCTTCTCGCATTCGATGTTTCTTTGGATGAGTAACACATGCTCGTAAGCACGATATTTTTTTTTGTTGTTGGACTTTTTCGAGAGTATCATGCCACATTAAGCAAAATTCTCTCGAATAATTCGATTTTTCATATCCTTGGGTGTTAGGTACTCTTGCATGATGGGCTTGTAACGATAATCTGTTAAGATGAAGAAGCGATACCTAGTACATTGGTTAGGACATCGTAAATAAAGCAACGTGGATTTATTAGATAGCCAGAGAGTAATGGAAACGTCAAATTAGATAGAGTCAAGTTATTATTAAGTAGGTGGTAAATACGTAAACAGGGCCACACGTTCCAACCTTTTCCTGAAGGCTCTTCTCTGACAGTGGTATCTGGAACCCGACAATTTGTTGTTCAACATGATTTTTTACATTTCAACCAACACCACGGGAGTCTTGTTAAATCAATAATTTATCATATTTTCCTCATTCACCCGTGTTATCACCGACACAGGAGTACCTTCTTGTTTATTCACATTAAATTAATGATAATTTTACTAATGAGTGAGAGTTTCCTGGACAATGTTACCTTGTTTCGAAGATTTGTCAGCTCTGTTCGGAGCCTTTGAGTTGTATCGGAAATCGTCAGACCTGCCTCGAGCTCAGAGAGGTCTTTCTGGAGCTGCTCCACCTCTCGGGCTGACATTGTGCTCCACTGGTGGTACTGCATGACAGCCTATCCACAAAACCACATAACTCAACAAATGTTTAGGGTTAAATTTGCTGAAAGAAAGACTAGGGGATTATAAATCACCTGAGTTAATTTATCCATGGCAGTCTCTTCAGTCTGCTTCTCCGGCAGCTTGGAATGCAAGTGCTGAAGTGACTGGACATGAGCTGACAACTGTATAATTCTAGTGACAAATGCCTGGAGCTCCCCTTGGCTCTTCTCCACCGCGTGCTGACTGTCTCGCAAATTTTGCGTCAATAGGGCCTTCTCTGACTCAGCAAGCTCCAGCTGTTTCTCCAGCTTTTTAAGTTCATTCAAATGAATTTCGGAGAACAGGTCGACTTGCTTTCCAGCAGCAGATGTTCCCGGCTCCTGTGTCTTTAGATCTGCCTCAATGCGCCTCAGGGCTGGTGAGTCGTCCTCACCATCGCTGCATATCGTCTGGTCCTCGGTGATGCCTCTGATTGAGAGAGCTAGATTGCTAAGATTGTAAATCGATTCGCTGTTCATCCTCTGATCGAGTTCCTTCTTCAGTGCGTACTTGGCCTCGCGCTCCGCCTGGAGGGACTCCAGTGCCTCTTCCATCTGCTTTTCAGCTATTGTCTTGAGGTTCGATAGCTCCTCGACCTGACTGTTCAATGTCTCCACCTCCTCACTTAATCTTCTTATTTCGTGCTTGGCACTCTCAAACTCCACTTGACTAGAGCGTAGGGTTGACACTTGTTTCTGGAGGGATATGTTCTCATCCTCCAACTCGGAGTAGTCCTGGAGGAGACGTGTCTCCCGGAAACGACACTCGCGCAGCTCCGAGCGAAGATTCTTTCGCTCGGATTCTGCTTGCTGATGATCTTTGCCGACGTCCTCGCGCTCCTGGAGGGCATGGTCTCGCTCTGCTTGTACTCGGTCGAGCTCGTGACGTAGCTATAGAGGGATATTTATCAATGGAAAGATTCAATTCAAATTAATTTCACCTAAGGCTCATGTATGAACTGCTTATCTCTCTCTCTCTCAAATAACTCCTTATTTACTCACCTGTTTAATCTCGGTCTCGAGCTCGATAATTTGTGTCTGCAGTGAGGTTTCCCTAGCAGCACTCTCGCAGAGGAGGCTCTCCTCCTGTTCAATGCCACTTTTAGTCGTCAATTTCGTTGTTGTTTGAAACTTTGCCAGTGCCTGAAATCCAAATCACCTCAATTAAAGCCTCAATCAAATCCCCAATTAATTTAATCCTCATACATTCCCCTGAGACATGGTAGCCAGCCACCAAAAGCGTTGAATGAGCCCAATCCTTCAGCAAAAATCTCCCCATCAGGAATTGCTCCAAAAATACTCTTGTTTATTTACTCAAAGCCATCCCAAGAGGATGTGAATCCCTCGTAAAATAGGGCTGTAAAAAATTCAACTAACCTCTTGCGTTATGTCGAGCTCGTGCCTGGTATTCTCGTAGAGTGCCTCGAGCTCGTTGCACCTCTGCTCCAGGGAGGATTTCTCCTCGAGAAGAGCAAGCCCATATTGTGCAGATTGAATCTTCTCAGTGGACGCTAAATCCAACTCTCTCCCAAGCCTCTCAATCTCAGCCCTCAGGTCGGTGACACCTTCCTCACTTGTTGCCATATTTGGAGTAATTCCTCCTCGATGATGAGTTAAAATGTTGGTCTATTATTAATAAATTTGTTGTAAAGTCGTGTGTCCTTGATTCGTTACCGCGAGAAATTCCGAGGGCCGGGCATTGCTGGTGTCAACGAGTGTCTCATCGTTCGTTGATTCCTGAAAATTCCTCACCAATTCGATGTCCAGGATAATATCACGGGATTGGACACCTCCAGTGGCACCTCACATACTCCAGTGGACAGGACTGACGTGTGATGAGGGAATGTAACAACGAAGAAATCGTTTCTCAAAACCGGATGAGGAGTTTTCACGGTCCCTAGAAGGGGCTTTCTGGTGGAGCCAAGCCCATGTGGGGATGCTATTGGTGCAGAACAACGAGGTGTCCTCAAGGTCCATTCCCAAATGGCCGCTAGAGGAGAACGTCGGGGTAGTTGCTAAATGAGCCTATAGAGGGAGTTGGCAGATTACTTAACTTATCAGTTTTGTAGTGAATTTAAATGTTTTCTTAGTTTTTTATTTATTTTTTAATAAATAATTAATAATGCAATACAAGTGGCTACTCCTGGGTGTGCCCCCGATGAAACCCTCTTACCCACAAACGATTCTTTAGCGATTCTCTCATATTGAATAAGGAAAAGCGTAATATTGCGTTGAAAAACCGAAAATTGTTAAAGTTTTCCAATGAATATCATTCTACTGAATGAATTTCATTGACGTGAAAACCTGAACCGTTCAAATAGTGCCGCGTAAAGTCGGTCGTTACGGAGTTTCCGTTTTGGGCGCTCCAACGTCAGTACACCGGAAGTGACGAAGTGCCGTACCTCGTCCACGTAGCTCCAATGTAGCATCAAGATTCAGTGCTTGAGAGCCGTCAAACAACACTTCGCTTAGTGTACTCATCGACTGAACAACGTAAGTAAGATTTTTCTATACCATTTATCAAATACTTCTCAAATAGTTATTGAATTCATTTGTCTGTGAGAGTTAACAATGCAATTGCATTAATAAAATAATCGTATTTGTGTCCATTCACATCTAAATTCGACGTCAAAGATTGACCAAGTATTTTTTTGGGTTATTGCTGCTTCACTTATGTTTTCTCTCATGACATATGGATTTTGTAAAGTATTTTACAGACAAACGTGTCATTCTAAGCCCATTGGAATGAAATCAATAGTCTGCCAGTAGTTTTACAAGCTTATTTCCCACAGGAAGAGTTGACCAAAATGGATCAGATCCAGAAGTTCACCGAACCCAGTCGTAAATTCACCAGAGACAGCATCAGGCTCGTTAAGAGATGTACAAAACCAGATAGGAAAGGTAATTAATGAGCTCATATGGAGTTCAATTAATTCAATGAAATTTTAAGGGCCGAATTAATCTCCTCTTTTTGCAGAATTTCAAAAAATTGCCCTGGCCACTGCCATTGGGTTCTGCATAATGGGATTCATTGGATTTTTTGTCAAGCTTATCCACATTCCCATCAACAACATCATTGTGTAAGTAAAATATCTGGCCATTGAATTCTCTTGGGTTTTATCTAATACATAATTGATAATTTTGAATGTTTTGTTTCAGGGGCTCATAAAAACCAGCTCTAGAGTCTATAAATTGTATTTATTGTTAAGAGAATATTTTCAATTACTTCCTGCAATTACTCCCTTGGAGCTCGATTATGCTCGCAGTTTTCATTTACATCATGGAAGAATATATTGAAGCAGAATTAATATGTTGTGATTTGAATGATGAATCGTACGAATGAGAGAATAGGTATGAATGTGTACGGATGAATTTTGTAATAAAAAAACCATAATTTCGACATTGTCATTGATTTTTATTTCATTATGTTTCACATGTGTTATATAGTTATAACAAAATCTGTAGTATTTAAGGCACTTGTACAGTGAAATATCACTTTCGTAGATGCAATGGTTCATTCTGAAATATTTAATTTAAAAAATGCACATTTGAGGTTGAACAATTGAGAAATTCAGAATATTTGACATCAATGTCTTTACATTTGATGCATATGGCCATTTTTTTCTCCTGAAAATAATGTCGAGACTCAAAAGAAAATGAAAATGGAAGAGCGCACGGTTTTTAAATACTCCGACAACATTCCGTAATAATAGCGGCTGGCCTTTACTTCACGACCTTAAGCATTTTATTATTGAATTCTTCAATCATGAATAGGCAGAAAAAGTTACTGTGCGTTTTACTAACGAAAAGAACACATTAATTAACCCTTGTTAATTACGAAAACGCACAATCTCAGGTATTCCTTCGACGACCAAGAAATCCTCTCAATATTCACTTGAAATAAATGATTGGGGAAAATTGATCGGTCGTGGAGTAATTCCCGGACACCTAGGTATAATCGGCGCATTACATTTGAGGTATATTGTTAGGTAATGCAATAAAAAAATTTCTCTTAAAAAAATACATTCATATTAAGCGTGTAAATTGTAGTAACGTTGAACGTTTTATACTTAAAACTCGTTAAAGATAATTTGCGTAAAAAATATTCTTAATAATCATTAAATATCTACTATGTACTTATCCATATAATAGTTATCATCTGTTTTAAAGCACCATGGCATTAATGTTCATAACTTTGCTGTCAACTTTGTTTATCAGGTAAAAGTTGAATCGACAAAGGAGTGGGCAACAATTAATGTTCATTTAATAGCTGATTTTCTTAGATGCAAAATATCATGAGCACGTGTCCTGCACTTGTACTCGATGCAACTGACAGTCGATACTCGCGATGAACACTCGACCAGTGTTTTTCATTGTTTTTTTTTACAATTCCGGGACAGAGAAGAATGTCACAGTAGTTATCAACGAGAGGAATGTTTTTCATATTGACTCTAGAGCAAAATCGAAAAGATGGCGCGATTGAAAAAGTAAATAATTGTTTCAGGGATAGAGAAAAGAGAGAGAGAGAGAGAGAGCACGCGATTTTCACTTAAGAATTATTTTGCTGTGGACGTTTATGAACGGAAGGCACTGATATTCAATTGAACAATTTTATCTCTTCTAATCTGTCAACTTTCTCATGGAATGCATAGTCATTTTCTCTGCAAGTTTGTCAATATTATCGATGAAGTTAACGATGTCATTCATTTCGAGAATTCGCAGAGACTTATTTTGAAACCAAAAAAACGAAACGAAAAGATAATTAACATAAGCTAAGCTGTGCATCCTGCATCGGAGGTTGGAACAAACGGACTATCTTCTCTGTAATAATCCTGCCCGGATGTCTCGTAACTCTCGACTTTTACTGGATACTCAGTAACACAATTCTGGGGTTGATTTAGGGCCGGTGGTGGATAATTATCCTGGTAATTGTGGATGTAGAGGGGATCGTTGAATTGTTGGCAGGAGGTGTCACTATTCGCACCTTGTTTCAGGCATGTCGGGGTGTGGAGGCTTAACATGTCCACGAGTCTTCTTCTCTGGGTCTCTAGCTCTTGGATCTGGGACTTTAGGTCGTGATTCTGTGACTCCAGGGTCTCTGATTCCTGTACCAGAATCACCGTTTTCTCACGCTTTTTTAATCTGCATTTCGTTGCGGCTATTTTATTGCGCTCCCTTCGTCTTCTGCGTCTTTCCTCGTCTTCTGGTGTTAACTGCAACAAATTGATGAGACAGTTAACATATTGCTAGTTAAAATATGCTGCTTAAATCAATGAAAAATAATGTTTACCCCAGCTCTAAAATTGTGATTACTAGAATCATCATCCTCCTCATCGTCAGCACTATTATCCTCCTTCCTCGACTTTTTTTTCCCCTCATCACCACTGCCATTCGCTCGCCTTTTCGTCTGCAGCGTCAGCTTGAGTCCTAATTACCCATGAAATAAATAAACTATAGCTATTTTAACTAATGGCTTTGGGGATTGAAAGTTTGTTTTCACCTTCTTTTATCAACTGACTGCAAGTGTGCTGCACACTAGGTGGACTTGGCTCGCCCCCGCTGCTGGTCGAGTCTGTCCTCTCGCGACTTTTTTCACTGGCAAAGCCCTCGAAGGGATTTGTCATTGCAATTAATGAATTTACAATCTCCGGTGTCCTCGGTGTGACCTCGGCTGCCGCAACGCCGAGTAGACCCGCGGCAGTCGTTGGACTAGGATTCACGTTCACATTTAGATTGTACATGATCAATAATTAACATTGAACCTACAACACGAAAAATATGGATGTGATTTCCATGGCTGTTTCGTCTTATAATTATACTAGACGGGGCGTCGTTAAAAAAAAACTGTGTGATTGACCTTCACGTGAAGAACAGAATTGTGATATAATAAAGTGCTCTGCGAGGTCTAATTCTTCCCAGGAAGTGGCATTTGTTTGGTTTTTTTAAGAGAATGAAAGAATAGGAATTTAATTACCGACTAAATTCGCCGAGTAATGATTAAACATCACAGTATTTTAGCCAGGAAGAATTGTTTTTTCGCTACGTCTTTACTGGGCACTGGCTTTTTCAGCTTTTACATTTAAACTAGAAATTGCCTTTTTTGTTTTATTAATAAACACTATTTATCGCGACCTCTAAGCGAGTCCGGATGACGCAACAGAAGTGAATCGTGAAAGCAAGAATCGACTGGCAATGAGGAGAGAGGAATAGAAAAAAATAAAAACTAAATAAATAAAATGAAAGGATGACAGGTAGATTAAACCGGACACAGAAAATAGTATTTTGTATTTTAGAGTTATGGGTGGGCCCCCGCCTTTGCTGAAAACACTCTAAACGTCAACTATTTCTGACGTTCAAAGGCAGCTCAGGTGATGGCTGAGAAAAGCAGAAAATGTCCCTTGAGAGGTGTGGCATTTATTATCGAAACATTCAAAAGGTTTTCTTTAGAATCTCAAAGTCGAATATTCATGAGTTACGCCGGTGACTAGAAATAAAACTTCATTTGTCTTTTTATTTGTAACGAGGTTGTTCAGGCTGTTGGAAATGTTTAATGATATATTTGATGTATTTTTGAACAATAGGAGTGTAATGAGATTTATCATTAGATCGACATCGTTAGATTTCCATTACTCCCCGTAATTCTATTGAAAAATCAGCTATGATTTTAAAATATCTCCATTGATTCTTCTGACGGAGAGTTTCATTCGACAATAGAAGTAGCAATAGCACGTGCAGAATTGCTCTTTACGATTATTCCTCATCTCGGTATCAGGTATCCTCAGCGATTACCAGTCTAGAGTTACCACAAGGGCGGGCATTACGTCTATATAACTATACAATACAAAGACAACATTGTAACATTTAATATGCTTGAGACTGAACATAAGCAAAATGGAATGCTAAAATAATATCTACATTCTCCGATCTTGATTTCGCGGAATTTATCTGGTGGAAAGAATGAAAAAAATGGAAACGAGAGCGGCTAGGGCTGGGGAAAGAGGCTGTAGTAGAGGATAATTGGATGATTTCGGCGGGTGAACCCAATTTTGGACGACAAACGCGCCGGCAGAACTTGAGTAATTTACAAAACGCATTATATGTATAGTATAGTACTGTGTCTGACGCGTTTTACTCTTATGCAATGTGTTTCGATGCTTATGTACTAACAGGGAGGGCAAACATCTGGCATCGAAATTTTTTTTCGGCAGTTGGGTCGTTGACACACTAAACTCGGGAATGTGGGCGGCTTAGGGTGGTCCTCTCCGACGATTGTTGAAAGGGAAAAAGAGTGAAACAAGGTCATCCTAAAGATTTATCGTTAAAGTAGATATAGTAAAGAGAAAAAAATCATTTACTCGCCTCCCCCAATGATATATTAATGTCATTAATGAAAAATGCCTCGATGGCCATCAATCTATGAATTTTTTCAACATTTCTTTTCGAATTTCTTGGAAGTTCTTTTCCATTTGACTGTTGCTCAGCTCTCTGTTTGGTGCTCATAAAATTTATGCTTCCTGCCCTTGCCTGTGTCCGGTATGTGTGATTGTCACACATACGAATTCACAAAATATGTGGAGGAAGAAAAGGGGGGGACCCGCACTCTTAAAAATTTTCCAATTTTTTACTAAACCATTCAGGAATAATTTTTCAACTGTGAACCACTCAATGTTTATTCTCGTCTAGCTTTGACTGGCTTGAGGGGAGTGATATATCTTGAGAACATTTCATCGAATAGGATTATGATGGAGATTTATTGCGTCTTTAATAAAAACCGCCCGTATACATCCAATTGCTTCATAGGGGAGAGAAAAATTCATAGCTCCGACAAGAGGGAAAATACTAAATAGGGACTGATAATAGTTAATCAATCCAAACGTTTTTTCTTCAACCCGAGACGGTGACACCTTTTACTCCCCATTTTTTTATTTTCAATTGAACGCATGGCACTACAGATCACCTGTTTGATCGCATATTTACATTCACGACACATAAAATATTACGCCGTTCGCAGTAGGCTATCTTTTTTATCAATAATAAGTGAAAAAAAAATTTTCTTTTTCACTCTACGAATGGTGAAACGTCTTTCTCAAAACCCTGGGTGAAAGAATAACTACGTGTAATTACTTGACAATCCCATTAGCATTAATGAGATACTTTGTAACTCCCAGTGATTTCCCTGACTGTCAGTAACACGCGCTGGCAATACCCGACTTTAATAGCCGTATGGGCAAGCGATAAATAAAGAAGATTTTTAATATACTGTGACAAGAGGCAAGTTTAACAAAGAAAAATATTTATTACTCGCGTATCATTCGGTTGCCGAAGGCAAATGGCAGTCATTTATGGAGAAACTCCTCATGGAGTATAAAAACAAAAAAAAATCAATGATAATTCGGGATAGGCGAGGCGTGCAAGGCCACATGGCATCACGTCCTTGAGATTACTGCGTTTCGGATCGAAAGACTGCCGATAAAATCCGACAGGAATGTATTTAACTTTTTATAATTTTTCAAATGGTGAAATATTGATAGGAAAGAATATTTTAGAAACGTGCCCCCGTTTTTCGTAATACCCGTGAATGGAATCTATTGCTTTTCTTCATCGCACGCCGGCAATAACGCAAAGTAGTTTGGGGGAGTGCAATCATCTTGAAAAAAATTTCAATGTCTATTGATGAATGATGTGCTTGTATATAAAAAAGTAAACAGTCGAGTTTATCAATTTGCGGTTAATCGTTATCACTTGGGAGCGATCGGTGGGTAAATTGTACGTGATAGGGAGTATGGAGTTTCACTCAGCACGTGGTATTCATTAGCACGTTTAATTATTCGACGGAATTATTATCACTAGTCTCGGTGAGAGCAAACAGTGACGGCTCTTGTTTTCTAATGAGTACAAAAGCTCCGAAAAAACCACTTGTCGCGCAGGAAAACTCGTAGTGGTTGTTTTACCTCTTGATTATCCAATAGTTTATATCCACTGGGTATTGGTGGGTGTATCCTATATGTTGATAACAAAATGGTGAAAAAAAACAATAACGTAAACAACACATTAGCCGTCTCCTCCGTCGGCTGCCGGCGCGCGACTGTGGTTAATTCGCGGCCGCGACCGGCCTAGATATACGCGGGCTATTTTTAGTAGCAGTCGTCACCTCGACGTCATTCCATTGGCCCTCGGTGACGTGATCGCGTTATCCTATTGGCTGGTTGAATAAACGACAGTGGGGCAGAATGGCGCGGTTCGACGTGCGATGCTGTCTCTCACGCAACTCTCTCGGATTCACGGGCACATAACACCGGAGAATATCGGGGCCCTCTCTGGGTGCGACCATCACGAGAACAAGACATTTGTTGACATGAAACTGTCACTCTTCAAAGCCCAGCATTCACTGCTTTCGAGGCAAAAGACAAGTTGGCCTTTTTCGTTGCGCCTCACATCTTGACTTTGCCAGGAGATCAAAAGGGGCTAGAGTTATTGGCGCGGGAATTCATAACAGATTTGAATTTCAATGTGTCGATATTGCGAAATTCATCACGGGGCGGGCTGAATGCCACCGGTAGATGACATTTGACAGTTCCAATAATAAACTATCCATTTTATTCGGTCAATTACGCAGCCATTGAAATTACCCCGCATTTGTGCTGAGTTTGAGCTTTCAAAGGGCCTTGACTATTCTATCGCGCATTAATTTTCCCCATAACTATACGGCCGGCTCTCAATAGGTGAAATAATTGTTTTCCCGGCGGCAATAGCATTCTCTGAGTTGCATGCCAAAGTTAGTCATGAGCCGTTTTGATTCGTCAGGTTTATGGGATGGGCACCGATCATCATTTTCATGTGAGAATAATGACAAATGAAAAATTACGAGCCTTGCAGACCGTTCAATTACCGCCTCATACTAATTCACTTCGGAATTGTGGAAAATTTACAATTTTTATTCAATATTTTACCGCGTTTCTCTCCCATGTTGATCTACTAGCGCGATTAGTATCGATCAGATATGCAAAACAATGTGGATAATAATAGAGCCACAGGGTTGCGTGGTTTCGTTTCCGAATAATAATCCCGATGAATTATAGACCTATAACGCATATGATTTGAACATATGTAACTGTATACATTTGTTAATCCCTGTAGTAAATATCTATTCAGTTGGAAGCCAAAAATCCAGGGTAAGTATTTTTATATCCATTATTCTATTTTTTCAGCAATGCCCTACCATAGCTACCTATATTTTTATCTATTATATTAAATTATTTGGAAAAGGTTTTTGTTTTTCAAATTGAAGACAATACTTTACAGAATTATAACTTGAATATTTGAAATTGAGAATCAAATTGGAGTGCATGAAAAATAATGGGAATTTTGCATTCCTAGAAGCCGCGCACGCGTGTAGCAATCTGTCAAATTGAAATAGTAATATAACTATGTTCAAAGACTACTTTAAGTACTATAAAAGGAGGAATCCTCCACCGGAATTGGAAAGTGTAATTGATTTGTCAAATAGTGCTTCGGAGCAGGTATGTAAGCTATCACTTATTACATTTTTTGTCTTCTTTCTATTTTGCCTTTGAAATGTTAGGTTAGAAAATTACCTGTGCAATGTGCCACACAATATGAGACTGATAAAACTATCTTTGGATTGAAGCCCATTAATTCTTGGGAAATATTTGAGCTTCCACATATTCCAGGTAAGAAAGGGTTGATAATAAATTTTTAATTCGAATGGTTCTTATATTGATCATACATAAGGCATTCCTGTTTGTGAGCAGGACTGATATTTATTAGAAATCCTTTCACCTCGTCTGGGCAACGTTACTGGATCACAAGGTGCTTCAAAGATTACTCGAGGAAGCCCAACAAACTCAATATTGATGTCCATGATGTACTGGGGGAGAAGGAGACGTGGTGGGACGTCTGCACAAAGTCAGTACACTCATTAATCCTTTGCCATTTTCGGAGTATAAAGTAAATGAACTTATTCCTTAATTTGAATGCATAAAATTGACTTAGGGGTGATCGGAGAGCTGCATTACTCATTCCTAAATTGCGTTGGGCCACATTTGGATATCACCATAATTGGGATACGAAACATTACACTGAAGAAAATAAAATCGAAATGCCAATAGAGGTAGAGGAAATAACGAAAGTCATAGCGAAGGCCCTTGGATTTGACAATTTCAATGCCGAAGCGGCCATTATAAATTTTTATAGAATGAATTCTACACTGGCTGGTCATGTCGACCACTCCGAAGATAATCTCGATGCACCTCTCATTTCTGTAAGTTTTGGACAGAGTGCAATATTCCTAATTGGGGGATCGAAGTACGAAGATCCTGCCCATGCTCTTTTTATACACAGTGGAGATGTTGTCGTGATGTCTGGTGAGTCCAGGCTACGATACCATGGAATTCCGAGGATTGTCAGGGCCTGTAAGACACCATGGGATGACGAAGAGTTGAGGGATGATGTTTTGGTGGATAGCAAGGATTGGTGTACCGCTAAGAGCTTTATTTCCGACGCGAGGATTAATATAAATGTCAGAAGAGTTTTAAGACCCGAACAAATGACATTAACTACATGTCAGGTAGATAGTAAACCCCTTCCGTCCATTTAATAATGCTCAGGTAATTTTTGCTATTTTAATTGTATAATATTTTAGTCAAATTTCTTGAGAATCTTTTTATCATGAATGATTTTTAAATACATTTGTTGGCCAAAAGTATTTTACGTTATTATATGAAAAATTGAAGTAATATGATGAATTAAGACTTGGAGAAGACATTTGAGACGTTGAGGAAATCCCACGCAATGATTGCCATTTTTTTGAAAAAGTATCGGGAATTAGTTAACGTTTTCTCATGTTTCCCAGTGACTATCGTCACTGATCTATTCTCCTCTTCAAATTTCCATGTCGACGCGTTATGTGAGTACTTCTTCAATAAAATTTGTTTCGCCTCTTCGAGTGCTTTGTAAAGGTAGGATTGCCTGGAGGAGGGTGGGGTTGGTAAATCCATTTAGACTGACCTGAGATCGCTGAAAGATTGGGGATAGCGGCATATTAAATTTAATTGCGTCATGAGGTCCAAGAGATAAAATGAACCTTTTGTTGACATTTATCTGCTGAAAAGTTGCAATGTTCATCCTCGCGAGAATGTCCTCGCACGTACTCCTGAGTACTCCACTCTGCCAGGAATAATTCTTCTTCGTCTGGTCAGGCCCCTTGAAAATCTTCAAATAATCCTCAGACTTCCTTTTCCACACATAATAACCTCGATTCTCCATTGTTTTCAAGCCCCGAAGAACGTGGTTTTCTTCAAGAATTTCAATATTTTCTTCTGCCATTTTCACGCTGAATTTGGTGAATAAATTTAAATAGCCGGAAAGGTAAATTCAAATTTTTAACATTGTTTTAAATAATTTCACGGTCGAAAGAGTAACTCCATAGTTCAAAGCATAATTTACCCCATCGATAGGGGAACTCTGATTAGATTTTGTTGATATAAAAATGAATAGCGGCATTTTGAATTTCAAACGAAAGCCCACATCTTCGCGCCTTTTCCGACAACCACAAGCGTTTCCGGTTTCAGAGAGTCAGCTGATATACTCCATTCTCGTGTGATCAACTCCAACAGCGAATATGTCAGGAAAAGACAGGCTACCAATTTTTCCTTCTCGGGGGTAAGTAATTAATGATATTTTACATTTTTATATAGCCAAAGGAAACCACGGTATCCTGACTAACTCTGTCACACTTGATTGCACTTAATTGTTGTCATTACTTCGAAAAAAATCAGGTGATTGAAAAATGGGTGTAACCCCAAACGTAAATGTTTTTCTTGATTATGTCAATTCACTGTTGATTATTGAGAAGCTCAATATTTTATTTTATTGTTTATGTTCAATAGACTAGTAAAAAATCAGTGTCACTTGTTCAAGTTTGACAGTTTTCAAAATTATATTGGTGACCTTCGGAAGGAAAAGGAAGAGTTGTAGTGGTTTATTAATTTACAGAGCGCAAATGTTGATGAAATCCCGTCTTGCGGGAGCAACAAAAGGTCATGGGCTGCTTAAAAAGAAGGCTGATGCTCTCCAGATGCGTTTCCGTACAATTCTGGGAAAAATCATTGAAGTAATTATAACAATCTTGGTTAAGAGGTCAATTTTTACACAGGAAAATTATTGCTTTCATAATTTTTAGACAAAAACCCTAATGGGTGAGGTGATGAAAGAGGCTGCCTTCTCTCTGGCAGAGGCGAAATTCGCGACAGGTGATTTTAATCAAGTGGTTCTCCAGAATGTTACCAAAGCGCAGATTAAAATTCGCTCGAAGAAGGACAACGTTGCTGGTGTTAACCTCCCAGTGTTTGAGTCCTATCAGGACGGTACGGACACTTACGAGCTAGCAGGTCTAGCCAGGGGTGGACAGCAGCTGGCCAAACTCAAAAAGAACTACCAGAAAGGTGTCAAGTTGCTGGTTGTGCTGGCTTCTCTCCAGACAAGCTTTGTCACTCTCGATGAAGTTATTAAAATCACAAATCGTCGTGTCAATGCCATTGAGCATGTCATTATACCCCGCATTGAGAGAACGCTCGCTTATATCATTTCGGAATTGGATGAACTCGAGAGGGAAGAGTTTTATCGGCTCAAAAAGATTCAGGATAAAAAGAAAGTCATTAAGGCTAAGGTAATAGCAGGATTTATATTTAAAAGTCGTCTGAATTTATTTCAAAGGTATTACTGACTTATTGTCTATTCTCAGGCTGAAGCTCATCGACTGGAGCTGATCGCAGCTGGTAAGGAAGTCGATCCTGGTAGTATGCTTGAAGAGGCAGATGATGATTTGCTCTTTTAATAATAAAAATATGTAAATATCTACCGCGCAAATTTCGATGACAAAAATTCATTACCATATGAGAGTCTCTGACTGAGAAGGCATAGAGCTCCCAATGCCTCCTCCTTCACAGACTCATGCCAAGCCTAAGTGACACATGTCAAGAGAAAATAATAAGCAAGTATACTATTATTGTACAAAGTATTGTTCATCGTCTTTCTTCAAGTTGAAGAAAAATTTGCGGAAAATCCGCTGTTTCTTCCGTCGTCATCGATAAGTCGTTTAATGTTCAACACATCGCGGATTGTATATATTAATAATTAGTTATAGATTCCTGGATGTTTTAATTTGAGAAATAGGAATTTGGTGATTACGATAGATTGAGAGGTTGGTAATCTTTCAAAAATAATTTTAATTTCCATTG
Organism: Diachasmimorpha longicaudata; assembly: GCF_034640455.1. Taxonomy (NCBI): domain Eukaryota; kingdom Metazoa; phylum Arthropoda; class Insecta; order Hymenoptera; family Braconidae; genus Diachasmimorpha; species Diachasmimorpha longicaudata. The sequence goes on from NC_087243.1 coordinate 3,488,633, forward strand.
TTTTCGTATGCAAATCCGTATTTCTTTTTAATAACAGGGGAACAAAAAATATTCCCAGATAAGTCGACTTGTCCATCACTCCACAGCTTGCAATTATAATATAAGAATGATGATTTTTCCAAATCACATATTATAAAATTAATTCACTGGCTATCAATAAATGAATAGAAACTCTATGATACTGAGAATTCAAACTACCGTTGATTATATATCGATAATCACTTTAGTTTCCCAGATAAAAATCTAAAAATTGTCAGCATTGCAGTATTCAGTCGTTATGATCTTGATGAAGAGGGCTTGATGATTATGGGAGCTAAAGCCTCAGAACTAGGTCAATCAATAAAGAAACTAGTAGGGCGCACGCGGCAAGCAGCCCTCTAGATCTCGGACAACCTTCGGGAGTCCAGTCTCGTCCGTTAAATTTGTTCCAGTGGCTATCCTTCGATCGAAGTCAGCTTTAACTCGTGCAGATCGTACAATTTGACTAGTTTATATCAACATGTCGGGTTTTCATTTTTCCGCGATATCGGTGCCGAAAGATCGATTCGACGAAGCTATTGAACATTTGAGATTCAATTTCTTCCCGGATGAACCGCTCAATCGCGGCGTGAGGCTTTGCCAGAAAGGTGAGTCGCATTGTGAGTTGGAGAATCATTGTTTATCAACGCTTAAGCAAGGATATTCAAGAATGCTCATTACGGATGATGGGACGGTAATTATTTTATTCACATATTTTTATAAATTTCCCATTTAAAATTCCTTTCTCTTTTTTCAATTTCCTTTGAGAGTATTACGTTCACAAATCTGTCTGTCTTCTCCAAAGACCATCCAGTTAAATGATAGACTTCTCCTCCAGATAGCCGGACTCGCCTTAAATGGAACGACGAAAGTAGGGGAACGAGAGGAGGCAGTTCGTCGTTTGGCGGCCCTCGATGATGAGAAATTCAAAATAATTTTTGGCCTTCTATATCAAGTGAATGACAAAGTTAACTTATTCAATAAATATCAGACTGATGAACTGTTCGAGTGCCGTATCTTGAGCGTCGATGAAGAGTTTCGAGGACGTGGACTAGCCAATATACTCATGAGTGATTCTGTCGAAGTCGCAAGAAAAGCCGGGTTCAAGGTGTCGCTGAAAAACTCTCATTATTGCACGGAAAGCATGCACACAATCACATTTCTATATAAATATCACACTCGATTTAATTTTCGTTTCAGCATGTACGTTATCGTGTGCATGGGATGATTATGTATAATCATTTTATTGAAAGGTACTTCTACTATTTTTTTTTTAAATTTACTTTCTGTGTTTTCAATTATTGCAATTTTCCTTATTTAATTCGTATGCTTTAACGATGGAGAATTGATTTATCAACTATTAATGTTTAGGTAATGAAAGCCGATGCTACGGGTATATTTTCGCAGAAGGTGTTCGAGAAACACGGCTTCAAGACTGAAGCAGAAATTCTTTATTCCGAAATAGATGAGGCAATACGACCCTCGCCACCACATTCTGCCCTTAAACTAATGGTCAAAGTACTCTATTAAATTCTTGGAGGTAATTAAAAAATGATGCGTAAATCCAATAATGATATAGTAATGAAAGTTAAATGTCTCGTCGTTGAAAGTGTGTCAGTAACACTAACAATCATTTGATAATTCATATTGTGATGTCTGGATTAGTCGATGGTTACTGCCCTAGAGAGATTTATATATTTCTGGAGTAAATAAAAATATGAATTGTCTTCCGTTAAACGAAAAGGAAATAGGTGAGGTTGAACAATAGATCGACGAGAGGAGAAAGATAACCCACCAATTTATCGAGGATTCGGCGGGTCCGAAATGAATAAAAATAAATGAACAGAGAATAACAGTAAAATTTTTATCTACAAATTCAACAGCTACCGTCCAAGGGTGGCAACGATCTTTCATAAATCCGTACAAAAAAAAATCACACATTGCAAAACGATATATACCAGAAAGGGTCCATTTACAAACAATGATAATAATAATTAAAATATAAAATTGAGGAATTATACGAACTTATACATGATATTGAAGTATTTTTGTTGCCGTCTGTTATAAACGTTGTTTTGTAAATCCACGAATAAATAGTCAAGTTTATTAAACTGTTGTCTGTATTTAACCAACAATAGTCATAACAATATCAATATTATACATGTAATATCCAGATATCTAGCGTAAACAATATTGACTTCGGTCTCCTAGAAGTTGACTTGTTGTCGGAAATATTTCTGGAACTTGTTAGCTTTGAACTGCAATTGCGTGGAATATTTTGCCTGGACCCTCTGCATGTATTTGATGTCCCTGGCTTTTTTTACGGCAGCCTCTCTCTGTGTCTCCGTCCATCCGAGTGCCCGATAATGACACAAGACTCTTCTCAGCTTTTCACTTTTGGGAATGGCAACAGCGCGATTGGGATCCAAACTCTGTTTGTAGTATCTCATGAGGGATCTGTGGCCAATAACATTACCGGATGGCAGAACAAGCTGATAATCTCCATCGTCTAGCTCAGGGATCTCCACCTCAGTGTCAGCATCGTGTTGTTCAGCGTCTGGATAGGATGAAGAGTAGTCGTAGAAATCGGAGTACTCCACCAGCGCCTCACCCTCGTGCAGCATTTTGCAGTGGCCCTTGTCTATCATGTGAGCGCGTGCTGCATCTGCACTGTGGAATGCTTTCCCTGTATCGTTGCACCAGAGGCACATGAACCCAGCGAATATTTTTTCACCTAGATATTCCAAAAGCCCTTTCAAATCGACACAGTACTCTGGATCTGGAATGAAGAAACTGTGGGCCTCTGTCATGTGCTTCAAGTTCTTGACACCTGATCTACTGTGATGATTGCAAAACAGACAGTTGTTATTCTTCACTGGATTCTCCGTGTTATCCAGCCACTCATCAGAATCCAGTGACTCAACATCTGAGTCCACTTCCATCTCTTCCGAAATTCCAGCTGATAAATCTGTTGCGTCTGAACTGTGAGGATCAACGATAATGAACGACGAAGTGCTTGAATCTTCATTAGTCTTCTCTGAGAATTTTTGGGCATTCTCTTTGTGCTTTTTGGACATTGTGTGGTTATCGTACTGATTTTTTGTGCTGAAAGTCTTTCTGCAAATCTTACAGGTGAGAGTTCTATCCGGATTCTTAAGAGCATCCTCTTGACCTCGTTGAGCTATGACTCGCTTTTGAAATTCCTCAACAGGGACGGGGGGCAGCTCTGCTACCTTACGTTTTAAGTTATAACGGTGCCAGTCAGATTTGTAGTGCTGTCGTTGGATCTCCAGGTCTCTGAATGCCACACGACATGTTATGCAGGTATAGGGGGACTGAATGTTTTTAGATGCTTCCATTTTCCACAATTTCAGTCTAGGAGCTGAGGAATTTCAAGAAAATACATATTGCTACATTATAATTAATGAAATGACGATTTTCTATATCATATGAATATACAAATACCTGTGTTTTTTCTTCAACTTTTAGATGACTATTGACTCTAAAGAATCACGTGTCGTTGGACACTAATTCACAGAGGTTAGAAAGAGAAAAATGTGATTTTCGAGAGAAGCACACATGTTTCAACTTTCCAGAGTTAATTTAAATGCCTGCGCTATTGATTCACAAATAGTAATTCAAGTCTTCTTCCTGGGAATTACAACTATCTTACAACTTGACATACAATTCTTAAACCATTACACATAGGAAAAAAGTATATATGTAACAGGAAGGAAATACATTTCGATATATCGAAGTAACATCAGGGCCGTAGTAACTTGTCCTATGGAACCATCACATGAAAATGTCCGAGAAGCTGAGCATAAATCTACAGTTTCCATGAATAAACTTTTACATCATAGAAATGATGAAAAAATGGTATCCTTTAGGAAATTTCTAACTATTCGATTGTTACGTTGAAAAATAATCATGTATTTCATAATATTTTTATCCTCAAGGCGATAAAATTTTCAGCGTAGTCGGTCGAGCAGAAAAAAAACTACGACAGGGCAGTATTGAATCCGCCATTATTGGTTTCTTCTCGTGTTCGCAGCAGTCTCGCACTCGCTGTTGCATTCAGGCAGTAGCCGTCTCGTAAGTTGGAGCGTTTTGTTGTGAATTTTCATTAAAAACCACGTTTACCCAAGATATAATTTCACAATCATCCGGATCAACGTGTAACCACACGAGGAATACAAAAATCCAGTGAGTACCTCACGATAATGCTCATATAATGAACGTAATGGGGTAATTAAAGAGGGGAATAATATTCAGTTGCTGAAGATTGAGAGGCAAAATCGGTGCTCACGAAAGGGCCATCCATCTGTCTCAATTTCTCACTACCCAGTGTGGGTCACGACTGAATTTTCACGCTAAAAGGCGGCCGTCCAGCAGGGCGTTACCATTTTATATGACTTTTCATCGACGTCAAGGTGAGATGATGTATTTTTTTCAATTAACCTTTGTAATATGTCGCTCTTGAACCAGCTGGCCGATTATTTTCACGCCCTTCCTCCTTTTCCTTCCAACCCCACCACTCAGCACACTAATTTTAGCGAAGGAACCCAACAGCCATTTTGGAGACACTCTGAACCATTGGTTAAACTAGTTTATTTCTTGGATAACATTGGCAATTAGTTTTCCTTTTTTTTCTTTATTCAATAACCAGCGATAAAATGCTACTTTGGCATTCGTATTTGTCCTTGTGATAACTCTCTTCTCCCATGCATTTTCTCTGTAATATTGTTTATTTTTAATCAATGAAACTCAAGTACTCAGTGACCAGCGGAAATATCTACGATTATTCGATATCGCTTCCTTCATGACAAATAATAATACTGTAGTTGTTAACGGCTTTGTATCTAATCTAATCTACGCAATGGGCAGTGGGAGACTAACAGCAAAGAGCTCGAAGGCCTCGGTCGTGGACAAAATTGTATTTATTTTTCATTCCGATAAATTGTCGACAGCATCCAATGGATAATGAGTTTTTCGCAAAAACCAAATGGTTCTTAATATTTCTTTCCTTCATTGAGGTGAGAAGATTGTTATTATTGAACAAATAGAAGTTGTCGAGCTCTCAACGCAAATATCATTTTTATTCAACTGGAAAAGTAACCGTTATCGGGAGATCCTCCCCTCCCCCTCCCCAGAACATACCACTCTGACCTTTTCACTGATAGCACAGAATTGTTAATGTATACTGGTGAATTAACACAGTCGCTCTCATTACACACCAGCTATTAAATTATTTCACTAGCACTGTGGCAAAAGTCAGTGTAATTTTAATATAAAATTCAAAAAGCAAAGGAGGCTGACCTACCGTAAAAATTAAAGGGGAATGCATCAACATTGGCGATCTCCGCTGATTCTGACGATGCAGGGTTTGATAAATCCAGTTGCCTTTTGGCCAATAACTGCGCAAAAGCAATCAATAAAATCATGAAAGGGCGAGAACTGCGTACAATCACAGGGCTGTGCACTGCGCAAGTGCTGCACAATTCACGATTGCGCATAACTCTCCTGAAAATATCATTTTTTTCCATCTCATTTATACACAAAGTACGGCATTCGACACAGCGACAACGACGCATAGGTCCAGAGCACTGATTTTTAAACAGATTGAAAGGGAAATTATTTGCACTGAGGTACTCCAGAGAAGAGAGAAGTGAAGTTTTTGGGTTTTTGTTGGGAACGAGTTGTAGAAATATTTTTTTAAACCTGAAGGGTTTTATTGAGGTGTGTTGGAGGGGCTGGATAAAAGGGAGAAAGTGGGACCGGCTGGTCCTGGATAAAATATTCATCAACGGATATATAGGTCAACGCACGAAATCACGACTTATGCGTCTACGTCGAGCAGGTAAAGTTTGAAACATGTTGTGCTGGTTGGAGATAATTTTCCGGAGGTTAATTATTATTCCGGCACGTTCTTGAGAGCCACCGCTGATGGATTAAAAAGAACGGGGGTATTATTATCCATGTGATCAATAAAGAGGCATCCACGAGGCCGCCTAGCTACTCTTTACTATATTATCCATCTTTTCTGTTTGATCATTAGTTTCCCACTGAAGTGGCTTGTCATTATAATTTATTTATCTAGAGTATATGTACTGGGTTATAGCTTTTGGGAAGAAGGAACTTTGTGGTATATGGCAATCGGTGCAAGATACTTTTATCGATCACAGGTGCATAGAAATCCGTGTGTTACATGTGCATTAGTAGTTGAGACGAGCATATGGCTATCGTACTTCTAATACTTTTTTATTTGACCTGTAAAATGTAGATAACATTTATAGGCGCTCTACATGTCTCTATACACGAGCTACACTGTTGTAAATTTGTTAATGACTAGGAAACAGATGAATGTTTCAGCAACTTTCATCGTTGATTTGTTTCAAACATGGAAAATGACAGTTTAGATTGAAATGTGACTGAGAGTGGTGAATGGAAGAGTCAATTTGACAAATTACTATCATGATTCTAATGTCTTGTGAATTCCTTCAGAGCCTCCAAAATTCATGCAGAAATGCGAGACTGAAAAAACCATTCCGGGAAAACGCTGAGAAGGATAAATAAAGTTGATAAACATAAAAGAATAATAAAATGGAGGTGCTTTAAACCAGGAAGTGTTTCTTGTGGGATTACAGAAATATCCAGGGTATCATCCAGAGGGAAAGGATCGGTTATCATCAGAAGCGGCGGTGGCAGGAGTTTGCCCAGGCATCGTAGATCCAAAATCAGCATCATAACATCAAGAAATTTAGATTCCAATTGTTTACGTTCACCGGGGTCGAGTTTATCGACGTGGTGTTCAGATAATTTTGAGGTCACGAGATACGGATCAGCAGCGTGTATGATCATTGAAGACAATCCCCCTCTGCCCACGAGACCGAGGCATAATCCTTACCAAGATACCACCCAACGTTTCCTGAATCACCTGGTCCTGCCCAAGCATAGGACCTCAAAATTTTCCAGGTAATATTCATTTTTATATTTTTTTTCAATTGTCGATCTCTTCTTGTCCTATTTTTTTTTATCAAGTGAGATAATTAATCGCTTCACGCTATCCCCATCTTCTGATTGTCCTTTTTCCAGTAACAGACATCGAAAGCTTCAGCCATTCAGAGAAACGTGACTGTCATTACTCGACGTTGCGGCGGACGACACCGCAATCGAATTGAACCACCCTGTCTCGACACGTATTAAATTGCCACTTGGTAGCATCAGTAACTATCGATCGTTATCCACAGGCGATCAAACTGACGCTGAAAAACGTGAACGAGCGTTGCGCACGCAGGTCAAGAACTAAGACGTTGCTACCAACTTGAATTCCAGAGGAAAAACCCAATACAATCACAATCGAGATATTCAAAATTTCCATTCTCAATTAAAATAAATAGTAGTCAAAGTTCTTCTCGTATTATTGAACAAAAAAATCGGAAAAACGTCACGAATAATTGAAAACTTAAACAATCCCACTGTCAAGACACAAAAATCACTCATTAAATTCAAACAAAAATGGGTAGTCTGAATGTGAATCGTAACGTTAGCGATGCATTCTATCGCTATAAAATGCCTCGCATCCAGGCCAAAGTTGAGGGCAAAGGCAATGGTATTAAAACAGTCATAGTCAACATGGTCGACGTGGCTAAAGCTATAGGAAGGCCAGCGACATATCCAACAAAATTTTTTGGATGTGAATTGGGCGCACAAACGCTATTTGATTTTAAGAACGAACGTTTCATTGTCAATGGCTCGCACGAGGCAACTAAACTTCAGGATTTATTGGATGGTTTCATAAGAAAATATGTACTGTGTCCAGCTTGTGATAATCCGGAGACTGAACTGTTAGTCAGTGCCAAGAAGGGAACCATTTCACAGGGGTGCAAGGCTTGTGGACATCATGGATTGTTGGAGAGCAATCATAAGCTAAATACCTACATTCTCAAGGTTATTATCAATTTTTTGTTTCACTCGTCTGTCATTGTAATAAAAAAAAAAAACTCCCTGAGCATTGGGATTTTATGTTTCAAATATTTTCAGAATCCACCGAGTTTGAATCCAGCTGCCCAGGGCAGCTCATTGACCGAGGGAAAGCGGGGAAAAAGATCGAAGAAGGCAAATGGCGATACCAACGGAGATCGTTCTGGCTCCCCCGATAATGACACCAGCACCACTGACATCGTTGTTGAAGCGCCTGAAATAATAGCTAAAGAGGATGATGATGCTGAATGGGCTGTCGATGTTTCTGAAGAAGCTGTACGTGCACGTCTGCAGGATCTCACGGACGGCGCCAAGGGAATGACCATTAGCGAGGATTTGGAGAAGAGTGAGAAGGAGCGAATGGACATCTTCTATAAGCTAGTGAAGAGCCGCAGGGACGCTGGTCAACTTGAGAATCACAAGGAGTTCGTTGCCGAGGCCGAACGTCTCGAGATCAAGACCAAGGCACCCCTCGTTCTTGCCGAGTTGTTATTCGATCAGGGCATTGCAGGACAGGTTAAAAAACACCGGGTTCTGTTGCTTCGCTTTACGCATGACGATATCAAGGCACAGAAATATCTGATAAGAGGAATTGAACAGGTCATTGCGCTTCATAAGGATTCACTCATGCCCAAGGTGCCTGGCATTCTTAAGGTGTGTTCTTTTGTCATCCCTTTTTTCCATTGAAACTACATTATATAATGTTTATTAATAATATATAGTTATTGGCTTGAATTGTATAGCTTTTCTACGACAACGATATCTTAGAGGAGAAGGCGTTATTCGAGTGGGCAAGTAAGGTGAGTAAAAAGTATGTATCGAAGGATCTTTCCCAGGAGATTCACGATAGAGCAGCACCATTCATCACTTGGCTCAAAGAGGCAGAAGAGGAAGAGTCAGAATCCGAAGAAGAAGATGACGATCTGGAGATTGAATACGACGACAGAGCTAAACAACCGTTGAAACAACAGACGCAAAAGCAGCCCCAGACCCCGAAAAAACCGGTTGAAGATGATTCCGACGATGGCGATGACTTTGACATTGACGCCATATAATGAAAAAAGAAAAAAAAACGAAAAAAATACAGAAAAAAGCAGGTTTACTTGAATCATTATGACGACCAAGCTGTTTATCTCTCTTTCTCTTTCTCTCTTAAATCAGGACTTGCTATAGATAATGAGAAATTAATTATTTCGAAGATATCCAAAGTCACCATTACACGAATTTCCTTCTTTCCGACCAAAAACCCGCTAAGACGATTTTTTTTTAGCCATAACCAATTGTTCCACACGCCTTATTTTTTACGATAAATGTTTTAATTGTTTCATTTATGATTTATCTTCAATAATTACCTAATTATTTCAGCGGAGTTTTGAAAGTTCATGCCTGTCCCGTCCTCGCACATGCAGCTCCTTTATCACTTCATTATTATCACAAATTTGTATTTTTAAACGAATTTTATTATTGTAAATTGATTTTTCGATATCCACTGAATACGTTGATTTGATCATTATTTCGCCGATATACCAATGTAATATCCTTATGTACGAATAAATGGTTTCTCGCTATTACATATGTATTAGTTGTTTCGTTCATTACCAAAGGTTTCCTATCCATTTAAAAGAGAGTTGAGAAATGTTTGGGATTTGGTTTTCAAGTTGAAACCAACAATTTACATGAACAAAAAATCTCCAATAATTTTTTACAATCCTTTTCAATACTCTCTTTGATTCCTTCCCTTCATCTTCAAAGATTTATTAAGTATTTAAAAAAAAAATCTTTTGTTTCAGGCAACAACCGTTCATGGCGCTGATATCACTGGTGGTACCTTCTCAGTTGTGTATGCACGATCGGTTGGCTATCGTATTGGCTCACGAACTTATCAGTTATCCTGGCTTTTATTGCATCTGTAATCCTGCGTGGCTGTTCAAAGTGATTTCAACAGTTCATCTGCAACAGGTAAACATTATTTAACTATGAAACCACAGAATTCCCACAGTAAAATGCCTAGTTTAACTGCATATTGCCATTCATCTTTAGAGCCTCGCCATCTTTCTCTCTGTCACTCGACGAATATTCACGTCGACAATTCTTTCGTAAAAAGAGGGCCCCCAAACTTTCAAAATTAATGATTAACTTATTTGCGCAATAATTGACTTATTGATGGCTTCATGCCATGATTTATCCTATACATTCAGGTAAATTCGTGCATTCAGAATTCGCGATGAATTCCATAGCTCCAACACTGTAAAGGAATTTTCGTTGATCAATCGAGACCAGAAAATGAAACAATTTTCAAAGCTCTTTGTTTTAATTTTCAGCAGTGGAATGTTACACTGAATACCAAAGGATTCTAACCCGGCACTCCAGTACGGTGAGTTTTTCCCACAAAATTATTCTTCTTTTGGGCGAGTGACTCAGTATAATTATTTCTAGAAATTGATACACTTTTCATAGGAGGGGGGAGGCTCGGCTGCCTTTTTTTTTATTACTTGGATCATTCACTATACCTTTTCGATGGACAGGTGTAACCGGAAGTGGATTCTTCTAATCCACTTCCCTAGAGTATCGCGAGTACACCGTGACGATAAAATCATCGGCCATGACCATCTCAGTGGTCTTAGGTTAACAAAATAGAGAAGTCATAATTCCTTCTATTGACAAATTGTAGTCATTTTTCCTTGAAAGGAAATTATTATTGAAATGGCGGTTTTAACGACACACTTGTTGTTATAAAAATATTGACACCCACACGAGTTGCACGTTTTGCAATTTCATTTGAGACGTGGTGGAACATGAAATGAGAAAGAGCAATCTAAAAGCACAACGTGCTCGATGTTAATTCAAAATCCAAGTCATCTCAATAGAGCTAAGAATGGTTGAATGGTTGTGGCGTCACGAGTATGAATCATCGTTTTGAATGACAAGTTGGTGGACAACAAGTCCATGTAAACCCAGAAGAGACCTCAATAATGATCAACTTTTACAGTTCCTTTGGTTTGTGGATTATTCTTTCCTTGTTTAATTAGAATTTCATCAAATATGCTGCCTTTCTCGAACTTTCTAATCAATGATACATCTCTGTTCTGGAAGAGGAGGATATATCTTGGTATTTCTTTAATAGTAGAGTATCCAGCAGCTTTCACTGAATCCATCCCATTTATTTTGGATTTTATTTGAATGATTGATGAAAGAAAAGCCCCTTAACTGATAACAGTGATAGGAAAATGGAAAGAAGTGGATATTGAATAGAAAAAGTGTGTCATATGTAGATCAATTTTATAACACATCTCCCCCCCCCCCTTTATTTATATATCTTCTCCATGATGTGCAACTGGATGCACTAAAGTCATTTCAGGGGGTTGCACTTGAATATGCGCATGCGTAAGGCTGTGATATCCTCGACAAAAGAGGGTGACTCCAGCTCAAGCGCAACTCGACTCAGTGAAGAATAAAACCCCACAATCGCCACAAGTTTAACCCCTTTTTAGATAAAATATGGCATAATTGAGGGACAAAATAATATATTTTTGTACGAAATTGTTGCTTCACTCGTTGCATTTTTTATCGCTGAGTCGAGGGGGTTTTGTGATATTTAGGGATAAGGGAAGAGCGAGGTAATTCAGGACTATGTGCAGATAATGTGGAGTGCTTGGACGTGGCGTACATGAAGTCGGATCGATATCTTTGGGGCTTTTCATGTGTTTTGTATGGGATTTCTAGGTCTTGTGGGGCCTGATTTTACCGATGGGTAAAACTGATATGTCAAAGACACTTAACGCTTACAGAATGTAAGTCTGAAGATGATTTATTTTTTTAAATTGATACGAGTGGTACTCCTAAAACGATTAGCAAAGTTTTTTTTACAAAAGCTTTTCCCCCACGTGTGCCAAAGACAAGCACATTGGATTATTTTTCGCGTTATTTGTTTTTTTTTTAATCGTTCCAGAGGTCACGGCCTCCGAATTGAAACAAAGTCGTAGAATCAAGGACAGCAGTTCCCATGCGATTCATTATAAACGCTGTCCTTGAATCTGAAGAAAGATATCGAATTACCTTTTCATTGTTTTTGAAAATACTTTGACGAAAATGCGTTTCCAAAATGTTGATATTAATACTGTAGTGACGGCTGTAAGAGTGTCGTATAGCTCCACAGCACAACGACATAATTTTTTTCTCCTGCGCAATCGCCAGACTATTGATACATTTTATATCAGTCTGAGGTCTGCGCAGCCTTTGAGATGGGGTAAGTTCAAATTCTCCTATTAAATTTCTCCAATTGATCTCTATTTTCAATGATACGACTAGTGCCATCATTTCTGTGGGTGCCTTGAACGGATTTTCATTCGTTCGTTTTGGATTATTCAAGTTTGAGTCGAGCGTTTATAGATTTTTTTTTCTGGTTGTGGAAGGTCGACCGGACTTGAGAGGGAGGCATTGAACGATGACGGACATTATAACTGCGCAATCTAGAATATACACGAGTGCAGACGACAGCTCGAAGATAGCATAAAATTGAGATTTTTCCAGTGGGGTTTTTTTTTTTGGTGTTAAGTATCTGGGTAATTAATAATTTTCAGTAAGAAAATCGAACACATCGGTAGAATGACGGCCATGACGCAGGAGGAAATAGTGGCCGGTGCCCGGACAGTGGCACAGGGACTCGAGGCACTTCGTGTTGAGCACACAGGGCTTCTACAGGGCTTGCAGTCTCAGGAAGCCCCGGAGGCCAGAGACAAAGCTAGCTTGTTGTGTAAAAACATTGAGATGATCGAGCTGGGCCTTGGGGAGGCACAAGTTATGATGGCGTTGGCCAATCAGCTACAGATGGTCGAAGCTGAGAAACAAAAGCTGAGAACACAAGTCAGAAGGCTCTGCCAGGAGAATGCCTGGCTGAGGGACGAATTGGCAGGGACACAACAGAAACTTCAGGCTAGTGAACAAGCAGTGAGTTGAAGACATTGGAAAATTACTCCTGTATTTTAATTTGACAACTGCAGAAAATAATTTCTATCAGGTTGCCCAACTGGAGGAGGACAAAAAACACATAGACTTTATGAATGAAATGCGTCAGTATGATCCTGATCCTTCAGCTGATGATGAAAACGCAAAGGACAGGCCAAAGGATGATCCTGTTGTCGATCTCTTTCCTGACGACGAGGCCGACGATCGAAACAGTAAGTGTATGTTGACATTCCACTCTCCTATCTTTGCCAAATAATCTTTTATTCCTACTACTTAATTGTTGATAATTATTTATGGAATATATGTGCAGCAATGTCTCCAACGCCACCCTCGCAATTCGCGCAGCAGGTAAACGCAGGATATGAGATTCCAGCCCGCCTGAGAACACTTCACAATCTTGTGATTCAGTACGCAAGTCAGGGACGTTATGAAGTTGCTGTTCCCCTGTGTAAGCAGGCGCTCGAAGATCTTGAGAAGACATCGGGTCATGATCATCCAGATGTTGCCACAATGCTCAACATTTTAGCACTCGTTTACCGCGATCAAAATAAATACAAAGAGGCTGCCAATCTTCTAAATGATGCACTTGCCATTCGTGAGAAGACTCTCGGTGAAAATCATCCGGCAGTTGCTGCTACGCTTAATAACCTCGCTGTGCTTTATGGAAAACGGGGAAAGTATAAGGAAGCCGAGCCTCTATGCAAAAGAGCCCTTGAAATTCGGGAGAAGGTCCTTGGTAGAGATCATCCTGATGTTGCCAAACAATTAAATAATTTGGCCCTTTTGTGCCAGAATCAGGGAAAGTACGAGGAGGTGCAGAGATACTACCAGAGAGCCTTGGAAATTTATGAAGCCAAGCTCGGGCCTGACGATCCCAATGTTGCCAAGACCAAAAATAATCTCGCCTCGTGTTATCTCAAACAGGGAAAATATAAGGATGCTGAAGTTCTCTATAAACAGGTTCTCACAAGGGCACATGAAAGAGAGTTCGGAGCTATCGATGGAGACAACAAACCCATTTGGCAGGTAAATCTCTTGAATATTAGTTGAAAGCAATAGGCAGTTTAAAACAGGGGAAGGATCGTAATATATTTCGCTAATTTCTTCCCAACGCCAACTGTACTCACATTTATCAATAATTCCAAGGTTGCTGAAGAACGAGAAGAGAACAAACACAGAAATAAAGAAAATGCTCCTTATGGGGAATATGGTGGCTGGCATAAGGCTGCTAAAGTAGATTCTCCCACAGTCACTACCACCTTGAAAAACCTTGGAGCACTTTACAGAAGACAGGGAAAGTACGAGGCTGCTGAAACACTCGAAGACTGCGCATTGAGATCACGAAAAGAGGTAAATTTTTCATTTAAACATTTGTTTGCAATAACTCATCGCTTCCCATTGCCATTACTACTAAGAATATATGAATTTACAAAACATTTTCAACGTTCGCACATATTTCTTCATTGCACGCAGCACTTGCAGCAGGTGAGTTGCAATTTTCCATGATAAAGGCATTCAATGGTCGTCTTTTGAAAATTAAATAATCAATGATTAGAGATTTCAATATTTTTATACAGTTCGAAGGTATGGAATTTGAAATTGAAATCATCAATCATTGTTTTAGGCTTTGGATCTGGTAAAACAAGCAAAGGTCGCACAAATTCTTGGTGATGAGAAAGGCACAACCAGACGCGGCTCACGATCAAGTCTGGCAAATAGTGAGCACGAACAGCATGACGAGGTGAGTCTGATAATTTGTGATATTTCTATCGTATATTAATTGCCCGACAAATTGAAGGGTAGTAATGAATGAACTTCATTAAACCCATATGAAGAGAATATATTTTTAGAACCAGAAATTTGTAGCACCGCATGCAATTAGTAGTACACCATATTTATTAGTCGTCTACTGTCTTATTTTCTCTTTCATGTTTCTTTATTGTTTTTTTGTTTCTATCATTTTTTTGTACAATCTGCTTCTTCCCCCTGGCCCGGGTTTTTCTTTCTCAATGACGAAAAAAATGCGCAACACACAATTGAAAAAAAAAATGAAATATTAATGCAGGGATCCATTCCGTTGGTACAGAGGACACTACATGATGGACAATCCAGCCACAATGAAGCTAGTCCCAACAAACCCGGTTTGAAAAATAAATTCTTTCACGTACTCGGTATTCACTCCTCGACGTAGGATTGTTAGCTCTTATTCAAGTTATTTTTTAAATTTTGTTATTAATCATTAATCTTTATAAAAGTATTTTATACAATTTTCTATGCTTTAGACTGATATAAAAATGGACAATTTTCTCGAAAATATTCGTTGGGCTAATTGAGATAATTGATGACTTTTTACTATTAATTTGTTGGAAAGGAGAAATGGTGCTATGCAAATTTATCTGATTTATGAACACTCCCATTGCCTTACGATTGAATATACCCTCAAGTAGGTGCTTATCAGCCGAGTATTTAAGGGAATGATTTACATGGACATAATTAATATTAAAGGAGAGAGAGAGAGAGAGAGAGAGCGAGATTGTGAATATTAGATAATTTTTTCTCTTGGTGAGATTGCGATTAGAAAGGGATCCATACTGTTTAACGTAATATCACGTGAGGAATTAATATTCATCATTAATATTCATCATTCAGATGTACATGTTTCTTGACTTTGCTGTCAGATATAGAATTCGATTGAATAATCTCGGATTGTCTTCATTTTAGTATTCAATTCATTTAGGAATTATCGACTCATCTTTCGGTTCGTATGTCCCGGTTTTCTGACGTTATTATAATTATCAGTAACTTCCAGAAATAATATATTTGAGATTACGTAGTGCCTTGATACTTTAATGGAAAAATATTATACATGAGAAATAAATTATTTTACAATGACCACAAGTAGAGGATATTTTTTGAACCCCGGGAAATCAACGCTAGTTAGAGCCGTTTTGCAATAGCAATGGCTAGAAGTCTCTCTGTGTCTCTGTTGTAAAACTTCAGAGTGCAATGGAAATAATTCCGTCGTTTTTATATTTCTGCGTTGCCGTATTTTTTTTTCTTTCTTTTTATTCGTTTTGATTATGAATATACCGTGGCCCGGGGGCTTTAGGGTGATAAGGAGGAATCCCAGAGATGGAACAACAAGTCGACTCAATGACTGGGGCTCACCCAAAATCATGGAAATCACAATAAAAGTTCGAAATATATATCAGGTGCGTACATTGTAGAATTAAAGAAGTATATAATCTCCCATCAACTAAATTGTTTTTTTTTGTTCAATTCTAAAATACATACCAGCAATTTTTCCTCGTAGTGCACCACTAGTGGACGTCACCTCTGTGTGCATAAACTAATGACAGCTTCATTTTATAATGATATTTATTCGTTCTGCTTGATTGGACTTGTTACGAGTGTTCAGTGTTTTAATTGTTGGGGCTGAAGCACTGAAAATTATTGAATGCTTTTTATGTTTAATTTGTTTAATATTTTTCGTAGTTCTCTATTGTGTTGAAGACATTGAAATGAATTTTGGCGTTCGTGCCATCAAATTAATTTATTTTTTGTATGTCGAGGAGATGGGGGAGGAGGAGGGAAGGGGGCTGAGGATAATTTAAAAATTATTTCTATCGGGAAGGCACTTGATTATTAATTAAAATCATTGATTAAAGTATTTTAGGCGTAGCAGAAATATTTGCTTCGTGTTAAATTCTTGCTAAAAGTAAGATACAATTGATTCAGAGGCACGAGTGTTTTGAATTAATAAAATTCTTAGTTTATGTAATGATAAATACATTTTGGTAGAAGTGCGGAATTTCTTGTGTTGCAGGAACGAAAGCATACCGTTCGTGCGCAGTAGAATCCAGTGAGCGTCAGTCGAAGGAATAAATAAATGCGACAGATATTTCATTAATGATTAGTGATTAGGATGTCCCTGAAGGAGGAATAAAGTGGTCGTTCTGGGCGGGACACCTGAATTTTTTTACATTCAAAGACAGAAAATTAAATTGCTTCGATGTCTGGAACGGTTAATTTAAATTAAATAAATATTCCAGTCTCTGCTTTTCAACGACAAATTATTAAAAAGGTGTTGATGCATATAATGCTCCCGGCTTTGTCAAACATCCCGAGACTACGAATAGACTAATTGATCATCCGGTGACTGAGTGAGTTCATTGAAATCAAAAACTTATTGTATGTAACAATCCCATTCATCTTTTCATGTGAAACTGACTATTATGAATTGAACTAGCGAACGAAAGTTCAGCAATTGGAAATAATGATCAATCATTCATATCATTCGAACTATTCTCTAAGTTTTCGTAACTTTTCTCAATTTTTACTTAATGATTAATAATTTATTTTACGTAAAGAGTAAAATTTCGTTAAACAATTGAGAAAAAAAACTGGGGAAGATGGTCATCCGTCACGCACGAGTATTAAATCGTGCAAATATGAATTTTCACGGTTTACATATTCGATACTATGTGTGATGTATTATTAATTAATGATAGTTTCTTGTATTATTCACTTATTTATTTGGCAGCTATTTCTTAAGTCGAATATAATTTTCCGGTTAACACGTTGGCTTCCGGATTATTCTGAAGCTACGGGTTCAACTATATACCATTGAAAGCAAAATAAAGAGGAATTTTCTGTCTTTACGAATTAAAGACACGAAAGTTTTCAAACAATTTTAAATTTTAAGTTAATATCGCGTATTTTCAATCGTAGTCTCAGTCGACAGTGCAATGTAAAGTTGAAAACTACAAAGGAAATATATTTTATGCAAGAGAGTGATAACAAGTCGAGACGGATGTGATCATCCTGCGGCTTATATGAAGGCGTGGTGTAAAACCTAAATTTATATTTCCACTGATATTTCTATGTCTTTCTTAATTTCCCTCAATTCAATGACTTTTTTTCAATACACATTTATTATTTGATATACTTGGAGGCTCTCGACATTCCCATAACTGGAAATTTATAAACAAATAATGTATTGCAAGCGCTCCTGAGCGCTTGAAGGCCTATCGTCTTGTGCTACAATCCTTATTTTTTCGGCACTGGGTGTTATTATGTGCAGTGTATGAATTATCACAGAAGAATTACAATTTGACCGTCCTATTCATTTGTCTGATGCAAGGGTCATGACTTTTGTTTCTCAAATGAAGCACAGTATTTTACACACGATCTGTTCATTTATAAGAAGTTTGATAATTCATTGCTGACTGCATTCTAGTGCATTATGATTATGCAAATATGAATCGATGAGAATAACACGGCCATCGTTATGATAAATATCGGGACAGAGTGAAAATAAACAGATAAGAGGATAAATTTTCTATTGTTTGCTAATTGTATATCAAACTGCCTTACCTTTTTATTTCACTCGAACACTGACATTTAGAGCTACAGAAACAGCCTTCTGGCTCTCAGGTGCAATCATTGTTAACTGATGATCTGGTAATGTAGCTTTGGTTTATAAAAAAAATGAAATAAAAAACATTTTAACTTGTACAAAAATAAATAGAGAAATATTTGTCCTGCAAATCCCAAATAATCCTCAAACGTTTGTTCCATTAATTTATTTTATTCTCGCTTCAAATCTAATCACATTTATTACACCACAATGACACTCAATAATTTAATCACGTGTTTCAATTGATGAGTCGTTAAAATCCACTATAATGACAATTGGAAACTATAATATCATTACAACTAATTTGGGAAGTATAAATATGATATTTATGATTCAATTTGATATTTTTAGTACTCTCAGCGGATGTAACTACGTATATTTTTGGAGCAATCAGTATTAAATATATATTAACAGCATTTTTTCGGATAAAAATGCAGCGCAAAGGTTCTTGGAAAAAAAATTACCTGTTAATTTGGCAAATTTTTTTTTCCAACTCTATAAAATGAAAATTCATGGTGCTTTTGCATCATCATGAATGTCATGGATATTATCTATAGTATATTCTCGTAATTCTCAGTAATCGAGCTACCTTAGATTCGAGTTTATACATATATGGTTTATAGGCTTCTAACGACATGAATTTTTCGAAGCAATTGCGATTATTCTATCTCCTCAGTCGCCATATTAATTTTAATACGTGAAATAGGTTGAAATACATGTGAATACAGTTCGATTGTTTAATTTTTACTCATTCAAGTGTTGGCACGACTAGGAACTCGATTTTGATCAGCAAGAAAAATTCATTAGGTATCGCGCAAGTATTTTTTTTCAATCAAATGAAAACTTATATCGCTCGATATGAAAAATTAATTTCAATAGCTTCACTCACCTCCGTGTGCCTTTCATTATCGTCAGTCCCTAAATACTGTACAGTATCGTATTATCTTACTTAATATGAACGATGGAGAAACAAATTCAGATAATGTGGCAGTTATTTTTATTTCTCCTCCCCTGGCGAAGAAAATTTCCTAATTATCATCTAATTTTATAACGACATTTGTCTTGAGAAGAAATTCTAGTTCTGTATGAGGAAGTTGGGCTGTCCAACACGGTTTTTCTATCAAGTTTTTTGTCGACTCAGCAGAGTTGTACAAATTCTCTATATTTCTGCTTAATTTATTCTATTAATTTTTTCGCGAGTAATTGCTTCATCATCTACCTATAATATAATGTCGATATACAGTCTGAAAAGCCATGATTTATCTTTGTATTACTTTTTTTTTTTATAAAAAATGTACAAGAACTTCGTGTTACACGATTATCTAAGTTAAAATCGCTAAAACGACAAATAAATAAATACATTAGAAAATTATTTAAAAAATCATTAAAAAAATTGTCTCAATAATTATAAAGTTTTTACTATTATGCGATTCACACTTCGATGAACAGAAATACTTTTAATATATTAAAAAATTAATGATGATATGGTGGGACCAACTGTCGAGGCCGCAAATATCGTTTTAATTCATAAGTGGATAATAATCCAACGATTATTGTTATTCCTCAATCCCTCGGGATTTAAGGTAGAAGAGAGCGCATGAATGACGGTGAAATATCTAACCGGCGGCTGGTACGGGTAAATCAAAATTTCAAATGTAAACCCAGCATCCGGTAAATCTCGCTCATGGGGATGGCGGTGCACAAACACTCACTCACTAATATTTATATGACTGAAAAAAAATCCTTTGATCGGAAAACATGAGATAGATATTGACGTTAGTAACTAAATTATCATTCGACGTGATAAACACGTTTCACCTAATGAAACACATACACACCCTCCGGACGCCAAATGGCACGAAAAAATCATTAATAACAGCAAAATTATTATTTTATAATTTTGGAAGAAAAGAAAGATGGAATTTCCCAGGGCTTTAGAAATAGGGGGACTAAATGGGAGGTTAAAGCACCGCTGAGTGGGTATGTCGAGTAGTTGGCGAGTGTACTTAGAGCTCGCTTATTATCGATCCTGTCTCGAGTTAAATCGAGAGAAAATGGATAGTGTATATAATGTTTTTTTTTGTTGTTACGGATTCTATTGTGACATTAACCCTCGGCGTTTGATCCTTCAGTGGCACGATCGTGCTCTACGCTGAAAGCGACGCATTCTCCGATGCCACTCGTCTCGCCACTCGATAACAATTGATTTTGGCGTTACTGCAAGCCCATTCAATCCACTACCGTCATTCTCTTGACCCAAAAATAGATATGATCTGGAATGAAAAAAAAAACAATGACAATAATTTTTTAAAATAATGCAACCACGTTTGGGGGCCACTCACGCCCGCATCCTACAATTCTCTCTTGTTATACTTAATACTGGATGACATTTAAGAAACCAAGGGCTCACTAAATAGTCGAATCATTCAATTGGAATTATTATAGCGACCAGCTGTTCTTAATCCTAAGATAAGACGATTATTTTTACTCACTTGTTTGGTTTGATCTTTGGGCATCTGCAGGCCAGATCAGCCATATGAACGTAGAGCGCCATAGGACCGCGTTTTATCACCGAATCATCCCCTCGTTTGTAAATAAGATCGACGTTAAGGGTGAATTTGGCAAATGAGTTGCCAGCTGAGTTGGATACTTCATTGGACTTCTGTCTACCTGTTACTCGCCCAAGAATTGCTGAAAATGATGTATGAATTTCCAAGTTATCCAATACCATCATGTTTATAGTTGTTTTCAATTGCAGATTTCCCTGGGGAAGGCTGAAGAGCGCAGAGCATCAATGGTAAGTTTTCGTTTTAAGATTAAAATATGCGGAGAGCTTTTTTCAGGTAATTAAATGGCTATTTATTTTTCTGGAAAGTTTTTCTCCTCGAAAATTCTTCATTAAGAATAATTTTGACTGCAATGTCGAAAGTGAGGGAAGAATGAAAAATAGAGAGGTTAAAATACATGAGAGGAGGGTCAGACCTGTTGAAGATTTATTCGCACGTCCCGGGATTGAGCGTAAACCCGCGGTCGCTCTCGCCGAAAGACTCAAAAGCGCTCGTGTTCTATTATTGAAGCACCACGTCGGGGTCGCTTTTTTTCGTTCCACAAGTTTTTTTTTTTCAACCCTTCAAAAAGCCCATTATTTCATCCTCGGCTGGGATATAACGGATATAAAATTATTATTTACTCACCATAGTCTCGTTTGCAATATTTATTGAGATTCATTCGTCTGGTGCTGGCCCGACATTTTCCACATTGCTCTGTAAAAAAGAAGAAAAAAAATGGAAAACCACTGGTTTCATTAACTAACAAAATGCCAAAATGGTTAATTAATCGTTTCTTTTTATCACGCTACTATTGTCAATGAATGTGTGTACCAACGCTTCGTCTAGGCGTACATATGTACAAACGAGAGAGTGAAGCCATCCGTTGAGCTGTGAGACGGATAATGCATTGCTCTTGGGTGAATAATGTCGTGACGAGGGTTTGTTCCACTTCGGATTCGGATAGACACATTACCTGTGCATCATTGTAATGAATGACGATACGCGGCGATTGTCCATCAATATACGGAGATAATTACACGGCCTTTGATTAATTAAAACCCCTTTTAATCCTCATTGCCGAGGCGTTGGTTTATTGGAACTCGTTGTCTTATTTTTTTTTATCGTATTCTCGCCACGAATTTCAATATTTTCCTTGGTAAAGGTAAAAGGTGGACTGAGGCGGGAGTAGAGAAGGATGAAAAGAGCGGAGACTACCCCTTGACGGTTGCCCCGACGTTGAGGAGCCTCAAGAGCTCCTTCCAAGGACTAGGCAAATGTAGTGGAGGGGTGGTCCTTTTACTTCAATTTTTTGGTTTTATTTTCATGCAAAGAGGAAAATGTGCGATTGCTCTATTCCCCTCAAAGTAATAACACTGGTTTCGACTTATTCAAGTGGCTTTTCGCTTCAATGGAATAGCTAGAATTTTTTATTCCTTCGCGGGGCTTTAATACCAAAGAGAAAATCGTTATTTTATTACACCGTCAGTGTACAGTCCATTAAAGTTGGATTACTTACAACGGTGTATCTTGGAAGTTATCCCTGGAGCTCAGTCAAAGCGATCCGAGTTTTTTTACATTGGAAATAGTAAGGCGTTCTCCCCCCGCTCCCCGCCCCATACAGCCCGTGCTCTTTACTTTTTTATCCCACGAAATGGAAAAAAATTCCTCGAGTTCCTTTTCGCAGTGAGTGTGAATTGCTTTAAGGAACGATTAGATGCTCCAGAGACTCTATTCTGTGGTAGTTTTCTCGCCAGTTTTTCTTACCCCCGGATTTTAACCATACCTTTCATACCAGTCCGACATCCGACCGCAGGAAGTGCCACAGGAGATTGCCCCGAAATCGCTTTATCCCCATAGTAATTCATCTTCTTGGTCCGATGGCCTTTGGAATGTCGTGAGAATATTCCTTCCAGTCGATACATTCATCATTTTTTTCCCAATAATATGCCAATATTATTAGAGAAATATATTCGATATGAATATCTACTATAAAAACTCACAGTTGACGAGAGAGTCGGCGGGCCTATATCGTATTCCCTTCCAATTTTTTCCACGTGATTTTTATTTACTTTTGTTGGTATTTCGCTGTTAAAAGTTTGCACAAAGGGGCGATAGGGGATTGGCGCTGTTGAGTTTTATTTATTTATTTTTTTTTCTTCCATTTACATTCATTTCATCTCTTCCCTCGTTAGATTTTCGAGGAAATTTCATAGTCAGAACTGATGGTCGTTTTTTGAATACTCTGATACCGGAATGTTCGATATTTTCATTCGATAGCTTCGCAGTACTTCTCCCCCCACCTCTTTTATTGCATTTTCTTTTTTACCCCAGAATATTTTTTCTCTTTTTGGTTGCATTTAGCCGTAGGGCATCGATTGAATTTCAAACGAAATTCAAATTACGTTTAATTTGGTTAGCCACAGACAAGCGCCGCCTCGGGGTTCTGTACGCTTTCATCTCTCTCGCTCATTCAGTTTCTCTCTGATCCTCTCGTTTACCAACAAAACTGGGATAGAAAGGCTGCGTTGTACGGGATTATAGAATCGATGAGTGAGTGGAGAGGTCGGATGGAAGAGAATTTATGCCATAGTTCATCAAGCATTTTTCTGCTTCAAGCAACGTTTCGCTCATTTTACTCTAATTATCCGGTTGTGCAACAATTTTCGCATTTTTAGGAGAAGAGGAATTCCACCACCGAAGAATGTACCGTCTATCAACTAAGCGGAAATTTTTTTAATAGCAATTAATATGAAAATGAGTCGTGTACGTTAATTGCCATGTCCTTGGGAAATTGGCCTCTTTCATCAGCCCTGCAGAGGGGAGAATGGTGATCCGCTCATTGTATGTATCGGTAATCTGTTGCTACTGACATATACAGTCAGTACCAAACTTTTGAGATTAGGCAGGACAGAATTACGACCGGGATTTAATCTCACCCCGACTAATAACGTAAGAACCATAAATTAGGGAGTGAATAAATTGGTGAATTTAGTACCTCATGCCCTTCGTTTTTATTAAACGTCTTACGCCGAGATGTTTTCCTTCAAAAAATCATTCTTCTCTCAACTACTTTTTCCTTTTATATGTTCCCATGAAAGCCAATGTTGCTCGGCAAAATAACGTATCACCCCTGGTGCATCGTCACTATCGTCTTCCTTCCCTTCCGCGTTTACACGCTGCGCTTCCCTCGTCTGCTTTCATATACTTTGAGTAATATGAAAAAAAAAAAAAAAGAAAAGGGGAGTTGAAAGTACTGAGGAGATTGATATTGTCACAATTGTTTTACCCAAGGGCTTCATGCCACTGATTTTTATTTTAGGGAATTTGTCGTTCTGCATAAAAATTTAATGATTGAAAAACAATTTGACTTGTCTCCCTCGCTCACCAATTGATAAAAATATGGTCACGATTGAGGATGACTTTAATGGCAGCCAGGGGAGTTACGAGCAAGAGTTATATAACTTTAGCATATATTGTGCGGCTTGTGTACCAGTGTAAAAGGCTCCGTTCGTTAAAGACAAGCATAAGGAATGGTTGAGGGAGAAAAAAGAGGAGATGTGGATGGTGGATGCATTCATAAAAGAGGACGATAAAAATTTTTAGTCAGCCTCTGCGTGTTTACCTTGGATTACTCTCGCCTCTTCGTCACGCTTCTCCGACCGTTCACACAATCACCTCTCGGCTACCCTCTTTATTTATTGTTTCTTTTGGCTCCCTTGGAATTTTTTTTTCATTCATTTTCATCGTTATATACGTGGCAGTTTTGTTTTTTAACTCTGTCACACAGTCGTAAATATATATAATGCTCTCCTCATGCCTTAATTAACGAGAGACTTGTGGTATGATAAAGATGAATGTTTGATTCCTCGAAATGGGGGCTTTCACAGTCACGACTAATTTTAAGAATGTTACTCTACTACCATTATTATCGTAGATAATATTAATAATAAAATGACTTTCATTAACAATTATTAATTATCTGAATTGTTAGCACGCAAGGGCAGGACATTAAATCGAGCCTGCTTCTCTCATTCTCGAGTTGCTACGGCCGTCTCACGACCTAAACCAAAGTTAATTACCATCCGCCTTGGCGGCTAATTTGAATCAAGACTAATTGATCTGCTCCTTGCGCTCACAGCCGGCTTTTCAATCCCCGTTTCGTGCCTGTTTCTCGCCAGGATTACCAAAGTTTTTGAGACTAACTTATTATTATGTACACCGCTGGAATTCATACCGCCAAATGTGGCTAGGGGCGTAACATGCGCATTCAACGATTAAGATCGATATCTATTGGTAATTAATAAGAAAAATTCAATAAAAATTGCCAGAAAGAGAATAAAAAATTGACATTTTGAAATGTAATGAGTCAAAATAAATATTCTCCATTGTGGAGTACCTTCATCATAGCTCTCCAATTTTTTCTAATTATATCATTCCAAGTTTGAATTACAAATGAAACAACAGACATTATTGCGCATACCGTTAATTTGATGTGGATCGCGTTGTAATTATCAATACACCAAATTTCATGAGCATTGCGGATCGAATACGGGGAATATGCCACGGGATAATTAACCGCACGCAGACGATAATTATGGAAATTCATTAGTATCAATGTCAGCTTCTCGTTCAATGTATTGAACAGCAAATTTTCAATTCTAATTCATCCACAAATCTGTCATTTATATTACCCAAGTAAATTCACTTTATATTCAATCTCCATTGATTTGATATAAAAATGCTTATGAGGTCAAAAATATACACAGACGAGTCGTCTGGAAAATTGGAAAAATATTTCGTTGGAAAATAAGCTTTTCGTGTCATTGGGTGGAAAAGGTAGGCTATGAGAAACGACTTCGATATTCTTAGATAACTGTGTAAGAGATCGCGAGGGAAAAGGCTATGTGGATTCTGAGACACCTTGTGGTACGTTATAATATTGGATATTGGATGCATAAATGTACCGATTTCCATTTAGAGAGGAGTGTAAAAAGGAACATCGATTGGGCGGATGGTGGAGCCAAGTGGTTGAGAACAGTGAATGTGCATCGATAGGCTCCTGTGAGTACCATCAGCACAAGTTTATTGGAAGGTTGCCAGAGAAAAATGAATAATATTGCTTGTCTGGTACTTCTGACATTGGTGGCAATATCTAATATTCATTATTTCGTTAAAAAAAACAAGTAAACTTGACGCAATCAACGAGTCGATTTTTCAAGAATGATTGATGGAAAATAAATTGAGGATATATAAGCCCCACACTGACGTACTTAATAAGTCTTCTGAATAATGAAGGTGCAGACAAATACTGATTGACGTACACAAGTGTTGAATTGTATTCAGTGAAGCAACAAGCATCACGAAATTGCTAGCTAGGGTTATTATTATCTGGTGGGTTCGCCGCGCATGCAGGATTTACTGGCTTCAGTTGATCATTGTACACGAGCTTCCTCCAGGTTTCCCTATTCTCTTTCTCTACCCCTCTTGAATTTGGTGCCCACATGCACCCTTCAATGATTCCACTCTCTCCTCCTATATACTCGTACATACAACTCTAGTATCCTGCCAATGAGCTTAAAACCGCAGTTACCGTGCGTGGAAACTCAATCGATGCACAATGTGTGCAAACATTGTCAGTATGGTTATATGTTTTCCGACACGGAAAGGACCCTTGCGTTTATCCGAGCGCATGCACCCTTCTTCTTTAAATGCTTAGCCTTCTATTTTTCACTAAAACAAATTTTCCATGCATTTATTGGCGTTGTAGGACCCTGCTGGCAACCAGGAAACCCTTAAACGCGAGAAACCACCGGTCCCAGGACCGAAATTCAACCGTAACGCGAGTGAGTTTTACACAAAAAATAGAAGGGATAACCCCTTTATATTTTTTGCAGTACTATCAATTCGCGGGGCGGGTCATCTACGCGACCAGGAGGGAAATTTCCTGGCGTTGGAGGTTCCCCTGGGTGCCCTCAAGGCCTTTTTTTCGGACCTCGGATGCAGGCTGAACATCTCGCAGTCTGATTTTCCCACAAAGTGATAAAGTCAGATAGATCAAGGTTGTGGAATAGTAATGAGCTATTTGCCTTTTAACATTCCACGGTGTATGCTGCGTGGCTCTATCTCCGGACGTTATGCGCGTGGGTGTAACGTACACGCGACGTAACGCGCCTTCACATCGGAGGGCATTAACATATAGATGCATTCCGTGACGGTGCATGCATTTTGCTTCATTTTATTTTTATTCCTGCGATGCAGTAAAAAAAAAATACGACGGGTTGGGTAAAAGTAATAAAATGGCGGGAAACGATACCTAAATTCGAATGTATATTATTCAAGTTGTTTAAAAAGGACATGCACAATATTTGGAAATAATATGGAAGGGGTCAGTCGGGTGTAAATATACACGGACATGGCAATACAACGAATTACGTGTGCCACGAAAGGGAGGAAGGAAGGAAGGAGTCCATATCGAGGGTATAAACGTGTAGCGCTCCGCGAGGGTGGTTTTAATTAAGCCATTAGGGGGCGGCTGAGAGGCTGCGACCGAGCGGCAAGACGCGTTTCTCTCATCCCCTCATTCCCTTTTCACCCCCCTTATCATCCTTTCTTCTCTCTCTTACTCACTTTAGCTCACTAGCTCTTCCTTTATGCCCGACTCTTTGCTAAATTAATATCGCCCTCGAATTTCAATTGCTAGCCCCCGTGTGGCGGCAGGCCTTCTCTCTCTCTCTCTCTCTCACCTAAAATCCCCAAATCGCATCGTCCGCTCGCTCCCTTTATTCCTCCTTCACTAATGTCTGATTTTATAGTCGTGTCATGGAATTCACCCCGCAGACAACTAAAAGCACAATACGCCCTTGGTCTTGCTTGTACGGCACTCCTGTTCTGTAGTTGTAATTTGAGCTGTATCGCGTAATGCTTATGATAATGGGGGTAAATGTATTTTTACCGAAAACTTGTCGGCGCATTCGGCTGCTGAATTTTATTCTCACTTCACTTACTTACCAGTTCGGCCAGCATATCCATGATCATCATCATCATCATCGTGTTCTCCGTTATCTTCCCCGGCGATTCCCTGGGTGTGAATCACTTGTGGAATTTCTGAAAAACCATCAAAACAAAAGTTGAAAATAACGGCCCAATAAATCGGGCAATTAACAATACAACAACCCGAACATTTCCAACAACTCTGACTAATTTTCAAATTAATTAGTTGCAACCTTAATGCCCAATGATACTTATTCACAACTCTGTAAACACGTTCCGATGTGGTGGACATTTGACATGCCAACATTATCGAGGCATAATGTGAAGGATTTTTACGAGTTATCGTGACGAGTTTTGCTGATCATTATCCGCATGAAGAAAAATAAAATCCGACCGAGAGAGGATGTTTGACTGGAATCTCGTGATGATGTGGGTACATATCCCACTGAGAGCTGGTGGGGATGATTATGGATGTGAGTGGAGTGAGAGTGAGATAAGTCGAGCATAAGTTATCGCCTGTGGGCTGGCCAATGTGTCAAGTTGCCCTTCTAAAGAAGGGAGGCATAAATAATGGGTGTACAGTTGGTTTTTACCAAACACTTCGAGCATATCACAATTACGGGTATTTCATCGATTTATTTGAATATGGAGGTTCATCCTCGTGGAATTTTTCGATGATATTTTAAAAATAAATAGATAATTATGAAAAAGGTTTTATACTCACTGACACAGGGTGCAATGTGAGATCTGCTCTGCTGATAACCCCGTGTGCACCTATTGCAAGTTGTTCCTGTTACACCGTCCTTGCAGGGACACTGACCTGTACTTTGGTTACATGTTTTCCCGGAAGCACCAATCAAATGACAATCACAAGCTGAAACAATCATTTTTCATAAATTTATAGCAACTCCATTTTTTTAACTTGAAAATTGATGAATTTTCGTATCACCTCTTGTGTGCAAATTGGTGAGTATGAAGTGGCGTGGGTTGTGTTGGTTTTAGCCAATGATTTATGGAATCAATCAACGAGCACATCGTTATAGAGGTGAACAGTCGAGGAGAGGCGTGGGCCAGATAACGGGCAAATGAAGAGGACAACTGGTGGGTGAATGGCAATGATAGACAACCACAACACACGGAGGGGGATAGGAATTGAGGCGATATCAATAACGAATTAGATGAGACTAATTGATCGATTGATGAATGCTCTCAGTTATATCCATTAAATAATCATTATACGGATTATCCACGATTTGCGGTGAAGGAGAAGATGAGAAAAATAGCGAGTGCTTAATAGAAGATTGTTTTGCGCCTTGCAAATGTGTTTAGTAGTGAAGATACGTGTGAGTACAGGATAGCGTAGTAGCTGAAGCGCATGAGATAGCGTTTTATACTCATGGAGCCGATATACTGAGTATAATAGCGCGTTATCACATTTATCTTCCTCAGACCTCAAGATGAACCAAACGAGTCGAGGTGGATACATTCTCCCTTGCCTTCATCATTTATTTCATGCACAACTCCCACGCATCACCCTCTTGGCTACCAAAGATATTAAAGGGATAATAAAAAAAACCAATTGATTTCACGGAGAAAAAAAAATCAATAGAAATTATGAAAAACAATATGTAAAAGTTTCAAGGAAGGAAGACTGTATCGTGTAATGCTCACTCAACATTTCTACTCATACACCATCAATTTCTAGGGTAATTTATCAAAACAAAGGCTTATTCATATAGCGTCAATCACTTCCGGATTACACGATGGGAGGCTTTCGTATTTGAACAATGACGCTTACGATCCTCCGGGGTCCTCGAGTTGCGGAATAATAAAAAGAAGAGTGGCACGCATATAACCTAGGGTACCCCATTCCCAATCCCTTTGGCACGCGCGTGGGACGATTGATACGTCGAGACACACGTCGTTGAGAGTTATACATATATACATACATATAGGTATATAACTTGAACTCGACACGAAAGGAGAGGAGTACATTTCATCGGCGTTTCGTATATTTCAAGCATACGCATCATATATTTGTGGCACTATGCCATGCCAATATAATAAATTACCACAGACTAGATTGAGACGTTATGAATTTACGAATCGATTTACACTTTACCATCCCCTGAAGGCTGCAAATGTATTTCTATTTTTCACCCTACACTCTCGATTTTTTTGTAGAAATAGGATAAGAGTGTATGATCAATTTTCAAAAGAGATAATGATTCCTTGATTACTCTACTGTTTGCTGAAGAATAAGTTGCACAATCGGGTAGGACAGGCCTGGGAATATGCCCGCTCGTTGCCCAGAATAATGGGGAAAAGGGAAAAGAGAAGCCATCATCGACCCATTGGGTGTGCACAAGGGCAACCAAGGGGTCTTGTTGACTCAATGTTAATAAATCCCTTGCCACGAGTACGACGTGTTCCTCCTGTGTTTGTCTGGAGTCAATATTTTACCACAAACTTTTCCAAGTCGGCTGAAAATCGAGTTGCTGGAACAATCCGAAGATTGACGATGAGAACAACTATAAAATGATTCAACGGACATGTACCCTAGAAAGAAATCCACCTGTATCAATAAAAAAAAGAGAATTCCTCAACGAATAATAATGGATAGGTTATCTCTCACTCACTACATTGTACAAGATGTACAGTTGGAATGATGAAATCGCAACATATCATCATAGCCTTCTCCATTTTCTTCTCTATTTCTCTCGTCGGGGTTTACTCGGCACCGTGGATGAAAGCTTGCATCAAGCTCGATATAACTGTAATTAACCGCTTTTCAGTAGTCTACTCCTCTCTCGCATAAAAGATCCAACGTACGCACAAGCGAAGAGATTTTTTTTCAAAAGCCTTTTTCTAAAACCTCTAATATTCACCCTGAGTTGTGTCTTTCAAAACTTCACGCCATCTTTCTCGTTATAATATCGGTTAGTTTCGTGTACAGAAAAGGGAGTTTTTAGAGATTTTAAATTTAGTATAGGAATTTAAATGGTTTAAAGCGATGCAGGGCAATATATTAATCGGATTATCAAGCTGATTTCCCTCTGGAGTGAAGGGTATCCAGGGACATAGAGCTTGATAAACTCCCACTATGTTTCGAACCGTTTTCACCTGGTATTCTCCAGGGAGATTCAAAACTTTCCCGGATTCATGTTTTACTTTCACTCTATCGTTCCATGAAAAATGCCAGAAACAAATCACAACAAATGAGTGATTATCCCCCAATATCATTTGGCCGGAATAGCTAATTAATACAATTTTTGTAGTGAGGGTAAATAACACGAGCGCAAAAACAATTCAACGACATTCATGTTCACGAATGAGTTGTGTTCGCCTCTCAAATTTCCCGTGGGCCTCTGGTGGCAAGCCACAGGCTCGCCCAGTGGAAATAACTCTGAATTTCTATTCCAGTTTCCCGACTAAATAAAAAATAAAACCAAGATTAAACAATGTTAAGATTAAACAATCGAATAATAACTGAGAATATCTTCATCATCAGGATGGGATAGCAATAGCTTTAATAACAATGATGAACCCTCACGTTCGCGAGTATTAATTTAATTTGTTTGATGGAATGGCAATAAGAAACATGCCTCAGCACGTATACAGCCTTGAGGATGATCATTCCCCCTGAGATTCTACTCCCGGCCTAATATCCGGTCACACCTCATCACCACGATTGTCCTTATATTGATACAAAAGAAGTGGATGAAACCAATTCGTACGAAAACAAATTATCTCTTGGAAAACTCATGGAAGAAGGAAGCTAAAGAAAGCCCTATTTTTTCCCGATCTTATTGCAAGCCCATGGGGATATTATATTGGAAAAAGACTCAGAGACCATGCGATGAATTTTTCCTCATAAAGTCCCAAAGACTCTAATATTGCTACTGCAGAAACAAAACGAAGGCCAAGAATGCCAATATCCGTTTGAATTTTTTTTATTCTCTCTAACACATGTAAATTCAATTATCTGCAGAGAGAAAAATTCTTTCATTCTTTACTAAAATTGGAGGTTCAAATGGACCAGCTATGATGGAAAAATCATAATGTCCAATTAATAAATGGAGAAACTGTCACAAGGGTGATTTATTCTCGTCACGCATAATATTTCTGATAAAGTTGGAAGATATTCCATTCTCGCGCCTCCCTTTTCTCGCCTTCTGTGCTACCCTAATCAACTACGATTTGGCGTCTCGTTGAATTTGTATTCATGACTCGAACACGTTCGGCGTTTACACATGACTCGCTAGAAATTGCTTCCTTTTCACCCGCAATGGCAAAGAAAGTGAGAAAAAATTTTATTGAAAAAGAATTCTCGCTTAGCGCATGAGAAGAGATTTTCTGTTTTAACACAAAATCTCTCATATATACTGAAAAAGAAAGCTGCAAAGAGATTTGAAATAAAAATTTTTTTAAAATCGTAAGAGGAAAAATGGAAACGGGTTTTTGTCCTCGTTGTAGTCGTCGAAGTTTGCCCACCTGTAGCACATGAATCCTGAGCTACCGTGGTCAATGCAGGAAAAAAAGGCAGCGAGGAGTCTACCAGGCTCATTGGTATATCGGTATATACGTTTAAAGAAGAGGAAGCAGAGGGAGGAGAAAAGGAAAAAGAATGGAAACGCTGAGAGTGTCGGTTGCGGTTAACCGTAGGCGTTCGACAAGGTCCCAGGTATATAGCATACATTATCAACTTATATATAACGTCCATTGTATACACGCAAAGGTATACATCGAAATCCCAACAGCAGTCCCCCAGTCATTCTCTCGTATTTTTACAAGAGAAGTGAGTTTAAGGCTCCTCGTCTTCTTTACAACCCCGAGGAATTTCGTTTCATCTAATTGGCACTCGAGAAAGCGTGCAATTTTTCATTTTATCATTTAGATATTGAATTTATCGAGGAAATTGGTTCAATCGTTGTAGTAAATGCTCTCATAAAGTTTTACACTCATTCACGTTTAACTTGAGACTAGTTGATATTATTTATTTCAAGTGAGCTTTTCAAAAAATAAAATGGTAACGATGCACAAATGGTGAGAATAAAAGAAACTCGAAGAAAAATTAACGTGAATAACGAAGAGGGTGGATCAATGAAATCGTGTCAGGAGAATAAGAGTGAATGTGAGGGGTAGAGTTGAGAGGTTTTATGCTGAATCGTGTATTGGATTGTAAAGCACCAGAGTCTCGAATGCGTCTCCATGTGCCGGTGACCCGACCTCAATATCAACCCTTTCGAAATACATCCATCAACTGTGAAAATAAATAATTTACCTTTCAATATGTGCTTTTATTAATTAATAATAAAGTCAGTGGGATTAGTTGATTGAGCGCAACTCAATCAACGAGTTAATTAATATTCTGCCGGGCGGAAAATTAATAGAAAGAAATATTGAGGAAAACGAGAATAGCGAGACGATGGGGAAGAAAATGAAAGAGCATATCTTGCCTCGGAATACGTTGAAGATAGAATTGATGAGCATTAATGAAATCGAGATGTATATTTCGCCTCGGTCAGTTAATACGCCTTCTCATGTACATGCCTCATCGTGTATACCCCCTGTGCGTATTGAGTGCCACACCGGTTGATCGATCTCATTTGAGATACAGCCATTTGCTACTCTCATTACACGCTTACCTGCCTCCATTACTCGTTTATCGAGTACAACTAATCGAAATTATGATTTTTAGATTAAAACACATTTTGCCGGGAGTTTGAGTAAAGAGATAAGTACTTTATATAATGTCCAGAACCCCCTTAAAAAAATGATTTACCAGAGGGAGAAGAATATTCTTTTTTTTTCAACGGAATAGCTTTTTCGAAAATTCCCTCACTTTTCCTGTTAATTTTCTAGCTAGATTAACAATACAAATGCCATTTTCCTCGATTAAAAAAAAAATAAATAAATAACCGACTGTCTCATTACCTCTCGAGACGCACATCATTAATGTCAGGTATACATATACGCGATGTATCGTGTAACCTCAAAAGTGTATGTCTGACCACTTGGGGCAACCACTCCAGGCGCTTCAAACGCATGTAAACCCAGGAGATAGCTATCGATCTCCCGCTGCTCCGTACGTTTCATCTTATTTCAGAGCTTGGTCTGTGTTGATTTCTTCCATTTCTCTTCCTTTTTTCCTTCATCTATTTATTTATTTTCCCTGAATATTTTCGAATGCCGAGAAGAGGTGGGTCTACCTCCACTTGTGACTCAAGCTATTTATCAAACTGAGCTTTCTCATGCCTCTCGAATGTGGGAAGGAATTACTCACACCATGTAGGATAAAAAATCAAAAGCTTGCAAATTATTACAGAGAATGAATAATTGACAGGGGCGATAAAAAATAGTTATACTTATTTTTCTTTATTTTTCTAACGTAGAGAATATTTTCAGTTAGATTCTCGAGATTTATAGACGTGTATCGCCACGTTTTGGTGTCAGGTTTCAATTAAATATGATCGATGACACGCCTCCTTTTGTTCCCTCACAAGTATGGACCGCGTGCTTTTGAATTGCCAAACATATTTGTTGGAGGTGAAACTTTTTTCTCCTGTATATTCGTATTAAAAAAAAATTCACAGTATAAAAGACTCCTTTTGACCGCGTGATAAATTTCTTGCGGGTTAGGAAAGGGGGGAAAAAATGGTGGCCGAGGATCCGAGGTAATCGATTCATCGGAATAACAGGAGGAACGAGCAGAGAGAGGTCCTTCCCCAGTGTCAGCCGCTATCTCCTTTCTACAATATATTTTTTTTTTTTCTATTCTTCGAGCTGAGAAAAAAAAAAGAAATTTTCAAAGGCCATTCACTTGCCAATGAAATGTTAGAATGAGTTATCTGTCAATATTCTCGCCAGATTGTCTGAGGGAAAAATAATTCACCGCAAGTAGTCCATCTGAATCGGGAATTCGAGCGATCGAATTCACGCCACGTACAACCAACGCTGGCGTTGGTAACTTTTCGGGAAAAAGGTAGACACGAAGTTAGATGTATCTCGCAAATTCGATTCCCAATAGCAAAGTCCCACAGTAGATAAAGAGAGAGGGAGATAACGAAAGCCAGGCAGGGGAGCTTTGTGCAATAGCAGGCACACGTCCCAAAGCATCAAGAGACTGCGAAACGGCAGAACTGAGGGGAAATCACGTAGGAGGACGAGGCGAGAATTCAGGGAAAAAAGAAACTGACGCAAAAGGAAAGAAGAAAAAAAATTGTGGAATAAAAATAAAGAAGAATACATCCCACGGTGCGATACTTGGTGGTAATTGGTCTTGACTCTTTGGCCCTTTTTCGTCTTATTCTTCCGTCCATTGGTTTCTCTCTGTTTCCTGTATCCCTTGGCGTAACTTCGGTGCTCGAAGATATTGAAAAGATTCCAGTCTCGATTTTCTACCGAAAGAGGCGAAAGATAAAAAAAAAAATGCCCCTATTGGGTTGATGCTCCACGAATAGCGGGTGAGAGGAGGAGAGAAGCGGGAGGTTGTTTCCGAGGCCCAGCCGGGGAGTCTGTTATTTGGTTTTCCCTCGGGCACATTTTTCGTCACGTTATTTATTCGCACTGAGGGACTCGACCCCAGTGGAGAGTCATTTCCTGTGTCGAGAGTATACTGTTTTGTTTACGTATTTTTTTTATACTTTTTTTATTCCCTTTCTTTGGAAATGATTCCCTCTTTATCTGATGTCTGTGTCCTAGCAATGAAGTACCCCTTGTGTAGATAATTTAAATTTGAGCCTTTAATAATCCCAAGATATTGTTTTTTATTACGCTGTGCCAATCGCTTCTACCCCCAACCCACTTATATATGTCAAAACAAAGTAGTGAAAACATACAGGACTCCAGTGCTTTATAAGCTTCTTACTGGAGTCTCATTGACTGATTGAAGGCTTTCGTCGTTCCTATCTCTACTGTATTGAACGAAAGCAGGTCTAATTGGTGTAATCTGATTAAAACAGAAAAGCAAACTTGAGTTAATGAAGCTAAACCTATGATGCACGCACTCTATTTTCTATATTTCTGTCAAGGAAAAGCAATTAGAGATTGGTGAAAAATTTACATGACAAGTTTCGTACCTAGACCCTTCACAATTGCAATGGAGTTTAGGGAGTCGCAGAAAGAAAGAGAGAGAGGGTTAAAAATGCGACTCGAGCGAGACTAATAGTGCTGATCCTGCCGAGCAAGTTGTCTTTTCCGCGGTAGCTTCAGGTCTCCAACTAAGTGGCGGCTAATGAATATGCTAACGTGTGCGAAAACGGGTCACAAAGCTTTGTACAATGGTTTTGTTGGGTTCAAGCACCTTACTGAGAGAATTAAGCTGTCTCGTAACACTTGAACAGTCCTACTTTTATTTATCTTTCCAACAATCTCCGAGAAAATGACACCTCTGTTTTTGCATTATTTTTTTAAGAATTCACATGAGTGGTCCAGTGTAAATTACTGTTTATACTACTTCAACTGATCAACTGATTATAAAATGTTTCATTTGTTATTGCAGAAAAGTCAATTTTAGGTAAAGACATAAAATTTCCGGCTTTACAGAGGTCTCATTATATACATATATGTATAAATCGGAGACTGGAATATTGAGAGCGGGTTTCGTTTGTTGTTTACGTAACCCTTGCCCTTTGGGGACAAACTGGTTTAAGTAAACGGAAAAAAATGTTACAAGGAAGAAGATATAAAGGTGAAGGGACGCAAGAGAGACACGAAGACTTGCGGGTTTCATGGAGATTCGTTCACGAGGGTTTACGGTCACGCGTACAGGACAAACACAAGATGAGATGAAGGGACAGGGGCAAGGGAAAAAGTTTCTAATATTACAGTACATGCCCCGAGGACTGACATGCATGCTTCACTTGTGTATTTTGTGCAGTGGTAACTGTGTTTTGATGTGTATATGTCCGTGAAATGATGCGCGCTGAGCTTTATGAAACGATGAGGGTACATCAGATAATGATGCGAATGTTCAAACAGATGTTTTACCATCTTTGAAACTGGGTTGACAGAAGAGATTTAGTGTTTCTCTCGGGGAGACACAATTAGTTGTGTCAATAGGATTTTTTTTCTTTTTTTTTTCACGAAAGTAATAATAAAGGAAAGCATGTAAATGGGGAATTGATATTTGTGGGCACTGGGGTATTGGATTGTTGCGGTCCGAGTCTACAATTCCTTGGGGCGGTCTCGTGGTTCTGCATCCAGAGACGATGGATGGATTTCAATGTGAATCCGAACATTGCAAGGGTTATACATGACAGCCTGAATTTAACAGGGATTTGAAGTAGTGGAGGAGGCATTACTCACGTTTACAAGCCTTGCGGTGGGTGATCGGTTTGGTTGGATCTCTGTAGTAGCCCTCCCGGCAATAATGGCAGTGTCTTCCAGCGGTAAAGTGTCGACACTGGAGGCACACGCCTCCGCTCACTCGACCAGACAATTTGTACAGCTCGACGTTAAAACGGCATTTCCTAGCATGAAGATTGCAATTGCAAACTGAAAACAAATACAAAAAGATGAGTATTTTTACATCTACACGCACCATTTTAAATATTTATTCCGATTACGTAATCTTGAAAAGTCCAATGTGGCTTCGATCGAACTCTTGATAAGCCTATCTACCTGCTTTGGGAATTCATTTCAAGTGGGCCATGCCGACTGACCTCGCACACAGATCCCTTTTTTCTCTATTAGCCAATTTAAGTCTAACTGAGCATTCCCTTCGCCAGTAGAAATGAAAGATTTAAATCAGACGGATGATCAGTTTTTTTGTACGTTCTAAGACGAAGCCTGTCATATTTCATTTGAAATAATTGACCGTGCATGGGCTTGTATTTAGTAATTTGGAACGATCATCGAATAAAAAATAAATGAATCAAAAATGAGATATCTCAATAAAGATCAAGCTATTAACTCGGTGAGCGATCAACGATTATTTGTATAAACTTTTTGGTAAAATCGCCAATTCCCTGACCTCCTGTTATTAGCCAATACGCCGCTGTATTGCCCCAGGGTATATTTTTCGATCCTCTCCATAAGATTACTGTTTTTATAAGACCGATTCATCTCAGCAATGACGGATCGACAGTGGCAGACAATTTTTCATCTCATCTTTCTTCGCACTTTTTTTTTTTAAATCCTCTTTCGCTCCTGCTGATTTTATTCATGACGCGTTTGTAATAATCGACAGGTGATGCTGCCTCAGCTTTTATCATTTTCCATTATAGCGAAAGAAACTAGAGAAATTCTCCAGATATATATCCTAAAAAAGACAGGTATAATAAAAATGAAAAATCAACCAGTTAACAAATTCCAATTCTCAATGAATTTACATATTGTCTCGCTATCGGTAAACAAGTGGGAGGACTTGAGACATAACACTTGGCATTTCTTGGGTTATGCGCGGATATACGAGGAGGATTTTTATTTTCTCTCTTGTCGTTACAGCTTTAGCAGTTCTCTTTTTCTCATCCCTGTTTGGGTTTATCGCAACCCCACTGATAAAATTCTCATTCATCGTGACACTTTTATGTATGAAAACTCGATTCATTCTTACAACGCCTTTAATCTCTTCAACCATTGTATTGATTACTATGATTAATTGGGATTGAAAATTATGTTCACGTTGGAGCTCAATTTTTAATCAAGTTAATATTCTGCCTGTTCTCCTCTATAAAAATGAGAAGAGAGAATAAAATATCTGACCTCAACCTCGGCCGCATGTATAGATACGGATTATTAATGCAGCATTGCAGAACCTCGTGGGGGCTTATTTCCATGTCCTATCTACATTGGCGCTGGAACGGAAGTTAGCAAGACGTAGGTGGATGATTTGATGTCGGTAACACGAGTTGGGTAAAAAAAAAAAACAAAATATAACATGCACCTTCGGGTTATGCGTATGAGGAACACCTGTGTTATAAGAGTATAAGCCATCTTCACGATATATCTCAGCACCAGGTGGTGAAGGTGAAGCGATTTCCCTCGGTCTTATGATCGGCACTTATCCCTCATTTTCGATTCGACAGGCTTATGCAACCTTTCCTCGATATTTTTGATATTTAATTAAAGTGACAGATTTTTGGCACTCGTCTCCATCCACCAGAGGCACTCATGCTCACCATACGTTCACATCATGCATACGGCTTCTATATCGTCGAGTTGAGCGTCTCCGAGGCACTCGGCAGTGGGTGGTACCTTAAACGGATTACACGACACATCTCCTGTTGAAAAGGCAAGAGACGAAGAATAGGTGAGAGCCATGCCGTAGACAAAGGCAAAGGGCCAAGCTGGCTCGATTTAGGGACGGCTGTCGTAAGAGGGAGAACTGTTAATTGATCTTGTTACCAACTCTATCAGTGCCGATAGCGCTCACTAATATATATGCATCGAATAAATTCTCGGTGACAAAGTCCATTTACTCAACGATATTACAATATTTATTATATTGCATCCGTAAACCCTAAACATAAAATGTATTTGGGAAGGTTAAAATTTTTTAAGAGACATCAGAAATTTACATGTTTAACGGTGTCACCGCGAGACACGTGTAAAATTCGCAGGCATGAAATCGCGTTAGAAGCTTACGGGATTTATAGGAATTAAAATCGTTCGGCTAACAGCGTGTTCTACTCACACATGCACACTCATCACAACTACCTTTATTTGAAAGGGGGTTTTTTTTTTTTGCACAAAGGGAAAGGGATGGCACGGTTACTCAGTCGTCAACAGCGACGAGGCGCGAGAATGTTTCGACGCTAACGTAAATCTGAATTAAGCCGCATTCTCATTATGCCCTGTGCAACTCGCTGGAGATTTAAATTTGATTCGTAATGCCATTTCATTAAGTTTAATATTTGATCAGCTGGGGGGCCACAATGTAATATTCTCCCGTTGCGTACACTCAACGTCTACGTATATGTAATTAACGAAAAAAACGTGAAGAGAGAGATGAAATTCTCCCCTCTCCATTTATTGGCCCATCCGGTGATTGATTGCAATTCTTCGAGCACTCGGGGTTTTATGAAAACACTGTTTGTCGAAATGCAAATTAACGTGAAAATTATTTTATCGGTTACTGGCATTGTATTTATATATGTTTCTTTTTTTTTACACAGAGAAAAAAATAAAAAATGGCCAATCAGAAGTAAAATTGGATAGAATCTAATTTGTAAATTGCTGTACGTGAAAAAAAAGTTGCATTTTTCAATATATAATAATTTGGAAAGTTTTTCTGTAACATTGTACTTCTCTAGAAAAAAATACATAAAATTTGAACAATTGATGTTTCCAATATCTGACTGTGTTTGTGAATGATTCAAGAAGTTTCACGTATGGAGTATCGATCGTGCAACTCTCGTTAGTGGACCGTAACAATACTATCACCGTTTTCAGCGCATCGTGATATAAATGCCTCGTTAGTCACTCGCGTGTCATAGCAGTTGTGCCAAGTGGGCGTCCACTGTTGAAAATAGTGGGTTGATATGCTTCTCGTCATTTTTTAAAATTTTTTTATTTCGTTTTGTCGATTGCCTGCATTTTGGACAACAGTATAGAACCAATGGATATCATACATTCGCGACATTCTGGTATCTCGCGATAGATTGGTGGAAATGTTCATCATATTTTAGTTTCATTCGAATATTCCAACTTTTTCCATTACATCCGAATTTTGTAAAATGGCAAAGTTTTTCTGGTGGCTAATGTTTTTTGTATAAAGTAAAAACATTATATAACTGTATTTTAACTTCCATTTCTTCTTCCTGGGAATGATTTATTCGACGTTTACTCGCAGATTTTAAACTCTCATTAACAAGGCGCAGTGGGCTGGACAAGCGCGCATAGCTTCAACATTTCACCTCCATCATTCTCATTAACCCTTCTTTTTCATAATCCTTGAGCTTGGAGTTTCCCCCTATCATATGAAGGGAAAATGAACGATAAGAGATGAAAAAAACGGCAATATATATCTCTAATATATACATATAATTTTTTATATGTAATATATGTCTATGCACTTTCGAAAATATGAATTTTCCGTCTGGTCGATGGAAAAATGTACAAAACGTTGGGATCGATGCTTGATGTATAATGTCATTAGGCTAACTATATGTTTAACCCTTCTTTATTCACCCCTTGACAGATTGTCGCGTAGAATGTATTGGCAACCACTATTGTCTTGGCGCATAAATGTCAGATACGAGGACCGCACAGGAGGTCAACTCTGGTGAAATTTATATCTTTCATTATGCTCAACAACAAACCAATTGTCGGCCGTGAGAAAGGTGGGAGGCGGTAATTACTGGCAAGGCAAAATAATACCTGTGAGTTGAAAAAATATGAGAAGATTTGCCCTTATCTTGTAATTTTTCAAAGTTAGATTTCCAATTTTTCTATTTTTTATTGGAGAGTAGAATTTCTTGCTCAATTAACAGCAGTGAAGTCGACAAGAATTGTAATAGGCGTGACAAATGCTTGGCCACTGAGCTTGCTAACTAAACTAAACTAAAACCAGCGTTACCATATCCTACATAAACGCAGGTGCCCAGAAGCCGAGTATAACTTGGATAATAAATATACTAGTTTCTTGGACGCACACGCCGGAGCAATATTTCTCATCATCTTATGTTCACTCACTTTATTGATTTTTTCTCCAACTATGGAAAAGATTGACTAGAGAATTTCATAAATTTAAAACTGTCAGAGAAGTTGTTAAGAATGTTTGTCTAGTAGGAGAACATCAATTGGCCCGAGGGGTGGAAACCAGACGTGCAGTAAGTCGTGGTGAAATTAGTGGGACAGAGTGATGGGAAAGAAGAGAGAGAGAGATGAAAAGAAAAAGGGCCCAGAGGGCTAGGTTGTGGATTTACCCACTGAGAGAAACTGTCCGTCGTAAGTGCGAATTTGTCCCGAGGGTCTACTTGAGCTCGTCTCGGGGAAAATCTCTGGAAATTTCGTATCTTCTGAAGTAGCTTGGAGCGATGTAAAAAAAATCACATATTTACGGATATACAAGTCCACAGAGTCCACGAAAATATTCAATAATATTTATACGAGAAAAAAAAACGTTCAAATAAGATTTTACCATGTAATCAGCATAGCCAAATGTAATAAAAAATGAGGAGTGTTGAAAATGAAACTAAACGAATTTTCGTTTTGATGCGAGACTGTCTGCAAAATTATCAAATGTATAAAATAATAAAACACCATGGATCACGTTTGGGTAGCATTTAAAATATGAGGCTTGACGTAAATCGATGCTTCTATTTTGCATTCCTGGCGAGTTAGCCCCCCACTGTGAGTGGTATACGTACCATTTTGCTAACACAACCACCCGCTTATTTATACCCAAACCCGTAACGGGGCGATGAGGCCGGACTTAAGGGCCAAGGGTTTGAAATAAAGTGGAAATTAAAAAAACAATGGCACGACAACCCAAGCTGATGGGAGTGTAAACAAGGAGATAATAGCTTTTTTTGCACATAAATATAGCCGATGATATGATTTCTGAGGTTCTTAGGAGAATGAAAATACTTGAAAATTGGGAAAATTCAATTGAATGTCCTCTTTAATTGTCATGCTAGCGTTGAAAATTGAAATGCCTGAGTTATTCAAATTTTGCAACATGTTTAACAGTGTACGGTCCAGAGAAAAGATTTTTTTTCCAAATTCAAGTGGGAAAGGGAGCTGCAAAGATACGCGCGGTTTGTACTTGTCTGTTTACACAGTAAATATATCAATGAATTTACGATCCAAACTGATCCCTAATGGCCTCGCAAACAGATCTTCCGTCGGAGAATGCGCGCGTGTTATTTTCCATCCTTTTCTCTCTTTGGCTTGAAACACCGAGTACAAACTATTAATTCGTTTCATGCTGCTGCAAAGTGGTGTATACATATAATGCTGAAGAGCATCGTGTTAACGAGACTATTTTCCGTGTAGAAATGGTTTTATAATTTTTTTTGGGAAATGCCCCTCAACAAGAAGCAGAATTATCAACATGGCATTCTATTAACATACATGTCGATGGATTATTGATCGATTATCGTTGATTAATATAAATAACTTAATTTCTCCCCTGATTTTTTTATACCGACATTAGCTTGGATTTCGAAAGCGAAGGGCTCTAACATATTTTTTCCGCTTTTTTAGTTAAAGCTAAAATAAATGTATATAAAGAGAAATCTGATCGGAAAGCCGTATCTGTTCCTCATCCACAGGAGCCAATATTATTTTTCCGTAAAGCTTCTCATCTTTGTATAAACTGAACGCTAGGAGTGTGCTATGAAGTGTTTGCATTGCGTCACTCAAAACCGGGTGTCTTGGTTGGACAGGAAGCTAAGGCCCCTGAATAGGGGACCGCACCTTGTTTTTTTTTTATAGGGCCCCATGCAGATCCCATCTCGTATCTAAATACTGGAACGTCGCTCCGTCACCTTTAGTATTTTCCTCTCTCTCATTAACAATGAAAT
Source organism: Diachasmimorpha longicaudata (assembly GCF_034640455.1). Taxonomy (NCBI): domain Eukaryota; kingdom Metazoa; phylum Arthropoda; class Insecta; order Hymenoptera; family Braconidae; genus Diachasmimorpha; species Diachasmimorpha longicaudata. The sequence continues at coordinate 3,532,030 of NC_087243.1, forward strand.
ATTGATTTAAAAAAAAACACACACATTTCCGAAGGAGTATAGCCAAGGATAGGTCCGGCATAGCCAGCGCTAAGCAGTGGGAGAAAATTAAGCTCGCTTCAAAATGACTCGATTTGAAAGATAGGATGTTGAAAAATACATGCTTATCCCATATAATTAAATAATCAAACAAATATCAAATTGGATTTTTTCAACAAACGTACAATATTTCGTCTGGGATTGCATCGCACGCTCCCCACGATGATTTTCTCTCTCTTCAAGGTGTGTCATCCTTGAATGTCATGCACGTAATGACAGAGGAAGACTCACCCACTCCATTGAATCAGTATCAACTGATGGGGCTTTTTATTTATTTATTTTTTTCTACCCGAAGATGGACGATAACAGCTGAATGGGAAAATTTCATTTCCATCCATTAGTAAAAATGCACTCAGTGCTAAAAGTAATTTTAAACTGAACAGCGAGAGAAAGAAAGAGATTGTGCAAAAGAGAAAAATATAAAATGAGGGAAAAGCAATGTACATGTGCTGGACACAAAGAACATGAGGATTTTTGCCGGTATAAGAATCAAGCGCGCACTGGCAGCGCTAATCTATTTTCGCCCTAGGCCTGAGCGTGCCCCTGACACCAACTATGATTTCAGGCCTTTGTATGTATATGTATGACTGCATTATCCACCCTTTATCCCCCTGTAGTTGTTACTTTCAGACTGAAGTGAAAGACCAATGGAGAGTAAGAGGGTAGTTGGGGATCTATAGCCTGCGGCGGCTGAGTTGATAAAAACCGCAGAAAAATCAGAATATTTTCTTCACACATGATCAGATAGCAATTCCATGTAATATAATTCTTTTTAATGGAAAATCTCTCATTAGATTTCATACTCTATTAATGAATGAGAATGGAGATCTGTAGAGGGCCTTAATATACATTGAAAAAAGCTTCGAGAAAAATGTAGTATAATGGAATAAACACGTGGAAAATATTGTTATTATAAAGCGTCATGTGAGGGTAGTTATTGTAAGGAGCGAAAATGAAATGTGAGAGTGGACAAAAAAGAACGGTAGAATCCCCAACGGTGTGGTCTTGGAGATACCGTCCGGACGGCCCGATAACCATTGCCACGGGTGGTCTCTTCTCTTTACGCACTTTACGTGCCAACGCCTACACATTCCTCCTCACACATGTGCCAAGGTAGCCACATGTATGACAATGCCCCTATTGGTAAGGATAATTATTGATATTGATATGAATATTAAAGTAAAGAGCAGAAAATCCGTGGATCATGGCATGTTTTACTACAGAATAAATCAATTATTGAGTGAGAAAAACCCAGCAATATCCATCCTCGCTCAGTGAATACAACTTACGGGGTTTCCCAAACAGTGATTTCGGATAATTCCCATTGAAGGAAGTTTGTAAAGCCCATGCAAATACCCCAACCTATGCGAGTCCATAGACCTCGAAGAGGTCATGTACTAGTGCTCACTGATATCGACGTATTGAACGACTCCATGTATCGTCTTGTGAGCACCATATCACACGTCATGCAGTTTATATACTAGCAACAAATCACGATAAATCCATGGAAGCCTCAAAGTATGTTAAGTTTCTCAACGTCACGTCTCACCGTTCTAGGACGGAGAAAATAAATCTTTTCCTTTCCAAAAGAAAAAATTATTCAGCTCTTTTATATAGAGTTGCCACAACGTTTAGTTTCCCCCCTCTTATGCGCTTCAATGATTTTTCCGCTCCCGGATTTCACAGATTTGTTTAATACATAGGGGCAACCGGATTTGTATTGACATTCGATCTCTCCCCGCCGTAAGTTTTCCATAGCAGTAGATTTTCAAGTTTAAATATTTATCCCGATATTTTTTTCTGGCTGCTTATCTTTTCCCTATTTTTCTTCATTTTTTTTATTTTACTTTGTCATTCTACTTCAACAACCGAAAGACTCTTTGAAACTTTCAAGTAGCAAAGTTTGACAGCGGCATTAAAGGGATATTCGTGTTACCGGAGAAATGTTCCACTGTATTATCATTATAAGCCAAAAGAGAGGTAAAAAGAAACGGATGGATAAGTGGAAAGAATCCTCTAGGCGAAGAAATAAAAATAAATAAAGAATAAGAATCGAAGCTCTCCAATGTGCTACAAGGGTTTCTCCCCCTATCAAACGATAAGCAAATAAATAGAGATGACAGGAGAAAGAAAAGACATCAGTGGCGGTTCTGAAGGCCCTATGATCGTTATTAGTTATGCTGAAGGAGAGAACCTGTGTTGTCTCCTCAAGAATAAAAAAATAAATGGGCGAAAATGATTTTAAACCAGTTTTGCGAATGTCGACGGCTTGGAATGAAAATTCTTACGTGTTTCTATAATTACCATGAGGCACAGAAAATGCTTTATTTGTAAATGCTAATCACCTGACTAGTCAAATCCTCTTTATTCCATCATCAAGTTACGACTTTATATCTGCGCTGATGATTTTTTTTATACCTCATCATGGATTTAATATATTAGTGGGTTAATAAGATGGGAAGATATTTTAATGCATATAATGAAATTGTTAGTGTAAAATGTAAGATGACGGTAAAAATGGAAAATCTGCATTAATGGCATTCATTTTGAGGATAAAAGAGGTGACTTGGCGTAGAGATATACCGCGGAAGCACCTGTGTTGCCGTCGAGTGAACGTCGAGGATGAAACGGGTCCCCGGGCGATGTTCCAACCATTTTCCCCTTGCATTTTGTGCATATGCAGTTGGTGCATTTATTCCGTACGCCTTCTTCTCAACCATGTTATAATGTAGGTGAGTATGTACGGTAACGAAAATGTGCGTCGCTGCTGAGAAGCAACAGAGAGAATGAAAAAGAAAAAAAAATGCAGACATGGCAGACCGCGTGGCAGCCGACTGCTACTCTTTAGCCAATTTATTTATACTCTCCTGCGGTGTGACTTGATCTCTGATTTTACCCAATGAATCTCATGAGAGGCTTCAATGCTTTGCGTCAACGTATATATTATTATTATTATTATTATTATTATATTTCATTCGGGAAATTTTACTAAACGTTAAACCTGTATATAGTTCATCAACATCATAAAAATTGTTGAACATGGTTGAAGAAGAGAGACTCCTCAATAAGATGATTTCAAGTTTCATCTTTAAATGTACCAAGATAAATAACAGGTCCTAATTTAATATTTGTTTTATTTAATTTTATTTCCCCTAACTGGTTTCGTTGCTCATCAACCAGCACCTTCGACACGGAGAGCGCGATGTCTTTCCCACCCGCTGGGCGTACATAATTGCTTAATTAAAAACTACCAAAAGACCATTGGCATCCAGAAAATACAAATCTTGTTTTATTTCTTCTTTAATATCAGCCCTCAAACCGTCATTATTAAACCATTTTCGGCAAATTTCAATGGAATTTCGTAATGTCGATTTCTTAAATATATTGCACTTGGAATTAGATTGAAAGTCTGGACTTGGTTGGTTCGATAGAGAGGCGGCTTGTAAGCCTCTCGCTTCTCCTTTCTGTAGCCGTCCGAACGCGCAGATGGAAAGAAAAATAGACAAATTCAATGGCAAGCCTTTCGATCTCTCGTCGACGAGCACTTATCTTGTTTTCAAAAGCTATCCTGGTAAATTTATCGGCTCATCGAAAGCATGTCCTATTCTTCGAACTCTATCCTTAGTTACTGAGTTTGGTATTAAAAGTATCATTGTCAGTTAAGAACAGACAAATAGCTACCCGCAAATAAAAATTCAATGCAAGTTATCAAAAAAATAAAACGCGAATATTTCGTGAAAATGCTATATATTTTTGCATTAATGTTACTCTTCCACTTAATACTCTGAACATGGTATATTTATATATGTTTTGCTTATAGAAGAGGTATGAAATATCAAGATGAGATCCAAAAGCACAAAAAAGAGGGGAGGAGTAGGGGGTGACGTTCATGCAAGCTCTCAAGTAGCAAGAAATATTCAATTTAAAATGTAAATTACGGACGAATATTCGCCCAGGCGAAAAGCAACCAAAATATTCGCGAAATTAAAATGTAATTTAATTCGTCGACTGGGTGTAAATACTCTCTACATTTTTACAGAATTTTCTCTCTCCCATTTTCGCATTTATTTATATTATTTTTTACTGCTCCAAGGTAACGCCCAGTGTGCTGTAGATATTTATCAAATATCATAATTCATAGTTTTGTGAAAAATTAATAATTCCCAAGAGAAAATTCTAATGACTCTGTTTTATAGTATTAGAAAAATTCTGAGTGAACAGCCGGCGTTTAGTATCTAAATGACACGCGGAAAAATTAAGTCTTATCGATTCGAAATGATTTGAGAGGGTGGTTTTGCCCCCTTAGAAGCTTTTGATTTAGTGTGGAGATGCGCGAGTGGTAAAGGCCCGAAGGATACCTTAGCTTTCAGTATACAGAACATACTCACGGTTCGCCGCGTCGAATTAAGGAGGGTGAATGGGGCAGAAGGGGATGAAAACCGGTGAGGAAACAGAGAGAGAGAGAGAGAGGGAGAGGACTCGATCGTGAGTAAACCCAACACTGGGATTGCCTGGCTGACAAATAAAACCATGTGACTTTTTTTTTCCACATATTCTCGACATGTTTTCTATCCCCATGCACAAATCAATGCTCTTTCACTGGATATATTTTTGAGCACATATATTGTAGATTGGGAAATTCATATCCATCGTGCCTTGTATGCAGTAAGGAGAAAAAATTTTGTTCGTTCACTAGTCAATTATCTTTGAAATGATAAAAAAAATGCTGAGTTAATTGATTTCAATCATCCATAGAGCTAACAGAGGGAAGAAATAATGAATTCATCATTTTTGCGTTGCATGAGTCTTTGTTGAATGGCGATCTTGACCTATTTATAGCCTTATCAGATGCCGACGGAATATGTGTGGAGATAAAGGGGTGGCTTTGGAGAATTAATTAGTCCCTATCGGTTTTTTAGACCGATATCAATTAATTATACTGTATATACATATTTGTGAAAGGAATGCGCTTTGGTATTGGTTCGAAAGATTTTTGGACTTTAAATGAATAAATAATGGTCATTAGACTTACCCTTGCACTCATTAGCATCTCTGGCAGTAGCTCTAGCCCAGGGCCTATCGAAATGGAAGGGTTTACATCTCTCGCAATCTCGTCCCGCGGTATTGTGCTTGCACTCACAAGCCAACTCTCCGTCCTTCGCCTGGGAGCATTTAGATGCATGTCCATTACACTTGCATCTACCACCAACAGCAAAATCAGATACAGCATAATGATGAGCCATAGTAGTTGCACCATTGGCCGTTATGAGAGTGGTAGGGGTAACTTCGGGATGAAAATTCATCTCCTGCACATCGAGAGCATCATTGTTGACCATTTCCTGAGGTGCAAGTACCTGATGCACAGACGGTAGTACAGTCACCAGGGGTTCCAGATGCAGAAGATTAAGCTTGTTCTTTATTTTCTCTTCGCGTTCTCTCTCCCGTTTCGTTAATTCCTCAATGCCAAGATTCTCATTGGAGATGTCCGGTTGAGGCATGTGGAGACGGTTGAAAACAACTCTGATATCAGTGGCTGTCACCCAATCCTGAAGAACCGGTGAGTTGTCGAAATCAGCTGCCGATGGTCTGCCCTCAAGAGTACTGAAGGCTATTCGTCCAACAGGGCCTGAACCCTCTCCTCCAGTGAATCTATGACTATCGGTGCATCGAGCCTCTTGTTCGTTGGCTTTGGTAATGGTGGCACGATTCGCACGTCCATATACTCTTCTGCATTGTGACGAGTAAAATTGAAAGGGTTGCCAGGTTTTTCCGTAATCCATGGATTTATAGATCGCTATTGAGTCGGGTTTAGCCGCTTTTGGGCAAAATTGAAGGCTGACATAGGTCAGTTCATACTTTTTAGCCAGTGAGAGGGTCAATGTAATATTGTCCGGTGGTGCATTGAAGCTTTGAGAGTTTACCAACGGCTCCGATCGCCAACAAGTTACGTTGTTCGGATTGTTGAGGTCTGTTAAATAACTCGAGGGAAATCTTTTTCTCGGTGTATTATCATCACAAATATGGCACTGACCCAGTCCACTAATGCCAGATGTCTGTTCAACAACATCGCAATAGCGCGTTGGTCCCCCTACACCGCACGTGGAAGATGTCTCTACTGTTGCACCAAAAGCAGCATTGACAAAGTCCGGTATGCAACGACGTGGACGATCCTCGTCGTAACACGGATCTGCAGGTATTTGTTGACTTGAAAACATTTTTGCAAAAATCTCACCACCACCTGCCGCCATTTTTATCCACACCATCAGAAGTAACGCCAGGTAATACATCTTTCCGCCGACATTTGAGGGCATTTCAATGGCGTCGTTTTGTTTTCTCTCTTTACGCGGGAAATTCTTAATGTTTATTTCTCTCTAGCTTTATGTTTTATTCTGCCATCGAGTCGAGCGATTTCGAGGATCACATTATTAATAAAACAACAAGAGTCACTCAATTTTTTAACGATTTCTCACTCTTCTCACTAACACTTTTCGTAGTAGCTGACAACAATGGTCTTGCCGCTGTGACGGACTGCCACTAACTGAGCGACGGTCACGGCACACGTCCAAGTCAAAGTCCCTCCCTGAAAGCTCAACTCCCCTACCGTCCGTAACACGAGCGCCAATCGGGTGACTGTAGGGAGTTGAGTTGTGTTTCTCTTTCCCCCCCAGTTCTTGGTTCGGTACACACGCATTTTAGTTTAGTCGGAGGGATCACGAGGGATGCTCCGCGCCAACGCGCACTTTTCAGATGTTCCATCATTAGAATGATGATTCAATTTTCATTAATCCAGTGGAATAATTTCCAATATTTCTATCACGCTTATCAAATATTATTTTTATTTTATACATGAATTCCTTTTGCTGTAAAAAAAAACAAATATAGTTCCATTAAGTAATATCGGTATAGGAATATATATATATATTTACTATTTATAATACATAACAAATAGTAGATAGATTAATTATTCTTTCATGAAAAAAATTATAATGTTTTTGTCTCTTTAATGAAAAAACATTACCAATTGATTAAACTTTACTTTTGTAATAATTAAGACGTCAACGTTCATTTTGCAAATTTGAGATAATTGCCAATTTGTAAAGTAACCGCCCATAATCGACACGCAAAGAATCGGCACTTTATAGTTATATAGTTAAAAAGCCAGTCGACCCGAGATAGTGGTGGTGGTGGTTTGGGTTTCAACAACAAAGCAATTGGGAGAAGTTCAAACTGGTGAATCTCTCACAAAGGGTGTTATTGTGAGACGCCTTAGTTTTTTTAGAATGGGCAGTCGATTATATGAATAGAAAGGAGATGCGAATGGGAAAGAAAAGAAATCCAAAGGATCAAATTAGAGCGAATTATACAGAAAATGTCTCAAGATGGGAAATTATAGGTATTTTGAAGGGATAAAGGGGCCAAACTGGTTTAGGTATACTGAAACTATGAGAGTATTTCATAAATCGATCATCAAAGAGATGCTGATTTGATTGATTAATGTTACAAAGTGATTTTAACGGTACGGAACAAAGTCTCCTTTAGGCGGAGGATAATGACAATGACTTCCGGAGTTAGAAAAAAATTCATATCCAGGCACATTTCGTTATTCATACGCTGGATGAATTTATGTAATCTGCAGGTATCAGCTTGAGGCACGGGGTTGAGGCGTGATAGTGCGCCTGACGCTTGGATTAAGCATTACCTTCGAAGCTCTCAGCGTTATGAACTTTTGAAAGCGTCGATCAAAGGCTTGACCGCCTTTCAACTAAATGAGATTTCTCCCCTTGCTCTGCCTTTCAACTGCTCCAATAACGCATTTTCTACACTTCCGGCAAATAAATCCAAATGTGAATATCATCGAGTTATTTATTAAACATTAGAAAACTGCTATTGAAATGTTAAATAAAAATCTCCCCGTTTTTCAAAGACAAAGAGAGTTCTTTTCGCGTAAATGACGTTTAATGTGACTCGATAGTAAGTATTCATCGCTATCATTTATTCATTAAACATTTGTACAATACATTTATTGGAATCAATGAAAAAAATGAAAATCAATTGACCGAGAGGTATAAATACAAATAATAAATAAGACATTGAATAGTTTTTTTTTAATTCTCTTCTCCTGTTTACCATTAAATTTCTTCAGCGTTGTTTTCATTGCAAGGATAATTGTACATTACACAATGATAAAAATTGGATGGATTTTTAATCAACTCAAAGGGTACTAACGCTATAAATTAATAAATTAATAAAATGTAAATTGTGAAAAGATGTTTCCAAAAGAATATTGCTTCTTCATTAAGAAAAAAGTTTTGGTATTTGTAAATGAGGGGATTGACCAGTCATCATTATTTTCAATTTTTTGTTCACTAAGTTTAATTCCCTTAATTTATTTGCGCACACCTCTCTGGAGAAAAAAAAACTTAGCATCTAAAGTTCATATATTAGATAACCAATCGTAATAGTAATATATTAAGTTAAATAATATAAATTTTTCAACAAATGAACACCCACTTAATAAAAAAAAAGTATATAGGAATAGATATATTTTAAAACATGTATATATATATCGCGCCGGGCACTCTCTATATATATATATAATATATATATATATATATATTTCTTCACTGTGCGAGAAAGGATACGCCAAGTATACGTAATTTATGGATGCAAAAATAAATGTATAAAAGATGACGCAGGGGTTGTCCGAATTTTGAATGCAATGCAATGAAATTTCAAAGTCCATTGGAAATCGCAATCCTAATTAAATTATGTATTCTTTCTCTAGTTTTTGGGAAATACATTTCAGATACCGAGATTGGCAAGGAAGCAAAATGCTGCCATTGTTATCTTGCTTACTTTTTGAGTGCTAAGATAGCTTCATTTTTAATTTAAAAGAAGAGACTTTGTCTTCAATTGCTTTCAACCATAAACCTCATATTAATAATGGACCTTAGTTCATTAAAAACCTGATTCCCTAGTTCCTCATCACCATTCTATGATGAAATAGCCCTTTTGGAAACTTATTATTGTAGAAGATGAACGAAAAATGTAGATATTGATAGAAAAATTGATTATTTCCACACCACTAGAAGAAAAACTGAGTTGACGCAAATATTATCTTCAACAATGGTTACCTATACATATCGATGATTGAGTACGATGGAGGTGGCCTCAGAGAAGAATGTTAAATAAGAATCAATAATAAAATGGGCTGGAAAATATTGAAAATGTGAATTTAAAAACATGTGTATCGTTGCGCGATATTTAATTGTAGATGAAAAAAAAAAATGTTTATCACACATCCAGTCATCCAGAGACTATGCCATGATTGAAAATCTATTCGTGCTCATTTTTTACTGGTTATCATCACTTTCTTTTCAATACTAACATGGTCAAGTATTAATTTTGGAATTTTATTTTTTATTGTTCTTCGATTTCATTCTCTCGTTGGATTTCTCATCAACTACCAAATTTTCTCTTCAAACAAGAAATATTCTATTGTCATTTTTGTTGAAGAACAAATGCTTTTTCAACTCTTCTTTTCATTCATTTTCTACTGTTTTTATCTACTATGCAAAAAATATGACTTATCTCTTCTATAAAATATAAATTCGGCTGAAAAAGTAGGTTCAACATTATTCGATTATTCATTTCTTTCGAGTTATTTTTCATTCAATTGGTTTTTCATGGTCAAGAAAAATGTTTTTCAATTGTACATCCTTCTCATTCTCTTCTATAAAATTTGAAGAGAAAATTTATCAGTTATCATCCAACACACATATATTAATCCCTCTGAAATTTTTGCCTTTTAATTATTTGTGCTCATCTACTTCATTGATTCCCATTCTCAGCTTAAGTTATACAATGTCAAGTCATCCAGGATTTTTCACAAGTTTTTTCCCACGATAGTCATATACTCGTCGACAAAAAAGTACCATGTCTGAAGGAACTGGAATTGGAGGCTGTCTGGATTTACGGGGATATCGATGCTCCCCTGGAGGTACTATGAGACCTGGTGATTCTAAACCTTCCTCCATTCTTCGTAAATCTTTGCGATATCTAAAACAAGGATGATAAAGATAATTGTACTATTTACATTCCAAGATGGATTGATGAAATTACAACTGTATCAGCGACGAAGCCAATTAGAAATTTCTTATTAAATAATTGACGTACCGACAGTACTCGTTGAATGTAAGAATATAACATTTATCTTCTATACAAGCAACACTATTGGCATCACGGTGACGGGAGGCAAACACCTCATCCTCAGTATCGTAATCTGTCCGACCCTGTTCAGTATGTTCGGGCCGGTAGTACCAAAGTAATGAGAACATCATTTCCCCTGAGGACAAACAAATATAAGTAAATAATACCAAATTTACGATCGCACTGAAGAAAAAGAACCGCGGCGTCCGTAGATACTAAACAAACAATTCTATTTATGTTATGTTAGTTATTTTAAATTAAACTTTCACTAACCATCATCCGGATTTTCCCAAAGTGCTGCAATTTTCGCAACAAACGGTAAGTCAGCCTTCCTTGGGCCACTTTTCAATAATACGCAGTCTCTTGGTCGTAACACGTCACCGCTAACGTGTTTCATCGCTGCATAACATCTTCGCATGGCTGATTCCTCATTCTGTAATTCAACATTTTACATTGAATTAGAGCATGATCCAAATAAAAAATCTATCTGATATCAAAATTATCGGTAATTTTTTCGATTTCCTGTACTGATTGTATCCTATTTTATTATAATGTGAACAAATCATTAAAAAAAAAAATGTCCAAAATACTCACTGTTAAATAAACTTTGGCCTCGTACGACTCTCCATCCCAACTCCAACCATTACTCCACTTGGGTTTAAGAAATGGCCTCCTAACGAGAATACTATTATCACTAGTAACAATATTCTCTTCAGTCTTGCCCGATTTCTTGCAGCTTCCTGCTTTTTTTGTACTTTTATTATTATAATTATTAATATTATTATTATTATTTTTCTTTTTTTTGGGTAAGGCAGTTTTTTTAACATCCTCACACGTTTCATCTAATTTTTTACATTCATTTATTTTACTGAGTTGATGAATTTTATTATTAATTTTGCCAATTTTACTTTTGTTTTCCAAATTCTTGGTTTTCATAATTTTTGATTCAATTTTATTATTTTTCACGTCCTTACCGGACTTTGTCTCAGTTTTCATGCAAATTTCATCAGTGACAACAGCTTTGACTATTGCCTTGGGAACTTTTTTTATCATCGACAGAATGTTAATGGTTTTTTTCTTGGTGGCTGTTCCTCCATTTTCCTTACACTTCACTTTATCATCTTTCCTATTAGCCATCTGGAGGCTTTGCTGAATGACATTATCAATGGTCTCCATAATGGAAGTCTCACTGGCAGCTTTTTTTAAACAATTTAGAGTAGAATTTTGTTTCCCCTTCATTTTTTTATTGTTTGCCTCCAATGGATTCATGTCATCAGCTTTTCTCTTCACTTGATTATTCTTCTTTTTCACTGAAACTTTGATATCTACATGTCTACCATTCATAGGATTGAGGAGTTTGTCTTGTTGATTATCTCTCGTTGATCCCACTGAAAGGGTCCTCTTATCTACCTTTTTATTTTTTGAACTGTCAGACAAACTGTCCAACGACAATTTTCTCTTGGCCAATTTCTGGCACTTTGATTCTTCATCTTGTATTATGAGCTTCCTCTCTTCATCACCAACTGATTCATTGACAACAGTTGCTTCGTAATCCGGTTTGTCCCAATTATCATTATCAACTCCAACATGATCAGCTATTTCCTCTTTAACACAGTTTTCATCTAGTTTATCGTCGATGAGAAGAATTCCTCCTGAGTCTTTGTCAATTTCAAGTATTGCTATTTGTCCATCTTTAATACACTGTTCGCACTTGATGATATCACATTTGTAATCATTGTCACACTCAACATTACAGTTTGCTGTACACGATAAATTTTTGTTTACACCAACACTACAGGATTCGCACTTAACATTGTTATTTTCAAGTTTGACACCATGAAGGTTTTCCGATAAGTTGATTGTTTGCAGTGTAACTTGTTCTGAGGGTAATAATTTTTCCTTTTTCACAACTTCACAAGTGGAAGTACAAACGCGTTTTTCACACAAGCATCTCGGATAATTTTTATCCTCCTTTCCCTCGTCCTTTTTATCTTTATCTTCTTTGCTGCATTTATCGTGATATTGGATTTTCAAAATCGAATTTGCTTGGTTTTGATTGAGGTTGCGATGCGTGTTTTGTTGGACACGATCTGTATCCCATGCATTGGCGCCGTGTGGTGGAGCTAAACCAGCGAGTCCCCTCGCTGGCGATGGTGGACCTACCAATGCACTGGGTGGCAATGACAGACCTGGCCCAGATGCCACTGGCGCCCCCTTACCATTACCAATAAGGGGTCCAGTATCCACGTTTTTTGGACATGATTGCATGGGGCATGGGCAGCCCTGAAATGTCGGGTGCTCAACTATCGGGCGACCTTGGGCATGAAGATATGCAGGATTGGGGGGAGGAGGAGGTGGTGGTGGTGGTGGAGGGTAGGCGCTGTAGTAAGGAGGCATCGGGTATTCTCCCGGAGGAGGCGGAGGTGGCGGTTGATAGTCAACGGCTGAGCCTCCTGAAGAAACACCTCCACCGCCACCACCGCCACCTGCAGCACCACCAGAATCGGGGTAGCTAAAGTATTGCCTGAAATATCAATGTCAATACTTAGTGTCCGTCAAAAATAATCGTAGTCATCAGTTATCATTAATTACCTTCTGTAGGCTGGTGCGTACTTGTAGAAAGGTGGTGGATGTGAATGCGGATGCGGATATGTTGGTGGATAACACAGTTCCTGGTACTGTGGAGGTGTGCCGTAATATTGAGGGCAGTAGGCACGATAGAATCCACCGGCTGGTATTCAAAAACAGGAAAAAAAAAACCATAAACATATAGATATTATGAATAACCATTGGAGTTCTTATAAAGATATATATTACCTGTCGTATTTGTTCCACCAGAAGTGGTTGAGCTTGCAATGAGATCGTCCGAGCCTTCGGAATTTTGGGGTGGCGTGGGTGTTGGCTCTGGCGGTGGTGCTTTGACCGGGGGCAATGTGGGAGGATGTTGTATTAGTGGGCCAGCTGGCTGATAATATCCTGTAATATAAAATGTAATCCTAACAATTCTTAGTCATTTTATATTTTCACAGTTAGGGCACATGTACTTGAATGAATTATGATTGACAACAGACGACCATCAAGATTCTCTGTCAATAAATGATCTATACTGACAGTATAGTATACTCTGCGCTACCTTCCTTCTAACATATACGTAGTCTCCACATTGGACTACCTTCGATCATTAGCTTTTACCTCTGGTTGAATCGCCTGGTGGGCGAATTCAACCTTGCATATACTTCCCTATAAGAGCACATAATTCCCTCTAATATCAAATATTAATCATATTCTTGTGTCACACAAATAAATGATTGTAAAATTATAAATTAATAAAATACAATAGGGTCTAGCATGATCAATTTCGATGATATTCAATAAATCTACGAGACCTACCTCCTCCCTTCTTCACTTCCTGTTTTGTGCACTTCCGTTCATCGAGTCAGTAAGGAGAGTGTATGTACTTATTACATTGCAAAGGTGACAGGCACTACACAGTAGCTGGCTCTTGCGCCGATCGTGGAGTCAAAGACCCTCGGCTTTATAAGAGTATTCGATCGGCGCGGACTCATGCACAAGGGTATCACATATGTATATAGCCCGGAATAATACTCAAACCGAATGGGGACCGATCATTGTATTTTATAATTTTGAATTCTAAAAATTCAGCATTTCAATTTATATTTTTTACTCTGCCTGTCTCAACAATCAATGAGGCAGATTAATCTTTGTTGGAAACAGCCGATTACAAAATTGACTCTCGCCGAAAAATATATATCGAAAACTCTTTCAATACGGAGAGAAATATTCAGGAAAAATTACGAAACTTGAGCCCTAAATATATTAATCGAAGTCGCTAATTATCAACAGTGTTAAATATCTCTCCGTTGGCACATGTTGTGATGTATATAATGACTATCGAATTTTTTGTGGCAACGGCGTTTTTATGGGAAAATATATCCAATGCTGAATATGGTTTCTGAAGAGATAAAGAGAATAATGTGGCGACCTGCTTTGCACTATGTATTGGCGTCGGCCAGCAACCGAGTAACCTCAATCGGTCAAGATCCGTACATACCCTATAATCCCTGTGCCACGTTGAAACGACAACATCGCATAATTACGAAAAAAAAGCCAATGTTTAATACTAAATTATTTTAAGCAACAAATGCATTTTAATTTCTAAGACGTGAGAAATTCAATTTCAACTAATCGAGTGATTTATCACTGATACCATCAATGGAAATTTTACAAAAAATGTGTTTAGAAACTTTTCTCACTGAGAAAATACAGTAGTTGATGTTTTTAGTACATTTAAATGTGCAAAGACTAAAAATATAAACTCTATTTTCAGCAAGAGGTAGAGGTAGAGAGCGAGAGAGAGAGAGAGAGAGAGAGAGAGAGAAAAAAAAATATCCACGGTCAAGGCACATTATAGCTAATACTAATTTGCCTTTGCCGTGTACGTAAAAAACAACAAATTGGTGGGAGAATAGTCGAAGTTCTATTGAAATCATTGGGGTTTCGAAGTTTCTCGTTTGTGTGTTTCTCTTCTACTTTCTCTATAGTGAAATGCCAACTGGGTAGGTGCTATTTGAGAAATTATCAGTGTATACATACAAAGACTGCACGGTCTACAGGGAATGCAATATATCCAGTCTTCAGGACTCTCCACCTATCTCCCACCTCCCCTTATCGACCAATTAACCCCGCTGTAACAGCCCAACTCTTTTTCCTGATTGATTTTTATATACTCAGAAATTTAGTTGTTCATTTAATTGACAACTGTATGCCTTATTTGGTACAGTGAGTATTATTCTCTGAGTTTTTCAGATTTCCTATTGACTAGTCGCTTAACATTTGTCATAATGAAATTTTACCTCTCAGTAAATAAGCTGCTAGCATCATGTCCTTAAGCTGCGGTAGATAGCTTCCATTGAGTAGCCCATGGTTGGCATAGTCAATATTTGAATTTGGTACGTAACATAAGCCAAAATGATTCAACTGCTGAAGAGAGGACAAGTGACACGGATCACTTAAACCATGTTCACGTGTTATCTCACTTTCACCGAGTAATTCACATATTTTGCAACGGCTCTTGGTCATTTTTTTGGCATCTCCCAACTGTACTTCACACGATACCATCACAATGATTATCACTTTCTGTGCAACTCAATGGTTTCTTATTTTTATTTCTTTAATTTCACTGTTAGCCAACGCTAAATTTCGTGTACGTTTGATGCATACATTAACTCATAAATAACACCGGAAATGTGACTCATACGGCATTCTGCCGAGCATACGGTGGAGGCTTATCAGTTTTCAGTTTTATGATTTTAAAAGAGAAAAAAAAAAAAAACTTGAGCGCTACCATGTCAATGTATGTGCTAGTGAATTGGCGGGCTTGGCGAAAGATTGCTAGGACATAGACGGCTAGAAAAGTCAATGAAAATTGCCAGGAAAAAAGCTATGCATGTCGTTTTAAAACACAATCCGTGAAAAAAATGGACCATAAAAACGCATAATTATTCGAGAATTTATCGATTGAGGAGTGTACATATACTTGGAATACTATAATAGGAGTGAGTGGAATATGAATCATTCCAGAAGAACACCTAAAACCATTAAATATCGGAACGTCATAAAATAAAATTCTAAAATAGCAAATGAACCGACTATGATCATTATCATTCCTTTTCATTTTTAATTCTAATAAAAATTGTTGGGAAACAATGTTCTATACGTTCTATATATGTTACGAATTAACTGCATTATTCCGTTATTTTTACTGCATATATTTCTCTCCGTGAATTTTAAACAGAGGTAGAAAAAATCCTCGAATATTCTTTACTCTTTTACTTCAGAGGCTAACAAGCGGAGGCCGGCTGTAGGTCCTAAAGATGCTTTTACGAAGCATCTGCCTATTCCTGCTGCTACACAGCTGCTAAATAACAACCGAAAACCTTTCGCCTTGTATCGTCTCCTTGTGGACGCACTCTTTTCCTTCTCATTTCCTTTTTCTTATCCTATTCGCACATATCCTGACGACGATGACGATTTCCCTACCAATCATTTCATTAATCGGATTCACATTGGTAGATTATTTAACAAAGTCGTGTCGTGTCGTATAAGAAAATAAGAATGGAGTGAATGACTTCCTCTAGTGGTAACGCTACTTCAGCTACTTGCTACAACGCATAAGAACGTTTTCACTTATCTGATTATAAGATAGGACACGCTGAGTTGCCGTACACATGCCAGAGAGTGGAAACCCGGGAAAACAAAGAAAAATACAAGAGAAAATGGAGGAGCGTCTTGGCTTACAACGTTTACCCTTGGAAATGATGATTAAATAGATATTAGTTTGTTAGTTATTGTTTCAACTTGAACTTTACTCATATTTCTCATATTGCCATATGGAAATTGATCGGGGTGCAAGACGCAGCGGTATACTATTGAAAGTTTTTCATTAAACGTTCCGCTAAATTCAACCGAATTTCGGTGATGCAATAGAGGAATAAATAATTTATTGATTTCGTGTGTAACAATAATTTCCGAGAAGTGATGGAGGCGGCAAAAAGTTAGAGGTTGGCCTCGTTAAATTTCATATTTACCAAATGGATAAAAGAAGGTAAAAGTCATCGAAAACAAGGTATCAGATCGAGTAAATCTTTTTAAACTTGGTAGTAGTGAAAAAAAACCTAGTGAAATCAGACAGCGAAAGATGCTCTCTCGATTTACAATCATTTCTGTGGAATCACACACAGCGAGACGTAGTATAACAGCAGTGGGGGGGAGATCCCAACGGTTCTCAACTCGATATACAGCATTAAAGTGCGCACCTTCACAAATTGTAGAATATCAAAATATTCATCAATATCACTTAAAAAGTCATTGCAACCTTATAGAACACTTTACTGATTCTAATTGACATAACTATTCCTCTTATTTAAGGAGCTAATAATGACAATTTATAGAAGAATTGAAAGATTGTACAATTGTCAATAGTATTCCTAAAATAAGATATTTTATTTCAATGGGTTTGGTTAAAAATTTTAATATGTGTGTTGTTAGTTCGTTACATTGGAAAAGATAAAATATGGAAGTGATTTTGCCATGTGACTTACACATAACAAAAATTTAAAGCGTGCATAATAATTGTACAGAATAATCTGATACGGATGAGAAAAAAAAATTAAATACTTGCACACTAAATTTTCGGAAAATTAGTGGACCAATAATAATTGTGCGCAGTGCGACTCATGCCAATGGATATCTATTAGCAGGGAAATTCAATTATTTCATTCTAAGTTGAGATATTGATGCAGGAAGTACAGGTGTGGACAGCAGTAATCAATATTGTACAGAATTTCCATCAATTGCCATAGAAACATGGTTTTAAATGCCTTAAACCAATTATTTGTAAACGCTGTTAGATTTTGCAACGATTTAAATGGTAGATGTATTCAAATTTCATCGATCGTTCAAAACTCATTTTATATAGATTGAGGGAAAATTGGTGTGACGATAGTATAAATTAATGAAATATCACCAAGCAAATAGAAGTGTGTATGAAAAATGAAGTGTACGTAATTGTAATATCAGTGACAACATAACCTGAATAACCCAATTAATCGCTCTTGAATCAAAATCAAATTTACAGTAATTTTTTTGGAACTTCACCTTTAGTTTGAATGAATATCAACGATGTAATGCGCCAAACTGAATATATTGAAAAACGGAAAAAAAACTCACAAAAACCTTTCTCCACTGGATGATTGGCAAATAAATATGAGCCTTATTTCTCAATTAAATAACGATATTTTTCCCATATGTTTGTCTATTTTCACTCGCTGATTCCGCGGTTCTACGTCACGTTGCGACGTATTACAGAAAGAAAATAAAATCAGTACCGGTGAATCACTTGAAATGGTCTACACCTATGTTTAAGATAAACACAATCTTTGTCGATTAAACATTTTACTTCGTACTAGTTTGCCATTTTATGTCACTGAATTTCATTGTGTGCCTGTTTTTATCAAGTTTGATTCACTGATTTACTTGATACTGGCACATAACAAACAACAGAGGTTATGATGACAATAATGGCTGAATAAGATGACTATTGTCATGGAGTAAGATTATTCACTGATTTATCCAAGTCTTGTCGGCAATAAATGATAATTATTGGTTTCTCTCACGTTAAACTTGATTTGTAAAACTATCGCGCGACTACCAACATCAACGGTCGTTGTACAGTGTGTGATGATGTCTCGACTGCGTAGTTTGAGCCAGCACGTCGCGGTTTACATAAAGAGAGGGGGGGGGGGAGAGAAGGTGAATGGTATAGGAGGGTACCATCTGTATATGTGGCCTGTCTTTCCTTCTTTTCATTTATACAGATATAATGTGCACACACACACACACACACACACACTTCTCTGTGTACACGATAGCGTGACAAGTAAAGGCGTTGAGTTATTGGACAGAGGTATGTGTGAGTATATTCCTTAGTTTAGTTTAAATGGGGGATGAATTGACTGTGCTTATATACCAGCCGGTGGTGGGATGTGTAATAGAGACGGATAGATTGGACACTGTTCGGGGGAGTGAAATATATTTTTCCATAAAAATGATGCGCGCGCAGATGACGCAGGGACGTATGTATTGGAGCGGGGGGCGGGGAGAGGGGGAGAGAATGTTTTTTGGCTAATAAATTAATCGAATTAGGATGAGTGCATGATGCTCATTGACACAAAACTGTGTTTAAAATTTCTACAATAGGAAATTTGTATGGTTTTTGGAGCAGCAGCAGCGGAATGCAAAAATACAACAGTGAAAATTGTTTGCACCACGACTGTTGATAATTAGAAACAACGTCAAACCCATAAAATACCATGCATTATTCACTTACCATGCTGGTGAGGAGCACTGAAAGCCGAATGTCTGCGGGGTGACATATCTGCGTGATTTACTTGGCTTCCTGGTGGTTGCATTGACGAGAGGGCTCCGAGGGGTGTGTAAGACTTACACGGCTGTTCCACTTTCTGAAACAAAATTAATATCGCAGGAACGAATAGTTATTGAATTTATTATGTTATTAGATATGCAATAAGGTTGACAAGATGTGATATTACTTGTTCATGAAGCTCCGTGGCTACAGCAGTAGCAGCCGTTTGTGTGTGGCTCGTTGAACTGATTCTATATTGCATTCCAGCAATACTGCAGAAACCCTCATGATGGGTTGACCGGGTTTGATTAACATAGACACCTGAATTGAAAGGAATCCAATATAAATTTAATCAATTACTATCATAAGGGTGGCCAAGTGGGTGATAATTTTGTGTTTTTATAAAATGTCTGCGGTGTAAATCTAATGGAAATTAAATAAATAATGCACATGATTTGAATGATAATCAACTTACCAGTAATCGTGACATCTGTGTCCTGATTCAAAACCACCATCTTTTTTCCAGGCTTGAGTACATCATCATCGTTGATCAATCTAGTTTTTTTCTTATCTTTATCACAATCATTATCGACTTGCTTTCGTCTTTTGATAATCTCAACTTCACTGGACTCACTCTCTGTATCCTCCGAGCTAGTCTGCCGATTTTTCTCATCAGAGTAAGAAGCTGCTAATATAGCAGATGCATTTAAACTAGCCATTCTTTTGCAAACAACCATGTCCTTGAGATCCATAACCTCCTCGCTCTTTTTTTTTCTAGTTGTATTTTTCTTTCTTCCACGTTTAACGTTTCTCTCATTCCTCTGACCAGGCTCGTCTTCAGAGGATGAAGAAGAAGAAGAGGAGCACTCCATCATGTCCCAGTGTTTTCCTCTCAAACCCGGTACATTTCTCAAGTTTCTCTTGGATATATTATTGGAGCCCGGGCCAGTTTTACCAGGCCCATCTGGCTTCTTATCCTTTTCTTTTCGCGTCGAGGACTCTTCTTTCTCTTCTTTAGCTGGTGTCTTCTTTGATTTGGTGTCTTTCTCTGGTTTTGGCTTGCAGAAACCCCCGAGATAAACACCACCTGCTTCGTTTTCATAGAGACAGTGAACTTTTGCCAGGGCATTTAATGATGCAACGCGATGACGTTTTGGCCCACTCCAAAATCCAAATAATCGCATTCGTCTTGCACGTTCATCGTTTGATGAATTTTCAGGGCCCTCTTCGTCCTCCTTCCGCTTCTTTTTCTTCTTTCGTCGTTGTGAGGAGTCAATGTAGTCGTGATCAGAATCACTCGACGAAGGAGGATTATCACTACTCGAACTATTACCGGTTGTTATTTCAATTTTTAAATTTAATTCGGAAGAATCATCAGCACTATTTTTAAGATTCGATATGGGAGATTTCGGTATATTCTCATGCTTTGGTGAAGGATTTCCACTTTTACCAGACATTTGACCCTCTTCATCGAGACATTTTACCCAAGTTTTTGCTGTTTTTCGGACAATCCTTTTGGCTTTCGGCTTGGATGATACCTTAGCCAGCTTATTAGTATCCAGTAAACATTTTGAATGTTGCTCTTCATTGTCTTTTTCTGCAATTTCCAATTTCAATCCTTCGTTGATAGATGATACTTCTTTCAATAATTTTTTACATTCTGCCATTTTGTCTAATTCTTTTACATCTTGTCCCTTTTTAGCCGCTCTATCAGTTATTTTTCTCAGTTTTTCCGTCTTTATGACATTTTTAATTTTTCCATTCTTTGGAGCGAGTTTTACTTTCAGTTGTTTCGCTAATTTTACCTTTTGCACACAGTTAGTTTTTGATTTTTCCACAAGCCCCTTTTTCTTTGGATTGATAATTTCACTGTCTTCTGGAGAGGATGAGGAATTTTCTTCCCTCGTTAATGTGCTTTTGACTAGTTTAATTTTCTTTTCAAGCAGCTTCTTTGCTAATGGAGATTTTTTGGCTAAAACTGTTTTCTTAATCGAGGGCTTCTTTTGAGAAGATTTTGAAACTTTTCTTTGAACTGCTACTTTAGCTTTTCTAATAACCTCCAATGATTTTTTTTCTAATTTCTTTTCTTTGGTCGAACTATTGGTCTTTATGTCTTTGCATTCCTTTCTCTTCTCTTCTTTAAGTTTTTTCTTTACCACTGGAACTGGAATTTTATCGTCAAATTTGGATTCATCAGACAATGGAGAATTCAACATTGACTCGCATTCATTCATTTCTCCCTTGATCAATTTTTTTTTATCTTCGATTTTGTCAACTTTCTTTTTATTGTCTACGTGTTGCTTCTCCAGTTTTTGCTTATCTTCTGATTTTTGATATTTCCTCTTATCTGAAAGCAATGCTGGGTCTGAACAGGGGTCTTCAGCCCTTTCCGATATTTTTTCTTCAATATTTTCACTCTTCTTATCCATATCCTTGAATGTTTGCTGAAATTTTTTTGAATCAAGTTTCTCACATTTTTCTTTTTTCTTGCTGTCATCCATTTTTTTCCCTTCCTCAGTTAATTTTTTTCTCTCTAATCTTTTCTTGTCGAATTCCAATTTTTTCTTGGGTTCATCAGTTTTGTCAATTCTTTTAAATTTTTTACTCTCTTTTTTTCCGTCAATAAATGATTTATCGGTTAATTGGCGACGCGTGTTGGCAACCGATGGCGACTTTGGCGCCTTTTGCGCAACAGTAGCCTTCTTTTGTGGCTTCATTACGTACTATCACCCGGCAGTTCACATCTTTGATTACAGATAATATCGTTGTTTAGGTAAAAGTTGAATCCTATACAATGAATTTTCACTACCTGATTGCCATTCTCGGATTTGTATGTCGTAGACAGATCCAGCAAAATATCCTTCTGCAAAACTGCAAAAAAATGCGTATTTTCATGTTCAAAGAGCAATTTCGTATTATTATTATTATTATTGTTGTTGTTATTATTATTGTATTAAAAAAAAATTTTTAAACATATTATGGGGACAATTCTGTGTATTTGTCCAATTTGTTTGTCCATATTTTCAATAATTGAAGGAGAACAAGGTGATGGAATGGAAAAACAAAAAATATATAACGGGGAAAATCATCTTTCGTGAATTGCAATAGGACTTTTCCAATCATTTCGTTGACTAAATATATCAGAAGAGATATTCTTCTAGAGAGGGCCACAAGTGGCTGATATGAGTCGGCGCTACTGATCAATGAATGTAACATAAAGCTCAAAACCTTCAATACTTCTGCAAAAACCCTTGCCTTTCTTTCTTTCGTCACTTTGCCTACCTCCAATCGTGGGAGAGAATAAGAGAATAAACTATTTGTCGAGTAAAGAAATAAAATAAGTTCAATAAGTTCAACATAAAATGGCAAATTTACCTCAAAATGGCTTCAACTTCGTTATATGTCACTAACAATCCTCAACACTTCACAAACACTGAGAAATTGCAATTATATTTTCTCCAGCAAGCCTCCCAGGTTCATCACACCTTCACACACTTCAAGAAACAAAATAAACCAAGAAATAGAACCACCACGCGGTCACAAAAACAGGAGAACTTTAATAAGGCATTTTCACTGATTTCCAGTCAATCGGTAATTCCACGAATAATTCAACGATCTACCAGTCGTTTTGGTAATTGTTAAATCACATGCTGGTTGAAACCAAGCCTCATCTCTTGGAACGTCCCTGCCCTTTTGCCGTAGCACCGTCCGCCATTTTCTTGTGTCCGACTGCGAAGGACCTCTGTATTCCGTCAAAATTCTGGGACACACATTTACACACTACAGATATAAATGAAAAGACCGACGACAGAGACGGTCTCTAAGATACTGATTGTCCATATTCTCACTTCACTTTTCTGCGAGACGGGAGACATGACACATTACGTATGCCTGTGCTTGTACGTGCGTGTATCAAAGCTATTGACGTTCGTTGTTGTAATTTCGAGTCCCGTAACGCCATCTAGTCTATGGTCGGGGAAATATTATAATGACGACTGACGTCAGGCCTGAATGAGCCAATGGAACAGCTGATGATTAAATAGCAAGAGATTGAGAGAATATTGTCAAATGTCAAAGGGAAATTTCCTTGTTTCTTTGTATTTTTTGCACAATTTTTTTTGTTAAAACAGTTGAAAAAATGGATAATAATCAAGTGCCTGGTGAGGATTATTATTTGGAATTGTCCGAAGATCCGATAAAATTTGAGTCCGTGAGCAACCTTACAAATGTCTTCTTCGATGACTCTAAACAACAGGTTATGAATAACATTGAATTACAATTCAATAATTTGTAAAGAACAATTGGGAAAGTTTTTGTATTACTACTAACAGGTATTTGCTGTAAGATCCGGAGGAGTAACTGGAGTTCTCGTCAAAGGCCCTGACTGTAATTTAAACTTTCGTATGGATGACAAAGGTCCGGTCATCTCCATCAAATTTTCACCCAATATGAATATCCTGGCAATCCAAAGAACCACTACTTCGGTGGAATTCGTTAATTATTCGATCAACTCGGGCTTGGATAATTTCGAATATTCGCAAACCTGCAGAGGAAAAAATGCCTCGATTCAGGGATTTGTTTGGACTTATGGCAATGAAATTCTTGTAATCACGGATCATGGAGTGGAATTATTCCTGGTATATATTCATATATCTTTACCATTGTATGAATATTTCAAAAGATGAAAAAAATATTTTAGGTCAACCCAGCGAAAAAAAATGTTAAAGCTCTAAAATCACTGAGTTTAGGAGTTAATTGGTACGTTTACTGTTGTCAAAGTAATATGATTTTACTTTCCTCTGGGACTATCGGAAATCAAATGCAAGCACTCCACGTTACCCCTGGAAATTTGAACAAAATTACAAAATTTGAAAGTAAGTAAGTTAAAGAAAGAGCCAATTCTCCGACCTGTGTTACGAAATGATCCAATGAAAAGCGGGCTTTTTTTGTCAGTGGAAGTAACTCCATCCAAACCAGGAAAGCTAGCGGTTTCAGAGAGGGATGTTGCTCTTGCCGTACTCTATGGAATTCCCTGTATTATAGTATTGAGGCATCAACATGGGGTCAATAAATCAGTTGGCACTGCATATGTTTGTGTATACACTGTTCACAAGTGGGTATAGCGTATAAAAATCTGTGAGAATGGGTAATTTTCATTATTTATTTGCAGGATGTTAACGATTAAAAAAAGTCACATACTCAAATTAGATATGACAGGAAGATTTGCCATTAATGTTGTTGATAATTTAATAATTGTCCATCATCAAGCTTCAAAGGTAAAAAAGAGGAACAGATAGTAATAGTAAAAGTAAATATACAAGCGGAGTTAATATACAATTTCATTTCTAGACTTCAATGATTTTTGATATCATGTTAGCTGGGGTCTCTGATGGTACAGTAATGCATCACACAGCTGTAGCTGCACCGAAGCCCATAAAGCCGTATAACCTTAAAGTTCAAGGTGCCACATTGTCGGAACAAGTGATTCAGTCCTGTCAACTCTGTATCCTAAAGCGTGAATTTATGATTTTCATTGAATATTTTTCATTTACAAGCAAAAATTCTTGATGAGCAATTGGTAGTGTACAAAAAACATGAATGGATATTTTCGTATTGAAAGAAAAAGTTCAGATTCACCCAATTGGGTAGTTTTTCAGCCAAACATTGTGATTGATGCTAAATTGGGATGTCTATGGTATATAGAGCTTCGCTTAGATTGTCTCGTGCAACTTATCGATGATAAAGTTCAATTGGTGGAATTTTTACTCCAGAGAAAAAATTCAAAACAAATTTTACTTCAACTACTTCAAAGTTACGTCAATGATTTGCCGATAACTCTTGCAGAAATGCCTCCTATTTTTGACAAATTGAATGATATTTATAGAAATCATTTGGAGCATGAAATTCAAAGTCAAGTAATTATTTACTAATATATGTATACATATATATATCAATTCATTGTTCATCGATTATTTCATATTTAGATTGCAGTAAAACCTTTTTGAAATCAACAGATGGGAACACCACTGCAGAATGTTTCAAAGTCTCCTTCAAATACTTCAGAAAATTTTGCGTTCAAGGCATTAATTGATCAGAGTGACATATATTCTCACATTCTGTCGAAATTTTCATCAGGTGAAATTATTGAACCGAAGATGATAATTTGGGTTCTGCTGGAATATATAAGGTATTAATTATATTATATTATTATACTATGCGTTGAACGAATTTGAATTCAATTGAATTTGAATAATTATTGATTTTAGATCATTGACAGAGCATGGTATTCCGGTGCAACATTATTTGCACGAATTAGTAATTACAACATTGGTCCAACGCAAAGCGTATTACCAATTACATCAATTGCTACAGTATCATGTAGTTGCTGACTCGAAACCTTTAGCCTGTTTACTCTTATCTTTGGAAAATCTTTATCCAGCGGCTCATCAATTGGCTCTGGATATGCTGAAACGTTTGGGGAATGCACACGAAGAGATCATAGAGGTGCTTCTTTCAAAAGGACATATTTTACCTGCACTCAGGTAAAAGAGCCTTTTCATTCCTGTTTGTAATCTTAAAATTCGCTTCACTACTCCTTAACTTCATTACTTACAGGTATGTCCGATCTGTTGGAATGATTGAACAAGTATCTGCGCGCAAGTTTCTTGAAGCAGCTAGAGCACAGAATGATCCAACGCTCTTTCATTCTGTGTATAAATTCTTTGAGCAACGCAATATGAGACTTCACAATACAACAGCATTCACACGGGGTGAGCATTGTCAAGTATACGTAAAACACTTTGAAAATTTGTTTCACGGCATCAACAATGCCTGTGATAGCAATTTAAACTCGAACATTTCTACTGTTTCGTCGCAAAACTAGTCCCATCATCGAAATTTCGGAGAATGGATAGAGGTGCGACTCGAGATATTGAATTGGATAGTTTATTGGATTGATACTGTGTACTTATAGGAATATTTTCAAAGATGAGATAAATTTCTTTAAAATTTGTAAAAATTTATCGAAATTGTTATTCCATAAAACTATTGAATATAATGAAAAATAGGAGAATTCAAAAAATAGAAGAATATCTATTATTTTTTAAGGCAAATGTAAAATACTACGTTTTATTATAAAATAATAAAGATGATAAAAACGGTCTAAGAAATACGTCAATCTATTCATTTAAATGCCAATGGATCCACGTGTTATCGAAGAATAAGGCTCAATTTTAATAAACAAGAGGATATTCCAATCAGTGAATTCAGTGGCCTGTAAAATGTTTTATCATTGCAGCCAGAAGAGCACCATCCTCCCGCCTCTATCGTACATAGAATAGGCCAATAAAAGGACAAAAAGAGTGGGAAAATGGGAAAAAAATCGATACGGTACTTTGTCTCATTCAATCCATGTCCCGAAAGCTATCAGCAAAATTCAGGCGATGAAAATAATAGATGAAACTGAGCCTAATGGGGAGAAAAATAAAATTAAATCATTCCTTCATTGAACTCCAAAATATGATGACGATTTTTCTCCTCAGTATTTTTAATCCTCAGTTTTGCAAAATTCTAAGTAGTATATTATAAATTGAATGGCATATAATAACAATTAAAAATGTTTTTATTGGCATATCATTATAGTCACTCATTGTCTTTCTTGTTATAATACTTCTACTAGAAATAAAATCATTTTTATCAGTTGTATGGTTTCATGTTCATCAAAGTGAGTTATTGATTAACGATAAAGATATGTATTTAAAATTAACTATCTAAATCTTAATACACTTTGAAATTGAAATAATTTGTACCTCAGAACTGCTCTCACTCACTTTACTTGAGGGATAAGTAGGGATCACAATAACGCGTTTTTTTTTTTGTATTTACTTTCATTTTACCATGATCTGAGAAATGCCATGAGTTAATTTCAGTTCATTCAGTTTATTTTATCCCTTAAAATTTAAATTTTATTTCATTAAATGGTAAACACTTTCTTGTTGGTCTCGGGCACCATGGGAATTACTATTACTCAGATATCGTGACTATTTTAGTATTTTGCTATTTATCTTTCGAAAATATCAACGAACAATTTGCGTACTCCCTCTAAACTTTAATCCATTGATTTTTACTATAATGTGCAATAAGACAAAAGTGCTTGTATTTTTAATAGAGACGATGAAATGTAGATTAATAGTTTTTTTTTGTTTTCAGGACGTGATATAATGCATTATTTCTTGTTAAAAATAATAAGTATGCAACTTACCATCGCTCAGGGCACATCTATCTTATTAATTCTAGGCAATTACCCTTGCATAAATACAGATAGATGTTTGATTCAATAAAAATAGTACGTATTTTCCATTTAACACTAATTATTAGTTCCGACTGAAGATGAAGAAAGCTCTTTTAGGAGATATTACAGTCGTCGGTATGTGCTTCGCGTATTTGTTGCTTTGTCTTTCGCGATGCACGTCTTATAAGACTCCTACTGCGTGGTTTACTTTTGACTTCCTCAGCAACTGCTATGAAACTTGTACCTTGAGCTGCAACTACTTTTTGAGTAGGAGCACCAGCACCCGTGTTTCCTGCCTTTCCCCCTGGGCTTCCCGATCTTAGAGATGAAAGTTTAGGACATTTTGTTAAATTTGCTACTTCTGAGCCAGATATTTGTTACCTTCTAGATCCATACGCGGAGCATCTTCTCCTGAGACCAGACTCATCAAGTTCCCCAGTAGGATTCTTTTGAATTTTTGATAATGTGACGAAACATCTGAATATTTCTTTGATGTTATAGTCATCTTTAGCAGAACATTCCATTATTTTCGCCCTGAGCTT
Organism: Diachasmimorpha longicaudata; assembly: GCF_034640455.1. Taxonomy (NCBI): domain Eukaryota; kingdom Metazoa; phylum Arthropoda; class Insecta; order Hymenoptera; family Braconidae; genus Diachasmimorpha; species Diachasmimorpha longicaudata. The sequence continues at coordinate 3,560,093 of NC_087243.1, forward strand.
TGGCAATTCACAAAACAGCCATTCACTTGCGTCTTCTATTGGAACTTCTCTTCGCGCTGATGCCAAGTCCAATTTATTACCAGCGACTACTATTGGCACTTCCTGGTAATCAGTAAGAATAGGAAAAAAAATCTACATTTTTTCATTCATTTCATAGAATTACATACTTGATAGTCCGGGCGCTGTTCCCGGACTTCTTCGAAACATCTCTTGACACATTCAAAACTCGGTAATGATGTTGTAGCATAGACGAGTAAAAATGCGTGCGCTGTCGCTATACTGAGTCTCCGCATTGCTGGAAACTGGAGGTCACCTGGGACAATTAGATAAGACATATAAAGAACTTACTTAGTAATTTGAAACATCAAACCAACATGTCTCCAAAGAATCCAAGATTATCATATTTTTTTTGTGAAAAGCGAAGATTTTTCACTTCATCCCGTTATAAATTGTACGAAAACTTTTTCTCACCAGCGGTGTCCAACAGATCGACTTTTAGTGTAAGCGTCCCCAGTATACATTCCCTAGAGTAGAGATCCTCAACGGTGGGTCGGTATCTCTCTGTGAAATCCTGCCCAAGGAGTCTCTTAAGAATAGCGCTTTTGCCAACACCAGCACCGCCAAGTACCACCACTCGTATTCTCTCATAGTCTGTCATGATAACTGATCAAAGTTAATTACGCACTTTCTCGCTTCCTCTTTATTTCTAGGTCACAGTCAATCTTACTTTATCAATATTGTAATTACATAATTTATCACTCTCATCCCATTTTTTTTCCATCATCTGCAGAGTCATTTTCAGTCACTTATGCATGATGCATTTAATCGAGCTCGCTTTTCCAGTATCCCACAGGAAATTCAATGTTCCCAGGGTCTTGGGGGGACCTTGCGGCTAAATTTATAATTAAATTCTCTTGGTAGTTTCCAGACGTTTGTACGGACTTTTTGAATTTACCGATAGTAATCGAATGCCCCAGGCATTTCCGTTTTTCTTCCGCTCTCAAATTTATTGTTTCCTCATTTTACATATAAATCTGAGTATATCCAAAGTCTTTTATTTGAAAACCAATCAATGTAAAGAAGGTATTTCGTTGAGTTCTCCGCATTAATTGTTTACATTGATGCTAATCCAGCGGTACTTCGGCCCTGCGTAACTTTTATCTTCTTGGGTGTTGCACCAATCTGAAGCATACTATTTTGGATTTAGTGGTTAGTATAGACATTAAATTTTAATTGTCGTGACAATAGATACCCAATAGATGCCCAGTCAAGTGTATTAAATTTATTAGATAAAGAGTTCAATTTTTCTTGTTTGAAAAAGATTTTCTAAAATCCAATTTCCGATCCTCTGCCAATTCAATTGAATAGCTAAAATCAAATTTAGCTGGATGGGACGTCATTGCATTATAGTACAGTGGATTTTGAATAATTCGGAAACCACAAATGATTAGCTACTAACGCCACAGGAGCGCAGCGATACTGCATAACAGATACATCATATACATATACCATAAATCGTTGACAATGCAGTTTGATTTGATGATGAATGATTAAATAATAATCTGAAACATGTTTGGTAAATAAAAATCTAAAAGCTTGTACAAACTGACAAAGTATTAAAGGTAAAAAAAAAACGAGGAAAAGTTGAATAGAAGTTTGAAACTTTGAAATCCATCTACAGATAGAGACTTAGTATTTTAATTGAGTTTTATAATGCAAATGAGTTTCTGCAACGTTGTTTCTTCCAAACAATGAGATGTCGTCAACTTGAAATAATTCAATTACATGTAATTTTTATAAACTAAAAGTTGATGTTTCAATGTATTGTTGTTTTGGTTTTGAGTAAAAATAATTATTACTTGTGAAGAGAAATTGTAGGTTTCATCCATTTCTATCATCAAATAATGGTAAATATTGATCTCATGTATATTAACTTGACAATTATTACTAGTATAGAAATAGGGCAGGTACAGAGGTAATATTGAAACTTATGAAGTGGGAGAGATATCCAACGGCTATATTAATCCCAACTAACTGGCCTTCTCTCATTCCACATGCCCGAACACATGACAATTGCGTTGCGATATTAATTAGTGATATTAAAACCACGGAAGCGTGTTATGACGTTTCCTTTATCCATATATCTGTATATGTACATGTGGATCCTAGTTTCGAAATGATCGGGTGTGAAGAGTAGTTTACGCGCAACGAGAGGTGGCCCAATTAAAATACATACGACGACAATTTAACATTGATTATGCAAACTTTCTTACGCATCAGTTATCAACATTGATTATTGTTCAACTTAATGGATCTTAATAATGATGATTATATGTGTTTATCATCGAAGCTTATGCTTACTATTCTCAGCAAGTTCTGTGTCGATGTAGAAATTTACTAGTTGAAGTTTCTAATGTGTACTATACGCTCCTAGCAAAGTTTCTCCTGAGAAACTTGATCAGATTTATTAGTGAACCATCAAACACCTCTTTCTAACAAGTGAATGTACATACCGACTCTATAATTACTTCATCGGCGTATAATTTTGTTGAAGAACTAGTCCATATTGTCAAGAATCGACTCGCGGGAGATAAGTAGATATGGACGCGCTGTATCAGACAAGGTCCTCGATGCACGATTCTCACGCGCTTGGGAGAAAATTTTTATAAATACCACCGAAAAAGGAATGTCCCCCGATTTTACGTGATAGAGGAGAGAAAAAACTGTGGAAAACATGTCTATAGATATAAAAATATGATAAGGAAAATACAATCAACAGAATAAGCGGGGATAGTTTTGGGCTTGTTGGTGTTCAATATTAGAACGATAGTCAAGAGGATCGACTACTCGAATCTGCTATGCAGTCCTTCTTATTCCTTAATGGTCATAAACTTTAGTCTCCAGTAGTTGAATATATGGAATGGGGTTAAAGCTTATGGAGCACCTCATTATTTATACCCTGATTCCAAGCGCTCTCCTCACTCTAATCACGCGGAGAGGCGTATCTATTCAGTAAAAATGCCGGAGCAATTATTACAGTCTGATGTTAATCACTCCACATTTTTTAATGTAATAAAAAAATGAATTTATGGTAAATGAAAGAATGGAGAATGGGTTGTTCACTGAGCCACCAAGTGCACGGCAAAATATCCACCACCATAGGTGCCCAACTCTTTTCAGCTTGCCTGTGATGTCGCACCATCGACCCTATACGAGTTGTATCGGTGTCAGTCAGAGCTTCCTGGCATGGCCTGGCCTGGCCTGGCCTGGTCTGTCGATTCAACCGTCACTATACTATAGCCCAGCGATATATCTGGCAATTCTTGCGTGAAATGATCAAAGGCAACTGTGTGAACCAGTGGGCGGTAACAAGTCTGGATGGACGTGTGATCCATCAGTGTTGTTTCTAGTATAACCTCAGGTTGATGATACATATACTTTCACTTTATCGGAGGGCTTGTGGTGAACAAATTTTTAGTCTCATTTTCCTCATAATAAAACAAGACATGGCTTTGCTATGATATATTAACTTATACATATATAGATAGACGGAGAATTACTTTTTAATTTGAAGAAGAAAATATGTTTTTTCAAGTTCTTCTCCAAATCAGAGAAATACAATAATAAGCAAACATTGACATATTGGAAAACTGTTTCATTTTGGAGAACATGTTGTGGTCATTATTAAGTTGAAATTTTGCTAGGGTAGCCTATTTGTTAGTTTACGCCTTATTGAGTTGTTGAGTTACAGAATGATGAATATGCTTGCTCATTAATTTCAAGTTGTCAAGTCTACAATAGAATTTCATCTGGCAATATTCGCCAATTCCTATTAACTGTTTTCTCAATAAAATACATGCTCTCCATTGAATACGTCAGGAAGTGCGTAGAGAGTGCTTTTGCAGACAACTAAGGGGTAGATGAGAACACATCCACTTTCAATTCTGTAAATCTATCGGGATATTCGAACACGTCAACGTTTGGTCTCAGTACTCTCCTCCTCTATGCTCTTTGTTGAGTATTGAATGTGGTTTGCGGGGCGTAGGCTCCACGGGGTCGCGCCGTCGTTCTACGTAAAATAGGGTGAGAACGATCCTTTGTCTCGCGTTGTATACAAGCAAAACATATATCGACACATATAAAGTAAATTGGTGTTGTGCAATGTTTTAAAAAACAACATCATCTTCGTCAATACCTTTAACTTTCATTTTACAGGGAAGCCAACCATATTAACCCTCCGCTGGATTTTCACGTGAAATCTCTGAATCTTAGGGAGGTAGAGAAATTTTAATAATCACTTTTTTGCTACTATAAATATCCACAACTTCTTTATATTTGGAGATATCGGTTGTTAAATTCCAGTAAATAGACATTCAGGCTAATCGATTATTTTTGTTTTCTCCAAACTTTGTTAGGAAATCAATTTCAGAACCCTTGTTTGTCCCAATCCTGTCAACTCTTGTAGAAAGTCCTCTCAGAACACATATATAATCGAATAAAGCAACATTGGCATGCAATTACACACCCATGGAGTCCATAGAAGCCCGTGATAAAGTGGTAATGCGAAATTTCAGGGCAGCTATTACGATATAGTCAAGTAGATGAGGGACTGGCAGGGGTCGATATTCTTCAGAGGAAGCAACAGCTCAGGATTTAATGAAAATTTTGGTTTATTCTGTAAAATGAAGACATGTACCAACATTTTCTGAATGAACGATAATCCTTGCTGACATAAATTCCTCAAAAGTAATTGAATTTTAACACGAGCAAGCACGATATTCTTCATTTGAATTGACTTTGTATATTCGCTTGGAAAAAAAAAATCTGACGCAAAAAAATGCCTTTGCAGGATAAAGTTATATCTCCTCTTATTAAATGCGAAACAAAAGGTGTGGAGCGGGTCTCAAGGAAAGATGAGAAATAGAAAATTACCTTTGTTCATTATAATAAATTGATATTATCAAAGTTGATTAATGCATTATTGTTGTTAGTGTGACGATTTTCATTCACGATTTAATTCTACTTCTCCTTTACCTATGCTCATCCTTTAGGAATGAGTTTATCAAAGCACCTTATGCACGAATAATTAGTGAATGAAAACGTGACAATGGATAAACCTTGCTAATCTTTTCAGGAAAATTGTGAAATAAATTTTTCTGTTTTTAGCAATTATTGATTACTATGATTATTATTATTGAGAAAAATGTATTTTCGCAGTAAATTGTATTCATATACTCAGGCTTAAACTGAGTACAATTTCCATAAACAATTAAGGCAAAGAAAATTACAATTATTAAAAATAAATCCATACACGTGTTTCATAGTGAAAACAATACTAAATACTTTCTACGAAGCGGGATATAAAACGAACTTACCAAAGTCACAATTTTTTAATGATATGATGACTGGATGATTTATGACTTTGTAATTAAATCAAATTAAACATAATTAAGTCATATATTCCCAGCATATATGAGAAGGACAAAAATTAATATTGTAATAATTCAATAGATTTTTCTATTTTGCGTTGGAGAATGAATATATTCACAACACGCGTTTAATTTGTATAATAGCACGAGGTAAACAGTGCGTTCTGATCTATTGACGGTGCGGCACTGAGCGTAGAGACGCTTAACGTCGTTTCTCTCATCCACTGTCCACATCGCCCAACTCACAGCGTTTTCGTTGAAAACAACACAGACCATGCGCAAAAATTTCAACTAAAGCCCTGTTAGACTTGCGAATATTCACTTTGACATCTGTTATTATCATGGCCCCTAACACAGCGTTGAATCTTGTTAAACCGATGCCCCGTGTCACCCACTAGGTAGAATTAATTGTCTAATAATATCTCATTTAGAAGCTGTTAGAAGCCTGTAATATCTGTATATTATTATAAAAAAATGATATAAGAAAAATTCTACAACAGTATGAGAGCTTCAGGACAACTAAATTGTTAATTTTGATCATGAAAATACTTGGTTTCCCAGATGATGGTTCATAGCAGTATGCTCACTAAATGTGAGTAAGATAAGCTTGCGCCCTGTGAAATGTCAGGGATAAGATTGATCGACGTTGGGTATTATCTTCGAGGGCCACTATAGAACGATGGCTTTTCTTGTCACTCGTGTCGCCCAACCTCGCCGATTGTATCGCTTATTGTATTCTACTTTAAAAAACAACCTCAAAATGATTATAATATAATATATTTTATTATACATATTGATGGCACAATAAGAAATGTCTTTTCTCTGTGCAGATAAATGATAAACAAATTAGAAATAAAGGATTGAAAACAATGGTCTACGAACTGAAGGCCAAAAATGATGAGATGCCCTGTAATATATTACCGGAGAGGTCTCTCCGTTTCATCGTACACGATAATACATTTGATCTGTCCCCTATTACTTTTCTTTAGTATTCTTTGTCTTTCTTCAATCTTTTAAGAAGCATGAAAAACTGCAAAAAGAAAATATTGGAGAAATAAAGTTGTTTTTGCTTAAACAGACGTTGTGTAGATTTTATTTTTATTATTATTCTATTATTATTTTTATAAAAGAGGAAAAAGGAAAAGGGCCCATTACACTCCAAATATAAAGCTCATTTATCAGGCGTTAGATGTAAAATATTCTCTTTCACTTGCTTGTTGCGATGTAGATGAACAAACTAATCATTTAAATCTCCACGATTTTTTGCTCCTAAATGTTTAATGAAAATATATCTCTTCATATATGTTGAATAGTTTCACTTTGCATTTATGTTTTCACATAAAGAATTCAGGCTCCCCAATTGTTATATCTGAAATGAGTCCATTCTTCGTATTTTCAATCACTTGTACAAGCATTTTTCATTCGACATTGGGTAATAATTTCCACTCAATTAAATCTTCATTTTGGGACGGCTCTATGTAATAAGTTCAATTTCCCTTGTTCGATATGATTAAAAAATACTAGTAAGCCCGGCAATAAAAATTGGTGGAACAAGTATTTACAACAATTTTTCCAAAAATTTACTTCATATTTTTTTTTAAAAATTAGTATCATAACGAATTGGTTGCCAAACCCCAGTTGCCTCATCTCGACGATAATAGTGAGGCCTGTTGTCCCGAAAGACAGTCACAGCCGGAAATTGATTGTCCTGGATGTATTTAAGTGTTGCTCTTATCTAGAAAGAGGAAAAAATGAATATGATCATGGATCTCCGCCATATTTATTTTAAGAGCTGAAAAGTGGTGTGACAAACCTGTGAAACAAAATGCGGTGGCTCTACATCTGGAGAAGTAGAGAGATGTTGAAGTATGAATTGATCTGATTGAGCTAGCCAAAGATCAACTCCGCGAAGGGGATCATAATTGAAAGGGCCAATTCTCAAGAGTCCCAAACTACAGTCATAAACATCTAAAACCTGAATAGCCCAATAACTGGATGATATTGGAAATTGAAGTTTGTGACAATAAAGTAAATGGACTCACCTGTTGGCCACCTGTCAAATGTCTAGCGGATCTCAAAGCCTGATCGGGGCCCTTGTCCGGAAATGTCGCTGGAAATATCTCGCCAGTCTTGACATTTAGTCCAATTCCATAAATGACAGGCCAATGGATACCACTTCTCAGTGTCGTATTCAATTCGCCCACGCAACACAGTGTTAAATCAATCTCAATAGGTTGCCTGTGAAATGCCGCTATAATAGACAATTTTTCATTTTAACATTGAAAATAATCAAATCACTCGATGATGAGACAAATATTAAGAGACCTACAAAGTATATTAAAAAAAAGTTCTTCAGAATAATTGCGAGGATCTGAATAACCCCCAATGAGTTGCAATTCAATTCTTCCTTCAGGAAAGCCCATGGCCAATTCAGTTACCCTTTGCAGCATGGAAGTAGCAGCATCATCTGTCCCAGCTCCATCCAAATGCGCCAGCGCAACAGCACCGGATCCTTCAGCCAATTAATAAATATCAATTTTTCTGCATAGTAACAACTATTGATTGTTTGATGACAACATTGAAATTACCTGAATGTTTAATGAAAACAATAATACACGTGGTCATGTCATCTGAGCCCAAAATACTCACGTTTTCTAAAAGTTGAATGAAAAATCAAATGAGCATAAAACTCTATTGCCAATGTCAAGATAATGAGGACACAAAAAATATGTATATAGAAATGATAAATTTTACTCACTATCGTGTGGGAGTGTCGCAGCCATTTCCCGTTGTTGTACATAAAGTAAACCAGCCGGGCCTACCAATTTAGCTGGCATAGAGTGGAGGTGTGCTGCTGATTCTCTGTAGACTGGGTGGGCCAAGTACAAAGACCTGCTATCTGCGGGTGGCTCCTCTTGGAGTACCCCATTCACCACTAACACCATCCTTTAACAATCCAATCCCTTCTTTACTCGTTAATTTATCCATTAACTGAGTAATTTTATATGAATTTCCATTAAAATTACTTCTATTAAAGATTTCATTTGTAAGTATATTAAGCAGCTGCTTTTCAAACAACATTTCTGCAGAATAATTTATCAAGTGTTGATGAAAAAATAAATAAAAATTTAATGATATTCCGACGCCTAGTGTACAATTCCTCGCATGACTTGGACGTTCCAGATACTCGTGAATATCTAAAGTCCATTACACAATCGTAAAAATTCATGATAAGTATGACGAAGAGCATCAAGAGATAAGAATATTATAATAACATCATGCAAGAGTTCCTTGTATCCGCTGTAGTAAAGAAAAATTTATCATTTAATTTTCATTTTACTGGCTTAACAAACAATAAATAACAATAAATTGAATAGATATGTTAATAATACTTGTTGGTTTTTACAATAGATTCGTCGGTTGTATCTGAAAGCGCTCTATTTTTACGACCGAATAGTTTCTTTATGACAATGAGTATAGGAGCAAAGGTAGCATTCAAAGATCTATAGAATAAGTGTCCTGGCAGGGATTCTTCATTATTGAAACAGAAATCACCTTATTATGAGACTCCGTGTCAAAGCCAAGTGTCTCTAAACTAAGTAATTTTACATGTAGTTTCACAGCGTTTTTGTTGTAAAAAAAAAATTTTCAAGGTGTACAAAATTGAAAAGTATTTTCGAGTAAACAGTAACATTTTTTAATATGGAATAATTTCTTCGATTGCTTAATAATACCTATGTATTCTATACTCAATCTATATTATACAAAATACAGTACATTAATTAGAATATATAAATTAGATTAGTTTTCTCACCTAATGGTGCGATTTATGAATACTTTGTGTATATTATATTTTATTTCACTAAAATATGGAGCTTGATAAAAAAGTTGTCACTCAGCCCCTCAGCACCTTATTATTATTGTTATTTATTTATTTTTCTTATTGTTGTTTTAGTAGATTAAATATTTCCACCCCGATAGAAAATCAACGTACGAGAATTTTTAATTGCACCAACTGTGAATAAACACCGATGAAGTTAAGGACTGGTACCCGAGACTCGTGTAACTTGTGCGTCTATTAACAAATCCAGCTAATTATGGCAACGTTATCAAGCATTACATGGGTTGGTCGACAGTCAGCTATGCGTCGTCCAAGTGGGAGGGGTCGAATTTCTGGAGTTACCAATCAAAGTCTCGATGCTTATCGAGACTAACTATTTAGTTCAATAACTCTTTTAAAAAAATTATATTATACTTATTCTACTATTCAAATTCATTCTCTGAAATTTGTAAAAGAAAAGAGGAAAAAAATACTCTCCGCCGTATTGTACAAAATTCCCTCCGGTGGCCTCTGACAGGAAACGAGTCATTTATCATTCCATTGAATATATTTACAACGACTGGCGAATAGGCGACAATACATAAAGCAACCAGAATTACCACGTTTTTTTACACTTTTATGATAACATCGGATGTTATCAAGAGGAAGGAAAAAATTAAAGAAAAATAAAGTTGAATAGAAAAAGATTGTTACGAGTAAATATTTGTATACTTAACACGTTTTGTTGAAGTGATATTCAATAGCAAAAACTTGATTAATTGATTATTGATACCGTTGATCACCATTGTCAAATTGTTTTTTTTTTACTCAAGAAATTGTATCGTTGTACTTTTATCATGAAAAAATTCAAGACCGGGTTAATCTCCTCTCTCTCCCTAAGAGTTTCTGAATATTCGGATAAGAAGATAGGAGGGAGAAATTTCGAAATTTAAAAAGGGAGATAAGAATTTAAAATTATGTAAAGGTGCACGCTGGTGTCATAATTTTTCCGTACATTTACGTTCTAGAATTTGTTTTCCCATTTGGCAACTATTATTTATTGAAATTGTATTAACATTTAGAAAAATCATAAAATTATTATCCATATGTAATCTAACCCTCTTTAGTAATGTAGATAATGGAAAGTAAAAGATATTTAGTACCATTAAAAAGCTGATAATTTTTTTTCTGCGGTGATTCTATACCTCGCACTCTGTACTACTGAGCAATCGTAGCGTGAAAAAAAAAATTGAAAATTTCCTTCACCACTCTTGAAGGATTTCATTAATCATCAATGATAGAAAATATCAGTTCGTATCAGTGGCAATGTATGCCTCTGGAGGGGGACAGTTAGTGTGGAAGTGAGATTCCCCATACATCAATACAGGGAGATTAACATCATTGGTCCCAAGAGTATGCTCATGTTGGAGATTATACACTTACACACAGATATACACAATGCTCCCAGCCCTCCCTGAGCCTATCGTTACTCTTGGTCCGACGGAGATTCTTGTCTATCGGTAATTAGGCCTTTGATTAACAGCTTCGAGTTTTTAAAGTTTCAAATATTAATTGGGTTACCTGATCTATATGTATATCGTTGTCCTTTGTTATTAAGGCCACAAGCAACTTGCGCTCGCCATTCCTGTATAAACAGCTCTTTTATTTTTATCAATTGTTCGTTGTTTTCTGAAAAAGTTAATGAACATTGAAGTCTATTAATAGCACTTTTATTTCAATTTTTACCCGTTGAATATATGAGCTTTGAACGTTTTTTCTCTTGAGAGAATTATTTCAGTCGAAAGCGAAGTGAAGAAAAAGCCAAGTTAATAGAAAACTATTAATTTCCAAATAATTTATGATAATTACTTTTGAAGAAAAAAAACTTATGCATATACAAAACGAGACCATTAAAATTTTTAATGATTAAGGTGAATTCTACGGATTTTCAGTATTTTGTTTAATTTTCACATAAAAAGATCACAGACACACGCCACTATGTTTTTCGTCCCATAAATTTCAAAATTTATCCTCTGTGTTGTATGCTAAATGTCTCAAGTGGATTTACATATCCTCTACATTGGCTGTATTGTATATTTATAAACACGGACTTCCTCTGATTGTTCATATCATATGGACGTTCGTTGTCATACGTCAATTATAAATTTGTATAATTTCAAAGCCATTACAAAGGAAATATTGATAAATTCATGGCAATTATGGAAGGTAACTTCATATATAATGAAGTAATGTGCAATTGATGAATATAATACATGCCATGAAATCAGTTCCATTCCATCCAGTTTTTACACATAATACGTAAGTGATTCCGACAAATGCATATATGTATGTATATGTTGAAATGCAAAGACGTAGATAGCCCGAAATCGGGAGCTTCTAATAGGGCGAAGAAGAGGGGTAGTGTGTGGATGTTAAGCAACGACTACTTCTGTATCATCAAGGGTATTAAATTTATAGAAATTGAGGTTGATGAATAATTTTGAAAATCATCTGCGATCAATAGTGTACGCGCACATTGAACAACAATAATTGTACACGAGACGAGAGACGACCCATTCCGTTGTACGTAGACACACACGATGGTCCGCATTCCATGAGTGGAACAACCGGTACACGTTCTCAGGGGTTCTCACTGTTCACCCTGTCCTACTCCTCTCTTTCCTTATCTACTTCACCCTTCTGTTCACCTTACGCTAGTATGTCTCATCGGGCGTCGTCTCCAAGGGTCTTATGTAACGTCTCCCCGGATATGACTCTACGGAAGTCTCGCTAGTATTTTGTGATTCATTTATTTAGACTTTCAAGCCATACTATCTCATAGGGCCCATTGATTACAATTTATTGATAATCAATCATATGATCTGTGCATCCGGGAAGAGTAACCATTTGAGAATTTGTCAAATAAAATTGAATAATCTAATACTTTTCCAATTTCTTTCGAAGCATTTGGTTGTATTAATCTTTTCCGAAAATCGCACACTATCTTTTCCTTCAATTTGTAGAAGAGATAGAGAACGTTGTGCGCGTTCACGTGAAAGACGAGACCGAAGTCGTGGGAAACTCGGGGAGTACCGTTGCTCGGCTATATCTATCTACTAGATGGATAAACTAGTGTCTCTCATACATTGACTATTTTTCATCATTGGAATTAGACAATCATACTTATTTTTATATTCTATATTGATATTATTGAGAAGAATAAATCGTTATTTTAATATAAATGGAGATAAATATGCAATAAAAATGCCATGTTTTCTGCGTAATTCCAGTGAAAAATCTTAGTTCTTATCATGTCTTTTCATCAGTCACCCACCAACAATACCACTCCGATGAGTAAATGGTTCAGGTATTTATCGCTAGTTGGACTTTAGATTGGCTATACTACTTGTTCTCCGAGTGGGAATAAAGAATTAAAAGAATTAAACTCATTGTATAATTACCGCCGGTATTTTTTCCATATGTCTATCATTTGTGCATGTTTTTATTGATTGAACGACACTGAAATGATACGGCATATTTGTTATAAACTCAACACACGATATGATATGATTTCACATGATAATATTGTACTTTTTACAACTTTTTAAGTATATTTATAAGTAAATGTATTTTGTTTTTTATCTCTACCGCCAGTTGGACTTGCGAAAGTCCGAGCACTGGTTAGTTTTAAATACATTAGAGAGGAGCAAGGTGGTGAGTATGTACATGGATACATGAAGGAGTTGTGCGAGATGAAGCTCCAGGCGCGGCAAATTAATGAAACTCATGCGAGGAACAGTGTCGCTCAACTTAACTCAAAAATATTAAACAATGAGCTTTACCTTCATTCAATGAATTTTTTAAAATCAAAATTACTCAATCAGTAGAGCAAACCTGTAGCTTGAGATAAGGAAGATTGATAATTGAAAAATTATTTCCTCCACTTGATGAAAAAGAAGCACCATTGAAAATATGCAGATGTTGCTCCACATTATATCAATTTGGCGGGTAATATAACAATGAAAATAAATCACATTATTACATAATAGTTAATAATTATCTATAGAAAATGAATCAAATTAAATTTATCATCTAAAACTGAGGCACTTTTTTTTGTATAAGAAAATTATTATACAATCTGGCCTCAAGGATTGCTTATTGAAAATAATTTCAAATATGTGAGAGAAATGGTACCTCTAATTTGAAATATCTATATTACAAACTATTGAACTATTTCATCAATAGTGGCGAATATATTGTTATTAAGCTTCAGAGAAAGCCCTTGTAGGCAAAAGTCATTGAAATGAAGGTGCATTAAAAAGAGCGTCATTGTGAAAAAACGATTTGGCTCCAATAATATTCCATAATGTAAATAATTAGTTGTGCTTGAAAAACATACATACTTGTATGTTAATTTCCATTCACCGACACATGCCAGCAGAGTAGTATTGTTTTTCAAGTGATGCTGCTCTTGAGGATGGCTCAATCAATCAAGTGATAAGAAAAACACACACCAAACGTTTCCCATAAGGATAACTGTGTTATTGTTTTTACTTTCCATGGGTTTGACGTATTACGCAACACGCAACTGGTGGCACTCAGAAGAAGGGGAGAAATGACGAAGTAAGATTGGATTTACAGGGCAAAAACAAAATGCCAACTGTCACACTTGTAAAATGTTTGAAAAATGTAATCAATGAGTAGATGAACAAATTCTGCGGAAATTGAGCTCGCAGGTTAGATACACTTTGACGTCCTTTATTTTTTTTCTTTTTCCACAGTATTAATAGATAATTGTTAAACTGAAACGCTAGAAAGAGGTACTCTCCTATGGCTATACTCAGCCTTCACGCTACCTGCACTGCACTGCACTGCACTGCACTGCACTGCACAGCACTGCACTGCACTGCACTGTCAACCACCGTCTACCACACTTCAAGAGTTCATGCTCAATGCTCTAGCACCGAACTATCGTAAATGTGTGCGTCTACCTCACGTATGTGTAAGTTTTGTGGTACATTTGATGTTGAGGTTGGATTTTACAGGCTACGGAGGATGAACGATGATTTATCGATTATTTCAAAATATCGATGTTTAAAAGTGGTAATTACTCAATGGTCAATTTGTGTCGATGATTAATCCATGATTTTATTGCACTAAACCTTTTCCAGTAAAACTTATCAATTTTCTAAGGATGTTTTACACCTTTGGTCGAGTGGTAATTTTTCAAATACATATTTTCCCAATAAAAACAAGAAAAACGTTATATAAAAATCTATTTCTCACATCTTGTTATGATTAAATAGTCTAATTTCGATGCGAATGCAGAAAAGGAGTTTTGGGCTTGTAAAATTGCCAATTTCATCTAGTTAAAGGCTTGTACTTGAACTATCAATGAAAGTCAATCGAGCTGCCATCTTGCGTAGAACAAAATGAGATGTAAACTAATACCTTTTACATTGAGTTGTCGGTAAGTGCATCACATTTTTAAAATATTCAGATGATTATTCCATAATTTGACATTGTTAATCATTGTTATATTGTGTCAATGAGTTTATTATTTTTTATTTTTGTTAATATTTGATAATGGTCATCGTACGTAGATAATGGAGGAATTTCCTCTCGTTATTTCGCATCGTTCACCTCTAGTGGGACGATTAAAGATGGCGAATTATATGTCAAACCATTCGTACAATCAGCCAAGTCAAAACTAATAATTGTGATGTTAATAGTAATAAGATAATGTTGGTGAGTAGATGAACATCTTTTAAATACCTATTTATTACACAGTGAGCTTTTATTGTAAAACAATGGTAGAGGAGGGCTCCAGTTTGCCTAATGAATAATATAATATTAGTGGTCTGGGGGGGAAGAGGTAATTTGGGTGACTAGAGTGTCGATTGGGAAGTTCAATGCACACAAACATGTGTTTTAGGCTAGTACAATATGTGAGTAATTCATTTAAGAATATACTTAGCAACAAGCATGTGCAAATTATAAGCCACAACTTCTACTCATTGATACGTACTATTAAAAAACTTAACGAGAGAGAAACCGTGTTAACACCTGGAGCTCTGATTTTTGTTTTTTTTTTATGGAAATTAAAAGAAAAAACAACGAGATTGCCGGTGAGAGTAAAAAAATTCAGCAAAAACTGATAGAAGATACTTTCACTGATTTTCTCTTAACTATTTGTTCATTAATATGGTGATGGATAACGAAAAAAGGAAAAATGTGTAAAATATTTCTTTCAGATGGTGTTGGGCACTTTCTCTTGGACTGTATTCTAATGCAAAGAAATCGACTATCAAAAATCTTTAAATTCAAATACTAATACACTTAAATTATCATAAGTAGCCTCTGTAGACTACCTCTTGACACAAACCGGAAGTCATTTAATTAGGTGCGGCCACTAACTCGGGGCGAAGGGGGGGGGGAGATGAAGATCCGCGACATTTATACACATCATTGCTTTTATACTTATTCATAACGCCCACAACAAGTCGATAGCACATCACAATTGTTAAATAAAATAGATACTCATAATTATCATCATCATCATCATCTCCGACTATTGATGAGATTAAATGAAAAATTACGTGCAATATCAAAATATTAACAAGATTGGGGCATTTTTTCATTGGAATTACCGAGGAATATCAAGGATAAATATAATTTAAGTCCAAGGTAAGCTGTACAAGCGACATCGATGCCTTTTTTAATGCCAAATATTCAACGCTAGCATAATTTATCTCCGATCTCCACGTGCTAGAGCTAACTTTCATTTGTCGAACACATTTCCTGAACTATGGATGGATTGGCGATTAAATTGCTGACGAGCGAACAAGGAAATGGATCATGTGGAGAAGAGATGAGAGGGCGACGGCTGCAGGGCCATACCCACCCTGGAAGGTTAGAATGTTCTGATGTATACAACTCTATCAACTAGCAACCAATATCGACCAGTAAAGTGCGCATGCGTAAAAAAAAGCGCGGAATTGTGTGAGAAAAAAAAAAGAAGAAAAAAACGGATACAATCGGGCAATAACACGCAAGCTCTCTCGTAATAAATTCAGTCGTGCCGTGAGCAAATATCGAGCTGCGAAATATTCATCCTCTGGGTGATTCCAACGCCCGCTGCGGTCATTCATGAGTCCCGATTAATTAAAAAAAAAAAAAGCAAACAACAACGAAAAGAAGATTGCAATGCTTGCAGCAATTGTGTAAAATGTGAAAAGCCAGTAATTAATGGTAATAATTTTTCTTATAATTTTGTAAGTAGCCCTGAGTGATTCCAATGCGCGTGTAGAGAGACTATTGTAGGGTCGAATGTAGAAAGCATCTGTTTTTATTAATTTCTCTGTCAATCGGAACATTAAAAAGAAGGAAGACAATTACGGGCACCACGATAACGCCCCGATAATACTTTGAGTCTCACCCACGTCTCCCACCGGAGTGTTTACTTGAACGTGCGTGTGCCCTGTTTTTTCACCAATGTGTGGTAATGTCAGTCAACGATAAGGGACAGAAGAGTGCATATAAGTCTTTATGGTTGTACACCCAACATTATTGTTCGTTATTCCTTTATTTACGGTTATTTATTATTTGATAGTAGAGTTGAATAATACAATCACGCATTATTATAAAATCATAAATAAAAATTGAGGGATCAGTGTAGAGATATATTATTTTAATTGAAGAAACAGAATTGATTAAAAAATGACCAATACACATGAAACATCGCTTGGCCAAGTTTCTGACAGTGACCGCCTGCAGGATGAAATTCAATTGACTGAACTTGTACCGGTGCGACAATCAAGAATTGAGCATACAAAGAGTGACAAAGATAATAATGCAACTGATGGGCTTAAGGTCCTTAGAAGTTTTACCCAAACTGATAATGAGTTCGAGTCCATCAGTGAACCAGAAAAGCATGGAATCTTTTTAGCTGAAAATAATTATAAACATGGCACACTAAATAATGGAAAATTTGAAAGATTGAAGAGCAAAAATTTTCCCAAAGATGAAGTATATTATTTTTATCAAGACCAACAAATGGACATTGATAGTGGTGGAGCAAAAAAATTAAGCTATGCATTGAGTGAAACGGAGAGTAGCAATTTCCAGAAGCCCAGAAAGTTTAACAAAACGGGGAATGATAAAAATTTATCGGGAAAAATAAATGAAAATGAAGACGAGCAAGACCTGAGACTCAACATAGATGTGATAATTCAAGCGAGTTACCTTCTAGATCAAGATAATGATAATATAAATAGGGAAAAAACAAATAATAATCATCAATTGGAGGTTAATAATGATAATAATAAGAAAAGTGATTCATTGACTGGGATAGATGAAGAACAGCTGAGATCATTGAAAAAATACAACTGTATGATGTGTGAAGCCAAGTTCAAAGGCAGTGGAGGCTTGAGAAATCACTACAAAGTTGTACATGCAACTGGGCCATTATATAAATGTGACGATTGTGGTAAAGAGTTTCCATTGAAAGAACGCTTAAAACTTCATGTTCGAACTCACACAGGTTTTAAACCGTATAAATGCGCAGAGTGTGGAAAGAGCTTTGCTCGAGGGGGTCAATTGTCCCAGCATCGGCGTACACACAGTCAAATAAAACCCTACCAGTGCGATCTCTGTATGGGTACATTCACATGTGCTGCAAATCTCACTCTACATATGAAACGACACAATGGTCAAAAAGATCACACATGCAGCATCTGTGGAAAAGGCTTTATAAGACGAGATGCTCTCAAGAAACATCTCGAGTGCTTGCACAAAGATCTTAAAACATTTCTCTGTATTATCTGCAATAAAACATTCAAGGGTCACTTACCACAGCACATGAGAACACACGCCCATGATAGGCCTCATGCGTGTCCAACTTGCGGCCAAAAATTCGCCCAAAAATCACAGCTGACTGTCCATCAAAGAACCCACACAGGACAACGGCCCTTTAGGTGTCTCGTTTGTTGGCAGGCATTTGCTCATTCAACTGCCTTAAAACTTCATACCAGAAGGCACACTGGAGAAAGACCTTTCAAATGTACTGAGTGCAATGTCGGATTCACACAATTACCGCATTGGAAAAAACATATGAAGTGCATTCATAAACGAACCAAACCCTACAGTTGTAACAACTGTAATAATTTTTTTAAAAAAAAGAGTGATTTGGAGAGTCATGAAAAACTTTGTCACAGCACGGATATCAACGATGGAAATGATAAACTCGAAAGTGAAGCCAATAAAAATACAGAGTATAGTAAATATAAGAATATGACTTTAGAGAGAATGCGCCTACTATTGGCTGTTTTATTAAAGAGGATTTCCAAACCCGAGCGTCTCGATGAACTGGGATTTGGTAAGAGGCTCATCGACGAAATTCTCCAAGATTCATTGGTATCTGCTGGTAAAAATCCCATTAAACTTGGCCAACTGAATGAATTTCAAGCTTTGCAGAAAAATCTTGAGACATTTCTCAAATGGACTGTACCCAAAGAACACTGGGAAACTTTTAAGAAAATGAAGAAAAGTCCAGAAGAAATACTAGAAACACTCACTACAACATAGGCTCTTCATTCAATAAAGTGGGATTTATTAATATTCATTTTATAACCAAAGACTTGTACTACCAAATTGTTCTTTATTATTTAATCATGTTGAATCAGTTGTTCTTGTTGTGATTCAGATGGATGAATGATTATGTTTTTGTGACAGGAGAAATGTTCAATATTACTGTATTTCTAATTCATTAAATTATTTGCCTTTTTTCCTGATCACAGCAAAACTTTGTTAAATCATAACAAATTCATTAGGTAGAAAATTATTAGAAGTCAAAACAAGTTAGAAGGCTGGAAATTTTGTTTCATTACTTATATAGTACTGTTATTATGATAATATATAATTATATAATATATTACTTATTAATAGTCCCACGTAAAGATAATTAGATAGCGAGAAAAGAATGTGACCAGACAATAATAACAATTTTATTATTACTATATACTTTAATTCATTGTTTGTTCATTTGAATTAATTGAAATTTATAGAATAGTATAAACTACATTATCTAAAAATTAACATCATCTTATGGTTATTGTCAAATGGCTATACTATCACAAGATAAATTCACATATTTCGCGGAGAGGAAAAAAATTATACATATACAATATAGATATACAATACCAAAGCCAATGCTTCTGTTTAAAATCGACACGACGAGAGTCGGTCTCATGTAAATGAAACAGTGGTTGGTATATGGAATAAAGATAGAGGTCAGTCAGTCTAATGTCGGACGTGAGTGTGACGATTTTCTACATGTTTCTTTTTTTTTTCTATTTTACGCCAAAGATAAAAAATATGAGGCTTTTAATTTCTTAATCTTATTTGAAATTTTATATGTGTGATAACCATTAAAGGAGAAAATAATAATGTTTATTAATTATTACTGCTTTGGTGCCATGAATGTTGAAAATGTAGCCTGTAATAAAATGTAATTTGAACGAAGGCAACTTTTTTCTCGTTTGACCTTTAATAACTTTTTAATGAGAAATGATCGAGACAAAAAAAATATATCCATTAGCCTACGAAAATATTTACCAGACTATTTCGAATTATCTCTAAATCTTGTATAATTTAATATTTCCTCAACAATAACGCAGATATACATTAAATTAATCTATGCATATTTATTAACATCTTTTGATGGGTGACAAAAAAAAAAGACTAATCTATTTTGAAAATCATATACTGGGGAATAAAGGCGGTCGATGTAAAATTTTATCGTCAATTGGGATTCAAAATTTACTGCTATTATCAAAAAAAATTAACAAATTAATAGAGACATAAAACTTTGTTATCTTAAAATAACTGCCCTACTCTCAGCAGGTTCATACGTCCAACAGTAGGAATAACAGGCATTCAGTCGATAGTGCAGCAACTGCCTTAACACTGAGATGGCGCTAGAAATGCCGTCTTTCAAAGTAGAATAGAGAAAAATGCGAGATAAAAAAAAATTAAATGAATAAAAAATATAATGACCCTGTAAAATTATAGATATAGGATATCAGTTTTTCCTCCTAAAGATTTTTTTTTCAACCTTCAATATTTTCATTCTCCCAAAGAGGGGAACAATTATATGCAGTTGAGCATAGAGCTGCAATATTTCATATTCATGAGACATCTGAATACATGCGTTTAAGTCAAGCATCAACGTCGGTTGTGTTGATCAAAAGGCTTAAAGTTTCCAGGTTCTTAGAACCCCTCTCTTTGCAGCCATCAGCAGACGAGTTTTTTTATACACCTCTTTTCTGCCCTCCATAATGATAGATATTGCACTCAATTATCAATAGAAAATAAAAAAAAATGTAAATTCAATGGAGAAAGTTATTTAAAAAAAAAGAACAGGGCGTGAGGTATCGATTGAATAATTATATTGTTATAATGTTTGGAATCAATTTTGAAACATCGACGAAAGAAAGAAAGGAAAAAGAGTAATTAGAGACAAACAAGCGTCTTCCTTTCTCTGGATGAGGTTTTGAATCTCAGGAGGAGCGCAAAAGCGAGAAGTGGGCGCCAACAGGAAGAGTGGTAGGTAATAGGTTCGGGGGTGACTGAAGCAGGGAATAATATAGGATGGAAGTTCCGGGATCGGCACAGATCAAAGTCTCTCGGGGTGACCCATACGAATACAGTTCTTACACCCCAACCCCTCCAGCCCTTATTACTATCCTTCTCGCTTTGGCTCTCCCGCATTCGTTTATACTCCAGCTCGCTCAAGTGGTATCAACTTGAATTGAGAAAAGAATATAAAGAACCCACAGGGTCATGCGTAAAACGATGTCTCTACAAACAATCCCATCATTTTGTTTAGGTATATAACAATCTACCTTAGTTTATCTTTACGTTTTATGGTTTTATTATTTTAAACCTTGAGAACATTTTTCTCCATCGAATAAGAATTGAGACAATAAACAGTAGTGGGCCAATTGAATTATTTCTCTTGAGGTTGTTAATAATAGGTGTATTATTCATTGACCGAACGATTGATTACTCGTTATAACGCGATATAATGCTGACACATACACAATTAACAATAGTCGACCCCCATTGTTCCACAAGCTTTTCATTGTCTTTCCCCAATTGAGTATTTCCTTCACGCCCATGTAGTGTGCTGTTGTCCCCACGACCGCAATCGTTCAGTTAATCCACCCCTCGATAGTCGCTTTCTATACAGCTAACTAATACGCATGGCACGATGTGAAAATGGATTTATTTTTTCATCATTCGCAAAATCTCATTATTAGCTGATTACTTTTTATCAAATTTGCAAGGCAGAGCTTTCACATTCAAGTTATAGAACCTCTACTGCTTTAGGGTTTCATATGCGCGGCCTATCTTATTACAACTGTAGGCTATACTACTCATTATAAATACCTTTAATGTTTTTAAATTGTTTTCATCCAACTTTGATAGTTGACCTTACATTCTTTCATTAATTTCAAATTACTCCCGGCCCATTCGTCCTCTTTATTTTCACATCCTTTGCACACACTTGCTGAACGATTAAACGTGGAATGGGCGAACCGGCGTTTTCTTCTTTTCGTATTTCCCATTCCTTTATCTATATGTCTTCATTGAGCTCCCTCTCGCCGTTCTCTACCAACTCTTCTTTTTTGTTTGTTTCGTTTGTGTTTTTTTTTTTTTTCCTCTCTCTCTTTCTTTTTTCGGCGACATTCAACATACTGAGCGCTCCACGGAAAGGCATCGTATCCCGGGGGAGAGTTGGTTTGAGTTTTCAAGATGAAAACGGGGGGTAGTTAGGGTGGGCGATGAGAGTGAGAGTCCCTTGCGGGCCGCGCTCAGCCAACATGGCTTAAAATGGAGGCTGTGTGGCGTTAACAAACGACGGCGGCGTCGCAGTCCTGAACGGGTACATGAGCGACGAAAGCTTCACTCTCTGGCCCAGGGGAATGCACTAGAGTGAGTAGTTCATGAGATAATAGGAGCTCAACGAATGATTCCATGAAGAGCAATATCGGATCAAGCCGTTAGTTGCTGTGCTCATCGTCGAATACAAAGATTTTGTTGTTTATCTTATAAATCATCATTTTCGCAATAAAAATATATATCCGATGATTTGCCAATGATCGGACCATTGTGGAATGATTAAATGAACCCAGTGTTGCATAATTGTGCGTGTATATTCGCGCGAATGAAGCGAATCGGATCGAAATCATGGTTTCCGGGCGTTGAGGTTTTATGTGAGCATATGTCAATGTTTGCCTTTCGGCACACAAGTTTTACGCTTGCCTAGCTGCTCCCGGGCGAACTACATTCCCTTTCCCTTCAACCACCGTTCATCCCCTTTATTTAGTTCAACCAACCTCGATGGGCCACCTCCTAAAATATTCGTCTATTTCGTCTTTAGCATCCTGTTTTCCACTTTCAGTTGTACTGTGCTATATATTTTATACTGTACCGATGTATTTTAATACTTTTATTAATCAAAATAATCACTTATTGCAAAGGGGGAAAAAAAAATTATTGAATGTTAGTCATGTGAATGTATAAAGATGGTATGTCATTCTTTGCTACATTTATAAGAAGTTGAATCGTTAAATACAAACGAGGAAGAATATTTTCTATGCAATATTTCAATGATACACTTTCCACAGCATTTAACAAGAAAATGACATTCAAACTTGAAACATTTTCACGTCTGAACGGAAAATTTTTCATTCAATCGCTCTTATTCTTAAATGCATTTACGATAATACCCGAGTAAAGCTAAGGGCTTACACGGATTTAGGGTAGAGCGTAAATCCCCAACCAATTTGTCTCCCACTCTACGTCAGAAAAAAATATATACCAGCTACTTACTCGTTATGGATTTCACTGGACTCAAGCCTTTTGTTCAGATAACTCTCTTGTTGCTTACAATTTCCTAAACTACCAAAATACCCTTTAGTAGCAATAATTCCCGTATATACATATATCCATTGAGTGGATTCGATATTGGATTGTTGCCAATGTTTAGTCGATTATCGACCCACTAACCGCTATAGAAATGGGGCCTTGCCACTCATTTTCATGTGGCTAAATCTAGTGGATCCAACTAGTAGAATTCGATTATTCATGTTGCATTATTATAATTTGGATATCAAATAAATGTTAATATACTAATAAAATATATTCTTACACGTGGGGATATTAGTAAAATGTTTATGTATATTATTAGCCTCATCCCATTAGTACATCGCCCATGTCCCTTATTAATTTTCATTAAAGTCTACTCATTGATAAATAATGAAAGAATTGGGGGAGGATTCAAATTTGGCAACTCACCATTTCTTATATAAGTCCAGCCGTAATATATCTCAACATTTTTTCGTTAATCGAGTGGAAAAACTCCATTGAATGAAGCGAGGGGAGCCGGTTGATTTCGGAATAAAGTCTATTTACAAAATCATTAAATTAAACTGTCATTTTTTTTACAAATGAACTCATGGTAGTTGGAAGCAGCTATAACTCTACATATTGTTATAAATGTGCAAAGTATTTTTCTCAAAATATATCACAAATACTAACTACGTTCAACCATTCTCCAAACTATATAGCTGTCATCCTTGATTATCGTCACTCTTAAGTATAGATGACGATCGACCCTAGTATATCCACTCACTCGATTCTTCAACTTTTTATTCTCAGTAGCAAAACCTAAGCTAGGCTTAAGCCGTTTACATATGTTAGTGGGGTTGTGATCCTTCACCCTCACCCATTTACCTTCCCCGTTGATGTAAATATTCAATGCCGACGACGCTTACTCGATTCGTAATTTTTTTTTTTAAACGTTAAATATTGTCGAGTGATTTAATTTCTCCTTCTCATCTTATAAAACCTGAAAATCTTGATTGTTAATATTATTTTTTACCTCCGTCTATGGTTTTTCCTCCTTCTTATTCTCACATTTTTTAAAGCGGCGAAAAAAAGGGAAACTGTAAACAGAATAATCCCTCATTGGCATTGTCGATTATAGAGAGCGCAATCCGGATGTGAATGATTGTCCACTTGGACCCTATAGGGATGTTGAAAAAAAAAATTACAAAAGAGTCCTCTGCGTGTACTGTGGAGATTTCAAGTTGAATGATTATTCACGCATGGCTTGATAGAATTGGAAAAATACAGCTCTTCTGTGGAAATGAAATGTTGATAAAATTAAATTAAATGTAGTTTTTTTTGCTTCATTACCTTTGGTAAAATAATTCCGTTGCACTCATCTTGACAATACTACATTGCAGATAATATCTAACAGAATTTTCTCAAGAGATGAGTCTCCAGTCAAGCGTATACATATATGTATATCCAATATATTGCATGTGGTAGTCAGTACCGACGAGGCTTTATTTCTTCCTTCCGCCGTTTCATGAAGTCTCGCCGTCACATGGACTATGAATTGAAGCCACTGAGTACGCTTGTAGGGAGCTAGATATAGGGTGTGGCAACCGCTTCTGGAATTGGCGAGATTTTCACTCTTCAGAAGCAAGAGGGAGAGAAAAACAACCCTGTCCCTCCCCCTTCACTACCGTCGGCTGTGTCACGCACGTTGTATTGTTGTATTGTCGGCTGCAATCTCACTAAGCGTTTCAACGAGTCAACACCCCCTTCCCCCTTTACTTTATTCCTACACATTTAACCTGTCCACCCACATGTGATGCATTTTCATTATTGGTTTTATTATTAATTTCAATAATGAATAATACTATGTTGTTTATATCGTCCTTCAACGTTGTTTCTTCCCTCTTATATTTAATAATCCCTGACTGTAAAGAATTAAAGAAGAAGAAAATCCTCTTGGAGAGATTGAAGATATTGGAGATATAATAAAGAATTGAGAATTGATTGAAATGACGTTAAGAATCGAATTATCTTCAATTTTGTCAGTCTTATGACATCTTAAGATGGCAAATCCAAAATGATGATGTCTCAACTGCGCGGTATAGAATAGGAGAAACGATGCGCTGACAAGTGTTGGGGGGCCGATTTAATTTAATGGGGACCAAACAAGGACTCAGTTATAAACCCCGGCTTTGAAAGGGGAAAGCTAACGCTTCGCGTGTCGATCGGTATTTAGTGGTGTCTGAGAATGACACTGGGGATTTCCCGGTATGTTCTCACCCCAATTCAAAAGTGGATTTGGGGAGAAAAAATTTACATGAATTTGTTAAAACTAAATGTCATTACACATCTTATTATGAAATGTTTTTAATTCTTCTCAATCATAAATATATCTTACTATTGATTTGTACATGACTTATAAATAAATTTTCGTATTCTATACTAAAGTATTATATGGTTTTTTACGTGAATTAGTGAAATGATCCTTGTACATCAATTTTGTAATAATCTCAAAAGTGTGTACCTAAGTGAAGTATTCTTTTATAAGAGGGAAAAACGGCCGTTTTACTCAATGGTGTCGCTCACGTCGTTTTCTATTACCGGACGCCTCATTGTTGTGCCTTTTTACAGATCGTTTCTCTCTGTAATCCTCAGCAGCCGGCTGTTTGTCGGCATCCTTTCAACCTCAGCATTTCACAAACGATATTAGGTCTCTCGTGAGTACCTTTACACATATTTTATTTTTACAAAACTAACTTACTAACTTGCCTCTAATTTGCCCACAATAATTCCGCTTTTCCTGTTTTCTTTTTGTCAATGAAGAATGAAATAGCAGTGCATTATCTTCACCATTTTCTAACATCTTTTTTTTATGAAGAAAAATCACTTGAGCGTACGAAGATTGTGGCTAAACATGTATATAATAAATGCCCGGCTGTCCGCTCGAATTATCGAATTGAGTGTAGGTCTACATATATGTATATACCTCTCCTTATTCATCCATGGCTACAAACTTTTGCTCTCTCATACTTTTGAAACATATACTATTTGAAATTTTTTTTTTTTTACTCATTGCCACTGCCTAC
This sequence comes from Diachasmimorpha longicaudata, assembly GCF_034640455.1. NCBI lineage: Eukaryota > Metazoa > Arthropoda > Insecta > Hymenoptera > Braconidae > Diachasmimorpha > Diachasmimorpha longicaudata. The sequence continues at coordinate 3,586,339 of NC_087243.1, forward strand.
GATGGAAGAAATCTATGATACAGGAGATTTTCTATTGAATTTACTTGCGATGTCATTGGAATAAACGTTTCAAAGGAGCATTTCAGTAATAATTAATTTTTTTTTGGATGAAATATCATTAAATTTCCCAATAAATGAAAAAGCAATGGAAAAAAACTGGACCTTACATTGCTGTACATTACCATTATACCGTGTGATTCAGTGGCAATGTCGGCGCAGCATCAAAAGCATACTCAACTCTTACACTCGCTGCGGGTGTTTCTTTTCCCACTCTATCCTCCACCACTTTTCTCACAGTGAAATCAGAGTATGCCCACTCTACACTCAGACTACGGTGAAAACTTTGACTCCCGAGTTTGTTTGTACCTTTGTTTGAATTCACATTCAACGGAGATAGCTTTCACTTATGCGCCACGGACCAAGATTAAACAGATTCGAAAATGTATGCCCCCTTACACCAAGTACAGACTTTATATCCCCTTCTTTGACACTTTGTTGGAAAAAAAAAAAAAAAACGCTCTGGCGTAATACCAAGGGATTTTTCAATGGAAACTGTGAGCTGGCGATCCTGTTTAGCTATGGTCACTCGAGTGTAGAGGTTTTTGTATGTTTAGACACCTCTGATGTATAGTAAAGTATAATAGGGTGATCTCTCTATAGCCTCACATAACGTCTCATTAAATTTTTTCAAGTCCCTAAAATAATAGTAAATAATTGAATTAATTTATCAATATATTTCACATCAAGATAAAATGACCTGGTAATAATTTATATTCATTGGTATTCTCCTTTGCGTTTTTCCTATAAATATGGGTAAAAATTGGAGCTTTAAAAAACTTTACGGATCAGTTCCTACGATTGGAAGGAATTTAATAGACTGCGGAAGGAGGGGGCGGAGAGAGCCGATCCCTGTGAATCTATATACACACAATACACCATTGGGGGCAGGGAGAGAAGAGATTGTAATAACGCACAATGACAGTGTAATCGAGGAAGAGACCGGAACGCGCAGTTGAAACGTGGGCGTGCGGGCGGATGGTGTATATGTGCGGCAGGGTTGAAGAGGGTAATGAAGAGGTGTTGAACCGTGTTCTATAAAGCTCTTTTGGCAAAACCTGAAGGGTTCGAAAGCATAATAACTTACAGTTCGCTCATTATTCACGGGTTTTACCCAATTATATTGACACTAATAATAAAGGAAACCATTGATAACCATTGATACATCCGAGTCTATCACCCTATGGAAATACCAAAGAGTGGGCATCACTAGCAGTATAGGGGGAACAGTGATTCATTATAAAAGACGTATGCCTTGAAAAAACTCATTATTAATTATGTAAATCAATAAATATAAAGTATTTATAGATTTGAAGGCTTGAGGTACTTGTCTTTATATATAACGAGCACTGATATTGATAACGCGTGGATGGGTGGTATGAGTACAGGGTATCCGCCGAATAGTGGTAGGGGGGTGGTAACCGGCATCAGGCACTGAGTGCGGTAGTCTGGGCGAGAGATCAGATTTAATGGATGGAGGACAGATAGCTACCCCAGATATATTGAGTATACGAGTGGTGTGGGGGTGAAATCGCTGTGTATCTGTGCGAATCATCGGTACGAAAGCACGTCGACAGTACTGTATGCCATTGCCCTCCTTGTCTCTTGTCCTTCACTATCAGTTCCTATCTATATATACCTATTTCTATACACTCTCTATACTCTCTATTAGTCTAAACGCAAAGATTTCATCTTTATATACTAATGTTGGATGATGCTTGACACTTTTCAGTGTTACTCTTGCACACTGATGTCCTGCTTTTCACGTGAGCATATCCATTATCTCCCTGAAAAGATCATACTGTACCTCTAGAAATTTCATTAAAGAAAGAGGGCTTTAATCTGTGCGAGCTTTTTCCAAATTTTCTTACTCTCTTTCTACTACTATGGAATTGAGATTCATTCAGGTATAAATAATATATAGCTAGTAAAATTAAGTGAATCAAGTTTTTATTTTGTACTCGATTAATTTATTGCTTCGATTTGGATGAGCTTTATTATTTACAATGAGAGACACGTACACATGTAATATGCATTTTTTTTCACCTAGCTAGATATACCATTTTTTTTAATGCATATTCTCTGGCATTCAATCGTTTATTACATATAATAACCGATTGCATGTATGTATATATATATATATGGAATTTGTGATAACCATTCAACGGTAAAAGCAATTTAATAACTTTTATGCGCATATAAGATTCACATGATGTAAAACATAGGTCTGACACGCATTCTTTCAACAGAAGATTATGTAAGATCCAATACGTAAGCGAAATGAAAGAAATTTATTTTTTTTTATTTATTTTGTTTCCTTTCTGATGGTTCTTTCTGCAGCTAATATCTGTTAATGTAATATTTAATATCGATGTTTAATCTTAAAAGAATCCTTACAAACTACTATCACACCAATTCGTACATTATATTAATTGTATCATTTGAATTATAGTTACGTTAACGATCATCGGCCTTACGTCTATTGAGAATTTGTCATTACATACGAAATATCTTGATGGACATGAAAAAAAGCATAATTTCCTATATATATATATATATATGTATAATATAATATTCCCGGCGTATATGCACTGATTTCTCTGCTATACACTTAAACCTATTATATTTACAAACTTTATTTACAATCAAAATTTATTTATCAGTCGTAATTGCACCTCATTGAAAAAAGAAGAGAAAAGAAATGAAGAAAACAATCCTATTGCATGAGCAACAAAGTACCGAACTGCACTGTAATACTATACATACATACATATACTTATGATGATGCCCTTTTCACTTTAATACATGCGCCAAATGTCCGACATCACTGGAATAAGTCATGGCACCGAAAAAAAGCGGGCACTGATGATGACTCTTTCTATTATTGTCACTCTGTCACAACATCTTGGTAAGGTAATTCTGATGTGATCCAGGGGGGGGTAATAAAAATGGGCTGACAAATGCGTGACTTGTTCCACTGTGATGAATCGGAGAAAACGTTGTGGTTTCCATACGAGATTGAACAGTAGATCCTCCAATATCAGAACTATTTAGCACTGGTGAATGGCTATCATGAAGCTTACGCATGTGCTTTTTAAGATCAAAATTTCTACAAAATCCCTTACCACATATCTTACAAGAAAATGGCTTTTTGTCATTGTGTGTATGCATGTGAAATGTGAGATTGTAAATTTGATGAAAGGCTTTATTGCATATATTACATTTATAAGCCTTCTCTCCGCTATGGGTGAGCTTGTGATTCTTGTAATTGCCTTTCTGGTGGAACCCCTTGCCACAAAATTCACAAACAAATGGCTTATAATTAGCATGAATACGTGTATGAGTGTTTAATGTTGAACTACGATTAAATGCTTTGCCGCATGTTTGACATTTGTGTGGTTTTTCAGCTGTATGAATGATTTTGTGGCGGCAAAGTGTGCTAGCTTGACGAAAACCCTTGCCACATATCTTGCAGACGAATGGACGTGCACCAGTGTGCACTGGCATATGACGCGTTAAATTGTAGTGGGCATTGAATACCTTACCACACTCAGGGCAGGCGAATGTTTTCTGTTTATTTGAATTTATTTCTCTATTTGTTGATAGTTGTTGACCAATTTGGGGGGATGAATTTGTAGATGATGGGACGCTACTTGATGATACTGAGAGAGCTAATTGCCCTAGCACCGGTGATTTTTTCCCATTATTACTAGTTGATAATAGTGCTGATGATGATGCCGATGATGATGCTGATGCTGATGCTGATGCCGATGCTGATAATATATCCAAACGGACGGCAGGATGTGATGATGGTACTTGTGTCAATGGAGATGCTGATGAATGTTCCACTGCAGGTCTTGAATTATTACTCCCTGAAACTGTTCCACTTGGTGGAAAAACTCTGAGCAAAGGATTTGGATGATAATAGAGCAGGGGATAGTGCTGAAGGAGACTCTGATGCCTTAGGGTAGGAACGTATTTTTTGAATGCTGATTCCAAGTGCGCTGAATAAGACAGCGATTGGATATTTGGTGAAGATTGACGTAGACTAATAGTAGACATGTCACTTGATGTTAATAGTCTTTTATCAGGCTCCATTATTTTTGCTATTGAGAAGGTTAGTGTTGATAAATTTCTACATGATGCTGTGGGGGAGCTTGTCGAATTGCTTGAGTCCTCTGTTGGTGGGGGAAGGTTCGTTGAAATTGTGTCGGTTGTCATTGTCATTGCACTGTTACTTGAACGCTCCAACGGTTGCATCATTTGCTTTCCAAATATCTGTAAACATTGAAGAAAAAATAAACTAAAAATCAGTGACATTATTATATAATAGAATAATTATTATCTATAAATCTCTCTATTGGCTAATAAACATTATTCATTTAATTATTGCCTATTAATTTTTTGCCAGATATTTGGAATTGATATGCCGACAATTATGTGTATGAGAATAAATTAAAAAAGTCAATGACATGATGAAAATAGACAAGCTTTTTTTTCATCACCAACAGCCATTAGTTTATTCGTTCAGGTGAGGATCAGACGTTCCAACAGATAGGGAGAATTGATTTGGTAGAGTGAGACAGCCGGAGAGAGGGAGTAGGGAGAGGGAGAAAAGCTGTAGGAGGATCCAAGGGATTTACTCAGGGGCTGACTCTGAGTATGACCCTCCCCTGTGCGCGCCACCGCCCCCTATTGGTTCTACTCAATTCTCGACCAACCTTGTATTAACATGTGGCATAACTTTCCCAGAAAATCCTCCTCTTTATCATGCACTGCAACACTAATTTTACCAAAGATAAATCCTTAAACCCTTTCCTAAGAATCCCTATCCCAGTATTACAAGTTTAAATAGCTTTTTCAAATGGCTTTTCAAATAGCTCAAAATACACGTCACTGAATGAAATGCCAAGTGGTCAGTCAAAATTGTAAGGATTGCTACATTGAGATAGCTCTGATAGGTCGACGTTAGAGAGGAATTTATATGGCCGGAGAAAATGTTTGCACTAGTTGAAAACGACGCTCGGTTTAGGCTTGGAATGACGGTTGAATTTCAATGGAGAACTTGAGGCTCTCCGCATTTCTATCTCTTCATGTACATACCACCTCGTACTCTCATAGTCATTTACAGACTGTGAGTAATATACATTAGATGTTTGAAAAAATTGAGCTTTCGATTAAAAGTTGGTGAAATAAAAATTTCTCCCTCTCTCAAACAGCAAGAGATATAATAGACTCAAGAGTAGAGCTCCGCCCCTTTTCCAAGAGTAACTTTTGATTGTTCACGAGTGTATGTACTAGGTTTGATACAATCTGAAGGGGAACTGCGCAACGGACGATTCCCCGCAGTGAAACAAGCCACGGAAACGAACGTCGGGAGCTTACTGAAACGCCCCTGTGGCTCCATAGAATATAACACGATGGCGGGGCAGCAACTGTCGTCTAAATGCCACCCAACAATAGTGTCTCCGTGTACCAGGGAGCTGGAAAGGGGAGGAAGGCACACCGCAGTTTAAAAAAAAATGTGGCCAAATAGGAGAGGTCAAAAATGTACGATAAAAACTTTGACAAGTTAGAACCATCGATGAATATTAATATCAGTCGGTCAAGGGGAGTTAAGGGCACGTAATTAACCCTTACATAATCACTTTTACTTGTTGTATTGTAGATGGCCATTAGGGCAAAAACTTGAATCCAAATCCAACGAATTTTCTCATTTTGGCAAATTTATTATATCAGATAAGATTGGTATAATGGTAAAAATCGATTTTGGATGAGATAGGGGTGAGGTCTATACTAACGGGGAATAGGAGAATTAACAAAGGCAAAGCGTGAGGCGTTAAATGTACAAAGTTTACCGATGGAGTTACGAATGGTCCGCCGAATTCAATCACCACTTCTCCAAAACTCCTTTCGTCAAAACCTTCTCACTCTTCGTTCTGTTAATTTGTGAACTGTTAAATGGAAAAGTGTTGAATGATAATTGTGAGCGCGCAAATTAAGCTTGAAAAAAGCATCAGCCGAGAAATCGAAGAAACCAATATATAAGTCGTTTATTTCTATACTTAATGAGAAAAAAAAATAGTGTTGCAAAAGAGATTTCTTTTTCACCATTGGTTCTTCCAATCACGTATATAATAGAGACGCTCTATATCCGTAGTATGCAATACATTATCTTCTACACGCTATAGAGCCATAACCACGGAGATCCAACAGTTGATAAAAACAATACTATTAGTGGATGATTTTTTTTAGCAACATAAAAAGCATTTATAGCTATGTCAACATTTTTTTCCACAGAACTGAACTTTCTTATCGATTTTAACCCTTGAAAAGAAAAATGAAGAGGAGAATGTTGTTACATTAATGCTGAACGATATGTAAAATTCTGCATGCACGTCGATCATAAATTTCCCCCCTTTTTTTTTTTAGCATTGGTTGCTATGTTATAAAATTGATGGATGATTTTTCTCGATATATTGATAAATCTTTCAAACATATTATTGGCTTTTATGGATGTATGAACTTGCACTATATATATATATATATATATATATGACAATTACCCGGTTGTTGGTGTGGTTTAAGAGCAACGAGCAAAGGGGCGCGATTGTGTCGGCTGTCATCCTCAGTCGGTGCTTTTCTCGTGCCATATTCTAACCCTCAAGCCCCAAATGCTAATTATACGTCAACGGTTTTGCGCGCCCGTTGACGACGAAAGAGGTCTGTAGTGTGTCAGAGATGGAACAATGATGGAGAGAGGATTGAGATCAACAATCAGAGACACTGGGCATCTCATACATCACTTTGGATATCTTGATTACTGCTGAGAGTTTCTTATTCAATAAATTGAACTCTTAATATCGATTATTTGACAATAACATGATGATAAACTTTTTCATATATCATATATTATAGTGGAAACAAATAACGTGTATGAATTTGAGTATAATTAATCATATACTAGAGTATATTTTCTCACGATAAAACATTTAATGTGTAATCTGAGACGCCTTATTCAATTTTATATATGTATAGTCCTGGTATAATAATGGCTTTTATAATAATAATAATGCTCTCGCGATAGTGACAATTGGAGCCCTGAGGAAGCGACTTGAAAAAGGAACCAGAGGGGGAATGTAAAAAGTGTTGTAAAAACAATTGGTAAAAGGGCAATTATTCTACAACAATATAACTGTCAAGTCCTTCGTTTCATGGAAAATATAATAAAGAGAAAAAACGTAGTCGCTGGATCGCATCATTTGGGTACAAGCACGTGTGCTTGTACATGCTGGTACAATTCTTATTTCCGTTTGGGCGAATTGCATCCATGGCACTGATATAGAGTGGGAGTGAGAAGTGTAGCGGGGGGAGTGTCTGCATCAAGCGACTCGACTTATTATTTTTGTACAATGAAGAATGAAAATCATGTAAGCATGAGAATTTGATACCGGAAGTTTCGTGTGCCATTTGCATGGTATCCGATATACAAGAAAGGGCGGGGGAGCAATAAGAAAAGGTCGGAAGCCTTTCGGCGAGAAGAATCAACGTATGAATGCATGAGGGAAGAAAATAAAGAAAGAGGTTTGGCGCTCAGGTCGAGAGCGCGCGTGCCCGATGCTTTTGTTGATCTCATATAATGCATAGAGATTTTACTTTTTGTCCCCTCCGTCACAGCGCGTTTTAAATATTTGGGCATTTTTTAAAAAAGTTTTTTAATGAACAAACACCATGATTGTATATATACACAAGTACTCGCTTCCAAGTGAGATGACATTACAAAGTTAAAACATATTACTTTCTCCATACTCGAGTATTTCTCCAGTATAATCATCATAAAATCATATAGATATTGAATGCAATCTAATCAAATCAAAGAATTCTCTTTTTATTTATTTTTTTGTTCTTTTGCTTTTTTTCTTTACGCCTGGCATTTGAACTTCCGGTCGACTGAGCTAGTGGGGCATTATTCAAATGTAATTGGTGAGCAGCTGGCAGTACTTCCTTTATCAAAATATTCCACAATAGATGAAAATGTTAAAAATGCTCTCAGATAATCGGCAAAAAACAGCTTTTTCATTGTCAAAAGGGGAAAAAAAATATTTTTTCAAGTGCTCAAGCGATTTTGTAGAAATGGATTTCAAGTTACAGTGAAATACTCAAGTCATTTATTTAGTTGAAAGACATTTAGCGCCATCACAGGGAATTGAATTTAATATGCTCATGAAAAGCGCCCCTCAAGCAATGATGGCTCCCAATGAGTAGAATAAAGACGCTTCGGGGGTTTCTTGAAACTCGGCATTCAGACGTCCGAGGCAGGAGTTTACTTTCACCAATATTCCTTCTGAATACACATACACATATATATTTAGGGCTTGATCTCAATACATTGACTGAGTGAACATGATTTTAGACAGCGCAACAACATATTTCCATGTTTAAAGAGGATGAAAAACAAGTTAACTCTCATTAAAAGCAATATGTTGGGTTGTGTGTTTTGAAGAGTTTGATGGAAAAGGGGATTTGATAGACTATAAAGGGGGCTACAATAAAGGGTAGTAGGTGACAAATTTATTTAAGACGAAATCATGGATGTCGATTGACGATTAAGGGGGTGTATCCTATAATATATCTGGTAAAGGAAGAGTTTGGAGTTTTTCATTGAGGGATTACGTTGTGAAGATGAAATGGGGAGACTCACATATGTGATTGGCTATGGTATTGTGACAGACGACACTCAATAGCATTGATCGGGTTTTACGTTCAATTTCACCTCTTCACATGAGTTTGTTGAATAACTTTTTATGAATTTTCCCTTTGTATAAATATTGTTTTTTGTATCATGTGAAAATGAATAAAATTTACAAAAACGTTCATGATTTCCATGTCAGACGTTTTTAACGTTATCTGATGTCTCATGAAGCGATCACAATGAAAAGCTTACTAGAGATAACCAGCAGTGAAAAAGAAAAAACAAAGTATGCCTTGATAAAAATGAGGGTGTAAAAAGGAGAGTGTGCTGTAGAATCTTGTATGATCCCTCTCCCCATCAAGCCTTTATGAGCCATCTCAGTTCTGTCCACACAACGCGCGTATATCCATCTCCCCAACCCCTTAGTATATAAGCGATCACCGCTCAAAACATTTAGGGCTTGCCAGGCTAAGTACACATTTAATCATAATCTAATATTTAAAAGGTAATTTCACGGACTGTTTACCCCCATTGGACAATATCCACCCTATATTCCTCATCACCCCATGCATAAAAAAGAAGCCCTCCGACATTTCATCCCTCCCATCCAATTTATGAAAGGTAAACTGCACTTCCGGGCTTGATTTTTTTAAATTAAATCAGAATTTCATCATCATTTGAAATTGACCTTTATATATTTGAGGCGGAGAAAAATTGTACGTTGTGTAATTTTTTTAATCATCATACTGAGTGGAAAAAAAGCAAAAGTTCTCACGGCAAACTGATAGTTACCAGGAAATGGATATAACAAAATTTTCAATCCAGCACGTGGCAAGATAATGAAAAAGTTAATTTATACCACAAGGTGTATAAACAAGCGTCATTCACATATTACTATCACTTGTGGAAGGGGGCATCGAAAATAATCGTCAAGTTGATTCATCGAAACCCATTTACATATTGATTATATCAGTGTGACTTATTTTCATAGGGCATAAAAAACATGCCGTGAAAAGTTGACAAATACTCTGTTGTCGAATAAATTCCGCAGAATAAATGAACAGTATATATGCGAGTTAGAAGTCACTTTTACCACAGTGAATGTAAGATAATGTTTTACGAGTGAATATTCTTAACGCGTTTGTTATTCAAACGCACCTGCCCTTGTGGGTCGTTGAGCCATACATAATGTTGGATTCACCCGCGCGTCAGGCCACTTAATTTATCCGACGCATATATACTCTATTCCATTGCCTCGCGCAGCTTTCGTATTTCTCGTTATCATGTGAAATCTTTTCAACCGGATACGATATTCCGCAGACACTTGTATGTATCTACACATATATCCCCCAGGCTATATACCCACTGGGTCAGTTCATTGAGAATATGTTTAGTAACAAATGCGTCTTTTTTCACTATGGCAAATTGAATTGATGTTAGGAAATATGCGGAAATATGTCCTCGTCGTGACTAGAAAATTGTTATGGTGACAAGGGTCACCGCTATTTATGTATACGTATATTATATAAATACATTTGAGAAAGATGTTAAGGCACATGAGTGTTAGAGGAGTCATGTTATAAATAACGATAAACTTATGACAAACAAATTAGTTGGCACGAACTCGCCCCGACGACTGCCGTTTGGTTGCTATCGCATATCTGCGTCTACAAATTAGCAACCGGTGCACACCCACTGTTGCTGATGGCGAAGCTCTGAATAAACTCAGTATACATGTGAATCGTTATGGTGAGCTATACAAATTACAAATGCACATTGAGCGCAACTTTCAAAACCGCATCAGCTAACATCATTATGGAGTTGTATAGCTATTTTCACACGCTCTATCTAGACGTCAGTGAATCAGAAAAAGGTTTATTATTGCCTTTTTTAATAATTGCATTTGAAAATCATTTAATTTTTATTTCAATTATTCTTTATGATATGAAAGAAATAAAAATTGAATTACAAACGATAATATAATTTCACGATGGAAAAATCATTTAGCATGTTGAAAAAAATCAAAGCTATCGTTAACTATAAAAGAGCCATTTAATCAGTCTAACATCAACAATATTGGGGGTTTTAATAAATAGAAATATGTAGAGAATAACAATTGAGAAGAATACCTCCTTTCCATTCAAATATTGAGCAAACATTTGAAAATACTTAAGAGTTCATTCAATTCCCAAGTGGTAATGAAAAAAAAAAAACAAGAACAAAAAACAAATGGCCTTCTATTATTTTATATTCTCTATATTTTTTCGTGTAGCTAGTCGGTGTACATATATATATATATATATTCTCACGATATATTAAATAATGTATTTAGAGGAGCCATAGAGGAGTATATAAAGGATAGAGGCAAAGAAAGAGCTATTTATTCACATCTGAATTTCTATTGATATGGGGAGAGAGTGTGCGTTTTAAATTGCAAGTTGATCGAGGCTTATGGTTCAAGTGTACTTTTACTTGGGTAGGACGAACAAGGGCTTCTCGCAATATGTATGTATATAAAAAGGGTTCCAAAATGTTTATATGTACACATATAAATATATGCCTATATAACTGATCTTCAAAGAGGTTAATCAGTATATTTGTTACGACAAATATATGGAATTATATGATATATAAGATGTTTAAATTGTCTTAGCTAGGACGGCAAAAAATTATAGTTATTTTTGGTATTACACTGATGGCACCCGATATTGTATAGTGACATGAAATAAATCCCGTTATTTTATCATACTAGTTAATTTTCTTTTTATAATTACATCACAGGAAATTATCAAGTACTCACCAAAATGTAAAATATTTGTCCCAAAACTTTTCAATAACCAAACTCTTCACTGTGCACTGATAGAATATTGTCATTATTTTTATATATCCTATCAACAAAGAAGAAAATTACAACACTGGATTATTCTAAGCCTTTTAATCCTGAATTGTTATCACTGTCGTTCTAGTTCAAAGTCTCATCAACAATATGGACAAATGACTCCAAAACGTTGACTATTTTGTAAAATAGGATTATGGAAGCCCCTCCCGAGGCCATATATTGTTAAAAATAACACAGTATTAAAAAACCAAGAAGAATAACAATAATACCAATAACAAATTTAGCCACTCTCGATATTCACACCGTTTATACTCCCGTCGCTCACAATTTTTTAAATACTCGTGTTTATTAAATAATTATGACTTATAAAATTAGACATTATTAAATGAAAATTTACTATTTTTCTTGTTAATTATTATTTTTTAACGTTAATATTATGGATTCTTTCATGATTAATCAAGCGAATTCAAGTTCCGTCGTAAGTTTTGATATTTGCCCCGTAAAAATGTGTATGTCCTAGTTGAACCTTTGGCTCAAAGCCCGACTAGGACGAAGAGAAAAAGGGGAGCAGAGAGGAACAACACAATCCAGTCAGACTTGGATGGATAGTGGGGTATAGGTGTACCCCCACACGATTACCACTGACAAGGCGTGGCTTGGGGAATAAGTGAGTCTGCAACCACGCCCTTTTGGTGACTCGCATTTTCCAGGGCGCTATACATATACCTCACAGTGCTTGAACCACTTTGCTGATAAAGCTGAGGGAAACAAAAAAAATTGATTCATTAATTCATGCATATAGTATATTCTTATCCCAACTGAGTTGAACTTTTATATTTCAATCTAGAATGATGTGATAATTCATTTTGCTGGCATTGGAACGATATAATCTATTGTGCTAGAGGTGCATTTTTCTCCGGAATATCGTCAGGGATAAATAATTTAGATATTATTTGGTTTATTTGTTTTTTCTTCTTCACATAATTTTATGTCCACTTATGAAAACATATACTAACTGAAAATGAGATCAGTGAAATGAATTTTCCAAAAGAACACTGTTGAAGTGGTATAGGTATGATGAGTGACGGGTAGCTGAGGGAGGGAGAGGACTGTTGTCATGTGTTCGCGAATGAGGCGTCACCTCAACTGCCTAGTTGGAACCGCATTCAACCAATGGCATCACTGCATCTCATCCCTCACCCCAATCTCCCAGCTGAAGAGGGGGATAAAACCCCTCGCCAATCGTGGCAGAACCAGCAGCTCCGGGTGATCATTTGTGACGATGGGACGTAAAGAAAAAAAGATAATAAAAAAAAAACTCACGGCTTTGGAATAGTTAAAGTGCGAAAAGACGAGAGATGGCAAAATGCGAAATGATAGTACAAAAATTATGCTCCCTTATCATTAAAGTTATTTTTTCTATTTCATATTTATTTTTCTTTGAAAATATTCAAAATTATAAATGATATCTATGCTGATACGCCAGCATAATAAGCACAAAATTTTAACTTGATTGTAGCCAAGTCATTGGCTGGCAATATCACGAAATTATTTATATCTAGAATTATTGATATATAGAATTTTAACTCAGAACAATTATGTGAAAGAATAAAAAAAAAAAAGGAATGGCCGTGGGTGCTATTGAAATTTGTCCAAAGGCACCAGTGAAATTGCACCTTTAATCAAGATTTCTACCAATTTGTGAGAGCCGACGGTGCGAAGACAAAGCCCATTGTTGCCGCAACTAGTTGGGGTGAGGTTTCAAGTGTTCCAGCGGAACTGGCAAGAAGAGACTCTGTATGTCTTGTATATTTCCACTTATAGCCATATGCGTACGACTACACACTTTAAAAAATTCAAGCCTCAAAAATGACAATGCAAATGAACCGGAAGTTCGAAAACAGCTATTTGACAGCCATTTTTTTTTTGTAATTAGTCTGATTGGTTGAAATTATTGTTGGGGCACGAGTTAACCATTGTTAATTTATTCAGAAAATTGGTCCTTATATAACATTGTTTGTTGTAATAATCGAATACATCGTATTCAGGGATTTTTATTTTAGTCGTTGATGGTAACTTTTCGGTTACCTTGTGAGGCTATATTTCTACTGGGCGTTGGTTAAAGAGCATCTACGTTTATCCGTATCCCGATGACCAAATTTATCCATCATCTACATTTGCCTCGCTAATACTGGATCATTGTGTTTTTCTTTCTGTTTTGTTGTCCATTCATTTGCAATTTGTAATTTTATTGCATCATACCAGTATAGTAAGTATGATAGTTCATTCATAATGCTTTTTTTTTTATCGCATCATCATTCTCTTTCCACCTGGAAAACATTCTAGAGAACTCAGGCAAACATAACCTCTTATATTATTTTTTTAGGTAAGGTTATTGAATAAACTTTTGGATGAAGGCTGATTATCTACATAACAATAATAAATAAGAAATGGAAGACAGTTTGACTCCACATATTTTAATAGGCAGTATTTTTTACATTTTTGGCTTGAAGTGGTGCTGTGAGTATGCAAAGTTTTGGCAAACTCCGAGAAGATCCGATGAAATGGCTTCTCCAAATACTCGCAAGTTTGTATACAAGTGTGAAAAACTTTTTACAAATCATCCAATCGAAGGTAGCCTGAAACTAATAGCAACAGCCGTCGGATTGATAGGCACAATGGTGGGAGGTCTTCCCAATGAAGTAATTGTTTCTCCAAAAGTGGTTCATGCGACAATTTATTTGTTTTTTGCCTTCTCTGGCCTAATTGATGTATTGACATTTTATTTTCCACGCAATATAACTAAAGGACTTGCAAATTTAGCCCTAGCTCAAAGTTTCTTCGTTGAAGGATTTTTATTTGTCTGGGCAAGTCCAGGCTCGACAATTGCCAATGGAATTCTAGCAGGAATTGTCTGGACGACTGCATTTACCATTGGTGCAGAATTAATTTGGCCAGATCTCAAGCTTTTAAGAGCAGCTACTACTCTGCTACATGGAGGATGGATAGCTCATATGGTTAGAGTATACTCTATCAGTAAGCCTGATGTATTGATACATGAAAGAATTGCACTTGCATTTTCGTGGCATATTGCGGCCGCATTTGCTGTTACGTTAATGGTTGTTGCCACTATAAGGAGTTGTGTGCCTAAAATAAATACTGATGAACCACCGGAACTTCCAATTTATGATTACTGCAATGAACCACATGATATATAGTCAACGTTATTTCACCATTCACTATTTATTTTTCGTTTTAGTTTTTCACAAGAACGTTAAAAATGTTTATATCATTGCTACCATATTGTATCATTTTGCCCTCTTGCTCCATTTTCTTCCTTTCACAATTTTACCTGACGTCCCTTTCAAAACTCGATATACCATTTGGCCAATTATTTGTACTTTTTTATGTAATAAAATTTTGCATAAATCTATATAGTTTTGAATTTGTCTCTTTTTCTCCAACTTGAAGGTAAATCTTCAAATACATCGGAAAATATACTACAGTATACAGTATTATCGTTCTAATGAAAATGAAACCTAAAGGTCCCTCTGTAAGACGAACCAAAGCCAAATCTATATATATATATATATATATATACATATTAGAAGAGAGTGAATAATCGGGCCAAGCCCTGCTTCGTGTGCATTCATATAAGTCAATCAACTGATGGTGATGACAATTTTTTTTTATTCATAATACACATCATAATTGGTGAAAAATTTGATAAACAAGTTTAAATTATCTGGTGGGTGAATAAAATGGTAAGTCCGTGGTCGGATTACCGGCAGATCAAAGAGGTTATATTTCATTATAAAGCATATTTCAGGTGATAATAAATGGATATGTGGTAGATATTAATCATTAATAATTTGCAGTCAGGCACCCTCAAGCCTTATCTTACAGCGGTTAGACGTACATTAACCGCTGCTATGTGCATGGAGAATTTTCAATCTCAAGTTGTTGAAAAACATAACAAACCGGAAATTGAGGTTGGAATTAGTAAAGAATTATTATTGACTCCAGTTATCATAAGTAGAAATGATAAAGAAAAAGTCCTAATTGAGTCTAGCATCAACAGTATGAGAATAAGCATAGCTGTTAAACAAGTTGATGATTTGGAAAAAATTCTCTGCCACAAATTCACAAGATTTATGATGATGAGAGCTGAAAATTTTGCAATTCTGCGACGTGTACCAATCAAGGTGATAAATTCCAATAATTTATATTAAAAATTAATGAATAACTAACTTACACTGCTTCCTTACAATGTCTGATTAACTGCTATTTTTCAGGGTTATGATATCAGTTTCCTCATTACAAATATTCATGTGGAGCAAATGTATAAACACAAAATAGTTGATTTTGTTATACATTTCATGGAAGAAATTGATAGAGAAATCAGTGAAATGAAATTGTCAATGAATGCGAGAGCTCGCATTTGTGCCGAGGAGTTTTTGAAAAGGGTAACTATTGTTTTTTTCTATATAAGAAATGTTGGAGGAAAATGAACGCCGGAACAACGATAATCATTCTCTAGTGCGAGAGAACGATAGTCAATCGCTTCTATAACAAGGAAAATAAACTGTCCCTATTACCCTCCCCTCCTCCACATATATCAATTGATTCCCCAAATGATAATGAAATGTCTATCGCAGTTCTAGATTAGAGAACCTATTGGAAAAAGTCCCAGTCGTTGGAGTCTGAATGACTGCATTATCGAACATCAAAGGCGGTATCAGTATCAATTCTACAATAATTTTCACTCTAAAAAATTGTATTTTTCTTTTTTCTTCTCAATGGAAGCAATGTTCAAACCTTTCATTCCTTAACAATTATTTATACATAAGTATGTTTAACTCCATTAGAAATCGTAGCCATTTTCTGTAAATCTAAATATATATATATATATATATATATATATAACTCTTTGTCACTTTATTTACCTGGAATCCTCAGAAGAAAATGCAAAAAACGAGTTGGTAAAATGCAGATATGAAGAACAGTAATATCAGTGTTATTAAGTTTGAATCTAAATGTCGCAGTGAAATAGGAACATGAATAGTACGCCGACGCAAAAGCGACGACGTTGGGAGTCGGCGTAGTGTGGGATAGAGCTAACATTTACCAGTGTAGAAGTGAATAAACTACATGCTAGTGGGGGGTATCTGAAAGAGAGAAAAACAAGTGTCCCTAAACTCAGTGGGACGAAGAGAATGAATAGATAGAAAAAATATTGGGGAGTGGTGGGGCGGAAATAGCGACCGGTGAAGAGGCATACAGACGTTGGTGGATAATCAGAAATCCGCGAGACATCCTCGCAAGAAAGGGGAGAGAAAAGAATAATCAAGTTGTACAGATATCTATTTTCTCCCCTCTCCCGTCCCCGCGCTCTTCTATAACAGCGTAAAAAGGATGCGTGTTTTTGATCGAGGTGTTTCAACACCTAAACCTTGTGTCCAACGCTACAGCAGTAATAATTACCAAGGATTTATGATTGCTAAAGAGGTCAAATTCAAGGAAGTTAATTTTACGTTAAAGAGTGATAGTCATTTGGAATATTTTACAACTGGTGTGCATAAAAGAGGGGAAAGTTCTTTGAATGTTGGAAAAATCGAGTCATTTCGGAGAGGGTTTTAATATATAGAAAAAAAAAAACAAGTTTTTGGTGATAAGAAAGAAAAGAAGTGGTTTGGAGTTCAGGCGCATTTGCGCGCCCCGGCTTCAGCCTGGACAGTTTTCACTACTCATGTTTATCCCAGATACCCTGAGGAGCTGTATGGTGGAACCAGATGTCTCTACTTATCTACAGACTCCTTCTGTAGGACAGGTAACTTTGCCATCGTCTAATTATTCTTCTCTATAGTGCTAATGGAAAAGAACTACTTCCCAGTGAATAAAGCTTGTTATTAGCCTCATTGCATTTTACGAGTATAATGGTGCTACACTGATAGTTTCATTCCAAACAAATATATGTTTGTTTATTTATTTATTTTACTATATGCCAGCCTGTGGAGAAATGCAAATGCCACATTGTGCATCCTCCCCTATCTCATTTGGCGGATAAAGCGTAGTGTTATCACGTATATGTGCGCGTTCTATGTCCCGCCAGACGAAGAGGAGTTTGGCTATCGATCGCTTTTGCCAGTAGCCGCGTGGTCGTCGTTATATTTCTCCTATCTTGGTTTTTCTAGAAAGACTGCATTAGACTTTCCGATGCAATGTTTTTATTCGTTGAACATTCCAAGTAAATAATAAGTATTTAATAAATCATGTCGTCAGTATATATTATAAATAAGGAGGCGACAAGGGTAAATGATTATGTTAATGCCCTAACATAATAGAAAAAATAATAGAGGGTAGGGAAGCGGTATGGATAGATGAATGCTCTTGGTTCGAGGGCAAATCTCGTAAGCTAGGACATGGACTATTAATAAACAGTGTTTGGGGGTGCCGTACCTGGGTGCTTCTATGTGGCCGCGGCGTGCGCCTTCTCTTTCTGGTGCTTACTGTGATTGTGTACGTTTATATATACTCTGTCTCACTTGACTGTAGTCTCAATTGGTGAGAAGAGTGCGGCCATCCACCGGCGTCTCAGTGTCGCCGCGACGACCGACGTCGTCGTCTACTACGTCGTTAGGTTTTCCCTCTTGCATTATTATCTTTTTCAATAGTAAATGGGAACTTCCCAAATAATAGTTCATTATCCTTCCCCATGGTTTCAGAATCGCTCGTTCAATTATTTCTTCAATGAAAAAAAAAAAAAAAAAGAAAATCCAATTGTAATATTTCATTAAAGAACATTTTTAGGACGATCTCTAAACATTTTTAGTGTTCTTCCCTCTCTAGGTTCGGACTTAAAATCTCGAAGTTTAATGTTTCTTCTCACTTGTTTCTCACCGTAATAAAGTTCCTTAGTGAGGCGATGACATGAAATTAAATATTTCTAATCTTTCGATGCGCAAAACATCAATTTAAATATATGAGAATAAAAAATACTCCCTTCAAGTTATAGTTATAATATTTCCCTATTGAGAGTCTACTGCAGTGATCGATCATTAAAATATATGAGAGAGAGAGAGAGTGAAGAATCGTGATTTTCTGTGATTGCTGAGATCTTTTGATGCAATAAGTTACGGGTAGAGGAGCTGAGTAAGGAAGGATTAATAAGCGAGAATAAAAGAGCAGATGAGGCCACGATCAACCTGTGTCCAGGAGGTGGAGGAGTACCGGTGTGACCTGCGCTACGGTTATTTCGGGAATACATGTTTCTGACAACCAGACGAAGATAGAAACGGACGTACGCTTGTGTGCCACAGCGGCCCCAGTCCTTGCGAGTACTCGATGGTTCGTTTTTATATATTTCGTTTTTCTTTTCTCTCGTCCATATTGAGTGATTGTTAAATAATTCAATATGATTCCTGTCTCTCTCCTGACAATTGTGAGAAAAACAAATTATAGAAAACATCGCGGTGTGTTATATTAAACTAGTCTTATTATATTTGAATGTAGTGATTCATGATAGTACAATGTTCAATTTTGAATGGCTAAGAGTACCAGAAAAAGATACACAGTATGCATAAGAAATATATATATATCATATGCATATCAATGGTAAAAAACGAGTCAGATTGAGAAAAATACGATAAGTGTACACTTTTGAGATCGATAATTAATATTACACCTGACCACCTAAGACCACAACTACTAACGGCTGATACTTCTGTAACGCGTGCAAACCCAACTCTCGTGTAGGAGCATTTCGATGTTCAATAATACTCGTTCTTTTGCACAAAACGATTAATTATTATTGTTAATAATCATGCAGTTAACTTTACTAAAGAGGTACATAGACTAACGATCAGCAAATTACGGAAGAAAAATGCGTTCTTTCATTTTCTGTTGCAGGATGAGTTCCATCCATTCATTGAGGCCCTTCTTCCATTCGTGAAATCATTTTCATACACGTGGTTCAACTTACAAGCAGCCAAAAGACGTTACTACAAGAAGCATGAGAAGCGGATGAGCTTAGAAGAAGAACGTCAATGTAAGGAGGAACTGCAGGTAAATCAATGCTTTGCTTATTCATTGTTTTAATCATATAAAATCGGATAGGGCAACATTGAGAGATTATCAAGTCATTTACTATTATCTTATCAATTGGAATTCTGTAAATATGAAGCAAGTGACAAAAAATGAAATGAAAAAAAAAAACAATAATAATAAAATAACAAGTTTCGAAACTATTTCTGGCACTAAACGACCTCGTGACGTTCTATCGCTTGGCCAGTAGCTCTCATCCCAACGCATTTGTTCCATCTTTTTCTTTCTTTTATATTCTTCATCTCCTTAATCCCCATTGTATCTATCGAAATAGAAAATAGGACGACAAGCCAATATACATGTGTGAAACACTGAATACTCCATCTTGTTTTTTTTTTGTCGCTAACACACTCAAAAGCTCATGGAATTCATGTAATTTTGCTTGGCAAACAATGACTCAGCTTTAGTTTATAGTTTTTTGAAAAAGTACTAATTCACTGAACAACTAAGAACATACTAATAGTTAAGGGTTCAAAACCTAGGTACTTTTCAATGAATGTACCACTTGACACACCTAAAGAGAGATAATTTTCTAATATGAGTTATGAAATACTATAATGGGCATTCACTCAGTCGATTCTAACGGTAATATTGTAATACTTTTGTCAAAAAGAATTGAAAATTCTTTCCCTGTTTGGGGTAGAAGAAAGCATAATAAGTGCATCGAACGAAAGACGTTTTTTCATGCTCTACATACCACTCGGGGGAGGGGGTTATTGTTGTGACGGGTATAGAAATTGCAATTGACGAATTGCTAGTCTCTTCTAGTAGGTTTGAGATATAACATGGCGTAATAATGTCTAATTCAGTTCAATTGAATCAAAATTTTCCTTTGTAAATTCCGGAAAAAAAAACTCCACATCATTATGGAAAAATTTTTCGCTGACGTCTCTATTTAATAAATACACAAATTTAAGAGAGCGAAAGAAAGAAAATAAAGGGGAAATACATAGAAAAATGGACAGACGGATAGATAGACAAGCAGGCAGACACACACACACATACACACACACAAGTGCAACTACACGCGTATAGTGTACAGGCCGTCGCGACGGAGGCTGCGGCTACGCGGCGCCTACCAACCGACATCTATAATCTCTATGCGGATATCGATTTTCCACCCTGTATTTCCTAAATTTATGCAAACTAGCAACCCTACCCACTACCCATCCTTTAACGGTTCTATCTATCGTTCATCTTTGTTCATTTGTTTTTGTTTCGGCTGTCTTTTGGATTTTATCGTCGTGTCCAAAGGTGATCGAAAAGTGAGGTCTACAAAATATACTTGGGAGAGTTTGAGGGATGACCATGTGATAACTATTAGAGGGTTGGAGTAGGGGTAGAGAGTGAACATGTGGGCCTGAGGATCAGGAAGGGTCTTGAGTGGGACTGAGTGGGATAAATTATTAATTTTTCAACATGAAAATAAGGAAAATTAATTTTCTGTAAAAGGCAAAAAATATATAAGCCAGAATAGAAAGAGTATTCAAAGGGACAATTTACTTGAAAAAATCTGTCTGGAACTGCAATTTTCTGCAGTTTTTCACAAACAATTGCCATTCTCGATTGCGCATTTAGGGGTCTTAGATATACCCAAAAATGTACATGAAAAGGTTGGGATGAAAAAAAGCCAGAGCAGTGGATGAAAAAAAAAATTTAGTAGCAAAAAGAGGAATATGGTGGAAAATGCATGGCCAGTCGAAGGGTCGATCGTACCCATCTACTATGGGGAGGAGGCAGAAGACGACGTTGAGAAAGGATGAGCATGAGAATGAGAAAAAATTGGAGATGGGGGTAAAGCTGGAATACGTTCTCCCCCTCTCTCTCTCTCTTTGGTATTTACAGCACTCCGTGTAGACCTCGAAATTGCCTATAAAGAAATCGCAAAGTCGCTTTTGTTCACGTCATAATGTAGTAATGTAAAGAGGAGAGATAGAAAAAAGAGCAATAGAGAGACAGGGAGACTAGACCCTTGGGACTCCTGCCAAATTAATAAATACATTTTCCCTAGTCCTCAGTTCATTCCTCGTCTCACCATGCTCCTTTGAGAATCATTATCCTTATCTTTGACATAAATGCGTTAATATGATCCCTTTGGAAAAAAAAGTGTTAGATATCACCACAATTGGTAGATTAATTTGTCAAGGCAATTGTTAATCAATCATTCAATTGAAGTTTTTCTTGTTTTATGGGATAGATCATCAAATTTACTGAAATTAATGAGAGTACGATCAATTAAAATTCATGTAATCATTTTTAAATTTGTCGTATATGAAAAAAAAAAGTGAAAGAATGAAAAAATTGCACAGAGAAATGAGACCTGCGCCGAAAAAAGTGAATCGATAAACGCCCCACCACATGTTATATCTACATGATGTAACTATGTAGAACAAACTCTCGTGGAATGTACACATAGATTTCAGAGGAAAAGCATAAGGATCCTTCTTTCGTCCGTTGTGCTAGCATCTACATTACAAGTCTGGATGCAGTTACAGGGTGGCCTACAATGAAGCGTTTTCACGTTTTTGCGGTCAATTTTTTATTACAATGGGATTACTTGTAACATTTTTTAGTTGTAAAGAAATCAATGCTTTAATAAAAAGTTCAAGCTGAATTTCTAAATAATTATTCTGGCATTTTCCACAATATGTGTTGTACATGCAGAAACAGTAAGGAATGCGTTAAGACTTTACAACATATAGTGACTTATTTACATTGAGAAAGGACAACCTGCGTTGAATTCATAATTATGCGCTATTCCTTCCATTTGTTCTTTCTTTCTCCCTTTCTTCGTGCGTTATATGTCAGATCTTGCCTGTTTTCTTTTACTTTTTCGCTTTTTTCTTTTTCCTTCATTTTACCCTGGCGCTCCCATGAACGGGAAATGTAATCGTGGTAACTCAACGAATCGTCACGAGAACAACATGTAAAATTCCACATACCAACGATCAATTCGATATGTAGGATGGTCTTCAATTATTTTCTATTCCGTATGTGACTTACACGAGGTGAAATGAAAAAAGATGAACATTTTGTGCGGTGCATTGCGCATGTAATATCAAAGAGAATCCTACACTTGTTTATCTGTAGTAAAATGAATTGACATTTTTTTCGGTCAATTTTTCAGAATGAAAAATTAGAAGTGAAGCAGAAATGGGCCTCACGGCTTTTGGGGAAATTAAGGAAAGATATAACACAAGAATACAGAGAGGACTTTGTCCTGAGTATAACTGGAAAAAGGCCGGCAATGTGTGTCTTGAGCAATCCTGATCAAAAGGGAAAAATGAGACGAATCGACTGTTTGAGACAAGCAGATAAGGTAAATGGATAATGCCATTCAATAATATTATCTTTTTAAATATCCTAGACTCGTGATAATTCACTATTATCTACAGTCTTGTTTTTATTGTTGATTTGTCGGTCTTACATTCAATAACAGGTTTGGAGGTTGGACCTTGTTATGGTGATCCTGTTCAAGGCAATACCTCTTGAATCAACAGATGGTGAACGTTTAGAAAAAACCGCCGAGTGCGCCCAACCAGGCTTATGTGTGAATCCCTATCACATCAATGTCTCCGTCCGAGAACTCGATCTATACCTTGCCAATTTTATCACGAGCCACGGTAAGTCCTTCTCAATAATAATTGGGTTGTAGGAGCAAATTATTAGAATGATTTTGAAGAAAGAAAACAAAAAAAAGAATAGTTTAAACTCGACAAATTTCTAATTTGCAATGCGTATACTGGACTGAAATCAACGCCATTCTCTTGAGATGCATCAAATACGGGAGCCTGACTCTATAAATAAATATGCCCCTCTTCGTCACTGTGTCCCTCGGTTATGTTGATTTACATTCGTGATCAACTTTATAATATCTCTGTATATATTTGTTTAAAATGATTATTATAATTTTAATGAAAAAAAAATTCAAACTTGACGCGTTGTACCAACACGTAATTTCTCCACATTTAATTTTTCTTATAAATACCAGATAAATAATCTCATTAATCTCCTTCGTTTCCGGTATGAAAGAAATAAATATTCATTGTACCAATATTGATTATTAGCCTGGAAAATAAATGCTTTCTTGCAGATGTTTCAGTAAATATCAGCTGGTCTAGGGAAATGATTATTTTTTACTTTTCTTTCATTATAAAAAAATATTATTTTGTCATTATATAGACGCCTTACTGGAAATTCATATCGTGGTGTTTTTAATCATTTAATTCCACTTGAAACACCTTAGAAGGTTACGGATGTATGTATCTCACACTGATGCCACCTTGGTATTTTGGTGATATATTGCGCAATGATAGTTTGCGTAAGATGGGAACATTAATGCTATCACAGCCTTCACAAATATTGCCAAAATGTTAAATTGTTTATTGAGAAAAAAACTATTCAGGCAAATAAAAAGGAGATATCGATGAGAATAAACAAATTAGAATGTTATTAGTGATGATTTTTCAATAAAAATATTTGATCCAGCGTTTTATGGCCAGCATTTGTTCACTCTTTAAATTTCAGAAGTACTAAACGGCATTTGCAACCCCAGTAAAGAGGAGGAACGGCGACGAAAAGGTATAGTCTTATGTAGAAAACCAATTTAGTTATTTGATAAATTTCTATTAACACAGTACAAAGTAAATAAAAGCCATAAGTGCATTTAATATATAGCGTTCGTTGGGTTTGTTGCCAGGTGCAGGGTATCACGAACTGTATAATGGTGTCGTATGCAACGATACGATCCTAGCTACTGGTGTCTTCAGCTCAAAGGAGCTTTGGATGCTTTCAAAAGGTACGGCGAATATTTTCCTAGGTTAAAATCATCAATAAATGATGTAGTGAAAAGCAAAAGAAAGTAATACAAAAATGACAATACCAAGAAACAAATGAATATATAATAGGACAAACTTTGAGCATTATGGATGCTTTCGAAAGGTAAATCGTAAGGCAAATATACTCTTTGAAAGCATCCAAGATCATTTGAAAAGAAATAATCCAAAGCAAACGGGAAATCAACAGTAACTAAAACAATTATATGAAAATCGTTTCATATAATTTCATTTCTTCGCTAATTAGTTATGAGTGACTCTATTTAGAATTTCATAAAATATCATGAAAATAAGATAGTTTAGTTCCAGTAGTATATACTTTTATACTGTTGATTTTTTTCACTTGCTGACTAAAAACATGAAAGATTGATCCATTCAACTACAGAGTAAAGTAGTTTATAACAGTTTGTTATTAATAGTAACGAACAATGCTGCGATAGGAGAGGAGCTTGTTATCTAGTAATGATTGACATTCCTTTGTTGCCTTGAAAATTTCATGTTACGTGCAATAACAGGGAAAAAAGGAAAACATTGCATCCACTCGGAGGCAAAAAAAAAAAAAAGAAAAAGAAAACAGATTAAAGGTTGAGAATAAAATAATGCGTCGCAATGCTTGCGTCTGGTTTCAGCGTCCATACTGCATGACCTCAGCGACATGCAGCCTCAAATAAACGCGATCAAAATAGAGCACCCGCCGTACTACTGCAGCAGCTACACACCTCCGTCCGTGGCGTCCGCAGCAGATCATGCTCAGCCCGCGGCCAGCTTTAGTAAGTTTCATAATTGATGATGAAAAATATAAAAACTCTTTGCAAACTATACAATATGGCAGATTGATTAATGGCAATTATTGTGAAATATTTCGGTAATTGTTTTGTTTTTTTTTCTTTCAGTTTTAGCCCTTTATGCAATAATAATTTCAAGCAATATATACATGAAATTAAAATTTTGTACTCATCATTGTACAATTGGAGCACAGAATGAGACAAAAATGAACTTTTCAGGTATTTTTAAACATCATTTTCCATATTGTAGGTCCACCGCCGGTTCATCAATTAATACGAAATGACAAGACTGAAAAACCCCCAGTTTCCGTATCGAGCGCACCAAATTTTTCTCCGGTCCTAAGGCCTGAAGAGGGTCACCGTGGAATGGATTCACCCCACTCGCAGGCCGGTACGTAATATCAATTTTCACTTTGAATTAATTAATGAATTTTTCTTAAAGCAGTTGGTGTACGAAATGTTTCAATAACTAAAATGTCTCAAGAGCAATAGAGACAAATAAACAACGAAACGAAGTGGTTATTTTTCTTGTCTATTGGGAAAATATTGGAGAAATCATGTCGATTTTGATCATTCACCAAAAATTGAAAAGGAATTGCGCTTGAAAAGGAAAAACAAGTTATTGAAAAATACACTGAGCAATTTGGGTTTGAAAAAAAGCCAATTAACAATGTGCTTCTTAACTTATTTTTTGCCTTCCGCCTCAATATGTAAAGATATGTTCAAATAACTGTGGAAAGTAATACAACTAACTACAACAAAATGTCATTTATTTTTTAATAAAACATTAATTTTCAAAATGAACGAAAAATGTATTGATCGAAAAATCATGGCGATCGACAATGAACAAGTATTTTTCGACCAACGAAATGTCCAGTGTGCGATAAACCCATTCTGAGCTGACTTAGGCATCGTAAGTGAAATCCTCGAATATTCATACGTTGAGAGTAATTCCAGCATTTGTGGATATTCAAATAGAGATTTATTGTGCCGTAAAGAAACTTTTTCTCATATTGAAAAAAATATCGTCAGGCAGTTATTTATCACCGATTCTAAGAATGATGATGGAGAAATCAATTGGGAACTAATGGTGGATTTACGCGTCATCTGTTTCAGTCTGAGCCCGAGCAAATTTGAGAGACGCTCGCTAAGTCTACCAAAAGGTACATTTGTGATATGGTTAATATGATGTTATCTATCTACCTCTATGCGACATGTCTACGTACATGTACACTTATTTTTCGTAGACGTATGTGCGCACGGCTGTATATAAATTATAAGTATAAATAATATAATATATACTACTTGGTGAAAACAGTGGAGGAAAAAGTAATGGTAAAAAACCCTTGTCTACTTGATTTTTTAAACTCATAAACCAATCCGTAATCTATGTTGGTTATAGTAGTTTATATTTTTTCTACAGTGATAAAAATGGTGGGCATTTTCATTAGTTATTCTGTTGTATGAGATTTTATTTTACATACAGGGAATTTTAATTTTTCTTTTTACATAACAATGCTTTTTATTGAATTCTCAGTTACTCCACGACAACTTGCTCTCTCATAAATACTTTTTCCTTAACTTTTCTCCGAAAGTATACAGGTATAATGGGTATGGGTATGTTGGAAGCGTGCGTTTTGCCATTATTCACGAGTAAATGTATTGTAATATATTATTTATAACTCCTTGTCATTTTTCCAATTGCAACTATCAATTTTCTTTTAATTGTCATCGTTATTATTATTATTACTATTATTATTATTATTATTATTATTATTATTATTATTATTATTATTACTATTACTTTTTATTTATGTTTACTTGAGTGTTTTGTGATGCACTGAATATTATCCAAAAGTGCTTGGTGTTAAGATGAAGGAAGAAATAAGGATTCTCTAAGGCAATTTATTGATTCATTTATTCATACAATTCCTCATTAACACATTCTCATTGCTTACAACTCTGAAAAGTATATATATTTTTATTTTTATAGAGAACCAATGGCAGTGTCAAATCTTTCGAATGCATATTTTATCTTTCAATTTCACCAATATGTTCAATACGAGATGTTGAGATAAAGATGAATCAATCAGTTTACGACCAGTATAATTACTAAATACGGTATACCAGAAATATTGATCTATCGGAATAAGAGATATTCTTCCTATATATGCTTTTCCATTTTTTTTTGGAGATATCTATTTGAAAATTTGAGAAATTAGCATTAGTACTACTATTGACAGCCAAAGTTTCTTATTTTCTTTACAGCTTGTGCGATAAAATGTAATTTATTCGTAAGGGCAACATCGCTTTTGAGGATCGATGGTTATCGCGTGACATATTCAATTTATTACGATATCTAATAAAACATATCGCCTTGAAAGTATGTAATATTTGATACAAATATTGACAGTTATTCAACAACAGTTGTAATTCACTTGCCTATTTCTTCATTAATTACGTGATCCTTGATAACGTTAATATTTTAATCCTACCCTCATAATGAATCAAACATGTTATCAACTTTCTTTTTCAATATGTACGCCGATAAATGTGCTAAACTAGCCGCCTGCCAAACTGTATGCACGTTGCAGTTGTTTGTTACAATTACATTGTCTACTATTGCGAAATCACAGATAATTTGCGCGTGAAATATCTACGCAATGCCCATTTGTTTTAATTCTGCAAATTCAATCATGCCAAAAAACAAAGAAAGCTGTTGAAGCATCGGAAGACGCCAATAAAAACCAATTAATTGCTTTCTCAAAAATATCGATGAATTTCAAAGTGGAATCATAGAATCGGTGAAAATAATAAGATGAAAAACATTAGTTGTCTCCGTTGATCATTTTCCAATAAGTTCCTACGACAACTTATTCCTAAATCCATCCCATCATTTATTTAAAGGGTAATTTATCAGACAAGAAACAATTGGAACTCTTAGAGAGTCCTGAAATATACGACTCATTGAAAAAAAATGAAATAATGAATGTGATATGATTGGTTTGTTAATGTTTGTACAAAAAAGTATTGTTTGCCTCTCCGATGGATTTGTTTTGGTTGAAACAGGAATAATGATGAAAAAATAAATAATATCATAAGTTATCGCTGGGAAGACAACGCAGATGGATCGGCGGGCGGGCAAACAAGACGATACTAACAAACATTTAAAGAATCGATTCACCAATATTAATCATCAAATAGCTCCTATCATCTTTATAATCGGTAAGCTAGCTGTCGCTGTCTATCTGTCTGATCTGTCTGTCTGTCTTGTGTCTCTCTGTTCTCTGTATTTTTTTTGTTTGATAGTAATGTTACTTAAATTTCTTGAAACCCGTACAATTCCTTGCTATTATACATACTTTGTTTTCATTTTCAATTTACAATCCTCATATCCTGTTTTCAGTTATTGGTATTCTTGAAATTAACAGCTTCGGCTCTGTATATCAAACTCTTTTTTAATTTTATTACTTTGGTTTATTTTCGTCTTCGTTTTTAGTAAATACTACAGTTTGAAACAATTTTACTAAAAAAAAGATAGAACAATTAGTAATTAAATTACTTTTGTAGGATAATAATAATAATTATTATAACTATTATTCATTTTTTGTTTTTTCACCATTAAAAAATATGTGAGAAAATGCAAGAGTCAAGGCTGTTACTCCCTTCTACGTACTACTACTATCACGAAACATTCTTATTATGATTATTAGATTTACGTATTATGTCTCACTCACTGTACACGGCCAATGCTCTGGGTATGTCGTATGCTGGATGTCATATCAATTGAAAATTCAAACATCAATATCCATAAGGGTAGGTAAGGCAAAGTAAAACATTTGTAATCGACTCCAAATCCCAATATCTGTGTTTAGAAACAAAGATAGCAAGAATTAAAGTGAATCATAAATGTTCTACTTTGCTCCTCTCTCCCATATGTATAAAAAAAGCACTGAAAAGAAAATACATATGTATGACATGAAATTCCAATTAAGGTATTTTGTTAATGCTCCATAATATTTCACTTAATTGACACTTTTATCCTTTCAATCACCTTTTCTTCTTCACCTATTTACCTTTTTGAAAACCAAAATCCTTAAGGATATTATGGCAGGGTATGTAAAACCAAGGAAATAAATTGAAGAATATCAACACATTGTTTAATAATTGAATTAAAAATATCAAAGATATTTCATGTAAGAACTTTTATCCCTTTGCCAATTTATTTCATTGTTATTCCATACAGGTAGTTTGTTACATATTTTCAACTACCTTTCTTAGCAAATGAAATAATGTGTTGAAGAATATTTATTCACTTGTTTGCGTTTTTTAAATACCTTCTGATTTAGCTATAATCACCTTAATTAATTGGAAAGAAAATTCACGTATAAATGTTCCATGTATTATTCTAAAGACATGCATTATATGTTAATTCAATATATGAGGGTTGCTGCCATGTTTGATGTTGTTTCCACTTGTTCATTAATTTGTGTCGTATATAATCCATATACGTGAAATATTTTATCAACAACATTATTTGATTTACATGACCAAATTCCCAATTCTTTTCTATGAGAAATTGCCCTCAGAATTTCAAACTATTATTCTTCATTCTTCATCACGTGCAAATTTCTCATACAATATGAAAAAAATAAAAAAATTTTAAAAATAGTGCAAACTTTTGACCGTTATTTCTCGTGTGGCAATTTTTCATGTACAAAATTGGTGCTGTCATTTACTTGTATATAATTATTTATTCATATTTACATTATATCGTTAATGTCAATGTTTTTAGTTATAATTAATGTGTTTTTTTTTGGTTGAGTTCTCTTTAAAAAATTTTCTTTTCCGTTTCATCCATTAATGTGATGTTATTCAATCATTATCTATCTTGCTATTCGATGTTTGTCGTTGCACATTGTGTACATATATCTAGAGAAAGACCTTTATTTTTATAATTGTTTTTCATTGATATTACAACATAGTATATTATTTTGTGATATTGATGAGTTAGTTTCGTTTTTATGGGTCTTTCTTTATTATATGATACATGTATATATCTATCGTCAGCACTGGTACGTACAGGTTTAGGATGACATCGTTTCTGATTTTTTGGATGCACAAAAGGTTTACCGCAACGCGTAAAACGTTTAAAATTTACAACATGCAGATTACTCAATGAAATCATTACAAGTCCAGTCTCTATCAATAGTATTCAATTATATTGGATAAGAATGAAAGAATCGAGAGAGTTGATGAAATAAAATGAATAATTTTCTTTCATTCAAGTCCAATTCGCTTCGAGTGGCTCACAGAATTATTTTTCGGAACTGCTAGCAGACATATACATGTACCTCAACCAACCAATCAATCAGTCAAGCAGCCTTCACGCTTTTCAAATGTATTATTATTACTTATTACTTGTTATTATTATTTGAATTATTATTATTATTATTATTATTATTATTATTATTATTATTATCATCATCATCATCATTATCATCATCATTATCACCGTTCATACAATAATCAGAAACAAGTGCAAAAGGTAAAACAAAAATGAAAATAAAACGGAAAGAGTACAACATTTTTTAATGATTCGAGCTCCTTATCAATTTTATTGTTTTTTTTTTTTTTCATCTGGTCGATTCCTTCTTAAAAAGGCGAAACCGAAATCTAGCTTCATATATAAAAAATTTCAATAAATGGTGAATTTGTTTCAGGATTACATTCGCCTCATGAGGGTCTTGCTAGTGGTTCTAGTCAAGGCGGGAGCATGACCAGCCTCGCCTATTATCAACCTGAGCACTCGGTCCCGAGCGGTGTCGTCAAGTATCCGGAGAATGGGCACGATACGTTATCAGATTTTGTCACATTTGTTTGTCAAGAGGCTGAAAATACTCAGCAATTACCCCAGGTAGTTTCTGTCTCCGTCCAGTAGAGCGTTAAAATGAGTTTAATTAAATTCCGTGTTCCACTCACTCTGGGACGCAATCAACAAAGTGATACTAGTATGGTCGAATATATAAAATAGTTTTAATAGAATTATTAATGCAAACTCGTTGAATATGTGGAAATAATGAAAATAAATGTAAAATACTTGGGTAAAGTAAACGCGCTGAAGGCATTGGGCTCAGAGCGAGAGGACCGGTAAAACAATGTCAGTTGAGTGATTGGTATGCCAATTTTACAGGCACAATTAACTGGCCCACGTCCTGGCGTACAAAAGTTCTCGCAGTATTACCCGAGCTCAATGTTACCACCACCGCCACCGGCACCAATGGCAAGGCCGGTTGCAATAATACGCTCAACTGGTGAATTAAGTGCGACTGGCTCAGGCTCACCCCCTAATTCATCGACGTCGCCAATAGATCCTGCTGATCTCAACAATACTAATCAAGATCAACAATTAGCTGCAGCAGCGGCTGCTGCTGCTGCTGTGGGTCTTGTTGGTTCCGGTTGTCAAAATAGTGTAGATACTACAGGAAGAAAGAGTCCTACGCGGATTCTCGTAACTGCGCCACATACGAGTCGAGAATATACATTTGCACATTTCCATTCACAACCTGGTCAGGTACAGAATCATCCTTTGATATTTAGTTCATTCAATTCAATCATATCAATTCGCCCCCAATTTATTACCATATTATTATTATCTTCCAGCAAATATTCACTTATCCAACAATAAGTTCTATGTCTGGTGTGATATCACCTACGAATCTGTCACTCTTTTCATCACCGGTCCCAGTAACACGACCTGTTGCCACTCAGAGATCAGTTGCAAGTATCCCACCACGTTGGAATACAGCACCATTTATCAATTTAGAAGATGACTACAATATGATTGCGCCGATTATTGCCGGCACACCTGGTGAAGCTTCCTCGTCAATAGACGATGGTTAGTACCTACCTAAAACTGTACCCAATTTTTTACGCTCAACTTTCACCTAATTTCTGCTGCAAGTTAATAAATTTTCATTATAATATATGATAGATGAATAGTTGTTGAATGAATTTGTAGACCGATACTTCCATGCAGTACATACAAGCAGTATGGACAAAAGTGGATCTGGGCCTTTAATTGTTAATGAAATTGTCGGTCAAGATCCTAATACTCATCATCATCAGGCTCAATCCCAGCAGCAGCAGCAACAACAACAACAACAACAACAACAACAACAAAATCAGCAGCATATTCTTCACGAGAAAAATGGCAGGCCAAAATCCCCACCGTGACGTTGCGCACTTCACCATGAGGCTATTTTATTAACGGAAGCATCCTTTGGGGCTGCTCTCTCCATGCGAGTTTCGTAATTAAATGAAGGCAATCTCATTAAATTCTATTCAATTCTTATTTATGTTGACAAAATCAATAATATCATTTAGCTGATCTTTATTTGTTGTTAATTCCAAAATTTCTTACCATCATTTAGTCAGCGGCAATTTTTCTAAATGAAATTTTTTACCAGCATATTATACTATTTAAGATTTGGTAATGGGCAGTGTTTACTTAATCATTTAGTGTTCTTCTTTCCTTTAAAATTCCAAAATGAGAAATTTCACAAATTGATATCATCACCTTCTACAACGATTTTATTGACCCCATAACATCTCTTAATAAAGTAACGAGCTCATAGATAATATTCTGAATCGTGACAGCAAAACGGCGATGTCATTGCTAAATGAAATGGAAAACATAATTATCCTACGCATTAGGAGTTTATTTTTTGAAGATATAGTTTGCTAAATGAATTGAGCTTAGAATAAAAAATTACTGACTATATTTTAGGCCTGTATTTGCTCAGACTAATTGTATATCAGTCATCACAGGCTATTAAGTAGGAGAAACGTTAATGAAGCAGGATAAATTAATATTTATACTTATTAATCCGGGCAAAGCAAAAAAAAAATGGCATAAGACGTTGAGTGAGTTTGAATTAGTAATTTTGTGAATAGATGTGAAATGGTATGACAAATTATGTGTGTATGCGTATGAACAAATTATCTATTGATATTATTAACAATGATGATGATGAGCACAAAAAAATAATTTGTTATGGGATTAAATCAAGAAAACCAGTGAAATTTAGGGCTAACGCCAAGCCATGGTTTACGCAACAGATGGAAACATAACTTTTTATTATCTATAAATCTATTAATCAGCATATAAAAAGAAGAGAAACCCATTTATTAAAATTTTTGTGTGCCTTTTTTTACTATGTTTTATTCTTATTTTCTATTCTTATCCAACCTGAGAATAAGAGAAGAGTATTTTAATTAAAAAATATTTCATAAATAAGAGTTTTGTATAGGGGAGGAAAAAAATTGGCCGAATTTCGTGACGAAAAATTTGGAAATTTAAACCTTTGGGGTGCATCTATTAATATTTTGTGTATATAGTTTAACAGAAATTTCTGGTGGTTCAATTTGCCAGAAGTATGGAGAGAGGTATATTATAGAAAAATCAATGATTTCATTTTAAAAATTGTTGAGTCAAACAAAAGAACAACAAATGCAATGAAAAAAAATTGACTATTTTTTTTTTTGGCGAATACACTTACATTTAATTTATTCATTTTTCCCTTTCTCCTGAGTCATTAACAGAGAAAATCTTGTTATTGGAGTTCTACGTCTTTTGGGTTCGGTATTTTTGAATGATAAAAAACTCCTTACAAATAGGATTCGGCTCAATAATTGTTTCCTTAATATATGCTTTCAATGGCAGTTAAAGCGATTAGAGTTTAATAACTATCGAATAAACTGACAAATTTGAAGAAAATATGAGAACATAATATTTTTTCCCCCCTGGGATTAAAATTAATAACAAGTTTAGGTAAATACTGGTGCAGTTTTGCAAATTACGGAGATTTTTTCATCCGAAAGGCGTATCAACGAGTGCATAAGAATCAAATAAAAATGAGTGAGTTATGAATTGTATATAAATTTACACTATATATTTTTTAGATTGATAAATGAATAAGAAATGTTTAATTTTTTACTATTTTCATTGGCAATTTGCTTTGGAGAAAAGTTGGACGAAATTTTTGGCTGTACTCTTTCATTTATTTTCAAGATATTCATCGGTAAACCAATTGTAGATTTGAACACTAGACAATTCAAAAACTGGATCTATGTTGGCTGGCGTAGCAGTGTCACTATTTGCACAAATTTTTCTAGATTTCGTAAGAGCTTTTATGATGGAGAGCAGTGTCAAAAAACATTCTAAAAATTAATGCTCAACTTTGAACAAGTGTTAGATCCGAGGGATATTCCAGTCGATTATTATAATTTTCTCCACCTGATCATTTTTAATGCTTTACGTGGTATCATTAAAGTATGACAGAATTGGTACTCATGTAAAAAAACGCACTCATAATGCTCATTCATCAGTTCCACAATCTTGGAAATCATCGGAACCGGTGTTGATTTTCGAAAAAAAAAACTTTATATAGCTAATGATCAAATTGCAATGATTTACGCCTCTAATGGTACTAATAACTCTATTATCATTATTTAATACTACGATTCTTGCTACAACTACTATTACTTCTAGAATTATTACCATTATTATTGCTAACATTAATATAATTACTACTACCATTACCACCACCTATTACCGCCGTTATTTTGAAGCGGAAGATTTTATTAATAATATCGTTAGCGTCTTGAAAAAGTTATGTTTTTTAATGATAAGAATTTCAAAATTTCATTATTATTGTCGATAAATAAATTAAGTAAACAAAGACTCGTTCGAGATATGGATAATAATCACGTACTGCATGCAGTGGCAGGAAGAAATAATGTGGTGCGAAGATGAATAAAAGGTTTTTTAACCAAGGCAAGATAGAAAAATGTAACTTGTACAAGGTTGACGCAATGAGAATAATTGAGAAATATGAAAGAAAAATATTTCTAGAGGAATTATACAGCAAGATACATAAGAGAAAGTAGTGATTGCCTAATTATTCGCAAATTTATGTTATGAAGATTGGTAGGCTTCATTAACAATGAGATTCAATGAATGAAACAATGACAAACAGTAGGTGATTTTGGGGGTATAATTGAGTAATTACATCAGCTCCTGAAAAATGAAGCAAGAAAAAAAAAGTGATTTAAAAAAAAATAATATCAGTACAGAAAACTCAATAAATAGGATTATAACTTGCGTGCAAATGCGAATATGTGTAAATTCATTCGACTCATTGAAGACAAAGAAAAGACGACTAGTACGCTTAAGTAGATTTAGATATTATGGTAAGACCTGAAATTAATAGCCACGTACAATATGTTATTTCCATAAAAAATAAGGAATAAAAAATTAAAAAATTCATTCATTTTGATTTGAAGAATGAATGAACTTAAAGTAAAATAAATACTCAAGTAAAATGCACTCGTCTTCGTTGCATCTACAGGGTGGCCCGGGACAGTACTGTTAATAAAAATTGATAGATTATAGAGAAACCAAGGAAGATTTTTCATTTGCAAACTATGAAAACTGCTAATTTTTCAAACGAGATAAAAAATGAAAGCTATTTCGCAAAAGGGAGACTGAAAATGTAAGTCCCTCGGGTTACCCGAAAGAGCTTCTCGTACATTGTCTCGAGCTGCCTTGAACCGAAAGTGCATTACTATAAGAAACTCAGAAATGGTGAAAAACTTTTTAGATCAAATGTAAAAGTTTCTACACCTCGCGGTATTGATTTGCGCGTGGAGTCGACTGAATAGATTAGAATAAATACAATGAGGAATGAATAGAAAAACTGTTTTGTGCACGGATCAAATACTAAATTTTATTGATCGGAATCGCATAACCCTTATACAGCTTAATAACAAATAATATTAATAATAATCATAATAATTAAACCAGATATTATGAAAATTGTGAATAATTGAAAAAGTGTCGGGGCAATTGGTACTAGGCATACTATAATATTAAAAGAAATAATTAATCAGCAGATATTTAAGCTTTCACAAGAGAAGATGTTGAAATGATGTAGCTTTATGAAATGAAAAAGAAATTTCAAGTAACATGGGAAAAGTAAATTTATTTCATTAGGCCCGATAAACTGTGATTCTAAAGGCTTTGCCTCGGGCCGCCAACTTCACACTTGTTACCACCTCTGAGCACTCGTATCGAAATACACTATGTTTACACTGATGACATAATATACAATACTATAACGGTGTCAAGTGTTAATTGTCTCTTCTAAA
This sequence comes from Diachasmimorpha longicaudata, assembly GCF_034640455.1. Lineage (NCBI taxonomy): Eukaryota > Metazoa > Arthropoda > Insecta > Hymenoptera > Braconidae > Diachasmimorpha > Diachasmimorpha longicaudata. The sequence goes on from NC_087243.1 coordinate 3,622,861, forward strand.
TTCATCGTTTTCTTTTTTTTTTTTTATTATGCAAAAACAGGAGTAAAAAATTGCAATGTTCATTGTACACAGCTATATGATTTTTTTCCAATGAAAAATTGTTACTATTTCCATTTCCGCCGTAGTAAAAATGAATTCCAATAATACAAAAACAATGATAATAGTGCAATACTTATTGACTTATTGAAATATAAATGTACATTGAAATAATACGATTTATTAAGCAAATTTGTTATTACTGAGTAGTGCAACTTGTATAAAGTATCTGATGGTTATGCTAGAATGATCCGAAAAAAGTAGTTGATTTGTAGTGCACAGATAAAAACAACAGACAAAACAACCCGAGAGTAGCGTAGGAAAAAAGAAAACATTGAATTTTATGTGGCTGAAAAATTTATATGTTCTTGTGTTTAAAAAAATGTTATTTTCTCAATTATTTTTTACGATTATGAACACAGTTCATGTTATATATCAGGGATTAGACTAATTAGTATGGCGCCGAGTTGAAAGTGATGGAATAATAAAATTGGAATAATAATTTAGAAAAAAATAAAAGTAAATACATGAACAAAAATGATTAAAAAAAACATAAGGCAAGGTGGTGATAGTGGTGGCAAACTGAAAGCAAGAATTCATTGATACAAACAACTGGAACAGATTAAATTTAGAAAGAATAATGTGATAGTCGCATAAAGTTAGTTTTCTTTAAGCGTCGCAATAATAATAATAATTATCATAATAAGTATTCGGTGAACTGAATGCAAGGAAAAGTAAAAATGAATTCTAGAAAGTAGGAGAAGGGCGAAAAGAATGGCGGGGTATTGTTTATCACCTTGCCGCGTCAATTATACGTCGTGTCCATATTGACTCAATTATTGTGTATTATATGTATAATACACAACAATATTGACAATATTGATGATTAAAAACTCTTACTACACGAAATGAAATTTTTTTCATTGACTATTATGACTAAATATATTCGCACATCAGTACTGTGTGTATTACTCTGTAGAAATCATTTTCTCGTTATTTATTTTCCATGAGAGTTTTGTCATTTCAATCTCCCTATTTTCTTACGTTAAAAAAAAGGTGGTGATATTGCTTTATCAATTTATTACAATAAATAGCTGATACAATACGGAATCATAAAAATACTCATCTGTGCTAATGATAATACACCGTCTGTTTCTTCTAAAATCACTTATATCATTTAGACTTTAAGTACGAGAATAATATCCTAAAAAGTCGCCCTTTCATCATTATATGAAAAAAATAAAATAAAAATCAATCATAGCGGGCACAACTGTAAATTATACTCGGAATGCTTATGCTATTATTTTTAATTATGGAAAACAAAGCCACTTGGATTCTTTCACTGGTTCCTGCATACGTCTCGTAAATACTTTCAATAGTTGACAGTGCACCCTAAAGATGGAAAAAGATTGATAACTTTTGAAATATTCTATGAAATGAATTTATCAATGATCTATTGCATTGGTTTAGTGGATTTCTTATACCTGATTTTTACATCAACATATTCAAGAACTTCTCCATCACAATTCCAGACACTAACAGTTGATTTGTTATGGCTATTACTCATAGTATCAACTGACGACAATTGCGGAAAAGCGTGAAATGTAAATTCACGCGCTCGGTAGACTTCAACAAATGGAAGATCGTACTGAAATTTTTATTAATTTATGTAATTGTCAATAGGGAATTGAAACGGTCGTACAATATGCCTTGTTTATATTCATTATGGAAAATGAAAAATACACTCTTTGGAGTAAATATTCTATTTATAAAATTGAATGTGGAATCTCTACATTCACTCCACTGGTAATTAAAAAAAATAAATAAAACAGTCAAAATACCCACCACATTTTTCTTTTTGCTACTTAATCTCCATAACATTCTAATATTATTTATTAACGATGTATGCCGGACTAGAATTATGTCAAGGCAGCCATCGCCTATGTGACAGTGTGGACTGAATCCTTGTGGACATTTCGAACAGGCACAGGAAACATTAGCACCATTAACCATAAAAAATTTACCCCTGACTGTTAATTTTCCTTGTAACACATTTGAAAATTGTATATGGATCATTAGATAATCATTAATTGAAGTTATTTTTAATATATTATTCTTGGAAGAGAATCTTACTTGAAATTTCATGTTTTTTTTTCTCATCGCATGCATGACTTATGCAGCGACTACAGTTTTGCATACATCGAGTACTTGCAGCTGGATGACAAGGGTCAGAGAGTAGCACAATTTCTCCCTCGTAACCTTTGTTGTTAATAATTTTTTTAAAGCCTGAAAATGATATAATAGTTAAATATATTGAATAAAAGGCAATAGAGTAATTTTAATTGATTTAATATAAATTGTACCAGAATAATCATAACGTCGAGGACCCATCCATCGCAATTGTTCACTTTCCCTGGCAATATCACCGAGGTAACCATAACTTAAGACACTGGCATATAATCTATGTAAATTTTCATTTTCATGAACGGAACATAGATCTAATCCAACAGTATCGCCGAAAATAATATGTATAACAGAGGTTTGAACATCGGTTGTTCCATGAAGACTATAGGCAAGGGTGTCAGTACTACCACAAGGTATTATACCCACTGGAATTAGTGATTGGGGAAAAATGACATTGGAGTCATGTGAATTGATTTGAAGATCGTTTGCCGTTCTTAAAACAAGGCTATTGAACACTTCTGCAAAGGTACCATCACCACCAATAGAAATGATTGCCTGAAAATAATCAGAGAATCATTTAACTTTGATTTGTATTTGTTTTTGTAAGTTGAAAATTACCTGGAAGTCATCTAAATTGGAATTGAGTATAATGTCTTTTATATGACCCGCTCTTTCAGTCATGATAGCTTTTGTTTCTATTCCCACTATTCTCATGAGAGGTTGAACTTTTTTTTTCCATACTTTTTCACCTTGCTTCTTTCCTCCATATGGATTAATAAATACAAGAATCTTTCGCGGACGGGAAGAGATATCTACAAATTATAATTAATATTTACGCTATATTAACGTAAGTATGTAATGTAAAAATTGATACGGAAGACCCCACTTGGTATTATTTTCCTTGTTGCCCCATTGACATGTTCATTGTTTTTATTTAAATTGAATAATGGACATTGTACTAAATTATTAATCAACATTGGTCTATTGATTAATTTATAACATACTTAGGAGGTAATTCCTGATTGTTATCACCCATGAGGCAATTTGTCTTGAATCAGAATGGTACATAACAACGGTATGATGACTCCACCGGTTATTGGGCCTTCGAGCTGCATAATGTAATATGAAACTAGTTGGAGATGATGGAAGAGCAGGAGCACCACCACCAGCAGCAGCAGCAGCAGCAGCAGCAGCAGCAGAATTTTGTCCTCCTATCCAACTTTCATGAATATAATTGTCGCCATAATTGACTGCTAATGCATCAGTCAAAGGCAAAGTCCATCTAGCTAAGAAAGTTAAAGTCATATTTAATATTAATTCATTCTGTATTCATTTACTGTGCTTTACCAATATACTGGAGATATAATAGAAGAATAATTTTCTAGTAAAATGAACATTCCCGTGAAATAATGTAATTTACAATGTCAAGAAATACATGTTAATATAATATGTATGAGATTAAAAGCATTAGTGGAGAAAATGTAAATTTTCTTCATATTGTATTTATTAATTTGACACAATTTACCCAATTTTTTCCTAATTCTGTGCAGTCATCGAAAACAAGAAGGAAAGCAGTCCAACAAGGAATGACTATAAGAAAAATATGAGCTGAAAGAAGCATATGAAAATTCCATAATAGAAATTAAGCATATAAGGAAATGATAAAGCACTATCCCCATGATTACTTGAGGATTAATAAAAAAAAAAGCCAGTGACGTTTAATAAATATGTCAAGGTAAACTGGGTAGTGCTGATGATTGAAAGGAATATTTTTCGACATGTCATTCGATAAGTCATGATTTTAAAGAGTAGTTGAATTATACTTTTTCAATTATATTTATTGACCGTATGACAAATACTTATCAAACTATGAATAAGTTTATTATAATTGCGAAAAGCTTTTAAAGTATCATATATTGTACCAGCAACAATGCAGAGGCATAAAAAAATATATTCATTTGAATGAAATATGAATTACTGAATAAATGAAGAATAAAAAAAAATCTATGACAAGATTATGAAATACTACGGGAAATGATGTTTATTAATAAGTGTTGGCTTTTCCTTGGTTGATATCGTTGAATTACTCACTGTAAGGTGGTTTTTCTGTCTCCCAGATGATAGTACCACGATGAAAATACACCTTACACCTTTTTTTCTTAATGACAAAGGTATTTAACAATACAGAAGCAGGGAAGTGCCCAGCCTCCATTGTTTTTGAATTTACTTGTTGTTATTTAAATTATAACGATTTAATAACGTTACTGTGGCAGGAAATTTCAACATTGAATGTCAAAGCTTCCATTTTCACTTGAGGATATATGGTAGACGATGACAGCGCCAATTTTAAGATAGTGACTACGCCTAATAACCTAACAATTTGAGGTTAATCGAGCGCAGTAATTAATATTATTCAATGTTGTCCCAATAAGCAAAAAAAAATTAATTATTGGGCTTCTCTATATCAAGAATGAATATTTCTAATATTTAATTTTCCCCATTTTCTTTATTGAATTTATTGATTGGCTTTATTGAATCCAATATTACAGTAAGGGAATTTGAAATGATCCGCCAAGGAAAAAGTCCCTAGCCGTGCGAAGGGTGGGGAAAGCGCTAGTGAGTTTCATGCGCAGCTCCCTTGCGCAGCTACTGTTGCTAGGCAGGCGCGCGCCGACAGGCCTGACTGGGCTACGTGGCGTCAGTATGCTGGGAGATGGCGGCTGTACTGTATGTCTGTGCTGGTGTTTTGCGTATTTTGCCTAATTTATTTAATAAAATGTGGAGTTTAGATTATTAAAGTCTTTAATTAAATGTAAATAGTTTCGGGGCGTGTAATTAATATAGTGAATATTGTTTTTGAAAGTTTAATAGTAAATAGTGAAGGGATTTGTGGGAAGTGAGCATGAGGACGCTTGGGCGTGGCTCGTTGGTGATGAGGCCTAATTTGCTAAATAATTGGCCAAATTGTTGCTAAAAAAACTGGTACATTGGGTGTAAATGGATTGGCCCAGGAAAGTGTGTGCATTGAATGACATTTTTTTAAATAATAAAATGCTAAATGGAGTGAAAAACGAGTAGCGTCTCCACAGAGCTGGGAGACGAAGGGATGGTGCGGCGAGGGGGGGCAGCCGTTCGTGTTTGTTGGCGGCATGGTGATGACGCCTAATTTATTAAATAAATAGTGAAATATTGATAAAAAAAGTGGTACATTGGGTGTAAATGGATTGGCCCAGGAAAGTTTGTGCATTGAATGACATTTTTTAAAATAATAAAATGCTAAATGGACAGTTGAGAAATGGGGAGCGTCTCCAGAGAGCTGGGTGACGAAGGGATGGTGCGGCGAGGGGAGGCAGCCGTACGTACGTGTCCGTGCTTGTGCGATGAGGCCTAATTATGCCGGAAATTTTCATTAAAAAACTATTAAATTGGGTGTGAATGCATTGGTCCAGAAAAGTGTGTGAATTTAGTGACAATTTTGAAAAATAATTGAACAGTTAATGGACGAATGAAAAATAAGGAGTGTCTCTACAGACTTGGGTGGCAAAGGGATGGTGCGGCGAGGCGGGGCAGCCGTGCGTGTTGGTGCTTGTCGGCGGCTTGGTGATGACGCGTAACCTGTTAAATTAAATAATTGGACAAATTGTTGGTTAAAAAAAAAGTGGTAAATTGCGTGTAAATGCATTGGGCCGGAAAGGTGTGTTTATTGAGTGACATTTTAAAAATAATAAAATGGAAAATGGACGAATGAAAAATACGTAGCGTATCTACAGACTTGAGTGGCAAAGGGTTGGGGGGGGGGGGAGAGTTGTGCGCGTTGGTGGTTGTTGGTGCGTCGGTGAAAAGGTGTAATTTGTTTAAAAATGGTTAAAATTTTAATTAAAAAAATAATGAGTCGGGTTGTAAATACAGTGGCCTAAAAAAGTGTGTGCATTTTATTTAAATTGTGGCATAATTAAATGGTTAATTGGGTAGTGATAAATAAGGTGGTATATTCAGTGAGCAGTGTGGTGAAGGGACGGGGGGGGGGATCGCTACCGATACGGGCGGGCAGCCAGTGGTGTGTGACATTTGTAGAAAAAAAAAATGAGTGCAGTGATGTGGGGATAGTGTTTTTTTTTTTTTTTTTTTTTAATGTGAAGTGAGCTGTGGAAAAGGAGGAATGCGACAGTTTGCAGTTTGCAGTTGGTATCTCGGTGAGTCAAAAATTAAAGAATTTTTATTTAATGTTAAGCAATTGTGATAAATTTTGAATTATTTGTCACAAATGTTTAACGATGCTCATGATGAGCTTCTAGTGGATAAGAGGTACGTTTATGAGTTGTGAGAAATTAAAATTAATTAATTAATAAAGTGAAGCTAGCCAGAGTCGGGGTTTTTGAATTAATTAGAGAATTAGCTCTTAATTGGGTTTTATATAATTTTTTTGTGTCGTCAGTAAAAATAAAATGGTGAAAAAGCTTTGTTGAAAAATCAATTTTTGTAATTTGTTTTTTTTTTTTTTTTAAGGTGAAGTGAGCTATGGAAAAGGAGGAATGCTGAGACAGCATTCAACAGCAGGCGACAGTTTGCAGTATGCAGTTTGCAGTATGCAGTTTGCAGTTTGCAGTTGATATCTCGGTGAGTCAAAAATTAAAGAATTTTTATTTAATGTTAAGCAATTGTGATAAATTTTGAATTATTTGTCACAAATGTTTAACGATGCTCATGATGAGCTTCTAGTGGATAAGAGGTACGTTTATCAGTTGTGAGAAATTAAAATTAATTAATAAAGTGAAGCTAGCCAGAGTTGGGGTTTTTGAATTAATTAGAGAATTAGCTCTTAATTGGGTTTTATATAATTTTTTGGTGTGGTCAGTAGAAATAAAATGTTGAAAAAGGTTTTTTTTGAAAAAGTAGTTTTTGTAATTTGTCATGCACTGTTGGACTCAGCTGTCACATATACTGGGGGTTGTAGGAAGGGGTGTTTTTGGGGGGGGGGGGGCGCGGTGGGAAATGAAGACGGGCGTTGCTGTAGAATTCAGCGGCCGCCGTCAGATCCCGCACTTTATCCGTCGGATTCGGACGTGTATTATTGATACCCGTCGGAGTGCGACCTGTATCCTGAATTACCCGTCGTACTTGACTGTGGTGAAGTGCGACGTGGAGTCCCGTTTTGTATATGCCCTGTATATTGGGCGGTAAAAAGCGCGTAAATTTAGGGTGGAGGGGAATGAAGACGGGGGGATCGTCCAGAATTCGACGGCCTCCTTGTCGGAGCCCCCGGGGTTTTGTTCCGTCGGAGTTGGACAGCGAGGAAAAGGTGTCTGATTCCGACGAATCGTGTCCACGAATTGAGCCATCGTGTATTATATAGGGGTGGAAAATATTTTTTGGACAAGCCTCGACGCATTGAATTGAATGCGGAGGTTTAGTATATGCGGCGGCGGCGGCTAGTTTGGGTGGAATGGTAAATTATAAGAAATGAATATTTGAAGAAAGCTTTTTGAGGATGAAATGAATAATTAGTAAAAAAATAATTGAGTGGGATGGTTAGCTTGACAGGTGGATATTTGTTAGTCGGAATTTAGTAATTTGCATTGTAAATGATTTTTCACAAATGATGAATAACCGTAAAGAGAACCTCGGGGGGAGGAGCATTTAAATGTAAAAGTGATAAGGTAGTAAAAATGTTTAACATCTGTTATGGGGAGAAATATAAATTGAAAATGTATTTTTCATTGCTATTTCATCGAGCCTGAGAAATATTTAACAAGGCTGATAAAGAATTGGGTTTTTTTTGTGGGGGATTTTAGTGATGAACCCGGGGGTTGATCGCTGTGAAAGTTGTAAGGTACTGTTAATGGTATAAATATAAATTTGTAATTTTTTTGAATTGATATTAAATGGCGTGAGCATGTTTTTATGAATAGAGAGAGTTAGAAGCGAAGTTTTGCAAAGCCTAGTCATAATGAAGTTGTAAGGGTTTCGCTAGATGGTGTCAGTCAAGAAATTGGTGGCCCTGCGAAACTTGTCACCCTTCAGACTAGATTTGTTTACCTTTGCAATAATATTGTTAGACTGGTTAGGATATTTTGATGAATAGAGATTGAGAATAGAGAGAGTTAGAAGCGAAGTTTTGCAAAGCCTAGTCATAATGAAGTTGTAAGGGTTTCGCTAGATGGTGTCAGTCAAGAAATTGGTGGCCCTGTGAAACTTGTCACCCTTCAGACTAGATTTGTTTACCTTTGCAATAATATTGTTAGACTGGTTAGGATATTTTGATGAATAGAGATTGAGAAGAGAGAGAGTTAGAAGCGAAGTTTTGCAAAGCCTAGTCATAATGAAGTTGTAAGGGTTTCGCTAGATGGTGTCAGTCAAGAAATTGGTGGCCCTGCGAAACTTGTCACCCTTCAGACTAGATTTGCTTACCTTTGCAATAATATGGTTAGATTGGTGAGGATATTTTTATGGATAGAGATTGAGAAGAGAGAGTTAGAAGCTAGGTTTTGCAACAGTTAGTCAGAATAAAGTCGTAAGAATGTCACAAGAGGGTTTAAATGAAGGAATACTTAGCAAGGCGTGTGAAAAATAGGGTTTTTAAAATTGATAAAAATTTTTTGTCGGGTTGTCAGGTGTTAAATTCAGAAGGTATTGAAAATGGGTGAAATAAAAATTTTGAAAATAGCTTTAATGGATATTCCATGTGTGAGACGAATATTTAGCAAAGCGTGTGAAAGCGTTGAGTTTTTAAAAATGATTTTAATGTTTTGCGGGGTTGTCAGCTGTTAAATTCGTAACATATGGAAAATTTTGAACCAATGTCGGTAATTGGTTAGAGCGCGGGTGACTTGTTCCACACGTCGATAACTAGTCTGTCGGTAAGAGTATTGGACGGTCGGTATCTCGGCGATGGGTAAATAGTCGACGAAGTGTAATGACGTGACAGGGTTATCAGCCGTCAAACTTTTACCGTATTGAAAATAGTTAAAATAAAAATTTTAAAAATAGCTTTAATGGATATTAAATGGTGTGAGACGAATATTGAGCAACGCGTGTGAAAAATAGTGTTTTTGTTATATTGATTTTGATGTTTTGTGGGTTTGTTATCAGTTAAACAGGTAAGTATTGAAAATTGTTAAAATAAAATTTTTTAAAATAGCTTTAATGGATATTAAATGGTGTGAGTCGAATATTTAGCAACGCGTATGAAGAATTCCGTTTTTTTTTTATTGATTTTAATGTTTTGCGGGGCTGTCAGCTGTTAAATTTGCAACATATTGAAAATGGTTGAAATAACAATTTTGAAAATAGCTTTAATGGATATTAAATGGCGTGAGACGAATATTTAGCGACGCGTATGAAAAATTCGGTTGTTTTTATATTGATTTTAACGTTTTGTGGGGTTATCAGCTGTTAAATTCGTAACATATTGAAAATGGTTAAAATAAAATTTTTTAAAATAGTTTTAATGGATATTAAATGGCGTGAGATGAATATTCAGCAAGGCGTATGAAAAATTGGGTTTTTAAAATTGATTTTAATGTTTTGTGGGGGTGTTAGCTATAAAATTTTGAACATATTGAAAATAGTTGAAATAAAAATAAAAAAAATAGGTTTAATGGATATTAAATGGTGTGAGAGGAATATTGAGTAAGGCGTGTAAAAAATAGTGTTTTTTAATTGATTTTAAAGCGTTGCGCGGTTGTCAGTTATTAAAGTTGTAAATATTGAAAATTTCGAATGAGATCGGTAATCCGGTAGAGCGCGGGTGAGTTGTTCCACACGTTGATAACTAGATTGTCGGTAATCGGATTGGTCGGTCGGTATTTGGGCTGTTGGTTAAACAGTGATAATAGTTTTAGGGGTAGCCGGCTCGAAGAGTCGATAACTCGACTGAAGGTAATGACAGTCGTCGGTCGGTATGTCGGCGATGGGTAAAGAGTGATTACAGCTTTAGGGGTAACTGGTTTGAAGCGTCGATAATTGAGCTGATGGTAATGCGATTGGTAATTTTTTTACTTATATATGAAATATAAAATTAATATATTAAGTTATTATTTAAAATTGAAATAAAAAATACTTTGTTTTTTGAATGAAATTGAATTGAAAATTTTTTAACTAATAAATTTAGAATTGAAAAATGATATTTAATAGTTTTATCTATTTGTAAAAATATGGAACAATTTGATGTTTATAACGTTAAAAGATAAAATGATTTATATTAAAAATAATTGTAAGTTATGTACTAAAAAAATATAATTGTTTTTATATGTTTATTTTGTTAATTTGAAATAATTATTATTGAGTATGAATTTTTGTAGAAATAAATTTGTTAACTTTTATTGTTTCAATAGTAGAAGTTATGTGGGGGCAAAATCTATACAATATTATTTATTAAATAGATTTAGTTGAATAATTTAGTAATTTTTTATAAATTGAAATTTCGTTATTGAATGATAATTTTTTTATATTAATTATAAATTTTCTAATATTAATAAAATTATCAGTTGTTGGTTTGGGATTTTGATTTATTGATATATTAATAAATTTAGATTGAATAATATGTTTTATTTGAATTGTTTGATAAAAATAAATTGTAGTAATAATTAGAATTGATGTATTTTGAAGTTATTATTTAAGAATTAGAGATTAGAGATTTCTTTGTTGTTAATAATATATTTATATATATTTTATTATTTATAACAATATGATTAGGAGGAGTGCCCCGATTTTTTCGGATTTTTTCTAAAATGATTGTTTATTATAAATTAACATATCTTAAACTTTGTTTTTTATTACTTCCGGTTAGGGTTAAATTTTCTAATATTGAATTATTTAATAATAAATGTGATTTTTTTTTTCAATAGAAAATTGATAATATAATTAAAAATGATAAATTTGAAATGGTAAAGAAGATTTAGTTTTCCTTTTCAATAAATTTGTAATTTATTATTTAAGTGAGACATTTTGCTAAAATTTGATATTTTGTATAATTAAAAACTAGCATTTTAATGTTTAATGTTGAGTTATCTATAGTTATTATTATTGAATTAGAGTTGAGTCTTAGTGGGAGTGTAATCGGTTGCCAGTAAGACTCAATTCTAATTGAATAATTATATTCATAGATAAACCAAAATTAAAGATTAAATTGGAAATTGAAAATTATAAAAAATATATAATTTTAGTATAGTGTCCGACTTGACTAATGAATTGTAAACTTATTTGAAAGGAAAAACTTGTTGGTTATTATTTAAACTTTGTGATTTGAAATGAGATTGGAAATTTCGAAAATTTTTAGTTGAAAATGAAGTTAAAATAGAATATTATAAAAATATGAAAATTTTTGTGTAAAAAAAGAAAAATAAATTGAAATTGATTATTAAATAATTTAATATTATAAAGTTAAACGGTAATTGTAAGTAACAAGAGGAAAAAATGAAATATATAAAAATTTAGAATAATAAATGGAAAGAATGGGGGCACTCCTAATGATATTGTAATAAATAAGAAAATATATATATAGATCTATTATTAAGAATAAATAAATGGTTAATTTGTAATCTCTAATTGTTAAATAATAAGTTAAAAATAGAGGAATTGTAATTATTAAAGCTAATATTGAAGATATATGATTGAATGGAGAATTTAGTAAATAAAAAAAAAAAAAAAGATATTGTTTAATCTAAATGAATTAATATGTTTGTAAATGAAAATTGAAAGGGAAAAATTAATAGTAATTATATTAATAATAATTCTATTACAATTACTATTAATAAACTATTAATTCTATTAATAACTATTATAGTAATAGTAATAATAGTTAATAGTTAATAGATAGTTAACAATAGTTAATAGTTAATAGTTAATAGTTAATAGTAGTTAATAGTAATTGATATAATTACTATTAATAGTAATTATATGAATAAATATATTAATGTGTTAATAGAAATAAATAAAAATAATTTAGAAATGAATGTAGGTGTATACTTGAATGTATTGAAAATAAAGATTTTTGTAATTGTTTTTAATAATTGATATAAAATGTAAGTAAGATGATTATTTATTAATGCGTGGGAAATAGCAATGAAAAATATTGGGGATTGTTTTAAAAATGTTTGCCGTATGAAGGGGACGGCGGCGGTGTTCCATATATGGAATAAAAGTTAATGTAAAAAATGTTTAGGAGCCGGATAGCTCAGTTGGAAGAGTACCGGATTGATAATGAGAAGGTTCCGGGTTCAAATCCCGGTCTAGACAATGGATTTTTTCCGATTTTTTTCTTGAAAAAAATGATATGGAGAATTATCGAGCAGGTGTTAAACTTGGAATGGTAAGTTTTAATGTTAATTTAGAAAGTGTAGAATGAAATATTAGAATAATTGTTTATAATTGTTTATAATTGCTCCCCCCGAGGTTGTCAGTGGGGCGTGAAGTTATATAAGGAGTTTTGTGGTCACAATAGAGGGAGTGTCACCTAATAGGCAGTCTCACCTGTGGTGGAGTGAGACTGTCTAAGAGAGGGAGTCTCACCTGTGGTGGAGTGAGATTGTCTCTCAAGAGGGTGGTCACAAGAGGGTGGTCACATTTGAGGCAGTGTTACCTGTGGTGGAGTGACACTGCCTAAGAGGGTGGTCACAGGAGGATCGTCACAAGAGGGTGGTCATAAGAGGATCGTCACAAGAGGGTGGTCATAAGAGGATCGTCACAAGAGGGTGTGGTCATAAGAGGATCGTCACAATATAGGATCGTCACTCAAGGGTGGTCACATTAATAGTTAATGGCAACAGAGATAGTGATGTTCGGGGGTTAGTGGAATTAAAGAGTACTGCACTTGTTAGGGTGGTGGTGTACAAGAGATTGTTGCACACGAGGGAGTGGTTAGAGAGAACCACGTACAAGGGAGTCGCAAAAGAAGGTCATAGAAGCGAGAGTGGCTAATTAGGAAGTTAAAAGACAGAGTCACAATTATATGTAGAGTGTCAGAAGCTAATTGTTAATAAACAGCGAGTCTAAATCGAGTCCCAAGACCTTTGTGACCGTTCAGACTTCATTTGTTAACATTAGCAACAATATGAAGACATTCGTGGCCATGTCTTTGTCAATAGACACAGGTTGAGAAGCGTGGTACAGCCTTTAACAGTGTCATAACGGGTGTAAATCGATAGAAATGTATCCCATTGACCTGTGCGGGCTCCTCAGATTGAGAACCGGGCTCCACAGACCTGTGGGGTTCCTCACATTGAGAACTGCTGCTTCTCCCACTTCTTCCTCCCCCACTCTCGTGACCCTCGCGGCCATTGTGCTCACTGGCGCTCCAGCTCTTCTCAGCGGCATTCTCGCGTACCAAACCACTTTAACATGGAATCTTATGTAAATCGTGTTATCGTCTTTTTTTCTACCCCGACCACTGAGGCGCTGCTGCTCCATGCATTTGCCCTATCCCAACTCAGAGCTTCCACCCCGGTCCGCAGTGATCAACTGGCGCCAGTGATCAACATACCCTGTGATCCAAGAGGTGATCAACATACCCTGTGAGTGACCCTCGTGACCCTCGTGACCCTCGTGACCCTCGTGACCCTCGTGACCCTCGTGACCCTCGTGACCCTCGTGACCCTCGTGACCCTCGTGACCCTCGTGACCCTCGTGACCCTCGTGACCCTCGTGACCCTCGTGACCCTCGTGACCCTCGTGACCCTCGTGACCCTCGTGACCCTCGTGACCCTCGTGACCCTCGTGACCCTCGTGACCCTCGTGACCCTCGTGACCCATATCACACGTGAGTG